>NC_088109.1:22911445-24282695 GCF_036370855.1 Dromaius novaehollandiae | reverse complement strand
TGTGTGTGCTTAAACATCAGAAAATCCTACCTCTAAGTGGAGTTTCACTCTGAAACCATTTCTGTACAACTATAAAATATAGTTACTAACATTTTAGCATCTCCACAGAATTTGCCTTAAAGTATGTAGTTTCGCAGAATGTCCTTTACAAGAGAAGAACCTACTATAGCCCTGTTTTAGTAGTCCCCACCCTCCCATGATTTTAGTTGTTCAGTTACTTGTACAAGGAGGCTGCAATTTAATTACATAATTAAATGAAACACCATCACATTCTTACCACGTTTGTCTTATTAACAAGGAAAAAGAGCACTGTTTTTTCTTCCCTTGCTGTCTTCACAGAATTCTTAGGTACCTTCAGAGTAATTTATGTAAGATGACTGACTTCTCGGGGGGGAGGGGGGGAAATCAGCTGGAACAATTATCTATATGAAAATACAAAATGCTTAATTTTTGTGAAACTACATTGATATAACTGCCATCTAGTGTTAGAAAATAACACCTACAATGAGGAAAATGGAAACAAAATTTTATTATAGTAATCCATAGTTTCATAGGAAGACTTAAAACTGCTAATAAAATCTACATATATATATATTGAAGCTTTTGTTAATCATTTTGGTTGTTGGCAGACATATGGATAATTAACACAGAATTAATGCAGTTTTCATGTAATTACGGAGGATCCTGTTCTGACAATAGTAAGGATATTAAAGACTTCTTCCTGAAGTAATCCTTCTGCTTTCAAGAGAACTGCAAGGCAGAGTGGGTAAACGCCTCTATGTCTTACTGCTGCACGTTACAGGAGAAGATGTGTGGAGAATTACTGAATGCAAACTGGCAAGCTTTCTAGAGCGTTTGTACTTTAAAGGTGACAGAACTACATGATTTAGCTCAAGTTCATTTTGTTTAGGCACATTAACAATGTCATCTTAATTCCTTTGGAACCAGTGTGCTGTGAAAGAAAAGGAAGGAAAACAGGAGTCTCTGACCTGGCCCGGGGAAAAAAAACAAACAAACAGAAGGCAGGGAACACTGATCTCCCTTCCTTTCTACTATTAACACTAATGTTTCACATAAAAAGCTGAAAACATATTGTAGAACCCTTCACCAGTCTTCTATAAACTTAGTTATTTCAGTGACTTACTCCTCCCTGTGAAGACTACTGGAGAGAGAGGAAGTTCACATATCCAAGTAGATAGTGCCTGTGAAACTGAGTCAGTCAAGTTATCCTATTAAGCAAAAATTCATTCTAGAATTATGAAAAATAAAATCCTTCAAGAAAACATCCATGTTTTACATGGTAAGACAGCACATGAAGATTTCAATTTGATACTTAGCTTTAACTACAAAAACATCTAGATCACTTTATTTCTAGTTTTACCACTCTCCTAGAGTGAAAGAAAAAAAAAGAAAAAAAGAAAGCATGAGGAAGATGATATTCTCTAGAGCACAGAAGGTACCCTTCGAGGATGTAGTAAAGTCAGAACAAGAAAAATGCTGATGTCCCTTCTATTTGTCCTAAGTGAATATGAAGTAGCAAGTATTTATCATTAAAACCCAACAAAAAAGAGGTAGGCTTTTTAGAATTTGGCAAATAACATTTTACTTCACTGCAAAATTAACCCTGTGCTTGCAGAACCTCTTATGAATTAGTAAGTGGGAGAACAGTTTGCCTGTAAAGGTCTTTACAATACAAAATGCTATATTACCTGATAATACATTGACAACATATTTACTAGTACCTTGGTTCTATTTAGATAGGGCATAAACAATTCCCAACTATTATACAGTTTTACAGCTTTTTCAGGCAACTTAAGAGTTCTTCTTTATCCATGTGGTATCCACTCTTCTTCCATTCATCCCTCAACTGTTGTAAAGCTGTTCCAATTTCTTTCCCAGAAGAAACTCCCATTTTTCTTAAATCATGGCCACTAACAGGAAAAGAAGGAACAGTCCATTGCTGCATTTCTCTTAAAAGATGTTCTTCTCCTTGGTATTTTAGAAGCTCACAGATCCTGGAATTTGTATTAGCTTCCCTAGACTAAAAGAAAATAAGAAGATTCACTATGAAACATTAGAAAACAGCTCAAACTGTTTGTGCTTGACATCACGTTAGTCCCACGACACCTTAGGCGGATTAACTGGGCAATGAGTTTGAACTATAGAAGTTAGGGTATCTTCTGTCTCCTAAGTTTTAGGACTCAGTTCCCTGCTAATTGTAGGCTGAAGAAAATAGTTACAGCTATTATCTGCAATTCAGGAAGTCTCCAAGGATCTCTTCAGGCTTCCAAGTTAGGACTATTACCTTTCCTATGGGGGAGAGACCTTACTGCAGGGATCAATATCTCTCACCTTCAGTCTCTAGTACTGCAATAAAAGTGTAGAACTTTGCTTGAAAATTCCTTGAACTTTGCTACGGCAGAATGTCACAGGTTGCCTACTGAACAGTACTCCTCACAAAGAGCACACGCCAACGCTCCAGAAACTGCACTCGCTTTCACTGCACAAGTCAAGGAGTTGAATTTGACATAAAAAGCTGGAGTCCCTAGTGCTCTAGATCCTGCCTCATGTTTTCAAGCAGGAGGAGACCGCAGCTGGGACAGTACAGCAAACTCTCAGTCCCAAGGTATGTTTTCAGGAAACTTTTGTTTCACAAGATTGAAGGTGACATTTTCAAGCCTAACTGACTGAAAGGTAGGCTTTTAAATCCAATCAAAAAGTTGTTCCAGAATGCAAGTTACTCAGAACTGCTAAGAATGTTGTTGTTTCCAAAAAAAAAACCAAAAAAAACTTATAATGAACTTAAAGCCTCAGTATTCTCAATGGGAAAGAAAACTTAAGTAGAAATGCTAATATGGATGAAGATTTTTTTGATATCAAACTTTGTTTTACGTTGCAAAAGCATGCCAGGACATTTGTGATAGCTTTTGGTCCCTTCTTCCAATTCAAACAAAATTAAGATCTACTATAACCTTAGTTAACTAGAACTTGTATCACTAATAAAGTATGACATTCTGGGTACCGTAACAATACTACACTTCAGTTCAACTTTGGCTAATACTTTGCACCAATACTTCCCAGCTTTCTGATGAAAATATCACGGTCTTTAACGAGAAGCTCTGACATAACAATTTGCCCAAGACCCATAAACAAGCCTGCCAATGAAACAGCTCTTGTTTGACTCTTGAAGGCCCTTCCTTACCACTAGACATTGTCTTTGGTGATCTGTAAGAGTGCAAGTTCTAGGTTTACTGTGAAAAAATAATACAGTGATATGAAATACACTCACATCCATTATGAAGTCCTGATACGGCTTAAGTGGTTCTGGACCCATAGCTTTGGTTAAGTCTTCCCGGTGCTTCAATAGAAAAAGGCCAAGGTTCTTCTCTTCTTTTGAGATTTTCAGCCTCAAATCAAGATTTATGACATCATCCTTCACCTTGAACAGTGACGTTAGAACAGTCATTGGTTTTGGACACAGATTTTGAACGCTTTTAGTGACTCTGTCAAATTCCTCTAAATTTCCACTAAGTGGTAGTCCTAAAGGGATACACACAAAAAGGAACAAGAAGCAGCATTAATAAGAAGCAGAGAAGTAAAAAAAGGAAAAATCTAATTTAGTATTGGGTAAAAATAAACAAGTTTTTATCTTAGCTCGTCATGCTGTAGTTCTGTTTGATTTCCTACTCTTTGTGTCATATACAATCTTCATTTCACTTTACCTATATATTGGGCAACATCAAGCTCATACATAAGTCGAACCAAATGATTTACATGGTTTCCAAGAAGAATTTTCTTCAGTTCCACCCAAATTCTTTCTCCTGATATTCCAGCCAAACCTTTGGCATTTTCTTTAATTGCTTGCAGTGTGCTGGATTCATGATCACCAGACTTTTCTGTGATTCTTCCGTAAAACCTGCCCAAATAAACTCTGTATGTTAGTGTTCAGAACAATTATTCCACTTATTACTTCTATTCAGAGAATGTATATCATGACAACGTTAAATGTTCTCACTTAAAATACTAGTGGAAACTTAAAAATATATGACAACCACAACTCATATCAACTTATATCACAAATAGCATCCTATGATGTTTCCAAGACCTTCTACAATGCTCCTCATCCCTAGATCTTAAAGGTCTCCACTGCTGTTTTACAAGTCATTTTACAAAGCAGTACTACAAGGAAAAACTGGAGAGACTTAATGACTTGCAAAAGGTCAGTGGTGAAGAAAAAAGGTATCAGATTTGTAATAAATAAATAAATAAAAATAACTAGAGATGGAGCATTTGCAAAATCTCTTTGGACACTTCTGAAAATAAACTACCAAAGTGCTTTTTTGGCAAATATTTTTGAAGCATACTCCTGATTTGTACTTACACAGAATCACACTAATCCATCTTTCAATAATTATACAGCATTCTTGTCTTCAAAACACCTATTCTTCTTTCTTCCCCCAGATCACATGTCACAGACAGTATTCTCTTAATGAGTCAGCACCATGTTGCACCCACTGAAATTAATGGCAAATTGTCTATTCCTCAGTAAAAGAGGACCAGGATTCTATCTGGAATATCTTAAGGAGTTTGACTATCCAAAGCAGCTTAGCTAAATCAATCTTGATGAGGAACCCCTGCCCTCTGTCTATTTGTGGAAACCTTCAAGGCAAGTAATTTTAGTTTTACTGACAGAATGCAGTTCAACCATATACATGTTATCAATAAACTTCGCATTATTTCCTATGTTATTTAAATTATGTTTGTTGTATTTCAGACTTAGAATTACTGAAAAACCTTACTTGAAGCACAGCTGCTATTTTTCATTTACATGGAAAAGACAAGTAATAAGTGTTTTCAGCATGTTTCTGAGGAAAAAGCATTTTCTGAATTTCAATTCTGAATCTTCTCTATAAAACTACTTTTCTATCCAATTAGTTACAAGAGGCAACTTCTTCAGTTCATTTCGTTATCTAGAACAGGCAAAGCCTAGTACCTGAAATATCGCAGGATTCGTAAATAGTCTTCCTGTATTCTCTCACTTGCCTGTCCTACAAATCTGATTTTCTTGTTTTTTAAGTCTTCATATCCATTAAAGAAGTCATACAGCATTCCATCCAAACCTAGAAGAAAAAACAGATGAATATAAACTTGCATGACTAAGAAATTTGGAATTTAGTTAACAGCAAGCCAAACAAACATGCCTTGCATAATTCAATGCAGTCATCTGAAAACATGAGGTCTGGATCTAGTTTGTCAGATCTTCCCTCGTATTTGTACAGACCTTTCAGCTAACAGCAATATAAAAAAAATAAAGTGGAAACAGATTGAGATAATCTATTGGCTGAATTTGAAATTTACCTAAAAACATGGAATTGACAGTGAGATCTCTCCTTTCAGCATCCTTTTCCCAGTCAGTGGTGAATTCTACTTCTGCATGTCGTCCATCAGTGACAACATCTATTCTAAGAGTAGTTATTTCAAAGTTCTGTTCATGGAGCTGCAAATTCCACAAATACTGTTATTACAACGCAATAATGACCATACATGCAAACTAAGATGGGACAGAAAGAATACCTGGTTTTTACATTTATCCAGCTTGAACATTAACTATACATGTATCTCCACACAGAGCAGACAATCAAAAAATATCAATACCTGAAAATAATCTTTGCATTATTCATTTTCTAGATAGTCTGCAGAAGACTTCCTGCAGAAGACAGAATAAGAGGCAGAGGAACGAGAACAGAGGAAGCAAGACTTGGGAAATCAGGAGTAAGAACAGGAAACACTAGGATCAACTTCCCCACATTACATGAAGATATAAGCAGCCTATATTATCTTTTCTAACAAAGATTCAGCAGCATAAACAGCTTATACAGAAATGACATGCATTAAAACATGGTAAGCTATTGAACTGTACAAACAAAAAACTAATCAGAAAGCACGCTATACTTTAAAGGAGGGTCTCGTTTGTGTGATATTTTGATGAAGAACAAGCGTGCTACCAGTTTTCCCCTGGATATATGCACAGATACATGGAGCAGTTAGGCAGAAAAGATCCCAGTCAAACCATACACCAACCCTGGCAGTAATGGTTCCATGTTTCTCTCCTTTATTATTGATCAGACGAACACCAGCAGACGTGAACATCTCCTTCATCTCTGCTGGCGTAGCCGTAGTGGCAAAATCTACATCTTCTGGTTTCATCCCGCTAAGCAAATCCCTCACGGCACCTCCTGCTATTCTCAGCTCATAGTTCTTCTTCTCAAACAGTTCTGGGAAGGAAAGGAAAAAACAAAACACGCTGACAGCCGTAACAGAGTAAGTTCATAGAGCTGGATATACATATTACAGTACGCTGTAAGTGGCAAAACACAGACAGCTCACAGTTTTATGCAAAACACACAAACTAGGCACAGAGCTGGGCACCCACAGCTATTTTCATGGTCGCAATGCAGCTTTACTTTCCAATCCCCAGAGTAATCAACGGTGTTGAATCAGCAGCGTGCCTGGCGTACGTTCCTGTGAAGCTGGATGAGTTAGCCCCAACAGAGTCTTCTTTTTCCCAGCTAGCACTGCACAGACTGAGGCCACCCTATGCGCCCGCATTTCCCAAAGCACAACAACTGCTTCTCCAAGAGCACTAATTCACCGCTACGAGGGGCGCGGGCCTTTCTGATACCCTAAACATTCACATTTTTCCTAACACGACGCTGGGAGGCTGGGGGCAGCAGAACATTTCCAGCAGCCGACAACAGGCGAGGTAAAAAGCACTTTAGTTTGCTTATGACGGACCGCAGCGAATGTGTGGTGACAGCACTGAAAATAAACGGCAAACTAAATTTATTCAGGAGCAGCAGCCAGGGAAAGTTGACGAAGATGGAGGGCCACCATTTTTAAGTCGCTACTTTAAGGTAACGGTGATTAAAACTGAGCAGCAGCCTGCATCTGCCGCACCACAGCAACTACCTACAGCCCCGCACCCCTAGGGGCCGCGGGGCCCCCTCACGCGCCCAACGGCCGCCGCCGCCCCCCCACCCCCACGCGCCCAACGGCCGCCGCCGCCCTCCCACCCCCACGCGCCCAACGGCCGCCGCCCCCCCCCCCCCCACGCGCCCAACGGCCGCGCTCGCTCACCCGCCACGCCCCGCAGCCCCGGCGTGAAGAGCGCCTGGAACTGGGGCGACTCCAGCCTCATGGCGCCGCGGGCTCGCTGCTGCCGCCGCCGCGGGAGGAGCCGGTGCCCGAGCCGCGCCCCGCAGCGCAGGAGCGGCGCCCCGGCCCACATCTGCGGCCAGACGGGCAGAGGGAAGCGGCGCCGAGACGCCCGCGGCGCCGAGACGCCCGCGGCGCCTCGCGTCCTCCGCGCCCGGCGCCGGGCGATGAGCTCAGCGCCGCGCCCCGCCCCGCCCCGCCGCGGGCGGAGCTCGCCCGAGCCCGGCCCCGTCCGCCGCCACCACCCCGGAGGGGAGACGGGGGAGGCGCGTCCGCACGTAACCCACTGCCCCGGGGCGGCGGTCTCGCTAAGCAGGGGTGGGAAGGCCGGGAGGGCCGGTACGGGGGAAGGGAGGCTCTGGGCTACAGACCCTTTCAACGCTGAACGCACAACACCTGCACGAAGCTCCATCACGGAGAACCTGCAGTTCATAAATTATTGTAGTTCAGCTATTTTTGCGTGGCAGGAAGCCTAAGGCTTGCAAAGCCCCCGGCTCCTTGGAGCGCCAACTGGATCACCCGACACCATGTTCTCCTTGATAGAGGAAAAAAAGCTTTGGAACTATATAAAGATTTTTGAAAGCTATGTAAAGCTAATTCTGGTTTTAATAAAAGAAACAGTACTTACTAAATGATACGCTGAACTGGCATTTTCTGTTCAGAGCACACAAATTCCCAGATTCATTTTCTTGTGTTGCAGCTGGAGTCTCGCATTACCATGTAATTTTGCAGCGTGTTACTCCCTTTTGAGCTCAGGAACCGTAGGTCACTGAAAATGAATGGCCAGGATATTAAAAAAGAAGCAAAATACTTCTTCATGGGGTATTTAGTTGGGGAGCTAGATTTCTGTAGAAGGTCAGGGCATGGTACCCTATGGATATGAGTGACTAATTTTGTAACAAGCAAATAATACGTAGCTTCTCAGAAGAAGCTAGAAACTATTAAATTTTATGCTTAAGGCCAGCCCGGAGTCAGAAGGTTTGTCTAGGTATGTTACGAGGCTTTCTTGCTTTCCTCTGACATCACGATGGTTAGTTGGATGATCTGGGCATACCTTATTTGAGCTGGTATTGGGAACATGAGTTTTGTATATTCCAGTACAGGAAGCGCTTTGCACACTTAACTACTGAGGATTCACAGGTGACATAATGACATGGTGAAACCTTTACAGAGCCACCACCAAGTTTTGTCATTAAGCTCCAATTAGCTGAGGAGGATCTTAATGTTCGTTCATCCTCTGTTTTCAACTACAGTGAAGAACATCATTAGATCAGTTTGCATCTAATATTTGCTCCTGTTTTTCTTTCAGTGAGCCATCAGATTGAAAATGTTCTGATTTCTGGCAAATGAAGCACCTGAGCTCTCTTAAGGAGAGCAGGGCTGGTGATACTTCTTGTAGTTAAGAGTGCAAGGTGGCCCTGAACATAGTGGAAAGCAGGCAATTATTTGTCCTGCCAAGAAATAAAGCACAAAAGAAGGGACATAGCTGCAATATTGGAAAACAATTACAAAACAAACAATACAAAACAGAAAAGAACTATCGTGACTTGATTTCACTTTAGTAAAAAGAGGATTACAAAAGGAAAACATTAAGCCGCATTTCAGTAATGATCCAACCACAGCAAAGGAAATGAGCTATGTACTTCGAAAGGGTTTATATGGTCCATGGTCAGTAGAGATCACTTCAATAATCACTGAAATAGAGCCATCTCCACTGTTAAACTTGACGGATGGTGAAGTGTGTCCAGTAGCATCTCAGCATAGTTTAAAGATTTGGTTTAAGTTTGCTGGCTTGGAGTGATTTACATTTTCTTTAATGTGTGGAGGTACACAGACAAGAAGAGATGACGTGGGAGTCCTGGGGATTTGGCACAGTTCAGGGTGTCAGTCCTTCCTTCTTCACAAGTACAATTTCACTGCTGACCAGTTTCGTCTGCTGCACATTCCTCAGGGCCTGGGAGACCTGCTCTCACTGCACCTCCCTATTCCTGCGGAAAAGGTAACTCTCAAAACCTGATGATTTTGAAAGAGCAGAGCCTGGAGAAGGAACTCATCCAAATTCCAGTTAAATTGGGAGATTAGTTCTCTTTGAAGTTCCAAGCTGAAGCAAATCTCTGTCTCAGCAAAAAGAGTGCAACATGTTTCTTTAGACCTGAAAAGAAATGCTACACAGAATCTACCCAGCCTTTCCCGCAGCTTCTGAGTAACTAACAAATCAGCACCTTCCTGTGCAAAGAAGGAGGGATGCTTGCAAGCACAAAAGGTTTTTTGAGAATGACCTATTCCAAAAAACATCTCAGATCTGTAACAACACATAGTCAGACCTGTGTAAAAAGGTAAGAACATGACCTTTTTTTACCTTCTTTTCTGTGTGACTACTGTTCCTTATTAAAAAGTCCTTCCTCTCCTTCAGAACTAATTTCTTTTCTACAGAAACATTGCAGTGGTGATGTTAGAGCTCTGCCTGTGTATTAGCCATTTATTCAGAGACACACAGATATAGAAAAGAGGGCTGGCAAGACCTGAAAAGATTACCTAATTTATTTCTGTGCCCCATGGCTGGATCGATTACGACTCTGTTGTCCCTGGCTGTTTGTCTAAAGACATCCAGTGCTGGAGTTTCTTTTAGTCCTCAGGCTGTTCCACCGCTTCACTATCCCTAGCAGTGGAAGTGTTCCCTAATATCTAACCTGAATTTTACCCATCACTACCTGAGCTCTAATCCCTCCTTTGGTTGCAATACTAATCCTGGTCAAATTGCACTACATGACAGTTGGTCAGTATACTAAAGATTCATACTGATTATTCCTATTGTCTAACATATCATATTTAACCCTCAGTAAATAAAGTACCATTATTTCTAGGCTAAACTAAGCTGTAGAATGGAGCCTTCCATCCTGTGGTTAAATCTGTAGTTCCCTTTTTCAATGCATGCTTGTCTAACTTATCATCTGCCATCAAGTACCTACCGCATTTGTACTTAAAAGACAGCGGTTGTAAGAGAAACCCACAGGGAGATGACCCAGAGGACGTTTTAACAAACAGAGCTGGCTCTTTGCGGGACTTTTGAGAATCTGCAGGTAAGCTCCTGGGAAGTGTGTTGTGTTTGTTTTGATCTTGTTTTGTTTTGTTTGGAAACTGCAAGGTCCCACTTTTCAAAGTCATCTTTGCATTGCATTGGGAAATGCATCTGGAGTCTGCTGCTGACCAGCTGACTCCGAGGCAGGGGAACATGTCAGCTTTAAGAAAGAAAATCATTACTGTTTAGAGGCTATTTTCTATGGTTTGCATTTCTGTAGTCCCTTAAGGAGTATATTCTTTACTTTCTGCTCTTACTTAACTTCTCACCATATATAACCAAAACATAATGGAGGCTTTTATTTCATCCTGAGGACTTACTATATCAACTGTTGCAGAGGAGCTTAATGTTCTTGTAGATTTCTAGTTAGCACCTTTACTTAAATACACTTATTTTCATTCTGGTTTTAGTACTTTATCACACAAAATCAACAAGGTATCACAGACTACCAGGTGTTCTTTTAGTTTGTAGCTGTGGAAATATCTCACTGCTAATACAGCTATGGAATTATCTCTTCCAAAAGCTAAGTTTTCAAACTCAGGCTGATGGCAAGAAAAAGAAAAATAATGTTTTTGAAAACAAGGAAGGAGAACATAAACTGGTAGTAAGAACATGGAAAGTAATTGAAAACTAACCTGCATTACAGTTTATACCAAATTACAAATGAGTAAACTACTGCTCAGGAAATGTTTAATCTGTGTATTTGCATGTTTTTAGCCAGCAAAAATACCTTTGAAAAGCTGATCCTTAGGATCTTTTCAAATGTCCGGGAAAAACTATGTGGCCGGGAAGAATCAGAATCTTTATTTTTTGAGGGCAAAGTCAGAAAGTGCATAGGTAGCTGAACCCTCTGTAAGGAAACTGGGGAGAGAGACAGCTTTTCAGTTGTGATAAGTGTCAGAGCCATCCTGAAACCAATGCACTGAGATTACTTGAGTTAGTAAAAGATGTGACTCCTAAGCAGTTGTAAAACATGAGAGTTTTCTAGAGATTTTTTTGAAATGATTACTTAAAAAATGAAATCCTTTTAGGAGCAGAACTAATGAAGCTTATTTCCTTTGTCTTGCAGTTGTACCTGATGTTTTATTTGATTAAAGCTGTGACTGCAGCTGGGGAATCACAACACTCCCTCTCCTATGTGAGTGGAAAGCTTATGTCAACCTCTCTTCAGTGGGTTCTTTTTTTTTTTTTTTTTTAATCCAGCTACCTAGTTCACATTAGAAGAACTTAATATACTTGAAACTGCTTCTCAGCTGCTGTTTTTGGTTGCAGATGGCCAGGAAGAGAGCTGCAATGAACATGATGGATAATGTTAACAGACAGATAGGAATACAGAGGTGTGTGCAGGCATAAAAACACATGCGGACACATCTGCAAAGTTTACAGTTGTGTTCTCACCAGAGGTGTACTAGGGTTATTATTAGCTTGAAAAAACCTAGTTTTTATTTTCAGTGACATGAAGTTTATATATTTTTACTTTTAAATGGAAAAATAAATAACTTATCAATGTATTTAATAATTTCATCAGGTAAATGAACTATGCGATGTTTTTTAAAGGAAGAAAAAACCCTCATGCCAGTAATTTGTACAAAAACATCTGGAAATATGGGCCACATTCTAGCAGTTTTTATTTATTCAATTTTTTATCAGATAAACTCTTAGTAATAACAGAGAATTTGTATAAGATAGCAGTACCACAGGCTAGACAGCATAAGTGTGGCAGAGGTGATCAGAGATCAGCATAGTTTTCAGGTGCCATTGTAAACTTGTGTTCAGTCTACATAATGTCCTCCAGAATATCATCATCATTTTGTGAAGCAGAGTCTGTATGGTATTCAAGTGATGAAATCTAAAAGAACAAAAAATAGTTACCTGATTGTTTGTGTTTCAGAAACATTTTGGAAAAGCCCAAGATGTCTGGCCAGAATGTCTTCCAATATCCCAGCATACGTAGAAACAAACCGTGACTCCCCAGGAATAATCAGTTTGAAAACTCCAGAGCTTCAGTCAGCCTCATACACATTTTGGCTAGCAGAATACTAGATACAAACAGAGTATGAATATAGATAATGAGTGTACTCGGACATTGAGAAACGCAGAGTGTATTGTAAATTATGCCTCATTTGAATGAACTCAGCATTCTTACACCATTTTTAAAAATAGTTACTCTACAGCATGAAGTACCCCAACTGTGATCAACTGAATTGTTTCCAGACCTTGGGTTATTTATTGGAGGTTCAGGGAGAACTGATGGGCTAAAGATGTTTTCTCTACTCATTACCAACTGAAAATACTATTTTTCCATACAAGCAATTGCTGTAGATGCCCTAGGGAAGTAGTGTGATTGGACTGGGAGGGTGTATTTTTCTTTTGTAAGAACTTTTGGAAAGCTGCTGTTCAGTATATCCATGTGGTTTCTGTTAGGTTATACATGAATGATAACACATTTTTATCCCAAGTACTTCATGAAACAATCTGTAGGAAGCATAAGAACATGCTGTTATAAAGCATTAAAAATAGTCACTTATTTAAATTAGAAACAAACAAATTAGTCTCTCTTACACCCTATAATTAACACTGGAGAATTACCCTTGAGGTAAGCACCGAGACTGCTTCCTTAGCAAGCTTTATTGAAATTGAAACTGGAAAGTAAATTCCGGCAAGTAGCCATTTTATAGGGCAGCTGAAAATATGAATACTTCTCTTCTTGGAGCAAACGGGGTTCTACTGAAAGCAAATATACCTGAACCTCACTGGCTTCTTTCCCTGAAGAGATGCTGTAAGTCCACAGCTGCTGCTCTGAACATGAGACATTGAAAACAGTAGCTTTTTCAAGTGGGTTTGCCAAAAGCAAAGGGAGCAAAATGAAATGTGGTCAGTGGTACTCATATTAAGTTTAGCTATGATAACATGTATTTTGCTACAAGGGAAGGAGAAGAGTCTGTGCTCTGCAGAGTGGCAGTTTCATTGCTTTGATATACCTGTACTATGCTCCATCATCTGTGTGCTTATGCTTGGGCTTGTACTCATTTTTAGCTGTCAGCCTGTGTCCTCTGACTTGGTTAAAATGATGACATGGCATATATGCTGATAAATGGCCTTTCTCCTTCACTAGCTAAAGATTATGGCCAACATGATGGGAGTTTTCCTGATCCTCCTTTGGATAATGAACATGGTTCAGCCAAACATATTTCAAGCTGAAGGAGGTAAGGCATCTTCTTTCCAACCAATGTGTTGCTTTAGCGGGTGACTAAGACCCCTCTATGTGCTAGTCAAATGGGCTATTCTACACAAAAATAAGAGAGAGCCATAAAATGAACATAGGACCACAAATGACCACACTGTGTTAACACATCTCCTGGGCTAGTTTTACCCTGTATCAGTTAGATTTCTCGCAGCGGATGCCTGAGGACTGTTTCCAGAAGGCAGTTCGGACACGGCACCTTGCGGAGGAAACCTGAGGTGTGTAGATGCAAGCTGTGCTGTGCCGCTTGCCCTCTGGGCCAGAAAATGGTACCTCACCCAATTTATTTAATAACATAGATCTAGCCAGAGCAAAGTTATTGTTCCAGCAAGCTTGTAAATTAAGTTCCAGGAATAAAACTACAGTTAGTTGCAGAAACACAAAGACACAAAGCATAGTTTGCTGTAATCCTGGTTTATCAAGAACTTTAATCTTGACATTTTCTTGTGAGCATCTCAGCAATGAACATTTCACAGAAAGGAGTTCAAGGTGGTTTATGTCAGGGTTCTCTGACTGTTCATGAGGCAGTTTTCCTAATGTAAGGTACTTGAAAATTGAGCAAGTGGGCATTTAAGGTTGAAATTATGGGAGAAAGAAGTGGGGACTGACTTCCCGTAACTGCCTGAGAGATGGCAAATAAGGGAGGAAGGGCTCTAAGGAACTTTTGAAATGAAAGGGAGTATTGATTATTTCATTGCCTTGCTATTTATATGCTAACATTTTTTCCCCAGCATGATAACTTCTTCATTTCCATATGGGCTCCAGGAATCCCTCTTACCCTGTCATTTTAAGTTATCATTCCCATCCTTCTACGTGCTTAATTCCTCTGTTCATCATACTTTTGTTTCTCTCACATATGAGATCTAGTGGCTGTCAGCCTCCTCTTAGAAAGCTCCCATATCATGGTCTTCTGCAAGGGCCTCTGGATGCAAATTGATCATATAACTGATCAGTTCATCAGCCCCTTATCAATACAAATGCCCAGTGATATCAGTGACTACGAGGATTGAGTTGAAAGACCTGAACCTATTTTTTTTTTTAACAAACCAAATGTAACACCTCATTGTGATTTTCAAGTTGAAGTTAGTATATTATCAGTGTTTTTACTTTCTCTCTTTCAGTTCAGGTTTTCCCACCTGTTAATTTCACCCTTACGGTCTCTGCATTAGCAGAAGTATTTTTACACTGGAAACCAAATCCTAACCAAGAACAAAAAAACTACACTATTAGATATGATGTGGAAATCATAACTCCTGTGTCCGAAGAGGTAAGTCTAGAATAAAGCCAATATTCTAGGAAGGCTAAATTTCTGCTGACTTAAATATACGGCACCAAAAAAGGGGGCAGTAGGTGTGATATGTCTTTTACAACACTGGCATAGTCAAATTATTTATTCTTTTTTATCATAAGCAAATATGTTAAGCACTGGAAAGATTCACCTTCACCTATGTTTATGGGTACAGCTCTGCTGGAACAGGGGTTAGCCCCAGGAATTGTCAGGCTCTGTAGCATTCATCTTGGAGGGGAAGTTGGATACTGGTATTAAGAGATATTGCTCCCTGATCAAGTCAGTGCATTTAATTCAGATTAATGCCAGGATATTAGTAAAATGTTGCACCATGTTTCATCACAATTATACACTATAGATTTTTCATAAATTTTTCATAAGATAAGCATCATGCTGTCTTAACTAACAAACCCTAAGCACTTCTTGTGCAAATCATTTGTGCTGTCTAACTTTAGACACGTAATATAACCAGCTAAGCTACCTGGCTGGTTTGCCTCTGCTACTTATGCAGACAGTGGAGACAGCTGGTGTGCTCTCATGGGCTGCTTACAGCACTTAATTCAAGATTTTGCTCAGAATCACTGTCTGCGGGACTCCCTCTTTGGAAGCACAGGATGGCTGTGCATCACTTGAGCAAATTAGATTCATAGTAGGTGGTGTGCAGAGCCTTCAAGGTTTCACAGGGTTTCAAGTAACCGTACAATGAGACATTTAGCTTAAAGCCCATCCTTAGTAGTCTTTGCAGAGCTCTTAATCTTATTTGATTTTTTTTTTTTTTAATTTCAAGTATGATACAAAGAAGACTCACACTTTCCGAACAGCTGTACTTCACAATGGTTTCCTGGCACGCGTTCGGACGTTACTTCTCTTTAATGACCTTCAGATGAAAAGCGACTGGGTGATGGGTGAGCTGAAGCCTCCACTCGGTAAGTTGGAATGCAAGGCAGGGCTGAACTTTGTGTTCAGTTGTAGTCTGTGGACTAGACATGAATAGGTGAGAAGTTTAATGCTTTAAAAAATAGGGCATTTCCCCTTCTATCTGCAATATTGATCTTACAAAATGAATTAGTCTAGGGCCTTTTTTTGGCCTTTGGAGTTGGGAACATAATCTGGAGATGCATGACACGGATAACTCTTACAAGGTTTTCTGAAAGTCCCCTGCTAAGGCCAAGGTAACCTACTTCATACACTCTAGGATATTAAAATATAATGTTGCCTGTAATCACGAGATGTATATTTCATATGTAATGGTGCTGTGTGGAACAGCATTACTTACACTGCTTGGGAATCTTCATCAATCCTATAATTCATAGCACCATCTGATATGGAAGAAGATTAGATAGAATAGACATAGATAATAATGGACCAAGGACTATAATCAAGTGTTTTAGAAACATGAATTTCTTATGACATTTATAAGAAGATTTTTCCCCCCCTATTTTATAATTCCTTGGCTCTATAGGTGCTGCAGAGACATCAGTCACTAATTTGTCCTGTGTTACTTACATCACCATTTATAGTACTGTTTCTCTCCATTGCGCTTGGTTTCCTGGTAAAAGGGCACCAGAAGATACAGAGTACTTTCTGTTTTACAGGTTAGTGTCTCCTCCTATTTTAGTTAGCAATGAATTTCTTGAAAAGCATCATGTCTCACAGATATTTTAATTTAGGTATAAGACCTACACTGAAGAATGTCAAGATTATATCAAAGGCAAGTGGAACAGGAATATTGAGTGCAGATTTTCAAGGACACATATTGATCCTGAAGAGGTTGACAATCTCATTGTAATACACATTAATGGGTCTAGCAAGTATGCTGCAATTAAACCTTTTCAGCAGTTATTTAACCAAAATGCCATTGGTGAGTAAAAATACATTTTTAAAAAATCATAAAAAGTGTCAGTATAACTTTCTTCCTCTTAGTGAAATGGTTGTAGGGAAACTAAAAAGAACTTCTTTCTGCACTAAATTTCAACTGTCAAGCAGGAGTGTCAAAAGATTTGTTAAATAGTATTAGTGGATTGAATGGTTCTTGGTGCAGGTGAAAGCAAGTGCTGGTTTCACATGGATGTCTTAATGAAACTGGAAAAGCTGGTAAGACAAAAGTTGATAGTTTAACTAACTGACAAAATGACAATGAGAATGTGAGAATGAGAATGACAAAAATAAGAAGAGCTAGAAAACACCTATTTAATCTGTTTCATAGCCAAAGCATTATTTCCAGTATGCCTTTTCTATATTTATTCAATATACCTTCAGGTACAGTTTTTACTACCTTTTATTATACAGTATAAGGCCTTTCTTTAAAAGAAAAAAAGACAGATGATGTTCAGGCCAACAATGCCCTTTAAAAAAAAGGCATTAGACTGTAAAATAAAAGGGAGTATGCAGCCATGACTGCCTATCACATTTCATCTACCCAAATAATTTCCTTTCCTTCATTAGTTCTATACCTTTTGCTTTTTGAAAGCAGATAGCATTTCCCTTTTTTCTTGCTTAATGGAATAAAACATTTGACATACTTTCTTCTTTGAAAACATCCCCTAACTGTTGAACCATTTTTTTTGAATTTATTCCAGTTTTCAGTAACTTTCCTGGTTACATCCATCTTTCCTGAAAAGAAGATTTTCTGGCTGGGTCTATCATTAATTTCATGCTTTTGTAAAAAAGAATTAAAAAAATACATTATTCCCCCTCTGTAATCTAGTTTTCCAAACCTTTTAAGTGGATTTTTAAAACTGTTTTCCCTTATTTATTTTCCCTGATATAGTTATTCCTCCTAAACCCTTATCTTTTCTGCCCCAAATGTCAAGTAAATTGAAGCATTATAGGCCCTACTAGGACACAATATCAAGTTATAAATTGCTCCAATTATTAGTATTTAAACTTTGTTCAGTAAATAACTTACTGGTACTGCTTTCATTTTGTAGAAAAAGTGAACGTTCCCAGAAATGTCACTGTATTCTTAGAGCAAAATGATCTCTTGGCCAAGTGGGAGAAGCCAATTTCTTCTTTCCCTGAAGAATGTTTTGAATACGAATTTTGCCTCTGCAACTTGAAGTCAGGTAGCAAGCAGGTAATTACTTCTCTTATGCCTAGGTTTTACATCGTGATCCTGTCTCTGAGTTGACTGTCCTATCTATATAGCTAGAAGCTGCAATCTGATGAAAAAGTCTTCAGATTCATGGACACATCACAATTTAAAATGCTTTAAAATCAAACCTGCTATTGCTGCCTTTTTGAAGCTACGGACTTCAGTGAAACTTCCGTCCCATTAGGGTTCAGCAAAGACAAAGTCTCATCAATTTTCAAAATCTTCCTCTTTTTCTGGACATCTTTTATGTCTGTAACAAACTACCCCCAAGCGAGCTACGAAAACAGAAGGACAAGAATTGGAGTTATTCAGTTTTATGCACCTGAGTTCAAAATAGGAGCAGTATAAGCCTGGAAATAATAGACAATTCTGAAAATCCAGTATTAAGTGTCTTAAGGAGGCATCTAAAAATGAGACATCTTTCAAAAACTTTGCCCTGAAACATGGTTGTACTAGTAAAGAAATTATACCTACAAAAATAAAGATCTTACTTATAAAACAAGGCCTGATGTTCACTATTAATCTAGTAGGGGTGTTTAAAAAAAAAACCTCTGCAATAAACATGATTAAAGTTTGTTTTCTGAATTTCTTAGTCTTAAGCAATCTGTAACAGAACAATATTGGGTTTTTTTAACAGATATTGAAAGTATCATCAAATGACTTCAGATTAAGAATTGATGTTACCGGCCGATATTCCATACAGATACGAGCTAATCATTACATATGTTGTGAAAGAGGATTTTGGAGTGACTGGAGTGAAATTCTTTATGTTGGTAAGCACGATATGCCTCTGTCTTGTAACAAATATTAATACATTGCTGGAAAGTAAATACTGCCTGATCCTGAGCATGTACAACATCAAGTAATTTCAAGAGAGGCCAGGAAAATACATATTTGAGGAAGGAAACTGACTTGTTATTGCCAAGGATAGCTGAGTCTCCCTTCCATTACAAACAAACAAACAAAACAGCACCCAAACAAACTTTTGGACATATACAGTACTTCTTTAGACAGTGTTTTGTTTTTACATGCTTATGTTTTCAGAGACTGCTTTAAATTACCTTCAGTCCTAAGTTCAGGTTCTTTTAAAATCAGTGAGAATAAAAATATTTTCAAAGAACAGAATTATCAATGAACACAGACAAGAAAAGTAAATATTTCTATGTGCTATTGTAAACATCACTATGGCTGTAACACTACTAAGAAAGACCCAGAAAATGAGTACTGAGGCATTCAAGCTTTAGAACTGGCTAGAAAGCATTAATTGAACTATAAACCAAGGAAAGCAAGTCCTTCCAAAGGACTGATTAGTCTTAGTGGAGAAATTCCTATTTCCTCTGATATTCAGTATTTTGGAGCATTAGTTCCATCATAATGCAGAGAGAGGGATGCCACCTCCCCAGGCATTTTGAAAGTACCTCTGGTTATTGCAGGATGCTCTGCTTGGTTCCTAGCCTGAAGCAATTTCTTTTACCCTGTAAATTCTGACAGGACTCAAGAGCTGGCATAGCTCGGCTTGAGATCGTATCTGAGGAAATCAACACACCTTTTTACCTGTATTATTTCTTTAGTTTTTGCATGTATTTCCCTGGCAAACACGGTGACGTTCATGCTGGAAGTTAATATGAATGGTCACGTCAAGTATTACTTTACTGAAACTATATGAACTCTTAAATTTGGAAAAACACAAGATGGTTTAGCATCTTTGGAACATGATGATTCGCCTCACTTCATTCTGTATTTCCTGCTTGCTGAACATGTTTTTCTGGAAATAACAGTTTTCTTATCACGGCACGTTATCAACTGTTTGTTCTTATACATCCTCCCTTGCTCTTATCTTTTGAGTTTCTTCACTTCCTGGTTTTCACTAGAAAAAAAAAGAAGTCCATTACTCTCTCCAGTTTACTCTACTTTTCTCTCTTATAACTATCTGTTTGCTAGTGAAAGTGATTAAATCTGCCTGTATTTTGCCTCGTTAGCCCTAATCCATCCCCTCAACCCTCGCAGCCAGTTTCATGGCACAGGCTAGGTCTCAGGAAGGGAGGCTCAGCAGGCCAACAACTTACCTGAGGGGCTGACCAAGTACAGCTCATCAAGTGTACCGGGCCAGTTTATTAGCCTCATGCACTTACCTGGGAAATATTCTGATGAGTCCAGGCTTAAGACCACTAGACTTCTTCTGAGCCCTTATCCAGAGTAAAAATACTGGACTAGACTGTCCATCCTGTAGCAGCAATCCTCTAACTTCATTAAAAACTGAAGCACAATTCTGATTCCTTTCTTTGGGCTGTGGTGAGTAAAGCCTGTGAAATGTAGCCACATACTGCCAAAATAGGCATTATAAAAATACACCTTGATGCTACCTTTCTCTAGTAAGTTGTTTAGAAGCATTACAGTCAAACAAAGCTAGGTAAAAAATCATTGCTGGGCCCAAGTAGACTGGCCATGCCCATTAACTATGCAAGACACTGACAGAAATCAAATATGTGAAAAAGTAGGTATGTGTGAATAGCTGCTGCCATGGTTCACAGTTTAGAAAATTCATAAACCAAGTCTGGGGCTGAGAAGTTCTTCACAGTACATTTATGTTGTCCTGATTCTGCTTTCTCAGCAAAGCTGAAGCAGTTGAGGAAACCTTTATGTCAGAGGAAGCACTTTTGGAGCTCTCTTTGTTGTGGAGCGTGACAGTGGCTGAAGAACCTGGAAACATCTTCTTTACAGACTCCACTACTAATGCACAGCAAACGGCAAATATGGAAAACTCATTTTGATGATAAAAATAAAAAGGAGGATAGTCTTCCATGAGAATTTACTAAAATGTCAAAAATATCCAAGGACAAGTTTTACAAATCTTAATTTTTTCCTACTTATGAAGAGATATTTTTCAAGGCTTGTTACAGTTCACTGACACAGTATAGGTTACTGTGTAAGTTGCTGGATTTCAGTATGTACTTCCGCCCGTCTGATTATCTTTGCTGTTAACTTGCTCGGTGACTCTGAGCAAGTTCCTCTCTTCCCTCTCTCTGCCTGTCTCAGGTGTTTAGTGTATTATATGGAAATCTCTCTTTATGCATTTGCATGTGCTTATTCCCAACAGTGCACTGTGCTGGGCTGGTAACTCCCGGCACGTCCTGGGGAGAAGGCCAAGGAGGAGCTTACTGGACAAATCCACATAGCAATAGCAGAGCCTCTAACTGCTTTTTGTCCCACATCTCTATCTCTGGTATTGTGAGACTTAATGTTGCCTGATCGTGCCTTTTTGGGGGCCACTGCTAACCAATAAAAGATGGAACAGACTTAAGACTCTTCCATTTTTGCTCTGGAAACATAGACTAGCCTTCATGCTGGAAAGCTTAAAATTGATTTATGGGACTTAAAGTGTTCTCCACACCCTGGCCCAATGATCCTCCAGACTTACTGTGCACATACCTTGGCAGGGTTGACAGTTACATTCTAAATCTTCTTTTCTTGTAAGAAAAATGATAATCCTGAAAACAGTATTAACCATCTAAACCCATTTGTAATTGAAAGGTTAACTGTGTATCACTGTTGCAATGGCACAAAGGCCCAGAGCTGATTCATGCAATCATTTGCTCATGGCATGCACATTGATCTTAGTGACTGCAGTGCAACTACAGCCATCAGTGGAGATAGCAGGCTCAGCTCCTCATTTCACAGAAACAAATCTGACCGAAATTGAATATAGTTTTGTCTGCAGCACCAATAAACCCGACACTCCTGCTGCTGCCCAATTTATGTCCTTTCAATTACCTAGTAATGGCTGTGCTGACATCTTGAAATATAGGACATGTAGTTATCATAAGCACACACAGACTCAGCAACCTTTTGAAAATGCAGTTCAATGTAAATGTTTTCGTTATGTGGCATAATGTGGCACAAAATAATGTTTGTGGTCACTAAGCATGCCTTTTAAAAATGGAAGCGCTGTCCTTGATAAAAATATGCTTCTGCTTGCAGGCAGAGGCACTAGAGGAATTCTTTCTGAGGGAATATTAGCAACCAACCTCTTGGTGGTTTTAATGTCTATTTTACAGGCAAGTTTATTAAGCCAGACAAATCACTTTCTGGCTATAAAGGATTAACAGAAATGAAGAATGGTTTAATGGAAAACAAACTGTTTGTGCCTGAGATAATAAGCAGTGTCTTTGCTGAGTACCACACGTGTGTGTTGCATGGAACTGCGTATCTCAGGATGTTAACATACCTGATCATATCCTAGCGCTGCTCACAGGCCTGGCTCCTCTCACTTCTGAGCTTGCTTTCTCCTTCATATTAAAATGAAATAAATCTATTAATGAAAGCAGAAAGTCAGTGCCATGGAAACAATTCTTGAAGCTGTAAGTTTATTTTCTAATTCTAGATATGAAACGTTCACAATTTGCTTGTTAAATTGTGATTGTTTGAATATAATCATAGAAACCAGCTGATGAAATCTTTTCTAAAAGTGTGTTTGAAATGATCTACACTAAAAATATATCTAATTTCTTTTTTCTTGAAATTCAGGAGGAAACAAACAGGAGGATTCTGTAGCCTGGATTCTTGCTGTGCTTTGCGTGTCCTCATGCTCCATAGCCTTGCTTGTTGCAATAATACGCAAAATGTAAGTATCAACATCTTCTTTCTAATTACAGTCTAACTAAATACTAGGTACTGAACAGATGTGGGGTGACATGAAAAGCATTGCTTAATTTTCAGAGAGGGCACCGAGTTTGGTATTCAAGCATAATTATACAAAACAAAAGTCCTGAATATGTGATAATCAGCCTCATTAATTATCAGTAATAACATTCAACAAAACTGGTGGGGTAAGAAGGTTATTCAGTTTAATTTTAAACAACAAAACCATATACCGAGTGAGGTGAACTTGTCAAAAAGCTATTTGTCCTTATCTCCTTTTCTCAGTTAAATGGATCTAGTTGGGTCAATGATTATCACAGGAGGATTCCATCTTTAACCCCGGTGAAAGCTGCTGAGATAATCTTTCATGGCTAAAGTGTACAGGCCAATACATTCTCAGTCTTGTCTTCTTCAGCCTGCACATCTACACTCTATCTTGGGCCCCCTGTGCATGTAGTCTGAATTTCAGGTGATGTCAGGGAGTGTGGTATATGCTCTGTGGAGGTAAAAATCCAGGGCCTTTGTGTTTGCTGCTCCTCTTTACCCCTTAACAGCAGCAAATGCATTTGACTACTGTTTGTTAAGAGTTTTTTAACTATTTGTTGCAGCTTACTTTTAATCACTACAGACTTTACGGATGCCAGGTAGTGAAAACAGGTATCATGTAGGCAAGCTTCCCAAAATGTTCCGTAAAGAAACCCAGATATGCTTTGGATTTCTGTAGCAGTGACTAGTCAGGTCATAAGTGATGAATTAAAGAATCAATGATATAATTACAAGCTTCTTCCCTGAAACATATAGCAAGCATCAATTATCAGGTCCACAATCAACACAGCTCCCAGTAAGGTAAGTGCTGTCCTTGCATCTGCTAATTTTTTATTAATTTATTTAAAGCTTTTTAAATTATTGGCCATTCTGATGTGTCTTTAGCTGTTTTCCTTTCCATACTACATTTCATTTATTAAATAAAGGTCTTGTCTGCAGTCATGTTGTATTAGAATAACTGTAATTAATTCTCCGTAAAGTGTCTATTATCTATGATAACCTGTTCTTAAGTCAATTTAGTTAGCATAGCAGGTCTCAATAAGCAATCCTCTTTGGAACAAGATTAACTCTACAGAGAGTTTATTCACTTTGTGCCTCATACTAACTTGTGCCTAACTAAGCAGCCTTGATGGATTAGTGGAAGTCCTCAAACCACTCTTCCTTAAATCACTGATTCCTTTATGGATCGACCTGTCCTTATATCTGTAGGTCCTCCACTGTTCCAGTGTTATCTTGACCAGCAGCCTCCTCTCTGTTTGGGGCAGCCAAACATCACCTTCCAGTACCAGTTAGCAGTGAATTCACATATTGGCAGCAGCAGTCATGAGGCTCCATGTTTTCCTGTGGAGTTCTTCAAAGATCTCAGACTTGACTGCTTGTTTTGGACATTTGTGTCCCCAAGCCCATCCACAGAAGTGTCCTAGAATACAAAAATCTGCAAGACACTGTCAGAGGCCTCCTAGAAGAGCTTCCTTGCTGAGTCAAAGCAAAGGAACTCTGATAGCACAAGGGCACCAGTAATACTCCCACAATCCATACAATGAAGAACTGTATGTCATTTTTGCCACAGAATCCATAATTATATGGATAAAAATCCACAAATGACCTGGAACACCAAAACAAACATCTGAGAAACCATCAAAAGTTTCTTTGATTCTGTGTGTGCACTGGTGTCCAACTAGTAGATGAGTGGTCACTTACTGTCCGTAAGATTCAGCAAGTACTTGGTTATTACACAATTACCCCCTGCAAAGAGCCTGAAACAGATAAAGGAGGAGAAAAAGATATAGGGGAAGAGTTCTACCCACAGACTAGCTCGAAGAAGCTGTACTAATACATTTTAGAAACTTTATTATATTAGGGAAATTTAAGCTAGCTTTTTCAGGTTCAACTGCTTGATGGTACATTGGTTGCTTCCAGGAGTTTCTCTCTGCCTGGCTGGTATAAAATTCCCTAGCACCCAGAAGGCTCGTTACATACCATCTTTGCCAAAGTGATTAAAATTTTATCTCTCTGCTTTATTGAATTTCATGAACTTGCTATTTTCACTCCACTCTTCCCTGCTCAGTATCCTTGCCACCCTCTTTTCTTGATCTTCCCTTTCTCTCATCTGCCACCCCACGTTGGGAGGAGGTGGGAAGTGTAAAAAGATCAAATGCAGTGCTTGGCCTGCACATTTACTGTAGCTGCAGATATGAAAAATAAGAAAAATAGAATAGCTTCCCTGGATCACAGTTTCATTAAGACTCTCAGTTTTTACTGCTGTTGAGAATTCGTGAAGTGTATCATGTGATCCAAGCCACAGAATCATTTCAAATGTGATATGATTTGAAGGCATTACAAAGAATTTCATTATACCAAGGAGTTCTATAAATTTTTCTGTGTACTTTTTGGTGATTGCAGGCATCAGGGATAAAGACCACTGTTTTGGAAAAGTACTACAAGGCAAAGTAGCCCTCTGGGACTGTTTGGATAGTCTTTTCCCTTTGCTTACTTGCACTAGCAGATGGGGATACTGCCTTGATAACAACCACAATTGAATGTTTTCCTAGTATACCCCCTGTCTTTCTGAATGAGCATCTTCTGTACCTCCTTAGGCTGTGCCTTGGAATAACATTTTCTCCTGGAGGGTTAGCCCGCAGGAGGATATAGTTAGTAACTTGCTCCCAGCTGCTCTCCACTTAATTGAAATCAGGACAGTTACTTGAAAATACATTTGGCAGCCCTTCATACCCTGATAACAGCATGGCCATCCCAGCCACCAGCAGATACTCCTCTCTCTTCTGTATCCCGCACAGTCCACCAGCAGGGTCACCAAACAGCCACTGTGGGAAAGTCATCTGGAAAATGTCACAGGGAATCTCAGGGGAGGCAAGACACTGAAGAGGCATTCTAAAATATTCTGAAAATAAACATATTATCAGTCTTGTCTTAGAGATTAGAAGAGGAAAAATAAGAACTTGTCCCTTAACTTACTTCTCTTTGACCTTTTAATGCCACAGACCACAGAAAAACAGTGCCAAATTTCAGAAGGAAAGACACAGCACAACAGCTTGAGGCCCAGATCCACTGAGTTAAGCTGTGAGGGTCCCCTGGAGCCTCTCCAAAGCCCGAGGGTCCAATCAGCGCTAATGGAAAGGGCCATGGTCTAGGCAGTGTAGAGACAAGCAGACATTTTGGAACATATTTTATGACAAAATATTAAATCGCTTAACTCCAACTTTGCAGTGTCCTGCCAAAAAAACAGGCCCATTCTGAGACAACCATTGTAACCAACCCCACCAACATCTCTCAACAAAATCTTGCAGGCGATGGGGCAAACAACCACCAGGAATCCAAGCGTGCTCTTTAGCTTGCTTCTGCCTCATTTTCAGTGGGTGTTCGTGCACCCCTTCTGAAATATTTCTATTCCAGAAGTGACATGCTACTTTTGCTTTTTGCTGATCCAGTAAATAATTTTGGTATGACTTGATCAAAATCTTTTAATAATAAACAGCACAATGAGGAACGCACCAACTCCAAACAAAATGAAACCAAAGCAGCTCTTACTGATCGTATTATACAGCAATAGCATAAATCACAACCATGCTCAGAGCTAACGTAAGAGCAGAATGCATCCCTGCCTTTGTTTCTTTGAGCATTTCACAAAGGTTCTTCCACAGCTATCCAAAATGCTCAGAGAGCCTCTCCAGCTCCTGCTACCACCCTTTCTCCATGCTGGCTCCTACTGATGCCATTCAGCTCACCGCAGGCAGGTGTCCCCATGGCACGTAACAGTGACAGTCACTCAACCTTTTAACTAAGGTGCTACCATCTGCCCTCAGGCCTTCAAAAGCCACGTGCCACTGACACTTTGGAACCAGCTTGGGCAAAGCTAAATTGCTTGTTTCTCCTCTCGATGAGCCCAGGAGGCGGAGGGTAACCTGGTTCTTCAAGCACAACAGGAAGATTCAGGGTCCCTGTTAAGGAGTGGGGGGGTGAACCAGTGCCTTTTATTCCCAAAGAAAGGCCAGGCTTGCTAAACACCTTGATATCAAGGGCCTTTTCAATCACCACTGTAGTTAAGTGATCCTGTTTCAGTTGAGCATAGTTAATTTACTGCAATTAGATCTAATCTAATCTAATGTCAAGTTCCAATGTAAACCTAGTTTAAGAAAGGAAGATGATCCTTTGTCATGTCACAAACTTGCATAATTAAAGCAGACTCTTCATCATTCATTCGCTTTCTCCACACAAAACCTTCCCATGTTTTAAAGAGAGCTACCTATATTCCGACCTTAGCCGGCCTTGTTGGAGCTTGAAGTTGAACCCAGAGTCTGTCTCAGTTAGGTTAATAACCTTTCCATGAGTAGTGAAGGTATAGGCTGGATCATGTAGCCTCCAGTGCCTTCCTATGGTGAGGCTTGGTTAAACAGGATTGAGTACAGTATATTCAGCCATGAAGGCTGAGTATCTACAACAGAGCTTGCAATGTTGCTACTTGAATACGGCATGCTATGTGGGTACCGTCACCTGTTAATATGATGCAAAAGACTTAACTGTTAGCAGGAAACCTGAGAAGAGCTGAAATGATGCCAGCAGGCAGAGTGTTATTATTTCCATTCATTCCTGTCCCATTCCTGAGCTACACAGCGCCACATGAGTGACCTGCCCTACCAGGTGTGACTGTGCAGTCCAACCTCTCCTGTGCGGCCAGTGCTGGTTAGACAACTTTCAGCTTTTCAACAGCAGAGATGTAGCTGTCCCCTAAAAACACCGCTTTGCAGCCTGCATTTTCTCCCCACATTCCCATTCCTTGCTGCACACCTCAGTCACAAAACCTGTTCCCCAGGCAGCAATGAGATGATGTCCCACAGTTTGCTAGGTCATATCTATTTAGTGAGGAGCGGTAGATAGCTTCACTTCACCGAATAATTATGGTTAAGCAGCGATGTATCCTTTAAGGCAATAGCAGCTCGGCCAGGAAGGTTTAGCTCCTAACTTGTAGTCAGAAAATACTCTGAAGAAACTCTTTTGGGGAGAGGGCATGGGAGAGAGATGAAGAATTTTTGTATCTCAATATGAAAGCTATGAAAAGGAATAAGTTAGTAGCAGGAATTTATTTTAGACTCCCTGGCGAGGAGGAATAACAGGATAAAAGAAAACTTGACAGAAATCAAAAAGCTTTTGAAAGAAGAATTGTCATAATAATGTAAGCATTCAACTAACCAGATATCAACCAGGAGAACTGACACAAAATAAACCAGGCATAGGAGCAGATCTGACCTTGAAGCCAGGATGAAGGACAAAGGAAGGGTGCCAGCTCGGTCTCTACACCTTAGCCAGTCCTCTGCTTCTATGTATTTTGCTTCCTGGAAGTCAAGCCAGCTCCCAGAAACAGGCTCTGCATACTAATTCTGGGCTACATCCTACAGTCTTCACTTGGGCAAAGTTCCCATTAAAATCTGGCCCCATTTGGACTTCATGCTATCCAGAGGTAAATTAGAAGTCTTAGTGAATTCATTTTAGTGATTGACATGTGAGTTCTGTACTCTGGGATACATCAAAGAAAAGTAGTAGTTTTGGTAGACAAAGGCGCTTTGCTTTGCAGCACTTACTATCACAAAAATACATACGCATAAATGCTTGAGCCAGACTAAAGAGGTTTGGTCAGTGAAGCAGTATTTCGAAGTACATTAGTGGGATGAGTTGTTACACTGCTAAGGGGAACAGTTTACTGTCAGCCATCTCTTGTCCCATTCCTTGCTTCCTCCTGCTTCCCTTGGCACGTAATTATTTGCAGTTGCTCTCCTGTCAGGAGACACGGGCAGATGATGTCCAGAAACCATAATCTGAGCCACAGGCAGCATGTCTCGAATGCCCAAAGAAGGCATGTGACAATGCAGCCCTTGGGAAGAAGACAGTGCTCAAAGATGGAGCGGGGCAATTAATTCCTTTCGAAGATGGACCTACTATTAGCAGTTAAAAACCTCAGCGAAGCCCCAGTGGATCAGACCATCTAGCCAACAACTCGGCAACAGGACAACAGGAGTGTGCTTAAGGCGAGCACGCCAGCCTAGCTCCACCTGTGATCCTCACACCCCCAGGATCCAGAGCGTCCTATTAGCAAAGGCACCTGCCTAGTCCTTAGAGTATCCACGCGTGGACCGTTATCCACTACTTCATCTAATCCCCTTTGAACCTGCTGCTGCCATCAGCCTCCAGGTGCTAATTACTGAGTAGCATTGGAGCAAGAGGGGCCAAGGGCAGAAGACATGACTTAAATAAAATCTTTTGATTCACGCAGAAATAGTAAACTCTCCCCCTGGAAGGGCTAGCTCTCCTCCAGTGCCTCCCAGGAGTGAGGAGATGGAGGCCAAACCTCCCAAATTTCAAGTAAAGTTCATGGCAGTGCAGCCACTGGGAATAAGCATGTGCTGTTTTTTTGTAAACTTCTTCGATTAGAGAGAACAATTCTTTCATATTCCTCCATTACTGTTTTTCACAGAAGCCACGTATGGAGTAAACTGCTTCCACCAATTCCAACACCCAGAAACAAATTTAAAGATCCCTTCCCAAATGACTATGAGGTAAAAAAAGCATTTTAGTCACTCTTTTTTCTTTTTGAATTGAAAGAACACTTGTGTTTGTGTGCTGCCACTTTCCTAGAAGGCTACTAGTCGAGCATATAATTTGTACTGTTAAAGCATTATGACTTTGAATTTCTCTTCTTAATATTAAATATAGGCTACATTTTCAAATGTGTCTTATGCAAAACTTGCCAAATAGGTAATTTATGGGTGCAATTAATGCAACACCATGATGCATAACCATAACTATGAGCATGAAATACAATTAGCCATTGAATTTAACTATTTGTGAGGCTGTTCACGCAATTGTGATTGCTGCGGCTAACTCCTCAACTGGCTTTGTGATCACCTTCTCTGGCCCAAGGGACCTACAGGCTCTACAAATCCCAGGCTACAGCAGCTGATCATTTGGTCTTGTTGGCAGATTAAGCTTTTGGGGGAGGGTTAAAAACAAATGAAGACAACCCAAAATGGGAAAGGTTTTCTCCAGTGTATTGGGCTGGGGGAAGGATTAAGAGCTCTTGTCTAGAGCTTCTCTAATGTGCAATACGTTTCGGTCACGTGGTGCCGTATCTGCAGCTCTGCCTTTGTAGGCAGCCTGCTGCAATTGCTCCCTCCACAGAGCGCAGCCAGACGGATAGTCCTGCCTTGGCAGCGGCTGGACTTCGACTCCTGGAGAGCCGATTTACTTTGTGCAGCCTAACAATGAGAAATGTTCTGGTCCTACTGTTAAGCTGGTTTTAAGCCTTATTATGTTTGCTGTTGCTTCCTGATAAATACATTTGCCTTACAGATAAGATAAAACTCTTCATTGTCTGCTCACGGGAAATGCTGCTCAATAACTTGATTCTAATTTGTCCCCTCAGAATTGAGGTTTGATTATTTTTGTATTGTTGTTATTCCATGGCCTGGTCAAGGAAACAGGCTTAAAAGATTATGGTATAATGTTTCAGTTTGTTTCAATTAAAATCATGGGTGTAAAATGACATGACTTAGGGTATCACAAATAAGAATATGAGAAATGGCAAATATTAACCCTGCAGCTAAGCAATATTTAGAGAACACGAGCTTACAAAGGCTGTTTTATATTATCAAAAGCAGCACTGCATTATATTTAGTCATCTTTTTATTTAGAGTGAACTCAGTGCAGGTAGATGGTACTAAACTGGAAACCCTGAGAGCTTTCTGGTTACCCCAGAACAACAGTGGGGAAACTCCCCTCCTGTCCTCAGCCCTGAAGGACGGCTGCATTTTTCTGATGAGACCATTCCTGGGCCATTTTACTCTCCCAGCAGGACACAGCACAGAGCCACCCACACCAGCCGTGCCTGAAGCAACACAGTGACTGGAGATAACGTGGCCACCTAACACCACGCTCCCGTGGCCACCCTGGGTCAGTGGGAGGTGGCACCTCTGCAGGCAGTGGTGAAGACATGGCCCTAGTATCTCTGCTGAGATCACCAAGACGAGGGAAACTTAGGGCAGTTATTCTTTGTGAGCATTCAGTTCCTAAATTTTTAGCATAAACATCCGGGTCAGCTGAGGAAAGCACCCTGCAAGGGTGGCAACGCGACTGTGCGGCAGCTTTGCTCAACCCCAGATGAGCAGTTCTCTATCTCCCTGCTGACCTTTCATACTCGTTTTCCCAACAGTTAAACTACTGCTTTCTGCGTTCCTGTATCATCACCAAGGAGACGGTTTCTGCAAACCTCCGTGTGCCTGTGCTGCCCGTGCAACCTCACTTAGTATCGAGGGCTCAGGGTCTGGCTTCACTGCTGCTTATTCAGCCCTGCCTCGAAACGCGCTGCCACCTCCACCTGGTGCTTCTGCTCCTCAGCTTGTGCTCTCCAGAGAGAAGCCCAGCTCATGTCCTGGCTGCCACGGCCATGGAGAGACACGTCCTCAGTGACAGCCAGGCAGCCAGGACCGTGGCCTGGGCAGCGCACCAGCAGCGCTGGGGCCAACGGCAGAGGCCAGATCGGCGACCAGCTCGTCTGCCTCCCAGCCGCAGCCCTAGTCAGTGACTGCGTGCTGTGCCACCTTCCCCAGACACTTTCACTCTGCCGCGCTAAAGAGGCAGAACAAAAAATAATCGGATAGAGATTTCGCCAATACATGACTTTGGTATGACGCTGGACAACAGACCTGAGCTGACAGCAGGAAAATAACTCTGCTTTTACAGTCCCTGTTCAGAAGAGGCCACCACTCCCACACTCACTCGCTTTGCCTGGCTTTGCGATGTTTATTGATGGCACTGCAAGGCTGCTGGCCTCAGTGGCAAAGCAATGACCAGCCTCTGTGAGAATTTCAACAGGAACATGAAACCCCTCGTGAAAGTCCAGCTCTTTTGTTAAATTAAAAATTGTTTCTTGGCTCTTATCTTACCAAACTTCTTGGCTGATGAATAGTGAATACCTCTTTCAGTACATCAATTTTGCAAAGTAAGTTATAACTGAGGACTTTGAAGCATTTGTTTCATAACAAATGTTCAACACACAGGTTTTAACAGATGTTGTGACTATTCTCTCTTTTTAATTAGCAGAGCTTAGTTGATAATCCCTGGTTACCTCCCAGCTTGCTAGCTAAAAGCAGTCTTTGCTTTCCAGAGAGCCCGTACCTGCACCAGCGAAACGGAGACGGAGCTGGGAAGTTTTGCTGAGGACTTCTACTCCAGCGCCCTGGAGGACTGCGTGTTCTGAAGCGTCCGCCCGTTCGCCAGGCGGAGAGCGCAGCGCCGCGGAGGATACGTCACGCTGGGTCACCCGCGGCATTTCCAAAGGGCGACGAAGGAACTGCTTCCACCAGGTGCCTTGCAAAACGATAAGCTACGAAACACAAAAAGTCACAGTTTGAGGAGGATATAGTATGTTCTACAAGTGGTATGGTTCTCATATGAAAAAAGTCTTTTCTGGAAAAGAGCTAATCGCTTTTTTTCTGCTTGGCAGCTTAGTTTTTTGGACTTTTTTGTTTTACATACCTCTTGCATGTAAAATGCAAATTGGGATTTTGTGTAGCCCTTTGTGTGGCACTAAAGCACACAGCCTGACAGTGACCAGGGTGTGTCAAATATTAGGAAAAGACTAGAATAAGCTGTATGCCATCCCAGTGCTGTCATACTCAGTGCTGCACTGCTGCGGTAAACTGATGATGAGACCTGGAATCCACACTGTGCCTTCACCGATACACTTCGTCAAGCAACAGTGTGAACTCAGAGATAAACTGAATAACCTTCGTGAAAATACAAAAAATCTTCAGCATGACTTTAACAGAGCACGACCACTTTGCTGTGCTTCCATAATTTTATTTTTGTTCATTTATAAAGGGAGCATTTGTTTGTGCTGTGTGAGAGCTGTGAATAAGGCTAAGGAGCTTTCAAATGGATAAAAATCATGGACCAGAGACACTAGTGATATGCCACAAGTGTCCAGGGAAAGGACAGTTTCTTTGAAGATTTTGCTGTTTTGAGGTTGTTATGCAATGTCCCTCCAACTGTCTTTTGCATCCTTTCCCATAATGTGATATAAAAAAGGCTCTGTGATAACGCTGTTATGTAGCCTGTGATATGTGCTCTGCCATCCTTCATCATTCCCCTTTCAAATGTTATTTTTAGAACTGAAAAAAACCTCCAGTTCCCTTTACAAGAACATTTGCAAAGGCTTCAAACTTAGTTTTGCGATAGGAAAAGTTAGTTGTCAGTTAGTGAGAACCAGCGTCCTGGAAAAGCCCAAGGGCCAGGGGCACGGAAATGATGCTGCCGGAGGGCTGGCTGGGATCACCTCCCGTTTCTGTCGTCTGAGCAGCTCCAGAGCTGCCTCACACAAGACTTGCACTTGCGCAAGCTCCATAGGGGCTCTGGCTATTGCTTCCTCACTCATCACTTTCTTAATCCAAAACCTCCCCCAGCCTATGAGGTGGGAGAAAAAAACCCCAATCTGACAAATTCCCAGCCCACCTCAGTTATCACCGTCAGTCATCGCTCTGCTCAGGCAGGTTTTTGATGAGCAGGAGCCCTATCCCCGAATAGCTCTGTTACAAATTGCAGCAAGTCTGTAGGCAAACTTTAAGCAACATCAAGTGAAAAGAGAATTTCCTCCCTGTTCTAAGCTATGAAACTGCAGCCATCCAGTTCCATTATGTGGAAAAGCTTGGATGGTAAGAAAGAGTCCATGTGGGACCTGGCAGCATATTATTTACCCAGAAGTTAAACATCTCCATTGCCTTGCACCATGTGAAGGTACTTACATTTTGCTTTTTAATTAAACACAGTGCCAGGTTTTTGGGGTGGGAAAGGGGTGTCTCAATCGCAAGACGTCCATAAACCCTGAAGAGCTCTGGTTTTTATAGGCTGTTTGAGACAAAGTTAGTTTGTTTATGCAGTTGACATGCAATTAATGTCTTGTTATTTTTGTACATTGCTGCCATAGGCAAAACCACTGAAATATCTGTTGTGCATGTCGGGTTTTCCAGATGGCCTGGGGTTCTGCAATAGTTTTGTGTACTGCAAGTTTCTTAGGGTGCCAGATTTAAACTTACAGTAAATTCACAGTGTGGGAATTGAAAAGTATTCTGGGAAATAGCTATGAAACCCTGCAGAAAACTGACAGGAGTCTCCCACTCACATGCCGCTGGCAAGCGAACACCCAGCAGAGCGCAGACCTCTCCGTGGCTGAGGGTAAGAGCTCCCTGACCTTGCGGCTTTGCGTGGCCGGCCCTGAGCATACCGTCAGCGCTGGACAATAAATGAGCCATCGGCCACGCAGATGTGTCACGTTCTGCGTGGCTGAGCAGCTCCGGGGGTGCGAGCGTGGGAGGGATGCAGAGGAGTCCTTGCTCTTTATTCACCTCCTCATTTGTGCGAGTTTATAGGCTCTGAAAGACTGACTTTCTGCCAACCTGAGTGCTCACCTGCCTGAGGATGGGGAGAAGGAGGGCAGACCCTCAGCTGGCTCATTTTCAGTCCACGACTTCTTTGCAGGCTCTTGCCTTTGACAGCAGCAGGCAGCATCTGCAAAGTGACAGGAATGGATCATTCATGGTTCCTGGCATGAGGGATTAACACTTCAGCAAAAAGAAAAATGGCACATGCTGGTAAGATTCCTCAGCTGCACCTAGGAAACATCATTGTATAGTGATTACAGAAATTTGCCAAGGAACTCTTGGTGCTCTTTTACAGGGCTTTCCAAGATAAAAAAAGCTGGGCTACTACTTCGTATTTAATTTCAACTGCCTTCAGACAATTTTGAAAATCCAAGCCCACTGCTGTAACCTGGGTTGCTTAGCTGTTGTTCCACCTTAAATGAACTGAGTTTGAGCTGGGGTTGGTTTCGGTTTGCGATCTGCGTACTTACATTGTGCAATCTAGCAAGCAAGTTATCGAATAAACCTGCTTCTTGAAAGCACTTGATTGTGCAGCACACTGCTGACCACAAAGCTGTTCTGTTCTTGCAGTCTCTTCTACTTTCCAAAAAACCTCCTATCTGAGCTGTCCAGTGGTGGGGTTAAACACATTAACAAAGAATAAAAAGAAGAATTTGACCTGAAAATCAATTGTTTGGAAAGTGCCTAGCAAAATGGAGTTCCCAGGTGCTACAGACTAGAAATAATTATAATAAATGAGCCACTTCTCATCTGGGTAAAATAGCATGGCTCCATCAAAATTAATGTAGCTCATTAATGTAATAATGTTTGTACCTCAAATGTCTCTCCTGCATTTGATCTTAATGGATTTGAGGTGCCCAGATTTAACAGTCTAAAATCAGAATTTCATTAGTAAAATCCTAAAACTGAAACTAGAACAGAGTTCATTTATTGTAATGTATTTCATTGATGTCATGCCTTCAACCATTCTAATAAATAAGATTTCTAAATATACTTTACTTCTAATGAATGGAAAGGTACTGCAGAGATTAATGCAGAGATTCTTTATTTTGCATTTGAGCTGTATGCTGGGCAATTTGAAAGTGTGCAAATGCTCTGTACTTACTAGTAGAAGTAGGCACAAAATCAGACACCTAAGACACTCTAGGAGTGTTTGCTTAGACAGACAGTTGGGTTTCTGATTAAATTCTCGTGAGTGAAAAATAAGCTTTTGAATTTCAGTGTCATCAATAAGCATCGTGCATCAAAAGAAAACAACACAAACAATTGCAGTGAGTGAATGGTAACGTGAAAACCCCCTCAGATGTTCATATTATCAGCAAGGACATTTCAGGTTCTTAGTGCTTCAGAGATGACCAGTTCACTCAGCGAAAGTCAGTTCTTGGTATCTTTCTAAGCCATCAGCGGGACTGTTAGGTGACATATTATTAGGGATAAGTAAAGGTGTGTACGTTTGGAAACTGCTGTGCTACCCTGCGTTTAAGAAAAGTGTATCCAGTGAAATATAATATGAAGAAAAGTACAACCAGCAGTTAATTATTCGGTTTTGTTGCCCCGACTTCTGCATCCTACCTCCACAGCCAGAGTTCTGCGCCTGCAAGCACTCGCCCGGCACCTCCGCTTTTCACACAACCGGTACGCTTTCAAAAGGCAGGTTTCCTATTTCCATGAGCTTGTCAACCACTCTTTTATTCTTTTCATTCAGGGTTTAGAATTACAAGCCAAGCAAGGCGTTTGTAAGTACTGCTGACTTACAGACCCAGAAATCAATGAAACACTGAGCCAAGCATCAAGACTGAGCACTGAGATACCTGAAATCTACTGGCTGTGCAGCAGCAGTAAATTCACTTTACTGCTCTGTGTCTCAGTTACGCTCTCTGCAGAAGAGGCACAATGTCCCCGTCAGCCTTTGGAAAAGGTCTGGAGCTATGGGCAAAAAAGCTCAATGTTCTTACAGCATAAAGATATTAAAAATTTTAAAGCGTTTTTAAAGATCACATTTTAAGTGTACCTGCTAATGAAAAATAAATCTTTTGAAAGTCATCACTGTTTTTATTTTCTACAAGTATTTTTGTTATCTCCCCATAAAAGATATATGTTATACTTATTCTATTAACTAACTAAATTGCTAAACCGGTGTAGAGTAGCACAGGTGTCTTAGCTTTGCCATCTAAGCATCTGGTCCAGCCTACTTGCCCTTACTGGCAGACTAATATTGCCTCGTGTACATGTATGTCACCTAGGCGTGTGATGGGGTAACTTTACCTTTACTCAAGAACAACTGTCCCCTCAGGGCTACGAAACAAGTCACAGCAGAGCTGCCTAACGGCCTCCCTACAGTCATTATACTCAAATCAAACAGTATTCATTTCAGTCAGTGAAAAAGAATATAAACAATACCTCACGGACAATTTGCTCCCATCAGCATGCGGCGATTGCTGGCTCTACAGTGGGGAAAGAGGTAAAGATGACAGGCCACATTCAGGACTGCACGTCAGATTCTTCCTTGGTGAAGCCAGCATTAGGCCAGCGATGCGGTGATCCCAAAACTCCTGCAAACAGAGTTACAAGTTTTGTGCCCAGAGTCCACAGATATCTTTGCTGCAAGGTTTTCTTGTTTAAACCCAGTCTACAAACCCAGCGCGTTCATCACATTTAGCGTTTTCCTTGCTCTCTCCAAGACAGCAGCTGTTAAAACATCTGCAAGGAGCATGCCTCTTGCTAACCTCTAGACATCACACTATTAAAACTGTTTTTTTAAAATGGAATTATGTTTACTGGGCCGCTTTATTTTTAAGCTTCATTGGTTGCAAAGTGCAATATGGCTCCTTTGAAATGCAGGCACCAGAGCGGCAGGATCACCCACTGCCACACCTAGAAATCAAAAAACACCCAAAGTATCCAACAGAGAGAACAAACCAAAGCCCAGAAACTAGATTCTGCACTAAACTGGCAGCTGCACCAGGAGGAGGAGAAGATCCCCTTCCGGGACCGACTACCATCTCCAGGCTACCACTGTGCCAAATCCAGCAGGTTTGGTGGGGTTAGCAACGTCAGGCAATACCACCAGCCCCCGCCAGCGGCTGCACACATCCTCGAAGACCCCCAAAAGCAACGAGAAATGGCATTTACTTGGCGAGGGCGCGTGCTCCGGCTGCCGAACCGCCGAGCTGAAGGCTGCTCCTGCTCTCGCTCCTTCCCGTCTCGCGACCGGAGCCCGCTTCTCTCTGCACGGCTCTCCGAGGGCTGCAACGGCATCGTTACCACAAACGTGCATGAGGAAGGTGACTGCTGCTCGGGTTTTTTTTTCTTTTTTCCACATCTAAACGAGAGCTAAGATTCTTAAGCTGTAGAGGTTCTACCTGACAGCTTGGAAAGGCCTTGGATCTACATAAATAGACAGTATTGCCCCAAATTCATCCACTCAGATACTGCTGTCAGTTTTGGAAGCAGAATGAGACTAAAGACATAAGCAGATTTTTCTGCCTCTGCTCCAAGGGCCTCTCCCACGCTGTATTTTCAGGTTAGCGACAACCCAGGAAGATGCTGCCTACTGCAGCACGGAAATCTGTCACCAGGTGCAACGGCATGCGGAGAAAAAGGCTCCTTGAAGACAGGTATCTTTACAAATGACAGAATATTTATTACCAATACCTTTAAAAAAAGATTACATCTGCTAGATCACTGGTAAATATCATTTACACTGGGGAGAAAACTACATAAGCTTTTTTTGTTCCATTTTTCTTGTTTTTGTGGTTTTTTTGTTTTTGTTTTTTTACATAGAAGTAACCATATCAAACTAGGAAAGGAACACAGCTTGAAATACTGACAATATTTCTCTGGTCAACACCCCTGACTTCTACACAAGTGGAATCCTGATTATGAGTTACTGAATAAATATATTTAGAAGGTCTAAAAGTTTATCGTATTATTTGTAAGCAAAAAAGACAAGTTACAGGCAAGTTCAAGCTATCAGGAAAAATAATAATAAACCACTGCAGCGCATTTAAACTTGAAAATTGTATAGAAAATTCCATTGCCTTTTACTAGCATTATCCCATCTGAGTGAACTTACAAAATTACCCCATAGTAACAAACAGTCCTTCTCTTAAGAAGAATTATTTTGCTGTGGATATTGTCATTTTCCAGTGTGATTCTACTATGCCTTCTGACTTCTACGAAAAGTTTCTAAAGAAATGTAGACTTCCTAGCACAGCACTGCTGAGAGCTCGTACCTCCCTGCAGATAATTTGCAAATTCATGCGAGTCCCTTCACGCTTCCGCGTGACGTCCCTAGAAGTATGATACATCTTATCTGATGATCTGGATTCAAATCAGATTTCACAAACATTCTCTAGAGTGGAGTCATGAAGAATTACGGATTACGTTAAAATGCACACTGAAAATAAGTGAATGTTCAGACGACGAAACCAGTGGTAGCTGAATGTCTCAGAGCTGCTGTATTCGAATTTCCATGGTATAAAATCCAGACAAACACCACCGAGTTAGCTGGGTTTACACCAGGGCACCTAAAGGTCAGAATCATGTTGTTCAGTCGCTCCAGTACCTTTCGCTTTGTGTCACTAGAGGCAGAGATTACGTCTTTGCAGTACCTTCATTCCTATCCAATTTAATGCTAACTATGAGAAAGACAAAGCTATTTCAAGACAGTAAAAATGGAACCTTACTGCGTGATGTCAACATATTATCTACATGTACTGTAGTCCACAAATGACCAAAAATCTGTGTAATTTTTTGATATTATAGTATAGTGTTCTTAGTGATTACTTCGCATTTGTCTTGCTTAGTCCTCTAAATAAAATGTAAAATATCTTGTGTGTTAAAAGCAGTTGATTTAACACAAAGATCATAACTGCCATTTAAATACGGCTGCATTAAGAACTGGATCGGAAACAGTTCTGCCGTTGCGTAGCCTTGTAAACCTGTACGATACGGTTGCAGCCAATTTACTAAGAACAGCTTTGAACTCTCAGTCATAAAGGAAAAAATCCCAAACAATATTTTTATGGTCATGTTGTCCATAGCATTTTATAGCAGAGGAAAAATTAATATCTACATCATATGTTAACTTTAAAAAATTCTATAAAACACTAAATATATAATAAAAAATATGCATATAAGGACATATGTAAACTGCTTTGGTAACATCATATTACAGATGTTTTCAGTGCATTGCAGAGTTTCCAAGGAAACTTCAGACAAAGCTATATTTGCTTTGAGGAAGTACTGTATAATGCCATTCCTAAAGAAGCATAAACATTTTTCCAGTAGTAAGATGTACTCAGACCACAATATTACTTAGTACTGGGTGTCTTCAAAACAACTAGCTAAATGTTGCTTATATTATAAACGAGAAGTCCTCAATGTAATTTTTGTCATAAACTGGACCGAGCTGTGAGCGATATCATTATTGTGCTGATGGCCGACAAGGTGCAAGCGTTGGACGCTGAAGAGCCGGATCCCCTCGCATACGCACCTGCGGAGAGAAGAGAGGGGAAAAACCCACGGTAAAGACAGCAGCATCAACCAAACGCCTCTCCCACTGGCATTAATCCGGTTTCCTCCGATTAAGCACAATGACGATGTCAGTAGGTGAAGAGCAGGGTGAAACAGAGGTGGGAGGAGCCCCTGATTGGAGCCGGTGGCATCGTGTTGGCCGAGCGCCTCGAGCCTCCGCGCCGGTGCCGTCTCCCACATCCAGGACCGCTCCGTCGCTTATTGGGTTTTACTTTTCTAACTGAATTTTTGCTTTTACTTAAATCCCTCCTGGTGTTGCACGGTGGGTATGTTCACAATTATATTACTTCATGGCCTGTTTGCTTATTTTTTACAACTGTGCTATATTCAAGCTGTTATTTGTGGCATCTGCCTGGCATGAGCCGCGTCCTCAAGGAGCTGCACGTATACTTTGTGGCCCACTGTGTTGAGCCAAACAGGAGCTGGCATGTGTTCCTGCTCTCCCCTGGTCTCCTACGTCTGCTGATTAAATTCGTCTGTATGGTTTATACAACCATAATATACATCTGTGCTGGAGATAATTCTGATCTCACCCAGAATTTTTTTTTTTAACATTGCTATAATTTTAATGCCATATTCCTGCATTGCAGAGGATCCTGATTTAATGCAGTTTATAAACTGCAGCATTATTAATGGAAGATGGGAAATAGAGATTTTGCAAAAGCAATGTTGTGTAATAAAATACTCTTTTCTGTTTGTTCTTCTACACAACCTCATTTCCCTAAATAAATATTTATGCATCCAAAACACAATGGAATATCGCTATACAGTAGCCTTATAAATTTAGAAGCCTCTGAACGTTGTATTTTATATTTTGTTATAGTGAATCGCAGTGAAACAATGTCCTCAATATATATGAGCATGGAAGTAAGGGAGTGGAAAGAGTCAGTACAAATATAACCACGTATTATGGTGTTTCTTACAGGGTAATCTTGATCCAGGATGAAATCAAAAGCTGGGGCAGGAATGCTTGCTGCTACAGGGCAAGTCTGGATTGCAACCGCCCGTGAGAAACGGGCAGAGCTACAGCTCGGCCCCATTCAGCCTGAATCCTCTGGTTTACCCGTTTCTCAGTGCAAATTGTTATTTGGGTGAAACCAATCTGACACCAAGCGAGGAGAAAAGGGGAAGGCCAGTGAAACGCCAGCTCCGTGCGGGCTGCGCGTGCCAGGCCCATCCCCGACCCCGCCGTCCCTGTCCTTACTCGACATCTTTGGGATGCGGATTTGCTCGCTGCTGCTGCCGTCGCCGCCATCGCTGAACGGCTTTATCTCTATGATGTAGTCCTCATCGAAGGGCAGGGACAGCTCCACGGACGTCTTATTGGTTTCTATCACGGAGGTGCTGCTCTGCCTGTTCCACCTGTACAAAACCTGCAGCAAAGGCGGGAGAAAAGAGGAGTCAGGAACACCAGAAATGTTCACTTCCATGCGAGCTTCCAGATTTGCTGCTGGTCTTTTTACGTCTCGAGTGTCACAGGATTTACTCTGTGGTGACCGGGAACGCGGCAGATTTCAAAGCCGAGCTCGCCCGAGCCTGGCGCGTGCTTTTGCGAGGGAGCTGTGCCAGCGCGGCCCCGGCAGCAGGGAGCTCTCGGAGGATGGATCTGGTATCGGAAATCGGATGTGCAGCACCAGCCTAAAGCTGCAGCCGCGGGGACCGGCAGAGCCCCGGCTTCTCTGCCCAATTAACCTGCATCTCCCGTCACCTGAGGGCAGTTCGGATGCTCTCCCTCACTGCCAGCTCCAGCCAACGCTGGTGCACGTCGGAGATGTGATTTAATTTATAGGCCAGCTATCAGAAATTGCTTCCAAAAGGGCATTTCTGGGCTCTTTACTCCGAGGAGGACAGATAAAAGAAGGAAAAGGAAAGAGCTTCTATTAGTAAATTAGAAAAACAAACAAATAAGCAGGTTCCGCTGTGGCCTGCAACGAGAAAATGTTTGTATTTGCACCACGTCCCCATTCAGAGGGCTAACTGAGGCGCCTGCAAACTTCGAATTCACAAATTCCCCTGTGAGTACTTTACATTTCCTCCCCCATCTAGCGTTAACACACCTCAGCTTTTATCCCCAAAATGCAAGGTGCTGAATATCACTTTTCCTCAAGTCAGATTCATAAGCATCCCCCCCTCTATTCGGGGTACCGGAAACATCAAATCCAGCGCCTCCTTAGTCCTCACTAATGATTGAGCTAAAATAAATCCTGAGGCTTACTTAGTCAAAACTAGCTATTACATTTCCTCAGGAAGCTGAGTTGTGGTATTTGATGTAGTGTCAAACCAGCTTCCCAGAATAAATTGCTTTTTTGATTTACCTTCTGTCTTTTCCTAAGATCTGGAAATTCTGCTAATTTAGATTATGACATAAAATACAAGATCTCCAGGGAAAAAGACGACAGGCAACGTTTTGCTGTGACCCAGGAAGGAATCTGACTACATTATTCTAACACTTAGTTGCCTTTTTCAGGGGTCACAACAGTCTCTCTCACCCCCTTTAACTGACTTTTTAATTTGCATTTCAAACCTGAAGTATGCAGTGAAAAGTTGGTCCAAACTGCTGAGATTCATCTGAGGTTTTGACTGAAACCCCTGAGGAATTGCTTATTTTTGACAATACAATACAGTGCACTGAAGATGATTAAAAGTTAGTGCAGAAATTCAGGGAAGCTGGCAGAGATTCACAAATGTGACACAGCCAGAATTTCGGATTGTGAGCAATATATGAAGCATGTCCGGTTTCTTCATCATTTCAAGTTCTGGTGGAAAACGTTTGCACAATTCAACCCTCCAGGCAACAGCTGGCAGTTACACACTGGTATCTTCTTTGGGCCAAATTAAACCCTTGTGTAAGGTGATAGAGCTGAATTCCTCCCAAGATTTCTCTCTAGCTAAATTATACTCTACTAAAATGGCTACTAATGAGGATTCTCTTTCCTTTCTTTTGGCTTTGCTTTCTGAAGAAAATGGAGCTATTAAAAAAGCATTTTATTTATCTGCAATTATTGAGCCAACCGTAGTGTCTGGAAGAGAGAGACTTTTGCAAGAGCAGGGAGCTGCGAGCAGCTGACAAGCCTCCGTGGCCGGAAAGCGAGGAAGGGAGAGCTGGACAGGACGGGGTTTGCCACCTTCACGCAGCGGCGGCCATCGGGCGCTGCTGGGGTGCAGATGTGCCATGCAGAGACCCGCTTCTCTGGAGGCGAGGGCATCCAACTAACAACCTCTGCTGGCAGCACGGCAGCCTCCCTAGATGCTGACATGCTTGCTAGCTCTAGCTTTTTAACCTGGAAAGCCATATCATGAAAAATCACTTAATCTGGTCTTTTTATAAACCCCAAACGTGACAGGGGATTCATGGGAACGTTCATCACCCAAGAGCCCAGAGACAGCTACGACTCCACGCGAATCCCTTGCTGCTGACAGCAAACTCACCTTGTATCCCTTCACCTCCGACTCGTTATCCAGGGCTTTCACTTGATCCCAGTTCAGTATAATCTTGGAGTCAGACGAATTCCATATGATGTTTCCGGGGGGCTGACTTGGCGCTGTATCAAAATATAGGAGGCATCACATTACTGAGGAGCAATGTTTCCCTGTTTGGTCCCTCCCAGCACCAGCGGAGCGCCCACTGCCACGGCTGAGCATGCACAGAGTCTTATTGCTCTTGAAAGTTAATGTGCTGTTCCACTGATCTGTGTCCTCAAGGGCGCAGAAGGGGCGACACAACACAGCGCTCTAAATGAAAAAGGATTCAGTGAGTTGCTCGACATGCCTGAGACCAGAAGAAAAAAGGCCCTCTTGAACGATGAGATAAATATTTAATTTTCCTGCCCAGCTGTGATTTCAGTTTTGCATGCTCTGCTTACTTAACACGGCGAAGAGCCTTATAAAAAAGGCTGGTAAACCTTGTGCACAGGGAACCCAACAAAAGCAGAATCTCCCAGCACCTGCAAACCTGAGAGAGCTTCAAAGGGACAGGGAAAGGGCTGCTGGGCCCCTTCGCCTCGCCGCACAAACACTCACGTGGCTTTTTTGTCGTGACATTGACCGTGGCGCTGGCGGGTCCTGTCCCGGCAGTGTTGTACGCCTTGACTGCTAAATGATACAGTGCGTTGCCCCGCAAATTGGTGACTTTTGTGGATGTTTGATTACCAACAGTTCTGATTTTTTTTGCATTTTCTTCCTTTTCATCATGTCTCCAATATCTAACCTGAAAAACAGAGTAGGTTTTAGTTCCTTAGTTCGGTAAGAGGCAACTTTTCCATGTTTTTGGCTAGCTGCAATACGGAACAGTAAATACTCTTTGCATGACCTTTCAGTCCATGCAAGGCTGCCGTTCGGGCCAGGCTCTGCCAGCAGCACTGCTGGAACTGCTCAGCCGCGGGCTGGACTTGTCTCCTGCGCGCCGGACCCACAGCACCCCGCTTCACTTCTAAAGCCAGCTCTGCACCGCTGCCCAAACAGCAAGCACAAGGCGGACAAATCCTCCACCCTGCTCCAGCTCTTCGCTCCTTGCTAGACGTAAGCATGGCTGCATCACCTCCTTCCAGCCCTCAGGTAGAGGCTGGCCACAAAAGTTCATTTACCTTCTTAACTCAGCATCCTGAGCCCATCCAGGCCACAGCTCTTTATAGCCATAAACCAGCGGCAAGTGAAATACTGCGTCTAATAACACGAAGTTTATCCGAACGGTTAACGTGACCCTAATTACTGCTGCACGGAGAAGGGCTGCACTCACCAGCCTGCAAGTGCAGATCCCATTAGGCAATATTCTACCTCATCTCTATAAATCTTGCCATTTTTTCCATCTCTGGGGAGACCACAATAATTAGAAATGCCAGCTTCTGTCTGTAAATTCAGGGGCCGGTACTTCTGCCTGCTTTGGTTTGAGATGGAAAAAATGACACAATTTATAGACTTCAATTTTCCACTTAACTACACTGACTTCAGATCCGCAGCCTGCCCCGGTCTTCAGGGAACGGCGGCTTCCCCTAACGAGCCCCGCTCTCGCCTTCGGCCAGGCTGCGTGCGGGCACCGGCCGAGTCTCCTGCCCCATGAGAGAAACCTCTGAATGCTGAAGAAATGAAGCCAACGTTCAGCAGGACCCAAGCTGCCTCCTGAGCAGGCTGTGTCAGGGACAGCATTCGAATGACTCCCCATTACACCTTCCCATTATACCTGTGTCTCCGCAACGATTAGCACTGAAACAATGCCACGTTTCGTTTTCCTACCTCGTAGCCCTGTATTCTTCCTTTGTTTGGATTCTCTCGAGGGGAAGCCCAAGAAATTTCAACGTCTGAAGCAGAAAGGCTTCTGGCAGAAACACTGCTTGGAGCTTTGGTCGGTTCTGGATAGAGGAGTTAACAAAACAAAAATTTGAGTTTTCAATTTTATCTTCAATTAGTTACAAACTTCAAGGGATTTTCCTCATTACATGAGAAAAGAGGCAGGCAACCAAAACAAACTTCGCTTTTCAAAACGATGCCCTGTCAGCCCTGGGCCAGACTGCACTTCTCCTCTGCGTAAGAAATAATAAGATGTCATCTCTAACCTCAGCCCAGAATACCACGTACTGCAATTAGGACAAGAGGGAACATTTTCTCATCAGTGGACATTAATTCATACTAAATCTCAGCTGAATTCTTTCCAGATTACATATTACTTCTCCATTAATATCAAAAGATTTCATTATGATTAATGTTATTTTAATGACTATCAACAGAATTAATCATGGCTTGCCATTTATTATGAATCAGAGCAAGGACTAGATATCAAAGGATATGTCAATGCAGATACGAAGCCCTTTCAACTCCTGTGAACGCCTCATGCACTCGACGGCAAGATGACGGCACGTCCTACCTTCCTCGGCCGAGTAGACGACGGTGACGGGGCTGAAAGACCCTTCGCCTTTGTTGTTGTACACTCCCACCTTCACCTCGTAGGGCGAGAAGGGCGGCAGGGTCTCGTTGCGAAACACGTATCGGGAGGCGTCGGGAGAGGCCACGACGGTCTGCATCCAGCTGACGGTGCCGAAGGGCCGGAAGGCCACCACGTATCCGAAGCCACCGCCGTTCTGCAGCTCCTCGGGCACCGTCTGCAGGCGGCAGAGCACACGAGAGCAGCCCCATCAGCCGGAGCGCACGCTTCTCTCTCCTTGCATGCTACCTACTGCCCGCTGGTCCTTTTAAAATTACTGTCCTAAAAAGAGCACCAGAAATGGCAAACAGCTGCAGTTCTGCTCTGCATCTAACCTGGCTTTATCCCATCTTAATGTTAGGCACTGAAGCGGTACATCTGTGCGGGGAGCCTTGCTCTACGCACTCCCTGCAGTCAGAGGAGAAGGCAGCATCTCCAGAAGATGCTCTGCTCCACCTAAGCTGTGATTCGCTTTCTGTAGGTGCCACTCTCTCCTCATCGATTACAGAGTGAACCTGGAGCAAGGACATGACTGATTTTAGGTGCTACAATGACTAAATGTCTAAAGTTTGGGGAGGGGGGTGAACCCAGGACATAGCTCCTGCTTTCCAAACACGTGCAGCTGCTCCCACATCTTTGGATTCATGTGTGAAGTCCCAAAGGAAATATTCTGAGTCGCAGCCCAGCCCGCCGTGGGGCTGGCTCCCCTCCCCAGCACCAGCTGCGAGCACAGACATGCTGGCCCGCTGCTCGCCCAGGGACCCAAACCAGGCCAGCCCCGTGTTCAGATCCTGGATTACACGATGCAATAAGAGATCAAGACAGCAGCGAGTGACTTGCCGTAAGTGTGATGGAGAACAGCAGGTAAGTGACAGGTAACTACTGGAAAAAACAACCTACCATCTTCAGGTCACTTCTATGCATGCTGCCATTTCCTGGCCTTGGGCTTGTAGCCCCCCAAAAAAGTGCATCCGAAACCAAAGCTTCAATTTATTAAAAGGATCCTTCATCACGGGCCACCGTCCCACAGAAGCTGACGGCGCTTGGGCACACGCAGGGGTTACTTTTGGGGGCTGCTTCCCGTTTGGGGCTCTACAGCTCAAAACAATACTAAACCAAAAGAAAGGGCCTCTGCACATTTAAGAGCGTAAGCTGATTATTCTACTGGAACATAAATGGTATTTTCTCCAAATTATGATTCAAAGTCACGGCTCATGTTCTTGCCATATGTGTTTTTGAAACGCACTAGAATATCTTTAAGAGATACAGTGAAACTAATTAGTCCAAGGGAGGAGGAAATTTAGCACATTGGGCTGTGTGCTAAGGATAAAAAGCCATTTATAGTTTTTTAATAACCTTAAAAATATCTCTGATGATTCACTCTTCCAGCTTGGTCAACAGTCGCGCTCAGTGGAAGTGTTAGCATGTCTAGTGGAGTTCATTATTTGGGAAGACACGCCAGCTTCACCGCATCGTAACACGAAAATATGAGCAGACAAACGACTAGACTTCTAACCCTGACGGCCCCAAGGAACATTAAACATTTTTCCTCTCTGTATCTCCTCTTGTGGGTTTTCATCATCGGCAACAAAAGCCAGCGTGTAACGTGTTATGCTAACTCTTAACTATGTGCTGGCGGATAATCCAGTGCAGGGAGGAGGGTTTAGGATTGGGAGCCAGCCACAACCACTCTCAGTCGGGTCAGGACTTCCCCAGATTAGCCTCACAAAATCTGTTTTACACCCCCGGCAATTCCTGCCCCTACGGCAGCCTGTCCCTGTTTCGACGTGTTTCTGGCGATGTGCTCGGCGCTGGAGGGGGCTGCGCTCAGCACAAGCAGCAATGCACAGCCCGTTCTCTGCCCTCGCACAGCACTCCTGTGTCGGCCTCACTGCACCAGGGATTTTAGCTGAAATTTCATAGCTGGGCTAATTTTATCACACAACTTGGGCTTTCTACCATAAGCAGTTTGAAACCTACATAAATAACACCGGGGTCCGTGCGTGGCGGGGTGGCACTGGCGTGAAAGGGCGCCTCTTGATCAGGACCATACTCGTTTGCTTCTTGGGTTGGATACACTTACCTCCCAGGTAATGACCAGCTCAGACTTGCTCCCTCCGCCTCCGCTGACGTTAGCTGGGGTGACTTCAGGAACTGCAAAAAAAGACGCAGAACAGGACATAGCATTGAAAATGCAAGTGGTGATTTTGAAATCAGAAGAGTGTTGAAATGACACAGACCTACGGGACAACAGGATTCTTCTGGCCTTCCCCTTCTAGGTACCAAAAACATTATTAGCAAATGACTAATTTGCCACGGCAAATAGTATATTAAAAGTATGTCAATAATAGTATATTAAAACCATGTCAAATAACTTGTGTATTCAGTCACTAATTGTTTAGTTTAAACATTTATCTTTCATAGAAAGGGCTCATTCATTTTCCTATTTGATATTCTGTTCCCTTACAGGCTAAAACAGAACAGAGGAGTCACCTCCTGGGGTTTCCCTGTAACTGAGGCACGTATTCCTGTAACGACCACATCCAGCTTACTGCTTGCATTGACTCTCACAGTTCCCATCTCTGATCAATGGATACTGGACAGCACCCTCCAAAAAGCCTGCCCTAATACCTTTTCCTCCACAGAAAGTGATGATTTTCCAAGTGGAGGAAGTCCTCCTGTACGTCCAGAAGCAGTGGAGTCAAAAGGGCCCATGAGGAGCTCCACAAACCCTACTGCTTTTTCCATCTTGCGCGTACAAACCGTGCACAAAAATAACGCCACGAGGGAGAAAAGTGTAGAAAATGCTTCTCAACTTTCTCCTGTGTAACACATTTTTTAATGCTGACAGATTCTTTTGCCAAGCTTTAACTCTGTTTCCCACCACCACTTACGAGCTTCTTCAGTTCTTCTCTTCTCTGACGGTCTGCTTGGTTCTCCGATCCCAATAAGGTTGGCAGCCACTACTCGAAATTCGTACTCGACCCACGGGTTCAAACCCACCACTGTTGCTGTGAACGTCCGGCCATCGATGATCTCTGGAACTAAGAGACAGCGACAGGTCAGGAGTGCAACTAAAACCACTAACAGGATTAAAGACCACATATCTGATACCCTTAAAAATGAGGGATTAGTTTAAACATGAACTGAATAAGGATTCAACAAACCTTTTCTCTTTTTTTAATGCTTTGTTAACTGCCAAAAAAATAAAATAGGTGGCACTAAAACACTGTGCTGTCAGCACTGAGATTCCTGCTATTAAAAAAAATCCTCCTAAATTGCCACCTTTTGAAAACAAAGTGCAAGACAATAGGCTCCAATATCTGTTATTTTTACTTTTATTTTTTTAAATACATCTTTCCTCTATTTAATGGTTACTGGAACCAAATTAACCTATGACAGAATGAACAATTACATCATGGGATTTTTCCATCTATCAGGAAAATAATTCTACTTAAAGATAGGCCAGATGACATGGTCTATCCCTGAGGGATGTCTTTATAGACCACAATTACTGTTGTATATCTCCACCATAGCAACAAAATACAGGAATTCATTCTGTTTTCCCTTAAACATTCATGAGAAAAATGGATGAGTAATAGCACTGACTGGACCCTAAATCTTTGGGTTGCCAAACTTGAAACTAGTTAAAGAAAGACCAGTGTTCTGCAGTCAATGAAATTACTTTTCAGCGTCTGGGTGCAGAGCTAGTTTCACTCAGCCTATACAGGTAGGTCCTGATGGATTTGTCTTTTATCCCCAGAGATCTTTGGAGACAGGCTCAGCTTCTGCTGAATGATGCATTTACCTGTGCTCACCGCTTGCCACCCCACGGAGAAGGGGGTTCTCGCCTGCACGACGTACATGGTAATAGGGCTATGATTGTCTGCTCCTGGTCTCCAGGACAACTGCGCTGTGCTGTCAGTGATTTCATCTATTGTCACAGCTTCGGGTGGACCTGGGGGACCTGTTAGAAAAATCACAGGAGAGGAGTGCTTAAAGCTTTGGGATGACATGAGGAAGGGACACTCTGTTCTTCATCCCTTACTCAGGACAGAGGTAATTTAGTCTCTGTCGGGGAGCTGCACTCAGCCACAGCTGTGGTTTAGTGGCCTTCTCACTGTCTGGATGACATTGGGAGGCCTGAGAAGGGATGGCCATGCAAAACCAGAGATTATCAGCTCCATCCACAGCCCTGATGATCCCACTGAAGCACAGCAGTGTCAAGCCCCACTGCACGCTCACTACTTGTCTCGCAAGCACGCAGCTTGGAGGCCTTTTCACGTCGAGATATACCTGAATCACCCGATGGACCGAGACTTCTGGTTAAAACACTCCAAGGATCACTCTGTCACCTCACTTTTGCCAGTTTAGGGCTGGACTACAGAAGTAAATATTATTTATGGCTACACTCAGAAGCTGGTGAGGAACAAAGACCCTTTTTGTAGTTAGCATCTTGTATAAGTATGTGCTAGGATTTTCTGTGTCATTGCTCAGGTCCTGTTGACCAGTAAAGCACTACATGACATACCTGTCTAAGAGATGACCTCACTCCCATCTCATATGGCCACTGCAATCAGTACTAGTACTTGCGGAGAAACCTCCCAAAATGGACAGTTTCACAATAAATTCTCCACTTTCAATTCATTCTTGCACCTTTGGGCTAAAATAATTCTCATATGCTGATATTCAGAGAGCTGGACACGTTTAAATATTTAAAATACCCTGAAACCTTCCAATATCCTGTTTTTAAAATGAAAGTTTCAGCAGGTCTAGCCAGATCTAATTTCTAAGAAGTTAAAATTTTAAATAGTTTTGCTGGGGCGGTGGGAGAACCACCACGTACTGCAACCTTACGAAGCAGTTAGCTTCTTCAGTCCTTCATCACAAGTTAGATGATAGTGTTACATTTGAGAAATGAAATTTCACTGTATCCTTCAAAAATTACTTATACCGCTTGGCAGAAGCTGCAATGAACTGTCACTTTCATATTTTGGAATAACGATGGCTATTCCCAGCATTTCAAAATATCCTTGTTAGCAGGGTGCAAGGAAGTATTGCCGGATGAACTCAAGAGACAATTCATGCAGACGCTATCCTAAAATCAACCAAAGGAAAGACTCCTTGGCACCTTCGCGCAATTATTACGTGACTGCCTTTGCGGTCACGAAGCCAGCGAGCTCAGGCTGGGCGAGGAGCAGGACTGAGCTGCTGCGGCAGCGGCTCGGGAGGCCGCCTACGCTACCTACCCTTTTCTCATAGATCCCAACAGCTTTTCACCTTTGGAGCGAAAAAAAAGAAAAGAAAAAGGCTACTGTAGGGTAAAAAGGGGAAAAATGACCAAGTTCAGTCACCAGTCTCCCAAATATTTTGGGGCTGCTAACGGACATGAGACTATCATATTATCATGGCATGAAAAACCCGACCACGTGGCCTGGCTTGTCCATGCACGGTGCCATAGGTTACGTCTTCTGTATGTTCCTGTTTGATATTCCCTGACATCAGGTAAATAATTGATTTCTGTCCTAGACACAAGGCATCTAATCTGTTCTTACTTTGACCTAAGTCAAATGGCTATATTTTTTAAAAAACTTTTAAAACTGACTGTGAAAATTCTGTTTTTGCTTTTCATCTTCCCTTCCACTGTCACAGCCCACCTCAGGCCATTTTGTTACAGGTATCATGGATATTTCCTCATTTTTATACAGCTGGTGACAAGCTACAGCCCAACCGTCAGCATCAGGAAAAGGAGAGCTGCCAGGGAGCCCGGGCCAGCGGGGCAGAGTCCCACTGCTGCTCTGGGGAGTGACGGGATCAGTGTTTTTGCTGTTGCCAACAGTCGAATCGAATGTTCCTCCTGCCTGTTTACCGAGCCAGTACCAAGGAAGTTACTTAAGCAATGTCCTCATCAGCAGGCTGTTTTGAAATGTCTGTGCAAAAAAAAAATTGCATCTGAAACAACGCTGCAGCAAAAATACAAAAATCAATATAACGGGGAATATAACAGAGCTGTGACCTGGGTTTTGCTCCACGCGGGGCCTCCCAGAAAACGAGGCAGCGAGCCGGCCCACGCCCCAGCCCCACGGCGCCCGCAGCACGTGGCCTGCAGCACTCTGTGCTGCAAAGCAGAATACTTGCAATGAGCAACTGCACCCAGAGGAATAAAAGCATAAATGTTTGTGTTCCCTAGCTCCTTACTTTGGTAAGGGAGCTTATAAAGTCCCAGGATAATCCCTAGTTACTTTCTGATAGCTCCTTCATATTGCACGTGGCCAAGAACTTCTGCATTCATGTTCTTGAAGGGGGGCAAAGGTACTAAAAGGCTCAACCATATTGCACTAATAACAGAAATGCCCAGCTACAGACAAGGGTACATTTGTGGCTGAAAGTTTATGGCCTAATCTTGCACATTTTACTCTGGCAAGGATGGGATAAAGAGGGAATTTCTTACTTCTTTTCCATGCTCTCCTCTGGTTTTTTTGAGTGTACTGAGAATATACATGCTCATGGAGAGCATGAAAACTAGGATTTTGCATGTGAGAACAGCCTGCAATTTTTTCCTTGAATTATTTTTAAAATATCTGCCTTTTTTTTTTTTTTTTTTACCTGGGAGGACAAATTGAGGGAGGAATGGAGGAAAAAGGGGGCAGGGTGCAGTTCAACGCTTACTCTTCCTCCATCCCTGACTTCTTCAGACAAGCCAGGGAAGGAGCTGCAGGCCTAGGCGTAGTTCAAGTTTGAGTGATGAAATTAATCCTTGCTAAACTCTGTGTACTTTCCTTTCTGCTGGGAGCTTTGAGAACTGAGGATGCTAGGCACAGAGCAAAATCAAGTTTTGTCTTTCACAAAGCTAATGAGCACAAAACCATATACTTACTAAAAGGACCCAGAATCCAGTTAATTAATTGCATCTGAGTTAATGCCACACTACAGATCACCTATGTACGGTCATGATTTGATCCTGAAGCATCAGTGATGCCCCTAAATCATGTCTATTCTAGAAAAGGAGCAAGGACTGTCAGGGAGCAATGCAGCGATTTAACTGGGCGCTATTTCTGCTGTGCCACTGACCGCAGAAAGGAGCTCAGTCGCCGCAGGCTTTGCGTTCGGGACATGAACGTATACCGTTCATCTGTGCTGCATGTCTGTTGTACGAGCATGTCTATAGACAGGCGCTTTACACGCACTGTGTGAAAACGTACTACAAACCACAGCGTGTACTTAGAGCTTATTTCTTAGATTAATTACAAGATGCTGGGATTCTAATGAGTGTCTCCGAGACCATGAATTGCCTTACCAGCCGCCGAAGATAGGAAGAAAGCAATTTTACAACAACAGTAACAAAATTCAAATACCTCTTACAATGAGGTCTGCAGCAGCCGATAGCTTGTCCACACTTGTTTGCACCATGCAGACATATTTCCCAGCATGCTTCAGCTGGATGCTTCTGATCATCAAATCACCAGCTGAATCCTGCTGATAAAGTAGGGAAAAGTGGTTACAATTACTTTTTAATGAGCGCTAAACATCATTATCACATGAAGGACACTGTGACTAATGGATTTATTTTACACTGGCTGATGAAAACATTAGTAATGCAAGCCGTGGCCTATTAAAATTATGTGAGTCTGCCTTGAAGATAAGAGCAGTTGCATTTCTAAAATTATGGCTTCTACAAGGGACAGAGAAGCCTGGTTTGGGTCAGTTAAGCAGTTTACCCATTAAAGCAATGCGACCAAGCTTATTCAAGGCAGGTTTGCTCCGATTCTTCCTTTCTCTCCCTGGATATTGGTATTCAGATGTCTGAAGTTCCGCCTACATCCATTTTGCAAGGGAAAACCAGCCCAAATTATGAGACATCTGCAATAGTTTCACAGCCTTGTATTACCCAGCATTTTGACTGCCCGGTGTTTTTGTGCTAAAGATCATGACAAGAGCACTCTCCAAGGAAATCTTGCATCACCTAACAGCGGTGATTTGTTTTCCAAACGCCAAATGCATATCTGATTAACTGTTGAATAGAACTAATTATGCTTCTGCATGTATAGGAAGCTCAACTCTTTCTAAATTTTTCTCCAGACACAAAGCGTTCAATGCAGCAGGCATCTCAGGGTAACCTTGCGATCGTGGCTTTCTGATTGAAGAATATTAGTAAAGTTTGTAGTTTCAGCTTTGTGGCCCAATCAAGTAGAGCTGCTGGGAACCGCTGTCCCTGCTGAGGTGCACCCTAGGCATAAATCTTTAAGTGCATCTTTTAATGATTGCTTAGAGGTAACAGCAAGGCTTGTGAATTGTATTTCCTTTTCCTCTCAGCATTAAATGTCACTCCTGACAAATGTAAACATAGACTAGGAGTCTGCCTGAAACCTAGCAGAGCACGTGACTGTGTAAAACAGCCATCACAGCGACACGTTAAACTGTTCCCTTTTCTACCTCCGCTGAAAATTTATTCGATTTCTTTCCTTCTCTTTCTTGCTATGTCCATCAAATAAAAGTGGAAAAAAAGTCATCAGGAAGAACTATGAGAGAAAACGTTTTTAGCTGCAACTACGTTAGAAATTCAACGCCCACAAGACCTCCGTAACATGGGATGGGGAGATTGCTTTGGTATTAATACTTACCCCTCCAACTCTTTCAAAGTGATCCCCATCTTTTTCAAAGTCTATCAGGTGTCCATTAAATGACCAAGTAAACAGAATATCTAGCGAGTGATCATGAGACACCTGACAAGGCAAGACAATACTTTCTCCAACAGTGACGTCCATGCTGAAAGGTGACACCATAACCCGTGTTGGATCTACAAACAACAAAGAGAACAGAAAAAATAAGAACAAATTCTGTCTCACTGAGAATGAAGAGAGATCCCAGGGCTGAAAACACAAATGCAGCATTGTTATCAGAACTTTAAAAATGTAAAAGGTTTAGCTGGGACGATCGCTTAGAGTTAGGAAGATCCTTAATGCAACAACTGAACTATCACATCTTTGATTTTACTCTGATACCTTTCACTTTCAGTTAGACTGAAACACCTTTAACACATCTTCCATGATCCTCTTCTAGTCACGATCCAGATGAGCAGGGAGACAAGAAAAGGCCAGAAAAGAGTGAATCAGAGTCAATTACTGCCCCAAACACAACATTTACAAAGGAAAGCAGGACCCAAAGGCTGAGGCCATCTGTGGTGCAGGAAGGTCCATCTGCTAAAAGATACGGGCAGGAGGCAATATCTGCTCCACCTTGGGCACCAGGACTAAACCCGTATTCACAGCCGGAGTTCACGCGGATCCGTTACCAGTGGTTTAACTGCTGTTTTTCATATCAGTATGAACAAGATGGTGGCACAGAAAGATGAGCCATGACACATTATGCAGACTTCAGCTCCTCATCTGGGCCCACGAATTCCCTTCTCCCCTCAAGTTAACATTTGTCTTTCACTTCTGTTGACAAAAATGCAGTAATTTTTTTCTACAGGGCCTCAGAGGAAATGAAAAGGAGACAAAATATTGCTTAACAATGAGCCCAAAAGTCCAAAAATCATATTCAGATAGATATTTTTGCTTATTCCAAAAGTCCATTCCACATAGCTGTCATAGTAAAATACTACGGGCATTATTCATTCTCTAGTATACGAAACCAAAATGTTAACTACTTCAGCCAGGGACTATCGGCTGACTGCTTAATTTCCTGCTAAAATAACAACAACACAGGAAAAAAGATACGCGCTGGGCAAAACTATTCACTGAAATTCAGGGGACGTGAAGCTATTCCTGGATTTTCAAAGACCTTATCAGAAGTCTACAGAAGGTAGCAGAAGAGATTTCATCACCGACTTCAATAGGCTTCAGCTCAAGCCCTCAGGGACTTGACTGTGTTACCTTGGGCAAGCTTAATTCATCTGTATTTTAGTTTGACTTCTAACAAAACAGAGTAATTCTTATTGTGACCACAGTAGGTGTTATGAGGCTTAACTAATTAATACAAGTTATTTTAAGCATTTAAAGTTTCTCAGATGAAAAGCAGCATAAATGCAAGTTGCTAAAATAATGCTTGTTGAATTATTATCCGGACTTCTTTTTATATGATGAATGTATGAGGATTTCACTGTTATTTGGCATTGCTATTGCCACCCCTCACCTCCCTGCCGCTGCTGCGAATGGCGGCAAGGCAGCACCGTGGAGCAGAGGGCAAAACCCGAGACCTGCTGCCGAGACGCACACAACTTATACGCATATACCGAACGGGACGTGGTCGGTCGTAGGAGGCCTCGTTTCCCGAGGAAAATCTCTTCTCAAGGACTGAAGAAAGCTAAAAAAACAAAATAAAAACACCCCTATTTAATATTCCTAGCAGCGCAGCAAATAGAAAATGTTATCAAGAAGCCAACTGAGGGCAGCCGAGTGAAGGCGCACCTTGGCGATCCCCAGCCAAGTGGTGATCACGGTTATCAGATTTGCATTTTCAAAACCTGGAGCACCTTTTAAATTGCAGCGAGTGCTTCAGTGATACCGAAATTGTGCTGGTTAGCATCCAAGCTGGAAACAAAAAAAGAAGAATTCTCTTTTTCGGAGCTAGCGCCTCATCTATTTATTGCGCATTTGCTAGGCAAGAGGGGCAACCTCCACCAGCAGAGAGGACGAGGAGCACTGCTCTTTATGTTACCACCCTGTCCCCCTAAGCCCAGACTATCTCCCTTAGGTGCCTTAGCTTAGCAAGGGCGCTCTGAGCCCCTCCGCGCACGGGCGAGCGCTCCTGTCTGTAGGTGTCACTGAAGGCTCAGTGAAACGCCAAAGCTCCTTCTCATCCTCCCTTCGCATCAGCAGCTTCAGCCCGCGTTGCATCCCTCAGTCTTACTGCTGCAGTTGATGCTTTTTGCCCATATTTTAAGCGATGTTAACTGAGCTTTCTCGCGAGGTCTCCGTTTGGAGGCAGCAATGCCGCGCGGCGCTCAGAGGAACCTGTCGCTGGCCGCTTGCGCTGTCCGGCTCTCGCGCCCCGTCCCAGGGAGCAGGGATGCATTTCCCCGTCGCAACACGTGGCAGATGCGACCGAGGGTGGCAATTAGCCAGCCGGGAAGGAAACCATCCCGCCCCAATTCTGCATTGATCGGGAGTCCATTAGGAGGGCTGATTTGTTTGGGATAAACAGCTTTGCGCCGTCACCTCGGCGGGCTGCGGCTCACGCAGGGCTGTGCTGTGTCACATTGATCGAGAGCACACGACACAGCGGGACACAATCTGCAGCGGCACGACACAAGTGACACAAAATAAATCACAGCCTGCCGCCCGGAGATGGATGCCTTTCTCCGACAAACAAGTCAGTCCGCGACACGCGGATATCTCCTGAATGACGCACGGGGACCGGAGCAGAGCAAGAAGCAACACCGCATACGTGGTGCCCGTGAGCAGCAGATGACAAGTGAGCAGAGGGATTTTTCTATCTAGAGGAAGGCAGATCTGTTTGCATTACACGGCTACTTGGCATCCCATTTCCAAACACACTTATTTCCTCCTTGACTCAGCTGCAGAGGCTGTGCGCACCGGTCCCAGAGGGAAGGGATGCAGCGATATTAATAACCGCAGTGCCTTTCATTCAAGGATAGCAAAGTGCTTAGCAAACAACGAGTTGCGCTGTGCCAGCCTGGGACGGAGAAGGGACATAGCGTATTTTACAATAACAAAAGGTTGAACTGCAACACGCTTCAGAGATGCAGCTCCTGCTGTCGGCCTCAAATCAACGGACTTGAGCATCTCCAAGACTGATCCGAGAAAGAAATAATGCCAATATTTCTAACGCTGGTTTCTGAAACCTGTGCACCTAATACCTAAATGGGTATTCAGACACCTAGCCTGGCACAGAGAAGGAGGTCAAGGAAAAATGAGAGAAGGAAATACTCAGCATTTTGAGAAATTTATCCAGGGTTTAAAAGCTGAAGAAATCAAAACTCCCCCTTAAACTTAACGGTGCTTTGAGAATAGGACTCTTGTAAGGGAAATTTGACTTTGCAAGACTTTGCAAAGGCTTATTCCTGCCCCTTTTTTTCCCCACCTTGGCCATTTCACTCTGTTCAGGATTTGTTTGCACTTTCATGCTGCCAATTTTGGTTAATCGAAGCTAATGGAAATCCTGCAGAAGATTCTCCATTGAAGGTCTGCAGCGTATGTTCCTCTCCCCTTCACTCTTTTCCCTACAAAGGCAAAGTATTCGGTAAATGTTCATGGCTTTGGAGGGGAAAGCATGTGCAGATGGACACAAATCAGCTAGTAAAGACCTGCAACAGCTGTTTACGGAGAGAAGAAACATGCTCCGGTTCTTTAAATGGAAAAAGCGGAGTTAGTTTGTGCTGAGGGATATGCACATTCTCCTCAAGCACACGAGAGCGAGCAGCGTCCCAAGCCCCGTGCCCGAAGGCCGCGTCTGAGCCGGAGAGCAGCGAGCAGCTCCGACACGCAGCGGCCAGGGCAGCTGCCGCCGGGCGCAGCGAGGAGGACGTTCGTCCTGGGATGGGAGCAGGCCAGGGTGTCTGTTAGTTGTTTAACGAAAGCCAGCACGGATGACAAGGTAATTTCGGGTTCAGGCATGAATGCTCAAGTGCAACAGTTTATGTTCAATTACCAGATGCTTCAAACGAGCGGCTGAGACAAAGGGAGGCAACGCTGAGCACGGAGGGCTGCACCCAGCGCCGGCCCGCACGGCCGCCGCAGATGTCCCTTCACAAATTTTGATCCTCCTTAAGGGGATCTAGGGATCCAAGCAGTAATTTCAAGTTTGATTAACCTTCTAATGACCAAAATGCCCTAAAAGCCATTAGTATTATGTCTCAGAGATCCCTGTGCATTTCACTTATCTGCATAAACAGTTTCATTTATAAGAATTTGAAATAGATTTTTTTGAACTCAGGTATCTGGGACTTTTGTTTTGAATACAAGCATCTTTACGGTTTTCGTTTTGTTTTTTATCAAAGTAGTTAATAAATGCATCACAACACAGCGTCCTTATTTGCCATATTTTACAGTATTATATTAATTTCAAGGCAAATTGTGTCTTTTTTGCAGAGATTCAAAATTTTCTAATTTATATATCATATATATCTTGAAGACGACTCACCTACAAATCTGAATCATTTAGGACCATCTCTCTGCAGTCACTCTAGCTTTTAATATCACATATGAAAAATCTGTTGCTTTATAGAGCTAACAGAGAGGAAACAAAGAGAGAATGCGGCCAACATTGCAACAGCAGTTCAGTGGCGCGGCAGGCACCAAACTACCTCCCAGGCTTCACAAAGGACATGCAGACATGTAGCACGCAGATTTGCCACCGCACCATGGTCGCACAGCATGATGTTTAAGGTTTGCTTTAAGTAAAAGATTGTCTGGATTTTTAAAAAGGAGTACAAAAATATGATGTTCAGGGCATCTCCACTTGGAAAGGACAGCGGAACGAAGGAGAAAAGCGAGCAAAGAAAACCCTTGGCTTTGGCAAACAGGTATTTTAAGAGCAGTTCATCAAAAACTGCATGCACAGTGTTTCTCGACTCACCGAGTGCCGTCACTGCTCTGAAGCAACGAGCGAGGACCAAAACAAGGCCAATAAATGGCAGGGCGGCTATGCAAAGTCTCAGTAATGTACAGTTTCAGTAAGGAGAGATATTAACACTGTACCTAGACCCGTGCTAACAGCTCCATCATTTGGAGACTTTAAATCAAGGCTCAGTGTCTTTTCAATGGGTATTTTCCAGGTTAACCACATGTTACCAGCAATCACTGGAAACTGTATAGCTGCTTTGCAGGAGAACAGACTAGCTAGACTTAGTCATATCTTCTGGCCTCAAAATTATGAAACAACTTTCAGGACGAGATGACTGGAGATAAAAATCAATCCTGGGGCTAGCATCATCTGTTTCCAATGAGCGACTGAAGAATCAAAATCATTCAGCCCAACACATTAATGCTTCAACGCGCACCAGTGTTTCTTCCCATTTCATTTGCAAATGACACATTTACCCAAGACCCTAAAGTCAAAAACGCCCGAGACCTGATGACTAGCTATCAAACTGGGGAGCTCCCAGCACTCTGGACATCATCAGACACTATGGAAAATGCCGAAGACAGGAAAATATGCCCCTGAACTGAAAAGATTAATAACTGATGAGTAACTAAACACACACGTGGTATGAATTAGCATAGCAAACTACAGCTTGTCTGAGCACTTCATGGGGCATGGCGAAAATTAATACGAGAAAGAAATGGGGAAAGGCCAAAGCAAAGTCAAGTGGTAAAACACACTCTGCGACACAGTACCGCAGAAATGAGCTGAGACAATTCACATATACGCTTTCAGGAATAGGGTCGTGGCCTTCCTTACGCCAACGTACTCTTCTCTTCCATATAATCAGCTATTACACATGTGCTCTCACAGGACAGGTGGCTGATTCCTAAGGCACAGCCCTTAAAAGAAAATGCTGCAGCACTCACAGCACCCTTCGTGCACAGCCCTTAAAAGAAAATGCTGCAGCACTCACAGCACCCTTCGTTCGCATTGCGCCTAATAAGACGCAATCTTGCTGAAAGCGAAGGCGACACGTATCACTTTAGAAAAGGGAATTGAGGCTTAGCACTAAAGTCACTTCTGTGATTTTAGAAATACATGCAGACAGTGGTCTAGATCTTTACCACAGGCAGCAGTGATTTTTGGCAACGAAGGCAGTGACACACGGCCAGGTATTTAACGGGGATTAAGGAACGGAGGGGTGGAGGAGTTGACCTTTCCTGGAGGAGTGGAGATTCTGATTCAGCAATGCACTCGGTTTAGCTGGGCATTTAAGACGTGCTAAAATTGCTTTCCTGAAAGAGGATCCTTATCTTGCAATTTACTTGGCTTAAATCTTGCCCTATCACGACTGCAGTGGCATGGGATACACACAATTATTTTTAGACAGGTGCTTCAGGATGTCTCTCGAGCTGCCTTCTCTTAGGAAGTATCTATTCTGTTTCAATGTGGGCAAGGTTTTTTAGAGGAAGAGTTTAAATGCTGTTCTTAGTGATTGCATTCCTGAGCAACTTGTCCATCGAGGTGCCTAAGACTCGCTTTCAAGACTGGCAGTTTCCTTCTCAGCTCCATTCAGCACTGAGCTGCAGTCGAGGTACAAGTTATTAACATATTTCTTAAACTGACATTGAAAAAGAGCTTCCCACAGACTGAAAACTGTCTCAACTTGATGCAGGAGCCTCCCTCCCAGGAACGATGCCTCCCACCTCCCAGGAAGGGACCCGCAGTCAATCAGGGGATTGCATTTCTGCATACCCAAACACGCGCTCTTTGTGTGCCTGAATAATAAATGAAGGTTAATTTAAATCTGAAAACACATTCAGAATAGAACTGCATCAAAGGATACTGGGGAGGGATGTGCCATTACAGCAAATTCAAACACAAAACATATGAAAATATATCCACTCCACAGAGAGCACAGAGAGTGTTTCTGAAATAACAAGAGGGCACAATACTTCATTTTAACCTCCATTTTACCCAATGCGATGCAATCTTATCAAATCAAGCTCTCTCCATACAACTGTGACACAGAAAATCATATATAATGGGGTATGGAAATGACAATCAAATCTGCCACTCATAGAAATTTGTACTTGCTCTTTATAGCAGCATGCAGTAGTGTCTGATTACACTAAAAAACCCAAACATACCTTCCCTACCTCTCTGTATTTCACACTAAAATAAAAGACACTTCACTTCAGAGGTGCCTTAAATGAAATCGGTATATATGACAAATGACCGAACCGTTTGTGACACATTTTATAGATAACCCGGTGAATTCAAGGTGTCACCTTTTGTGGGCTATTGATTGAAACTAGCTGATATCCATCTTTTCAAGTATGGAATAATCTACTGCCATTACAAAAATGATGGCCATCTTGCAGAGAAGGTTAATCAGATACAGGAGAAATCATATCTCATCTTTGATAAATTACAAGCCACTCGAGGATCAATCACAGCCATCCTTGCAGCCCCAGCCCTGGGTAACTGGGCAAACGCCCTGCCGTGCAGCGCCTGTACGGCCCATTCCCAGGGTGGGCAAAGGCACCGCGCCGCTCCCAGCAGCTCAGCCTGCTGCCACTGCTGACTTACGGCGTTTTTAAACACGTTTTGAATGGTCATGGCCTTAAATAAAGAGAATGTTGGTTTAAATGTTCAAAAAGAAACAGAGCAGCCATAGTATGATATGCAGGCATTCAAACTTCGGAATTATAATGTAACCGGCACAGTCTGCTCTTTTAGGGTACAGGATGCATTTTTAGATCTTTCCTAGCGGAATTGTATATGTCTATTATTTATACCCTCCTCATCAGGCACGGAATTAGCAGACAGGCAAAAATAAATACCAAATTAAGAGTCATTAAGAGCTGATGCCCCTGCCTGAAACGCACAGAATACCACGAAAATCACGCACTGGACTTCCCAACTTCCCAGCGAATGATCCAGAGTGCAGCCATCCTTAATGTCGTTTGTATCAAGCCTTGCAGCCGTCATGAGTGCCTTAGATAAGCAAACGCCCTGGCATGCAGCGATTTATCCAACGGCCCAAGACACGTTCAGCTTCCCAAGTGCCTGGGGGGAGCAGAGGGCCACCGCTCGCGGGGCAAGGAGCAGTGCGTGGCTGCCAAAGGGAAGCGCCTGCTTGTCCTCTCGTTCGAGCAACAGTCAAAGCCGACTGCATCCAGTTTTGCTTTCAGTTTTGCAGGGGGAAGGTTGGCTTTGTTTTCCCCAGAGAATCTCAATTTGCTACATAATAAGAAAAGCACTGGATCTATGATTACATCTCAGTGAGAGGAGGCTAAAGAACCTGGCTGCAATTAAAAATTTAGAACGTGTAACAATTTTTTGCATGTTTTGCAAACTTCTGACTGCTTCACCGTCCGGCCCCGAAGGCCCTGTCTTACTGGTGGTGACTGCAGAGACTTCTGCAAACGCCAATACCGAGATGAAGAGTTAGTTACCAAAACCAAGAGTTACACTGAAACTCCTGCACATACACTGAATGCACCTACTGCTAATTCAGTACTGCTGCTGTTTCCTGAGGGATTATCCTGCTTGGATGGGGAAAACCGTGCATCCACAGAAGAACAAGAGAGGGTTTTGTCCTTGCTAAATCATTTTCGCCGCTTTCCTGACTGCGACTTTCTTCGTTACGGAGGCAGAGCACTGGGAACTACTGAACATGTGCTCATTTTTAAGCAAAAAAAGCACCAGGGAGGATTCCCAAGGTAGCTTACGCAGTTTTACCACTTCCCAGCCCCACCTCTAAACCACGATGGCCTTAATCCTTAGGTTCAGCAGGTCTCTGCTGTTGAACTCGAATAAGCTGTCGAGACTGATTTCATTCTTCTCATTTGCGCCACATCTGATGCCCGATGCCTTCGGGCCCTTCCCCTCTCCACCTCCCGGCAGACCTCGCAAAACAATTCTGAAACATCTCTTGACAGAATGTGGGCTTTTGGGATTCACTGATTTTAGTAGTCACCAAATATACTTGTTTTATCAAACAGCTTGAATCTCCCCGGAACACAAAACTGCAGAAAACACCCACGCAGGAGGCAGTTTCACGCTGGAACCCGTGGCTGTTTGTCATCAGGAAAAACGAGCACCTTGGTTTTCGACGCGGCGCGGCGCTAGCCCGCTGCGCCTGCAGTGGCTGGTCTGCTGGTTGGGGTGTCCCGTCAATCCCACGAACGCCTTCAACCAAAGTGTTCCTCCAAAGCAGCATCTGCTCCTACTATCTCATAATTAGAATATAATTAGTAGAAGTGTTAGCAAATAGCTCCCACGGAGAAACGAGTCTACCGCACAGAAGAAAAATCTAAAACTCCCAAGCTATTTAAACTCTACACTAAAAAGAAGCCCAAGCATCGCTCTAGCGGCTCGGTAAATGACAGCCAGACCAGACATAACTAAGAAACTTCTATACATTAGGCAGGACTGGACATGACACAATTTGTGGCTACTCTTGCCTGCTTCCAACAGGCCGGTAGGGCAATCAGCTATGAAAATAACTCATTTTTTATTTTCTTCCAGTATCAGAAAAATCTCGCCGGCCTGAAGGTCGACCTCGAACAAAAAAGCCAAACTTTTTAATAAACTGAGCAGTTTTCGAAAAAATTATTTCAGTCAAAGGTCAGATCTAATTTTCTTCTGTTTAAAAATACTTTAAAACATAACTGAAGTGACTATCTGAATAAAATATTATTTCGAATAGAAAAGTTAAAGCCTGTTCAGCCCAACTTGTGGAAATTATACATTGCCAAAGAGTACCTGCAAGTTTAAATCAACTGAAGAAAGCACAAGAGGACTTGCACCAACTCGGCCACGATCCTCCGGCATTTGCGAGCGCTCCGAGCGCGGCGGCAGGCAATGGGGAAAGCCAAGCCGGAAAGGAGGAGCGCTTTCAGCTCCCTTTGGGGCTGTTCACAGAGAGAGCGTATCCAAAACTGCGCGCCTGGAAATGGCTCCTGCTAGGGCCACGCACAGCATGTGAGCCATTCCATTAAATACCAGTTTGAATTTTTAGAGCTTGAAACACAACCAAATGTGAACAATTAAACTTAACAGAATTATACCAGAAAGAGAATTAGATTAGCAAGAGGGGGAAAAAGGATATTCTAGAGCAAGTCTACTCTGTAGACTGAAGGGCAGCAGGACTGCAAAGTAAAAATGAATAAAAGTCAGTTCTCTTCCCTTTCTGCCTGGCTTTGAGCAAGTCATTGGAAGTCTCTGCTGTCTTATTTACTTATAAAGTGCAGCTAACAGACTTTCATTACAAAGTGCTTTGTCTTCTTACACCACTGTACACTGTAGATATTCTTATTTAACATAAACTTTAGCTGAAAACCTGTTGAGACTTCTAGGCTACCACAAGCAAGACTGAAAAGGTCCAAAAAGATCAAGTGACAGTAAGAACAGAATCAACAAAACAAGCCTTAGAAAAGAAAAGAACAATAACCAACCCACAAACGGTTTAGTTATCAGGACCAAAGGAGTTCTGGCTTGAATTATTAGAGACATTTCTTTCTGTATACTAAGACAGGAAAGGAACTGAAATCCTACTGGTGAAATATTGCTGAATTTCTAAATAAACGCTAATGGAGATTATGATTTAGATATATTCTCAATGAAGCTAGAAGAAAACCTAGTAACAAAATCTACAACTTGGATCACTGGTTCTTCAAGATACAGTTAAAATCTTCAAATATAATGAAAGCGAAATCAGTTTTCCAAAAACTTCCTCTTATTTCAGAGGCAAAATGCTTTTGAGTCATGAAGATTTTGTCATATTCCCAAATAACTGGTTTGACCACTGCGATAAAGAAACACCTGCAGACTCAGTACTTAAACCTATTTTCCTGGGTCTCTGGTATTAAACTCTTTCTGCCATCATGATTTTGGGTTAAGACAAGAGACTCTAGTCTTCACAGTGATTTTGATGGGATTGCCCATAATCTTACCTAGGTTGCATTGCAAGAGGAGGAAATCAGGTCCCAGGTATCTAATATTGCAAACACTGCCTCATCTGCATTCAGCAATGCTTGAGTTAAAAACCATCACGCCGAGTCTTTACCCGTATGCCGCCTGGCTGTTGTTATCTGAAAAAGCAACTCCGAAACAAATGAGTCAACTCACTTGACTCCTGCTCGCCAACGCAGCTAGGCTCAGGCAGAAAAACCCAAACTACCAAAAGCCTCAAAAGTTTGGTTCTGCTAAGCTGCTTCCCAAAATGCTTCTGAGAAAATGTACAAAAGGACTGATACTTTCCCAAGTCCTGTCCCAGATTCTCTTTCAATGCTCTTACACTTTTTCCTCCTACTAGCGAAAATGTACTCTCTAAACACTTCCCTCTCTATCTTTGATGTTAAAAACATAGCCTTCAGGCCCGTCTGGTTTTAGTCACTATTTTCAAGGATATAAAGTTTCTGAGGGTAACAGCCATTACTGCTTTTACCTTTATTCTCCCACACTGATCCCTTCATCTCTCACCAGGAATGGAGACTGGCAGTCATTTTCTCAATGTGGGTAATAGGTAGATCATTTTTCTCCCCTCTCCGTAAGTGCACAGTCAGACTGAATTCCTTAGGCAGGGGGAGATGCGGCTCCTGGGAGACCTGCTCCCATCTTCCACGCCAGGACTGACGGCACTGCTTTCTCACCCAGTTTAGTTTGGCCTTCCTTTACCCAAGGTTTGGGGCATTCCCATGAAGCTCATGTGTGGAAGTTCACCCTACTGCCTGCTCTGGAAAAGGACAAACCTTGTCCTCCTTTGGGATGAAGACAAAGCCCAAACTCATGTTAGTCGGCTTGATGATGAGATACCTTCTCAAAAGAGCAAAGAAGGGAAGAGATGTGAGATTTACACCCCACGGCAGCTCGACTGTTATGTTTAGTTCTCCAAGGACCCAAACAGTTTCATGAAACCTTGAAAAGCTCAAGGAGACAGACCATCCACTGCCAGAAACTCCAGGTAACACCATTAAGAAAGACAAAGTTGCAGGAACGGAGAATATGACCCCTTATGCCTGACTGCAATTGGGCTCATTTATTCTTAAGTAGCCAATACGCTGAGCCAACAGCATAAACTGTTAACCATCAGAGCCTGCCGACACGGGGAGGGTCAATCAGTTCAGCTACCTCCAACAGACTCAATCTATCGACCACTCTTCTGGCTTGCTCCGCGTGGGGTTACTGCCTCATTAACTGGATTGTGCTCGTCTGACTCTGACTCATCCTACGCATCTCGGCTTTTCCTCCTTCTCTTAGTAGCTCTTCTCCAAAGTCTGAATTAATTCTCTGCAACTAACAGCTAGGGAAATGGGTGGAAAACATAAGTCAAACATATTCCTCTTCTTACGGATTTGTAAATGTCCCCAGCCTGACAGTAATTTCCAGTTAACGAGCCCTGGCTGGTCTCCGTTTGTCACGAAATTAATCGTTGGGCAAAAGAACTTGTTGCTTATGCTTTATATACACAATCGCATACATAAACACACACATATAATCAAACATACTGTATTTACTCTGATTAACATATATTTCGGAAGCCCTTGATCTATATTTCTTTGTAAGTATGGTGAACTTTCATTTGTATTCAAAAACTGAAAAATACTTTGACCTTTCTGAAATGGATCATGTTAAACTAAATTGAAGCAAGCTGATGAAAAAGTGTTAATTAACCTGCTTTTGTCTCATTGAGAGTCTGTGTTTAACCTATAGGTCAACTCCTTTTTCAACTGATACATGGATCTGAACTGCACTGATGAGCTAAACAACCCAAGCCTCTACTGATGGTAATGCTAAATGAGACCTCCTGAACCTCTTGCTTTTTGGGGATAGGGCAAAAAAATTCCTAAAAGGAAGGCTGTGAGCTTTCTGAGGAATTATTCTAAGACTTTTTACGGTGGGAGGGGTTGTAATAATGCAAGGTCTGCAATATAAAAAAATAACATAGCGTCCGCAATACCTTGGGGGTTTAAAAGAGAGAAAATGGAGAAATTTATTTTTCGTTCTACAAGGAGTATGGACGTAATAGCTGAACTCTTTTAAAAAGAGTCCTTTTTTCCACGTTTGTACACCGAATAGAAACATTTATAAACATCAGCCACTTGCTCTTCTCTCGACTTCCTTATTTATCTGTGTAATTACCTGTTTTAGACTACTAACGTGACTGAGAGCTAACTAGAGGCTGGGGGGATGCAGAGGAGAAGGAGGAAGGTGGTGAGGTGGGAGGCAGGAGAAGACTCTTCTGCATTTACTGTCACCCAGAGTAAACAGCTGCCTCTCTCTAAATCAGAATTTGATAAGCAAAGTACCTGGAGAAGCTACTCTACGGGAGTCAATATATTTTTATTTCTGCTTTTAAAAATATAACTCTAATAATGCCAGCGTTAAGTCCAAAATTGGCGAGAGAGATAGGTTAGAGATCTATGCTTTTTAATATCAAGCTCTTCACCAGGAAGACTTTTATCACATTAATGGCTAAATCGCACTGATTGTAACGCAACTGAAATGAGGCAATTAGTAAGGGCTGTGACAGCCGCAGAAAATGAAATGCACAAAGTTTTCGATGCAAGCCAGATGGATAGCTTCAATATATTTCTTATTGTCTGCTTGTGGTAATATGTTCAATTAAACTGAATCAGTACTACAGAAGACCATTTGAATTGCCTGAAAAAATTAATTGTCTGGTGCAAATTTAATGAAGCTAAACAGTTGTATTATGTTTACAAGTTTTATTTGCTATGATCAGTAAGTGTTTACAAGAAAAAAACTAATCTACTTCACTCAGCTAGCCCCAAGAGCAGCCTATTGCTGTTCTACAGTTTATTTCACCTATGTGTTTCTTTGCCATTTTCTGCTTTTGGCCTTACAACCTGACCTAATTTTTTCTCCCTCCCAATAGGGAGCAGGCAGGTCTCACGGCCGGTTCGTTCACTAGCTGCCGTGAGCTAAAACCACGCTCTTACTGCGAAACGGCTGCAAGTCGTACCAAAAACTGCCAAGGGAAGCACCCGGCGGGTGCCCCGAAGCTCACCGAGCACTTCTCGCTTTTACGCTTGCCGTGATCCTGATCCATTTTTAAGCACTCGCTGACCTCCTGGTGAGGACCGGGTGACCTCCTGGTCACTCACCAGTTACGTTATCCTCGCCGCGCTGCTGCAGGGCTGACCTCATTTTTCGGGTGACCCTACGGAAAGGAAAACTAGAAGACCTACATGTTTATCGGATGCAGGTACAGCAAACAGAGCTGAGCTGCGCCTGCCAGCTGTGAAACACCAGCGAGGCGACCTCCTTACCAGTGAAACCAGACTATCCTGCTTTGCCCAAGAAAAACACAAGCTACTCCATTAAAACTGGCGAAGGTAATTTTAGATAGGCATGATACAGCACCATTTATTGTGGCTTGCAGCTGGAAATGAACATGTAAGATGCCTGAAACACTAAAATACTTTGTTAATTCTTGTATTTTAAGTACTATGTGAACTTACAAGCTGCACAAGAGACGCAGCAAACTGCAGCCGGCAGCTCGGGGCTGCAATCATCCGGGGAGGGAAGGGGTGATGAGTGGGATGCACAGGGCTCTCCGTTACAACTGCGCCTTTCCTGCAAGGCTTTGGGCCATAATTTTACTTAAACCTAGCAAGACATCCCTAATTGAATCCTAGAAATAATTGGTTTCACTGGAAACAGTCCAATTAGAGCTGAAAATATCCATTTGCAATTTTACAGCCTTCTTCCTTAAAAAATCCTGATCTAGAGATTCTGGATTTGCTCATGTGTAGGAACAGCAGCTTGCATGCTAAAATAAACCTTTTCTCTTTGAAATTATTTTTAGAACAGTGTGTGTCTGATAAGGAATATTCATAGCTTGACTACATATAAAAAGTGTGTCCAGCCACTATTTAAAGAAACTCTAACGATAATAAAACTTCTTTTGACTTTTTCAGAGCTCTAAGTCTTTGAAAACTGCAGAAAACGTTGGCTCTGATACCAGCCGAGCACACACCTAGTATGCTATCAAGCACTAAAAAGCCCATAAAATATGGACAGCCCTCAACTGCTGCTCTGGGATCATTACTTTAAACTCTACCTCTCTTTTTTAATTATATTTTTTGCTTTCAACACTAAATGTCACTTTAACCAGTTCCTTCCTTAAGGGCTGAGGCGCAACCAACATGAATTTAAATTAGAATGAGCTGAACCAACAGAGAGGAAAGAAAAATAAAGAACTTGCATGACTTTAAACGCTGTTGGATCAAGACAGACCTTCAAAAGAGCGATGGAGAGGCGAGTCGGGTTGTAAAACGGCTAACCACCAAACACCCAACCTACGGGCAGCCGGTGCGGAGGACGCCTGCTAGAGTTACTTGTGTTCACTGATTTAAAAAGAACGGACACTCAGTTCAGAAAAGCTACAGTTCAAAAAAGCCACACCTATTTTTGGCTAACAGAAAATAAGGGTTACTAAATGCCACCCTGCTTATTGATGAAGTCAGCCATGGGGCTGCTCGGGGACGGGAGCTGCTGCAGGCAAGCCCAGCATTTGCTGATCCCCGTAGTCCACATGGTCAAACGGGTAGATTTAAGACTGACACTGAAGCCAAAGCACACGCTGAAGAGCTTAGTCAGCAAATACTAGCCCTGTTAAGTTGAATCATTGCCTGTGATGGAGGCAAAGGATGATTTTTAAATATAAACCAAGAGATAAATAGGTACGTATGCCATCCTAGGGATGGAAGAGATTTTGTAAGGAACACTCAGCTGTGCTTAGGCATGGACCTTGCAGTATTAAAACTCAGCTGATAACACTCTGGAGGTTCAAATGGAGCTTACCTATGGCTGGCCAAGAAAAAACGTGAATTGTGATAACGTAAATACTTCCAAAAGAATAAAGCAATTTTCTGAAAACCCACCAAGGATCTCATTTGGACTGCATGATTTTCTGTAAGAGTTTGATCTCTGTATTTTCCAGGTTATATTCCTCAGACTATTATAGCATGCAAATCGGATTAATTTAAAAGCCTGTCTGGACCCTTAAGATGACAACCAAGCTCGGAAGGCATTATACTAACTTGTCTTGTAACGCGGTTACGGTGGGTTATGATGAGGCCTTCAAAGGGAACCCCTTCAAATACCTCTCACCGCTCCCTGCCAAAGCTGGCCGGAACCGCACGCAACTCTTGAACGTTAATGCACCACTGCGATGACAGCAAAACAAGGCGAGGAGTATTATTCACAAGGAAGAACAGGACACAGGTCTCCTGAAAGGCTGGACTTTACAGCACGGCCCTCTTTGCTCCCCGCTTGCACCCGAGGAACTGACCTTGCGGGCACGCGCGGCGGCGAACAGCCCCTGGTCGCTTCAAGGAGGTCAACTGATAGGAACCCATCCGAGTCGCTCCAGCCGGACTGGAGAACATCAGGCACAAATGCAAAAGGAGGCATTAGCTCTTCTATCTGATTGCACGAGTGCTCATTAGCACATACCAGCTTACTGTCCTACGTGAAAATTAAGCCACAAACGACTTGAAGAAACCCTGAACTGTGCATTACCAACCACGTTCAAAACAAAACTTCTGAAACACGCCGTGATGGACAGATGGGCAGCCATCAGGAAGCAACGGCCCTCTGCCGCAGCGCGCTTCCAGAACGGGAGAACTAAGTTCTTTTCAAGTCTTTACGGATAGCGTAATATTCATAATCCTTGAAGATGAAAGACAGTTATTCCCCATCTCCTCAGACAATTCATAGTGGTGTGAATCCACTCTAGTCCCATGGATTTAAGGCAAACACAATACATTTTCTGAAGAACTTGGTTAAATATTGATCGAGTTACATTGAAAGCCAAACAATTCCAGATGGCAAAAAATGCCAGGACGGTCACTGCATCCCACCGGCACTGTTTTCTGGAACGCAGCGCCGCATCCATGCTGACGAGCACAGCAGCACCTCTGAGGCACAAACCCAGCTATTCTTAAACTACTGGAATAACACAGCAAAAACTACAGGTTTAATGGTACCAACCTATGAAGTCTCTGAAAAGTTGTTTGATGACGGACCAAAGTTTACGGTATTTAATCAATCTTTCCAATTTTAAATGTAATGCATCAATTCAATGTTCACACAAAGGAAGGGGCCTGGAATGAAGAATATTCAATTTCATCGAAAATAATGTGGATCAGTGTGCTGGACAAAATCAAGACTATCAGTCTACTGAAGTGTGAGGAAAAAATAACCTACTGACATTATCCCTGTATTCTTTTTCTGCTGAAATAATACAGATACCGGCTAGTCTGACTACACGTAATAAAACCTCTCTCGCTTTTACTGCTTTGAGCCCTGGCATGACAGTAAATATGAGACAAGCTAACAGCAGTATGAAAATGTTAAAGGTACATCATAATAAAACAGGCAAATAATGTCGTCAGGACTTGCCCTCGCCACAGCCACAACAGCATTACCAGAATTGCTGTAATTTACTGTGAGACCGGGAATTCACAGATCCCACCGAACACGGAGATGCTGTTTCTGCCTGTTGCGCTACAGAGGTAAGAGGACAGGATCATCCTGGTCTCCAACCACGGGCAACCGATAGTAACCTCCTCTCCTGCCCTTCCTACGCTCACAGATTTTACTGCAGCAGCTCACGCTTAGTTTTGTATTTCAGAGCTGCTGCTGCATTAGCCAACTTGTACGACTACATGAAATACAGATAAACTCACCCCGTGCAGCACATGCCTGCGTACACTATTTGTCATGTAAAACCTCTGGTGCTAAGAAAGTCTGCAGTCTTCCTGTGTCTGGGAAGAATTGGAACATTCAGCCTCAAGTACAGTAAAAATGGGGGAAAAAAGATGGAAAATCCGTATTTATATACTTCATGTAAATACATGCCATGTCCTTCCCAGCTCTGAGCACTGCCTGCTCAGTCTTCACTATCCTTATAAATTCAATCCTGCTTTTTAATTTAAAGGTCAAACCATACATGCAAGTTTGCAAGATTTTAGGTCTCAAAGGCCAGAAAAGTTCTTGTTTAGAACTAACCAACAGAACAAACCCCAAATATAATCTTACTGGTTTGGAAAACCACTGAGGTTCAACATTTCTGACAACAGCATGTTAATAAACAGCCCTATGGGCACCCATCAGAATTTCATATTTTTAAGCTGTCTACTCATGCATAATATGAATATTTATTCATCCCTCTCTGGTTGTTTGCCAGAGATTTATTTTAAGCTCCCTGGTTCTGGCATAACAGCTATTCTCCTCCTCCTCCTCCCCACATTGCCTACGCTGTCTTTGACACTGTCGGCATCTCCTTGAGAGGGAAAAAAAAATAAAGAAAAACCCCGAGAACCTGCAATGTTGATGGAAGAATACAGAAAGGTTAGGAAAAATATCTTCTGACCTTCACAATTTTCTAATCAATGACATATGATGAGATAAAAAAGAATATAAGCATACCTTAAGGTCAGAAAACTCATCAGCTGATAAATTAGTCTTTTTGTCCATCACAAAGTTGAGTTAAAATAAGGTGTTCAGTCATATTTCCATCAAAAGTCCTCTGTGCTTTACTTAGGGCAGAGAAACTCAAGCATTTCAGTATAAAATACAGTATTTTACACAGTTCACTTGGAGTTCAGAATAGTTTCTGCTCTTTTATACTTTTTATGGGATAGACTTTGAAATTGCATTTCTCAGTTTGCTGTTAATATCCACATCTTGGGCTTAAGAGTTTATTCTCTGCTTCATGCACATGTGTCACTCCCATTAATGCTAATGGAATCGAGTTAAAACTGAGCACTGAGGGAGAAAAAAGTACTTGCTAATCCTCTATAACCTTACCGCAAAGAGGAGTGATTTCTAACCCATGTGACCCCAAAAAGCAGGTACAATAGCTACTGTTATATTCTAAGTTAGTGGCTATCCCTGGGGTACTACTAATAAGAAAGAATAAGTCATGAATTACAAGAGCGTGACTCCTCGATAGCAGGAATGAACTAAGGAAATAGAATGTATTTTTAGCGATTGGCTTTTTTATGGCGGTGGAAGCAGCCCCTGAACCGCGGAGGTGCCGCAGACCCGAACCCAGCAGCCTGTGTCCTGCATGCTCCGAAAAGCACGGCGGCTTCCTTGCACCCAACGAAGCCACGGCGAGCTGGGACCGCCTCGCTCGCGGGCCGGTTCTGCCCTCCCCAAATCCCACGCGGGCTAAGAAACGAGTCAGCCGGTGTGGAGATATAAAGCCGCTCTTTGGCTGTCTGCGTTTTTGTTTGCAGGGACCAATGTGGGCATGGGAAAATGCTGTACAAGCTGCTCAAATAAAGAGAAAACTGAGTAATCCTTGGTGTTAATACGCTCCTATATAGCATTAATTGTAAAATAAATGCCTATATTGCCTTGCCCTACCTGGACGCTAGGTTTCTGTGTGTTGCCCCAGCTCCAGAAGACAGCAAGGTGTAGCACAGCCCTTACACCTGGGGGCTACACCTTGGGAACGGGGTATTTGACAACATTCCTCCTAACTTCTTTTCTAGTGTTCAAAGTGATGACGCCTATCTCGGAGCCATACCTTCAACTGCCCTAAGCTTGTGAGGCTTTGTTGCTTTACTTAGGCAAACCTAAACCAGCCAAGGATCTGTCCCAACGCACTTGCTATAAGCTGGGGAAAAACAAAAAGGAAGACAGCCTTGATGATACGAGTGGTCTATGCTTTCTGTCTTGATGCACAGTCCTGCATACGCATATCCCAAAAATTAAAATAAATTTTGCTCTGAGAAAAAACTGCTGTACCACTGTCACCTGCATTTTACAAAAATAATGGGGCTCCCCAGCTTTATCAGCAGCTGCTCGATTCTGACATTGCTTGCTGAAATGTGCTCTGACTGTAAAACCCACAGATCTGAACTTCTATTGAAACATTTTAAAGTATTCCCTATACACCATAGAAATAATTGATAGGGAGAGCCTCTAACTGAATACTATCCATCAATGACAACATATGGGAGAATTAAAACTGACAGCATTAGAGCTCTGTGATTGATTTATTGCTTTGTAATCAATCTTTCCTGATTTGTTATCCAATATAGGTTTTTCTCCAAATAAGAAGGAGATGGAAAGTGATTATAAGTGTAATAATCTATATACTCATTGCCTATAATAATTCATCAGACAAAGGACTACTCATATGCAGGGCAAAAATTAATTTAAAGCATTTGTCAGTGTCGTTCAGGGTGTTTAACAAATTATTACTTTAAATGTCTTTGTCAAACATGATAGCTTTTACTTTTGAAAAAATGTTGACAGAGAAATTCTGAATATACACAAATATGCCCTTGCAATTCCTGCAACGCAGAAACTCAACTCTGGACGAGAATTAACAAAATTAAATCAGATTCTGTGTATATTTTAGAAAAGTATGATATTGCATTGCAAAGGTGAAACCCTCACATTATTTTGCAACAAGATGAAGTGTATTAAAGAGTTTAGTAGGATTTTTAGAAGGATTATAAAAATTAAAGAATAACAAGGATAAATGAAGTTGAATTATTTAAGATAAACGTTTATAAAGGACACCAACTAATCTCAACATATTTCTCCACAGATACACCTGAGTACACTCCTGGCTACGGCGGTGGCAAGCATTTCCCAGGCGTCAGTACTGGCCACTGCTAGAAAGAAATTTTTCAGCGATATGGACCAGGGACTTGACTTGGTATTACAATTCCCATATTGCATTCAGCATAATTTTATTTCCATGTGAAAACACATGCATTAACTTGCTGCAAGCAGCATTATTCAGTGAGACCACGAGCACATTTGTGCTCTTGACATTATCTTTGACACATAAGGCTCAGCAAATTCCTTATATACAAGAGAGCCTGACTGCGAAAGACACTTTAATTCCCATGGGGTCCAGTCGCATCAGGATCAAAGGAAAAAGCACTGGCACGTGTGTGGCTTCTGCTGACTTGCTTAGAAATTAAGATGGAGTAACAGTCATACGTAATAAAAATTGTAATTACCTTTCACAAGCAAACTGCCAGTGCTGCTGGCTGTCCCGAAGTGGTTCGTTGCTACACAGGTGTAACTTCCAGCATCTGATTTAGTCACATTGACAATTCGGAGGCTTCCATCATCCAACACCGTGATCCTAGGAAGACAGCCAGGCACAGGAGTTATATATTTTTTAAGTTACCATACAATTCTTTTGAGTCTGCATTAATTATTTACAGTTTGAACAACAGACAGTCCGTTGCCAGTTAGAGGGAGTTTAGCTGACAGAAATCTCTTTGGACGCAATTCATAAATAGTGAATGCATCATTTACATGAGTCGTCTGTGTCTTTACTTGAGGGCAACTTTAATTTACACGCGAGCAGCTTGTGCAGGTTTTACGTGAATCTGTGCTGTGCTGTGCTGTGCCGCGCTCACCATGACAACCCCGCAACACGCGGCACACGGGCGATGTCTACAAATCCAGACACTCACTGCTTAACAACGCAGAAGCTGCCGCGGAGCAGATGCAGCGAAGCAGGTGTTTCGCTGCTGCTTTCCTTCAAGGCGGCTGATGGATTTTCTGCAAGGGCACCGCAGTGCCGGGTTCCCCCTCCTCGCCCTCCACCTCTCCGCGTGCAGTGTAACTCACCCCGGGGTGCTTATCCGCGCTTGCCCTTACAGGTTAGGGAAACCCGACGGCGTTCCCGGGCCCTCGGCACGCACACGCTGCCCGGCCGGGAGAGCAGGTGAGGACTCCACGCTAATTCCTGGGGTGATTCCTCACCCTTCTCTCATACCTCTTACTTTAGCATGGTACAAGGCGTGTATTTAAGGGTTTCTTGGTCCTCAGGTACCTTTGTTTTCTATTGCACTTTCTTTCTCTCTGCTCTACGTATAGGAAAACCAGAAATTCTCATCTCTGTGAGTAAAGCCCTTCGATCTTAGGCCAAGTACTTGACTAGAAGCACCAAAACGCGAGCTCCTTGCGCCTGAGGCGGCGAAGCATTGGGCATGTCCACTAGCCAGTTTACGTCTGATTCAGGATAGCATATGGCATGACAGCTCTGCTGGAGCCGCTGCCTTCTCGGGTGCCAAGCAGTTACTGTCACTTTGCATTTCCTATAACTTACTCACTTTCTCATCAAGTGATTTGCTTTGTGGAGGTTTGGGCTCTGCTCCTCTTCACGAGTCCTCCCATGTTCCTCACTGTTTTGCACAGGTAACACCCCCGCGACGTCCCACGGAGACACCGTGCTGAGGGCCACGAGCAGACGATGCTCCTTGGGTACCGCAATCCCCCGAGACAGAGCAAACACCGCGTCGGAGGCTCCCCGGGAGCTTCGCGCTCTCCCAGCCCTCCGAGGAGGTGGCCTCGTGCGCGGCAGGGATCCTGCGCGGGAGGATCCTGCCCTGTCCTTGCACAAACACAGCCCTATTTTCCTAGTGGTTTGTCCCAAACAGTGTAAGTCCTTCTTTCACATTACTTTGTCATGGTTAAAAATGACTGCAACAGAAACAGAAGGACTGTGTTCCAGGTGAAATAAAACAATTTAAATTATTTTTTCCCTTACCTCAATTTTTTGGCAAGAAAATTGTCATATTTAATTTCTTCCCGGGCTGAAGGGATTCTTCTCCCTTCCCCCTGACATTTTTGGTTCAGTGTAAAAGTAATTATTTGCAGAGCTGCTCACAACTGGGTACTATACTCTGGAGACAAGGCAGAGGACACACAGGAGCAACGAAAGAGCTTGAGTCGCAGTGAATATTTTAGCTATTATTATTGCAATAGCCTTATACATCCTCGAGGAAATTCCAGAATCACAAGTGGCACCCAGTCAACATGGTCATCACAGCTGGTTATTTACACTGTTAAACGACTGTGATTTTAAGTGCGCAAAAATAATCTTTGTCCAGTAGCTTTTTGTGAACAGAGAGGTGTTTTGCAGCTAACACCAAACCAGTTTAATCTTCTCTCTTCTCTACTAATCTGCTAGAAGACAATTCCCGTAAGCAGCGTAAGAGACGACTACATGTGTCACAGGACACAACGGTGACTGACTACTGCAATACCAATCGGCCTCGCTCCTGTCTCCTGGTCTGAACACGGTTATTATGTGCGGAGGGATCTGGCCCCCTTCAATAGCAAGCGGATCCTGCTCGCTGCAGCGCTCCCCAGCTCGGCACTGCAGTGAGAGACAGACTTGGTGACTACATGGCCGTGCTGGTGGCAGCCAGAGAGGAGGGGTCAGCCCTGCAGGGTCCGGCAGCATTTATCGGCTATCACCGTACCACAGCAAACGTACCAAAGAGGACGAACTCAGGAAAAGCTGTGCTCTCAGTTCTCAAGGATTTCTTACCGTTGAGATCATTGCAATGGCTAGTAATTTGGGACTGAACCAAAGAGAGACATCTGACTGTACTTACCAGCAACTTGTTTGGGATCTTGAAGGAATAAAAGTGTTATTCCTCTTTGCCAAACTGTGTAGTGCTAAGAAAACCTAGTTTTCTTAAAGGGAGTTTGGAATGAAGGACAGAATGGTGGAAAACATATAAAAAGGCACTAGGCATCGCCCGTCTCCAGGGACATGCTGAGGGCTCTTAGGTACCTGCATCACACCAAGTCTGGTCAAAGCAAATTTCCACCATGCCAGTGACAGTCAGCTCAGGTACCACCCCGCAACTCCCGCCCAGCCTTCGTTGCTCCCTCTCACTGAAATAATTTCGGATCTGACCTTTTTCATGGCAACATAAGCACAGGACTAGAAGGTCACTGAGCTCACTCCCTGCTGCTGAATGCAACCACAACATACAATCCCCCTTAGATATCTACTGACCTCTATTTTAAAACTTACTCATTTTTAAATGTTCCTGGGGCTGTTCCAGAACCTCTCTAATCCTGCTCTTCATAGCCTTCTAACTTTCAATCAGAACTAATGCATGGGGCTCTAAACCCATTTTTCCTGTGTGAGCTATGCCCTAGCTTAAATAGCTCATCTCCTTCCCTGCTGCATGCACATATTCCTCACAAGAAAGAAACATCTCCCTCTAGACCTCATTTTGCCCACCAAATACCTCTGGCTCCTTTAGTCTGTCCTTGTACAGTAGGTTATTGGTTTCCTTGTCCATCCTTTCGCCTTGTGTGCATCTCTGCTGCTTCAAACTCCTTTACCTTCAATATGGATGGCAGTGACTGAACAGGATAATAGATGGGGTATCAATACTGCTTATACCATGGCCTTAAAACTTCCTTTTCTGTCCTGTCTGCTCTCATCACACTAGTAGCTTTTAACCACTCTTTGTAAAGGTATTCTGTAATCAGCTATCTTTGAGGTGACCCAAAAATATTCTATAGAAACTCCAGCCTAGCATCATCTCTTTGGTTGTCTGCTTGGTATCCTGTCTTGTAGCACAATCTGCTGTCTGCCCTTCAGCCAATTTCAGACCTGCACTGAAAATCTTCAATTAATTCCTGCCTTCTCCTGCTCAATTATATCCAATTTGACTAATCTGAAAGAAAATGAAGAAGTCTTCCTGCATGCTTAACAGCAATCAAGCTCTGTGAGTGGATTGAGAAATCAGGATGAAAGAAATTTAGCAAACAATACTTGTGTGCAAGCTACAGCATGGGTTAATGCTACTCCAAGAAGCGACTAAGAGTTTGAGTTTCTTTCCAGCGATAGCACCATGTGAGGAGGAGGAAGATGGTACGAGATGCTCTGACAGGAGCCATCCGCTCTCCCCTCTGGCTGGCCTCTCCCTGATCTGCAGGGGTGCAAAAACAGGCAGGCCGGAGAGGAGAGAACAGGGACAGAGGTTATATTTCACACGTCAACAGTAGTGATATTAACAGAAGTTTTGCAACTGGCTTATAGGTCTCCAAACTGTTGCAGTCAGTAACGTTCACTATTGTAATTTATTTTTTGCAGAAGTCCAGGGCCATATATTTGCTTCTGCAGCAGTTGCTCCAGCTCAGTAATTGGAAGAGAGCATAAGAGACATACTACTTGTTTCTTGTTTTCATCACTGTGCTGGCACAAATCAATGTCGTATTACATTAAATGGGTGCTGGAACATAGGACTTGCCATACTGGCCTCTTGCGCAGCAGCCTGGACAGTGGCAGCACCAGCAGTTTCCAAGGATTCACTTATAGCTGTTATTAATTTCAGTTCTTTGGAAACAACAGCACCTTTCTGAAAGCTGAAGGTGCCCTTGGCACATTAAAATTCAAATCAATACAAACGACCAAAACAAGCTCAGCAACATGCTCCAGCTCAGGAAAGACAGCCCTACGCTCATGCCAGGCAGCATACGCACTCCCTGAGTATTTCTGCCATCCCAAGAAGTCCAGGAAAAGCCACGATCTGATGAATTTATTCTTGCCTTTTAAAGTCTAAAGAAATGGACCAAAGAAAGTTTCTATAAAATCATGTTTCTCTTAAACAACAGTCAAAAACAGCCTTAGGTTTATTTTCCTATCCATACTGTATCTATATAGAGAAGTTCTCTCTCTATATATATATATGGAAGATGCTTGCTTATGTTTGGGAAAGGCATGACATTCAAAGATGAGTCTCTTGAAACTCCTTTGCCTATAACATGGCTGGTCCATACAACCAAGACAGACTTAGCCAGGGGACAAGCAACAGAGCTGTGTCAGAAAACCTTGATTCAATGTCTTATCTCTCACTGCTCTTCTGTTACCTTCAGTGAGCCACTTACCTTCTTTTTACTATCTTTATCTTAATTTTTAATATGGGAAAGACTATGATATCTGTGCATTTAAAGTATTAAATAAGTGCTACTGAATCTTAGTACAAAATAAATGTATTTTACATCTTATCTCAGTACAGCTGAGATGTTATTGCTGTCAATCTCATTTCTGTATGTTTCTATATGGTTGAAAACTATTTATTGCATGTTCTTTTCCAGGGATGATGCGTTTTAATTATATCTCTGATCAAACCAACTTTAATTTCAAATTTTAATGGCTTTTCTGTCTCTGTCTTTCCAATCCTACTGGTTTCCCTTTAAGTTCCCTTCAAATCCAATGTAGCATTAGTCTGTGGTAAATGTGGAAGGGCTCACTCTAGGGACGTTCTTTGGATGAGGTCAGTAAATCCACCATCCACTTTGGGCACATCTCAGGGAGATAGTGCTGTCTTTATTTTCTTCCAATTCTCAAGTGAATGTCATGGGTGGCTGGCTTTAAAATCTGAGCACATAGGTATCTTTTAACTCTGATAACACGCAGCAAAGAGTTCAATAGGGATGTGCACAAAGGTTGCTCAACCTGCTCCCCAGAGCTTCTCCAAGAACCTTTCATTCTAAGCTGGCACCTCAGTAAGTAATTCCCTGCACGTTCCTGTAAGAGACCGGCATTAAAACTGACAAATAATTGGGAAGTTAACTGAATTTTTAAAAATAAATCAGACCATTAAAATCTTACTGTGACTCATTGATTAGGAGCCTTATGGTTATGTGGCTCTGTCTGCTGAAGGTGCTTTTCTACACTGAATGTTTTGTCCTTTAATTTGAATCCAATGTGCTAGAAGGTAACGAGTAATTATTTTAACACTTTGAAATTTGTTACAGTTAGTTGAGAAAGTAGGAATGACTTTCACTGATTTTGCTACTTCACAAATTTTCTTTGTAGACATATCTGCATTAAACAAGAGGAAAGGCTCATTTTAGCCCATTGAAGGATCTCAAACTGCTAATTGGGTTGAAAGCAAACATCCCTTGATCAACCACTTTAAGCAGTTTCGTTGAAAAAGTTCTTTCAAGATGCAAAGTTCAAATTAAAAGAAACACTTTCTTCCTCTTCTGAAGTATATTCCCAAAATATTTTCTAATAAGATGCCTAGGAAGACATAAAAATAAAACCACATTTCCCATAAAAGTATGTACTGCTTGAGAATAACATGTCCTGTTCAACATATTGCTGAATACATATTCCTTTAAACTACTACAAACTGAAAATGGGCTGTTAACCTGACACTGGATGTGCCGGGTTCCCTGACACCACTAATGACAACACCGGTGAGAAGAATTAAAAATGCAACTCTGCTCCTGCCTCCAGGCTAGTGCACCTGATGTGCTGGTAAGCTGCCATTTAGTCACTGCTAGTATCACAGAATAACCAATGAAAATAAAACTACCAATTTGGAAAATAAAGATGATGTAAGATATTTTAGCATCCTTATGTAAAGAAAGGTCATCTATTTTAAACATATGACATCATTTGTACGAAAGAATCGGTTGGTTTTGGTTGTCAACAGGAGACTTCATATCCACAGACAGCAGAAACATATCTGAAATTAAGAGATAAAAGGATTGCTTGTTTCTTTAAAGGAAGCTTTGGGTTCTACCCAAGGCAGAGCTGGCCTTGTCATTTTTTGATCAAAAATCTTCTGGGGACAAAGGACCTTTAAAAATGCTGAAAACATTCCTCCCTCACCTTCCCTGGCCACTTTTTGCTGCTGCAGCAGCACATGAAAAAGTTGCAAGCTGAACACTTCATATTAGACACCCTCAAGAAGTCTTTTCCAAAGCTGATATGCACACAGTTTTCAAGACAGCTTCTCGTTGGCGCTATACAACCAATGCTCGCGAGTGCCCTTTCCCAGCTCTGCAGGGACACTAGGGTCTTCAGGCGTTTGGTTGGTTGGTTGGTGTGAACCGTGAAAAGCACATGACGGAGAAAGATGGACCAAGACATCTTTACGGAAGAAGAATACCTAAGTGCACGTTACGGTTGCACAAAGACACCCAAGCTAGTTACAGCAGGCCCATGCTGGTACCACGGCCACATCAGCACGGCCCTCTTCACAGACTAATACAGCGATACTAATTGCCCAACGTTTATACACCGCACAGGTACGCGAATGTAATGAATGACAGTTCACAACACTGACCTGAAGTAAGGCTTTCAGCCTCACCCAACCCTGCACTGCTACCCAACCTTTCAGCAAGCGATGAGAAGGCCTTCGGGAGAAGGCTCCCAGCCACGGGAGAAGGGAGCCGGAGCGGGCAGAGACCTGCTGGGGGATGGAGGAGGTCAGGCAGCGCACGGGCCTCTCCCAGAGCGGCAATGTTAGCAAAAATATCATTGCTTAATCCTTTTGGTGTGATTTGGTGTGATTTTTTTTCCATACCTTAATACCTCTGCCATGCTGGTCTGTCGCCCGTTCGTAGGCTCTGCTACTTCCAGCTCCGAATCGAGCTCGACAGCTCCAATTCACGCAGCTCGCTGGAGCATTTCACATTGCTGGGCAGCATTCCCGGGGGCAGATAGATGTTTTTCAGCGAGTAACATATGTATTTAGAGATAGAATAGGTCCCACTGAGATCAGTAAGAGTTTTATTACTGATGTAGCGCAAACAAGATCAAGCCCTTACTTGGAACGCACGTGGTAACTGAAAACTGCAAAACTCCCAGAGTGCATCATAAACCCGAGCATCAGCCATCACCTCCAGCACAGCTCCAAGGAAACCTGACCTCCGGGTGTCTGATCCCACCACTTGTATCTACCAAAACATGCTTATGAGCTGTTGGTCACTCTTGACCCCTCCACTTCAATAGACTCTTGGCTTGAAAATCCTAGACTTATAATATTTACTGCAACACCCAGGCCCAAGAAGCTTGCTACATTAGAACAAAAACTACAAGGAAAAACTACTGCAGGAACCAAACCTAACAGCACGACAGAGCCAGAAGCTGAGAAACTACACCCACGCCTCACAGTCGGCAGGGAGAAGGGAAGCCTTTGTAGGTAGGGAGCACGCTCATGCGCTAACCTTTTCATCTTGAATTATTTACGGACTCTCAAAGCCCATGCGACACCAGCAGAAGATCTGCACCAGACAAATGGTATTGCAGCGATCCCTCAACACGCTGCTGTCAACGCACCCTCTGCTCTTCTGGACTACAGAGGCAGTGCATATGGCAGGCTAAGTGCGCGACGTTAGCAGTTGCCTTCCTTAGGGAGAGCATGCGGGCGGCTGCAGAGCTACTGGATTGCCTGTTAGAGCTGAACGCTTCTTTGGAGCAAAGTACTCATAATTATAAAGGGACTTTTTTGCTTCAAATGGTCTTATTAGTATGCTACAATGAAAGAAGCTACGTTGCTTCTTATTTGATACTTTTAGTATTTTAATTTATGAAATACAAGCACAACTCTACTTGCTTTCACTGTTGATTAAACATAAACATCAGAAATATTTCATGCTTAGCCGAGTGAATATTTTTAATTTTTGTTCCCCAGGAAACAATGCTTAGGATGTCTGATCCTTTTTCTATTACAGGGAGAAAAGATGTCTTAGAGTAAGCATTTAAATGAATGTCAGTTGGAAGAAACACACACTGAGTGCAATTTCAGATAAAACTATCATTGATCCCTTCATGTACAGCCTTTGTGGCAGTGGTTGACATGGCTATTGAGAAGAGACTGTGGTGCCAGAGTTCTGCTAAGAGATAATCTGTCTTCCGAGAGAAGATTTAGGTTAAATGTACCTGGGAAAACAGGGTATTTCAGCCTACATGATGAATGGCCTATTGTCCATCCGCCGGAGCCTTACGTGGGCAGGGGGGCTGGAAGCAGAGGGAGAAAGCAAAAGTGCCAGACAAACCAAACGGATCTGCTTGAATTCTCAACAGCGCGTTTGCTCTGTCTTTACCCATAATTCATAGGCAGCAATATCTAGAGCAATATTTAGCCTAACAACAGCTTTGCTCTATGCCACAATGCTACTGCAAATGTAAATGATTCTGGGCAATTGCATTATTTATCAAATTATTTCTATCTCATGTCTTTGGAGCAGTTTATTACCCTTTTAATAATGCTTCCCATGCAATGAGGCAGAGGTTGGGATTATTAAAATGATCTCATAAAAGCACTATTGGCCATTAGGCTATTTCAGGAAAATACAGAGAGATGTAGCAATACTCACAGGTCTGAACACACCGCCGTGCCGAGCGCGGGTTTCACCGCTCACCGTGCCGTCCTCCGCGGCGGCAGGGGCACCGCTCACCAGCTCGGCATTACGGAGAGCCTCGAGCCAAGGCACCCACAGACGCCAAGTCGCTCCTACTCGTGACACTTCTGCATCGCTGCAGCCTGGCACAAAACGGGCCGTACCCAGGCTGCCGCCGGCGGAGGGTGACGAACGCTGCAGAGGATCCCACGAAGACTCACAAGCAAGGACAGGCCGAGACAGATTCTCGTCCAACGTCGCCATTCGGTGACGTCCGGGTGAAGCATCACCAGTCTAAGCTCCCAGCTGACCCGGTCATACCGGGTAGGCCGGCTTTTATGGACATGCAGTTGTTTGTCCAAGACCTGCTAGGTTTGATTTAGATAACCACCTACACCTACAGCTGCTGCAGCACTTGTCTGTAACTGCTCATCTCTTCACGGTTCACAGAAAAGTCTGAGCTAATTTAGAGCCTCAGTCAAAGTCCATTTAATTTAGGACATGTCTTTCTTTTGGTGAAAGCAGGCATTAGATAAGGCCTTACTTATCCATGACAACTGGCAGATCACTATAGCTAATTTTCAGGTAAGAACTATATTTGCTCAAAATGACCTGAGGTAGAATTCTGTTCCCTTGGATTCAACAGAGAACTTCCCACAAGCTTGGCTGGAAATGCATTTTAAACGGCATTACAGAGCCGGAGCGGACAGGAGCTGAACTCCCGAGATCGTCCATGGCACAGCTGTGCTGGACTGCCAGAGAAGATGAGGAGAGTGTAAACTTTAATTCTTTCAGATTACTATTTAAAAAATATTACTTGAGAGAGAAAGGTAAGACAGATTGTACTCAGATCAGTATTTCTGAGAAAACAGTAGGAGCCCCTTTTGCAAGCACGAACAACAAACTCCACCGAATTCAGCATCAGTTTATACCAGCTGAGAATCTGGCATCCGAAATCCTCCACGTAATTTTCCTTCTCAACCAACTGTTAATCTGCGGCGAAGGGGCAGTCCAAAGAAATAAGCTTGAATCCAGCATATATTAATGTCTGTAAACATGGAAGTTGTGTTTTGCCATTATCCTCTCTTTTGTCTGGAAATTTTTAAGACAAGCATGAAACTGATGCAACCTCATCCTGAAGGAACGGGGCAGCAGGAGGGAAAGAAGGGAGCGTTTACAGCTATTAAAGATTTCATGTAAATTGTTTAAAGATGCCTAGGGTCATAATTCAAATATATAAATATCTCCAGGTTATCTAAGAAGAACAGCTTATCTTTCTTAAGGGATGCTGATAACAGGGAGAAACAAATGGAAACCAAATGCGAACACTGCTAGGAGCCCCGAAGGAAAAGAGGGGGCTGCAGTGAATTTCAAATAATAGAAAACCTTTTGTCTTCTCTCTGTTTCCACCGATTTTTCGCAACACAAAAAATTAAAATAAATACTGTAAGAAAGACCAAGTCATGAAAATAAATATTTGAGGAAGCAGATTTGAGCAGAGCAAGGGAAAGCTCATTGTTATGGCTTTCATTCCTTAGACATGAGGCAATGATAATTTGAGCTATATGGGAAGATTTTGAGAGTCTGGAAGGGTCAAATAGTGCAAAGTGGCAAAAAGCCAATTTTGCATTGATTTTGGTGGGGAATGAAGATGATCCGCTCTGGGAAAGGGCCCTCCTGGCACAAGTCTTCAACTTCACAGTCTGTTTTTACAGACTGATCTGGCGGCACGTCGCAGAACGTGAAAGCCGCAACGGCACAGGGAAGGACGGGGCTGACCACGGCTCGCTACGCGCCCCAGAACGGGGGTTTCTAGACCCACGGAGCCGTCGGGAACCCCAGCGCCGGTGCGGCGGGACTCTGAGCCGAGCAGCACAGCGCTCCCGGGAATCTCCTCCCTGGAGCAGCTCCTTGCCGGCCTTGGGGAGCCTGGCAGCGGCCGAGCAGGAACGCAGACTTGCAAACTGCCCCGGGGAAGGCGAAAATGTGTTTATTCCCAATTCGCTCCCACCAGATAGACACCGCTCGCCCATAAAGCCTTCTCTCTCGCACAGAAGTGCAGTGAATCTTCCATAAAAACCAGCAGGTGCTGTGGAGCCACTGCTTCGTTCGGTCTACCTAACGCTCGGTGAAATACTTGCTATGCTCATTCTTCCACGGCACTGCCTCTAGCCAGAGGCACAGAGATTAAGTGACTTCTCCTAGTTTACAAGGAGGGACAGTGGCCTAGGAATCCCATTTGGGATGGCAGCCTCCAGCCGCCACCCCCAACACCACCATCCCCAAAGAGGAGAAGTCATCCTGCCCCACCTGCAGCAAACGCTTTGAGGTTGGAAGAACCTGAGCGTTAAACAAACCTCCTCTGAAGCTCATAAATATTATTTTCTTACGAAGGAAAATCCATACGAGCCCTTGGATTTTCTGTGATTCAGCTGCTGACACAAACCATTTTTGGAAGGATTCGTGAGATTAGAACAGAAGCAGTAAATGCGCTCTCAGCTTATTTGTTCCAGCTGATACCATCTGAATAGAAGCCCAAAGGCAGAGTCTTTCAAAGATAAGACATCTTTTCCTCTGGTTTCAACAAAAAAATGCCCACGGTACAGAGAAATTACCTGCTCCACTTGTAACTGACATTAACATAGATTTGAAAGATTCAAAGACAAATTTAAACCACTTAAAAATGATCAAATAATTAACAAAAATATCACCGAGTCTGGTAGAGCCTCCAAAAAAGTTCATTAGAAATCCTTTTTTCCCCAGTAGACACATAATTATTTCCTTGGATTTTAAACTCATTACATGAGTTTCTTCAACTGTAGCCCTAACTGCAAAATCATTATCTTCTTGTTTTTAATTATGAAAAGATCCAAGAGAAGAAATATTTGATAAGAATTTTTTTCTTCAAAATGCTACAAACTTGCTAAAACCATTATTTTTTTTTTTTAAATTAGAGGACACGTATGAATCTGTACGTGACTTTCGAGCTGCATTTAGGAGACTAATTACAGGCGTTTATTTCCGAAAGCCTTGGCTGCGGCGTGCACTCACCGCGGAGGGAAATGTGCGGCGCGGCGGGGAGCCGGCTCGCGCCCGGCTCCGACACAATAGCACCGCGGGGAGCAACCCTGCCTTTCCCGCAGTGTTTTTACACACAGGGAGAAATAATTTGCAGCCGTACGTGCTGTACCCAGAGATGAGTTTAATAATCATAAAGATGAGACACCTCAAGCAGGAGAAGCGGCAGCTGTTTAACAGCCCGCAGCCAACGGCGGTGCTTCTGTTAAGGACATGCGACCATGGGACGCATCTCATGGCGCTCCGGAGGTCTGACGCCTCTTGCGCGGGCGCTATCTGAACGCTTCACTCTTTCTGCCCGTCCCCCTGCAAGCAGGGCTTTACTTTGAAAAGAAAAAATTGTGACAAAGTGAAAAAGCCCACTGATGTCTCTGGATTCCTTGGGTCAAATCAACACCAAGAGTTTGGTCATACCATGGCTGGGCTGCGTTAACGGGCTTGTTTAAGTAGTGGTGGTGGTGGTGGTGGTGGTAGTAACGATGATGATGATGAAAAATGTCCTACCTGTATGTCAATGCATGCTACAATAATACCACACTGAAGATAACATGTGGCGAAAATCGCAATAGATTCCTGATGTTACAGCAGCCTCTGTCAAGGTATCTGCCATTTCCAGAACACTGGCTCAAATCTGGCACAGGTTGGACGTAAATTCACTGACATCTGAAGTATGCTCGACAGCTTCCTAAAATGAAAGACTTAACTCCTAGTCAAGCAGCATCCTAAGGGCAAGATCACTCCGTGCCCGATGCGCTGGCACAGGCGAAAAGGCGGCAGAAGCCGCTCTCTTGCCGCACTGCTGGAAGTACGGACCGTGCAAAGCCCGGGCTGCCTTCGGGGCTGCCGCCCTGCCTCTGCGCTCGCGGGGCAGGCAGGGACGAGGCGGGAGAGACTCCAGGGCCCCCGGGAGAGGACACGTCCTCTGTGTCACACGGACCAACAAAACACCGCGTTGGCAGGACGGCACTACAAACAGAGTGACAGCATTTTCTTACGTTGCCTGACATGACCTTATTTTTTTAACCAATGAAAGAACAAATATATACTGCCTGAATATCCCTGAATATCCTTACAGGCATTTTTTTGATGATCAGGTCTCCTATATTAAGATGAGTTAATAGAGAAGGTAAAAAAATCATGCTGCTACAGCAATAGATCATCTGTTCCTATGTAATTTGTCGTTGGTTAAAGGAAATCGTTTCCTAGCTGCACACGAGTAAGGGAGCGAACACCTTGGTAACTCTGAGGACGAGTCCAATTACTTCATACACACAAAATAAAATGGCACCAAACCTGCAATCTAGGTAATTCTCTAACCCTTCTCAGACAACATTCCAGCAGAAACATCTGCTCAACAACAGAGGGAGAGAGCGATGCAGCAACAAACTGGAATTGCCAGCTTACAACCAACACTGATGAAAGCCGAAACCATCAAAAAGTTAATGAAACAAAACGGACAAACATCTAAGCCTTGTGGCTATTCTATTTATAGGATTATGCATACAAATATACATACAGCAGCTATCTCAAACTACCAAAGCAACGAGCTTTATCATCATTGTCAGGTACGTACGAAGAAAGGAACAGGTCCACCTAACCACCCTGCTGAAGAAGCACCGAAAAGTAAGTGACCTACTCCTAAAGAAACTGAAGTGGAGCTGGTTGGTTTTCACCCACGGATTTCAGATCACATGAATCAGTATTTTTTAGTGTTAGCACAAAGCTCCTGGCCAACCTCACTCATCCCTGAGAAGCTGCATCTCACTTCTGACCCAGCCTCGGACTCTAAAAGAGCAACGAGGGGCTGGGTGCCAGCTCCAAGCTGTCCGAGTCAAGCCCGTACAGACGGCATCCAAGGTGCTTCATCACAGGATTGCCCCAAAGCGATCAGTTTGACTCGACGGACTCAGCGCGGTGACGAGCTTGTGTTAGAGCACGCCGGGATCCTCCGACAACAACACGAGCTAAACTTGAATTCTGCAAGGAAACCAGAGATGCTTTAACACAGCTCCACCAAGCCCAGGACATCTGCTCCTCCAGGCCCTCCGACCACCGAATCAAGTGGTTTCTTTGCTCATTTCAGTTCTCTTTCAAAGAAAATTGGTTAAAATAAGTTGACATGCCAGTTATTTCAGATGCCCCAATGAAGTAAAGCCATCTTGCACAACTGTCTTTGAAAACGAAGATGAATGCTGCGTTGTCAATTCAAACCTCAAAAAGCTATTTGCTGGGTGTCATTTTTCATTTTGCCTAGGCAGAACGTAATGAAAAACCAACAAGTTATTGATGATTTGGTTACCTGTCTGCCTTAAAGAAACTGCGTGGGTGCTTTATTTAAAAAAAAAAAAAAAAAGTAAAAAGTCAACACAATTAATGCAAAACAATGATAGGAAGCATCCTCTGAGACTTTCTTTTCTGCTGAAGTGTCACTGAACTGCATGTCCAGAAGCACTTGCTGACAATTCACCTCTCAAGTAATCAGTATAAAAATACTATCATGGTTTGCACATTGGCACCAGACTGGAAAAGATGTGCTGTCTGTCCCACTGCCATTTTCTTTCTGGCTGTATAAAGCAATTAACTACTAATTAGGAAGTTTGAGGCAATAAATAAAAAGTTGGAATTTATACAACTTTTTAAATTCAAGACACACTGAAAGGGGAAGAGAAAAGCTATACGCCTCTCTTTTCTTGCCTGATTTCACTATTTTTCCTTCTCAAAATGGCAGAGTACCAAAGTGAATATACTGTTAAAATTTCTGTTACAAAAATATTTCCTAATCTGAGTGGATTGTAAGTCAGTGACCCTCGCGTGGGATCCTCGGCACTCTACCTTTCCAGGGGAGAAAAGCTTTTTGAACCACTTACAAGTGCAGGAGGCAGAAAATGATTTAGGTGAGACCTTTCTGGGTTTCCTTTACCACCAGATCACTCCAGCTCTTGTAAACATCAGGAAACTTAGCAAAGTATATATTTAAAAATTGGGAATAAATTGTCAATGCTTTCCTAACTTAGGTACCTCACTCATGTTGACTGCAGAATTAGGTCTTGCTTGCACAACCGAAAACGAATACTCAAATCGCTCAGACACTTCAGCTCTGTGAATCCAGAAACGCAAACGAAAGAAGAAAAAATTGGCAGGATTTCCACTAACCACTTTCTTTTGGGGAGGCAAGACTGCCTGCTTGGGGGCTCCCTTCTAAGTTCTGCCTATTTCCTTGGGCAAGGAACACACAGGCTGGGATTTTCAGAGCAGGAAAGGGACCAATTACTGAATTTCGTTAGAAAATACATGACAAACCACCTCACCTCCCTTGACTTTCCTAGCCAGGCGCTACGGCAGCTTTTGCCGGCGGGCGGATGGCGGCCGAGTATTCCTCCGGCAGAAGGGCTTCACCCCCGGGCCGTGGGAGGTGAAGCCTCCACGTTCATTCTAAAACCAAACTTTCCTTTCCAGATCGTTGATGACTCAAAGATACGGAAGACAGTAGTAAGGAAACACCCGTAAAAACCTGAGCCTAAATTACTTAAATCCCAAAGCGCTCAAGCCACTTTTGAAAACAGCTCCTGAGCGCTTTCTGGAAGTGCTCTCCTGCCTCCCCGACGTTGCTTGGCAAGGTCCACATTTGCCGGGCACTCTTGTAATCCCAAGCTGCCCTGAGTAAATGTCATTATATGCTGCATTTCTGTGCTTTTATTGGCTTTCACTTTAAAAAATCCTCCTGCTCTAAGCAGCGTGGCTCCGCGTGTGCGCGAGTGTGCTCATATATCACGGAGCTTGTCAAGACTGCACGATAATGGGACCAACTGGGAAAATTTCCGTGAAGACAGTGAGTGTGCCTGGAGTATCTAGGTCAGATCCTGCTCTAACAAAGTGCACTACGAGGGTCCCTTTATACAGAAACTTGGTTAATTAAGATAACAGATGTTGCTATTATACAAGTCCTAGCAACTGGCTGTTTAATTGGACACTTTCATATTCTTCGCTACCAGCACAGAACATCATTTGTTTTTTTATGATTTTTTCCCTTACAATTAAACCGAATAAACAATGCATGCGCTCTGCATTCACAGAAAAGAAACAGCTCTAATGATGCAAGGGCTTAACATGAACAAGAATGAGAGAGCAGTAATTTGTTTTTCAGCTTAAAAGCACAATTATTTTTCTCTTCTGGATTGAGTGCGTATTTGGTAGTAGGTAAATGTGACATCCAAGAGCTTTAGGAGAACATTAGGAACTGAGAACATTGTGTATATACTTCAAACGTTCATTATTTCAAGGGACGACGTATTCGATGTGGCAGGTACAAGTTCTCACCGAGTACACGAGATAAGTGACAACATGACCCGGAGCCATCGGCAACTGGGAGACCGGATGGGAAAGTGATAAACGCCTCAACCCGAAGGCAAGAGCTACTCACACGAGGTCCGACCGTTTTCACCTTGAATTTCAAAGCTCTCAACTCAACATGTCAGCAGGACTCCGGGACAGTAACGCTACAGCAAACCACAAGACTGGCAGAAATGCGTTATTTCCCGAAAGGAAAGCCATCCTGCACGCCCTGTATGTGGGGAACCCAGCAAGGAGGAGCACGGGGGGAGCGAGGGGGCCCCGGGAGGTCGAGATGCAGCGTCTCCCTACCCTCCTCCCCAACCGCACAACACACGGGCTCGCTCTCTAATGGTCCCTGACACAGTCGCAGCGACTGACGAGCCCTTTCTGGTGCCGGCTTGTGCCAGAAGGGGAAACGACAGTGTTCGTCTCTGACCGACTGATAGCTACAGTAAATTATTCTCCAAGAAATACGTAAATGCAATTATTATCAAAGCATAGGCATGTCAATTAAAACAATTTCTTCAAGTCCAAGGCAAGCATCCATAGCGGCAAGACCGCAAAGACTCGCAGGGAAGTTCGTCCAAACGCAGCACGGCAAGCTGGCACCTGACAACCCCCAACACCGCTCCAGCAAAACCATTCCATACCAACAGCAAAACTGCCTCTTGACCAACTCAATTAGGAATTTTCTTAAGACATTATAACAAAACTGCCTTTGGTGGCATGTTATTAGCAGACAGTTCAGTCTGTACAACGGAGTGACAAAATGCCCCAGTCTGTCAATGCCGATTACGGCATGAGCCTGCGCTGTGACCCTAAACCGAAGCGCTCCTCCGGCTGACCTTGCATGACAACACCTACAGAGCCGTGGGGCTGCAACGGTGTTACTTCTGGGGCTACGGAAAATCACATGAAAATTAAGGGTGATTTAATTATTTTAAAATTAAGGGCGATTTAACTGTTTTAAATTATTTTTAAAATGTTTCCTGGTATATAGTTCAAAGAAAATTAGAGTTCAATGACAGGACATTGCTCTAACGGCTCAGAGCGCGGGAGCAGCTGGGAGGGAGCGTTATTTTAATTTCAGCTGGCAGCGCTCTGTGTAGCTCTAGGATTTTCCTCTAATCAGGCACAGCCTGATTCTGTCTCCTGGATCCGCAAATCAGAATGAACCAGTCAGCGACTAGAGCGACTTCTGATTTTCACGAGCGCGAGGATGAACCGCTTGCACTTACAACCGAGTACAACTCTCTGTGGGAGCCACACTCTAACTATGAAGAAATCAAAAGCTTCCTATAATAAGGTCACCTGAAAACAAAGGTTTTAAAACACAAGGTTTAGTAACAAATTTATATAACACTGTAGCATTAGATGTAATTGAATTATTATGAGAGGATTAAGAAAATCCTGCAGGAACAATCTGCTGCTGTGACTTCCCCTCCTACCCCGCTGATGAATAGTATATACGATTTAATGCTAGGAAATAATTACCACAAATGGAAAATACAGCGAAACGTAAGATGCTTGATCTGCAGCTTGCATTAGGAGTTTGCGAGTTTAAAGGGAAGGGTCTCCATTAAGGAAACGACTTGCTTTCATGCACACCAGTATTATACAGGGGTCATTGCTTCAGGGACGTTTTTCCAGAATTATGGGTAACTGTATATTTCTGGTTTGTATTGGTAAAACTCAGGTAAAACTATCCTCTACTGTAAGACTGAGCAGATCCTGCGCTGGTTTCTGAGCGCGCCTTGGAGCGAGGTGCAGGCACGGCTCAAGGCACCTCTCCTGCCGCGCGGAGGAGTGGCAGCTGCAGAAGACACGGAGCCGCTGTGTTTTTCCTCAAAAACTTCCTTGGAACTGGTTACCATATGCCATAAAATCAGGAGGCTGAAGGCACAGGAAGATCAGAAGATCAGAACATCACTGATACTTAAATAACAAACAGGCCGTGGCTCCTCTGGCGCACGCACTGCTCAGTCCGGGAGGTGTTGCACGGTTTGAAGGCTAGTGCTCCTCCGGCAGCTCGGCAGTGACGTCCCTCGGCTCCATCTCACAGGCCCAAGTCCAGCATCGCTTCTGATTTACACTGGTGTGGTGGGGACACAGATCAAAGAGAGTCCTTGGATGAGGACTCCAGGGCTCCAAAACCTCTGCTCCCCTACTGCTGAGTCAGAATAAAGAGATCAAGGCCAAACATATTTGGAAATACGAATATAAAAGAACCACATGGTGAGTCAAAACATTATGAAACCTCAAAAAAAATCTTTCTTTCTGATGGAATGATCTGATGCATCCCCAAAGACACAACGTAGTTTTGCAGTTCTACCTTGAGCCCTTGCTGGTTTCTGGGATGATGCCACCGTTGACCTTACAAAAGGTATCTTTCTGATCAACCGTTTCATCCACGCGTGCAATACAAAAAAAGCTGATTTCAGACTTGTCATTTCAGACTGAGCGCATGCCCCGTGCTGGGGATGACACTGTGAAGCCTAGACATTAGTTTAACACCAGCATCAGGGTGTGACGATTTTGCACAGGCCCAAGTGTGTTTCAGAAAATGACCTGCAATCTGCAGGAAAAAAGTAACAGCAAACTTCGGGAAACTAGCAGTTGTCCTTGCACACACTGAGTCAGACCAATCCTCTTCACAGAAGTTTTCGGTAAGTGAAGTCCGGTTTGAGCAGCTAAGCAGAAACGCGAACGAGCACACAACTCTCCCAAAGCTCGGAGGGCTCCTTGTCCAGCGGCTTGAGTCCTGCCAGCTGCCGATCTCCACAGCTGGCTCAGGCTTCCAGCTTTTACGCACAGCAGTGTATATCGAAAAGGTAAAACTACGAGTACTCCAGCAGTGTGCAAGTGAGTCCTAACATTATTTTTATAATATTTTCCCATGATGCAGCCTGCACAGCTTCATGGTGACTATTTTTGTCAGGTGTTCTTGCAGAAGAAGGTGTTCCCTGCACTCGAGCTCGGGTCTGCCACCGGGCAGGTGGTTTTTAGTGGAGGCTCCTATGCCGGCGCTGTGAAGATGGGAGTTGCTGCATTATTAGCAGACTCGCCGGCTGTCCCTCTGTCAACGGCCACGTCAGCCCGATGAGGCTGGTTCGTGCGGTGCCACATTAATAAGAATGAAGACCTTTCCCTGAGACTGTAACAGCCTTTTTGCAGGAGAGTGTGAAGGGAACACCAGGGACAGATAATGAACTCTGAATCTTTATCTGTATAGAAATAGCCTTTATTTCCAGGGTAGAATTTGCAATATATCTATATCTTGGCTATAACTAGCTATATATACTTTACATTCTGGAGTCGGGCTACTAACATTACTTAGACTCAGTTAGGCCTCCGAGGCAGGATTTCCATTATTATGGAGATGAACTGCCTTTAATGACTGCAATAATATAATTGTACCCCAGGGCAGAATTGCTAATAACACAATTGCACAGTTCTCCAGCCCCAGCAAGACACACCTTCAGGGCAGGTTATTCGTTAGGGGGGCAGTGCACGCTAGCTCAGCCTCCGGAGAAAAAGAGGAAACCTACAGCAATAAAAGTTTTTTCCACGATAGACTCTGCCTTCTGGGCAAACATCTAACAACACACTTAGCTCTGCCTCCCGGACAGTCGCAGCCTCCAGAGCAGGAATCCCAGCAGCAAAATCTCATGCATGTTATTTCTGTCTCCAGAAAGCAGCCCCTCATATTACACTCAAGTCTGAAAAGCCCCAAGAGCCCCAAGAGAAAGGCTCAAGTGGTTGCACAGTATAAATCAAGGTAGGCCGTACATCAGAATTCAAAGCAAGAGCCGATGCATTAACGTTACTTTTAAGTCCACCTGGAACTGGAAGGACCATCTATCCTGATTAACCTTCACACGCTCAAGTTCAGTTTGGAGAGGCATCCAGACGTTCAGGTGCTCCTCTGAAACTCAGAGGAATCTTTAACATCAGCTAAGTTGGAGACTCCATTTAAGTAGTTTCACCCACGCCTGCTGCAAAGTTCGGTTTTCTGCCCTACATGAAAAGACTGCAGCAACAGCTTTTTTTTTTGGCATCTTTCTTTACATATTTCAACAGATTTTTCCGACAGCAAAGAAAGCTGTCCTTCGAAGCCCACACACAAGCGCTGGCATAGGGATGTACTAGGGCTGGAGCCCAGTCAACGCTGCTGCCCCCAGAGACTCGGGCACGCCGGAGATGGCAGGGAGGAGATGACGTTTTGGCAATCAGAGAAACCAGAACCACAGCAACGTTAAGCAGACGAGGAGCCACTCGGCGTCTCGTGTCCCTGGCAATTCGGATGTAGAGCTGCTGAAACAATGCCAGGATCACAGAAGACAATATAATTTCTTAATTGCATGTTTCACACCGTCTCCAGCTACAGCTTCCAGAGACGGCGTGGTTAATAAAGGCGACGGAGACGACTCAACACTCCCATCCGCAGGAGAGGCACCACCAACCGCACGTAAGAATTAAACAGGTCCAATTGCCAAATCAAGCAGCGTTCATTAAGACATTTAACCAGAGAGGCCCTGCTGGACAATCCGGCTGACCGGAAAACCCCAGGGCTGAGCGAGCAGAAGATTTCACACCTGCATGGCCACATTTCACACCTGATTTCACCTCCAGGGCTTGGTGCCCGCGTGGGGAGACCAAGCTGAGCAAGGTGTGCTCAGCAGGAGCAGCAAGAGGACAGCGGCAGCCAGCCCACCACCGCGACAGAGGCAAAAACACTCCACATTTCTGAACCGTGTGTTTGAGCTCATTTCTAAACTTCCAGAGGGCCAGAGGAACAAGTAGCCGTATTGAAAACCCCTTCTCTTCGCCACTGCCCAACCTATGCCTGGGCATGGGGAATATGATAAACCAGCAACAAAAAATACTATTTAGAAAACTTGCATAGAAAATAAATACTTTTTCCCAACTACTGCTTCACCAGGAAAACTGACACATATTTTTTGCCCATAAGAGAATCTAGTAATGCTTTCCCTCAGATCTTCCATTATTTAACATGTTTTTATGCCCGCACCTGCCTCTTGCCTGTATGTGTCTGGTCATAGCTTAGGTCACTTACTTGCAGTGAACACAATACTGGCTTTTCTAACACTCTGTGAATCAGTAGTTAACACAGCATAGTGCATCATTCCTCAAAATGATTTCACGGACATGAACGCACTTCAGGATATGCTCCGGTGGGGAATCTGTCGGGTCTATCCGGCGTGACTCCAGGCGATACTGTCTCAGCAAGGGGAACTAATAGTATCTCCTTTCCCCAGCTGCCTATTTTCACAAAGCTTTGAAGAAACCTGTTAGTTTTCAGGCATCTCTTCCTCTCTTAACTTTTGCGAAAATTGGTCAAAACATGAATAACCAGTTCAAAAGTTACTTGGAAGGATACACACAGGCAAACAGAACCACCTAGACTTAAAGTACGACTGCATCCCCCCGGGAAGCCAGGATATAGTGGTTTCCACTGTATCGTAACCCAGACTTTAAGGAAGTTTGTGGATGAAAGAATAGTACCAGAAAAAAATTCACTGTGCTGTCAGCATTACATAGCAGCCATAAAGCAGGAAACATAGTTGTTGACATTTTTTCCTTTCCCGACTCCTTGCTCAAATAAACTAATCCTTCATCTCCCACCCTTAAATTAAAACAAGGAGAAAAACCACTTACATCATGCTTAGGAGGGCAACTTCAGGGAAAAGAGCAAATTTCAGCTACAAACTTTGCTCCTGAGGACTAGGAGGAGGGCTGGGAACTCCCAGGACTGACATTCCAAAAATCCCATTTTTTATACTTCCCTTTCTTTTCACAATCTTCACCAGAAGAACAAGCTATTTTAGTTCTAAAAATCAATGTATCTTGATATATTATAACTTTACCCTTGCACTGCTTAGTACCCTGGCTGGTAGAAGAATTTCTACATAACTTGTCAACTGACTCTTTTTATCCCAAGAGGTAAAGTCAAACAGTCCACAGACAATAGCTTCCCGAAGACCAGATGACAGAAGCTATATAAATCAGAAATATCTTGTTCATTGTTTCGCTTATCTGGCTCCAAACAAACTACAGCTTTTCACATACTCCATGGTAAATGGAGTATTTACCATGGTAAATATTTCAGTGCTCACTACGGGCAGGCAAGCTTGATGGAACAAGACTAGACTTTCCAAGATGAAAAACAGATCTGGTTTAAGCTTTTAAAAACAAGTTTCCTGTAATTTCTGCCTCTTTGGCCTTTACTAATAGGATAGGATTTTTCTCATCAACCTGTGGCAATGAAAGTGGTGCATCACATTGGAGAGGTGCTGCGGAAGAATGGTCAGAGCAAACTCTCCAGTTTTCTCTCTCCAGGCGCTTCCCAAGCTGGGCAGGTAAGATAAACACCTCCACCCAGGAACAACAGAAATTAGCACTGCAGGCTAATTTAAATGGTAGACTCATACTTCCTCATGATGTTCTCTTTTGAATTAAAAAAAAAATTTGGCCAGTCTGAAGACGCTGTCTCCAAGTTAGGTGTTATGACTGCCAAATTAATTACCAACCCCAAATAACTCCTGTTTGCTCGGACATGGACTAATTTACCCACGGCAGTGTAATCTGCAGTGGAGACTTTCAGGGATATTATCTCCTGGGAAATTTTTTGAAAAACAATGGATGTTTAAAGCAATCTGGAGGTAAAATATTTGCTTTTTAGAATGTATCTTTATCAGCTTCTTGGCAGGAATGCTTTAATAGTACACAGAGACTGGGATGAACACACTGGGAGTAGAAATCTCACCCCAGCTCCTTGAGATTGAATGCCAGCTGTTTCCACATTTATTTGCAAGTCAATTTTGGGAAGCTATTAATGACAAATTTAGCTTTCATTTCTGAAAGCCCCTGGGTTGCAGCAAGCTAATGAAAGAAATGGTTACTTTAAGACATTACCTTTCATTTTCTCTTAGGATATCTTTTCCTTTCTTCCAAGAATAAGTCGGTCTGGGGGAAGCTTTTGGCTTACACTCTATGATCACTTCACCGCCCACTTTAACAAGAGTTAACTTCTTCAAAAGCGTTTTGGAAAAGTCTGGACCGACAGCTGAAAGAAAAAAATAAAAACAGCTTAGAATTCACCCTGGAGAAACAAAGTCAGGCTCTTTTGAGTATTAAAATATTCCAGCGTTTCTTCTCACCTGTAATTCCAAAATGATCAGCCCTTACGAACTATACGCACTACGGATGGGAAAACCCGGCACCTGCATGCTTCAGCACTTTGGTTTTTTAGAAACAAATATTCAACGATAAACTCGGGAAACTATCCTGGGCAGGCAGCAGCAATCAGTCGTCATGTGCTACCTTACCTGGGGCAGCACCCACAAGAACTACCAATGCATGAATTGTGCATTATACTTCTTTTTCGGTATCGTAACAGTGTGATCATCACTTTGACATTGCTGTGTGTAGGAACCAAAGCATACAGGAAAGTTGTCACAAACAGAACCTATATAATTAATTTGAAATTCTAATATTTCAAGAAACTTCAACATTTTTATGCTTAACATTCACAGTCAGTGCATGAACAAGAGTTGTCTATTTTAATGCTATAAAGGTGGGAGACCTTGACGCAGCCAGGTGCTGAAGCAGGCAAGACAAGGCAAGACGTGAGTAGTCATCAGGGTAGAGGGTACTGCCGAGTTGTCCCTCTTGGTTGCTGCAGGGCATGCTGATCAGTTTTGTAAGAACCAGTCACATCGTCATGGAGGCAAACAGCAAAGCCCTGCAGACAGTCTGCAGCCCGGCTGTGAGGCAGGCCTGGGAGAGAGGAGACTGCTTGGCTTCCGACTCCTGCCTCAAAGGATCGCGAATGATTTATCTGATGGGACCCTGTGACGGGCAGAGCTCGGAGGCGGCTGCATCTAGGCTGACGGTGGCAGTGAACTCCCCGAAGAAGACTGCAAGGTTTTGTTTACGTCAAGTGGGACAATTCATTTTTTCACTAGAGAAAACTCCAAGCAAGGAGGTGAAACAGAATAAGGGTTTTATGAACAACCCTTGCCCTGCTCGCGCCTGGTCGTGGCTAACAGGAGTTTGCTTTCAGCCAGCTCCGAGGCAGCAAGTCCTGCCCAGGCCCCTGTGGTCACCAGGAGCCCTCCCCAGCCCCTGGCAGAGCGTCTGCCTTCGCCCTGTGCCTGCTGCCGTGCCCTCACGTCTGCCCGAGCTTGCAGCACTTTGCTTGACGGCCTTTCGGGCTGCAGCCTGCACCATGGAAGTGTAGATCACGGTGTGCTGCATCTGCTTGGTCCTCCACAAAACGAGCTAAACAACCCCGACGCAGCTGGGAGACAAAAACCTGCAGTGTGATACAGCAGCAAATGCATTTTTCTTACAATACCTCATGTGCCTCGATTCTTTTGGCTATCATTCATGCCACAAAGAGTTGAATATAGAAAACAATCCTACACTGATAACGGGATGGGGCGTATGACCCAACAGATCTCTCCTGTCTCTCACTTTTATGAATCAGAGCTCGCTAACCTCTGAGCTGGCTTGTTGGCTGTGTCCGATCACGGATGACTCGTCAATGCACCTAGTACTAGATGAATTATTATTTGTACCATATTTTTATAATTTAAATATTATTACTTCTGGAAATAAAATTTCACATGATTCTCTGTCCAAAATCTATGAGTAAAATAGATATTTGAAAAATCGTGATATTTGCATCTTTGCAATGAACAGTTTAGACTTTTTTGGGGAATCATTTGTTGTTTCCTTCTTGGTCTTGTGTGAGACATGCCCTGTTCTGCGAGGGGTGACGAGCACAGCACTTATTGGGGGATCACAACTCATGAAATCTGATGGCAGGAGGAAAATCTATCGTTAAATACACAAGGTGTCCAAGCACTCAGCCACGGATGGAATCAGCAGTAGAAAACAACGTATCTGCAGGCATTGCAACAAACTGTGTTCAGGTTGTGAAATATTTATGAAACAGCCTCTTTCAGTGTTCTGTGAATTTTGCCAAATATGACAATTAGCCAGAAATAAGGAACTCTCATGGCTGAGACTGGAATTTAAGACGTTTTGAAGCGAAACGCAGAAACTCTGCGTTCAGTTCTCAGCACCACCATAGCCTCTCTGTGTCACTGCAGGGGTAATACAGTTAATTTCATCAAATCTGGTTTGTAAAATGAGGATTTTAATTACTTTTTTGACTCAAGTGTCCCCCCCTCCCCTTTTTGACATTCAGCCTGAAAACTCTTCAAGGCAAGAAGAGTGCATCTTCCTTTAACTTTTTACAACGCCCAGCGCAACAGGATCCCGATTTTAGCTGAAGACTCCAGGCAATATAATTGGGAACAATAATAGAAGAGAATCGCTCTGAGAAAAGCTCTGACTGTAATTTTCCATTTCTCTTTTTCACTTAATTTTGCTATAAGCCTCACTTGCTATTAGTGGTGTTTAATCATTTCAAGCGCTTAACTTTAGGACCTTTTAAAATAACCATTTTTATACTTAGAAAGATCTGTTTAAAAGCCAACATTTCTCACCGAGAGCTCAGAATACTGAACTCCTTTGAAAACTCTGGCAAAATGCAAAACAGAGCTGTTGCTCTTTAAAAATACGCCAAATTAGATCAGAGAGCCATAGAAATAAATCTACAGCACACTGTTCTGGTACTCCTCATGTGACATATAGAAGCAAAATTACATAACCCAAGTGAGAAGCTGGCCAAATATAGTTTATCTGGCAGGCTTTTAAGACGAGGCTCTCCAAGGTTTTTGCTTCTGTGCACAAATGAGGACTGCACAGAATTTTTCCTCTCTTACCTTGAAAGCATGGTGAAGGTAGAAATCAGACTACTTAGAAGTATGCATACCCTCTTGGTTTCCAGTTATTTTTTGCGTGGTGATTTAATCTGGAGACAGTGTGGAGTGAGGATGCTCTCGCATGAGTAAAAGGAACGACGGAAGGCTTCATCCTACGATGATTTACAAGGTGCTGTTCTCAAGCACGTGGATTTTCTTCACATGTCAGAGCAATGTGCATCTGAGTGGGACATTGGCACCAACTGTCTTGTTTTGGATGTGCATCTGCTTCGGTGTTTCTCAGCGGGCTTTGCTGCTGCGCTCTCCCTCTGGCCCCCAGGTTTCGCAAGCAGACGTGAAATCGCTGCTCTGCACTCCTCCCGCTGCACGCCCTCAGGGCTCGGCTGGCTGCCGCTTCACTTGCAACCAAAAACTACAGCTGGAAAAATGGCTTCAGTCTCCTTTTTGCAGACCTGCGGTCAAAACATTTTGGAGCCCAGGTCCTCGGGACCAGCCTCCAGAAGACCGATGGCCCAGAGAGGCCCCGGGCGCTGCGGGGCTCAGGGGAGCGTGAGCAGTACCCACCATAACAAGTGCGAAACCTTTCTCCGATGGGAGGATCTGCCTTCCTAACAAAGACTTATTTTTACAGGGGTTTTGAAAGGACGTGGAAGGCACCAGTGGGTTTATCTGGATTTCTTTCATGCAGTAACACGCCCAATAAATCTTAGCACTGTGAAGCCTAATTTATTGAACATTATTACACTTTTCTTGAGCAGCAACAGTAACAATTTTTCAAATGAATTTTTTTCTATGCAGGCATCTATTGCTATTGATAAAAATGACCATTATTGAGAACACCATAATTAGAAAATACCTCAAGCTTTTTTCTTCAAGATAAAGCAGGGAACAACGCTATTGAACATTCTCTTGGAAAACAACTAAACCAACACCGTTTAATCAAAGTGTATTTAACCCTTTGAAGCTACATATGCATTCTGACAAACATCTGTATTGGCTCCAGGTCTGTTACTTATAGAAGAGCTTTAAGAGCAATGTTTGAGAGTAAGCAACTGAATCCCTGAGCAGCCGAGGTGGGCAGGGACCTCTGGAGATCGCCTGGTCCAAGCCCCTCCTCAAGCAGGGGCAGCTCAAGCGGGTTGCCCAGGACCACATCCAGATGGGTGTTGAGTATCTCCAAGGATGGAGATGCCACAACCTCCCTGGGCAACCTGCTCAAGTGCTCAGTCACCCTCACAGTAAAAAAGGTTTTCTTATGTTTAATTGGAATTTCCTGTGTTTCAGTTTGTGCCCATTGCCTAGGCACCACTGAGAAGAGCCTGGCTCCGTTGTTTTTACACCCCCCATCGGGTATTTATACACATGGATAAGACTCCCCTAAGTCTTCTCAGTTAGTTAGTTCCCCATTAGGTTTTGTTGAAGAAAGCAGGGAAGACAGCTTGCTAATTCAGTACAAAATGGGAGTCTGGAGACCTGAATTTTCCTCTCATTGTGAGACAGATCTTCTGGATATCACTTTAAACCTGATTCTTATTGTGACCAATTTTATACTTCTAGGACTCTTCTCAATTCAAAGGAGCTTTTCCTGATCTTAACTGGAATAAGCAGAGTATGTATAAACAAAACAGATGGGGCAGAAGTTGTTTTTCTTGGTGAGGGTGTGGGATTGAAGTGTTATGATTGTCATTCGAATGGTGAAAAGTCTATTCAAACAGAAGGTTTTTCGACATTTCCTCAAGAGAGCCAGTGTCTGTAGCCAGTAAGCAGGCAGTTACTGTCCAATATGTTTTTGAAATGGGGCAATACTCAGGTTTCTCCATAACATATTTCTAAGCGGCAAGAGATGAGTGAACTTGCCAACTCTCGGTGCTCAGTTACCTGGATGAATACGAGAAGATGGGAGGATGTAAAAAAAAATCTGTTCTCTCCACACCCACTTTGTCAAGTTTTCATTTTATGCATTACTTAAAAACAACAACGACTTGCAAAAGATTCTCAACAGCACTTCTACTTGAGATATTGAAACTTGGCAAAACCAGTTTTGGTTAAGGCTTTGCTGCTTTTGGAAAGTTTGCAGTATTCAGGAAAGTAAACTTACCTATGACACTCAGTTCTGCACTGGCAAAAATGACGCCGTGTCTGTTTTCTGCCACGCACTGATACATGCCGGCATCTGACAAGCTCACATTTGTAATTGTAAGTGATCCCTGCTCTATCCGAATTCTCCCCTGTAAAAGAGCAAAGTGAAATAAATAAGTAAACAAGAAGACCCCCTCCTTGGAACAAACACCCAGCAGGAGTTATGTCATATTTTATATCATGGTTGATCAAAAATAAAAAAAAGAGAAGCGGTAATATGAGGCATTTGCATGCTACAATCTATTTGTCTGTCAACTGAATTTATGTCAGGTTAGATGCTAAATGGAAAAACCAATACAGTAGTTGGTAAATGCAATTTAAATTGGAGGACTTTTCCTTGAGTTCTCATTGATTTAATACTCAAACCATTTAGATTAATATCCCCTTCAAATAGATAAGCTTGAATCTAAAAATGCACTTTTGTTCTAGGGTGGTGTATCACAGCCAAATGTATCCTCTAAAACACGTAGGGCAGTGGTACTGCTAGCATATACGGCAATGGAGGCTACTGAGAATGGTAGTAAGCTGGTCCAGAGAGAAATATTTAAAATCTACTGCAGTTTACTGCAAAAAAAGAAAAATAGATGTTAATAATTTAATGATCCTTCACTTCATATCTGCCACTAACGTGATTTAAGTACAAGACCATCTGCTAGTGACCAGCATGAAGCAAGTAAAATTAGTGTGTGGAACAAAAGACCATGGTATCATTTGTCAGCCTAAGGATATGGAACTCATGTTATCAATTTTAATAAGTACAACAAAGTGTTCCCTCCCTCCCCAAGTTTTTTACCATTAAAAAAAATAATAATATAGAGAGCTATTGGCTTTCTGCTTGGCTATAGGGTGGAAATTTAATGTTTGTGCAATCTTTATTAGGGTTTCATCAAATCCAGGCAGCCATGTTCTTTCACATTAAGTGAAGGGAAAAAATGCAGGCTACCTTGAAAACAATGCTTCGGTAATTCATTTCAGTTTGGCATTATAATGGGAGTGAGCAGGGGACTCGGCGGTTCCCCTCTGGTGAAAGCAGGAGGGGAAGGCAGGGAGGTGTGAGGGTGTGCTTTCCCCCTACTCCTATGCACCATCAATCTTCAGGCAGTTCTTCATGTCACTGCTCACGGCAGGTCGCGCTGCTGGCTGCCCGTACGGGGACACGGCCGAGCAAGAGCCATGGGAGCTCTGCTAGGGCCTAGCACCGACGCTAAGGTTTCATTAACAGTGGAAGTTCACCTGAAAATTGCAAACTGAAAAAATGAATTCAGGGCAATCATTTTATGGCCTCGGGCTCTGGAGTCCCACTCAGCCATTCCCTCTTCTCATGAGGGTCCCTCCACTATTAGATCCGTATTGCGAACCCTTCATTTCAGGGAGGCACTTCAAACGCACAGCCACGATATCTCCTACGTGTCACTAAGCAAAGCCCTCCAGAAGCCAGGCCTGCCCAAGAGGGAGGAAGGGGCATTTCTCCCCAGCCCAGGCACTCGGTGCCCCACCAAGGCACTCACCCAGCAGGACAAGAAACGGGCTACACGCCGGGGGGGATCTGAATGGAAGAGAAGGGTGGTGGAGCACGTGCAGAGCTCACGGGCTTCGCAGGACACCCACCTGGGGCAGCAGGGCCTCGCCGTCCTTCAGCCAGCTGTAGGAGGGCTTGGGGCGCCCGGCCGCTCGGCACTCCCACGCCACCGTCTCCTCCATCGCCGCGTGAGCATCGCTGATCTTCTGGACCCAGCTGGGCTGTGCTGCAAGGCGGAGGCGATGGATAAAGTCAGTCAACAGGCACACCCTCTCTGCGCGCCACGAAACGGCCAGGTTTTTCTTTATTAGCCCATTTCACAGAGCCGGATTTAATAACATTTAGTAACTGTGAAGATCTGTGCTGCCCCAGGGGAACCAATGGCATTGCTAGACGCCCGATCCTTCAAATAGAGATATTTTCTTGTTCAAGGTCTAAAGAAGCTAGATTTCAAAGCTCTAAATTTTAGCATCCAGTTTCAAAAAATGTAATTTAGAGCTTTCTCTGCCTTGAAATTAAGGTTCAAATAAGAACTTTGGACTGTTTGGTTATATGCACTATTTCAGGTCAAAATCATACCTTCTCATTCTTTCCAGTTTACTGCCAGATCTACAAAGTACTGCCACACGTAAGAGAAGTCTTTAGAGTCAATGATTGTATTAATGGCATTGAACAAGCCTGGAACGTCAAAAAGCAAGCTTGTACTGTAGTTACATTTTGATAGATTTTGGTGAAAACCAGCATCAGCAGTTTTCAGGGACCTAGGTGATTTTATTTTTAGTTGTGTTTCATGTATTTTTAACTATTTTTTTTAAACATACAGCTGAAGCTTAGTCAGACTCCGCCTGCAGAGCGAATTGTGGCTAACACTGCCATGTGTTTTTGAAGACCATTCAAAATCCTGAGTTTCTTATGATACCTTCACAAACCTCATCAGTCTAGATTCATCTACAATACTTCTCAGAAAGTCCCACTAAAAGAGAGTGGTTTTCTGACTTTTAATAGCCATTTGCCCTATTTTGAGATAAGAAAATCTGAGAGACTTAGCAGAAAAAAAGTACCAGCAGAGGTCTCCAAGAACCTGGTTAATACTTTTCCCACATAATCAGATAAAACAAATTTAAGATAACTTAAACAAGGACAACAAATTTATGTATCTCCTTCGCATAGGGAGAGGAGCAGAGAAAGGCCTGAAAGGATAAATTTTAAAAATATTGGATAAAAATGGTAAGTTGCACATAAATTTGGTATGGCTGTACCTAAAACACTGGCATGTCTATCACTACGTGGTGCTGTAGATATACGCTCTAAGAGCCAGGCTCCTTTTAAAAACTCTGTTCAGGGTATGGCAGCTGTGCACTTAATCCCACAGGTACCACATGGAGTATTTCCCTTCTCACAGTGTCTATAAACAACAAAGCACACAGGAAAGCTACAGAATTTTGCACAGAATCTTAAATATGCCACAAGCAATACTCCGAGGGGCTTGCAAGAAAAGCAACAAGGCAAAGAGCATCATGACGATGGGGAAGCCGAAGGAGAAGCTGAGCATGAGAGGCAGCAGTGTTTACTTCTCCGATTGTCCCTCCTGACCCTGTAATATTTTAAGCTTGTTTATTATCTGTATCTAAAGAGATATGAAAAGAAAAGTGTTTAAATGTAGCAAGATGAAAGTCAATTTGTCATTTGGAATAAGAACCTGAACAATTGCATTGAACCGCGACTTTCCTTCCTCGACTGCAACGGCTCAAGGACATGTGCAAATCACTCGAGCCTACATGTTTACTGTTCCAACTACTTCTGACTCATAATTTTGAAGAGAGTCTTATGATTTTAAGGTAAAGGAGCTCTATGTAATCACATACTGTTCCACTTTCCTTTTTCCAGTACTGCATGGTTTACTCATTTCCCTCAAAAGCATAAAAACAAAAAAATATTCAGCCAAAACCTGTAAAGAAAAAAAAATCCCAGAGAAGGCACAGGGCATCTACAGCATATAACTTTTGGAAAGAAAAAAAAATCCTCTTACTTATACAGGAAGGAAAATTCAGCATTTCTCCTTATTTTCAGCAATCAGACTTCCCAACTAAGGGTACCTGCCCGGTCTTTCTGCGATCGTTTGCAGGTTAGGGAGGCGAGACGGAGCCCGAGCAGCGGTGCAGGACACGCTCTCCGGGGCCCCGCGCGCGGCTCAGTTCAGTCTCCTGGGCAGCACCCGCGAGCTACAGGCTCGAAGCACACGTCACTGTTCATGCTTTCTGGCTTTTCTAACTGGGTAAACTTCCTATCCTGAGGCCATTCCTGGCGCAGACACCCTACAGAACAAGCGTAATAGGTCAGGACTAAATCCCCCTGAAAACCGGCAGAGCCCATCGCTTCCCAGCAACCTACCCCAGCTCTCTGCTTCTCTTTGGGAGACGTTTCTAATTAGGTCAACCTCCCCTTCGAACAGTTCATTTTCGACAATACCAGGCACGCTTCTCACTTAATCTTGAGCAATACACAAGGGCTGGTTCACGTAGCAAATATGTTTGAGCCGCCAAATGAGAGTTGCCATAATATAATGAAATTTGACAGCCTCCCATTGGGGATCATACCAAGGCAGGGTAACGTGACTCAAGACTTCAAGCAGGATAATTAAAAAAGAATTAAAACAAGGATATGAAACCAGCTCTATGCTACAACATTTTTGGGTATAGCTACATCATTCGATATAATGACGAGGTCTAATTTGTGACTGGTAGAAAAAGCCCTTAGTACTACTGCAGTGCTGCTGAGAAAATAGAAAATCTTTCTTGTAATGGGACTGGAAATACTTTGGCCTTGCAAGCAGTACTTTGATATTACTGGCTTTGGTTGGAAACATCACGAGGGAAAAAATATGGTTGTAAAGAAAGAAAAACACAGAGAAGCTCATAAAGAATTCATCTGAGTTGCAAAAAATTCATATGCTAAACGTACAAAGGAGAAGAAAGTTTAAAAATATAAGGATGACGCTCACACATTTATACATGACACTTGTACATGGATATTTTTAAAGAAAGAAATATTTATCCAGGTTCACGAGAGCAGTCTTGAATTCATACTCAGGTGGATAGAAGAAAAATGATGGCACAGGTTAGAAAAAAAATCTTTTTACCTTTTATCACCTGCCAGTCTTCAAAAATACAAAGTGGGGCAACTTTAGACCAGATAATTAAGAAAGTTTTCCCAAATATGCTCTTACTTCTAAAAGAAAAAAGTCTAGCGTGTGCCTGTATGTGCTGTAATAAATAGAATGGCAAAAGCAGGCACTGGAAAGCTGGACCAGAAATATGTCCTGAAAGGCATTTGAAAATGAAATGACACAGCCAATGATGATGCATCACATCAAAAATAAGTAACAAAAACAAAGAATTATGGGAGCAATGTGACAAATAAAACAGTAATAAATCTGTATCTTTGTATTCCTCTGTGAGTTCACGCCAGCCAAAAAGACGAAAGCAAATGAGGTACTAATACATATACAGAATCCAATTCTTGGTTGGTGTATATTGATTTCAGTGTTCCTAAGCCAATTTATAGCAGCTGATGACCTAGTGCAGGCTGTATAATTCATCATTAATGGTAGAGGAAAGGCTAAATGACCATCCGTCACTCTACCTACTCGAAAGATGCTCAGATGGATCCCAGGCCTGAAAAAAGCCTGAAGACCAGAAAGCCAATCAGAAGAAATAAGCAAAACAGATGGGAAAAATACATGAGTAATTAAAACTAAAGAATGCAGCCAGTGTATAAAGCTTGTGCAGGCGAGTGCACACATCAACCCGGTCCAAACGAGGATGCAGCTTCTGTAAGCATGACCCAGATGTCCCCAATTCGTTAGCAGCCCTAATGATCGCAGCAACGCAAAGTTATCGCCATCCCCCTTCTTCTCTTCTTCCCTCCTCTTAATCCCTTTCTCCTGACCTCTGCTGCCAGTCAAGCGCTACTTGAAATCTATACAACTCGCAAAGCTCTGCAAATCCTCCCCCAAAGTCATTTGCTTGCCTGCGGCATCGAGACGACCTGCCTTCGCGGGTCCGCGTCTTTGGGAAGCTCACCAGATGCGGCCGCGCAGGCGAGGTGGCTCCTCGCTGCTTTTCTAGGGCACCGATCATAAGGAGCCTGCCCGGGAGGCAGGTTTTAGGCTGCGACTAAAATACCACAAATTAGAGGGTAAGAAAGAGAGCAGAATATGAAGGACTTAATCTAACTGATAAAAAACAACTTAGATGGTCCCTTCCTCTTATTTATTTCCTGTCCCATAAGTTATTCTATACCATTACGAGTCTTTCTCCCCATTTACATCGGGGACCGAGGCCGGTTGATTCTTGCAGTCACGGATGCTCCAGCTTGCAGCCGCCCAGGGGTGTGAGGAACACGCGGGGCGGTTTATGAGTAGCCTTCACATTTCCTTTCTAATTTCTATTTTTGCTTCTCCTGACAAAGACCTATTTTTACAAGGCAAAATGATAATAATTGGAGCACTTTCTCTGATCCATTTAAAAGTTGCTTTCTTTATAAGCACGCTTTTCCAGATACCCCTTGGAAAGGGGAAGGGGGAGAAAAAAGCCTGCTCTCTCTGCAGAAACCTGTTCTTGATGCAAGACCATTACTTCAGGCAGCAAATTATTCAAAACTCGGAGCTACTCTCCCCTGCACAGAAGCCTGAGAAAACGCACAACGCACTGGCAAGAATTAAGACATTCTCCTCCCGAGCAGTTATTTTCCCCGAGGGGGAACGTGACCAGCTGCGGGAGGGCGCCGGAGTGATTGCTCCCAAACCCAAACTCCACGAAACGATGCATCTGGCTGCTGCCAAGCGTTGAAGTGGTGGTAAACCAAGAGTTAAATGGGCACAAGTTTCGGAAATGACGCAAGATTTGAGAACGTTAAATAAAATTAACACTGAGATGCTTGAAGGCAAGAACTTGATTGCCAGTGTATCTACATAACAGGTAGCAAACTGGATTTTCTAGTGAGGTATGTAAATTATAATTAATAATATTATATACTTGTGCTATTTATGTTAATTTTCTTGTATTTTTATCAGCCGAATGGCTCATTCTGTTTCAAGTGTTTTTAAATTTTCAGCAAATGGTTTGTGATCTGAGGCAAAAATGGAGCAGAGGAATACTACTCCCTGATTTTCACTTATGCAAATCTCATTTTTATACCTCTAACAATAATAAAGAGCATAATATGATTTACATTTCAGGCTGTTTTATGCTGGTCTACAGAGCGGCATAAAGCTTTAGCACACATAAGAAGCAGGCCAGTGATGAAAGTGGGACTCCTTTCACTGTAAAATCAAGAGGCTGTATAAAATACTGGTGGGACCTTGATCTGAAACGTGTTTAATTTGAAAAACGGTCCAGGCATCTAAATGGATTCTACTGAATATTTTACAAAACGCTGCAAAGAATTGTAATTAGTTACAAATACATCTGCCTCTTTGCTAATACAGAAGCTGCTATGCTGAGACATTTAGAAATCATTTTAACTGTAATATTCTCATCTTGCTCGTGATGGACGGGCTTGGTGGGACCCCGTTAGCACAGGGAGAGAAGCCGAAGGACTCCTTGAACAACACCGGCTACCCCGAGTCAGTACCGGGGCCCACGCCGGCATCGCACGATGCTTCGGTACTTAAACTTTTCAGCTTTGGTTTGGCTGGAAACATCAAGGCCAAGACGCACGGTTTTGGTGGCAACGCTGGCCGAAGACAGGTCCCTGGTGGCCGTGGAGGTGCAGCCTCACCCTCCTCCTCCTCGCCAGGACCCCCCTGGGCCGTCCCCCACGCAAGCCTGGCCCCAGCCCGCAGAAGCCCCTCTGCTGCCTGCCCAGCGCCTCTCGCCCCGGACTTGGGACAACCTTTGGGTTGGCACCAGCACCTCTTGTCCCAGACTTAGGACAGCCTTCGGGTTGGCACCGGCTGGCAAAGGAGGATTTAACGAAAACAGCATCCTGGAGAAGGGTTTCTAAACGCGACACCAGCACAACAGCATCCCCAAGGATAATGAATAAGCGTCTCCTTGATGCTGATTTTATGAAAGAAAAAGCATTTCTTTTCTGAAATTAGCTAGGAAACGTAATCTTGTTTACTGCATTTCTGCCAAAAATGGTTGTTTTTTTTGCTTAGGGTTTAAGTCTTTGCCTCATGCAGGGTTATAAAGTTTAAAATTTATGAGCAGTCAGATTAAAAATAGCAGCAGGTCAATGCGAGCGCCTCTGAAACGCTGCGCGTCGAGACACGCAGCTGACAGTTCGGCGGACCCTCGCTCCCACGTTCGACAGAAAAGCACGAGCCTGGAGCGTGGAGGCAGCGCGGGGCCGGGCAGGAACGAGCCCCGCAGGCTCCCACCGCCGAGCTCACCCGCCGCAGCCAGAGGGATTTCACGTGGCCCTGCTCGGGAACGCGTGCGGTCCCGGGGAGCGAGCTGCACGGTCAGCAACACAGCACGACACGCATTTATGGGTGCTAAATAACAGCGAGAAAAGAACAGGTTGCTTTCCAATTTGTTAGTTCCCAGGAGCTAATTTCAGACACACAACACTGGCTAGGAACGGCAGACAACAAGAGACAACAACAAAAAAAACAAGTAAAATCCCATTTAGAGTTAAAATAATCAAGAAAACAAGTATTAGTCACTGTAAACGTATTACCATCAACACGGTTTCCCTCATGTAGGACTGCATCAAGCAGGACGTACAGCACCCAGAACATGGGCTGCTGGAAAACAATAAAACCACCTCTCGCAGGGGCTCAAGGCAGAGAAAATAGAGCAAGAATGGCTCTCTCACATTTAATTAACCTTTCCTGCTGCAACGAGAACGTCAAACAGCTTCAGTGTCACTGATATGCTAACAGAGAAAAAAATAAACATTGATACAAGAATGAAATACAACAGAAGTCAACCTTTGCTGACAACCTCCAGGAGCCCGGGAAGGAGCTGACAGCGGAGGTAGGGCTGGGTTATCTGCAGCATGCAGGCAAATTTGATTTTCTTTTCTTCTTCTTCTTTTTTTGTACTATGCATAGAGGCAGATAACTCGGTTTAAAGGAGGAACCGTGTTGGAGGTAGATTGTAATCTCCAGGGCACGCGCCGCGATAGAGCACTTCACGGAGCAATGCGGCGACTAAGTGACAAGTCTGATTTTCCATTTCAAATACTCCGGAGCACTCCCTTCGCGGGACGCGAACCCCTGACCCCCGAAAACAACTCCAAAAGCTCTGCCAACATTACAGCTATATTTCAGTAAAGATACAGTATTTCTCAGCTTTAAAAAGAAAAGTGACTACAGAAAAATACTTTCATTCAGCTTGAACTGTTCATATAAAATGTTTATAGCAAGTTACTTTCCCTAGCAGTTTTCAGTGCTGCATGAAACTAGAGTCTAGTTTCAGAAAGCAAGTTTTAAAAAAACAATCCATTTGCAATACTAAATGCTTGCCAAACTCAAGCTGTCCTTGAAAACGAGATACTTACAGACTAGGAACTCATCACTGTGAAGGAAACAGCAATGAGGACAATATTTTAATCTATTATATTTAAAAGCATTAATTAGCACAGGTTACAGGCTAACAGCTCTGGATAAAGAAGTCCTCTGCTTACATGAAACAAAGCAGATGTAAAGATGGTTCCCAACCTTACAAATACTCACTATTCTTTCCATAAAATCCTTAGCCTCTTTGCTGAAATTACCTGCGCGTGTGAAAACTGGCAACAGTCATGCTAGTAGCTCTTGTGTGTGAACTGCTGTCCTCTAGCAATGGGATCCAGACTGGTGAATTCACCGTTATTTAGGTTATAGTCCAATACAGACTCTGGTAGTAGTATAGCTAAGGAGGCAGGTTTGGTCTTGGATTGCACAGAACTGTGCAAATCATGAATCTTTTCAGTTAGTTTGCACTTGGGGAAAAAGTCAGGACAAACATGCAGTTTGTGATGGAGAGGAACAAAAATCTGCAATTCTTTTAATTAAAAAAGGGAAAATATTTTGTTTCAACCCCAAACTCTCCCCTTAACATAAAAGATTTCACTCATTTTTTATGTTATTTAACCCTTTTTAATGTTCTTTTCTCATTTTATAATTTAGTCCATTTTTAAAGAAAAAAAGCTCTTTTGAAATGGAAAAATCAAAATCCTCAGGAGATTTCTAAATGAAATATGTCCTTTAGAAAGGTTTTCAATTTTAAAGTCTCTCTCTATACTTTTGCAGGGGGGGGAAACTACATTGCTCACCATACTCAAACCAATTTTGTGAAGAGCGTGCTGAAACTCTTCTTCTGTAGCAAATTTACTATAAATCAAAGAATATCATCTCTGGAGTTCATCCCAATCTTCCCAGCTGACAGAAGTCGGGCCCTTAGGAGCATTCTTGGTGGAGGAAATACCGAATTTCTCTCCATGTGTTCAGTTCAGTAAAGAACGACACTGTATTAAGCTCCTGAAGATGATAACATGGTAGCAACAAAATGAATATTTTTACGATTGTGGGGAGGTCTTTGCAGGCACGTATGTGGGGTGCGCATGTAGTCTGTAGCCTTCTCCTTTCCAAAAAATATCAAATTGAAACTATATACCAAACCAACAGCCCATCCTTACCTCTAAGGCAACTTCCTGCGACTCCTGCTCAGCCTCCTACCCAAGTAAATCTGCAGCAACTCAGAACAGCTCCAACTTTGCTCCTGCAAGCTCAATCCATTTCCCACAAGCTAATACGATCTGAAAGATGGGGCTGTTTCCAATAGAAGATTGTGGATGAGCAGACACTTCTATTAGGATTTAGAGGCACCAACACAAACTTAAAATAGAAGGCCTATGAAGCTGAAATTTTACATTTATATTGTGCTCGGATCAATGCCTGTGATTTGATTCTGCCAGGAGCAGACGCAGAGTCCGTAGGTGGAAAGGATTCTGCAGGTTACATCCTGACTTCTTCAGGCGGTGCAACAATTTCCACTGACCGCTCTTGAAAGCGGTCCTGAGTCAGTTATAAGCAACTACCATTTATTAACACAAGCTGGAAATTATACCTGTAGTGTGGGGCAACACGTACATAATAAATCACAAGCTGTAACCACCAAAATGCTTCACCGGAAGAACCAGTTTTCCATTTGCTGCTAGAAAAAGGCAAATAAGCCAGTGCTTTCTGCACGTTACCATGCCAATGTCCTTCCAGCGGTATGTTTTTGTTTCCCGGCAGATCCGAGTCTCAATCAATATGCAGTACTCAGGCTTTATTTCAAATTACACCCTTTCTGAGAAGTACTGTTTGTAAAGCAAGTAATTTTAAAAATATCCCCCAAAATGCCTTTCTCACAAAATATTTACTGCATATTGCATTTCATGCTATAAAACCCTCTGAAAGTAGGCAGTCTGCTTACCATAAAATGTCAGCTGTCCTCGTGCCACGTTTTTCCCTCGCACATTTTCAGCTACACACTCATAGGGTCCAGCATCTTCCTGCTGAAAATTTGGGATTTCAAGAACTCCACTCGATCTGTGTCTCCTGGCTTTTCTGGGTATTTGCTTCCCATCTGCTCTCCTCCAGCTAATAGTAGGAACTGGGCTAAATGAGAATAATACGGCAAAATAAGACTCATAGTAAAAGCTATGTCCTTTTACTGACTATTAACTCATGCTTAGGAAAGTAGAAAATAGCTTTCAGGGACCAGCAGACTTGGATCCACTGGATGCATCCTGCAAACAGCAAACTCTGTCTCTAGACAAACCATGGTTTCATCTGGAAGTCTGGACTGCAGTCTTGGTCCAGCAGCAAAACCAGCTTCAACTACTACGTTAGAGGAAGAGCACCCTGTTCACAGCAGTCAGCCTTTCACGATGCCCGAGAAATGGGCACTGACGGGAGCCTGGGAGGTGGCACCCTCCTCTGAAACGCTTCAGAAATGCTCCCCTGGTTCTCTCAGTCCTCTCACCTGAGAACCAAACAACAGCTTGCAACTTCGTCCTCCTCATATTTTCCTTTGCAAGTGAGAGACAGCTAAGTTGTTTCTCCATAGCCTTGAGCTTGGGCTTATCTGAAGTGAAGTACAACGGGAACCAATTTGGCTCACAGCTCAGGGTCTGGTCCTGATACTCACTCGTCTGATCAACCTCATTCTGTTTCATGGTTGAGGATGACGAAAACATGGTGAGTCTAAACTCTCTGCCAAGGTCCAGGGCAATTTTACTGTGGGTGGTGTGTGTACATAATGAATTTAAATATATATTTATACCAGTGGTGCCTCACACACACAGTCCATCTGAAAAGCAGGAGGCCCTATATTATAAACATGCTGCTTCCACAAGCATCATGGTAGCTGCTGCGATAGGAAGTCCATTTTCCTGCCAATCCTGTATGTTCGTCTTAGCAGTGTTGCAAATGTTTACCCAGGTAACAAGAGGCACGTTTGAAGTGCTGCATCAGAACAGAAGACACACAGACACACCTTCACAAAGTTGCATCTCTTCTCCTCCTCGGGAGATTAAATTTTTGGTGAGCAAAGTCCCCACTCCCCAAGTCCTTTCTCTGAAAGGACTGCTGGCAAAAAATAGCACCTGTCGAGTAACGTGAATTATTAGCAAATCCAGTGAACTCTACAATATAGCACTATAAAACCGAGAGAGCTGAAGTAATAATAATGGATCAGAACTTACTTTCCCAAGGCAAAGCACTCCAGTTTCACCGTTGTTCCTTTTGCAGAGGGAACCGTTTCGGGGAACTGCACTTCTATTTTTGGCTCGTACTCTCCCATCACCCCTGTGAACATAAAAGAGATGCTAAGGCTTGACTGAATTTTTGCAATAAGTTTGCAAGTGTTCCTGCACTAATGCAGAGCTGTTCTATACATCATTACTTGCCCAATTAATCCATCCATTTTAAACACAGCCTGTCTCTAACAGCCGTGTACTGCGAGCTCTTTTCCCATTTATTGCCAGAGGAAAATCTGAACCACCACTCCACACCATCTGCCAAAGATTAAAATTTCTTCATGGCTCTGTTACTTTTCGCTTCTGAATAGTCAGGATTTTTGCAGGTAACTTGTAAAATAAGGAAAGCAATAATAAGGCAGGTTCACCACCTTTTAGAAAACGAAATGCGGAACAAATAGCCATTAGAAAAAGTTTTAAAAGCACTGGAGCTAAACGAAGTTTCTATTAACTTCAAGGATTCAGATGCTCAGAGATCATATACTCTTTGGCTAATTTCTTTATCTTTTACTGCCCTAGTAAATCATGTTTTGTAGCAGTCTCTTTATGAAATTGTGTTTAAAAATTTGTGCACATAAAAAGGCCATTATACTCATGATAAATTGCTACATTTCTAGTCACTGTACTGTCTTAAAACCGGTACATATAATTTCACCAATAGTGATTATCAGCTAATTGATGATTGCAGTTTAAATCTTAACTACCCGGCGCGTCCTGGCCGCTCGCCAAGCGGCGCGGACACCACGGGCTCCCAGGCTGCTGCCGGGGACGCGGCACTGCCGGCTTGGCAGCCGGAGCAGTGCTGGATCCGGCCAGCTGAACGCCATCAGCATGCACAGACACGCACATCAGACAGCACGCGCTTGCAGGGAGATTCGGGCCCCACCAGAAAATGAGGTGCGTTTATGGCAGCCTATGACTGCAACGGTGCTTTGTGTCTCTCACGGCTTCCCAAAAAGTGCTGCATGATTTAAAGTTTAGAGGCAGCATGAAAAGCCTTTCTGCTTTCCTTTTTCACAGTAAGAGACTTCTACAGCTAAAAATGCTCAGTCTGAGGCTTGCATCAGATCTGCCTTTGCTCACTGACCTCCACGCTACCTGCTCTGGTGCAGTAAGCGGTTACGTCATTGCTCCTCAACATGTTTCTTCCAAACAAGCGTTGCTGCTGCGCTCTGCACGGAGCAGCTGCTGCACAAAACCACTCATCCAAATGAGATGCATTCATTAAGGATACAAATACTCCCTCTCCATACACACGTCCTGGCAAACGTGTATCCCAGGAACCTCATCAGTCAGCTTCCTAGCACTTCGGCATTATGCAGAACGGAATTACAGGGCCCAGCACTCGTTAGCTCGGTGCACATTAACGTTGCAGCCTGCCAGGGCTGCTAGTGCCAGTTGCCATCAAGCTAACAGAAAATCCTCTCTGTTCACCTGATTCCGACTTGCCAAACCTTAGCAATCTCAACTAAATTTCTCCAGACTTCACGCTGACTGTTTACTGCGAGAGCTTCAACCAGGACAAGGAACAGCTCTAGCTATTTCCAAGAATAGGGTGAAGGTCCGGGAACAGCAGCATTAGTGTTGCCAATATTCAAATTCACTGAGATCTTTCCCAAAGGAGCGTCCCCATGGTCTGCAACGAGGAGCACAAATCTGAGAGTGGAAGAGCTTCCGAATGTAGGAGGGGCTTCCCATGAAAATCTGACCAGATTTAGCCAATTTACCTTTGGAAGACGCTACCTTTCAAACGCTCAGTGGAGACTTAGAGAAACCGCGCTGGAAGCAGCACGTCAAGGCCGAGCTGCAGAGACCGCAACTGAGCAAGCAAAGCAAGAAAGACAGAAAAATAGGTGCCCTAGCAGAGGCCGGCTGCACCGCGTGGTGCCCAACGCTCCCCGAGAAGCTACAGCGACGGGAGCGAGGAGGAAAGAAGGCACGATGCTCGCTCCTAAGGCAGTAACTCAGCCCCCCCATGAAAAGCAGGCTGTAAAGTATCATTTGACACTAATGGGCTGTTTAGGAAATTAAGGCAAAAATGTATTATTAATACCTCATGTGCCTGATAGATTAGGAGACAGGCGTGAGGAATGGGAAGGAGGAAAAACTGCTTTTTTGCCTTCCCTTTCTTCATTCATGTCCCATTTTCAGCCAGGGGCCGGTACTGGAAAATTCCCACGCCGGTGGTGACAGCCCCAAGCCAAAGGATGGCTGCCTGACGCTGCAGGACATCGGAGACGGTCGCTGCCTTGCCCACCGCCCTGCAGCTCTGGAAAGCTGCTTCCACTCCCAGCCACGAAATCCAGCAGCTGTTTTACCAGCACTATTATAACTTCCAAGCACTTAAAAATCAGGAACTGTACCCAGAGAAATCGCATGGCTCCAACAGCAATTATAACCCACCGACGTGTATCTACGGGGCATGCTGCAAGCCCCCTCTTCCTCGCTTCACAGCAGAAACCCAAGCACAGCCGAGGCACCTCCATACAGAACTGGAGACCGTTTGCTCACAGACGGTCCTTATGTCTCCTGCTGCTCCAGGAGGTTGAGCACAGGACTCACCAGCGCAGGTGGAAGGAACGAGGGAGAAAACAGAAGACTAAAACAGGGTCTGCAGCTTGCACAACGTCCCGGTGCCACGGCACATCAGATGATCTATGTGTTTGCAGCACAGAGGCTTTCATATTTGTTTCCCAATTTCCAGGCTTAAAAACGTGGGTTTGGATGAAAGTCCCCAGAACTGTGAAACAAGCTAATTTGTCTGAGGAGCTGGTACGCCTTTCCTGACAACACCTGTGAGATGTTAAAGTTTAATTGGCCCATACAGCTGGTGCTGATGGTATTTTTATTCCAAGCCTATTTCGGTTCTTTCCTACTATTATTGCTTTAATTTGCTGTAAAAATCTAAAGTGCTTCCTAAAGAGAAGCAGCGTGCCGCTGCAGAGAGGCTGCCCAGGAGCGCCGGGGACCACGGCCTGAGGTGGCCCTGCGAGCGGTGGTCCTAAGGGCAGCATCACTCTCTCCCTTCGGCGCCGTGTGTATTTAATGATTCACTGTACTTCCCAGGGTGAAAAGCCCGTACAGCTCAGAGAGCTGGTTGATGGACAGAGGAAAAGCATCTTTTTCCTAGCACATAATATACTTTGCACACCATATTCACCATCATCAGATGCCCTCTGTCTGCAGAAACACAGAGTTTGGGCTAACATGGACCGAGCCAGCTGTCTGAGCACAGTCTGCTCCCACCACCGCTCCTATAGCCCCTAGGAGATTGATGTCCCCAAGGAGAAAACGCTGTCTGGGGATAAGTAATGGGATAAGAGGCACCTTCTGCTTCCACACACATAGCAACAGGAAGGGAAACTTGATTTCTGTCAACAAGAGAACGTACTATCAGTTGCAAAAAGCCACTACAAATAACATCAGGAGATCCATAACTCCGGAGCCTCGCAACCAAAACCAAGCCAGCGAGAGGCACAAAAGGCTCAGGTGGGGAACGCAATCCTCTCAGCAATCGGATCTCGCTCTGGACACCTGTGTCTTCTCCTTTCACTAATTATGGCTCAAGAGGCTGGCATTTTGAAACAAGCAGTGCTTTAAAAAAAGCACATATGAAAAGGGCATTTTTTCAGAGTGACTGCATGCAAGCAAAGCCGTAACAAAGATGGCAGATATTCAACATAGAAAATTTAAGTGATTCGTGACTCAGTCTAGAAAAATTGCTGCCATAAGTTTAAAAAGAAATGCAAAAAAACCTTCACAGGACTCTCACGGACGAGAACTCAGCCTGCAACACGCAGGCCTGCAAACCCGGCAAGCGGAGCCCGACGGCTACCCCGACGGCAGAGCCCTGCCGCGGCTCGGCCTGGCACCCCGACGCGCTCCGAGGGGCCCACGCGCTCCCGGGGGGACGTCGGTAAAACCCCCCTCGGTGGCCATGGATTGTCTTCTAGAAGCTGCTCTAAGAACGTGTTTCTATTTCTGGAACAAGCGTCTTAAATGTTATCCTTTACACACACGCTGCAAATTAACATGCAAATTTATTTTTCTTATCTACTCAAAAATGACTGTGATACAAATCAATTCTCTGTATAAATTTAGAAATCCTCTTTTGGTTTCTTTCCACTTCTTTGTATTATTCCACAGACTACTAAAAATAGCGTTAATTCTGCTGGGAAACACAGCCTGTGCTACCAGTTACTGAAACAACAAAGTGCTTTGGTTCACTTTTGGGTTGCATAAAACAAGCAAAACTACAGTATATCCAAACTCTAAAACCTATTTTATTTCCTGCCTTTGGTCAAGTGTCCCCAGGTTTTTCTTTTATAATTATTGCCTGTTATTGCACTGTTATTGCCAGTGGTGCTGCAAATTTCGCTCCGGCATCAATAAAAACACTAGTGTGTGCGACGCTGAGCCACAGCTGCATTAGAGGTCTCTGGTTCTCCCTGAATCTGTGAACTCTTGAGCAGAAATATTTTAGTCTGTTGCTTATTTTTGTGTGACAGGCAGTTCAAGGCGACTGAGTGAAGTCCCCCAGGCCGGCCCGCGACCCCGCACCTACCATCATTCCTGAGGACGAGGGGCGTCGGGGGCCCCAGCACCCGGCCGTTGGTCACCGCGTTCGTCACCACGCACGTGTAGTTGCCGGCGTCCGAAGCCTCCACCTTGGCGATGTAGAGGTTGCCGGTCTCCTGCGAGACAAAGCGGCGGTTGTCCTGATGCACGAACGACGGGTACTCGTTGAAGATCCACGCGTAGGTCAGCTCTGCAAGCACAGGGGGGTCGGGGCGTCAGGGCCGGCGCGCACACTGCCGCGGGGCACCGGCAGCCCCAGCCCGAGCCACTCCGAGCCTCTGAACACGATTTTTTCTGTTTCCTCTGGTTAGGCAAATCAGGTATCACAGCCCGCAGGATGCTAAAAACACTTGCAGTTCACCAATTCCCATCATTACGGCTATGAACGTAAATTTCCCCAAGCGACACTTCCGAGCTTGCGCGTGGATCCAACGCTTCCGTTGCTCCTTAAAGTTTTCCCAGTCCAGAAAATCAATTTTATAAGGACCTCACCTTTCTGTCATGAACACTTCCACCTTCCTGACTTTTTCTACTCCTTTTTCCCCCCTTTGAAGACAGTTTGGAGGAGGATCTGCCAAGCCACGTTACCCCATACTGTGCGCTTTATCCCCTTGGAATTGCTGGAACAGCTGAAAGCTGAACACTAAGTTAAGCAGCTGTAATCTGCTGTGTGACTAATTAGATAATATTCCGTGTTTTATATCTCATCTTTAGAAGTTATTTGAGCAATAAAAAATGACAGAGACACACATGCCGCAAGTGGTTGCAAAGTTTGTAAGTGAGGTTAATGTAACATAACCCTATTATATTTGCCAAAGACTAATGCCCAAACGCGCTGAAAACACTTCAAGAACTACAGCGAGCAAAGATTGCTGTAGTTTTCTAAGGGAACACTAATTATCCTAAAAAGCATATTCATAGCTAAATACTCTAATGAGTCATAACTGTAATTGACCTTGACTACCATTAGGTACTTTTGAAAATATATTCTGCCCTCATGTCCCACTGTTTACACAAATAAGAGGCTGAATGCAGATTGTTGGCTTTCATTTATTTATTTTTAACAACAGGATTATAAAATGCCTGCTTAGACTTTTAGGAAGATATGATAATTATGTTTATGTGGGAATATCTAATCATCATATTTACACATGTGCATCTAATTATAAGTAACCTCATGCTGATGTCAAGAGGATACTCAGAGCAAACAAGGTAGCACTTCTCAGCTGGCTTATTACTTTGTGCAAGTAGTTAATTTTTTTTTTTTAATTTACTCTCGGTGAACAATTAACTTGCTCCTCCAGAAGCACCAGCAATAGGCGAGTAACCATTACTGCTCTGAAATGCATTTACATGAGAGTGCATCTTCACGCTGCCAGTTTCTACTAAGATCCCCCAAACTCTGTAACACTACTACGTTTTGCATCGACTGTGGAATGGCGAATCAACCACACCTTCCTCCTAAGGACACAGCAGCACAAGGGATCTTCTGGCTCGTCAGTCCCTGCCCTACCCTATCCTTCCCCACCTGAGGCACGAGCTTGCATCGTGTCATTAACAAACATATTTCAGAAGCAGCAAGCTTTTTGGCTCCTACTTTTCTACTGGAAGTTAGTATTATTTTAATTGTTAACCTTCTAATCTCCAGGTTAAATATTTTCATTACTAGTTTATACCCACGTGTTTCTGAGCTGATAGTGCCTTTAGCTTAAAGAGTTCTTGCCTCTTGGCTGGTGAGAGCAACCAAGAGCTCGGCGCAAACTCTGCTTCGTCAGCTCTTCTGTCTTCGTTTTTAAGATAGGCTTCCCGGTCTTGTCATCATTGTATACCATACTCAAAAAGTTTTGAAAATTTGTGTCATTCCAGTTGAGTGCTAGGTTAGAAACCCTGGGTAAGCATGTCACGAGAGAGCAGAAGGCACACGCGACGTCGTGCAACCCTAAGCAAGTCTGAGCAGAGGGAGCACGAGAAAGTTGTGATCTTGGATGCTTTCACACAGAAAAACCCAACCCCGGCAGAACTAGAGGGGCCCCTTTTCTAGGGTGCAGAACCTCAAAACCTCCCCCAAAGCCCTCTTCAGATTATACTAATTTTAGCTACGCGAAGCTGAGGAACCCCAGACCAAAATCTTGCACATAATAAAGAACGGACGTTAAACAACTCTGCTTTCCTTTCATTGTGCCAAAATAATTGTCCACAAAGATACAACTGCCTGAATTACACAGCCTTAGATATTAAGAACAGTCCATTATTGCTATATGTTTAAAACAACTGGATAATTCTCTCTCTCTGTCACGGGACTTAGGAAATGCCAAGTATGAGAAATAAAGCAGACTGGAATATCTAGCATTTGCTTGTGTAGCAACATGTAAATAAATACTGTATCACACTCACTTTGATTTCCTTAGAGATCTTACTGCAATATTTATGGCTTTTCAAACTTGACGGATTTCTTTTGATAAGGTTTCACATACTAATTGCTCTGTAAGCGATAGACAGTTCACATCCCATAGGCAATCTGTAACAACTGTGTAAACAGACACTTAAAATACAGTTGGAGACAGCTTTTGGTGACTCGGAGTGATTGAAATGTTTACAGAAGTTATAGACAAGGAGTCTTCCAGTACAAAGAATGAACAGTAACAAAACAATTTATGGTTCTTTAATTATGCATTAAACTATATAACCTTGACGGGTGTATTACGAACTTCCTTCTAATTTGGGTCCCTTTTCATGTAATTTTATTTAATTTACAATGCTTTTAATTTCCCCTTTAAAGCACATTCAACTAGGTCTCTCAAACACAGAATATTGTCTGCAGACTTCCGAGCCAAATTTGCAATTTGTAAAAATGAGCATAAACACCACCAGCTGCAATCCCAGCGGCAACAGCGGGGAATCTGGCTCGTCACCCACCGCAAGGCTCTACCTTACACTTCCACGCTCCACTTCGTTGCTCTGATGGTCTGGACTTTCATGATAGCTCAGAATGAGATGAAGACTCTTGGGTGGCAAATCTTCGCTTCTGCAACAAGCATCAGCAAGGACAGGAGGATAAAGAAGTTGCTTGTAAACGTTTGCTGGTAAGGGATTCACATGCAGTCTCTGCACCCTGTGTTATGGAACCACTCAAACCATCACCAGATGGAAAACATTAAACCCTAAATGACTACATGAAGAGCCTTCTTCGTCTCTCCAAACCCTTGCTGATGGGCTACACACGCATGGACACTTGCAACACCCACACTCTCAGCACAGTCATGGCACATTCATTGCCAGAAGAAGGAAAACAGATTTCTTTTTACTGAAAGAACTCAAGTTCCTGTACACAAGATACCAGGAACTGCTCTAAGTGTCTAGAGCAATGAAGCCGAGATGACAAAGATAGGGAACAGCATGTTACACTGTCCCATCACTCGCGTACTGCAAGGGAGCCTATGGAAAAATCAAGCTGGCACCGACAGCACAACGGTAGAGGTGGGGAGCAAGCTGTGCTGCTAACGGAAGCTCGATTCGGCTTTGCTTGACAAGAAGGGCATGGACATACGGAGCTGTAATCACACTAAGATCATACGGGAGCCAGGGAAGTTCACTGCACGCTGGCAGATAAAAATATGTTGCAGTGGTCAGTGCTACCCTCTTCTCCAAGCTCCCTCCCCTGCCCCATAGCAGAGGCCTGCTAGGAGAAGCTGGATTGAACGCAGAGAGCATGGTGCATTGCCCATCAATATTCTGCCTCCAGATTCATGATCTGCAGGAGAGGATGACGGGCGGCTCGTGGCGGCAGACCTGGAGACCCCACTGCATCCATCTCGGGAACCCCGGACAGCAGAGCCCCGCTCCCAGCCTGCCGTCCACTCGGGTTACCCCTGGTCAAAACGGAGATCTTACCGGGACCTGCACGGCAGCAGCACACAAAAACAGAAGCCCTTTTCTTCATTGCTTTTACCCCCTTCAGAAACTCTGCCGCACCGCTTGCTGCCCCAGCCATGCAATGACCTCCGTGAAGCCTGGGCTACCCCGGGTCTCAGGAGCAGGTATACGAACCACAAACACACACGAACAATACGTTAACAAGTACCATGCAGCTAAAATCAGAACCCAAGGCCTCTGCTGCTACTGCATGGCTAAATAAATGTCAAGGTTGACCAAAATTTAGACCAGAACAGATGACATCAATGCTAGCAATTAAAAAAAAGGTCGATTATTTAAGCCACTTGACTATAGATTGTGGAGTTTAAGGTACGCAAAGGTCGACAGACGAACCTCAGCATCCTGGCGCGGGATGCAGGGCTGGGAGAGGCGCGGGGGTCCGGGCCCCGAGGGCCGAGCGGCAGCACCCGCGCGCCAGGCGCAAGCAGCTTCGTTCAACGCGGCGGTGCTAAACGAGAGACCCGAGAAGCGCGACCTTCACCGCTCCGCCTTCCCGCACGGTTTTTGTCTGTGTTTTTGCTTGGTAGAGTACCCGGCCCTCGGGGTCTGGATTTCCACATGCAGATTCCTTCATTTTTCTGAAGTATTTGACAATAAACTCTATTAAAGCAGTAAAGTTCCCCAAGTTCGATTCCCAAAATAATTTCTGCTCGAGATGAGAAACATTGCTAAAACATTGTAAATTTTGAACCTTAAATGATATCAAGTTGTGAAAAAACGTTACTGAAAATTGAACAGAAATTCTACTATGAGTAATTATTATAATTAGACCATATGATTTGCCAAAATAACATTCTCGGGTCTTTTTTTTGTCACATTTGTGCTGTTTTGTCTTCACTTCGTCTTTGCCTTAAAGAACGAGAACTCTTTCCTTGATTTTCTTTTTTAAGCTCTTTTCCATAAAGACAGGGCTGCCACTTAAAAATGTCTCTGCAGCTATTATGGGAAAAGCTATTAAAATATCATGATTATGGTTACCATAAAACTGAACGGAACAGTGAAATTTTGAAATTAATATTAGCAAAAAAATGGGGATCATTTATCATTTTTAATAAGAACAGTGTGGTACAATACACTGTATTAGTTTTTACAGGCTTTACTGAAAGTTACAGAGATTAATCCAATCATTAATGATTCCTATAATTTATGTATTATTACCTACTATGTCATTCTCAACAAGCTGAGCAGGCGAGAACTGTTATTCAGTGCGAAACAAAAGAATTGCAGCGTTTCCTGTAAATGTTGATGTGTAAGAAATACGCTTCATTACACGTGGCAAGAAACAGATAGGAAATTAAAGTCAGGAAGAAAAAACCCTCCCTTCAATCCAAAGCAGTATTAATGATAATTGTAGCAGCGCAGCATTTTGGAAGAGGAGTACATAATTTTGAAGCGTTCTGAAACGAAAGGTGGAGTTCATCCTAATATGTCATAAAAAATGACAATTTATATTCAGATATAGCGAATACTGCTCTGGGAGTGAGGTCTGCACTTTTCTTGATCATGTACTTTCACAAAATTATTATCGCTATTTCATTTTGCAAACGTGATTTTATTTTAAATACAGGAACAGCCCAAGTTTCATTATCTATTTAATTCTGCACCTCTGCTTTCGCCTGTCATAGATGAGCTGCTTTCAGGCCCAAGAGACAGCAACAGCGACGCCGTGAAAAAGTTTTCTCGAGAAAAGCTCTTCGTTTCAGCCCTCGGCTACTGCAGCACAACGGAGGTTAACGGTGGTGGTAGCAAGTAAATGAATCCAGCATTACGCTCTTACATAATTTAGTATAATTGCACATTTTTGGGCCCTCTAGAGTGTTACTGCACGTTGCACTTTGGGTTTCCATCAGAAAGGCCCAAGTACGCAGCAGCCACCCCTTCTGCATCTGCTGAGCTCCAAGGTTGGACGTGCTCCATGGTCACCCCGGCGACTTGCCTTATGTATCCAGAAACTACAATAATTATTTGCACTATGAAACCCCGAACATACCCCATCAGTTCAGCAAAGCCATTCAAACCTTAAAGCCACACTGAAGCCTGGTTAAGACCTATGTTCATTTGCAAACTTCCACTGTTGTTTGTGAAGGGGCAGCGCTGCCTGCCCGGCTCCACGCCAGCTGGGGTCTGTGCACACCATGCGGCCGGGCTCCTCACATCGCATCAGCTGCAAACGCAGCAACCTCCCTGCTGGCTGTGGCAGACCAAGACAGCTTCTTGCCTGTCCTCATCATACTCCAAAACCTCTTTAATCTTTGAAAAGTAGGCTAAGTCTCGGCACGGTTGAAATAGTTTGGCTGCATGAGTATGCAATGGAGTGGAGCGGGCATACCCGCATGCCATGCAGCGCGCGGAGGCAGCGGTGGGCTGGGAAGCTCCTCCACAAATCCCAGAAAGTTGCTCTGGACGGAGCGAGGAGAGGAAGGGCCCCTGCCTTCAAACACGCTCTTAACCCGGACGGCTTACGGAGCATTAAGTCTAACCACGCACCCAGATCGTACGGCCGCACTGCTGCTCGAACGGTTGTTTCTATTCATGATAAAACCGCGAGCAGAGATAAAATCAAAATAAAGAAGTTTGGCTATAACAGGTTATTTCACATTTGCATTTTTCATGGCCTGCAACAAAGCCTGGGTGCAAGATCCATCCACAAAAGAATCCAGCTGCAGCACTAAACGAGTTACACTGGGGTAAAGCTGCTTAACGACACCTCCAGCACGTGTTTGCGACAGCGTTTTGTGACCGGCTCGACTGGGTAAAGGCTCTATCGACCGTAATGTTGTACAAGCTCCAAAAAGACTGGGGTTTGGTGAATGGTTTGTGTTTTTCTCTTTTTTTTTTTTTTTTTTTTTTTAAACTCTGCTTGCGTTTCTTGGTGTTCACATTTCTTAAGAGGTACTAACAGAATATTTTGATAGTTACGGCAAATTTAGGAAATGATAAAGTGTAACTCATTATCTGACGAGTATCCTGCGAGTTCATTTTGTATTCTCATCTTGCTTACTAAATTTTGCTGACGGCTCATAGGGGACACTCGTAATTTCACAATTTCACTGGGATTTGATTGCTTAATCAACATCCTTCGCCCCATGAATAACATAGTAAGAGCTGAAAAGGAAGCTTAATGCATGACAACACAGTGTCCGTGTGCAGTGAGAAAGGGAAAACAAAGGATTACCATGGAAATATGAATCTCTAGCATTGCATACAATATTCTTTGCCTTACCTGTAACCCTTAAGTTCCTTTCCACCTATACCAGTTATCTGTCTACAACTCAGTACTGCGATCTTTGGAGTTTCCTCGAAAATTTGCCTTCTTTTCCAGTTTTATTATAATAGTACAGCTGCATGAATTATGCAGTGTACACATTACTTTTGAGCCTAGGCTATTTCATTGCCCCAGTAGTACTTTGAATCAATTCATTTTCTTTTCTTAAATAATTGCAAAAGACTGTAAAGGAATTAACCTGGATGCAAAAATAACCCAGCAGTTCTTCCCTTTGACTCTTTGCTCTGCAATCTCCATCATGCAAGCTAAATAACATCACTTTCCGCACCCTGAATCCAAGCTTTAACAAAAAGAATAATGAATATGATTAATCTAAAGTTGATAACTGGTTTTGGAGTGTTTTTGGAAGAACAATCCTGTATGCAAAAGCTGACAGTAGAGCTATCCGGTAGACTACCCCGCAGTCAACCAGCCAGCCACTGGCACAGAGGAACAGGCTATCCTTGTCAGAGAGCAGGTAAAGTAAAAAAAAATTGAGTCCTTTACTAGTATTAGTGAACCAGTTTGCATAATTTCCTGCATTACCTGTAGAAGGGTACGAAATAGCTACTATTCAATATGGTCAGTGGTGACACAGCTACTGACAAAAAAAGTGTATCTTTTTATTGGAGCATTTGCCAACATTATTTAAGCAACAGTTGTTACTTTCCTAAGACCTTCCTTCATGCCTAATGGCTTGGCAGAACAAAGTGATCAGCTTTTACCTGCGAGCTTAGGAAGTATTTCTATGATAATGAGGGAAACGCTATGTTATTTAGGAGTTTTGCTTGAAACTATGGTAATTTGTAGCTGTTACGGGAAATATCACTCCTGCATGATGTACTCCTTGGGACCGATACAACCAACCAGATCAGAGTCCAAACAGGATTCGTGAGGCTTTAAAGCAATCAGGTAAGTGGGTTAATATGATGGGGATCATATAGATATGGAACCACTGAAGAAAGCAACTAGAGCCTGTGCGGTCATCTCGACCAGTGATAACTATGATTTCTTTGAGGTTTTTTGAACTTTTTCTTAGAAACCGCCAACAACAAAGTTCTCTGTAGAGTCTAACAGGGCTCAACACACAACAAAGAGAGCAGCACTACACTGCAGGCTGCATTCCCGTAATCTCCTAAAAACATATTAATGGCACCTGCAAGTGGTCCCTTTCTAGATCATGAGGAATACTTGTCCTTGAAAACACAACATGTCTGTATGCTTGTTGGTGCTGGTTTACGGCCACAAAACAGCTGTGTATACACGCATACGTATATGGATAAAAAGGCATGTATACACTTTCTAATGCTACCTCTTTTCCATACTTTTACTAAAGAACAATGCAAATGTACAAACTGATGGCATGTGCATTAATGAGCCAAATGTGCATAAAAGTGGTGAAAACGTGCAGATCAGGCAAGGTTTGTGCCTGGCTCATCCTTGGGTCACCCTTACGGCAACGACACTGGGGTTTGCAATGGGTACAGCACTGTGGTTGCTGCCTGACTCCTTGCCCCTGCTCACCAAGTGACCCACTGCGGAGAGTGTAGCACGCGGGTAATGACGAAGGCGAGAGGTCTTCATTACCTGAAGTCCAATCAATAATCGCCTTTATCTGCTGCATCTCCATTTTTCTGTATCTCTAAAATAGTTAAATATTTGATGGCTGTACATAATTGACCTAGCTTATCTCCTACAGACAGAGCCCGTGCCCAGTCGATGACTAGCTCTACCAGCTGCTATAGCAACCGCAAATGCTAACGACGCCTGCACCGTGCCATTTGGGATGCTGACAAATCCGCACCTTCGAGTCCCCTCGGGGAGGAAAATCAACAGCAGCCTTTATCTCTGACTGAATGGAAAACATCGTGCGATGGAGAGTCCCATGTCGTCGTATTTATCAGACAAAGCTAAATACACAAAGCTACTTCTAAAACTTCTGATGGGCAGCAGACTTGCCCTCCTGCCCCCGCACCAATCTAGCATATAAACCGACAGGTCTTGGAAGAAACTGCATGCAGGTTTTGTCAGACAAGGTTCATAAAGCCACTCCGTTTCATGCCCCTCTAGTTTAAATGCGAATTTCTGGAGTTAGGCTCCATCCAGCAGAATTGCTCCTGGATCAACAGACCCGTGGGACGGGCAAGTCCAGCCCAGGCCCAGGTGCAACTCTGAATCGTACCAAGGGACAGCAACGCACTGTAAACTCAAAACCGGATGGGTTGGTGGGCCCACTGGCACGCAGAAGAAGGGAGCTATGAATTTAAAGCTTACGTCCAGCACAGGAATTTTGTGGGAAAACATCAGGCCATCCTGGAAGGAAACACCACCATCAATGGCAGAAAGGTGTAAACCGTACCCCTGCACAGCTGGGGCAGCTGCTTTATGGGGAAACAAAGATTACAGGAAAATCTTATTCAGTATGCAATGTGGCATGTCACGTAACTATGTCTAGCCAACTTCAAAAAAGCAACAGCGCACAAAGCACTCACGAGCGGATAAATAACTACGTATTTGCTATAACCTGCACCTCTACTAATCACGTAGCACCGCGCTTCTGGGAGCCCGGAGTCACACGCTTGCTCTCCTGTGACACTGATTTAAGTCAAGATGATTTCACGGCTCTTCCCACTGAGCAATGTATACAGCCGGATGATGCTCCCTGTTTTTAAGCTGATTTCAATGGGGAAGTTCTGGTAAAAAAGAATAACAACTTGATGTGATCCACAGAGCGGCATCACCCCCCTTGCAGAGGAGCCACTCATCCTCACCTGCCAGCCAGGGACAGAGCAGCTCGGCGGCAGGTACTGCCCGCAGTAAACAGACAGGAGAGAGAAGAAAGACGGGCTCGAACAAAAGAGAACGGGGACTAGCTGCTAATTACTTAGGGCCAAACATCAAACGAGAATAAATATGCTTTAAGCTAGTAATGTTTATAAATGACACTTAAACTGATTTTTAATTTTGCCCTGTGTTTTTGCACTGCAAGATTTAATCATTACTTCTATTTTCCAAGCTTGTTACACATAAAATGCTACATATATCACCTTAAGGAATGACTCAGATTTAATCTGTCAGTTTGTTTTTTCCTTTTAAAGTCAAGAGATAGTTAGCCTAAAAATCTTTTTTGTACGCTTGCTTCAGTAAAGCTAAAGGTCCCTGGGCTTGTTTAAAAACATATTTCAATGTGACCTAGCTAATCCTTTAATACCAGCTTTCACTACCTTTGATCAGCCTCTTACTGTAGCTATAAGAGATTAGATCAAACCTTCAGAAAAAAAAAGTTGGTTGTGGAGAATTTTCTTATTGCAGTGAATTAGTATTATGAACAACTCCAAGGCTGAAATACCGAGCAAAACAGTAAGGGTAACGTGTCCTTTAGGGGAGATCTCGGCACAGATAGGCATTTACAGGTACTATTATTTAATGCCGTGTCACCCTCCTGTAGTATACAGCTAGTAAAAAAACGATTCTGCTTACATATTCGACAGATAAATAATGTTTTGATACATACCAGCTGGAAACACTGCTCCATTACTAGTCTATAACAGCTCCTCCCTTTCTCTTTCCATGATGATTTAAAAACCCCCAAACTTTCCCTAAGTTGAACTCTTCTACAATTCTACTTTATTTCAAAGACAGAAATTTTTTCTTTCAAATAAAATAGAGATTGTGGAATTATTTTCATGCAACATTAAGGCTGCATATTCAGACACACATATCAGGTAACAGAAAATGTCAAAGTTAAGGTTTTCATAGTAACCATATTCCGTTTTCCAAGAAGAAAACATTACCTCAGCAGGAATGAGTGATCGAGCAGTCAGGACCGCTGACTTAAATGAAGCTGAGTGTACACCCGGGGATCTGGAGAACCAAATTTGATTGCAAAAGTGGAGATCTATTAATATTGCGTTTGTGCCAACAACTTACTTTCTATTACGACCATCTCAAGAGACTCGCAAGAAGATCAGGCTCCCTGGTCATTTTTGACAGCTCTGCTTGAAGCAGCCAGTCACCCTTTGGACTGTTTCGAGGATAAGGGTGGTTGCAGGATGGCTGGAAGATGGCTGGGAGCTAGGCTCTGATCTCCAATTTATTTTATATAGAGATCACAAGATGCTACAACTTTCAATACCTGCCTGTTGACTCAACGCTGTCAGACGACAGACTTCACTCGGCCTTCGCCAGCCCCTGGCTGTCCCACCCCCTTCCAACACCACCTCAATCTTCATTTAGCGTCAACCGCAACTTAACAGGGAACACACCACATGCCTGGCTCGTGGATTATTTCTTTTTAAATGCGTCATGAACTGTCACTGATAAATAAAAAAATCCATTCATGTCACGTTCCTTATTATTTCAATGCTTCCAAGGTCTTTCCTAGGAAGAAGAGCCTCTCGTGCCGCGACTCGCCCGAGCGCAGGGCGACCTGCATGTGCTGGGGACGCGGCAGAGGTCTGACGGGACACCGCCGCGTTCAACAGGGCACGCGGTTACCAGCGGGGAAGGCCAGCGGGTAGGTGATGGGCACGTGTCACGGCTCCCGCTGCGAACACGCCCCGGCAGACCATTAGTCTGCACAAAGAGCTGCAGCTTCGGAGTCGTTAAAGGTAACAGCCTATACGGTTCCTGCCTAAATTATACGTGGCGGGGCTACGACACCAAGCGTGGCCAGACAAAACAGCCATGTGCATACAGACGAACACATACGACCAGAGGAAGAGAAAACTGTAAGTGAATTTGCTCTCTGATTTAGAAATACATCATGAATTTCTAGGGACGGATCCTTCACTCGGCAAAAACTGATGCAGCCCTGCTGACAAGTGATGGATGCCCGTTGAAAATCTGGGTCTGCGTGCTGTGCCAAACCCTGCCCACAGCCTTGTTCTGCAGCTCCTGCTCACAAAAATCCCTCCTGCCAAACTGAGGCAGAGGACACGCGCAAGCAAGGGGCACCAACTCACCTGCTGCAGTTCCTGCAAACCTAACAGGAACTTGGCATTCACAGCAAATACTATTGCAAACATTCGTAATTTCATAAAATAATTAAAACAGCGTTGCACATCCTCTGTGTTCCCAGAGCCGGCGTCTGTCCAAGCTGACAGAGAGGCACCGAATCAATGGGACAGGATCGCTGCAAGAGCACATCTTCCCCCCGCCCCCCCCCGCATGGGGAAAGATTATATCTCTCTCCTTTATCCCTAAATATGTTGATAAACTCGTACACACACTGAATCAGCAGTTTTAAAGAAAGGATTATGTCAGATTAATTTTAATCTAATCCATTTCTATCTCCTGAGAAGCTTTTTACTTCTTGCTCTTAATAATTTAAACAGCGACTGTGGCATAATATAAAAAATGAATGATGGGAGATGCACTTTAAATGGAAGTTACAGCTCTCGATCTCTTCTCATTTAAACGAGGGCTTCACATGCCCGATTTTAAGCTGAAGGTCCCCGTGCCTGCTGAGCTGCAGCGGTCCCCCCCGGGCGCAGGGGACACGTGGCTCAGCCCCGCGGCACTGCGCGAAGGATGCCCGGCTCGTCCGGCCCCGCGCAGGAGAAGGGCTGCTGCTGGTCCCGACTCGGGCAGCAGCAGGTTTGGGGGAGGCTCTTCTCTGCTCTTGGCCAGAGAAGTCCCCTGGAGGCTTTTGGAGCCCAGCAGAGCGTTCCTCCAGCAACTGCCTTTAACATGCTGGTGCTCCTTTGGATCCTGGAATTTAACTCGCACGTGACTTCAGAGCGGCCACTAAGATGGGAAATTGGTAAGAGATTCAGATGTTTTTGATGCAACACCGTTTACTCTCGAAGCGTATTTGATGATACCATGCACGTGTGAAGTAAAACGCAACAGGTTCCTCGCCTGGAGGCCCAAGGTGGCCACCAGTGAAGCCCCTCTCGCTCGGGGGTCGTTGTACGTGGCGGTACAAAGCTTCCCGGCAGCCTTCCCGCTCCCCAGGCCACCCGCTGCTAAAAACACCCGGAAACACCCTTTCTGAATTCCATCTTTTCTATTCCACAAAAAGAAACCCGATCGATGTTTACATGTGCCCCGAGGCCGAAACGACGCCCCGGGGCTTCGTGCCCCGCCTGCAAGCCCGTGCCACTGCTGCTGCCGAATTCACCAACGTCGCAAGCATCGCTGTCCAGCGCTAACGCAAAATAGCTCTAATAACAGCTACTTTTTTCTTTTTTTGCAAATCCCAGCGGCGTGGGAACAGCTCACCTGCTCCCGTTTCCACTCCAACCTCCAGGGCAACCCGTGAAAGGCTGCTCAATGACCCAGCGGTCTGACAAAGGGTTCAACCAACGAAGCAGCACTTGCTCCCAGCTTAGCACAAATTCTGCGTGGTTTCCTAGAGAAAGGGAACTTTTACAACCGCACTGTCGATCCATCTGTCAGACGCTCCTCTCTAAATTAACTTTGCACTAATCCAAACCAAATCTGACCAAGCAGTCGAGACACAGGATACATTAAGATAGGGAAGTTCTCACAATGTCCATCGCAATCCTGACTGAAGACAGAGGAAAAACCATTAATGCCTCAATAAGGAAAAGGCAGGGACAGTTCAGCACTTCTGTGGTTTCTGTGGCAAGAGGCACTTGGCCAGGCTTGGGCACAACAAATACAGAGAAGGACAAGTACTTGCCGGATCCAACCTCCTGCTCTTCTAAAGGTCCCACATCAACATGAACGAGCCATGTGAGAAAGATCCGGCATCGAGAAGCTGATTTGAGAGTTGCAGGCAGAGGTAGCTGAAAGATCTTGATCAAAACCATTCTGATTTGGTCATCTAGACATCCCTGGCATAACGTTTCATAGCAGGTGAAACAGGTTAATGCTGCTTGGACAGAATGAAAAAATTCACTGTTTTTAGATAGACATTAGATGGAAATGCCCTCCTTTCCCCAGCCTCTCTGGCTATGTGCTGTTTCTGGAGTAGTTTCTTCTCTTCACATTACGTATTTCAAGATTGACTGTATAAATGGTTTCCAAAGTTTTAACATAAACTGTAAAAGCAGCAACAGAGAGCATCACAAATGTCTGCTCCCACTGTAAGGGCTATGGCTGCATCTGTGGAGCTTTCACCTGAGAATACATTTATTAACAACATATTAACTATCGATTAATGACAAATAAAAAGGAGGTGTGACAGTTTCCAAAGAAGGGAAAGAGCAATTTTAAGGTTAGTAATATGGGATGGTGAGTAAAAGTGTACAAACACTTGATGCCAAATTATGAGAACTCTGCTCCACAGCCCACCCCGTAGAGCAGTACCACCCAGGTGGAGAAAGCCCCATACGGGATGGTGTGAAAATGGCTGAGAACTGCTTTTTCCCTTCTGCACTGTTCTGCTTAGTTTTTCCAGTGTCTTTTCCTTCTCCTTGTACTACGCAGCTGGGGCTTTATAAGCAAGTGAGAATATGAGACTTGATTTGTGCAACACATCATTTAAGAGACAAAACCCTCAAGCCATTCATCCCATACCATGGGCCACCAGCCAGACTTACAGCCAAAACATTTTCACTGCTTGCAGCCCATGAAGCACCCATCATTGCTTAAAAAGGGACGGGACCAAGTGAGAATCCCTGCACTAATCATTTCTCTGCAGAACTCAGAAGTGGTCTGAGCTCCGCTGCAATCAGCCAAGTGCTTTCTGAAAACATGCCTGGTGTCTACACTTCACTACCTACCACGCCGCACGAAAGCCTGAGATTGAGATGAAATCAGAACTGCCATCTCTTCTGCCAAATACTAAAATTTAGTTAGTTCTACTTGATTAAGCTGTGCAGCAGAACTAAAAGTTCTCTGGGCTATTGAAAAAAAAGGCAAGAGAGAACAGGAAAAAAAAACCCCAACCTTTAGTAGTGCATCACTTATGTGAAAAGATGTGAAAATAATTCCCTGTCAAGATTTCAGCTCCCAGACACGGACTGCACAGGTGTAGTTCCAACAGAGTCATGGCACAAGATGGCTAAGAGTTATTTGAACAACTGAACTTTAATAAATCCCCTTCTCCTTGGGAAGATGGACTTTTACAAGGGGATTTAGAACATGAGCACGTACAAAGAGGTAGAAAAACCATCTTTAACTCCTTATTTTCATGTAATAATAATAATAACGAATGCTTTCAAAACTGGACACCACCGGCTAAGGCTCTTGCATAAAGAGATAACAAGATACAAATAAAGAGGTCTAATTTTAAGCACGCTGATCTGCAAATGCTGGCACACATCTGTTTAATTGGCAAAATGTACACCGTTTTATACATTAGTAGATCAAAGTGATACAAAAACTGCTGAATTCTGTCTCTGTTCAGTCAACACAGAACAAGCTACCAAATGCATAACCCTTAATGTAAAACAGTGGGACACACTGCACGTCGGCCTGCGTGGGTGTCACTCTACTGGGGCAGTATTACTGACTGGAGGAAAAAATAGGAAATTATTTGTGTGGCAAAGAACAGAGGGACAAGCTGTCCCGGGAATAAAGGTTCAGGACTAGAAAGTGGGAAGATTCAGTTCCCAGGTCATCTGGACTTCTTCGGTGACCCTGGGCATGTTGTCAGGAAGAGACAGGTCCTCTAGAAATCCTAGCAAGTTTCCATTTGCACAGTTAAGCACTTAGCTATCTGGAAAGGTCAAAGCTAACTTCTGTCTACCATAGGTTATGGGGCTAAACTAAGAGATGTGACAATAAACACATTATAGAAGTGATGAGCAGTGATGTGGACAGAGAGAACAAGACTCTTCCACCAGTGCTCCACGTACATCCATCACTTCTCCCACTGCTTGGAAGGCCGAAGCCTTCACTCTACCGGATTTTCCCACAAGGGCAGAGGCACAAATGTCATGAGAACATTGTGGATATAATTCCTTGTGCAACGATGAGCCAAGAGAAAATTGGGGGGTGGGAGGAGTGAAGGAGAGCCCTCAAGACAAAGTGAAGTGCTCCCTTATCTTCCCAAAGAGGGAATGTCATGTAATCTATTTTAGGGAGGGATTTACAAACTTGGGTGTTCTCCATGTTTATGGGTGTGCTGCCAATCCTTACAAGTGAAAGCTGCATGCGTTTATACAATTGTTTTTTTTTTCAATCTCTAAACACACAATGAAAGACTGGAGATATTAGAAGATACTTGCTAAAATATTAACTAACCTGCCCTGAACACCAAATAAATCTAAAGAGGCAGCTAAATGACCCAGTTCCCATAACTTAAATAACTATTTGGCATAAAAGTTTATTTTATTTTATTTTAATTTGGAGATAAATTTAAAAGGATAGTGACCTCCAAGTATTTCCCAAGCATATCTTCTATGGAATGCAAAACATATTCAGAGCCCTGAAAAATACAAATGAGTGCTTTCTTTACTTTTCTTTTTTTTGGGTGGGATTTTTTTTTTGACTAACTTGCCAAATATTTTTAACTTGCCAAATCTGATTATACTGAAAAAAGCAAACAAGAAAGGCCAACCTATATCTCCCTCCAAAGTCCCTCTCAGAAGAAACAATGTTTTGACCAAGAGCTTTAAATTAAATGTTGTTTTATATTGTGAAATGCTTGTTTCTAAATATATCTAAAGGTAATAAAAAGGCTTAAAAACACAAAATGGAATGACATACTTCAGACAACCCAAAGTTATTTTTTGTAGTTTTTCTTTTTCCTTTTGCCAGCAAGCCCCCCCAAATCAATTATTCATACAGCTCTTCTGAAAAGAGACAGCAGATGGTATTGATCTAACAGTGCTTTGAAAACGTAAAGCAATATAGCATTGTTTTTATGGCATCCAAATCAGAGGGCTCATCCTAAGAAATGCTGAGATACCACAACTAGTCTCATCAAAAAAAGTCATGGAAACTTTCTGATGCTCCTCACGTCCCCTGAACTGTTGCCGTGATGAGAACGCCCCACGAGAGGTACCAGCCCTGGCGCTGCCCCGCGCCGGCTGCGAGCAGGACCCGCGAGGGCTGGTTGCAACAGAAGCAGCATGGAGAGCGTGCAGGCCACACAACAGCTCACATATAATTTTAAGCCACTTCATCTAAAGGTAAGCTTTTAGATACGTAAATCTTATTTACGGTTCTCAACTGTCCTTTCCCGTCTGCAACGTCTACAACGTGACCACTTAAATCTCCACTGTAACTGCTCCTCATGCTGCTATATATGCACTTTATGCCATGTTCCCACACCAGTTTTTATTGTTGCTTCATTTGCTCCATGGGGTTTCATAGTTAGAATGGCCTACACAACACCATCATTAGGCTTTTTAATTAAAAAAACAGAAATAACGAGGGAAAACCCTACATGTGCAGGGTAGTTATCTCAGGAAAAAGCGAACAACTCAGGTAGGCTCCTACCACTTCTCTGTTTTATACTGACTTTGTATGTGTGAGCGAATGAATGGGGAAGGAAAAAAAAGAGAAATGAAAACTTCTAACAGCCAAGGTCCTGTGAATACGGCAGGACGGGCTTCAGGGGCTCCGGCAGCGGCTGGTCCCGGAGCAGAAGATGTGACAGAAGCAAACGTTTGATTCACGTGTATTCTGGTTCTTATTCCAGTGACTTCCTGAACTCCAGATGAACACTGACTTTCCAAATTTCCAGCACTCAGCAAGCACTCCATCATACCAGGCGATCGCATCATTATGCTGCTTAACAAAATGTAACACCATGATGCACCGACCTGACAAAACGGTCACTCCCTGCTGAAAACGCACTGCAAGAAATACACGTTTCTTCTTCATCTGAGGGGAGCGAGGTGGAAAAAAGGCTGGGTTCATATGGTTAATCTCCAACTGATATTAAAATAAGAATCGTGAAAATACACGGAGATGCCCCAATTACTCCGTGCAGCTGTATTCAGTCCATTTTACTATGCTGAAAATACTTGTTAATCATTTGGACTCATTTTTAGGAGGAATTGCTAGGAACATTTAAATAGTGGAAAGCTCTTTATTTAACATCATAAAGAAGAAAAAAAACCTCAACAACTAATGTATGTGGGCCAAGATAATTTCACTCTCACCTGCCAGCCCTTTAGAAAGGGGTACGTTCAAGTAGAAGGTACCAGAGCAAACTACAGGTAAACGGATAAAGGTGTGGACGGGAGCAGGGAAACACTTCTATTTCCAGTATAATCCAGGATTTTTATGACCAATGATAAAACAGTGGATGGAAAATGACTCCCTTCTAATGTGTTTCTTTGATTTTATCAAATTTCCTCCAGGCTGAGGAAGCGCTGGAACCGGTCCCCTTCGCAGCACAGGCCACTCCGTGCTCAGCCCTCGGCTGGCTCCGGGTCTCCCCGGCCCCCGCCACGCCGGTGGCCACCCTCTTCGGCAAAGCAGCAGCTATTCTTGGATTGAATAGCTTTCCTTCCTTTTAAAAGAGGTCACTTTCAATGCAGAACGAAAACTGAAGTCGCAAATTGGAAAAAATAGGTAAGCCATAATGCAGAAGTCTCCGCCGACAGCCCTAGCCTTCGGCACCGGTCGTTGAATGTCCCCAGGCACTTTTCGCAAGGATGATGAAGTCAGGTTTGCTGTTGTAATCTAATTCCAAAATAAGTAATTGCATTTTCTCTATCTTAATGCCACTTGCACTTTCAACTTTCAACATTATCTTTCACTCCTAACCTGAGTGCTTTATTCCTGGTGCAACACGACATTAACCAGCGGCAAGGTTACATCCCAGAGGTGGCATATCGCGGTCCGGGAAGGAAGCGATCTCTACAGCTTCAGTTTGCAAACACTGCCTGAGGACCCCTTGGGATGGGAGCTGCCAAGGAAACACCACGATTTTCCAACACACGGTTACTTCCTCGTGATACCCGATATTCTCAGGCGAACCTCCATCTGCCCCGAGCTGGAGCAGGAGATGGCTGTGGCTGCTGGGCGGGAGCTGTTAGCAATCAAACCGCTCCTGTTGTACTGAGAGGCATGCAGGTGGCTAAAGGAAATGTAATTCATGTGACTGAAAAGCGTTAACTTTGCAGTTTTGGGTTTTAAAACTCACTCTTTCAAAGTATTTCTAGATTTGGGAGGAAAGAAAAGGAGGAAGGAAAAGAAAAAGAAAAAATTTGTTTCTACAAAGATTAATTCCTGCAGAGCAAGGGTCTCAGTCCGAATTAACTGGAACTATTGTGACTTTCCACTAAATGCTTTCTATGCAAAACAGAAGACAACCAGTGTACTCCAGCCCAGCTTAGTTACAAAATTGCAATAGTACCAATTTAGACTAATTGTGGATCTGGCTTGATATAATTAAGATCATTTTCTAGCTGGAATAGGGCAGATCGTAAACAGTGGCAGCATAGGCAGTCATCTCCCATCTAAACGATCCAAGGAAATAATTATCCTCCAGCTTCTGCCTCCGGGCACCCGGGAAGCGCTCATCTCCCTGCCACCAGCGGACACGCGCTCCTGCACCGAGCTCAGCAAAACGGAAACCATCTCAGCACCTCTCCGAATGGTTTTGTATCGCCAGCGAATACATTCACACTAAAACTTTCCTCTGAATTACGTGAACAAATGTAACAGTTTTTAAAGCTAAACTTTATCTCAGCAAATTTATCTGTGAAAATGCAAACAAATTCCTCAGGGAACAAGGGCGGGAATTCCCCCTCCTTCCCGCTGCTTGCACAACACGAAATCGCGGGGAGGCTGTTGCTGCTACGCAGGCTTGTTACAGCAACCTGCAAAGAGGATGTGCCCACAGGAACAGGAGAGAGCTTTGCTGAGGAGATAAAGACAAACTTGCACGATTTCTGCCTCTTTGTGCGTTGTCTCCCCATTTGCTGGGTCCTTCTAGGACCGGTGCAGGTGTGATGGATGTGCAAGGGCGCATTTTTTGCAGCAAATAAAGTTCTCCAGGTTTTCCACATGCTCATATATCACTTGAAACAGGAGCAACACTGGGGTCCAGCTATGCTTTCAGTGGGGACCTGCCGGCGCGGGAGCACGCTGACGGCCCCACGCGGCAGCTGCACTGGGGCAGCGCCGCATGTGCCCTGGGCTCGGCCAACTCTCCCTGTAACCCACATTTATCCCATATTTGCAGGACTATTGCTGTCTATGCTTACAGATCTGGAAAGCAGCACAGTAACTGCGTCCTGACAAGGCCGTTCCCGAGCTTTATCTGGACGTACGGCTTCCCTCCTGCCGAGGCCGTGCTGCCGGCAGCGCTCGGGTTGCAGGCGCCGTCGGAGCCGGCCGCACGTGCCCACCTCCCAGGCCCCCCTTCCTTCCAAACGCTGCTGCAGCGATCGCACTGAAAGCGGAAAATATTTGTAAATACAGGAGTTTAGCACTCACCCCCAAAGCAGGCAACCTGGTTCGACACCTTCGAGTCGGAGGAAGGGTGTAAAAACTCATTATCTCGCCTCTTTTGAGAATGCAACCACCCACCCCGGTGTTCCTGGCCTCCCTCGATACCACCCAACTCTGCAGGGCACAATTACTGTAATTACCCCCAGGGAGGCTGAGACGGCGTGAGAGCGAGCACGACTCCTCAGCCTGACGTTTGAGGATTCAAGTGAAAGGGTCTAGGGATCACGAGCCATTTCTGCCCCAAACCACCTTCCTTTCTCTGTGCAAGGATGAAGCTGAAGATGATGCTTCCCCCAGAGTGCTACAGACCCCAAACGAGCAGCGGCCGACCCACGGCCGGTCTTCAGCCGTTCCTAGCACCAGCTTTGGCAGCTCCCGAATGAGCGGGCTGCAACGAGACCCGCGAGAAGTGGCCGAGGCAGTGAGCGGGACCCACGCGCAGGGCAGGCACGCGATTCGGGGCTACAGTTAGTGCCGAAGGAGCACGCTGGAAATCTGAGGTGTTATAGTTCCTGTGATAACTTCCTGACCTAAAGGGAAAGACAGCACCCGAAACCAGAAAGTGAAGGAGATCCTGGCTGGGTAAAATAAGCAGGTAGAGACGTTTGCCGTGTAGCTCCTCCTTTACAGCAGGAAACAGCAGGGTCTCTCATTGGCATGCAACTGAAAAGCCAGAATGCTCTGAGCACCGTAAAAAACATTTACTTTATTTGTGTGGCTAATAGACTTCTCCCGAATTGGCTTTATCCTGATTCGGAAAAGCTTTTGGTGAGGTCTCCCTGAGAATATGTAAAATTAAAAGCTCTCCTGCTTTGTAAGCGGCAGCAGATCTCGCAGGTCATTACGCTCGCGGACCCGGGGGCCCTCCAGCTCCTTTCCAATTCTGCTCCTTTTAAGTGGCAGCCGAGCTGGGGATGGCAAAGCCCAGGGGCCGGGGAGGCTGGCAGCCTTGACAAGCTTTCCTGCCAGCTGGTCAGAAGTCAGCGGAAGGAGCTCTGCAAGCACTTGTCTCTTTGTATTTAAGCAGTAAAAGCAGACTAATAGCGAGTGGTTTGCTAGGCAATTTTCAAACTGATGAGCAAGGACTCGGAGGACAGACGGACTGCAAAACATAGCCGCAGATGTCTTTAAAAGGGACAAGTGATCTTAAAGGGTGAGCGTTTGTGATTCACCAAAATACCTCCTGATGAAACAGCTAGCCCAAACAGCTGGGCGTCCATCACCACGACTAGTGTCAACACGCGGAAGCTGTGTGACAGCCACCACTGCTTGCTGGGCACGCAAAGGCAACGCCTGTAACTGAGGCACCAACATCGGGCGCAACGGAAGAAGCAGTGACCGACCCATTACTTCTCCCATGCTTGTTTTGGGCAAAAGCAGCAGGGCAACAACACACAGGTTTAACTAATCAGTCAACCAAGACAGGCTCGACACCTTTAAAACCATTTTTTTTAAATTGAAAAGAACTATTTTGACTTGCTAAATATTTACATATTACCTTTCTCTTTAAAGCAAACTGCACTGAAGGAATTGATACAGTATTTATTATAATTGGCTATTTGTAAACTCCACTTTGAATCCATAATGTTTTTTTCTTACCAATTCTGTCTTTGCCACTGAGAAAACGCCGGCTTTTTTACTACCTTTAATACAAATTCCTCATTAACCTCCTGATCTGAACACCAGAACCGATGATGCTGGCTCTGGTCAGGGAACGGCATTTGACAGATATCACATGCTGTCAAAAGGGAACAAATCATTTCAGGACATACAACGGCAGCAGCTACTGTAGTCTGTTCTCTCTCGTGTCCTCGTTAGCTGCTGCTTAACAGAAAGGAATATATCTAGAGAACGCCACATACGTCAGTGTTAAAATTCAGGGTTTACATGAGCATGATATAGTGCTCTGTTGTATTTAAAGACTTACGACAACCTATCAAAGAGACAAATTTACCGCAGAGCAAAAGGTTGCAAATACCACCGATGTCAAGGAGCGCTGACTCTCTCGCTTCCATTTCTCCCTCTCCCAGGCTCTACATTTGGTGCGCTGTGTCATTAACTCTCTCTCCATCACTTAGGCTAATGAAGGTTAGGACACACAGCTATCGAAAATACTCAGGGAATACAGAAGAGCATCACGCAAGCGTCTGAATGCTTCTGTGTTGAACCAGCCGAGGTTTAGGTTGGCTGGATCTGAACCTTATAGCCCTTGTTGAACCCCAAGCAGTGCTCGATGAGCCATTCAGCTGTCTGTAGTATATTCTCCAGATCCCATTTGCTCAAGCACGGTGCCAGATCCGAGCTGCAGTCCGGGTCAGCGATCAAGCAATGCTGGGCAACATAATGCAAAGATACCTGGACGGCTCCACGGCACTCGGGGCGGCACGAGCGAGCTCCCGCAACTGCAAAGGCCATTTTCCCATAGCCACACAGGGACATATATGCCATTTCCATTATTATAAACAGCCAGTATAAAAAGTGACAGATATAAAAAGGATAATTTAGTGAGATTTTAAGGGGGGATCAATCATTTTATGACACAACTATAGTGTACAAGAGTACAGGCCAATAAAACCATCCTAAAAATGCAAAATTCTTCTGTCTGTCTGCTACTACAACTTTTCCATTTCTCCAAAAAAGTCACAAATCTTTCTGAAGCATTAGAGATAACAGCGACTGTTATGAAAAGAGAGGTTGAATCATTTTCTGAACAGAGTCTGTATCTTTGGACACTCAATGAGCCTTGAGTTACAGTCAGTATCATTCAGTATTATAATTCTAATGGATTTAAATATATCACCAGACACAAAAATGATAGTGAAGAATGGGAAATTTTTAGAGACTTCAGGTAGCAGAGTCTCTCCATCATTCTATGTGGAGCTTCAGACTATGATTTCCAGAAAAATAGGTACAGACATAACAACAACAAAGAGAACAGTGGTGAGCATCCTCAGGATCGCTACGTAATCTGTTGGCACATTACTTCCTTCTCTCCGATAACACTCCCTTGCTTCTTCTTCCCATAAAAAGGGTAGGAAGAATATGTACTGCTATTCTAAAAATAAAACTTCATATGAGACCTGGACAATCAGCAGTGGAATCTGGGTACTCAGGAGACAAACCAGCAGTAGTGATGAGTATTTGAAAAATTAAAGTAATAAGGAAAATGATGCACAGAAGTGGCTCTGGCAGCAATCTTCAACCTTTTTGCAGAGCACACACAAAGTCACATACAGAATGACTCCCAAAAGTTCTACAAGATTTTGGTCATATCTTCTATATATGAATGTACTGCTTTAGTTTGCATCATTTCATCTCCTAAAGGCATACTTGTGTGCACTTGCAAACGCTTTCTCTCCATCTATATCCAAGAGAGATCTACCAGCGTGTTTAGACCATCAACACAAGCACTCAGAACAAACCATTTCGTCAGGCTGCACTACCATAATGTTCACTTTAAAGTGTACCATTTTAAAACTTCCTGAAATACATCCTGAGAATGAAAACCTTGCATATTGCCCTGCATACGGAAAACAAGAGAAGAAAACCGATTTACCTCCAGAGTGTGGTGGTGGTCCACACAGCAGCACCATTCCCTGACCTTGGCGGACTGACACTGTACTTCTTGTCCTTGTTTTGAAGTTTTCAAGATCTGCCAAGAAAGAAAGATTGCATTTAAAGCCAATTGTTTTTTCTTAATGAAAAGGACTGAATGTTCATTAGGATTTTGCTGTCAGAGAGATACAAAATGAACACTGACTTGGAAGAAACATTTGTGGAAATCTGCTTGGACTGCAAGGAGGAGCAGCATGCTGCCTATGGCAGCAAACTCTCAGAAGCAGCAACAGGTTCAGCAAACCTATTTCCCTTTACGGCACCTGCTACCAAAGCCCCAAAAAACCCACCAGTAGAAACCCTTCCCCTCCTGTAAGGAAGTCTCTTGTTAGTAACTACATTAGCCACACGCTGTTTTAATTAAACTACATTCCTCCTTCCTCTTCCTCTCCTTCAGGGGCTGTGCACTGCGGAAGCGCAGCTCCCTCGCTCCCTCCTTGCACACCGAATTCGGGAAACTTGCTGTTGACTGGTGCGATCACACTCTGTGCCCCGAGCAGCGGCACCGGCCGCCGGAGGGGCTCTGCACGGCACCATCAACGCGCGGCATCACCGCGGCAGCTCTTTACCTCTAACAGTACCTTGCACTGCAATTTTCATTTTTTCTGCTTTCAGCGTAGCTGAGCCATCGTTTGGCAATCGCAGACCTGTTGTTCAGTGCAGTTGGGAACCAGAGAAAACCCACAGGTGATAAATATTTAACAGCAGGAACCACTAGGAACACCATTATAATGTTACAAGGGTGAAAAATTAAGCCGTGATTTTTGTCCCTTCTTGGAAGTGCTTTTCTGGTGTGCATACAGCACTTCCAAACCTGGAAGCCAGGGCTTCGTTTGAGCCAGGCTGCTCCCTCATTGGCACCGAACCTGGGAGCGGTGTGCGATCCCGTTGCACCCGTCCACACGCTCACGGGCCCGCTCACACCGCTGACACAGGACCCAAGCCGTGGGGACAGCCTCCTCTCTCGGGGAGATCTACCCCGTCTCTGAGTGAATAAATTGTGAAAATAAAGACAAATCAGTCCGAAACAGCTGGGTGGTCAAACCTATCAGCTGTTACGGTTATGACAGTACTTATCAGTCTCACTCATGGACTCATCATGCTGTAGCCAAAATCAGGACAAAACCCAAGCAAAAAGGGGGTCAAGAGCGCAAGCGATGAGTAGGAATTTGTTATAATACAAGCAATAGTCTATCCCAGTTCTGCTGTACCTGGATGCTCTAAGTTTTGTTATTCTGGGGTCTCACTATTCTATTATTTCAGCTTTTTTCTTTGCATTTTAGTGGATAAATAGCGTGGTCTGAAGGAGATATAAAAAGCCTGCTGCACCACAGAGAATTACCTGTGAAACCAAAAATAGCCCCAAACAGCCACCCACCTATCCTCTTCCCATTCACCCAGGTCCATGGAGAGAAGCAACTCAGACCACACCAAGGTTATGCTGCAGTTTGCATTTGGGGCCAACTCTTTTGCACAGCTAATCCCTTTGGGCAAAATGAGGTCACACAAGAGTTACAGTTCAAAATTACATCCAAGTTTAAAACTGGTCCAAATTTAATCTGGGTATCAGCTCAGCAGCAGGTTCGCAAGCGTGAGCCGTTTGCCTGGACTCTCTGTAGGCATAGCAATATCTAATCAGCAGATTCTCAGGGAGATTCAAGGCTGTGTATAGCAAGAATAAGGCAATTTATGATACAGCACATAGATAAGCGAGACAATAAAGCACGGAGCTCTCTAGCCTGAAAGCCACAGTCTGAGGCTATTAGTAATACTGAATAGGGGGATCTTCTTTGTCATTCTTTTTCTGGCCTTAGAAAGAAATAAATAAAAACAAAACAAAAGAAAACTGATTATCCATGAAAACAAAAGGGATTTAATTCCTCTCTATCAAGCAGACTAGTGCTTTCCAGGAACTGCCACCGCGTTTCCCTGGCCACCCGCCAGTCCCAGGGACATAAATAAGAGTTTTGGTTGCCTACAGATACCAGATTGAATCCCAGCCTTACCGAGAAGAGCGGCCTAAGGAATGAAGGCCTAAAACCAAAACGAAGCCTGGAGAAATACATGTGGTGTTCGACGAGCCAGGATGCCCCCCCCCGCGCACCCGATGGTGGGTGCTGAGGGCGGGTGGGAGGTGATGCCCGCGGGAGGTGATGCAGGCACTTCCCTTCAGCCTCTCCCTTCCAGGCCACGCACGGGTTTTTAGCCGCGACTCCTGGCTAAAGGGTTGGCGTGCAGAGGCCGCAAGTGTTTTCACAGCCAATTACAAGAGCAAATTCTACATATAGCAAAGAGTACTGTTCTCAGAATAAAGTTTTTAGAGCTGCTCTGTCTCACTATCTTCTCATATTTCCCCCAGTGATGGCTATTTTACCTACAGGCTATGTTCCATAATATATTGGAAAACTTGATTAGGGAGAAGAGTAAAATAAACCATTAGGAATAGAAAGAGAATATAGGAATACTAATTGCCATGAGTACAGCCCACTTCAGGATTTTTAAAAGGCTTAACTCATTCTTGACTAAAAATGTCAAGTTCAATCCGTACTTCCATGGGTGAGAACATCACCAAAGAGTCACTATAAAGCTAAGAAGATAATTTGAATGGTTAAAGTTAGCTGAGACGTATAAGTGGCAGTTACATATATTTGTATTATAATGCATAACAGTATTGTCTTAAAATATAAAAGTAATAATGTTTTTGCTACTACTGACAGCAGTCACCATTAAATCTTGCTTGAAGTAATAATGTTAGATCCCTACATGAATGTGATTTTCAATAAGTGAAAGAGTAAAATAAAGGCAAAAAGAGTCCCAAGCATCCAGGCAGATGCTTTATATGCATACGTATGTGTAGTAGAAAGAAGTATCTCAGAAGTATTTATAAGCCTCAAATAACATATAATGATTCTTCATACTTTTAGTTTGCTATTTATCTCTTCCTCCATCATTACAGAATTAATGAATGCATTATTCAATATATGTACTCGTACCACACCCAAAACATTTCAGAGATTGTACAGAATTCTGTTTTCAGGTCTGAATTCTAAAACAAAGCAACCCCCCCGCCAAACCTATGGAGGTTTAACATGAAAGAAAAGCAGAAAAGTCGTAACAAACCGCCACCTGCCCAGTGACGCGGCACCTCTAGATATGCTGGTCGGAAAGTACATGACAACAGTTTAAATGCAAATCTAGTTCTCTCAACTTTTCTGCAAGGAAGAAATAACCCCAATTTGTTGACAAAACAGATAGCCATGTATTCCTGATGAGAAAAGGACTGCCACCAGGAAGAGGAGTCCTGGGTGAACAGCTAGGAACTGACGGAAGAACAGTCAAAACAAACTTGGGGTAGCGAATGAAGCAGAACCTCCGTCATCATCATCACTCCCAGCACAAGCGACTGAGTTTCGTAAATCAGCCGTCCGTTCTGAAAAGTCTCATACGTGTGCTTAAAATCTGGTTCCAACTAAATCAACAAGATTAAGATAACTACAAAAGAAGACTAATATCTCATCAAACTGATTTGGCTGATTATTCTGATTTATCTTGAAACCCACATTTCAAATTTAATTTATGCAATACCTAAATACCAACATGAATTACCAACAGTACCATCAAGTTTTAAAGAGTTTTATTAGTAGGAAACCTCACTCCAACACTGTCTTGCTATGCAACCTTCCTAGAGCAACGAGGAACAGCAGCAGCGCTGCTGAACGGTCACAGGCGTACGGATAAGCGACACGTCGATTCAAGAGGGTCTTTTCTGCTTTGACATGCTGTGCAAAATGGGTAAGCGCATTTCCTAGAAACTTCTCTTCAAATGGCTGCAAAACACTCCAGAGAAGTTTTGCACAGCTGAACACGCAGGACACGGAGGTAAGACCACTTGCTAAACAAAAGTTAAAAACACTTGCTGAAAACCTCCCTGCGGGAAGCTTTATTGCAAAAGTAGCACTAGCATTTCTTCCCCATTTTTGTTATCTTCAGCCAAAGTGAACGCAGCTGTGTAGTACCTTTATACTCTGCCTGAAGAGTAAGTGAGAAATTATCCTCCGTACTTGCAAAGATAAAGCCCAACGGGATAGCACAGGAGGGAGAACGAAGATGACCCTCGCAGCTGAAAAATGACTCGGAATTACAGTGCAAAGGGTTTCGCTGCCTACGTCCCCCACTATAACGCTTGTCGTCCTCACATTCCAGCTTGACTTGTCCCCAAGCCGAAAGGTGCCAGCTAACACAAGAGGATTTGCTTCTTATTTGCCTATTTAAGAAAACAACCAACCCCCCCAACCTCCAAGCGAAGTCTGATTAAGACAGCAAGCTCACTTGTATCTTGACACCGTTTTGGAGGAGCACACGAAGCGGGAGCATCGTGCTGCCGCATCTCCCTCACCACCAGCTCCCCCTGCACTGCAAACGGCACCTGAGCAGGGCGAGGTGACTCTGGACCTTTGTCTGAGATGTCCCGTCGGCACCGTGCGCGAGCAGATAACCAGATTCTTGTTAAAACTTTTAAAATACGGCACGTGCTTACCTGAAACTCCCCACAGGGTTCAACCTCTTGGCATTACAGAATCCGAGAGCGGGTGGTTTTTTCTTTAAATGAAAGAACAACAGAACCTGGGCTCCAATATTAAGCATAAAAGAAAATGTTGCTTTATTGCAATAGCTTCTCTGCTGTACAACTCATCAGGACTCTTACAAGCAAACCTATCGTCAGGACTTTGCTTTTAAAGAGCAGCTGGGATTCATCACAGTCACGGCGGAAGATGAGGTACTTACCACCTCATCAGATCTACTGCAGGGATTTACTGCTTTCCTTCCCCATTAACAGCTTTTACAGTGCTGCTGCACATTAAGATGCATTCACTTAACTCAGGCCTAGGTTTTATGTACACCTGATCCCAGCTTCTTCTTGTTCTTGGGGCTCGCGAGCAAGCCCACGCCCCTGTCCCTGCTGGGTGGCTGTTCTTGTGATTAAGGACTGCCAGGACTGCTTTTAATTACCGCTCGGTGCCCAGAACGGCGTGAAGCGCAGTAAAGGCACGCGCCGCGTGCGCTGAGCCTTCCTGCGACGCCAGAACGAGCAGACGAGGCGAGCTGCCTCGCCGTGCTGAAAGGAGCTCCGTCGACTTCTGCTTCCCTTTTGCTCCTGTCATTCGTTCAGACGCTATCGCTGCTCTCCCAAATTTGGTTTATCGTTTTCTTTTCTCATGTCCTTTCGCTCTTGCTACCCATCTTCTCCCCACCGTGTCCTGTTTTACCTTTTCCTTTGTTTCCCACTCCTCCGTGTCATCTTCTTGCACGTCCTCCTGCCCATCTATCACCACTCTTTTCAATGACTTCTTTCTTCCCAGTGGTTTCTTTCCTGCTTGGTCTCACTTTCTGCTCCCTCCCCCAAAAGTGCTGTGTTTTCCATGGTCTGCAGGAGCACAGCTCGCTCTCCGCCCTCGCGCAGCGCATCCCAGCAGCTCCGCTACAGCACGGTGAGCAGCAGCCAGGAAAAAGGGTTCCCACCACGTAGCAGCGCGAGAAGCCTCCCTCTCTCCTCACCTCCTCAACGGAGGCGTCATGACCGGGAGCGACCAAGAAACACCGACGACTCTCAGCAACTGAGGGAAGAGAACTGCGGATACAAAAGGGAGGGTCCAAACCACAGGCTCCAATAGTACAGGAGGACAGACAAATTTAAGGCAAAAAAAGGTCTGAAGAAAACTGCTAGCTTTGTATGAAAACGATATGAAGGCACAAACAGTAACTGCTGAAAGCAGAGGAGGATGTGAGGTAAAGGAGCGCAGGGACCAACTAGAGAGAACCCAGTGGATGGCAGCCAGAGTCACCTCAAATTCGGGATACATGGTTTAGGAGAAAAAGTGAACAAATTGGGTTATTTAGTTTGGAGAAAAGATTTAGGGAAGATATGATAACTGCCTTTGACGCGTAAAAGTTTGCTGCAAAGAGAAAGGGAAAGTATATTCTCTGGGTGGATGAAACAGGGATTAATATGCAACCAGGGAGGTTCAGGTCACACATTCGTAATGTTTTTATGTAACTGTGAAAAGTTAAGCATAAAATTAAGAGTTGTCACCACTGTCATCAAAAATAGGTTAGACAACAAGCTGTCAATAATAGCAAAGGTGCAGCTATCTCGCCTGGAGGCTGGAGCAAATATCTTATTGCCATTTTCAGCTTTACCTTCTACGATGCTCCAGCATTTAATGACAGACTAGTAGTGGCTGTTTGTTAAGATAACACTAAAACGCTGTGTGGCACGTGGTCACAAGTCTGACTATACTGAAAACAAAAATGGAAGGGACTAGTATTTTTCTTTACATTTTATCTTAAAAGGACTCAGATATTTTACTATATTTAAATTGCAAATGCTGTCACGCAAGAAATGGTAGTGCTCCCCATGTATTATCCACGCAACTTTCCAGGCTGAAGAACTGAAATCATATGAAATGACTGAAATAAAATATTAAGCATCATGCAAAAAAATACAGATATGATTAGCCACACTGTAGTACTTGTATGTGGCTGTCAGATGATGTATCATACTATTATTTGGTCTTCATTTACCATGGTAGCATTATAACTTAATCGGTACCAAGCATTACATCAAGAACTAAGTTATGTATCAAGAACACAAAGGATTATGCGAGTTTTCTACCAGGAACAGGCCTCAACATTGTATGACACAAATATCCAGTGAATTTTTAAGGATATTTGTTACCAAATGTATTTGAAGGGGAGAGGGAGTAAAGGAGCAGTGGGGCAGTTTTCTCCTGCACACGGTGTCGATGAGATCGCTGCCTCCCGAGAGCTCCCGATGGGCCCGTATTTGGGGGAAAAAACTGCTGAGCATAAAAAGAGAAGAAAACAACTGAAGATCAAGGGGAGGGGAGGCTGGCAGTGAAAACGTCCTGGTTTACGTGCAGAAATATCTCCACGAGGAAACAATACCATCTGTTAAAGCGCTCGTTAACCTACGCGGGAGGAGGGAACAAGAACGAGCGGTAGGAAGCTGCAGCCACGGAAACTGAGACGAGACGTGAGAGCTACCGCGGGTGATGATGCTCAGCCACGGGAACGGATTACGAGGGAAGGCAGTGGGCTCGCCATCCTTGGTGCTTGCCCAACACGACCACCTTTCTAGAAGACGTGCAAACACAAGCTATGCTTTACTTGCACTTCAGTAGCTGGCCTCAATTAGGGATAAATTGGTGAAAATATGGCCAGTAACAAACAGGAGGCCAGATTACAGGGTATTGCGTCCATCTAGTCTTCAGGTGCATGAAGCACGGTGGAAGGGGAGAAGGATACGAAGACCGCGTGCTGTTCTCACAGCCGGACGCCCACCACTACACCTGAGTCCCCGAGGTTTGTCCAGCGGGACTTGGCAACACAGTACATGAGAGACCTGCAAATAATCACATTATGATTAATTATTTTACAGTTCCCCAGAGGGTACTAAACACTTCATAATAGAAATAAAAGATGGGCATTTTAAGAGTTTACAGTTAAATGTTAGCCATAATGCAATGAGGATTAATAAACAGAAGGGAGAGAACAAGATGAGGCAGAACAATGACTGGAAGCGATAAGATGGCGAGTTCATTAAGTTTCAGTATGCAGGCATCTTTGTGGCTTAATTAAAAATTTTTAGGGTGGGAATTGCTTCAATTACAGTGATCTACCACGGCAGAGATCAAAAAAAAGCAGCCTTAAAATACATAAAAATATTTATAAAGGAAACAAAGAAAACATGACCAGAACTGAGGACTGCCGACACGATTAGAGACTTCTTGCTAGGGCCAGTATCCCTGGGAATATCCCGTAGGGAAAGGACATCCATTCAACTCAGATATTTTTGTGGCACTAAGGTAATATATCAGCACTAAGAAATACTGTTTCTACTCATAAGATCAAAAAGGAAATCGCACAGTGAAGCGGATGCAAGAAGGATGCAAACATACCCTAACTATTCAAGGCAGCAAACATCTGCATGAAAAAGCCTAGGTCACTGGCATGAGCAAAAAATGTAATTTATGCTCCAAAAAAAGTGTAATTTTGTTCAAAAACTAATCGTTTAAATGGCAGCCAAATACGGATCACCAATGACGACTCCCTCTTCAAACACTCATACAGATACAAAGTCATTTCAGGTCTGCACATTTTTACTAAATGGTTATTTTTAAGCGAAATAAAAGGAAAGAGTAATTAAAAGTTACTGTAGACAATAAGAATATGATGCTATCATTAAAATATAGGGAATGAAGAAATACAACTCAAGTAGGTACATAAAATCTACATAAACTGTTCTGTATGTAAATTTGTATGGCCTTTGAGCTGCAAGAATTGTGCAGTCTTCTGTCACGACTTGTGATTAGCAATGACTGAAAAAGAAAAAAGAGATGCAGCAAGGAACAACTCAAACCAGGCTTTTGTTTTAAAGCTGTGATTTCAAATAATTAAGATTAGACAGTTGCATGATTGTTAGGAAAAAATACATCTGCATATGAGTTTTTGCCCTATTTAACTTGAATGTTCTTTCTCTCTATTTAGTAAATAACTGTCAAATTGATGAAGACAAATTACTGAGCAAGAAAATAGTAACAATTCAACAATTCTGGTGGTTGAAATCCTTCCTGAACTTATTGGGAGCACGCAATACTATACAAAGGACTCCACTGAAAATCAAAAAACCTAAAATATTTTTATAAGCTACAGGAACTCTAAGATCACGTAAGGAAGCGATTAATAACGTTTTCAGTGGAAACAGGAGGCTGTAACAGGAATGCGGGCGGCTCCTCACCAGTAACGCCCTTACTCAGAACTGGAATGAGCGAGCAGGGATGCTCTTCAGACCTGATCTTCTTTACAGCACCAACACGAAACCAGACTTCACGGACCCGTGTGCGTATAAAGCTATACGCATTTAATCTCTGAAAAAGTATGTTGATTTGTGCCACTGACTGTACCAACAATTGTGTGACCTCAGGAAAGTCATTTAAATTTTCTCTGTTTAAGTTTGCACAGCTCTAAGGATGAGTACTTAAACCACCTATCTCAAGAGAGAGCGAATTAGCTAATATTTGCACAAAAATCTGACATCGAATGGCAAAACGCACTGGATGAGCGCAGTGTGTTATTAGCGTGTGCACACCAAGACCTGTCCTTTAATATAAACTTCAATGTCTTTTATTGCATTGCTAGGTTTTTCTGTGACCTTCACAAAACCTCTGCCTTACCGTTCAGTAACCAAACTTGTGCAGGTACAGGACAGCGATGCCAGTCTGATTCAGACGCTTAGTCCTCAAAAATATTCAAGAGGCCAGAACTTGCCAGCAGCAGCTGTTCCCGTACCTGGCCCCAGCACCTTAGCATTTTGTGTAGGGTGCTGAACGACCTCCTTCCCAACCTTCACATGTGGTTTAATGTAAGCTTAAAAAATGTGAAACGATCCAAAGCCTCTTAAGACTTGGTACTTTGTCTCAGTAAACGGCATAAGGAAATTCTAACCAGAAACATATGGCTTTTCATAGTTACAATTATCCAACTTTGGCTGGAATAATTAAAAATATCCTCAAGTTTTAAGTACAAAAGTCAGTCTTTATAGCAACGAAGATTCAATTACATGCAAAACAGTTACAGCCTTTTACCCTTTATTAGGGCCTACTTTGGTTTGTACTTTATTTATGAAAACAAAGTAACACGAAATTTGGTAATTCTTTTTGAATCAAATCAAAGTTTGCTCATTCAAAGCAAGATTTCACAGGTTAAATTGAAGTACAAGCAAGAAACCAAACCTAGACTAGCTCACTGCCCTGCCTGTTCCTTGGCATCAAGGGTAGCACGGAGCAGCGTAATATTTGACCTCGGTTGTTAGTATTTATAACCATTCTCATTTATAGCTCCACCGATTGCTGTATTCTTAAGCTCTCCGCTCGAGCAACATGTTTACGGCGTTTGTGTACAGGAGCCACTTGGTTCCTGTTATCAGCTACAACGTGGAAATAATTTGGCTGCTGAACTCAGTGCGCCCGGGAAACACCACTGAAACAAGGAGACTTCCCTTAGGAGACTGCAAGTCCCAGGTCATTGGTGATGTGACAGAGAAAGTCCTGTTTTTTATGAAAGCTAAGCTCTGTTTTAGCTCTCTTTCTTTGTTTGCCAGAACAGTGTTTCCATATTTCTCCTTAGGCTTTTTTTTTTTTTTTTTTTAAATACATAGCAGATTTTTGGAATCCAGAACAATTTCGTAATTATGCCAGTTCTGAAATTAAGAGACAATGCTTTATAGAGGTGGGCTATTTTAGAACTACCAAAATGTTATAGCAAATTACACGAGCAGTAAATGACTCAAATTCATCGTGACAGGTGTCTGCTTGTCCTTTAGGAAGCCAATTTATGCGACTCTACCATGTAGAAAGAAGCGCTGCTGTACATTTGGCTGAATGACATACTGTCAAAAACCCATACACCATTAGCGAGCCCTTTGTCATTACATTTAACATTTTTTCTACTGATTAGGAAAGCAGTGTCAAAGCTATTTTTTTAATCTATTATTCTTATGCTTGTTTAATATAAAAGTATTTCTCCTTTTCCAACAGTCTAACCAAAACATACATCCATCAAGCACTTCTTTATACATCACTGAATCTTAATTTCCAAAAGCAAATATGACTAATATTCAGGCTTTGAGAAAAAATATTAGCTGCTGTTATGCTCCTGTATTTTACTTAAAGTCTATCTCTAGAGACTGCTGCAAAGCGAATTTGATAACCTATCAGTGATACTGCTGTGGCAAATGAATGTTAATAACAAACAGCTACCAAAGCATAATACCCCCATGCCTATCAAAAGCTTCGCGCGGATTACTGCTTTTACAGAGCGAGCTATTTAATGAGCCCTGATAAAGGGTGCATGTGGTCGAAGGAAAAACAAGGGGCTGCAACCTGGGCCTCCCAAAAACCACACACAAGGTGACAGCAGAAGCCTTGGTAGTGCAGACGCAGGCTGAAAAGAAGCCTCAAAGCTATAAATTCAAATCCTCAGTTACACTTAAGCCATACAAGTTTGGGACTGAGCAAAAGTGGTTTTGAGTACAACAAAGAGAACCAAGAGCAAGAATACAACAACATATGTAAAACATATGTAGTAAAACTCAGATATAACAGATTTAGGAATCACTGAAGAAAGAGCAAGCTGGCTGCACTGGAAATGCATACAGATATCCCCAGGCAGGGGGAAGCAGCACCACCATCCATGCACGGAGCACCCAAATGCCAGGACGTATGAGGAATAAAGGAACGATGCAGGTGAAAGGTAGCTACCTCCTCATGTGCCTGAAAGAAACCTGAAATCCACTTAAGTACTTATATACAGCCAAGAAAACTAAAGTCAGTTTTCAATCACCACCTAAAGAGATTTACAGAGCATAATTCTCATACCCTTGATGCAATTTTAAGATGATCCCAGGAGTCTAAAATTTCAGATGATGTTTAAGGTCACATGCAGTCCTTGAATCAAAGTCAATGGGAATTTTTTGATTAATGACCACATGATTTCATCTCGAGGGGATTCTGAACAGGTTGGGAACGACATTTTGTTGAGTGAAGAGACAGACCAGAAGAACAAGCGTGGGCCAAGTCCTCCTACTTTAGACCGACTAAAGAACAGTCTATCAAGGCATGGCTTGTACGCCGTCTTCCAAATTGCCTTCATCAGATTTGCATTAACTCTGATACAGACAACAGAGCGTGCTTTCATATCCTGGACAAAAATACACAAACAGATGGAAAAAGAAGTAATTTGCATCACTGCCCATGGAATAATATGACTTCATTGGATGTAGACTATAAACTATGCTAATTTGGCCCATAAAATAGTCTTAAAGATGAGATTCTGGTGCATCTCAATCAATAACAGACTTTAGAGGACATTGCTTTGAAGAAATCATAGCCTGTCTATATGAAGGCAGCCTGAAAGCACTTTAACTGATGACTAGCACCCACAAAAGCATTAAAGCTCTTTGCTCTCGAAACACTTGACAAGATTTGCCTCCTGATATTTATGGCTCTAATATCTCTAAACACTGTCTCTATAAAACCTGTGCCTGACTTTTTAAAAGCGGGGTTTTATGTCATCCCTTTCACAAATACACAAAGATTAAGTTCTCCTGCCTGTGTCCTTGCTGTTGCGTCAAGCCTATGCGGCTGGCTGTGCCGCGCAGAATAAAAGCGCCTTTGATACAGGGCTTAATGGAATTTTAGTTTAAGAGCTGGTGTTCTAATGAATAATTTTTAGAGTCACTGATTTGAGAAACAGTTTACAAGTCTGGGGATGAATGCTGTTTAATTTGACCTTTAGAACAGAAATTTCACTGGGATTTTTATTTAATTGAAAAAAAAAAAAAGTTTTGGAGGTAAACATCTTGTCGTTCTCCCAGCCCGTCTCCTCCCACGAAGAACTTCTGCTTGGACCTTACAACCGCGTGCATTCAGCAAGGCACGGCCTGCACCGTGACACCGGGGAAGGGGTTAGCACCGCGCGTGGTTTCTGTGCAAGGTTGTGAACCCTCACTGCGTCTTTACCAACCTGCCAGCTCCATTTCGGATGTCTACACCTTCATTTTCCCCGACCTCTTCGCCGAGCAGAAATTGGCACTATTCTCACAACACTCAAAAAGCCTCCGCTGAAGCCCTGCTGTAGGGGCATTTACAGCTGCAGTGTTTTTTTCCTGAGAGCTAAATTAAACCACGCGATGAGAACAGATGCTCACCTGGAGGACTCGCACGGGCTCCTGATGCCTCCAGCCCAGGTCCGGCCCCCTCAGCGGCACGCGGCTGGCTCCGAGGGGGAACCGCTCTGCCGGGAGGAGGCCGCTCCGGCAGCGGCCCCCCAGCAAGGGCCGGCCATCGGGAACGGGCACAGAGCAGGCAGCTGCCCATACGCAGAGCGAGGCGGACACGCTCCACGCGTTTGTTCACGTCTGCTCCCAAAGGGTTAAGCTTGATACCAGCCTTGAATTTTTACGTCCTCCTTGGATGTCCTCCTCAAAGCAGTGGCCTCCGTTAGCCGTGCGGGTCTGGGGAAGGCCAACCCCCTGGGGACCCAGCCGGAGGAGCTGCTGAGCGCCCCTCGGGCAGGCTCAGAGACCTCCATTCGAGCACCTAGCCCACGGGAGCCAAACACCCCTTTAGGTCTGCAGGAGATGAGGAAAGTACGAAGGGTTGGTGAGAAAACCAGAACGAAATCCGTGCTTGCCGAGGCCTCGCTTCCCCTCCGGAGCCCTCCTGTCACTCAGACCCGCGACCTACGTATCGTCTTCGACTTTGACATCTCTATCCGGCTTCTCACACGGAGACTACGTTTAAATCTCGCCAAGTCTTTCTGACTACCATCCATCAAAACCAGACTTACTCGTCTATCTGCATGGCTAAAATTCCTCCTCAGGCTTTTATCCTGCTTCTCGAGCCCTGCGGGAGCTTTACAAACGCCGCGGGCACACACAGCTGCCGAGGTCCCCGCGCTCCTTCTCCTTTTTCCACGCGCCCTTCTCCGTCACATCAAGCACGAGCCGCTTGTCCTCGCTGCCTCGGTCCCCCACGGCGTGCCATAGCCGCAACGCATTACTGCGGTGTACCTGAGCCTTCTTCCAAACAGGCAGCCACGCGGCCCCCTCGCTGCTCCGCCTGCCTTCGCACCGCTCCTCTGACCCGGGAAGAGGGGCTCCTACCAGCACCTGCAACACGCTGCACTCTTTTCTTCCCCAAATCCAACTGCTCTTTTCTGTGATGTTACCAAAACCAACCCAAACACCCTCACTGACTTTATATTCCACTTCATAAGAACTGCACGCTTACTATCCTTCTATAAGAAATATTTCAGATGTTCATTTTGAAGCAAGTATTTTGCGTGAGACAAAGTGCTGAGGACTCAGAAAACTTTATTACTTTAATCCGGAAAATCTGGCAGACGTTTCCCCTTGGGTTGACTTCAATAGAACCATTTCACTCCCTGATTTTTTGATTTTTTTTTTTTTTTTTTTAAGCAAAACAATCATTCTGACACTTTATAACAGCGCAGACGATTCAGTAACAGGCCACGAGCAGCAACTCCACCAGCGACCGGCAGTGCTGCACAAGCCCCTCTCCCACTCGATGACTGGGCACTGCCACCGCAGACGCCCCGAGCTTCCCGCTGGCCCACGCCACGCCACACCGCACCTCCCGACTCTGCAGCTGAGCGAATGCAAATACAGACCCCAAGTAAGGTAAAACGATGTGACACGCTCACTGAGCTGGAACTCCCAAGGAACAATTTCCCTTTCCTTGATAGAAACACAAACGAAAAACGCCCCACAGAGATCCCGGTCTTCAGAGGTTAGCTGGTGATTCAGCTTGCCTACGAAAACGCAGATTATTACGCTACCCGGCACTATGCAGAGAGAAGATGCTTTCTCATTCTGCTCGTACCTCCGTTCTGATGAGTTATAAAATGGCAGTCACGTCTGTCGCAGACAGGCAAACTAACACGAGACGATCTTGGAAGCCCCCCTGTCCTTTGCATGCAGCCACTTATTCCCTGCACTTGCTTTCCAGAAAGAAAACACAAAATAACACAATGACAAAGCAGCCGCTAAGATAAAATTGATTTGCATTGGCCTTGCATCCCGTCTATAGGAACAGACTTTGCTATAAAACACAGGCTGCCTCTAACCCTCAGGTACAGTCTGTGCTGCACCAGGGAGTCCTGGAGCTGCTGCTTTCCATACATCTACAAACATCACCATTTTGCACCGATACCGAATCGGTGAGGATCTATAATCTAAGGATTATCATAATTCCTTCGAAATAGGTGAATAGTATTATTCTGCTTGACAGATGAGGGGAGTCAGAGCTGGAAGGGGAGATGTTACAAGAAGTCATTCTAATAACTGAGAAAATAATACAGACCTCCTGACTCCGTGTCCTGTTGCCTGTCCACCAGACACAGAAGAATAGTGATGATAAGTTGCCACGAACACACATGCTTATGGCTCTGTGGACAGCTCTGAAACTCTAGGATCAGTTTTTGTGAGATTGCTCTGGAAACCCAAAGCAGCCTTAGCTGAAACCACAGATGCTTACTTGGTTTGAGGTGCATCCCACCTCGCGTGGACAGCAAAGGTTCGCAAGCCTCATGTTACTGCTAAAGCTCATAATGAAGAGAGCAGACAGAAAGCACTTGCTATGAAAACGATGCCCAGCATTCAGATTTTAAAGATAGAAGGTGGCTCTCGCCCACATGAAATCGCGAGGAGGAGCTCTGCAGAGGGACTGAGTGCCACTGCAGCCTGGCTTCTTCTGACTATCACAGGCAAAGCCTCTATGGGACTCCTGATCACAATTTCAAGATATTAACATTGGAAGGAAATATCCTTATATACTCTAATAATTATCTGTAAGACAACAGGAAAGATTTCTTTCAAATGTACAAGTTTTCAGTTGGTCACATCTCACATTTTGTCTTTTCAGGGAAGTATCACTCACTCTTCTCACTGAATAACCAGGTTCCCTGAAGGGTCACTACAGCCTTGGAGGTATTGCTTTATATCGCCATCGACACTTCCAGGCTATTCCATTTATTGTCAAAACAATAATTCAAATTTACAGTTTATTTTCCTCTTTTATTTTTGCATCCTTCTAGTTGACATCAGAATAAGCTAACTGAGCAGCAGTGATTTGCAGACGTGAGGCTGTACTGAGTGACAACAGCTGGGCTATATTCTGAGATAACGCCAAAACAAAACTCTAATAACAGTTATTCGCTTGCTGCCTACCTTGATTTTGATTTAAGAAAAAATGCTCAGAAAAATATCCTGTAAATATATTCACACTCAGAGGATAAATACTAATGTTAAGGACACATTAATAGCCACAGCTGACTTCTTTAACAGACTGTTTTCATTCTCTTTTTTTAGCTTTCAAAGGGTGGGCTACATTTCAGATGAAGTCCACCACTTCTCTAATAATCTACTGGTAAACAGCCAAATGGGCCATGAACTGGAACTAACCTGGTGGTAATACATCTAAGTTGTGAAGGCTTCAGGACTGAGATAGAGAAGAGGAAATTTTACTGATAAATAGCTCAGTACCAGATTCTGCACTGAACTAAGGGGAAAGCAGGAAAAGACAGACAAAATCTTGATCTCTCCTTAGACTTACTGTAGGAGCTTTACGGTTTCCTTTATGACCTATGCACTGAGTACAGAAAAAGAATGGAAAATGGAGGTATTAAGTTAAATAGTGAAAAGTCAAAGTGACTGATTAAGCCTAATATCAAGAGATCTTTAAATGCATAGCTATCTATTCTATTTTAAAGTGAAATTGTCCCAAATTCCTGGGATCGGAACCTGAATACTCAGTGTTTCATTCAGAAACATCAGAAAAAATGAGAAATCTTTCTTTTAACTTCATTATGGTCTCTCGATCTGAGTTTTTCATAACACCCTGCCACAACTTAGCACAGAGATAATTTACTCAAGACTGCAAAGAGATTTCACTAACAGCACAGCTCTGCAAGCAGCCTTCAGGCTCCCGGGATCAGCTCAGCGCAATGAAGCGCTCAGCTGAAGCAAGCAACACGAGCCCGCTTCGGAGCCCGCTGAAGCCACCGGCTGTACTTCTCTGCATTTTAACACATACAGAATATGGGTGCGACCTTGCGTTCATCAACAGTTATCAAAGGTATGTGGTAAAAACCATATGACAGTAAAGAAAACACCCAACCCAGTTTGCACCCTGATTTATTTATCCGAGCCCCCGGCCCAGCAGCTTCCCTGCCATTCCCGGGTACCAGAAGAGGCATCGGCAGAGCCGGCGCTTCAGAGGTTGAGCGTCGCTACATCCCTTTTAAACAGGTTATTCCACTGTCGGGCAGCTCGCTTCGCGAGCCATTATCTCCCGGGAGAGGCCACGGGGCTGGTGACAACCGGGTAATCGGTTCCCGGATTTCGCGCGGCACAAAATGCCTCTCAAAGACTCCACAGGCCATTGCATCTCTTATTAATTGTCATCGCAGCCTCTCAATCACATCTTAATTGCAGTCTCCGTTCTTCTAAACCTAACTTCAGGCAGGTGACTTGCTCAGATACTTTTATTATCCTCTTGTGGCTTGAATTAAAAAAAGGAAAAGCTTTTCCAGAGCTTCTGTCATACTGGTTGCAATAACGGTGGCTATTTTGATTAAAGGAAAGGTGACCAGGGTTTTAGCTAACCTACGCACGCCTAGGTTAAGGAGCACATCACCTCCTTGGATTTTTGGAGCTGTCCTCTGTCCCAGAGCTCCCTCTCATCCTTTTGAAGGATAAATCACTTGCCAAAGAGATCACGCTGGAGACGGGCGGCCCCTGGATGAGGTGCTGCCTGTCGGAGGCAAGTCCCTGGGATCGCTGCCTGCATCGAAAGCAGCCACGCAAGGGAGCAGCACCACCGCGCCGTGCCCGCCTCCACCTCGCCAAACTTCTCCCGCCGCCCAGCAGAAAGGCAACTCTGGCTAAATTTTCAGAGCTGCTATGTGATTTGAGGTGCTCCTACGTTTGCACACTATGCGGGGGACAAGGGTTGCTCGGTTAGCCTCGCTGGAGCCGTCTGCGGCTGCGTTTAGCTCTTAACAATGCAGCCCCTACACATCCCCAAAGACTATATTGTCATTATGCAGCATCACTTATTTTGCATACTAAAGGTAAAGTTAATAAATATTGAGAGAGAACAGAAATACCACCTGTGCACTGTTGTTACCTACATTTTTAAATTCAAAAGAAACAGCTCAGCTCTGAGTGACCGTGGTCCCCGCGTGCTGCAGCGAGAGGTGCGGGATGCCGACAGCAGCTCCCGCCGGGCATCGCGCTGCCCTGGGCGCTGCCCTCTGCTTCCAGCGGCAGTGAGTCGGCCTCACAGGAGCTGAAACGCTTTTCCTAAACATCCGTACAGACTTACGGGATTACTAGCTGCTGGGGAAAGGGGTGCTGACTATTTACAAATACGCTGCCACTGTTTTAACTAATCTATACATCTTATTTATAACCCTTGGGTGGAAACGCACCAGATATAAATCCTGTGTCTCTGTTCTTTGCAAGTTAAGGGCCCTTCCATCACAGATTAAAGTAGGTTATATATCTGTCCTCTGTCACATACTCCCCATTGGTCTTGTTCATCCAAAAAAAAGGCTGTGCGTGCCTTAACCCAGTTTCGCAGCCACGAGAGGCCGCGTGGCAAAGGTGCAGAGGTCGTGCACTGATTCCCGAGCACTGACGACTGCACTTTGCACCGCCGAGTGAAGGTTTCAGCAAAGGACAGAAACACTGGGAAATACCGGCAGGTATAAAAATTCAAACAAATTTGATATTTCCCTTATTAAAGAACGTACCCCGCATCACATCAAACCCCGTTCCTGTGGGACCAAACACGATGAGTACCTGGTTTTGGATAAGACCTTTGGGCCCTCTCTTGATCGAAATGGTGTTTTTCTTTTCACGGACCCCAGAGAGGGAACAGGGACTCCATTCGCATGCACACAGGAAGAGACAATCTGGAGCCAAATTTAGCACAATTAGCCCCAACTCTTACAGCCTAGACAACGGCAACATCATGACTTGGCAGAAGCAGGGACACCACAAACAGCTTTTGTCTCTACTCTTTGAGCTGCGACTTGACAGCTTCATTGGCAGAAGGGTGCATGGAAGAAAACCGTTGGGTGCAACCCGAGGAAGACCAGAGCGAGGTGGCCCTCGCAGTGGACGGAGGTGGACAAAGCTCAGCAACATCTCTGTGCTGTATCTGCAGGACTTCGGGAGCTACAGAGCAACCCTCCCTTTAGGGAAGATGAAAAGTTCAGGGAATCTCTCTTAGTAGAGATTCTGTAAGAAAATGGATTTATTTATAGAACATAAAATTTAGAAAAAGCATCCGGCATATCTGGGAAATTTTGTAGTCTTTCTTTCAGAGCCTTCCTAGAAACTGAAACACGAAGATCACCAGAGACATTGCAGACACGAGCCCCCCCGGCGCTGTACCGCTGGTACCGTGCAGCCGGCCCGGCGCCCCACGGCAAAACCTCGTGCTTCACTGGGGCACAGAAAGGAAATTAAAGGAAAAAGATGGGGCAGCAGAAGAAATTTGGGGGCGTGTGTGGGGGCGTAACCCCCGAGCTGTGGGCTCTCAAGTGGGAGGCAGTGCTCCAAAGTGCCAGGAAAAAGCAAACACCCCTCTGGGAAGATGCAAGGCTGCAAAGCAGCATAAGAGATGCTTGAGCAAGAAACGCGCTCGGAGCACGGTGTTTCAGCACGTGGGGGAACGTCAGCCCCCGAGCCGCAGGGCTGGCCGCTCGCCGGGGCTCCCGCGTGCCGGCACCGGGATGGGGACGCGGAGCAGCTCGCGGCCGGAGGCAGGTGCCCTGGAGTAGCCAGATGCCATCTGAGTCTTGGCAGGGCAAAAAGCCCAAACCCTCCGTCTCCTCGTTTCTGAGAGGTTTTTTTCCTTCTTCCTCTTTTCTCAACACTCAGACACCAGCAATCACTGTGGAAATGATTTAATTTGGGTCCCAAATGCTCCATTCAGCTGGAGAAAACAGCATCAATTCACTGATCAATCAATGCGATTGTTGGTGCAGTTGTTTGTTTAGCCGCGAAAAGGCAGATACTTTGGTGGTTTTCTGAAAATGTTTTCGTTATTAATTGTTCTTGAAAGAATTACTTCCCCAATCATTTAATCTTCAAAACGAAAACGAATGCACTTCAGGGCAATAAGAGGTACAACAGTAAGGAATCTGAGCAGCAATTATAATTTGTTTCTTAGCAACTAATAGCAAAAATTATGGGATTTGCTGTGGTACATGATATAGCAGGAATCACTCCAGCAATGGGAATATCGAAAAAAATCCTTTTCAGTATAATGTTGGGAGTAATTTTCTTTTTCTACCACCATAGTGAAATTATTCTGGGATGGTAGGTCAAAGCCCCACAGTATTCTCATTACGAGCACATCATTATTGTATTTTCTGCTGCCATTTGCACCGCGCAGTGCTGAGTCCTATCTGCTAATTCATGCATAGCAATTATTTTCACAGAAGCATTTCTATAAAACAAGTTCCTGTAATAGCGTGGGGAGAAACAGTTTGCCAAAACAATGGTTTGATTCCCTGCAGTTAAAAATATGCCCATGGTTTAAAAAAAAAAAAAAAGGAAAGGAAGAAAAAAGAGAAAAGTTATCATTTCTATAAATGATGCAAATTTAAGACGGTGGCTGTGCAGATGCTGCCGCCCTGGACCAGCAGCTCAGGCCAGGCTGCCTCCAAGCCCTTCCCTCCAGGCACAGTTTAATCTTCAAACCCAGGGAAACAGTTTGAGCCGAGCTTTGCGTGCAGAGCGGGGCTGGAGGCCGCCGTTCCCCTCATGTTTCATCTCGGCTCCGGCGCCACGGGAAGCCTCTAAGCCCGGCCCTGCCGCTGCCCCCCGGCCGGAGCATCCCCCCGCTCCCAGGGTCTCGCTGCTCTTCTGGCAAACGCTGCCTCGAGCACCCTGCATTTCACAAGATCGTTTTGCAACTGCAGAAGATACCCGCAGCGTTAGGATGGAGCTGCTAAATTACAGAGTCCAAGGAAACTCCAGGACAGCGATTTCTTTCAAATAAAACCTCACGTTGCGACTAACATTTAAAATACAAAGTCTTATCAAACAAAGATTTCAAAAAATTGTGTCTCCTGCTGCCTGGGAGGAAAAGACTTTCAGAAACCAGCTTTACAGTACGTTTTCAGCCGAGCCTAGGAAGGGCTCCAGTCTGGGGAGCACAAAGATAAATACTCCAGCACACCCAGAAACAATCTTCAGAGACGTATTTAACCCCTGCAGCTACAGCTTTTTGGTCTGTGCCCACAGCCAGGTGACAAATAGGATGGACATGTCTGTGTTTGGTACTCAAGGTCACTGCTGGCACGAGTATCACTGCCGCAGACAGCATCCACCAAAGGGAGCCTAGCTGGCTGGGAAGATATCACCACGTGCGAGAACCAGCGCTGAAAAGCTAAATAAACAGCAAACCAACAGACTGGTAAAAGAGAATCACACACTAAACAATAAGAAACTATTTACCTATATATGTACAAATATTTGTGTGTAATTTGCTATTAAACTTGTACCTAAAACAAAAGGTCTGGCCAGGGATTGCAAAACCAGTCTGCTAGTCCATCCAGAAGAGGCAAAAGACCTGTCCCAGAGGACAAGGAGACCTGGGGGCTTGCACCAGAAGTAGATCAAAATCACACCTGCCCACAGCTGCAGATTTTTAGGAAGTTAAAAAGGAAAGAAAGAAAGAAAAATATCCCCCCACATGCAAACAAACCACAGAGCTGTGACCCCCAGCCCCCCGGCAGAGCACTGGGCCACCTGGGAAGAGCCACGACCACCCGTGGCCTCCACCAAAGCACAAGCCTAGGTGCTCTCCTGACGCACGCTGACACCTTCCCCGGGATGCTCCACAGCCCCAGGACATCCCTGCTCACCCAGTTCACATCTCCGCTGGCCGCCGTTCCCCTCCCCACCCGTCACCCCGCCCCAGTGGCGGGAGAAGAGCGGCAAAGGGGCCGACTGCCCGAGCTCTGTCCCCAGCTCCGAATGCCGCCCCTGGCTCCCTGCCTCTTCGTGCCCAGGTCTCCCGAGCCAAGGCCAAGGCATCGGCGCGATTCGCACCACCTGAACCAGAACGGCCACCGCAGAAGAGCCATCCCGTGTTCCAGCAGCGCGAGTTGAGGGAACGGTGAAGATCACATGTTGGGCTTGGCACGACCCAGACTAAGCAAAGCAAACTGATCCAAACATTGAAATCGCCTTCTAAGATTCATTTTAAAACAAAAACTACATGATAATGGCATCGTTATCTTGTTCATTCAGAGACCAGCAAGAGCTCAAAAGATGCAAAGCCCAGGCTGAGATGGGAAATGCTGACACTTCGCATTCACAAGCAGGGTATTATCTTCATCTGCAAAAAGCTTTACAGACACTAGTCTTTACAGCAAGCCAGAGAGATAAGAAGTTTTATCCCTTTTTTGTTAAGGGAAATACGGATTTGGTCATGGTGGAAACCACACTGAAAATATGGCTGAGGCAGTCCTAAGGCAAGGTGTGGAGCAAGGGGCTGAGAGATGGCTGGAGCTCCAGGGAGGTCGGGAGAATTGGGGCCAGGAGAGCTCAAATGGGAGAGGATCTGGGAGAGGATGGGAAGAGGGGCTACAGCAGAACAAGCTCTAGCGCGGGAGGGACAGGGACTGCCGAGCTCTGCAACAGGGAGCTCGGGATTGCTCCGGCATTGCCCCCTTCCACCACTTCTGCCTGGAGCACGAGGTGTCCTCACTGCATCGTGCCTGCCGTCCGCCTCCCGGCCCCCCTCGCTGAGCCCCGCGGGAAGCCTGAGACATGTGCCGGCACATCGGGAGCGTGCAGCCTGCCACTGCAGTCCTGCTCCTCTTTGCAAAGATGTACTGCAAAACGCAGTACATCTTCCCTGCGAAATAAACCTCCCCTTCCAGATCTGCTCCATAATCATCATCTTTTAAAGCGTGCTCAACAGCAAAATAAAACTTCCCTTTACCTGTCTGTCTGTGTATTCATGGCTGCGCGTGCTCCCTGGTGCAGCTGCTGCTGGCAGCACGGGTCTTGGCACCGCTAGTTTTGGACTCTCGTTATTCCCACTGCACCAGGTTTTCCAACGGCAATTCGTTCCTACCCGACACCGCTCTTGCGCCTAAGTCCTGTGCAGAGCACGCTTCACCGGCACCACCACGAGCTCGGGCCCCCTCGGCCCCGGCCCTGACCTGCACGGTGCTCGCGGGACAGGAATGACGAAAAAGTAAACTTCAAATGCCACTTCAAAAGCCCCGTAGATCCGAGAGTCTCCTGGATGCTTCTGCAAACGCTCTCTTCCCTTCTCCTGGTTTCCCTTTTTCTCGTTTCCGACGCCTCGGCAGGCAGAGCGCTCCGCTAAGGGGCGGCACCGATGCAGCCCCAAACTGGGGACAGACAAGAGGAATTCCCGACGCCTTTCCCAACCCTCTGTTCTGTGATTTTGTGTTTATGGAGAGGTGGGTGCAAGCGCAACTCCCAGCACCCACGTGCACTAACATCCCATTCCGTAAAACATTTCAGAGTCACTGGAAGCAGCGTGGCAAGGACATTCGTTAGCGAGCATCCTGCTCCCGGGGGACGTTATCCCGCTGGCAGGAGACGAGCCCGCCGCCCTCGCCCAGCCGCGAGCTCCTCCGCGCCAAGCCGGAGCTGAGCAAGCCGAATAACCTGCAAATTCATCTCTCCTGACCGGGGAGGCCCAACTCTGGTGCCACTGAAAATCAATAGCAGCTTTATCTTTGACTCGAACGGAAGCAGGATCCGGGCCACAGTAAATAGGTTTTAGCAGATGTCTGAACGGGCGGTACGGCTATAAACTGCAGCAGAGGAGCTGCACCTCTCCCCGGCCATAACTCCCCATCGATCCCCGTGTTATTTCCGAACAGAAAATACCGCTCAGCAAACGCGATGGTCAAGCTAAGCCTCGTCCCCCCAAACAAAACCCACATAATTTAATCTAGTTCTACTGTGTTTCCATGCATCATTTTGGAAAGCCATCATTAGACCCCACACTCGGAGTTTAAGGCTTTTTTTATTATCTGAGCGTCTGTGCTGGTAAAAGCACAGGGTTCAGAGGATCATTAATCCATATTCTATTACCGCGGCAGAGCAGATCCCTCACTTTCTGAAAATAGGTTCAATTCCAGAGACAGCCAGCATTGCAAAAAAAGAAGAAAAAGAAAATCTGAATGTTAATGATGTATCACAAAGCACATATTGGAGGAAAATATTAGCACTTCTATCATAATGAGTTTGTAACCTAAATACATATTTCAGGGATTAAATTTGCTGACCCTCCCTGACCTCCACAGGAGGTTGAATGGCTGCACATCACAGTTTAATCTTCAGTGAAACACTAGAGAGGAATAATACAGCCCTGCAAAAAAGAGCGAACACATTTTAATGATGCCCCGGGATTCAGCGTTTAACCCTTCAGAAAAAAAAAAGCCCGCGGGGCTCCTTTCCAGGCAGTATCTTAGGTTACTCACACACGACCTACTCAAAACCGGTAACACTGCGAATAAAAACACTTCTGGGCAGGCAACTGCATTGCACAGTGCTACTGCATCCAGATGTCTTGGACATAACGCTGAAAAACGAGCATTACGAGTACAGGTGCACATTTTTACTGGTTCTTAGATGCAAAGCTTTTGCAATAAACTTAGACCAGTCTGTGTTTTCCAGCACTCAGCTAATTCGGGTTGCACTCCCTTTGGTTATACAACTCGCAATGACTTACTGTTTTGCGGAAGCATGGAGCCCAGCTTGATAAATGCTAATGCCTTTTCATTTATCCTAATGTTTCTAATCTGATTATGCAGTTTTACTAATCTAAAATAAAGTTTAATAACCTAAAATAACAAATTCCATTCATTATTATTTTAACTGAGAAAAACCCCGAACTTTGTTTTTGAATTCGGTCCTCTTAATCAGTTAAACCAAACTTTTATTTGGTCAACTACAAAACTTGCAAGATTACTGCCAGATGTATTATTTATTAAGACAGAAAAATTAACCAGAATGTAATAAACATTCTGTATTTGAAGCAAAGATGAAATTTAGCTATTGGCTTCTTATTTTTTACAAAGAATTCTCTGCGTTTGCAGGCTCCTGGCTAATTAATGCATAGTGATTTAAACACACAAAGAAGCTGAATTATTTCCACTCAGGTAGTCAGTGGCAACTGAACTTGCTAGCATCAGCATTTTCTTTTCTACTTTTATGTCTGAATTTTTCAGTTAGCTGCCAGTGCCTAGGCAGCTGGAATCTGGCTGGTATCAAGCCTGCCCTTAAACGACTGACTTTTGTAAATAGTTTGACCATAGCAAAAGCAGTGCTGAAGTGCTTAGCGCTGAATAATGATGCTTCAAAGGCTTAGCCTGATAGATAGCAGGCGGCCGTGATTTGTACGACTGGGCCTGCTGTGATACAGGTGATCTTCAGAAAGCAGAATAAAGCAGTATTTATGAAGCAATCACCTTGACATACTGAAACCTGGAGTTATTAGATGGGTCTTGAGGAAGCTGTTCATTACCCATCTACAGCGAAAATGCATCTTCAGTCATGGAAAAACACAAGTAGGTCATAAGCAAACTGATAATATATTGTAAACTACTCAGGGAGACGAAGGACCTGGCTTCACTCATGGTAATATTTCTCATTACAAATCACCTTCCTGCACTGTGTGAACCTGGCATTTATTGGCATCTTTACCTTTTTATTTTATATATTATAGCTGGAGCACATCAGCTCTTCTTACCAGCCAGCCAGCCAAAACCATTTTTCATCAAACTCTATAGAAAAGCCTGGCTGCCCATTTACTGGCAGCTTGTATGTGTTTAGGAACTGTGTTCCTTGAACTCTTGCATACGCACGCAATGGCATCTCATAGCACGTCCTGCTGTAATTACTGAACTACTACATAACACCCTCCCAGGATAACACCACAGAGAAGTCACGGAGACGATGCACAAACAAGCCTGTGCATCTATTCTCTACCTTCGCCTTTGCAGCTACCTGGCAAGAAAAAGGACTTATGGCCCTGCGTTATCATTTGTCCATTCTCAGGGACCCTATCCTGTACCCCAAAACAGCTTTTCCTAATTTCATACAGTGCTGATTCACACCCACAACTAGGTATTTTGTTCCCCTTATCCTATTAAGAAGCTGTAACTCTGAATTTAACCCAAAACAAGTATGAAGCAGCTACAAATTTCCCTTTTACACATCGAGTTACAAAATGTCATCCATACACATGGAGCTGCAAAATATCATCCACACCTGAAAGTACTTCTACCTAAGTACTGAAACTTAGGAGTCACAAGAACTGTCACTGTGAATGTGCTCATTATAGACAGTATGTTCCTTCAAACATTTTGAAGCTTAAATTCTCAAACAATGGGAAAAATCAATGGTGAGATCCCATTTGCCAAGTACTTCTCCCAGGAGGCCTCTTTCTCAAGAAAGAGACATATTTGCACTGCACGCGCCGTATCATTTTAGCTAAATAATCACAAAGCAAGGCATCTTTTCCTCATTCAAATTTACCCTCTAAATCAAGATGTTTTCTCAGCTCCATGAACAGCTCAGAGAATAATATGTAAATTAGAATAGTCTTCTAATTGCTCTCACATTGCATTGCTCTTGCAGCTTTTCTAGTACGCTGCAGGAATTGAGGTGGAGATGCAGTTGTTACTTACATGCAAACTGAAGCTTTGCTTCTCTGCTAACAATTGTTCCAAAAGGGTTTGTTGCTACACATTGGTACGTTCCAGTATCCTGGGTTTTATTGGGGTTATTGATCAACAGGTTGCCTTCCACCACGCCGTAGCGGTAATCCATACCGATGTCAATACCGGTTCCATTCAACTTCCACCTATAGCACAAAATACTGAAGTTAAATTCTGCTAGTATTAATGGATACTCTCATATATTTGAGAACACAATACATAGCAAATAAAAAAAATTAAAACACCTTTGACTTCTTATTCATAAAACCAGCCTGAAAATGCACGTTTCCTGCACAGGATTGAAATACTCTGTTTCACTGAAAGAGCAATATCCTTGACATATATTTCAGTCTCTGATATGATTAATGCTTGTATTGTTGTTGCTAGTGCTGTTGCTCTTTGGAATTAATCATTTTGCAAGGGGAAGTCCCAGAAACAGACTCTTTAAACCACTCAAGTCCGCAGTGGTTTCTTTTTCTCTCCTGCCTTAGCCGGCTGTTTGTTTTTAAATTTAAGAAAATTCACTCACAGCAGACGTTTTCACAAACCGGAGCACTGAGAATTTCTAACACCACATTGCCCCAATTACAGCAACTGTTATCCCTGTCAGCCCTTGACGGAGCATGCAAGGGAGCTGCAGCCTCAGATCCGCTCCCTTTATCAGAAAGTACAGAGAAAAAATTTGAATATGTTTGCATGAGCGAATGAATCAACACAGTCTATTGCATTAAATAGTTAGCAGTGTCAGAAGGCAGCAAGAGGGCTGAGGTCTTACAACTCTAATTGCTTTCAAAGTGGCATTTACTTTGGTGAACAAAACGAGAAAGGCACAGAAGAAAAAAAATCAGTCTAAATTATTCACACCGGCTAGAACGGATGTCTGTAACAGCAGCAGCACTACAACAGTACAGCAGCTTTTTTCCAAGGATCTCAAAGCAGTTTATAAAGCTGAAAACAATCAAGAGCTCTGTCCAAATTTATGGAAAAGGATGGTTAAACAGGGAGCGCTTAGGAGGAGGGTTTTCTAACCTATTCTGTACTGTTAACACGCCTGCACATGGAAAAAGCACCCACAGACACGCGGAGGAAGGGAACGCTCCTGCATGAAGTAGCCCCTGTGCAAGCCTCGCTGTGGGTGGCACTGATGGGTGCTACACCAATATTATGGTAGCACTGCCGTTTTAAACACAACCAAAACCCAAGGAGGCCAAAATGGCATGTGCTCATAACTTAACACTCACCCTGAAGGAGGTCCATGCCTTTCCTGTCTCGCCAACCCTTTTCTGCTCCATGTGCAGCTCACGTAGAGCCTCCCCACTCCATCGAGAGGGGAACTAATTATGGGCTACATTTGCCTTTCCTTCCTCCGCTTCCTTTTGAACCTTTTTGAACTCCTGTCGAAATTTCGCAGGAGTGCTGCAACACACGGTGGCCTCGCCATGCCTCCTTCTTCGGCTATCAGCATCGCGAGAGACACCAGCAGTAGCACCGATTTACAGCATGGCGAGGATGCTGGCAAAAGGGGGCTTCTGGGATGCTACTGCAGCGGAGATCACGCTAAAGAGCGGTTAAACAGCTAACTAACCCGATAGTCGGTTTGGGATTTCCTCTGACTTCGCAGCTCAACTTCACTTTCTTCTCCTCGGAGTCCAAGGGAAAGACCAGGCTGCTCGGCTCCTGCAGGAAAACCGGCCCGTGCAGCGTGCTGTCATCTGCGGCAGAGAGAAGGAAAACGTAACAGATACTTGGTGGAATCCCAATATATTAGTTGTGAAAGTTTAAAAGAAAGAGGCTGTATGTCATTCATTCTAGAAAAGATGTGAAAACTGCACTTTCTTTTAAAAAGCCAGCTGTTTTTTTGAAAGCCGTTGAACCTCACGGGCTCAACACTCACTAAAATATTTGTTCACTAAATAGAGCATGGATTTAAATTTTACATAAAGTTCAAACGAATGGGAGCAGGCACGACCCTATTCTCATAACGCAGCTCAATTAAAGTCAGAACACTTAGCTTCACCTTCAAAACCTGAAATATTATCTCTGTAAATTAAAAAGCCATTATTAAACACAACGATGCAATAACGTGAGCTGAAGTCCACCGGCACTTACAGCTCCCAAGAAACTCCTCCACTCTCCCGGCCCTGCTATCCATCAAAGGACTGAAACCTTTTACAGCCACGAGCCTTAATGGAGTACCAGCATCTCACAGGAGCACCTGGTGACACACTGCACCGCTGTCAGCGGTTTCACATCTTCTTGCCTCGGAGCAAGGGCCGGTTCTGCTCATCTTCAGCTTGCACCACATCAAGAACACAGCTGCTGCTTTACGTGACATTATTTTGTGTATTACTCTAGTCACCTGTTACAGTATTATCATGACTGTAAGCAATAACAAAATCTGTAACAGCAGCAATAGCAGGATCCGTAGCTGGCAATAGCAAATATTCTTGCTTTTCAGACACGCGGGGCTCCCTTGCTGCAGCCCCGCAACCGCCCCGGCAGCCAGCCCACACCACAGCGCGCTCTGACAGGATTCACGGCCAGAGGTTATTTATAGGATTCTTCCCTGTACTGACTTTTATTCTTTATTTTTATTCTTTAAAACATATATTTTTTACCCTTTGTGCTATTAACTCTTCCATCTCCTCTCACCTCAGCTACTTCGTCCTCTTTAATTCTTTTTTTTTTTTTTGTCTTTTATTATGCTGGGGACTAACGGTGAGCGTTGCTTAACAGAACAGGTAGATCGGTGTAATGAAAATAACAATAGTAAAAAACAATCAAAATTTTATGTGAAACTTGGAAAGACTCAAAAAAAATAAATAAAGTCAAGTTACTTTTTCATTGCCTGGCACCTTCGGCATCCCTCCCTGTGACCGAAGCTAGCGCAGAAGCAGCAGAATCCCCGTTGCGAGAGGAAGCCTAGGCAGACGGTGTTTCTCACCCCATGACACCAGAAAGCATAAAAACCTCACCAAAACCCCTTTCTTGTAAGGATCCCAAGTCAATTTTTTTCCCAGACCTAAAGAGATACTGATAGAGCACCTGGAATATGTATACTTATGTGCACTCCTTTCCTAGGCACGGCACGAACTCCGAGCAGAACACGAGTGCAGCAGAGCAGCGCCCATGTCGCCCCGAGGACGCTTCACACACCACCGGAGAGCACGGCCAAAACCACATTTCAGAACCACGAGCTGCGATTAACGCTAACCCGCCCGGCAGCACGGCGCAGCGGGAAAGCTGCCATGCAAACAGGGACCGCTCTGAGGCAAATGCCTTCGCGGTAACCGCCCAGAACACGAAGGACGCTAACTTCTGTGCCCGGTGGGATCGGCTACCCGGTCCCTCGCCCTCGCCAGGGTGTCCTGCCCCGGGGCAGCGGTGCCCGGGTGCTGTCGTGGGCCAGGCGCCTGCCTCCACCGCGGCCAGGCTGCCACCCCCTCGCCGGGGCTCCCACGGCCCGTCCCGGGGGGAGAGGCGGCAAGTGGAGAAAGAGGAAATAAAGAAAAGACAGAATAAAGGATGACAGGGCAAGGAGGAAAAAACCAAAAAACAAAGGGAAAGCACAACAGGAGAAGATGCATCTTCCCGACTGAAGGAGGGCAAGAGCGAACGCCAACAGCCCTCACCTCCTCCGGACGCTGGGGACATCAGCCCAATTTATTGGGAGACAGAGCGACAGCTCTTCGCTCCCGGGAGGAGAGCCTGTCCTTCCACCAAACAACTTCAGAGAGGCTCTGCAGGCAGCGCACAGCAGCGTAACCCCCCGGCACCCCGCCGAAGAGCACGCACGAAGCACGTGGTCCTGCCGCTTGTGTCGATCTTTGTGTTTAACTGCATGTTAGTGAGACCTGACCAGGACCCGTCTATTATTCAAAACACGTTTCTAACCCGGGGGACGGTGCGTCACCATTGCACAACCTAGGAAACTGGTCTGACCCAAAAGGCAGAGAACTAAGGAAGCAGAAACAGTCTCAAAGAGGTGAAAAGACGAACTTAACCCATTTGCCTAAACTAAAATCTCATGCAGCAGAGGCTCGTGCAAGGTCACCAAATGAAACTCTTCTGCACATATTACACCTGCTACCAATGCCGGTCCGCATTCAGCTTTTACATGGCAAAAAGTGCTTGCCTCTTCTAATAGTCAACAAGAGAAAAAGCACCGCTAAGACTACTACTACTACTATTAAGCTTTCAAGAAAACGGCATTAGTTAGGGCAGGGAGAGATTCTGAAAGTGGCTGTCAGCATGTAAGTGGAACAGAAGAGGAGGAAAAAATCTTGCAACAGCGCGGAGATAAAATTATTTTGAGTGCCTGCTCTTTCTTCTTTCTCTTATTGCTGCCTGTGTATAACCAAGATAAGCAAGTCAAAACTATTTCATCTTCAGCCTGTAGAGTCCTATTGCTACAGCCTAACGCATGATTGAAATCACCGCAGACCAGATCCTGCCTAACGCAGCGTGTGACAACAGCTGAACCGTAGTACTTTATAGCAGATGAGGATTTGATCCAAAGAACAGTAAATATTCGGTAATAAATAGAGCAAACTGCCATCTAGCTCCTTACAGGTGGAAAACTAAAAGTGCCTGCACCATAAATAGTGTACTTTCAACTAATTTACAACGTTGCTGGGTGTAAAACAGATCTAACACGTTTAGCGTCAGCAAAGGCAAATGCATTTTGCTACATCGCAGTGTTTGGTTTTGGGGGAGCAAAGTTTTGCTATCCTTACAACTTCCGAATACGAACTGTACACATTTTTTTTATAAAAGCAGTAACTTCAATTCTATTGCAATAACGTTCAGGGGCTTGTAATAACAACACGCTTTTTGCTTATTACTGACGCGCACTGGTAGCAGCCCACTGATGCCGGTCGGAGCCTCCTTCCCCAGTTTACCAGGCTTTTTGCTCGCCCGTTTTACCATCCTGCGCTCATTAGGCTCTCTCTCAGAGCAGCTGTTTAGATGCTTGCACGACAACAGGTTTTTTCCTGAGTTACGTTTCTCGAGCTCGAGCCGGAGACGGGAGAACCCGGAGCGAACACTCAGCCGCCTGGAGTGTAAGACGAGCTGCAAACAAGATGGGTTACCAAAAAGCAGCTTTCATTCCCTGTCACTTGAAACGAACTCACGACTGCTCAGGTTGTCTCCTTGCAGAAGCGTATTTCTCTCAGTAAGATGCAGGGAACAGAAAATTTCAGTAGATTTCATGATAAAAGCATCATTTAAGTGCCGTACGCGGTGCGTTCTGACATGCTGTTGGACAGAACGGGAGAGCAGATGATTTAGAAGAACATGCTGCTATTCCAGCTTCTGCTGATCCTGCAAAATTTATTTTTAAAATGCCAGATTAATTTAAACACAGTCTGAACGGCGAGCGTACTCTCTGCATCCCCTGGCACCCCGAGCTGGAAGGCGGCACGCTCGGTCCGGCGCTGAGTGTTCATGGCATCGAGACATGGAGGTGAACTCAAACGAGCAGGTGAAACCGCTCCCGCTCTCCCCGAACATCAGACTCCGTGATGGATATCGTTAGCTAAATAGAACTACTTTAATTTTCATCCAAAGTTATGGCCAATTTGAGAGAAGGTTTAATTGAATATTCCACACTGTAGGGAAAGATAATAACTAAACCGGAGAGAGGATTCTTGGAGTATGTCCAGGATAAATGATAAAAATCCATTCCCTGTTTGCTGCCGAGGGAATTAGTTTCTGCTGCGTACACCGGTGTGTCTTCATCCAGAGCTACAAGTCGGTATTTCTTCAAGACAAAATTTCACCTTGGGAAGAGCAACTCTTCGGGAAACCAAAAATGAAACAGATAGGACAGCTCAAGGGCATCCCTGATTAAAGTGGCGTAATGCTCCTCAAGGTTCCTCAGCTGTATTTCGTCTTCTTGAGCACGAAAGGACCAAATAGCTTGGCTCTTTATATTTTTTGCCTATCACTTCTATTAACATCGGTATATCAACTGCACTCACAAACGCTGAGAATAGCTTTGAAAGGATACGAAAGAAGTTTTTACACCAGATATTACAAATAATTTTGTAGATTGTTAACAAATGAGATACGCTTAGGGCACTTGCAATACAAACGTAAAATGCATTTCAAAAAAGGAGATTTCACAAGTCCTGCATGAAGGGTCATTTTTAGGAAGAGAGCACCTCAGCCGCGCCTGCCAGGGCCAGCGAACAGCTGTCCTCTGCTACGGGCCGTTCTCCGCTCCTGCCAGCGATGGCCCCACGGCCGACCCACGTTTGTGGAGCAAAACCGGTCAAGATTAAGTAAGTAAACAAAAAATCCAGACACCATCTTTGGGAGCAATGCTGAAACAAGCCAAGAGGGTCCTCCCTCCCTTCCTTCTCAACACCCCGACGCTGCCGTCTCATGACCCACGCTTCTGGAAAGCACCTTCTGAAGGCCCCGTGCAAGATCGGCGCCTGCGAGCCACAAACCCCCGACGGGCTCCCCGGAGCTGGGCGCCGTGATCGGACGCAGCTGTGCTCTCGGGGCCCTGGCAGCGCCTGCAGTGAGGTCCGGACCCTGCTTGTGCTGGGGCACCCCACGACAGTCCCCCGCCACGGCGAGGCTGCCTGCTCCCCCGCTCGCTGCTTCTCTTCGCTGAGATACCTCCATTTCCCACAGACCACTGCGGCACCAGGCACGAGGAAAGGTAAAGCGGAAAGGCTGCTTGACAGGTGACATCTGATACGCGAGCATCTGATACCTTGGTTCAAAAGCAGTGTCAGATACTCCTCAGAGACAGGAATGAGACTGTAAAAATCCAGAGGGTCTCTAAAGCTCAGAAGACAAGAAGAAATAAATCTTCCCCTAGCAAATTTAAGAGTGGAAGAGCTCCAGAATTTCAAACGGAGACAGTGACGGTCTGACTAGTCCATTTATGAGTGACCCAAATATCTGAAGCATTTTGAATTACAGACAGGGTTAAACACATCCATCCATCCCAACGTGAGCGTGTCCTGACCTCTGAGGAAAGCCTGGAGTCTATCAATTACAGGAGGTCACGAATCGGCCCCTGGCAGCTGCCTCTGCCGGGATCCGGCAACGTTGGAGCGCAGTAATAGATGTGCGAAAGCCAAGTGCGGGTCAGGCTCCCGCCTGGAGAATTCATCTTTGAAGTCTCATTCTGTCTGACTGCCTCCACCACAGCAGTTATCGCAATTTCCCCTATTTAAATGCCGCATGATTAATTACACCAAATGTTAACAAGTTAGCACTTTTCATATAAAATGTCATTACCTGATCTGTACATGCAAAAGCGAGAAAGTTTTTCTTTTGCTTAGTCTTCTGGGTCTAGACAAGCAGGAGGAGGCAATTCATGATGCAACATAATGACTGACTTGTCCTACGACAAAAACTTCATTTAATGGAATGTAATTTGTGTTATCATCTTTGCAAGTCAACACTATGATTATGATCACAGATGTTCTCTTCAATACACGATAAAAGCACATTTCTCTCCATGACTGCAGAAAATCACAAGTTTCTTCACCAAGCAGCCATCTCCCTTAGTCATCACAGCCGACATCAGAAAACAAACACAAACTCAGCCTGCGAAGGATGGTAGCTCAGGCTGGAGCTCATATAATAACAATAAGGAAAGAGGACTGGGGCACCTCCAGGTCCTCTGACATAAGATCAGTTACAAAAGTAACAGAGAACCCGTAGCATGTTCATTAACCATTACGTTATTTGTTGATTTCCGGCTCTGAAACAGTAGAAATGGCCAAAGGGATGTTTTTGAAAGATACTTCCAAATAATAAATAAAAATCAGATTTGTTCTGATGTCTTATTAGTTAAGTTTTAGCCTTGAGGAAATCTTGGAGCGGAGCTATGCAGCCCACATCCAAGGAATACGATAGGACATCAAAATACTGTCCTTAACTAACACTATGCATCAATTGCTAACGTCGGGTAGTAACCAAAAAATGCACCTTTTCCTTCTTGAAATAACAAAAACACTAATTCTGTTTTCAGGAGACGAATGATACCAGTTCCCACAGGGTTCTCGAAAGCTGCTGGATAACGTGGCGGCTATGCAGAAGACTGAACATGCTCTATAAGCAGGAATAAGTACGCTAAACCCAAACTGTCTTAGACACCTGGCATAAACATCTTTTCCTATAGACTTAACTATTGGATCTAAACATTTTAAATGATCGTTTCTTTGTTGTTACTGCTCACACGTAACTCTTATGGATTTGAGCTGTGACTAGAAATACGACGGCCAGAACCCACCAGCACGTGACCAAAGCAAGCCCAGGTCAAAATCTGAGACCTGGTTCTTCAGCTGTTGGATATGTTTCCTCAGTTATTTTCTTTATCCTCCCCTAAGACTACTGCTATAAGGCCTCATGCTATTATGTCATTACTTAATTGGTCAAATCTGCTGTTACAAGGGAAAAAACACTCTCTCACATTGTCTCAGCTTTCTTTTGTTTCAACAGTGAACACAGAGACAAAATGAACATGATTGTAGCAACCAAATATTGAGGCTATTAAAACTCCTCTACAAATGAAACAAATAGGTATGTTTGCATCACCCATGAGGGCTGTGCTCGTTCACACACAACTCCTCACCACACACTCCACCAACTGGGGTTTAACATCTTAAAAATGATACTTGCTTGTATGCACAAACTAAAACTTAGCTGCTTTGCTACTCCGATTTTGAATACCATATCCTTAGTTAACAATAGACTTCAGAACATCTGACTGTATTAGATACAGCCTTAGATAAAATACTGATGTTTTTGTGTTTTAAGGTTTATATATTTTTTTAATTCTTCCAACTCAGGACATGACATACTTCCAAACGAGGAGGTCAATCAAGGACAGAGAAATTGGTCCTTGAGAGAGGCACAATTCCTGCTCGTAGTCTACTCCATCAATAGCACTAATCTTAACCATTAAAACTGCGGCTTTGAAGCATCTTGCCTCAACTCATTGCCCTCATTCATCACCCGGCACGCAGGTGGCCTGCTGCAGGAGTAGCGGGTGGCAGCAGCCATCTCCCACGCATGACGAATTTGGCCTCAGGCTCTCGTGCTCCTGTGCTGCTGGCAATGGGGAGGCCAGACAGTCTGAAACCCTCCAGTACGGCACAGGCAAAGGCAAACCACAACTGTTCCCAGGGCTGTCCCTGAGTGCATTTGCTATCTAGTAGCCAAAAACTGATACTGGGCTGATTTTTTCCCCGTATGTGTTGAAGACAAGTTCTGGATGCAACGGCTGAAGAAGGGCAAAGGCTATGGTTCAGGCTGAAAACGACTTTCGGCTCATTTCTGAGGAAGTGTTTTGAAGAAATTTGAATCTGTGAAATTCTTGGGGAAATCTCTGTTGCCAGCACCCCAGCTGGGTCAATGACTGTTAGAAACAGTCACACCCACACCTGGTCAGTCTGACATGATCTTCATGCCTGCCCAAGGCGCAGTACGGTACAGCATCATGAATACAAAGCTGCACTCAACCGCTCTTAGCCCTGCTCCCCGAGACTGCAGATTCCTCTAATACCACGTTCTTATACAGAGCTATTTGTGGATCGAGTATTATAAATGTTTCAGAGGTCTGTACTAATTAGCTATTGATTTATTAGTAAAATTTAAGGTGTTGAGGTAATTGCTGTCTTCCTAGCAGCACAAGTATCAATATTACAAGGTTTTCAGTTATGCTGAGTATGGCAGGTACTATAAGCTGAATATATAAAAAAAAAAGCTGAATTAAAACATCTGCATGCATTTTTCCTGTGTTCACGTAAAAGCCACGTATTTCCTAGCCACAGTACTTCCCTGAACTTCAATTCATGGAAACCTTTTATGTAATAAGGAAGGTTCTTGGAGCACAAGGCTAGCAAATGCCACCCACCCCCATAACAGCAACAGTAAAAAGTTAGGAAGGACTCACCTTGAAAACACCCCTTTGCTTTAAAATCCTGGAGTCTTAGAGAAGAAAAAGACACTTGGGCAATAACCTATGATCTCCGTATCATCTATTGCTCGAAAACCAAAGACAGCTCTAGCAATGTGTACCGGCTCCAAATTGATTGCGGAGACCAACTCTGCAGAAACCTTCAAGGTGAGAGCAACTTTCTTGTGTGCACTACTTCAAGGAGAAGCCTGGTGTTTTGTTTTCAGGTTAAAGTATATTAGCCGCTGTCAGAAGTAAAGCTGATTCCTGCCAACTTTTTATCCTGCTATTTACAGAAAGGTTTAGGCAATAGATTCCTTTCTCAAATATTTGTGAATAAGCAGAGAGAATTACCGATGCCTCGTGAGCAAGGCAGCACTTCTCTGTGGTGGGGTGAGTAATGGATGATCACTCTGGCATGCTTCAAGTGCAAGACTGGGAACCTAACTCGCACCATGCCACTGCACAGAAAACGCTGGTACAGCGGCTGAATAATTATGGAAATACCAGGAATGCTTTCCCAGAAGAAGGATACCAACAGCTAACGTGCGTGGCTTCCTAGTGACAAAAGAGGCACAAATATTAAAAATTTGAACAAAGTGGAGAGTAAAACAGCTCTCAGACCCTTGCCGTGCCAGCGGGGCTGCAACGCCTGTGGTTTTGGGGTGGAAGCTTTTCCCAGGCTCAGTCCAGCTCCCTCCCCCAGGACACGCACAGCGCCCTGCACCGCGAGTAAAGCACGGCGTGTCACATATGGTCCATGAGCACATGCTTCACACTCAGCAAGCAGTGAAAAGAAACATGGGGGGGAATTACCCAGGAACATTGCATCGGGGAATTGCACGGGAACGAGTAAGGTGAATATGTTCATTAATGCCCGTTCTGTAACATGTTATCAGCACAGGCGGCTTCTAGGCAACTGCGTCGTGACCGATCTGCCCGGCACGTTACCCTGCAATCTGTGCATTTTACTCTCTGCTGCTATTCCCAGCAAGTTCAGCCTGCTGTCAACGGAACAAATTTCAGCACAACTGAAGAAACGGGGAGAGAGGGAAACCTGGTGTTTATAACATGCTATGTATTCACACGTTTGGTGCAACGTTGTCAGCAGCAGCTTGCAATCACCTCCAGCTGCCTGCAGTGCAAGCCTGACGCCAGCCCCGGTACCCGCAGTTTAAAAAGAACCAACTTCCTTAGGAGAAGAAAATAAGCTGTCTTGTAAGACTATATGAAAAAGTAAATCAAGACCATTCTTGCAGTCCTTACTGTCCTCCATACCCTCCTGAGACACGCCAGCCATCGTACGGCACAGTACCGTGATCCTGAGCTGGCTCCTGGATGGGAAAGCTTCACCAGCTTTTCCCATTGCTGCTAAATCAAGAAGTGTGTAATCCTCTGAACAGGATCCAATGCTATAATCCCCAGGTGGCTACGTCACGTAAATGGATTTAAAGTATTTGAAGTATACTGCCGGGACACCAGGCTGGCACCCCAGTTAGTGGAAATCTCTGCAACTTCATTTAAGTCATTGGAATTGCATCCATTTAGGGCATTTAGGAGATGTCCCCCTAAGCTACTGCAGCCCTCTCGGATCAGCTCCCTCCCTTCAGCGAGACTCAGGTTCCCCGGCCGGGAGAAAGCGTGGGGCTGGCAGCAGGACCCCCCTTGCTCGTATGGGTCAGGCAGAGGGCCAGACCCTCCACTGACAGAAACGGGCACAAATCCAGCAGGAAAGTCCATGTTTCTGACCACCAAACTGGGGGCAGTTTTAATGAAGCTCCTGGAGTGCAATCAGTGAAAGTCCAACGAGCAGGGGGGTACAACCCGCACGGTCTGCAAGGTACAGCACGTGTCCTTTTAATTTTTAAAGAATGTTATGACCTTCAAGTAATGCAGCAGGGAAAAAAGAAAACCCTGAGATAGCTGTCAAAGCCCTGACTTTTACGACTTCTTATGCTGCGATTTGGTACCCTTAAAACCTGCTCGGAGAGATGACCTTTGCGAGTGACACCTCCTGCCTCCCCGGTAGGATACTCCCAGGGTAAACTCCCAAATATTTCTCACCAACATTTCGGCTTGGTGGGACTGCCCTGGAGATGAAGGGGCTGCTCGCTTTGAACGGTCCCTTTACACCTCCTCAGCTGCCCTCCCGAGCTTTCTGGCGGAGAAGCTCCTTTTCAACGTGTTTCTTTCACCAGGAGAAAAACGCTGCCTAAAACACAGCTCTTTTATATATAAAAGACATCAAAAGCAACAATTTCCAAACAATCCCATCTGTCGCAAGGATAAACATTCGCTTTTCCTTGTCTGTATGGATTTAGGGATCTTCATGCTGAGGAAACAGATACTTAAAACCCAAACTTCACACTTAACGTAATCCTAGGCACACGGTGGCTTTGGACACCAACTTTGACCCAAGGGACATAGCACTTGGCACGAGTGACTCGCAAGCCAGCAACACGGTGTCAGGGAATACGGAATTCCAGAAACAAGGAATAACTGCGGCTGGGGAGATGAAGCACATGGGCTGCCCCCCTCGAGGAGGCCCTTGTTTCGCTGTTACATGAAGGACGTGACGCTCGGAAAAGCTCTGAAAGAGTGCGCAGCAGTAAAATGATTACAGAGATAAAAATCAAATCAAGTATCCCTGAAGAGAGAAAGTCACCAGTCAGATGGAAGGGAGATGATATGCGTTTCTCTAGGAGGAAGCTATCTGACTGAGGCCTAAAATCTAAAACCAATAAAAAGATTACAAACCAATTTTTTTAAACCAATTGAAAAATTACAAGCCAATTTATTTTACTGCTCAGTAAGAAACTGTATGTTGTACTGAGCTGATACAATCCAGTAATGGTTCACTTATGATAAAGGTCCACTTAGGACAAGCCAGCAGGTCAGGGAAACTTTTACGCAGGTCACACATTAGACCTCCAGTGGAAATTAATAAACATTAGCCTTTGCAATATTTTACTATAATTAACATAAAATATAAGGAAGACACTGAAATAGGAGCTGACGTACTTACATTACTGGTCGGAACACCGTGACCATCTGTGGCACTTTGGCAAGTGGATGACCACCAACTCCAGGGCAGTAGGTTTTTTTGCTTTTTTTTTTTGTTTTTTAATAAATTGTAAGTCCAAAGTTAAAAGCAAAAAAACTAAAGAAAATCATATAATTTCATTCCAGTGAGGAGAAGGCTTAATGGGTAATCAAAATAACGTGCACTGCTTCAGCAATTTTTTCATTACAATTAAGAAAATAACGGGTTCCTCCATTCTGAACTTTAAGCATTATCCTGGATTGAGAACTGCCCTACAGAGAAGCTGCTGGTTGTTTCTCGGATTCCTCAAAGCCCCATCAGCGCTCCTCTCAGCAGTCTCTTATTCAGAACTGAGGGCTTCGGCTTTAGCTTGCTTTAGAACTACGCCATTGCATGTCGTAACGAAGACTACGCAGGCAAAATAATTAAACCGAGAATAACTATCGATGGGTTGCTTTGGTAGCACTCTGCTTTCTCACCAGAACATGGCTCTGCGAGCACCAAAAAGTCAAAGGGACAGGGAGTTTTCTCTTGACCTGTGCTCCCCAAGCTGCGGCACCCAGGGGAGAGCTTCCCCGGGGTCCTGCTCCTCGGGAAGTCTGAGAGAGCATCCAGGAGACAGCCAAAAATATCTCAGAGATGGGAAAAATGCCTTTTTAAAAGGTGTTATCACTTAGATATGGAAGAGATGGAAATGATAGCGCATAATTTATACAGGAGGACACATCACGGCCATAGCGTTGCCCTGCCTGCCGCATCCCTGGGCAGGTGACCGCACGGCCTCCTCGGGGCAGGTTCACACCAGCAGCCCTCTCCCCGCCCAAGCATGGGCATTGCACCCTCAGCACCTCAAATACAGCCGTAACCCGTCCCACGGCACAGCACCCCAGCAGAGCCTACGGATGCACTTAAGAGACACCCCGCAGCTCGTCCTAATCCTGACCCACCTCATATGCCCTGTGACCCGGGCGCAAAGGAGAAGCTGGTGGCAGAGGCCAGCGAGGCAGGGGGGCCTCTGCTGCGCCCCGCGGGCCCAGGGCCCCAAGCGACGGCTGGACCCGGACCTCTCTACACGATGCCGCTTCCCTCGACTGGGGCACCTCGGGGAGGGGGGCTTTGAACACTGCCCCGTCCGGGAAATCCTGAGCCAGTGAAGCCTCTGCCTAAGAACTGGACTTAAGATCCGCAACTGCATTTTTTCCATCTCTATCGTCATCTTTGGTTGAAAAGTAGAATGGATTCAACTGCAACCAACCAGTCGACTGAAGATCACATCTCAGATTAAGCTTTGCAGCTCAAAGGATGCATCTGAGCTATACAAGAAAAAACAGCACTACTCTATACATAATCACAACCATTTGCAGCCCAGTTAAAACAGCTATGCCATGGTATCACATGAATCAAAATACACCCTGATAATCACAGCGCGAATTAGCTGAAAGAGTCAGGCTGCGAAAGTCAGGTGTTAAACGCTGACTCTGCTGACACTTCTACGTGTTTCTGGGCCTTGCAATTACATCCTACAATTAAGCAGATCTGTCCCTAAATTAACCACCAATTAATTACCATATCCTCCAACGAGCAGACTTAAATGCTGGTAAGAGTTTTTTTGTTTTGTTCTTTGTCCTTCGAACACCCGTGGGCCTGTGCGGGTGGGATCGGCCCCGAGCAGCGGGACGGGGCGAACACGCTCCCTGTCCGCGCTCCCCACCACGCTCTGCCTTTCGCGCCGCTTGCCCAACTTCCGATTCACAAAACCTCTTTAGAACCAAAATAAATACTAATCTTAAATTCAATGTACCCAGACAGCAAATAAGTTTGCTGTGCTTACTTCAGCATGAATAAAAAGCCCGCGAGGAGACTCCTACATAAGAGTATATTTACAAGTTCCATTACCCACTGGAGAGATTGATGTAATAAACCTATAATAAAAAGCCTCGTGTTATGGATTTCTCTAATGTTTCTTATCAAGCAGCTTGTATTATCTTGGCTTGTGTATTCAATTTAAAATAGGTTTTCAATAAGTGCCTTAGAGCTAGAGGTCATTCTCCCTCAGCTTCCCGGCGCGCAGGAGCAGGTACCGTCTCCTCCCATCTGGGGAACGCGGAGCCGTTTGCACCTTGGTCGAGTACTGTGTACGGAGCAGCCAGGCAGACAGATCTGACCCCAAAAGCACAGCAATAAATGAGCTACACACCTATTTGGATCTTCTAGCTACAGCCATGGCTAACAGAGGCACCAGTCCTACTACGTAATTTATTTTTATTACTAAGTAGAAGTGGGGGCGTTGCTCCACGTGAGATAAACCTCGCACGCAGAAATTGTCATGCACCTTCCCGAGCTGCCGCCGATTTTCAGCTTTGTATTTCACATCGTCTGGCAGGAACCAAACCGCGGTATTCCCCGCGCTCCGCTGGCACACTACCCCACATCTGACAGCAGCTGCTTCACCTTTTAAGTAGAAATACTACAAAACAGCACAACCAACGCAGCAACTAGAGATGCACGCAAAAGCTAAGCACTTGTACCTATTTAATTTTTATTTCTTGGCACTGGATTTAGTGAATAGCCATTAGCTGTTAATTGCTATCCAATACAATTTACCTTAGGACATATTTCAAATCAGCGCAATGTAACGACAGTAATATTTTCCCCATTTATTAAATCATTTAGGCATGCTGTTTTTGTTTTCAGCGCTCAGCCCCTTGCTCTGCAATATTCCCTATGCGCTTCAAAGGGGCTTCACGGAAGAGGAAGGCCCCACGTGTGCCACTGCTGAGCCATGTCCCCTTCCACCAGCACGGCTCCTGCTCGAGCCTCTCGTCCAAGAGGCTTCTTCGCCAAAATGAGTGGAACGGGGCGTTTCTTTGTGATGTTTAGCATATTCGGTGCCAGCGGTTTCCTGCAGAACCGCTGACACTTTGCAGACCTGGTTGTTCACTATGTAGGAACCCAATAAAAACAAAGATGCTTTCAGGCAAACGTGCAATAAAATGGTTAGGTGAGACCCTTAAATCAGCTTTTACGAGAACAGTAGATACGTTTGCCATTGGCCTCGTCCTGCCGAAGGTGAGGGACGCTCAGCGGGGAGCAGCGAGCCTGTCGTTATAAAAGGTTAAGAGATGGCTCCCAGCGCGCTGCTGGTGCACCAGACACACACGTGTCCTCCAGACAACTCAGGAGCCTTCCCAGCCCAGCTGCACCTCCAAAGAGCCCTTGAAAACCGGGGGACATTCACTGTACTGAAACATCGCCCCAGCTTCAGGTAACACGTATCAGTTCCACCTCCTTACAACGCTTCCTCGACCCATTCCCTTTTTCCTCCCCTGGCTCACAGGCCCCTCTTGCCAGAGATGGGCAAAACAAGGGCAACTTGGAAAGAGGACTCCAACCTGCACGTCACACGCGCCGGGACCACGGCGTCCTCCTGCCCATCGGGACAGACCCGGGCTCCGTGGCCCCGAGCCCATCAGCCGCCACGACCCAGAGGAGGCACGAAGGGAGGCTGGTGCCGATGGCATGGTGGGCCCGCGGCTCTGAACACACAAGGGAGGCCGGCGCCAACAGCTTTTGAAGCTTAAATCTGTGTATTTCAATGCAGATAAGGCAGACTTTTAAAATACAGTATTTTTAAATACTTGGACACTCAATTGGACCAAAATATTTTTAGGTACCCAAGATAGATAGTATTAAGGTGGTATTGGTAGACATGAAGATGTTATTTTCTGTCTTTGCAAAGTAATTCATTGATTTAAAGCAAGCCAGAGAAAACCATTCTTCTTCACAGTGCTTTGACCTCAGCATAACACTGAAGATACCACGAAGGTAAAACAAGAGCTTTAGAATAACACTAAACGAAAAAAGAAAAAGAAAAAAGAGCTAATGGCCTTGCACAGGACTAGGGGCAGCTGCTGAAAGTACCCACGCAGGTACCAAAGCAAAGGGGTGTGCTTTTCCCAGGTGCTAAACACCTCCCCGCTACGCTGCGGCCCGGGGAAGCAGGGCACTCGGCAGCAGCCCCTCCTGGCCTTGCTGCTCTGCTTTTGGCATTTCAGACACAGACATGAGAAGCCGCGACAGTCAAAATGACAAGCAGATGTTGTTAGAAAGAGATGCTCCTATTTCAGCTGAAGTTTCCAGGCCTTTGACAAGTAAAGCCAGGAGAGAAGAGCCAGAGCTAACGCTCACGAGCCCGCAGCTACTCAGCAAGGGAAACTCCACACAGCTTTTCCACCTCTACGGCAACATGCTTAAACAGCCCAAACTCACAATGTGTTCACTTTGGTCAGCTTAAATAAGACCACCCTTATTGTTTCTGTAACACAGGTTATTTTTCTTTTGATTGCTTTTTTTCAGTGTTATTTAATAGCCTCTAAAAGGAAAAGGATGCTTGGGACCAAGTTTTAATGCAACATCTTGAAGAAATTATAGTACAGGGGAAAAAAAAAAAAAAAAAAAAAAGAAGAGTCCTTGATAATTCCAGTGTTATTTTTGCTACTAATGTGAATCCAACCCTAACAAATTAAAACAGGAAGAATTAATTGGATATGCAAATGAGATTATTCAGTATATAAATCTAATTACATACCAATTTGCTTTAACAGCATGAAGAAGAAAAAATTGTTCTTTGTAAATTGATTGTTTTAAACAGCCACCTGTAGCACAACAAAGCGCCGTGCAAAGGCTGCGTCTTCGAGGTGCATTAATAAAATGATGCATTTTGAGAGCTCGTCAGGAGTCCCCTCCTGAACGGGGACCCCCTCGCTCCGCCAACGCGCGGTACCGCTCAGCACAGCCACAGCGCGTCTTGAAAACATTAGGTCATTTCAGTAACAAATCATGACTTTTTTCTGCTTGTGTAGAGCTATATTCATGCATAACTGGGAAAATAAACACTAAACACACAGATCCGCGCGGTGCCAGGGCTTCGCCCCTGCCAGCGATGGGCATCCGCAGCCCACGGAAGAACTGCAGAGCACCGAGCGCTTCTACCTCTCCGTCACCTTTAGAAAACAAAAAGGGACAGAAAAATAATTAGCAGAATGCCAAATTGCAGGGAGGAAAGATTTCTCGGGGGGGAAAAAGAACTGTTAATTTTGAGCCTTTTGTGTCCAAGAACCAAATTACACAGAGTCAATTTACTCCTTTGAATAACTACTTGTCAGTAAGAGTAAAAATTATAAATGAGACCACTGGAATTGACTAAGATACAGAATAGCGGGCACTGTAATTAGTGCCCACTGTGCCATCTGTGGTTAAAGGATCCCAATCGCCTGCTTTCATTGACTGCATATTGAATTTTGTGATCTAGCTCCGGTTCTCCGATTCACAAAGCTGATATCTAAAATCGCCCAGAGTAAACGCTGTTAAAAACGCACTCCAAAGAATAGGAAAGGGAATATGGCCTTTATGCTGGCACGGCACATGAGCAATCCGATGTGATCTTCAATACGGTCGATCCTCCAACGAAGGATGCACGCTGCAGAGGATTACGGTTTTATCACTATATCATCGCTTCTTTAGGGAAATCAGACAGCTTTCTAATTAACCAGCCCACACACACACACACCCCGACGCTCCTGCTTTAAATGCATGAGCTGAACCACAAACACTTAATTCTGAATCATATTATCAAGCAGGTTATGGTTATGCTTATCCTCATATGTATTCTTGCTGCTTTCCAAAACTATCAAAATAATGGTTTACTGACATGCACTTTTTTAATGCTCACATTACTGAAAGAGAGCAAGCTCTGAGAAACCCTGTAGCCTGTCTTTCATCCCTCGGCATTTTAAAAGATTTTGTGGTACTTCAAGAAATTATTTTAAAATACTGACTCATTTGCAATGCCTTGTCTCCTTCTACATTCTCTCTGCTGCAGAAAATATCTGGTCTTATTTTTCACGGAAATGCTGAGATTTACAAATTAACACAGCCCACCATCCACCCCGGCTGCTGCAGCAGGGCAGGCGCTGCTGGCAGAGCAGAGGAGACCAGTCCGGGACTGGGATTCTCTTCCATCGCTCCCAGCTCTACGGAAATATGGTGGATTTGGTGAAAAATGGCACTGGCTTGTCTTGGCTCCAGAAGCCACTAGGGGAGAAAAGTCACTGCTTCTCTTTCGAGAGCTGAAGAGTACATCAGTCTCGCCAGGAGAGCGAGCGCTCCTTGCAGGGCACCTCGCACACATTAATGTTGCGTCTTCTCTTCTGCACACGAGAAGATGCAATACTATCCCAATATGAAAACCATACTCATACGAACATATATGCAGTTCTACAAATTTCCGCTAAGAAAGATGCTTTTTATTCTCAGGAGTTTTAAAATATTTTTCACCCATAGCTGCCCACCCATAGTGTTCAGAAAAGGAGACCAATAATAAAAACTAGTCCTCATTTTAAATACAAACTCAGAAATGCACCAGTGTTGGTCCCACATTTCTACCTCCAGGAATACTATTGACCAGCAGAGGAGAGGGAGACATAAAACGAGAACAGTCCCACAGGTTTGCCAAAATGAAGTCCAGCTCTTGCCCGCCTGTACAATCCACCATTCACAGTGCTTCCTTCTTCTCTGGTCATGCACATACCTTCTCCTCTTGTGTGTCCCATCTTCCCTACTGTAATATCGATGTTTCCAGTAAATACAGCTACACTCCAAGGAAAGTCAGAGGAGAAAGGCACAAGGATTTGACCGGTATTCACTGAGACCGAGGTTTGCCAATTTGCACCCAATTGCATGTTTTGTGGCTCCCTTTAGGACTCAAACAAATAGGTGTACAAAGCAAGTACACGTGTCCCAACGCCCCATCTCAGTGAACGTGTTCAGAGACTTTTGGAGCTTCTGGATAAGATAGCAACTCCTGGCGTTACTGTTCACTTTATCCATGAGTTCCCAGAACAGGCTGTTCAGTTTTGACTTGAATGCATCCATTTATAGAGGTATCTAATAATAATGAAGATCCTGCAGAGCTGCATGATTGCTCTTTTTGATGCCAGCCTCTTCAGAAGCAACACTCACCAGCTAAGTAGCGTAACTGTATCCCTTAACAGCATATCACGGCTCCTTTGTTGGCAGCAAACTTCTTTAAATAACACTACTTCGAAATAATAATTCCTTTGTTGTCCAGAGTGACCTTCACAGCAAAATCATCCTTAGCTTTATAATCAACAGACAGGGAAAAAGGCTAAGAAAGTGCTAGTTCACGTCCAGCCGCTCGTACAACGGACCTTTTCAAAAGGCTGTTTTGTACTGTTGGATTTAAACTATTCGGTACCAAGGCATTTAGCAAATCTGCTTTTCCTCCTGAAATTACTACTCAGATAGTTTTGGATACTAAGTTGTACAACTGATATCAACATATCCCTGACATATTCAACTCTACAAGGTTTCCCCTGAAGTATTCCCGACCCCGACGCTACCGACGGGCTCCAACTCCAAACCTTCTCCAGGCTGAGGTCTGGCTGTTGTCTACAACTCTTGACAAACCTGAACTAAGATTCATCTCTCTACTGGACACTAAAACAGACTCAAAGAAATGTTGATCCTCTGGCATTTTCTTCTCCCTCCCTTGCCCCCCCCCGTGCCACCAACCCCCTCCCCAGGCTCCTCTCCTCTCGCCTGAGTGGTTTCACCCCTCTGCCCTCCAGGCTCCACTCCTCTCCCTCTGATGAAGAAAGGGATGAAGGTATCTGGCCAAGCTCTGGACTTGCTCTCTATTTGAATTTGACTTGGAAGCCGAAAGCCTCTTTTTAAACCCACAGAGTAAGTGCTTGTGTGCCTGGAAGCTGCTTTAGTTTCCCAGCTATTTCAGTGGGTTTAACCTTGGTCTTATTACCTCTAACTCCAACCTGGTCTTTCTGGTGTCCTTATATCATCATGGCTACAACAGCACATCCACAGTCTCTTCCAAGTGCTTCTTGCTTGCAGCGTCAATGTAGCAAGAGAAACACAAATATCACTGCTTGCTTATCCCGCTGAACCTCCTTTTCCTGTGTTGACTTGCAGCTGTATGCTCATAACTCTTGAGTTCACAGTTTAAACAAGGACCTTGCACCCTTTGGCATGTTCCCTTAGGGAATTTTGCCATTTGCCTTTGTTACTATTTTCTCACTAGCTTTCATTTGTCTGTTTTTTTGTTTTTTTTTTTTGATGGGTCATGAACAAAGAATTAATAACTTCCTGATAAAAGTCTAAACAAGCAAACATTCGTACGTAAACATTTTCGTGACCGTAAGACAGCTGCAAAACACACACACAAATACTCCTCTTCCTGCAAAAACACAATGCCCAGCAAACAAAACCAGACTCTTGCCGTGAGCACGTTCTCGCAGTGCTCCTTTATAATGCTGCTGTGTTTTGGAGGATTGCTCTTTTCTTACTGTAGATGAGTATTGGAACTAAATGCAGAAATTTGGTGTATACCAAGTTATTTGTTACTTAAAAATATCTGTAAGCAGTTTATTTGCAGCATTTATTGTATATTTTAGATTGCATTAATAATGAATGATAGCTCCAGTTAGGTATCATACAACTGCAGACTCTGGCAATACCTTCATATGCTTTAGCTAATACATTTTTCATTTAAGTACAGCCTGGATGCTAATACATTTGTATAGTGAAGCTAATACATTTTTTATTACTTTAAAGGCTATGTGGGCAGCTGCACAGTTACTAATGAATTTACATGAGATCTTCCAAAGTCTTCAGAAACAATTTGAACAGTCTGAAAACTCTCCTCGCCTATCCGCACTCAATGCTTGCAAGGGACAAGACACGTGCTGCAGGCACAGCAGCAGGGCTTTCTCCACGACATCGGAGACGATGCTCCAGCAGCTCCCAGCTGCGTCACCACAAGCGGGTCGGTGCCCCAAAAGGGCTTTTTTGGGAGGCACATCTGCCTCGCTCCTTGCTGCAGGCACCGAGCTCGCCACTGGCAGGGGCAAGGCCGGGCTGCTGGGGCGCGAACGGGCACGCTGAGACCCAGCCGGCAGACCCAACCTACAGCAAGATGTATTTCCACCAGAACCTCTGTCCTGCGAATTATTCAGCACAAAGATCTTAACTCTGGAGAGGAATTTCACTGCTTTGGGCTGCCACATTTTATCAGCTAATGCACATTAAAAATGCTTTTTTTTTTCTTTTTTTAAGCTACGTTATGATATCTACCAAGTTATGTAACATTACAGCAGTTAACATGGATTTTAACCACTGTATTTTCCACTTACTTTCTCCTAAATATTTCTACAAGGAAGCAGTAAAACATCAGAGAATTTCTACACTTAAAAATAAGGGATTGTTAAGTTTAACCAGTAATTGGACATTACAATAAGGAAAGTTAAATTTAAAAAAACGCTAAAAGCCTCTGTCATCATTTTAAACACAACACCTTCCAGGAGCCGCGAATGCCGCTGCTGACTCCCACGTGCAAGACCTAATCGGTTAACAGCCTTTTGCAAACCAGTCCTGCAAAGCCCTGGCAGACATTTCGCTTGCATCGCTGAGAAAAAAACAAAGCTATAAGCATATTTTATATGCAGCAAGCATGTTTCAGAAACAGCCAGCACACCTAAACAGAAACACCACTTGTGACAGTTGTCAGGATGAACCAAAATCGTGACTTCGGATGAAAATTTTAAAAGTTTGGTTCAGAACCACTCAGAATAAAACTAACAAGAAACAGCAATCAAGCTACCGGTTGCAACGACCCCAGTAGAATATCTTTACGCTAGGAATAACTACCAGTACTCTAGGCTAAAGTTAATTTTTCTCTTCCCAAAACTCACAGGTCACATTCTTGTCTCCTGTCCTGCTTTTAGTCTGTTTTTTTTTTTTTTTTCCGTTCTCAGAGTGTCCAAGCACTGCCGAAACATCTGGATTTCTTCACACAGCTGTGCTGCAGGCCACCGGCACGTGCTGCAGGTGTTCACAGCTGTAGGCTGACGGCAAGTCACGCGCTACCGCAGCCCTGGGCACGGTTTCTTCATTTGTCGCCTCTGTGGTTGCCCTGATTTATTGGATCTGTTCAGAATGGTTAAAAACTTCTCGCAAAGTGGCCTGACAACAAAGCTGACCTCCCTCTTCTGCTGTGTTCGACCTGGTTCCTGAGGACACTCATAGAGGGAGTCAGATTTTGTTTGTTTTTAAAGCAGGATCTCATCGATTTTCAATGTCATCTCTGCTCCAGAAACACATTCACTATTTTTGGATGAGAAGTAGTACAACATCTTGACCCATAATTCAGAGCTGAGACTACCAATAGGGAGAATTCCTTGTATCGGCTCCTGCTGACAAAGTGTTTTCGTTACACAAACGCGCTCTAATCCTTCTTCGGTAAAACATCCAAGTGCCCCTCTTCCCTGCACCCTGTGGTGTCTTAATTAATGTGACTAATACCTGTCAAATGCTCTTCTTTTGCTGTGAGCGAGAGAACAGCACGCTATACCTCACACGGAGCTTCTGTCCTTAATACCCACTTGCACGCATTTACAATAAAACGAGAGTCAGAGCAGTTAACCTTTTTGCTTCAAACATGGTCTAGACTACAACACAACAGCTAAAACTGAGCACAAAACGCTGCTTTTGGGCCTTTCCGGACATGGATGCAATTTAAAATACTCCTATGCTTTCTGATCTAGCTCACACTACACATGGGCAATAGCATTAATTGCACCTTTTAACTCCACTTTGCTTTAAAGTAACTTTGGGTGGGTTTGAAGCCCTCCCGTTTGCGGGCTGCCTGGGTGCTGACCCACTGATCAGGGCCCTCTGCCCCTGCTCCCAGGGCCCGCGGTGCTACCCCGATGGCTTCTCCCTTTCCTGCTGCCACCCCTCCACGGTGAAGCTTCCACAATCTATCACTCATCCTCCGCTCCCGCAAACAAAGCTGTGGAAAAGACCCCTGTGGAAAACAAGCCTCTTTCATGCTCGTTTGCACACAACATGTCTGTATTTTCTCCCCTTTTAACATCTTTTGGCCATTGATGCTTCGATAAACCCCACAGCGGCTGAGGAACCGCCACCCGGTGCTGTACTGCCACTAACGCTAAAAGGGGCAATAACTAATTATGAGACCAGCTAATGATCCACAAACTATGGAAAAGATTAATACATTTAGTGGTAGAACACAGAAATCTCAGAGAAGAACAGTAAGAGGGGAAGCTAGAAAGAGGAAGACCGAGCATGGAAAGCCGGTGTCATCAAAACGCCGTACGCCAGCTCCTCGGCTGATCTCCATCGGCATCCTTTGAGGGAAGGCGATATAACGACTGGCGCGATTGGAGGACTGGGGCTATTTGTCAAGCCTGACAGCCCTTTTCTCTTTCAGCAGCGCACGCAGTACCGCAGGCAGCGCCGGGGAAGGGCTCGACCATCCTCCAGACCTCGGCGGTGAAGCAAGTGTCTTTCCACAGAAGACAAACTTGCATCAGCTCCGGCTGCTCAGTTTAACCCACACAGCATCGGTGCTAATCCCGTGTTTGCTGACACAGATAAAGACGATATAGCGACCAAACATATTCATAAACTTCGTTGTATATATTGGTGCTGAAACTACAGAGCAAACTTCACATTTACCTATATGTCTGGGGATTTGACAAATTATTTGTAACAACTCACATTACAAAGCCGCTTCCCACTTCTGAGAAGCTTGCAAGACAGACATATTAAATGAGCAATAAAATACAACTTAATAGGGTCGATGTTAAATTAGTTTCAATTATCAAACCCCGTTTTAACCAAATGACTGCCTGGCTCACATCCAGGATTCACATAATTTACACGGGAAAGTGTGAGGTTCTCCCTCTTTCATCTCACTGATGACATGTCAACTGTTCTGCTCTTTATTAGAGAATAACTTTTGTATTCTGTCCTAAGTACATGAGCATGCCAGAAAAAAAAGAGTAAATGAACTGTTAAGCTTCCAATGAAGCAAAGTCAATGTTAATAAGTTTTGGAAAGTGATGTGTAGATACTTTTCCAACTAGTTGCTTAAAGAGTATTATCAGAAGGATATTAGCACAACTAAGGAAAAAAGACAGAGAGCCTCTGCTTCCACTAAGAAAGAAAGAAGGACACATACTTTATAACATGCACCAAGCTATTTATAGATCCTGAAGCTAAGAAAAGGAAACATCTTGCATCTGTATGTTTTATGTATGTTGGAAATTAAATGTTATATTTTGCAATGAGCAACTGGAAGCAACCGCAGATAGATGAAGCACCAGCACCGGCCCTCCCTCTCTGCAGGAAGACTGCAGACATACTACGGATCCCGGGGAATGACTCCGCTCAGTGGCACTAGTCACTAAATCATATGAAAAAACATATATCACATTTTTCCCAATTCATAAAACAAGCGAGAACAAAACATTACTGACAACCGCTCTTGGTCGCACGCCCTGGCAGTTCCCGGCCGGCCGCTGGCGCGGCTCGGAAGAGGCACCAGCTCCGTATCGCCGCAGGAAGCATGGTGCTCCAGCTGAGGAATGCGCCCAGCAGTAACACACGCCTCGGGCAGTGTACTTCTTCCAGACTTGTTCTCTCCTTGAGTACTTGAGTGTTCCTAGCCAGCACAGACTGAAGAGAGCCAACGCATGCAAACACAAATATGACTGCAAAAAATCCTTTCGGCTCGCTTTCCTTCCAGTACCTCAGTTATACCTGGACCCCTCAGGCGGTTCCCATCACGTTAGCCATCCTTTCTGCACTGATGGACATACCTACCCGGTATGTCAGCCTACCGCCCGGTCTCGCATCTCAAACTTCTCCCAGGATGCTTCTCCCCTTCCTCAGAAAAGAAATAGCAAGAGCGGAGTCTGTCATTCCCTAAGCCCTTCTCCCTACTTTTTTGGCTTTACCTGACAACCAGAACCACTCTGTCAGCAACGCAGGCAGTTTCAGGGAGCTGCCTGCACTTACTGGCCATGGGGATGGGCACGGTGTATGCGCTCATCGCTCAACTAGGGGGCCAGAGACCTCTCCACTGGCACGCTCGGGGCATCGCCTCTGCACTGCACATTCAAGGGGATCACAAAAACCATGCCAAACACGCGAGGGGAGAATGCGGTAACTCTGGGTCACTGCCAAATCACCGGACTTCAGCGGTAGAGCTCAGAAATATGACACCATTATTTGTTTCATATATAATTCCCCTATAAGGGACATAAAAAGAAAAGACAATCTTCTTAAGTAGATTATTTGGCACAAAGAACCTGAAGCAATTTCTTGGGGCTGAGGGAGCGTGTGCTCCCCACCGCCACTCCAGCAGCGCATCCAGCCTCCCCTCGCGCCTCTTCATCTTGCCCCATCTCCGGCGTTACCCCCTGCCTTCGCATCCCCGGGAGCCCAGCCGTCGGCCCGCCTGCTTTCAAGTCCCTCTTCAAACGTTTCCTGGCAAAGCCCAGAGCAGGAAGGTAGAGAAAGTGCTTTTTCCCATGGACTGCACTAAAAACGGGAGGCGAGTGGATGCCACAGGAGTGAGGCTGGATCTGGATCTGGCTCTTAGCGAGCGTTTCATGCTGTGTGTTCGCCCAGAGAGCACAGCCGCAATATCGAAATAAGCCGTTCTTCCAAGTTTCTCAGAGCACCCCGTACATTATCTGCTTTTCACAAGTAAAAACAATAATAAAAATATTCTGAACTTTGTTAGTGATCTATTGTGTATCACTGAAATGCTTCTACGGAATAAATTAAAAGATTATATAGCAGATAATTCATGCACAATAAAGAGAAAGCCATCTAAATTTATGCTTTACTCAATATGTGCTGGACTTAGAGTTTAAACACACCATTCTAATGACTACTATATATATTTTTAGTATACCAAGTATGTAATATGGACATGAGACATTTTATAAATGGCAATTTCCCTTAAAACAGATGAAATCTTCACACCTTTAAACTCAGAAAAGCGGAATTAAGACACATCCACATATTAAGATAGATATATTTTTCATATTTTCACTGACACCTGGAAAGTTTAATTAAGTTGAAAGTCACCAACTCCAGCTGAAGATGCTGACTGCTGCCTGGTTAATTAGTTGCCTGTCTCATTGATTAGCAACTTCTGCAGTACTCGATTATAAATGGTTGTAATGCTTGCCTTGCTTCACAGTCTAATTAATATGATATAGACTATTTAACAATTGTGTCTTGGTTTGATTTATGAAGCTAAATCCGTATATTTTATTGCTAAATAAAAAATTCAAATGCAGAAGGAAAAACAAATTGAAGCACTGAAGTGATAATTTACAAGTTTGGCTTTTTCTTCATAATTTATAGGGAAACTTTTCTGAAACTTGCAGTAAGGAGCCAGCGCAGCCTGCCATAAGTATATTCTTAACTTCAGAGCGCAGGCTGTCACAGCATTTGACAAACGCTCCGATAAACCGGCATTAAACACTGTTCAAAGGAGCGAGCCGCCCTGCTGCATCCTGCGCTCCTCCGTTCATTAGAGACCCTATTTCTGGTGAGCAGCCCCCTCGCTCACTGCAGACCGGCTTTCAGCACAAACTCTGTGGGCTCTGCAGGACCACATAGGCGCGTTCAGCTGAACGGCCCGATCCTGCACGACACAGAGTGCTTGCAACATGCAGCTACTCTCCGGGCGCGGAGGGCAGATGGGTTTCCACGACACAGCCTGCAAGGTCACGCGGACCTCACAGACAGACTCACCTTCTCCTACAGCAGCATCAGCCTGCAACGCTCTGCTCGCCTACTCACACATTTCATTGTCAGGCAAGGGTAATTCGGTTCTTCCCCACCCTTACAGCACTATAATCCTCCAAGTTGCGTTGGCCCTTTCCCCTTTGATTCTGTATGGATGATCACCCTTGATCGCTGCTCAGCTGAAAGCCCTTCATCCCAATGAGGATGGTCCCCGCCTGCAGCAGCTGCAGCCAGTTACTGATCAGCTGCAGGAGAGGAGGGCAGAAGGCAAATCTGAGATTTAACCTCACAAGCCACAGGTGGAAACTAATTGCCCCCCCCCCAGTGGTGACTCTTCCTTTTCTAAATAATGAAAATATCCCTGAAACTGTGGAGAAAACAGGAAGAAATTTTGTTTCTAGGCAAGGGAGTGCTGGGGGATGAAGGGTTTACGACACGGATACAGATGCGGGTTTCTGATGGGTTACGACGGACTTTCCCCAGCAATTCCAGACCACCACGGCAGCAAACACGAGCTCAAACCAGAATCTCAGAAAGTGCAAAAGCAAACAGTATTTTGCATTATGCAATGCAATAATACAATTATTATTACTTCTAGATACACACAGCAGCCCAGCCTGGCCGTTCCCAGGCTATACTGAGACAACAGGCAACCCCAGATGTAGCTGCCTAAATAAAACCCCAGAGAAGCTGCCAAGAGATTAGGCCAGCACCAAACCCACCTGCCCAGCGCTGCATTTTCCACTGTATCCCAACCCTCCACCTTCACGGTCTCCTCAATGACCACATAAGGATTGAGGTCCCCTTCCAATAACATCTAAATTTTTAAAGAAACATACAGTATTTTACCTATAAAGCAACAGACTCATCACCTCAACTTTTGCCATAATAGTTCCTTCTTATTGGCAATAAAGAGGTATTATGGGTCCATATTCTCCCTAATTTGAGGGATGCTTGGAGGAGTAGATATTTTTGTAGTTCCCTAAATGAGATTTAATTTCAATACCTACATGCAAATGTAAATGCAAAGAAGCAAAATTGAAAAGAGGCATCACATAAAATGCACAGGGGATCAATACACAGCCAGATAGTTGGAACATCTGCTTATAAAAATGTCTCTATATTCTTTATCTGTTTTATTTAAAGTGCACCATCTTACCTCAATACTATTTCTTAGAGAAAGATGTAATTAAACTTGCCCAGATGGACTTGGGAGTTAAACAGGCAAAAACATAACATACTTAATCTTCTACATGTAGAAGAGAAATGGGAAAATTACACTGATATTGTCTCTAACTATAATTCCAGAAATTATGGCCTAAATCACCATTAGGTTGCATCTATTCCGGGCTTCGCTGCTGACGGATTAGGAACATAAAATGGGTATGGCCTTCCTGTGAGACTCACTCAGTCCTCTGGCACTGCAGAAAAACCTGTCATATAATCCCTAAATAAGCATAAATTATACACAATCACACAAACTTTCTCATCTCCCCTTTACAAGGACATACATCTGAGTGACACTGCAGAACCCCACTTCCATGGCTAAAAATCTTCTGGTTACAATTTAAATAAATTGTTTCCCACTTCAGATTTAATTGTTCTTATCCCAAAACTCTCTTAGCTCAAATAATTCTTCCTCCCTGAAGTTTATTCCCCTCTCTATTTCCATTTCCTCTCACTCTATTTTCCTAGTTCAAACCAATCCCGTCTCCAGCTTTCCCTAGTACACTAGCAGCTCGTTCTGCCCTCGTTACAGCGTGAATCCCCCCAGCGCGGATGACCGGAGTTGCCCAGAGCATCCCATACAAGACAGCATGGAGGTTTAACATGATGGCATGGGCTCTTCCCCATTTCTACTAGAAGTTCCCCTCTTGAAGCACGTTAGGATTCTGTTTTCTCCTTCAATGGCTCTATCACGTTGCCGGCTCCAAGGCATCCGATAGCAGCGCTCTGAATCCTGCTTTCCTGACATTTCCAAACAAGGGGCCATCCACGAAGGGCAGGAGCTCTTATTAGTCTCCAAGTGCAACCTGCACTTTGCTTTTCGAAACCTCATCCTATTTCCGTTTACTCTGGCCAGGTCTCAAGTCCATCCAATTAATTCTTGTGCAATGCTGATCCCGCGACGCAGTCTGCCGAGGGATTCAGTCCTCGCCCGCAGCGATGCTGGCATCACGGAGAAAAGCGGGCGGTTGCCTGAAAGAGCCTGTCGCACACGGGCGCCTCGTGAGCGCTGTTAGACCCACAGACCTTAGCGGAGCCGCTCCCGTACTTCTACAGAAATGTGCAGTCCATGCACGTAGGGATGGTAACGGGACTATGGCCAGGGCAGATGTTCCATGCTAACATCTGGCTGCTGTACTATAATGCATGGTAGAACAGTAACGCTAGTTGTTAGTATTATTACCTATCGCTACCACCTCAATAGTGCCTTCAGTTCTGCTGATATATTAATTTATATTAAGGAAGCACCTTTCCATCTTCAGGGACAGCCTAAACTTGCCCAGGTCGCACGGCAACTAGCACTGCAGGCAGAGGCGAAACGGCCAGGTGAGATTTGCACTGGGGTTTTCACTGCACCAGCTAACGTCCATACCAGCTGCAGGGGTCTGCCACAGCAGACAAGAGTGACCTAGCAGGAGATGAGAACCCCACACCTTGGACTCTCTATCCCAAATTGAAATAAGAAATTTAATTGTATGAAGCTTAACGGTTTGCATAACTTCTCCCTTATTTACAGGAATCTTTCTGGTTCTGGCATGAGGTCAAGGCATCTGAATTCTAATTAGCAACAAAAAGTATATGGAAAGGAGATTAACAACAAGACCCATTCACTGGGGATTTTTTACCCAGCTCTGAAGATCCAAGAGGCCCAGCAAGGATTTTATAAATTTGGGGGCAATTATTTTCTGCAGTGCCAAAACATTTTGATATCTTCCTACCTCTTTCCTTATTAATAGAGATCAGAGAGACTTTTCTCTACTTGTTCTCAGAAACAGCTCCAATACCACTGCTTTTACACATAGAGGTCAAGAAGAAGGGCATGTTCTCTCCATCACTACTTTACAGAGAAATGAAATTTGGAACCTAAGTTTTAAAGGAAAATTCTAATCTGAAAGTAAATGTGGAGGAACTGAAGACTTGTAGCATGCAATTTGACTAGTCACACTGAAACTTCTTATGTTACAACCCACATTTACTTACAGAAATGAAACCTTTGGGGAAAAATGACCAAACCAAAAAATAAAGTCAATATGTTCTTCTATTAGGACACGAATACTTTCAAAAAGAACTGGCCATAATATTTGAAAGAGTGTTGAAAGGATGCTTTTGTCCCCATTTTTTCATTCTTCCAAAGACTTCTTAAAAGCATGCAGAGCAGCTTTCCTTAAGCAGCCCCATACTGCATGCTGTACTACCTCCAAAACACCCGTTTCAGCTTCTCATTTCAAGCACAGCAATAGCTTTCACACTGGGAAGGCTCCAGCATCAAGCACTTCGGAAAGGAGCTGATTCCTATTCATGCAAGCACTGCACGCTTTGGGATCCCAAACTGCTAAATATTATCAATGGCAAATAGTAATGTTTACTTTCTTTGCTTGATCACTTACAGCTGTTCTTACCACAAAAGCAATTATTTTTATAGCAGCACGTCCCATTGACACCACAGCCATGTTCAGCTATACAAAACTGTCCCTTGACATGGTGAAAACATGTTTAATACATATCAATTTAACCATACTGAACAGGCTGGAACAGTGTTTGGGACACAGATTCTCGCACTTTTCTGAAAGACAGGCGCACTTAAGGCAATAAACTCCAGCAGTATGGTTGCTCACATGGCATGGTCACACGCTAAATGTTAACGAGTATTGAATTTTCAGTGGAGGAAACGATACTCACAGACTTGCTGATGTTGGTGTTACGTCACTGTGCTCTGTACAAGTGTGTGTATCACTATGACTTATTTCTAAAACATTGAAAACACAGGAGCTTAAAGTGAACAAAACACGCCAAATAACTCAGAAAAACCCCAAAGTATTAATGACAAACCAGGTCTCAGCTGCAAAGACATCTCCTGAGAACTTCAGTGATGGCTCACTGTGTGCCACGAAGCCAAGGGCTGTGTCGTGTTTGAGAAGCGATGGCATTAACAGGAGTCATTCAGTGCTTTACCTGTTCAAAGTGCTATGCAAACAGTAATTAGGCCGTCAGGTACAGAAATGCAATGTGCTGCAGAACTGACCAAAATATAAATTAATTATAGCACTGCAACAGATTAATCATTTTCTAGCTACCCACTACCACCAAAGCACCAGACCTGGAACTACACAGCACTAGCAAAAACGCTGAACAAATTGAACCGCTGCATCATTTGCAGAAGACCATCATTTAATATGCACAACAGCACTTCTTGCTTTAATTATTTATATTCAGACATGGAATTAGCACAATTTCTCTTTTATATTTAACCTACATCTGTTTGGACAAAAGCATGAATTCAAACAGACTTGTGAATATTCATCTTTGAAATCTGTATTTAAATTTTTAAGAGATGACTAGCCAGGTTTTACTGAAATTCAGTGGGCGCTGGTCAGGAAACATGGAAGTTTGTTCACAACCCGCCTGCTTCCTTTGACAGACTGGCATTAGTGATTACTTGTTATTATATGAGAGGTAAGCATACAGGAACATAACAAATAAATATCTAAATTACTTTAAGCCTTACATTGAACCATCTGAAAGCCAAAAAATACTTTATCAGATCACAACATTTTGTAAATAGGCAATATATTTTTAAATTCTGACGAATGTACACCATCACCTAAGTGAAATTACTGCTTTTAGTTAATCTTGCAGCAAGTTTTCTTACGTGTATGCTTACTTATCAAAGGCAGAGCCAGTTCTTTTCAGGCTGCACGAATATCGATTACAGTGATTTTTGTGTAACAATGGGAAACACTTGAATATATATTGTTTTTCCCCAGGAAATAAATAGGCATGCTTTAAATATTGTGGTGTGAATCACTACTGAGGTACTTGGTTGTGCTATATCGTCTACGACAGAAGGAGAAAGAATGCCTGGACAGACATTCATAAGCATATTTTCATGTTAAAAAAAAAAAAAAGTGTCGAAAAGACACATTTATAATATGCTCCACAGAAATGTTTCTCTTTTTTTTCCCCCTGACTTCTGCTCTCATGTGCATAGTTCTACATCAGAAAATGGTATTTTTCAACAGATAAAAGGTGAAATAATGCTCTTCATTTTACCTTAATGAAAAATGTGATGGCATTTAATGCTCTCACTAGATTTGCAGGATGAAGACTGGGCATTGCTGGGATATCATGACACCAATAACAAGCTTCCCTGTATTGAGAGTCAGCAAAAAGCCTATACACTAGTCTGCTCCGATGGCTTCAATGACGTATAACCTTTGCATAGGTAGTTTTCCCCAGGGGGAATTCACCTTATGACTTCAGATGTGAGAGGAAATCTAGCATTATTGACTGGGTCTTTCAGAAGAGCCCTTATTTAGGCACACTAATAAGACTAATATCTAACTCTGGATACCTTGGCAATTGTGAAAATCTAGCTTTCTGTATTACATACAGTGTATATATGTTCAAAAAATTCTACAGTAACTTATAGCAACCACTCTGGGGAGTGGATGCAGATGCTCCTAAATTTCCAGGACCAGCATCAGTGCTGCACTGCAATGTTGCCAGCGCTCCCTACGCCCACCATTTAATCTGCTACGACGCAAAGGCTACACAACTAACAGGTTTCTCGAGGAAGCCAAGTTATTAGACAGGAAGAACAGCATTTCTTTATTCCTTTAAAGCAGTAAAACAATGACTAGCTTTTGTATTTTGGCTGGTGCTTTCTGAAGCCACTTAAATCATCCCTTTAGAAATGTTAAACAGATACAGCTGTAACAGCACTTCCCCTTTGACAAAACAAACTTGTTGAAACAAAAGCATTACGATAGAGCAGCAATACAAACCCATTTATTCAAGCTGTGATGTGCCTATGCGATGTTTGCTAAGAGTAAAGGCAGGCCAATATTTCTGGCTGGTGGGTTGGTTCGGATCAGAGATCTTCCCTTAAAAATGGCGAGAGCGACCACAGGCCAGAAACCCTGGTGCAGAAAAACAGCTTTTCTGCAAAAATAGTGAAAAATTCCTTTGACTGCTTGTCCAGCACATTAAAAGCATATGGCCTAGTCGGCGTGGCTCCCTCTGTGCAATACCTTTGGTCCCCAGTGCTGCTCCCGGACGCGTGCACAGGCATTTCAGCCGGCAGCTAGCTCTCCCAGGCTTTCCGAGAGAGCACGCGCCAACAAAGTCGCTGCTCGAAGCACCATGCGTTGTTTCTCATGGACTATTCTGCCTCTTGTCCAACTCTCCAAAATTTAAAATTACCATCACCATAACTGCTGCCGAAGGAATTTGACAGCCCTAACAATTCAGAGACGTTCGGCACCAAAATACTGCAGGAATAATTTGCAGTACTACTTCCCAAACCTGAAACCTGAAGAAAAGGCTCTTGAAAATAGAATGAGAATCCCTAAATTGATACATTTCAACTATCAAGTCCAAGGAAAGCATCATTACTTTTTTTTATCAATATGATCTCAGAACAAGCAACCGGAAAGGCAGTCTTAAAACAGGATCCCAGGTTTGAGGCTAGGCTGAAAGGGGATGTTTAAAGAGACCTTTAGCAACGCTGCTCCCTTTCCGAGGGAGACCAGAGAGCTCCAGAAATTATTGGTGGCTCCTCGCCGCTAGGTAGCTGGTTTAAGTAGGTCCCAGGATTGATCTAGCTCTCTCCCTTGCTGTTTTATCCTGCTGTGAGTAACTGTACTACCTGAACACCCAGTACGTAAAATCAATAGCAATATCCCCAGCAGACAGCGAGCCGTCCCCAGCACGTCCCCCTTTCCATGGCGCGCGGGCAGTGCCTGAGGGCTGCGACCCTGCAGGAGATGTTTGGAGACAACAACTGCTTGGGTTTGACAGCATGTCATGAACCAAACCCATGCAGTTTTCCAGTTGTAGCTTATTTTCCCAGATAACCCCCCCCCCCAGGCCTCGGAGGCTCACAGAGGCAGCACGGAGGACTGTCAGCTAACGCTGCCGCACAGCATCTTGCCCCTATTTTTCCTTTTTTATATACTTATTGATCCTTTTTCTCAAGGATGGTTTGAACAATATGAAAATGAAACATGAGTTCATAACATCTGCTTGATTTTACTGTTTTTTCCAGTTTGTGTATTAAAATGGAGGAAATCAACAGGGATCTTTCCCTAAGCCGCAGGAGACCTCCCAGACTATCCGCTTGTGGATCCAGTGGGACAGGGCAGCACAAAACGGCAAGGGCAGTGCAAAAGGACAGCAAGGAGACCCAGGGAGCCTCGACTGCCCGGTGCTGCTCTCTGCCAGCTGGCAGGCGTTACTGGGAAGCTCTCTCCTTCAAATATTTTTGTGATCAATTAAAAACTAAGCTCAAAACAAATAAAAAACCCCAAACCCTCAAGCCTAAAATAATATGTATTTTTTTAAGGAATTAAGTAGTGCACTAACATACAGAAAAACAGAAGGGCTGAGGATCAGACCACAGAGGTTCTGTTTTGCAGGCTGTTTTGCTTTTGCATGTAGCTGCTAAATAAAACCCTCTAAAATTAGGTACTTTACCTTATGGCCGCCTCTCCGTGCCTGGCAGAGCCTAGGCATGTGGAACAAGATGTTGCAAGAGGCGCAGTACATTTTTCTCCTTAATTTTGGAAGCCTACCTAAATGCAGGACAGCCAGCTCCGGGCGCGTTCAGGTAGCCAGAACGCCGCAGCGCCAGGGCCGCATCCAGCGCGGCTCCCAGCCACGTCGGCTGCCCGTGTCCTGGCTCCAGCCAAGCCCCTGCTCCAGCAAAACTACTGCCACCTCAGCAGCCTCGCAGCCGGCGCATAAAACGCTGGTTATAAGCAGTGTGGAAAGCAGAAGTTAGCCCAAACAGATGCACAACTACGTCTTCAACAAAATGAAATGATTTCCTCACTGCTCACCTAAAAAAAAGCCTGCACAAAACTTCTGACACTCCTCTCCCCATTACTATATTGAATCTACCTCAGCTGGAAAGGAGAAAGGGCGCCCGTGTCACAGAGGTAATTCAGCACGTTGCAGGGACAAGAAAAAACACCGCTGCAGAACAGTGCGGGGAAAAAACAGATGTAGGAAATTAAGCCAAAGGCCTCGAACATGCTCTCCAGAAACATCATTCTGCTGACCTTAGACTTTTTGGAACAGATGTTTTAAGAATAGAAATCGCAAGAAAAAGATTTTGCATGCTCTTGGCTTTTTCACAAGTCTGTTTATTTGCTTAAAATAAAGGACCATATTTTATGTATTCCCACAGCGTAACTTTTATAGGGTTAGAATTTCTCTAGCACATGTGGCACCGCATTGCAGAACCTGTTTGCATCCAATTTTCTGCCAGCTCAGAAACTGTCATAGCACATTTAAAATGACTGGGAACCAAAATTTAAAAATAGGTACCAATAAGCACGAGAATAAAAGTAGCTTTGTGTTCAGTAGAGCTAAGCAGAAGAAAGCAAACACTATTCTCTGTAGTTTACTATCACCTAAAATGCTGAAAAAGTACCCTGACAGTACACATATATAAAAGGCAGGAAAAGACAAGTTATTAAAGAAAACAGTAAACAAAAATTGTGAGTGCCAACCAGCAAATAAATTAGAGCAATCAAGATGAACAGCAAGATGACATGAACATTAATTAAAAAGCTAACTGCCCCCGTTCAGAACAAAGTACATGCGAAGGAATAAAAATACCTTGTAATGAGAAAATAATCAACGGTGACTTAACAGCAAAGAGAGAGACTCAAAGCGCTTTTCGGAGCGTGCTGGTGCCGGCCGCACTGCCAGGACTGCCGGGTACGGGTGCGCACGGAGCACGGCTTTTTGTCCTGGATCACCAGGGCGCATGCGAAGGGGGGCCGTGGACCAGGTTCAGCCAGCACCTCTTACACCAAGGCTTTTTGACCCTTTTCCAACCCGAAATGTCTTCAAGAACTGTTTCAGTTTCAGGAAAGAGCACATCCCACAGAAATTTCATTTTGCCGGGAATCACGGAATCACTGAACGGCTGAGGTGGGCAGGGACCTCTGGAGATGGTCTGGCCCAACCCCCTGCTCAAGCGGGGTCACCTAGGGCAGGCTGCCCAGCACCGTGTCCACACGGGTTTTGCACATCTCCAAGGACGGAGATGCCACCACCACCTCTCTGGACGACCTGCTCCAGTGTTTGATCACCCTCAGAGCAAAAAAAAAGTTTTCTCTGATGCTCAAAGGGAACTGCCTGTGCTTCATTTTGTGCCTGTTGCCTCTTGGGCCATCATTGGGCACCACTGAGAGGAGTTTGGCTCCATCCTCTTCATGATAATTTTACAGTTATATAAGGACAATTACAGAACATGGTTATAATGCTGAAATACGTTACTCTAATTATTTGTTAAATGAAGCAAGGTCTTAGCTGTACCGCTCCTCACAACATCCTTTTAATCGAATTTAAAGCTATATTCTATGTGGATTTAATTGAGCATTGAAATACTTAGCACAGAACACAGGAAAACAACTTTCGTCAACAGCAACTTTGAATTAAAAATGCATAACGCAGATCTCTGAAACATCAAGCTTTTGCTGTGGAGATACTAATCAATATTAAAAGAGCTCATTAAGCATATCAGTTTGATCTACGCAGCAACCTTTGCTAATAGCAGCTATGGAGCTGAGGCTTATTTTGCTATTTTATTACTGGCATGTAAAATGTGGTGCGCTTTTGCATTTGTGTGAAATACAGTGGCACTTTTGAATCAAAAGTTTCCGAGTGACACTTTACCTGCAAGGCACACCATGAACGACTGCAGCACGAGCAGTTCCCATAGCAACCTCATCTTCAGCTTCCCAGGTCAAGGGAGACTCGAGTCCAGTAACAGAACAGGGTGGCTTCTAGATTTTATGCAATGTCTAATCTGTGAAAGACAAAAGAGAGAGTACAATTAGCTTTGAGATTGCACCTTCTTCTATTTGTTCAAAATTTGTTTTTCTTTCCAGCACACTCACATCTGAAGAACAACTAAGAAAGGTTTTTAAGCGTTTAAATTAAAATCATTTGGAGAGGAAGAAATATTAGAGATTATGGATCTGAAGAAGGGGAAAAAAAAGATTGTTAGTGGAGATGTCAAGAAACTTGCAGAGGAAACCAGATTTGCAGAAGGAATGGTCTAAGCACTGCGAGCAGATGAGGAGCACGAAGCAACACTGCCTCTGCGTCCCCCCCTTGCTGTTCTGACACTTCTTCTCTCAGTTCTCTCAGCAGCAGGCTCACACATGGGGTCATCTCTGGGGTAAGCCAGAGTATAACTAGTTAACTCCGTAAATCACAGTTAAGAAAGTTACAGGAACTACCCTGAACTCTCCAGGAATTTATTTCACCTGGTGCGTGAGGAACACCGTCCCTGCTGGGGAAACGAGGATGCTTTCCCCCTTCTCCTCCTCGCCCATCGCTGATCCCACCAGCTCGGGGCAAACAGCCAGCAGGGCAGGGCGCCATGGCCACCTCCGAGCCATAGAGGCTCAGAGCCGGCCCCGAGACAGGCGACCAGGCTGAGTCCGGCCCTCCTCTGCGCCCAGCGCCCCGCGAGGCACCTCGGCTAACGCAGCAAAATGCTCCCATTCTTCGACGGCTTTCACATAGCTCCGTCCCGACTTGTGAAGAGCTAAAACTGAACCGGCAGTCTGGCGACTCCGCTCATCCCGCGCTGCATCGCCCCGCCGTGTCAGAAAGGCAGAGAAATGCCCTCTTTTACGAAAGGGACCTTTTCAGAGCAGGCATTTAAATATTAAAAAATAAATAAATCAACTCAGACACACACTCTCATAATTTATTCATATCACTGAGGGCTGGAAGTTAAGGGCCCTTCATGCTTACAAGACAAACTGCACAACTAACAGCAAGTGAAGGGGTATCATTAGACATCTCTGCCTGCTTTTGTGAGTTAAAATTGATAAGATTCTTCTAATAAAGTCAGGTTCAATGCACTAGGAGGACAAAAAATCTGTACTTCCGATCTGAAGACGCACCTTTGAAGGGGTAGAGATTAACTGAATATATTCATCCCTTCTCACACGCTGATTAGGCTAGCTAGGGGTGAGCAGGAAGGACTCTTCAATGAAAACTAATAACATCTTATGTGAATGATTAGAGTATTAATTTTTGTAGAAAATGTCATCGTAGACCTGTATATTGATCTACAAAGTTAAGCAGTTATACTCTCCTTCCGTGTTCATAGGGAACTCAAGAAACCTCTTTCCCCAGTAAGGATGGACTCATTTTTCCTCCATGCACCAAACTCTTTTGATTATAACTGCACCCCAACAGGAGCTCTCTGCCGAAGGCAAGTAACTCTGGGTTTTATTCTAGTTTAAGTGAGATTGGAGATAAATCTAATACTCTTTAGCAGCTGCTAATGTTTTTCCAAAGACATGAGGAAATTCTCAGGTACTAGCCCACAATTCATTACTCCTCCAAACTGCAATTTTTACCTCTCCTTTTACCACAGCTTGCTCTGACTCATCAATCCTTTGGCAAAACGCTGGGATATTCTTTGAGGTTTTTGCAAACAGATTTTTATTTTTTTCCTGCTCAGGAAACAGGAGTGTAGCGCTCATGCTTCTGAGGGCACATCTTAAAAACTAATACAAAATGTCTGAAAATTATTAAAGTAAGCTAGTTTTTAGTTTATAAGACGGGCATTAAAGATAGCAGGCTCCTTCCTTCCTCCCAAGATAGTCTGACACAATCACTGGGTCTTACTTTCACCCCTAAATAAATATTCTAAAAAAGAAACGGTGCCTGTCTCACCATAAAAAACAGTGAAAAGAAAACAGGATGATCACCATTAAAAATGTTTTCCTAAGGTTAAAATATGGTGGTATTCACGACGCTGCTGCATTTTCATTGCTCATCATTGCTCTCTACTTCACATGTGAACGACTCCAATCTCGAAAATGTTCCCCTGTAAACAGAGTCGCTCTCCGTACCGAGCGCGTTGTTCACAGCTGTGTACAAACTGTGGAAACACGCCGCCTTTTTACGGCAACAACTTCAGGAACAGCAACATTTGTGCAGGAGCAAAAGATACATAATTGAAAAGATCCTTCCCATTTCCAAATGTTTTCTGACTATAAAATCCCGGGGGGGCTGAACGGCTTCCGAAGGAGAACATAAGCAGCCTGAAAACCTGCAAAATTTATTATTGTCTTTCCGGAAGGCATATCTATGTAGTTTCAGTACTATGCAAGTTATTTTTTAAATATGAAAATGAGACAGCGGTGCATTGGATCGGAAGCGCATCCCATCAGAAAATCCAATGTCAACACGTAGGTGCAGATGTCTCTAACTTCACTTTTGGCAACGCATCCGCAGCAAATGCTTTTGAAAGGCACCTTTGTTTGTAATTGGATTTTGACAAAGAAAGTTGACTCTAAGAGCTTTGACTGTAATTGAGTGCGAGGGGAAAAGGAAAAAAAATGTGTGCAGTTGTAGAAATACCTGTGGTTGATTTTTCTGAGGTGGTAGGCATAGTGTTTTGTCAGTAATTCCATTTGATTTTTAAAGCTTAGCACGTCTGGAAAAAAAACCCATAGAAAACAAAACAAATAACTAAGGCTATGGTATACGGATGCTTTCAAAACACAAAAACAGCCCTGGCAGACGGAATTCTGCTTTTTTCCTCACTCTGCAGCAGCCTTTGTTTCCACTATGTGAGCTCCCAATTTTGTGAATATTCTGAAGGAAAATTTGCAAAAACGTCCAAGACCCCCGCCATCGCAGCCGCAGCAAGGAGCATGCCTTCACAGTCACCTCACGTTCTTCTCATGCCCACCGGTGTGCTACGCAGTGCCACTTCTGCTAAACTCCAAAATACATCACTGCTAATGAAGCATGCTGCACACAGACAGCAACAGGCATCTTTTAATCACCTGAACAAAAGGAGAGCTAAAGGTAAGCAGAAACCCTCTGAACACGCACACACGTGCTGTCAGACTTCAAGCAGCGTGCACCCTCCGACTTCACAGCTCTCCCCCGAGGGCAAGAGCAGCTGCAGCAGTGTCCAAACCTCAGCCCCAAACCCAAAGAGCTGCTGATCTTCGCTTTGCTTCAGCCCTCTCCAACCTCACCACCAAGAGAGCGAGTTTGCCGTAAAACACCGGCGCCTGGAAGAGCACGAGGGCACCGGAGACCTGGGGCAGAGCTCAGTGCCATGAACCTCCTGCCACCGCCGCAGACCCATGCCGGCCCCCGGGCCTCGCAAAGCCAGCGGCTACGGCCACGGGGACCCCCTTTGCAATCCTACTCTGCAAGAAGGATAAGAGACTTGTGCACCATACCACTTCCTACCTATTCCTTCAACAGAGCCTGATACTGGTTTTTATTGCAGTTTTTAGTGTCCGCGAGGACACAGGCTGGTCTGGGGACATGCGTCAGCCTGCGCCCACTGCGAGCAGAGCCCAGAGCCCCATTCGCAGCAGCTTCTCCTGCATGAATTCCTTCACAGTTTATTTTTTGCCAGCTTTTTCTTGTATCTGACACACACGGAAAACAAACATAATTTAACATACGTGCTCATGTGTCTTCTTAATGCTGCTTTTCCTAAGGGACTGTTCATGTATCATTGAGTACCAATCGTGAACTCCTAAACAAACCGACCACCACCATTAAGTCCTTAGAGGGGAAAAAAGGGAGGAAAGTGATGTGATGATCCTGTTTTGATTTATGTGCTACAATCAGTAACATGAACATTATCTTTGGATAGCAATTTAATTAAAAATATTGATGTGTGTCCTGGTTGTGAACAAAAATCAAATTCATCTTGTCTACATAGAAAAATTAGGAAACAAGCTATAAAAGGTTTTCTGAGGTTCAAAAAATCCATCCTCCTAAGATAAAGACACCTTCTTCTAACACCCCCCCACCAGTATCCACTTCCATTAGCGACGCGCCTGGCCGGGTTGCCGGGGGCTTCTTAAGTCTTGTGAGCACAACTAAAAAGAAGTCTGAACAGCTACACCAAAACATTATTTCCATTTCCTTCTGTCCCGATCCAATATCGGGAGGGTTTCGTTATGATCCCAAGAACGAGATTAAGACGCTATAACCGGTCAAATATCGTACAACCTCTTATTTTTCACAAAGTGTGGAGAAAAGATGGGGGAAGGGTGAAGGGGAGAGGGGAACAAGGGCAAGGGGAAGAGACAGAGAAAGTTGGGAAAGGAGAAAAGGAACTAGCTACCGCCACTCCAAGTCCGATGATGTTCCCCTGACTCCGTTCGAGATCTCCAGTCGTTGCAAGCCCCCCCCGGCAGCGGCTATGGCCCGGCCGCGACGAGCATGGAGTTTAACGTGCAGGCAGCCGCTCCTCAGAGCGCCTTCCCGCCTTTGCGCCCACCGTCTGCAGTTTTTATAGGTTCCTGCCCCGCCTGCGGGAGGCGCTTCCTCCCTCCCCACACCGACTAGCTGCCGTGCGCAGTCCGCCCTCCCGGAACCTTCCAGAAGGCGGCTGGGGCGGCTGGGGGTCTCCTGCCCACGCGCAGATCACAACTGTGTACGTGCGGCTCGTGCCAGACGTGCTGTCCCCTAGAAGCCTTCTTCTGCCCTCTTTGCACCTTTTTTTCCCCTGCATAGGCGCATGAGGTTGTTAACCTCTAAACTGTGAGGAAGATGGTTTCTTTAGTCCGAGGCAGGACGTTCAATGCCTGGAAATGGCGGTGCAGCGGCAATGTCGAGACAAAAGCGCATTTAGTACCGGTTCTCTACACCTTCTCTCCAGCCACACTGACATTTTCCAAAACACCTGCAGACTGCACAAACCCAGGAGCGCGGGACTACGACCCTTTCTTGAAGGCACCAGAACCATTCATTATTCCTTTAAACCACCTCAAACACCTCAGAGTCCCACAGTTTTCATTTTAGCACTTACAGAGCACGTAAACAGAGAAATTTTAAAAAGAAAAAGTTTAGTTGTAAGATTTTTAATTTTAGAACAGTTCAAATCCTTTACTTCGGCCTCTGATTTTTGACCTCTCCACGCCACGTTCAATGGAAAATGGAGACAGTCTTTTCAAAATGGCCACGAGGCAACGGACTGGAAGGCAGGGGGTATTTCGAGTCCCCAAATACTCTGAAGAGTGAGACCGCCTCTCTGGAGACACACACGCACTAAGGCACTAAGTGTTCCCTGGTAACACGGCTTATATTGGCCTCTTTTTGGATACATTGGCCACACTTTCCTCAAATGCAGTAGGATGTTTTGATGTTTCCTTAGTGGGAAAAGGTCTGATGAGGAAGGATGAATATGAAAATTTCAACTTGGAGGAGGTAGCTCACATCAAAACTCATTTCCTCTTTTCAGTAACCAGCATGCCGGATTATCCAATTACTTTTAAAAGCAGCTAAATACACGTATTCCCCGCACGCGTGCCATTTGCGACGTGACTCCATCCCCCCAGGCACAGTCACCGCACAGAGTCCATCCATCCGCTTTATCCCTTCGGCTGCTCTCAGCCCAGGCCTCACCGGAGGGCTGTGCGGCGGCTCTCTGGCGGGCAGGCGCGGGGGGCTGAGACCTCACGGCCGCAGAGGAGCCCTCCGCAGCTCGCTGCCGCAGCAAAGCCCTCCTCGCGACGTACAGCCCCGCCAAGCGCACGGGCTGCTAACGGCATGGTGGCTCCGAGCCGCGCAGCTCGGAGACGTCGCTGCGATGTGTCTGTGAGCGCCTGCGTGCGGGAAACCCGCTTCCTGGCACCTTCAGGGCCAGGACGTACGTGGGGGCCCGCGTCCAGCAAAACATTAGCTTTCTAACTGCCATCTAAACTCCCGACACGCTGCTGACTCCGGGCCCGTGTGCCACAAAAGGGCCTAGACCCGCTTCAGCAAATGCAACCGGTGACCCACAAAAGCAAGTGTCCAAAACCAGAAGCTGCCTAAAAGACATGTCTCAAAAAGTCCAAGTGTTCCCAGCACACACTGCTAAGTCTTTCCAGCACCTGGAACACCATTTTTTCTGTTGTGATAGCTGTGGTTTGCAAGTCCTGAGATAAACACCGGCCTTCGGAAGCAGCCCTTCTGCGTGACGAGAAAGAAAAGGGCATCCAGACAGGGTGGCGAGGGAGGTGGTGGGTGCCAGGAGAGTGCAGCGGCCGCCCTCCCCGAGCCCTCCTCGCCCTCCCAGCACCTTTCTCAGACCCTGATATAGCTCGAGCTTCTTTGCTGAAATTATCCACTCCAGAGTTGCATTTACACGATGCATAATTCACATACTATGAAATATATATAGGCATATTGTGCCCAGTGAAACAAATGACACACACGCAACATGCTTCTGAGACATGCTTATGATAAATGGGAATGGAGCACTTCAAGAAATTAATTATCTAAAAATAAGACTGAAAAAGCAATGTCAGTTCTTACATTTTGTTTCCTCCTTTGGGCATTTATTTGCACTCACTAGACACAGATTTCATTTCGCTATATCAGCCGAGTGATAACACCTCAACAGATGCAAGTTCCCAGCTCGCTCCAGTCATTTATATTTGTCAGGCTTCGGGATCTCGGGTGCACACTGCATATGCGCCTTCGGCTCCTTCCTGCACATCTGCCCAAGCTCAGCCGCACTCTGAGGACGACAAAAAGGTCCACGGCTGCCTCCGAGGAGCTGGCGCTTTGCACCATCTCCCTCTTCGCTACAGCGCAAAGCCATGCTGCAGGCGGGTGCATCACGGCGTGGGGAAGAGCCCCCCGGCACCCCCACCGCCCTCGCGCCCCGCGGCACAGCAGCTCCCAGCACCAGCAAGGGGCAGCTGCTGATTCCTACGCATCTCATCAGGCATCTATAGGCACCTGTGTCCATAGGCAGCTAGGGAAAGTCCTTGTTGCTAATATGATAAAGAGTATACAGAAATAATTGTGCTTGATGCCATCCCTTTCTATCTTCTTAGATTATAACCTCTCAATATAGCTACATATATAAACTCTCAATATACCTATATTCTATAAGGGGGAACCGGCTGCACCAGGAGCCTCCTACGCACCTGCCACCGACCCCCCTGCCACCCTGTGACAGCCCTCACGCTCTGCCCCTCGTCCCTGCGAAGCCCGAATAAAATATACTGCCCTGTAAAACCTTAATAACTGGTGACCATAAACCATCTGAAGGCAAGGAAGTCTGGGTGACTAAAGGCAAGCCCAAATTAAGGCTTCTGGTATTAATTAAGGGACAAACTTTGTTTCCGTGGGCAGGGATACACCAAGAAAGCTCATAGGAGGCAGCACCTATCATACAACATCCAGCTCTTCGTAATGCAGAGAAAAAGCAACTTTCCTCCTGACAGACACATTAGGAGGACTACAAACTCGAGAAGTTTATCTCAAGGTCACTGCTCCAAACTCAGATAGTTTCACTATCTGAGCAAAGAGAGGAGTAGCACAAAAGTTGCATCCAAGCGTATTGTTCACTTCTGAACAAGTCCATGCCCAAAATACCCTTCATCAGAAAGCACGATCTTGTCCAGAGGACAAAAAATGATGCATAAATATTGAAAAAGTTTGAGAGACGTCTCTAAAAATCAGCATCCTCATGGCATTTTACTTTTGACTTCTGAGGCTTATAAAATAATCTACTTTATTTTAAAGATCAAAGCAGCCTCTCCCCACAGGAGATGCGTGAGGGGCACCGGGCACCCAGACACAGGCAGGCACCAGGCGCATCGCTGTGCCTGGCTCCCGCCAGCGCTGCTAATCCGACCTTGCTTCAGACCATAAAATGCAACTCTGGAAGGAAAAATAACGTGCAAGTTGATTACCTTGGCAAAGCTGCTAGGAGGCGAGTCTCGTAGCACTCTGCGCATCCCCGGGAACACGGGCTGTCAAAACACCAACTCCCAGATCACCCATTACCGGTGCAAGACTGCAAACCTAGATAACTGAGGTGCTTGGACCAAAAAATATCTGCAACTGCTTCGTAATATTTCAAAAACTGCTAAGGAAGGAGAAAAAACATTTTGATAATCCCGGTGTTTGATTATTTAGTACTTTGTTTTCCCAAAGTTTATTTTGAAAGGCTGCCTTGAATTCGAGTGCTTTAGGAGAACACTTCTGCGCTCACCCGACGGCTCTTCCAAACGTAAGGTTAGGAGCTTAGCACTTTATTTCCACTGTGATGCCATTAAAGTCCGACTCCTTTTGGACTAAAATGCATCCTCTCTTACTTTTCAAACTAATGGCATCCAGGGAGCTGTAGATATTTTTTCTTACTGACAAAAATAGGCTTCCTATAGCAATTAGGAGCAAAAGTACATAGGGTGGGTTTATTTCTCGGCCTTTGCTGGCGGACTGAGCCGAAATTCTAGCTCCAACGTGACCTTTCAAAAAATTAACGTTTCAAATTTAGGGCTGAATAAATAGCGACAAAAAGACTAACGTGTCTGAATTTATTAAAAAACCCTTATTCTTCTCCTGTGACTGTATCCTGTAAGGACTTTGGTGGACAGCCTGCTGAGCAGCTAACCGCAAGGTGCTCCCGAAGGAGCACGTCCCATGGACAGCCCTTCGATCCCTCACCCCTGCTTCACGTCTGGATTTGAGAGCCACGTAGCCTGGGAAGTGCCGTATACCAGGAGAGGTTGGCAAATTACCGCAACAAGCTATACATCAAACATCCCAAACAACAACTAAGATGACTTAAATGAAGAAAGTATCAAACAAGAAATCTGGCTAATCATTATTGGTAGGAGAAGAATTTGTTTAAATGCAGTGATTGAAATGAAAAAGGCAGAAAATAAATGTAGAATAAATGTAAAATTCCCCCACCTCCAGTGCCCAGGAGCCCCGCTGCCCCTCTGCCCGCAGCAGGTCGCCCCCCCGCCCGTGTTTTCCTGCCTTATTCAATATTACAGCACTTTGTACCCTTCTGGCAGTATTTACAACATAACTCCTCCAAACGGCACAGAGCAAATCAGGACAATCGGTTTTTCATACCATGAAATGATTTTGCTGACCTTGGATTACAACTATTTGTGCCTCAATTTTCGCAATGTTCGACACTCGGTAGAATCCCGGTTCCCGCTCGGAGCCGGCAGTTTTGGTCCCCGCTGCACATGGTGAGCGGCCAAAATCGCAGAGGACTGGAGCCTCCTCCCTGCCCCCCACTGCTAGTCTAACACCGAATCCCCCAAACCCTCTCAGTTCTTATGCTATGAGAAATAAGTCTGCAGAAAACGTTTCTCACAGCTTTTGGTTACCCATGTTGATTTTGTATAAAATATTAAAAATACATTTTAACCCTGGGCTGAGAAAACTGTAATAGAGTTCTAAAAACATCCCCCGACCTGACTTTACGTGAACCTCATTTTTCACACCAGCTCTCCTTTTTTATTCTTACGCAGAAGCTGTATTTATTTTTAAAAGGCCTGTTTAGTAAATCGCTTGTGTTCAGCATATCTATATAATTTTATTCATGCTGCAATAGGACATAAATCAAGCACATACAAGATCTATTTTTTGGTCATTAATCTAGAATCAAATAACTACCTTAAACCTCCGGACCCGAGTCTCGGAGGACACAATGCCCAGGAAACAGGCAGCTATTCTTGAGCTCAGAGATGACTTTTTTGCCACTTAAAGCTTTTCAGTGTTTTCTTCTACCAGAATTTAGGGTAAGAAAGACTAAAGTCACGTAGAAAATAAATATAGACATTGCACATTTTATATAGAAATGGGAAAGCTCTGCACAGTCAGAGGTCGAGCCCAGGCGAGTCTCCTCCCCATCGCCCGTGACGGGACTCTTCTAACTCGTATTGCATCAGCCCAGAAACCTGCGGAGCATCTCAGCAGCAGTCTTAATCCCATCGTATTTACTGTAAATTTTTGCATACATATTAAAAAGACACTGCAATACACTTTGCTGCTGGCTCTCCATTGATTCGGAAAACACAAAACACATCAGGGGGCAGCTTAAGAGCCGCGTTACAAACAAATTGCTATTGCAGACAGAAGCTTGCTGAGCGGTGTCACAAAGCGCTTCTCCCCAGGGACCCACCACACCTTGACAGCAGGGCCAAGGGAAATGTAAATGTTAACGCAACATGTAAGGAATCGCTGCTAATTCCAAGTTGTGTTTTCCTGTTAGAGCCAAAGGAGCCTCCGCGTGCCCCAGCCCAGGAGCCTCTCCCGTGGCACCCCTGCGTCGTCACTGCTGGTCCCCAGCACGCTCCATGCTGCCATCCGCTCCCTCCAATTTAATTACTAAACATAAAAGGAAATAAACTTCAGAGTGAAAACAAAGAAATTGCACTGCACCTAATTTATGGGCGCTATTCTTCAGCTGAGCGCTGTAAAACCCCGCGTGTTTACGAGACCCTATTAGAGGGCTGAACACACACGTGTTTCCTCGCAGCAACTATGCAGATTATGCGATATTACTGCTTTTCTCTGCCTCTCATTTTTCATAGAGGAAGTGTATTTGTTTAAAGGCATCCTCGTACTAAAGCATTAGCTCCTGCTAGGAAGGAACACAAGGATGGCTGCGCACTCCTCGTAGCCACAGGCTGGCGAGCGCCGTGCAGCTGGCGGGGGCACGCAGAGCCAGGGGCACCGAGCCCGGCCCTGCCTCCCGCTCCGGCACAGCGATTGCCGGAGGAAGCAGCCCCACAGCCAGATAAAATGAGAAGTCTCTCTGCAGTTGATAACTATGTCAAATGAGCTGAGCTGCGTGGCATTTCAGGAAGGGCTGCGTGCTAGCATGAGGATTTATTGAGATATCACACTGATCCCTTGGTTTTCTTGTCACAAGAAACAGATGAAAGGAAATAAGGTTTGCAAACTTGACTGCAGCATTGATTTATGTATAACAGCCTCAAAACGCACAAACGAAAATGTGTGTTTCTGTTATCCCTAGCTTAGGGCTGCATGTACCTCCCGCTCCTCGCGAGGCAGATCTGTGGCTTAGGCCTGTCAGGAAGGCGGCTTGCTCCCGTCTCTCCGGGCATATGTCCCCTCCATGTCCCACTGTCACCTAGGAGGAGCCACCGAAGCCCAACCCACGTGCAGGGCGAGGGGAGGCACCCAGGGCCAGGCCCATGGGTGCTCTCGCATCGGAGCTCGCGCCAGGCATCCCCGTACCGCAGCCAAAACATCCCTTTTTACTGCCCACCTAAAATCCCTTCTAACATTTTCTAGAGCGCTAATTGCCAATGTTTCAGCCTTCATCCATGTCGTGCCTTTGCCAACCCATTTCCACACCCTAGTCCATATTTTCCACTTCTCATCTTGCATAGATGCGTTTTTCAACCCTAATTTAATACGTTCGCTATTTGACAAAACATCTTAGCAATTTCTGGGAGCTTCTGGGACAGCTTCTCCAAAAAGTCTTAACACATCTTGAAATAAAAAGATAAAAATTGTTACCTTTAGGAGTCCAAGTAACAGGAAACACCAAGGACGGAATTAGAAAACTAAGACCGAGCAAGGGGCAGAAAGCACGTCCGCGTAAAAGCGCCATCCGCTTTAGCTTGGCAGCTCTGCGGTCAGGAGTCTGGTTATGTCGAAGTTGGCGTCTTACTCATTTCCCTAAATCACGACCGAAGAGGAGACACATCCCTAACCACAGCCCAGCCTGCTGCTTAGGGCTTTTTTTATTTAGCCTTTTCTAAAACATTATCATAACAGCAAGAGTAAAAGCAGGATTATTTTACAGCTCATGGGTCTTTTGAGTGCAAAGGCATAACTTCAGTTGTACCATTGCAAGCTTGGAGTGTTTTCTGTCTCCTCCTACAACGCTCGGCGAGGTGACGAGTCCCTCAGCTGCCAGGAGGGAAAAGCCCCCCAGCACGGTGGGGTGTTTCCGTGCGAGAGGCCGGGGAGTCACGGAGGAAACCCCCCCGCGGAGGACACTGCCGGCAGGCAAATCAGCTGTGAAACCACAACAGGACGCGCTCAAATGCCGAAGGATTCGCGTGGCTGCCTACAGGATGCAAATACGACTTACTGCCTGCAACAGGAGGTAGCTGCATCCGGCTAATGGAAAATCAGAGCAGCACGCACAAGACGACGTACTCCTCCCTCCAGCACGTCAAAACCGCTCCGAGGAACCGGCCAGCGATCGATAGCAGGGACGACAGAAACGAGCACACGCGGCAGAAGCGCAGTCTGCTAGGGAGAAACCCAGGAGCAGCACAGAAACAGGGGGTGACAGGCAGAGACCTGGGAACAGCAATAAAAACGCACGGCTCGCCGGGGACAGAGGCAGCCTCGGTGGGCCCGGGAGGCAGGCGACCCTCACAGCTCTCCGACGGCACCCGAAACGCAGAGCCGGGCCCCCGGGCCAGGCAGGGAACCCAGCTCTGAACGAGGAGGACAGACGCGCATCGTGCTGGGTGCTCCCCGCCGTACAATTAACGGGATTTCTGAACAGCTAGATAAGAATTTACCACGTGCAATAAAACTTAAATTCTACAATTTAAATTACAACACTAGTATGTTAATTTATCTCTTGTTAAGACAGTTAAAACTACCACAAGTATCTATAACCAGTGAGTAAAAATAGCCCATTTTATGGCCTGACTTAAGAGATCGCTGGCGCTTAGAGAACTCCACTAGCACTGATGGGCTTTGGATAAGACTGCAGTGGAAATCATACTAAAAAGGACATTTGATAGAAGAAATACTGCAGTGTGACAAATATTTGCATCATAGAATTTGTCACTTAAATCAGTCCTATATATAGAATACCCAGGGAGAAAGAACTGGGCCAACATATACGTGAGAAACCTCCAGCCAAGCGCGGATCCGGCCTGGGCACGCGGCTGCAAGCGAGGCACATACACCGACTCCAGCATCTGCAGCGGCAGAGCCGGTGCAGGGAAAGCGGCTGCGGCTGCCCTGAAAACGTGTGACAGAAGGCAAAGAAGCAAAACTGATGGTTATAAACACAGCAGGAAAAATCCTGTTTCTTCTTTTTTTTAACCATTACGCGTGAGAAAGAAAAATCACAGCAAAGGCACAGCAGGCATCTCTGTTGAGTGCTAATCATGAGACTGAGTTGTGTCAGGTTTGGATATGCACAATTATTAATTTCCATCTACAAAGATGGTATTTTTAAATGCCGGTTAGTTTATCTGTGCCTGTTCCTCAGTTTTGCACAGATTCCCAAGCCGAGTTGCCGCAGACTTTCAGGTTTGTGAAAATACTGAGCCCTGTGCAAAGACAAATTAACCCCGCTGAGTCCTGCTGCTCTCCACGCATGAAGCCATCGCTTTCGGTAACGAAGAACACACGAGCGGTAGCTGCTCCCATCTTTCATCCGGAGAAACGTTTGCTCAGCTAACTCCGAAGTTCAGAAAGCAAACAAACAAACAGTCACACAGAGGATACTTCAAATGCTTTTAAAAATTCAGGTAACTTCCACAAAACCTGCCCTAGTTTTTAGATTTATTACACTAATTACCACCAGGAAAATCGTCTTTTGCCTGGAACCTAACACTGTGGATGCTGCCCACCATGATCAGGGCGCTTGGGCGTAGGAACACGTGATGTTCCCGTGCCCTGACCTTCCCACGCCGGTATTCTTCAGTGCCATACAGACATGAGCGGCCGATCTGTCCCATCTCTAACCAAAATAAAAGCACATCTCTCAAAAACAACATGTGGCTTTGAATACATACAACTACAGGCAGTAAATCCTTATAGTTTGTGGTCTTTCTCCAAGTCTCTCATCTTAACTGAACTGGTTTGGCAACGAGAGCCCGGGGGTCTCGGAGGACTTCAGAAACAGTTTCTCCCACCTGTGACCATGGTCCAGACCAGCGAGGTGCCGTACGGCCACCACCACCCAGGCTGCCTGCGAGAGCCCGGCGTGACAGCACCGGTGGACCCTCTCGCCCCGCCAGCCAGCCCAGGGCTCGCAGCGACACCACGCTCCTCTCCCATCTCCCGCGCTCACTGTCAAACCGCGGCCTGAGCCCACAGACCACAGGCAGGCAAAGGAACCAAAGCCACCACGCTGTTCAGCATCTCTCTGCATCACACGGCTAGTAATCCTGATCTCTCAGTCAGCACAGCAGCACTGTGCTGGATGACAGCAAAACCAGGAGCTGTCGTGCTCTTACATAATAAATAAGAGACCCAGATCCATCCCCTAAACCAGTGCTTAAGCATCATTAATGTATGCTCGTTAATAACACCCTAGCAAGCTGAATTCGCTGACCAAGTATGCTTTCCTTGCGGGGACAAATCCTGTTACAGCCAGGCCGAGACGGCACGAGCCGCCCAGGCCACGGCAGCGCTTTCCCCGCTGCTCCTGCATGGCCATGCGACAGCTTGAGCCGGCCAGGTCACAGCTCCCTCGGGGAGCAACGGCAAGGCCATGCACTGGGGTCTTTCCCCACTACACGACCAAGGCAACCCACCACAAGCACGCAGCAGGTCCGTCGCTTTTCGGAAGCGTTAAATCCGGCGCCTGGACACAACTGCCCGCTCCCCAGGGGAGCTGGGCTCACTGCTCACAGGCTGCACTGCACGTGGGCGCAGGCGACCTTCCACACGCTCCTCCTCGCCCCGGGGAAAGAGATCTGCACACACTGGCAGCACTTCGCTACGCTTGCATTTTTCTCTTAACTTTTTTCCGGAGGAAGCGGCACTCGGAGAGGGTCACGACATGGATGAACCAGCTCGCAGCTGGCTGCAGCCCGTCCAAACGCCTCTGCTCCCTGGCCAGGGGCGCAGCACCAGCGCCTGCCCTACGTCTGCGTGGAGTGAATTTAAATATGATAAATAATAGGAATTTCACCCTTGACTGGGAATTCAAATTACCACATTGATTAGCTTTGCCATACACAAAGTAGAAAATATGAACAAAATTGACAGGCTTTAAAAAAAAATAACACTTGTCCCTTTGCAGCTGCAGCCCCCCACCGCCGGGGAGAGCTCAGCAGCCGGCAACAGGCTTATCGGGACAAATAACCCAGCGCAGCACAGAAAATCGCATCCTCAATTATTGTACTGTAATATTTTGAGTATCGACCCATTTAATCTTCCACAACTCATCTAACAAACATGCCCTCAAACCTCATAGACAGAAAGTCAATTCTGCCAATGCTGTTTTCAGAGACACAAGAATATTTGTTAGTGACAAATTTGGTTACAGAGCATCTCCTAGCAACCCGCGAAAGGAAAGGTGCCCGCACAGGCACGCGAAACGCAGGCAGGATTCAAAATGGCTAAATATTTTGTGGGATTTTTAGGAAAATGAGTAACTTTGCACAACATATAACCAAAACCTGGAACCTAAACAGCTCAGGGAGATTATGCTTCCCTCCATGAGCAGAGTTATGGTCAGCACTCCTGTGCCGTGCCCAGTGATGAAGAGCAGTAGTCAGGGAAGTGGTCAGGGTCAAAGCACGGACTCTGCCCAAACCCTGCGCGCTCTCTAACCTTTACGCCAAACCCTCAAGAGCCGCCGGCAAAGCCTTGGGTACAACCGAGTGCAGGAGCACGGTGGCTCTGCGGTCCAAAGAGTGATCCAAGTCCCACCAGCACGAACTTGTCACCGAGACATTGCACTGCCAGCACTTTCAGCGCAAGTTCGCAAGATGCTAGTACAGAGCCTCTGCTGGTACATGTTAAATGAACATTTTGCAGGGGGCCGGGGGGGCGATCCGGCCAGCAGTCCCGGCTCCGCTCCCAGGAGGATGCAGCGCCGAGGAGAACCAAGGGGCTCTTGAGAAACCCGCTCCAGAATGAAGCCTGCCTACACTCGGCAGCAACTCCAAAAGCACAAGTTTGAGTTTCCACTTTTAAGTAGGACAGTGCTTTTTTTCCAGCCCTTCCAGAAAGCCTAAATATTTTTAACACACACAGCAGCAAGTGTGAGGACAGAGTGATGGTACTGGGAGTCAGTGGTTTCTAAAAACATCAGAACTGGGAATGTGAGAACAGCGGCTTTACGGGCTCTTCAGACGCATCTCACTTTTCCCGCACTTCTCCTCTGGGTGGAAAGCAAGCCTGGTGCAGCACGAGCGCCTGCCGACAGCAAACACACACCGTTTACCTGACACCGAACCGCTGTAATAGACACATGCCCACACCACGCTGAACTTCAAGTTCTGGGAAACTGCAAACCTAGAGCCAGGTTTGCATAACTCAACAAGTTGGTGAAAAAGCTTAATGCACAAGATTTACATCATCTGCTGTGATAGGATGTGAGAAATTATATTTCAAACCTGACACTGTTTTAAGACCAAATATGTCCTGTGTCTCCAGCTAAGACAGTTTTTATTTGCTTTTCATTCTGTTGATTCATTTTTAAGAAATATGATAGGTATATTTGGAAAAAAAGGATTTTTTCCCCAGTATATTAAAAAAGATGATGTTTCAGGCTGTTTACAGGCCTGGGACACAGGAGGCAGCAGCAGAAGTGACGGATTAGTGAGCAGCGTGCGGGTGAAGTGGTCTAAGTCACAGGGTAAAGACAATTTATCAGAGGACTTGCCCAGCTCCGCACCACATCTTTCCTACAGCTTTCACAACTGTACACTATTTGCAGGATTGACTCTTTTGGTATTTTTCACTGCAGTCCATCTCCTTTTTCAAAAACAAAAAGCTGTAAAAAGTAGTTTTTCATTTTCTGGCTTCTCTTGGCTCTCGCTCCTCCCAATCCTTCCGCACTGGAACATCTCCCACTTCAAGCCACCACGATTTGAAACTCAGCATAATGCCTTCAGCCCTCCCTGGGCAGGATGGCTTCTCAAGGCATCTCCAAGAGCATTCATAACTTATAAAGAGGAGTAGTTAGGCAGGGCCAAGTTTAATTCATAGTGCTTTGGAGAATTTGATTTTTTTTTTTTTTTTTTGATTTTCAGGAGCTTGAGTTTCGGGGGGCAGGGTGAGTAGCAGCCCCCTTACAGTGTATTATGGTGCTCGGCCATAACCAGCCATCGCAACGCGGGGACAGCACCGTGATAACGTGGTATGCGTGGGTGTGAGAGACAGTGCTCTGCTCACGGTGCTGCAGGCAAAGCTGAGGAAAAAACCTTCACAGACAGCAAGTTCCTGAAGTCCTGGCTGCTCAGAGAGCAATATTATATACAAAATTTTGTGACTAAAAAGCAGATGTAATTATGCTTGCACATAACCTAACAGATGTAATTCCTAGACAATATATGGAAAGAAAAAGCACTTAAGGGAATAACAGGCTGTACATAAGCTGTACACTAATACAAAGTACAAAGATAATAAGATCATCCGGTAGATATCTTGTGGGAGAGTTTGCCTAAACCTTAATATTGACGTAAAGTTAAAAGATATTCTAAATCAATTGATATTTAAGACTCCATCATTTATTAGTGTCGCTGGAAAATGCAACAACCTTGTTAACACTCAGGTATGGATCTTGAAAATACTACATCAATTTGATACGAAGGAAAAGACATTTAGTATAATCAGGAGCTTTTAGGCTACTAAGAAACAAATAGTCTAATTTCTTTCTAAATAATATGGGCTAGATCCCAACTTTCATAAACTAATGTATTTGTTAATGTGAATGGAATATGTTGACACCAGCAGAGACCAACTCTGCAGGGATAGAAATTGTTTTGGGAAGCACAAAAACAGTTTTCTCTATTTCATTATGTTTTGTCTCGATTGTTTGTTCAGATCACAAGAGCTCAAATTTGCCTGGAAACATTACCCCCCCCCCCCCCCCGAGGCTGTAATGATAACAGAGAAAATCCTGCAGCTGACAGCAAAAGAAAATGATGAAGAAAGGGCCAAGCGCAGCCATCACCAGCACAGAAGGGGACAGCCGTGTTTTGGTTTCATTTCCACTGCCCGTGTGTTTTGCACCATCCTACCCTGTGTGCTGTCTCCAGTGGGCTCGGCTGAGGGAGGCGAGGACATTTACCCCCCCCCCCCCCCCCCCCCGTCTGCTCCATTCCCTGCTGCTCCTGTCCCGGGCTGGGCTACGGTACCCTTGTTCTCGCGACGGTCTTGCTCAGCCTCTCTCCTACCAGACACAGCTAGGCACCACCTTTCCCTTCCATGACTTCTCTTTGACTTCCTTCACTAAGGCCTTTTAAAGGCATTTTCTCTCCCTCCATCTCATCACATGGTCTCCTCTCGCCACCACGATGCATTTCGTCCTTTCCCCTCCCTCTACACTGAATCTTGCTCATCCGGAGAAGTCCCAAGGATTCAAAGCACCTGCCCCTTCTACCAGGTCACCTAAGCTTCCTGCAGCTCCGAGGGCCACTACATGTTTTCTCTGACCATTTAGGTTGTCTCCAAGACCTGGAGTATACTCTTAAGCTCTCTGCTGTCAAGTCTGCTGTTTGTTTACACTTTCAGGCTCTCAAGAAAGCTAAAGTTATTTCCGACTTCTTCAATCTAGGATGTGGTCATCCGGCTGTCTAAGACGCTTCCACTCCAGTGGATGCCATTACGGTCTAATGACCCTCCATCATCCCTCTCCTGAGGGCAGACGGAGAGTATGCATACATGGAGCCAGCTGAAGATATCTGACTTCCTCAGATCTGTGCAGATCCATAATTTATACCCTGAGAAAATTTATACCCTTGCAAAAGCTGTATCTGAAATTAATGCCCATTAGCTGAACCTGCAGGTGCCCCAAAATCTTCGAGCTGTGCCTCAATCTCTTCCAGCAGTAGGACCAACAGCTTGGAACATTTTTCCCATTAACACATTAAAGCTTCAAGTTTCACAAATTGCTTTTATTAAACTTTTTCCAAATTCAGTTTTGAAAAAATCCCCATCTTTTTAGAAACCAATCCTTTAATTTTGAGGAAGACTGGACCAAGGGTTGAACTTCACAGGTTAAGGGCTGTAACAAACTCAAACGGTGTGAAAGGACCATGGCAATCCAACCAGGTCTCCCATCTTTCAAATAAGGAGAGAAGCTTGGTGGTGACTCCAAAAACGTGCTTGCCCGGATGAGAAGATAAATGAAGCTTTACAAGTTTAAATACACAAACTGCATATACAATGCATTTTTAACACCAGCACTGCCTAAACTCCACAGTTCACAACCTATTTTTCAACCACATATGAAATACTATAGGCTAATATAGATTTATTTTGTACCATGTTCTTCCTAGAAGAAAAGCCCTGCACAAATGAGAAAGCCCTGCGATATCTCTAGCACGAGCGTGGGCAGCGTTGCCTATTCTGCCCAGCTCAGCAACAGTCACCTCCCGTGTCACCTCCCCGCCTGGGGGAACACACGCTCCCGGCCAGCTGCGGGATCACCCACCAGCTCTTCATTAACTGCAGCGGCAGTTGCTTATCCTCACTGGAACAAAGAATTCAGGAAACTGTCTGCAGTCTTTCAATTAGGATATCCACGTTTTCCTACAAACAACTTAGAAGCCGACAAGCTCGGACACCCTTGATGCAACGTTCCCAAATACCATCTAGGCTGGCGCATGTTTCATCTCACATGCCACGCAACAACCCATAAACATTGAAAATTACAAAAAATGAAATAAATCTACAACATATAAATTCAACATCTGACACATGCGCTCTAAGTAGATTTGTTGAGTAGTATCACACGCAGTTTGGTTACCTCTAACACCGGCTTGCTTCCCCCCCCCCCCGTTCGGCTTAGCTGCCCGGCAGCTCTGCGTCTGCGCTTCGGGGACGGCACAAGCCGGGCAGAGCAGCTGCTGCCTCTGGAAAAGGGTAATGACAACAGCAGAGCGGGTCTCCCCGAAGGGCTCCCGCTCCCCCCGGGCATTGCGTCCTCCCCGTTCAGTAAATACAGCAAGAGCTCAGACAAACAACTAAAGGCTTCAGCACGCTGAATTTCCTTTCTGAACATACATCAAAACCCACATTGCAGAAACAGCCTTCGATAACGCTGCTGCGGTCTGAGAGGAGCCCCAAAGAATCATTTCTGAGAGACCTGGTCTTACCTACTCAAATACACCAAAAAACCCCTACAGATACCCATAACAAGCGACAGGGCACAGCTTTACCACCACATCACGCAGGGTCGGGGTCTTCAGCTGCGAGGCGGCCCAGGGGCAGCACCACGCAAGGGCTCTACCAAACCCACCCGCCCTCGCCTGGGTAGCTACCACCCACGCACAGAAAGATCCCTGCCACAAGGGCTCTGCGCTTCACTCGCGCGTTCGTCAGGACAGCTTGCCCTGCTTTCAAAGCGCACCTTGTATACGCAACGGCCTGTCACCTACTGACACCTACCAAGCAAATGCCTCCGCGCAAGACAGCAGAGAGCTTATGCCTCAACTGCCAGGTCCTAGCGTGCCGTCGCCACTTGGCAGAAAAGCGTGCTTTTTGCTTTTCATTGGGTTTTTTTTCCCCAAGCTTACACAAATTTTATTAACATGTTTAGGCAATTACTTTTTCAACATCTCTTCACACTACAAGCTACTCAAATTTCATCATCGTTTATACAGTAACTTACCAGTGCCTGTAACATCTGCTCCTGAATTTCTCCCAGTGGTCTCAGGCTTGATATTTTTCCACGCGCAGCCCATCTTCCCTGCTCGGCTCGAACCCGTTTCCCTGCGTCTCGCTCGACCCCAGCTCTCCCAGGCGTCTGCTGCCTTACTCACGTTTGCTTTGCAGGGCGCTTGAGTTTCTCTCCCCTGATGTAGGGTTTCCTTCTGGCAAGCCTTAAATCTGCCTCCTTCAGTCCGTTTGCCAACTGCCTGGGACAGTCGGCGTCTGTAAATTCTGCCATCTCTGCTAAAATCTACAACGCTGCACTTTGCACCTTGCCATGAGATTTACTTTATTCCCTTGCTGTCCTTCTGATGCTTTCCTCTTCATACTAAATCAGCGGTTTTCCTTGCCAAAACACCCAGGCTGATTTTAGCACAGCCCTTTGCTTTACGAGCGGAGCTACCCCGCAGGTCCCCAGGAACATGCACCTTTTAATTGTAGCAAAACAGACACCCAGCACAGCCTTTCTGGGCAGTAAATACCGGCAGCTCTTACCTGTGATTTATCGCGTGCCTCCTCCCACCGCCCGGTAAAGCTGTCTGGGCACCCTGCAACTATTAACTAAGCAGTATTGAGCCCAGCATTCAAAAGCCGGGAGATTCATCGGTTCAGACCCAAAGGTACGAGTACGAGGGTGTGGAAGTCAATGCAGCTGAGGAATTAACAGCTTAGAGCAATCAAAGATCCCTGCCATTTCTGCAGTCTGCATAGCCGGGAGCGGGGAGCTAGGAGCACGCTTTGCTTTAATATGGACACGCATTTCAGAGAGAATAGAGTGGAAAAAAGGGCAGATCTTGCATCAGTGCTTTCTCCTAATTAGGCCTGCTCTCTTCAGCTGGTGTATTGATACTTCTGAAACCCAAAAGCAATAGTGTTTTCATTGCGCTCATAAAAAAATTTAACTATTTTTTGGTTCAGCATGTTACTCCATATAAGTTTAATCAGAAATGACATTAGCAAAACTAAATTAAAGCAGAGAAAATCTGAAGTGATATCTCTCACTCTCAGCAATAAAGGGATTTATGTGCAATAAAGCATTTAAAACACACAAAATATTGTTTCCTGTTATGTTATATACATTGCTCCTCAGTAGCTTAAGAAAATTTGCTAGGAATTACTGTAGGCAATCTCAAGGAAATCTTCCACTGAATAATTTCTACTATTTTGAACGTACAGCAGGTGACCACAGTTGCAGTATGCTATGCTACAGCTAGGACGTGAGCAAACTCCCAGCAAAGGAGAACCGTTTCTAGTCTCCCAGAAGTTGCTCGTACGACGTGGCCACGTTCACGAGCCGCAAAGAGGGGACGGCTCAGCACGGCGGCCCGCGCGGTTGCAGGGACCTCCGAGAGCTCCACGTAATAAGCGCTTAAGCAGTCACTCAGCCCGTAAGCGCTGCCACGAGCTTTATGCCTGCTACACACGAGTGTTCCCATACTTGGCCTGATTTGGTATCTTGTTACGGTATGACCAGCTAAGGCAAGCTAAGTAATAGATATAAATGTATTTTTTTTAGAGAATTCACACTGTATATTATAGTGGTAAAATAATACACATTTTGCTTAATTGTCCAAGGTAAGTTTGGCAATAGGATCAAGTTTCAGCAAGAAGATAGAAAAACTCAGTGTAAAAGCTTGACAAGATTTAGACCTCAGCATGGGGTTATTTATTTAGGCTTTTAAAGGAAAATGTATATATTTGCAAAAGCCTGACAGGTTACTAAGTACACTGTTTTCTCACTAATGTGATGTACGTGCAAGCAGTATCACAGTCTTTGCTGCATCTGCTTATAATCGTTACAGAAATGCTGAAATTACAACATTCCTCAGAAAATAAATTATCACCATAATATTCACATCAGCCCTTTTACAACTGGCGCTCATTGGGGATGCCTTTATTCTGAAATGAGGGCAAGTCCTCCTTTCAATTAGTAAAAAACGCTGAAAACAACAAACCTTAAACATATTCATCCTGCACGCTTTATCCAGACTTACTGTTTTCCACGGAAGCAGAAAGCTCCACAACAGCATCCCAGTTTGCCCGTGGCGGGTAGGACTCTTACGGGCTCCGATACGTCCCCGATACTGCATCTCCACTCGCTAAACACTACGCTTTCCTCATCCCGTCCCCTGGGCTCGCTGTACCTAGGAATATCTGCACTATATAGGTAACCAGTGATCGCTGCTCTTTCCTTCTTACGCTATTCTCTTCCACCAAATCTAATGAGAATATACTCTGTCCTTACTACTGAGACACTTTCATACTTCCCAGCCTGTGGTTTTCTCTGCTTTGAGACTTATTACCTATTCCAAAAAAAGTATTTGCGCTCCCGTGTGCACCTTCTGCACAGCAGGATCTCACTCAACCCGTGCCACTGCTCCGGCCCCCCCGGCACACCAATCCCACCCGGCCTCAGGGCATCCCGAGGGCTCGAGGCCGGGAAAGAGAGAGCATTCAAACGAGTGCGTTATAAAAACACGTGCAATCAGAAAGCAACATTTATGCTAACACTATGCGGTACCAAGAAAATCCATGTGCCTGGATAGACGCTGTCCTCAATGGCAGGAGTCACCACCAGCACGCAGAAGCTGTGCACCCCGGCAGAAAGCGAGCGCCGGGGAAGTCACCCAGCACGCGGGCGAGAGGGGCCCGGCCCGCCGCCACGCACGGGCCCCACGAGCGCACCGACAGCTCTTTCGGTTAGCTTAGCGTTAGCACAGCGTATCCCCGCAAGTAAAGCAAGGTGCTCAGAGTTTACAACAACGAGGTCATCACGCACCTAGAAGTATTTGTAAGGATAAAAGCAAGCACCTAGCAACAATTTCAGCCGTTTCTCATCTAACTCCAGTTTCTGCTTTCATAATGCTCCTAGGAAACAGAGTGAAAGGTCTTCCCAGACAAAGCACACGCTCCTCGTCACTCACTTCTCGACGTTCAACCGACACAAACCGACGTTGCCGATGTCCTATTGCACAAAGCCACAAACACTTTGGAAAAGTTTTAAAGCGCTGTGAAACTCCCCGGACATCGCGCTTTTCTGCCCCTCTGCCCTGTGTCCGCGCGGGAGATCGAGCACCAACAGCTCCAGCAAACGGCTGTTGTGTCAACAAGCAATTGCTGTATTTTAACAGAACGCAACAGCCGGAAAAATCCCACTTACGCGCGCGGGCGAGCTGCCGGGGCTCGCTCTCGAGGCTTCGGGGACGCTCACTCCGACCCGACACGACGCCAGCCCCCGCGATGCCACCCTTAGCCCCCGCGATGCCACCCTTAGCCCTCGCGAAGGGCCCCCGGGCTAAAGGAGAGCCCGTCTGCCTGAACCGCCCGCCGGCGCGCCGAGCCGCAGGAGGGGGCCGGCTCCGAGTAGGGCGCGCTCCGCTGCGCCGTTACGTTGCATGCCGTTAATGCCGTCGCACGTTAAATAGTTCTGCACTTGCTTATTAGAAAGCAAAAATTATATTATTCCATTAAAGCATAATATTTTGAAACCGAATATAGCTTTATGTAAATCGGTGTAGATCCAATGAATTCAACTGAATTCCAATTTATGCAAAGGTCTGGTCCAGTAATTCAAAAACTGCATTTTGTGAACATTTTAATTGATCAGGGCTTACAAATCTGTCCTTTATTTTTACTACTGTTACACAAATTTCAGTGCATGTATTGCATAGAAGCTTTGAGATGCACATAAAAACAGGTTAATTAAGGAGTTCTCGTATATCCCAGTTATATTAATACAGCAGAGCCCATAAGCAAATAAAAAGTGAAGCAAATGAAAATATTCTTAAGTATTTATTCAAAAATAAAATGGAAATAAAGAGTTTAATTGGTTTTAGGTTCTATTCAGTCTTCATTTACTTAGTAATTACTTAGATTCGCTTTTTATTATTCTTTGGGTTGGAGTCACTGTGGTGCTTTGACTTGTACTTGTTTCTAAACATCGGCAATAATCAGTAAACACAGTTTCTCCCAGTTGCATTTATCCCTATTGGGATGTATTCCCTGGGGACAGACAGACTAGCAAAAAATAAGGAAGACTTCATAACTCCTTAAATTGTATGATATCACAATAATCCGTTTAGAGTATATTAGCAATAAAATAACTACCAAATTACCCCAAAGAAAGCATGTATTATTAAATTATTCCATATGCACAGAAAGACCGACAAGATAGGAGCAGACAGCTCCTGTGTCATAGAACATTATCAGAGGAATAAAAGGGAAAACTGAATTAAACGATTCAAATGAAAATGTTTAAGTTTGACAAATAAAGCACGCCAGCCTCACCTGATGATGTTTTAAATCCCTCGTTTCACAGGGCCATACGAAGCAGCGAGTGTTTCCTCTGTTACAGCACCGTGGTAGCACTTAGGAAGCTTGAACAAGAGCAAGGACCTACCGATCCCACTACGAGATCCCTTTCCCCAAAGCGAGCAGCGGTCCTTGCCTGAAGGAGAGCCTTCCCCTAAGAGAGGCTTCACGTCTAGCAGACTTAGGCCTGTTTTCCACAGCTCTTTCCTGCTGCTGCTGCCGTGCATCTTAAGTTTTGCAGCCGCTATGGGAAGTTTTCCCTGTCTGCTGCAGGATGGGCTCTGCCGTCTGCAGAGTTGGCATCCAGCCCAGCACGAGTCCGTGCAGGAACAGGCTCTGCCGGCTCCGGGAAACCCACAGCTCCAAGATCTGCAGCAACGCCCGATTCACAGGTTTGGAAAACATTTTTACAAACATCTACCCTTTGCTCCTTCAAAACCAAAACCAGTGCACTGCCCTTTCAGAGGGGGAAAAGAGTTCAGAGAGGTATCTTCCCTGTTCCACTTGTGTGTAATTCTTCACAGCTTTTTAGGAAAGTTTGGGGGGGGGGGGGGGGAGTTGTTTTGTTTTTTGTTCTGGCCCCTGAAGCTTTTGCCTTCAGAAGATGAAATTCCAACTAAATTAGGCAATGCCACCACATTAGTTCACTATCACATGCGATGCCATTGGGAAAGTCCTTTGTTACAGCAGCGTATGACCAGTTTTATCTACAGTTAGAGGACTTAGAGAAATACTCTGCTGTTTATGAAAATTAGTAGCTATGCACAGGAAATATTTTCTGGACAGAACACAACACCTGTAAGTTTTGCGATGACAGATCGTAACAAGGTCCCTTACCCCTTGGACACATCAGATCCCTCCGACAAGCCCAGACCCTGAAGAAGAGCCGGGAGGCGACCAGAAGAGCAGGTGCCCAGAGCCGCAGCGCGAGGAGGCAGCGGCATCCCAGGGCGGCAAGAGGAGCTGCTGGAGAAAGAGCAGGGCCGACGCGGGCACAGAGCGGGGCCGCGGCTGTCAGCGCACATCCCCGGGACCGGGCAACCACAGGTACCAAGAAGGGAGAGACGGCACTAAGACTCCAACTGCATTACCACAGTCCCCCCACGGACTCCCCAAAACAAGCTCCCTGTCGCCAGCCGCACCTTCTCACCGCTCTTCCCCGGCACGAGCGCTTGAACAGCGGGGAAGGTCTCTGTTCGGCCACGCAGAAATACCCGAGATAGCTCCGGCCCACAAGCACCGCGCGAGCCCGGCGGAGCCGCACGCGGTGGTGGCTCAGACCCGACGCCGCTGGCTCCGGGCTCGCCTCGGCGTGCCGTCAGCACGGTGTAACAGGGCACACCAGCAAGACTCCCAGAGCCTTTCTGCGGATCAAGCTCTGCGCAGAAACCTTCAGGAGGTTTTAAAACAAAAGGTAATTTTTTAAATTTATTTATTCATCCTAACTGTTTTCTATTTCACATGGCCCGCCCCAGGAAATTAGCTCACAGCAGCCTGGGTCGCCCTGGGAAAGGTGATGAGAAGGTGAAGCTGTAGAGCACGCAGAAGAGATGAGACACGTACAGAAGCTGGAACAATGCTACCTTTTTATGGCAAAATATATACAAAGTAAGATTTTAAAAGCAAAAAAAGAGAGAAAAGCTTTGGGCAATAATATTATAAACCTGCACTTGCTGGTGTATATATATATACATATATATACACTCCCTAACAGAAGGATCTACAACATACTAGTTTAGGTTGTGGAAACCAAGGATGCTGAAAAAGGAGTACTTAAATCAATGCAAATGTCTCATTCCTTTCCAGAATGGTTTTGTTGTATATGCCATTAAGGAACTACTTGTTAGGAGCAATGCGTATAGGAAAATATTCAGAAGTACAACACTTACTGTTGTTATGATTCAGCTAAGTCACCCACAGTAGAAATGAGAAGTCACAAATAACATTAACTACTGAAATTTCAGCAAGTTCTTCTGTAAAAGATAAGAGCTTTCAACTAAAAGGATACATTGTGTAAGTAAAAAAAAACAAAACACTGGAGGATTCACAAAAAAACACAAGTTCAGAGTAAGAAGGAAAGTCACCCTATGTATTATTTTAGACCATATAAAGAAGGTGATCATTAAAAGGTAGATTTATTCTCTCACATCTGTGATGACTTACTAAATGGATCCAAATCATCAACAAGAGCATGCTGACATTTGGCAAAGTTCATTCTTTTAACGCTACTCATTTTTCTTCCATTAAGACTTGAACAAATAACATCTCTAAGATTATCAGTAAATATTGAACTGTTAAGATAACTGGTTCATCATTCCACCAAAGTAGTGGGTTTTTTTAATCTACGAATGTTTCATATCATAATGCAAAAATAACCTGTAAAACGCAACAAGGCTGCATGCCAAAGAAAAGCAAATGCAAGTCAGCAAGTCTCAATATGGCAATGCTATGATGAATGGTTTGCCTCTTTTGTATTATTTATTGTACCTTTTTATCTATGAACTCCAAACTATCTGCTACCAGAAATGGTGCCTACGCTCAATTTAAATAATATTGTGACAGTCAGTTGCTTCCATCATCCCTAAAAGCCACTTGAGCTGAAGTTGATGTTAATGCATTAATACCAAAGTCAGGATCGCGCTAGCTCCCAGATGCTCTATAACGGTGTAGGAGCGGAAAGTCACCACGGTGTGGAATCACTTTTTCTCACTTTCTCAAGCAAATGAGAACTTGGAATTGCTAATTGTTAAGACTATGCCTTTTAGATAATTGCTGATTGCTGTATTTGAAGTGTAAGTGATTGTAAAATGTGCTGTTTGGCTAATACCCAGAAAGCTGACATGGTATCACAGATAATTATAGACTGTTTAATTGCTTTTGGTCTTTTAATTGGCAAAGAACATAGATGATGAGAGAGAGGATGAAACTAAAAGGGTCTGCTAAGCCATGCAGGCCTCCAGGTTTGTAGAGCTGACCCTCTGTATTTTGGGTTCATTCTTCAGGGACCAAAGTAGGATCAAAGGAGACTACATTTCCAATGCAAAGAGCTAACCCTGTCCTACCTCCACAGCTAGTCTCTGCTTGTGAGAAATACCTCTGCGTGTCTGCTAAAGCTGCTGCTGCCTCCTGTTCTTTTCAAACCTCGCGTTGTGCAGATGCGAACTCGACAAGGACAACTGCGGTTCACCTTGTATCGGCCTGTCTTCCGTTTAGTGGGCTTCTTCTGTTTAATCTAGCAGAAAGGATCCTAAGAAGCAGGGGGTTGAGTCACAGCTGTGGTAAGATGCAGAACAGCAAGAGCCTGCAGAGCTCTTGTGCCTGCTCATGTCCGTAGATGGTGATGGGTTTTGACCAACAACTACAGAACCTGGCTCGTGAAGCAGGTCCAGCCACCTGATGGAGCGAAGCAGCCTCTGCGATTCGGATAACTCTGTTCCAGCGTTTGTGGTGATTCTCCATCTCCACTGCCCAAAAGTTATTAGTGAAATTTAATGCTCAGTAAATGTATCAGATTAGCATATGTGAAAGTAAGTCCTCTTTTTACGGCTGGAGAGGTGAATGTGCAGAAGTCCTTTGTTCTGTTTTGTAAATCTGTCTCATTTCTATCTCACTTGGTTCTTTCCCCTCTAGTGGCTAAATGGTGGCACTTTTTAATGCCATTCTGCTAATAAAATATATTGCTGGACTTCCTGAGCTACAGCCTTTAGTCAGATAGAGCGGAAATTTGGCATTGAAGTAAGTGGAAGCAAACCTGCTTCCAGGGCTGAGCCTGATGCATGCCTTTCCACCTCGCTGCAGAGGAATGGGCCGTTTTTTTAAAAAAAATTACTTCTTAAGTTAAAAAAAAAAATTATAAAAACTCATGATTTCAACTTACAAATATTTTCCCCTCCTCTGTTTTCAGTTTGCCGTTGATCACTATGCAGAGACACAAACAAAACCAACCACAGCACTAATGTGCACTGCACAGTGTCCTACGTCGAGGCTCAGGACAAAGGATGCAGGGGTGGATGAAAACAGCAGCAGCTACGGGACGGTACTTTATAGAAGCTTTACACTGCTATAAATATAGCAATATATATATATAAATATAAATGCAACACCAAGGAGCAGCAGGTCAACAGTTTCTAGGAGACTTCCTAGGTGCGAGGAGCTAGCTGCTGCTTCTAATGTGGGAAATGCCGGTTTGCATTGTAATAGTATAATCATCCTGCCATTATAATAATGCATTTGATAATAATATGATGTATTATATATTAATATAATGTATGTAGTTACAATGGAAAGGAGCCACAATAGGATAGGGCTGGACTCGGGGGAAGATGTTGCCAAGGACATCATCACGCACGAATAATGCTCAGTTTTTACTGCACAAATCCCGACATCACAGCATGCTGCGATATTTGATTAAAAGATGCACAACTCGAATGACTTTGACATGCAGGTGACTGTTGGGGCACAGCTCTGAGGCTAGCTTTGGAGCACGAAAGAAACCCCCCCCCCATAAGCCAATCAAAAAAATCTGCAAAAAAGGAGGGGGGTAGGACACTAACCGAATGCAAGATACTTCAAAGCAGCAACAGCCACGCTGCCGCGCGAAGGCAACGAGCTGCAGCAGTGACGACGCTGCAGCAGCCGAGGCCGCGAGACGGCCATGCGCAGGACCACGAGCGCGGAGGAGCACGCGCTGGCCGGCGGCACGGCGGGACCCTCTGCAGCAGCCCGGGGGCCTGGCCCGCAGCCCCGGCGCAGCCACCGCCGCCAGAGCCAAGCCAAAAAACCCGGCCTCCGCTCCCACTTAACCCTAACTATGTTTTTAAGAAGTTTGATCTCTGCACGACTTTGCTTCCACTTCTGAAAACTGGATTCATCCACCTCCTCAGAACACCACAAGATTTAATTCTAGCACCTGTAAATTTAAAAAGCTTAAGGTATTTGGAGCCCTCTTAGACAATTTAACTTTGCAGTCCTGTGCTAGTTAAAACACCTACCAAAAAAGAAAAAAATATCTTGGTAAGATGTTAGAGTAATTACTGTAGAACAGCATCAAACTTCACCGAAATATAACTCTTAAAAGCTCCATAAATGCTACAAAATTTAAAATGCTGCAAGATTTGTCCCTGCTGAAGCAGAGCAGTTCAGAGGCAGCTGGGCAGCCTGCTTTTTCCCCGCAGGCTCCCGGTCACACATCCTGTCTCCTTCACTCCATATTTACCCGGCGACTTAACAACCTGCCTCTGCAAACTCTTTCCCAGGCGAGCGACCCACAGGGCAGGAGGAGGCAGCGGGGCCAGCGGCTCTGCAGCCGCCTCCAATTGCACCATTTTGTTTGCGCTCTCGGAGGGCATCGGAAGAGCAGAGCAAACGACACTTCTATAAACCCACCTGTGCACCCAAACCTGCGGCAAACGTGCCCGGCAGCATCCGCACGACCCTCCCAAAAGCGGCCATAAGGGCGGGCTGGGCACGAGAGGCCCCGCCATGCTGCCACGCGGTGCCTGGGCTCCTCATGCAGCCCCAGCACACCACAAACTGCTCTGCTTTCCAAACATTATCATTTGGAAAACCTAAAACTGCAGCTTGGGCTCTGTTCGGCATAGCTCACAGCTCAGGCACACGCTGCTCCACAAAGACACACGTTGAGGGGACGACTCTGAACGTTAGGAACCCGAATGCCTTGCAGAGACTGCAAACACAAAGTAAAAAAACTAACAGCAAAAAGGAAAAAACAAAACAAACGAAGCCCCCACCTACACACAAACCTAAACCCCACCCGCTACTTAAGTACCGCCGCAGTCGGGGTGGGCAGAGCCTGGCTTGAAAGGCAACTTTGACATCACGTCATTTAGCTTTCCTGATTGCATCCTACTGGCATCTACATCATGGGGAACCACAGAAACCAGAGCTGGAGAAGACCTATTAGATCAATTAACACTGGAAGGACCGGGATGAGGTGGCTTGAAGTACTGCTGCTCATCACACCACACTGCGGATGAGGCAAAGGCATCCTGGACTACTGTGTTCTGGGAGGGAAAACATCCAAGCCAGCGGAACAAAGCATAGCTGTCCTACTTCAAAAAAATCCCAGGAGACTTTAAAATACAGTAAATCTATGACTATTTTTCAAATCACTGCTCCCCAAATACCTGACTTATCTCCAGCTATAAAGAATTATATCTTCTTTCCACCCTTTCACTGAAAACAACATCCAAGCAAAGGACCTGTCACTACCTCCCCTGAGAGAATATTTTGCAGATCTGTAAATCTTCTCAGGGAATTTTCTCCATTGTAATGTTTTCTTAATTACGGTTTCACCTTTCACTGAGTGATACTCCACTTTGTACAACTCTAAACAGATGCTTTTCCCTTCAAACACTCGGATGGCTCTTATCCTTCTGATTTTCAAAGAGGCTGCTACTGCCTTCGCGGCTGTGCCTGCGCAAGCCTGGGAGATGGCGGGGTTGCGCAGGTGCAACGAGCGGCGTTTGTCCTGCGGATCCGTTATTACCGGTGGAAACGGTCCAGCCAGAAAGATCACAGCGTGAGCTTCCGAGCTCGTGCAGCGCTGGCAAAGCAAGCAGAATGAAAAGCATCTCTTTCCCTGTAAACTGAACATATTGAGGGACAATAAAGAATGAAACCACACACTGCACTTTTGTAGGCACTTCTCAGAAGCACGCTTTGATATAAAATATAGCTATTTTCCAATTGTCCTAGCTTGGATGCTCTGTTTACAGCTAATGGTACAGGAATGATTTCCAGCCTTGTTCACCCTGCCTACTAAAGCCTGTGGCAAAACCAAAAACGTCTCCTTCATTTCAAAGCAAATTTCTTATGGAAACACCAATGCTTTAAGCCTGATGACAAAAACAGGCCACGTACAGGCCACATCAGAAACATCATTTGGAGTTGCAAAGGCGGCAGGTCGAGGTGGAGACTTGAGGTCAGCTGTAATCCACTTGCATTTCAACTGCTCAGTTCTCGAACCCCGAACTTGAACCTCTGGGCTCTGGGTTTCAAAACCCTTTGCTATCCCAGGATCAGCAGCTTGCCTAGACAAGCAGAAAGCTTAGCTTAAATGTAGCGTATTTCAGGTACCTGCGGGCTGCTTTTGCTGCGAATTTTCACACCTTTTCAAATACACTTACCCTAGACACCACCTACTTCCCGACCCCACCAGAGCTCATCTTCCACTTCACAGGTTGTCAAATGACTCCTTGGAGACTTGGAAGACTCGGTCTCTACAGAGTTTTAATATAAACGTTAGTGGGTAGCTAGGAATTAGCACTGGCCTATGGTTATGCAAAAGACAATGAGAATTAACCCCTTACTGCTTGCTAGGAAAGCTTCCTAAAACATTGCTTCTCCAGATCTTTTCCTGTCCGTTGCTACTTGAACGCCATGGCTCCCACAATCACCTCCCTAAGGAGTCCATTCAAACGGCAATTAGTTACCAGAGAGAGCAGAACAGACACCGTATTAACCACATTTACCACATACTGGTAGCACAGTGCAACCCGTTTACAGTAGTTTTACTACATAGCTGAATTTTTCTGTTGGAATTCAGACAACACTGTGAAACCACGTATTTGTGAAGGCAAACGGAGAACTGTGTCACCCTGGTCATCTGCCTCAGCTGGCGAGGGCCCTGGGCCACAGGCTCACGCGTAGGCGATGCGCACGGTGCCAGCAGCTCCTGAGAGAACTGCAGCTCGGCCAGCCCCACGCCAAGGGGAGGCTCGGCCTCATCCTTCAACCTGCCCTGACCAGGAGCTTCTGGACACCAGCTTCACTGCCACGACCTGAGAGTGACCGAGGTATTTCCTGCTGTAACACAACAGCGTGGTTGCACAGCCCGAGTCCTGGACGGAGCAGAAAACACCGTCTCGTCTCCTGCTGGGAGGCGTGAGGATCCTGCGCTCCGCTGAAAGAATTCAAAGATTCAGCAAAGATTCAAGCTCAGTTAATGAAGACTTTTCAGGCAACTGAGTTAGCAAGCACAGCTCTAGGACAACGCTGGGACAGCGATTCTAATTCTGCCATTAACTACTACTAGTTTATCTAAATGGTAAAATAAAACAGAATAACCAAGTTACAGCACTGAACAGATTATAGCATATAAGTAGATTATGTCTGATTTGCTGTTTATGATCTATTACAATATAGGGAAAATATGGATGTTGTTTACCATAGTTATGTTCTGCCTATAATGGAGAAAACTTGCAGTGATTCACCATACCTTGTTGTGACTGACAGCATCAACAGGATACAAAGTGTGATATTAACTGCATAGCAAAATTCAGAATACTCTGAAATATATAAATTACAGTTTGTGGTGAGCGATTCCCTCCTGAAGACACTATCAGATGGAAATAAGTTATCTCAAAGACAAAGTGCAGGATTGACGCACAGCGGAGAGACCCGAGCGGCCAAGGGCTCTCCGTCAGCTCCCGCAGGGCCGGAGGCGTTTGCAGGCAGTGCTGGAAGGCTTCACGCAGCACGCGAATAATTTCCTGCAGACACTAAGTGAAAGGACAAAATTCTGTTAGCTGAAAATTAATTCCCTTAAAGTAAAACATTTCACAACTCAATAGCTAAAATAATCAAGTGATCTCTACAGTAGGTAAAATAGTGGAGTAGAGCAGGGAAGGAAGGAGAGGAGGTTTTTAGATTGAATAAGGAGAGGATAAGAGCGGCAAAAACACAATCCTCAACTGTTCTGATATTCTGCCCCATCGAGTCCCTCACCACAGGAGCACCAAAGCCCACGGGTCCTAAACACGTGCCTAGAACACGGGACCCCAAATGTCCTCAGAAAATTACATGGGCAAGACCAAGCAACGAGGGTGGATGGGAACGAAGGTGCAGAGTTGATGAAGGATCAACACCCGCTTAACAGCGGGAGAGTATTTTTTGCAAAACAGTTTCTCAACCCCTTTCTAACCTCTCAGTCTTGATCCTTACAGGAGGATTGAAAATACCTTCAAAAAGACTGTCCCGTGAACCACAATTCCCAAGTTTTAAGGACTCAAACCGCTTTACGGCATGTGCAGCTTCCCTCGCAGCTCTCCTGCGGCTCCACAGAAGCCACCAAAGGCCTCGTTCTCTCGCCTCTCACCAACGCTCGCCTGTGCTTCAAAGGAGATTTTCTTTCCAACTTCTCATCAAGCAAAGTCAACCTGACCTCTTACGCACAACCTGTACTTGGCTTGAAGGTTGCTGTTTTCAAGCCTAAAGAAGAAGGGACCAAAAGTCTCTTTTTTTCCTATTTCAGCTGCTTTAATGAAAGCTGTTACTTCTGCTAACAAGCCACATCTAGAATCTACATAGAGACCTTCACTGCCTGCTAGAAAGGCAGACTCTGAAACTGGTGGAGAACAGTATATACCTTAATGTCTTAATTGGCACAAAATCTGTCATAAATGAAAGATTCTTGTTTTGAAATACAGTGAACTACTTCGGGAATTTTAGGACTAGTCTGAAGACAGAGACAATTTGGATTGACTTAGAAATACAGCAAATGTCTGAAACAACAGTATTAAATAAACCAACAATGTCAAGAGGAAGAGAAGAAGTGGAAAAAGATGCAAGCAGGTCACAGAAATGGTGAGGCTTGCATGTCAAAGGTCTTTGAAGACCATTGTGTGCAAATTTGGAGAGGTATCTACAAAGAGGAATAACTTAAGCAGTTCCGTGTAAATGAAACTGAGCACCACTTAAAAAGGGTAACCATTGAGCTGCAATCGTTAACGCTGTAACCGGTAAGGCTGACGCACAGAAGGTACAAAGATGAAGTTTTAGATATGGTGAAAAGATGATGATTATTTAAATCAAGGTGACAAGACTAGAAATCATAAAGCTGAGCACAACATTTTTGGATATAAGCAGGGCTGATGAGAGGAAATAAGAAAAAAGCCTACCATCAAAAAGTACGCAATATAAAACCAGAACAGCCAGAGAAGCAACGGGAAAAGCCTGCATGATTTTACTACAAAGCAAGCAATGCAAGGGCTGACTTCAACTGGTTGGGTAGGTCAAATACAACGTAATCAGCACTGAGGATAACAAAAACACTGTGAGCTCAAAGATCTATGGGACATGTTAATTTAGTTTACTTAATTTACTCTTAGGTAAAGAAGTGATTTAAGACACCTAATTCCATCCTTAAGACCAAGCTAAGCTGGAGCAAAATCAGCCAGCAGAAAAAATGGGAATGGCAGAGAGGTGCCCATCCATGGTAACAGAAAGATCAGAAGAAAGATAACGGAAGTAAAGGGGAAAAGATGCAGAAAAGAAATGCAGAACAGTATTTTTCCTAAAAAACAAGCATACACCAAAAAAACCTTAAAACAAAACAAAAACCCCACAGACTCAAAGAGGCTTCCACGAAAGCTAAAAAGACCTGAAACTAACGGGAAAATACAGGATAAAGGAATACGGAAAGGTAAAATCTAAGGTAAAATACTCCAAAGAAGAAAGCAGAACAGTAGGACAGATGCAGGTAGAACCGAATACCTGTTTCAAGGCAGAACGGGGCTTTTAAGCCTGGCTCTCGGAGGCTGCACACTGCAGATCCGGCTCTGGGCACTGGCTCTGGCATTAGGTCAGCAGGAGGAAGTGCACACGGCTGTGGCAGGATACTTATGAGAAAGGGCTATTAAGTGGCACTGGAGACAAAACACTGAGAAATAATCACATGAACCTTTCACCCGGAGTGATCAATTCTGCCTTCAATGAGACATAACTGAATCTATTAGAAAAGTCGCTTTAGACTAAATTTCAGGAAAACTTTCCTGCTGGAAATTTTTCATTATCATTAATTAGGATTATATCTGGTTTGCTATGACTAACATTGGATGATGCTTTGATAATTTATCCCTACAACAAGAAAAAGACCAGGGCAAGGTCTTCCCCGCTCCGAAGGTGCCTGCAGAGAGGGATGAGCCCCGCGGCCGGTGCCCCCGATCGAGGGGGCTATCGCACAGTTAGCAGCAGCTTTCGCCGGCTGCCTCCCGCTGCCGGTGAGGACAGTGCCCATTCGGCAGCGCAGACACAGGATACACCCTGAGCAGGAGCTGACTAAGATTGAATGAGGGTATTAAAAACAGGTGAAGGTTCAACCACTGAACATGCTCTAGCTTAGAAAAGCATCTGCAGGCCCAGCTAGCCACCTGGATAACGGCATAGCCAATGTTACATGCTCCATGTTTCCTAAGGCTGGGAAACTACTTCAGGGATAAGGAGAAAGAAAATCTTTTAGGAACACTTGGGGAATAAGTCCGGTTTCTCCTTCGTTCTGAAATACTACAGTAATTGGATCAGCAGCAATAAAAGCATGATGAACTTTTAAACACGCTTAGCATTGGCGATGAGTAAAATCCATGGACGGATACCAATTTTCATCTTAGCACAGTAACTGCTGGCGGGAAATGAAGCTTTACATTTCGGTGCACACTTGAAATGGCTCAACTATTGCTTGTATTTGCATAAAATTTATGGACTCCGGCCGTTACCTGGGTGAGCTAGCCGAGGTACGGACACAAAGGGGGGAGACAGTCGCTCTCCTGAAGAAGGGTCAGGTGTGCTTCTTAGAGAGGGGACAACAAAAAATAAACCTACAGAAGTGGTCCAGGGAAGCGTGAAAGAGATTTTGTCGGTATAACAGGAATCCTTTGTACAGAATATAAAATTTACCATTATTAAACTGTGTAACATATGAACCAGATACAAGTGCTCACATTATTATGTAAGTAATAATTATAAGTAGAGCAAAAACTCATGGCATCAACACTTCAAATAATAGATTTTCAAACTACTCATCTGAAGTCACGTAACACTAGCAGAAACACGAACAGAAACAAGCATCTAATGCTCTGCCACGTACCAGGTATGTGTAGCTCTGTCTTAGTCATCAAGCGCCTAGACAGATTCTGGCTAAAGGAAAGGAAACTAAAGTGGCCGCTTGCCATTTTCGCTCTCACTGCTTCAATGTTCCGGTAACATTTCGGAGCTGCAGCCCTGAAAAGAGCGCAGTGTGCGTACGCGTGCCATCGGGAAGGCCGTACAGCCTGGAAGCCCCAACGCCAGCACTCAAATTGCAGGCCAAGAACAGAAGAAAACAGCAGACAGGTTGTTTTCCACACAAGTGAAATAAAAATCAATAACTACGAGTTACTTCAGACCATAACATCATGCCTTGTTTTTCTCCTATTTTGTCTTGCAGAATCTTAATTCTCTTGCACTTGAGTTTATATAAACTAACCATTTTCTATCACTATAATGAAGCTGAGTTTGTATTTTGAGTGACACAAATTCCAACCAATGTCAAAAGCAAGCCCTCTAGATTCCCATTTCTCTCCTTCTCCACTTACACAGACCACAGCAAGCAGCATTACAATTCATCTGAACAACTAACATCAACAGATTTCGGGGTGGTTTTGCTTGCTGGAATTTTTTGTGGTTCCCAATAGCATCACCGATTATGAGAACAACTTCACCGGAATTTTTTTTTAAATATACTCTCCCTAACATCACGTAACATGTTTGAATGCCAAAATGTCAAAATGTGCTTTATCAATAGAAAAATCACTAAGAACATCTGAGCTGGTCAAGTGACGCCCACCTGCCAGGGGCACGGCACAGCCGCCGCGATCGCCCCCGCGAGCTCAGCGAGCCTTTTCTGCGCTCCGACGGCTTCGCGTTGTGTTGGTTTAGCGCATCCGAGCGCGCGAAGCAGCCCGAGCTCCCTGGTGCTTTCTGCAGATGGCTGATTACAAGCTACTTGCACGCTGCATGTTTCTGGCCTTGCCCACCCCAGCATCCAAGCGGATGCACCGAGGCACTTCCGAATGATAAAACTTCTCCACACAAACCCAAACACCGCATCCTCCAAAGACGGCGTTCAAATACTAAACGGTAAAGAGCATTAGGAAACTTACAGTAGGATTATTTTAATTAATCTCTTAAACCTATACTGTTTACTTCAAATCCCTCGATCCCACTTACCCTTGCTCTATGGGAAATCGGGAGTGAGGGTGGGAAGGTGCCATAAACATTTTCTTTGGGGGGGGAAAAAAAAAAAAAAAAACTTATTGCAAAACAAAATCTACATTTTAATAAAACAAAACATTAGCATTTCCAAAGAGCTACACTGATCCTCAGTGCCATATTATACCTACAGCTCCAGCCCGTACTGCTGGACCAAAACAGACTCCCTCATCAACCCCGGTTACACGTTTCTGATTGCAGAAAATGCAGAGCCCTGTGTCTGTTACTGATGCCTGGTGCACGCTGTGCTTCTGCTCAAAAGCGAACGCAGCTACGTGGGCTGCTAGAATTTCTCTCAACACACTGTCTCGAAAAGTCCTTCACTAGCTTTAAGACCCAGTATTTAAAACCACGCTTTCAGAGCCAGAGTAGTCAAAGAAAGTATGCTATTTTTATCTGTTTTATACAAGCCTGTGTGTCTGAGTCCCATAGCCACAGACGCCTAATTCTGCTCATATTTATCACGTGAATTGGGCTGTTTCTTTCTGAATCATTTGCTCCTTATTTTTCAGTTTTGCCCTATCAAGTCTTCTAAATGGAAGGTGTTTGCTTCATAACTTGTAACTTCTAAAATCCCTCAGGGTGAATAGGAAAAATTTTCTGTTTAAAACTACTGTGCCTTAGCTGAATCTGCCTCCCGAGAACAGCATTTGCTGGAGAGGACTAAAACGAACCAAACTGGCCTTCGATGGATGATCCAACTGCACAGTTGGACTTCGCTAACTGTGAGATTGCTACAGTAGGGTTTCAAGCAAAAATGAGTATATAATGCCCTACTGGGTTTCTTATATCCCTAAAAACCATATATTACAAGAAGCAGCATATTTACAAGTCTGTGTACATTGACCTGAGGGCTAATCCTCTCAATTCGGTACTTATCCGCTATTAGAGTTTTTCTGAAGAAAACCAACAGCCTGCACTTGCTACATCAGCCTTAACCTCGGGCCTTCACCCAGGAGCCGGCAGGTAGTGGCACGACAGCGGCCCTTGGCAGACGGCACCGTTTCTCAGCAGAGCTGCGGAAGCCCCTCTGAGAGGGGCTTTTCCCCCCGCAAGTGCCCAGAAGTGCTGGTGAGGGGCTGCGGGGCACCCAGCCACCCCGGGCCTCCACCGGGCTCCCGGCACTTCCACCACGCTGCAGCAGCACCGGGCCACCAGGCCCCTTCGGCCTCAGCTCATCCTCATCGCAGGCCTCCCTCTACGCTGTGACTGCTCTGTTTTTGGCTGGGGAAACCGTATCCTAAATTAATTTACCACGAGGATGAAGAGAGCCTCACACCAGCCCATCATATGCTGATGGGTATCCCACGGTATAAATAAAGGACACATAAGAGTCTGTTTCCGAGGAGGCGCCATCCCTGCACGCGACCCGCGGCCGTTTTCAGAGCATCCTGGGAGCCTTTGACAGCTTCCCCCATGTTCAGACAAGCAAAGACGCCTATAAAAACTACTACTGTTTTTCTCCCTCCTCCCGTTTGGTGTCTACAGCAGGTGACATTTCAAGCATTAAATCCTTCTTTTATGTACAAACCTATCTTACAAATGACATTTGCGTCTTTTGCCACGAAAGACTTCAAAGCCTTTACGGGGAACGGGGCCAGGCCCTGCAGCGAAACGGCTCTGGGGCTCGCACGCACCACGGCCTTCTGCCACAGCAGCTCCCTTAGAAAAAACCCACCATGCCGTGCCACTAGCAATCTTGTTAATAGCTAAACTTTCAAAAGCAAATGTCAACAAGCCCAGGACTTTTTGAACCTCGTATACAAGCGCTATCTAACTGCTCTCTGCATCCACAAAGAGCACACCGCAGTTTGGTGCCCCCTTTGCAGAGACGCTCCTGGGACGCGCGGGGCAGGGACGTGCGGGGAGCCTCAGCCGTTCGACACCTTCTTCTCTTCTACCAACCGAAGAGGTGGAGCACAGGAGAGCTGCATTTTCTGTTAAAGTTGCATGGACTAATAAAACTTGATCTGTATTAATTTAAACATACACATTCCTGAAGTCTACACAGAAAATTATCTACCGTAGGTTCTTCAATCTCCCTACATACAAGCCGAAGATGAAGGCAATTCCCTGCCATTACAGCTCCCAGGAAAGCGTTAATACTCCCTTTTCCTTACACGATAACCCTGCTCCTTGCAGGCTCTTTTGCTGAGATTGCGACTCCCTTGCCTCAGGTTTTAAGCCTGTGTAATTTTCTTAACCATGGGGTATCCATTTATCAGATTTGATGCTGATACCTTTCGGTTGCTTCAGCTGGAAAAAAGGGCTCTTTTAGAAAAAGGTTATTTAAATGCGACTATGAATAACCAGAAGAAAAGCCACCTAAAGCTATCAATAGATCTAGTGCAATAAAATTCAGTGACATCTAGAAAAACATTAGGCTAAGTCAATAGCCTAAAACAAGGCATTATTAGCTGTATCGAGCAATTCATGCTAGTCCCCATTACTTTATTTGCAGTCATTTAGCAGAGACTCATATGGAAAAAGGCAAAAAGAGAACTACTTTCAATTCCACAAAATAAAGTCAAGAAAGTTGTTACGCTTTCTTTATTCCTAGCCCATGTAAGATAATTGCTAGTTTACAGATCCCATCTTAGTGGAGAAAATTAACTTGTAGAAAATTCATTAACAAACTGCACTGGTTTGCTAGTCCACTGCAAATGACCACCACGGACTGCTAGGGAGAGGCGAAAGGTAGATAACAGCCAAAAAAAATCCTTACATTTAATGAAACCATCACATTTAAGGCCACATATTTGACTATTACGTTTTTATAATTTTAACTGTAAAATAAATAGCTTGCTGAAGCTGAACTGAAAGTCTCCACGTAGCGAAGAGCAGGCGCTGCAGACGGTGGACACTCAGCCCTGCTGTAATTCCTGCCATCCTTCACCTGAACTTTATTTTTTAACAGACACATGCACTTAGCAAACACTATGTAAATCAAATTCTTGATATTAAGGGCACTGCACATTTCAGTGCATCTGCCAACATGGGGCAATTATCTTAACTGTAATTTGTACAGTTAGATAACCTGGATTAAAAAAGCACTGTATTGGCAGGACAACACGCTTTTGTCATCTGCTTTTCTTAGGAGAATCCTGGGAGCGCAAGCGCGGACACCAAGCAGGACAGCCGCTACCAGCACGCTAAAGAAAACCCAGGACCTGCCAAGGCAGGGTGGATTTGGAGACTTCAGCACTTATGTACTTTCACAGGACATCCAGCTGTGAACTGATGAGAATGGCTTCGGGATTCCCAGCACAGAACCTCCCATGAACTGGAATATTTATGGACTCCAGAGGGAAAAAACATTTTGGGCAGTGCAATAAATGGGCATTCCCCTGCTGTAGAGCAAACAACTACCCTGAAAGCTTTCAGTTATCTCACCATCTCCCAAAGACGTAATGGGGTAAAACATAAATTATTCAGCATACGTACACAGAACCATACTTTTAGAAAGCTCAGGTTGTGCCCACAAAAGGGATTCAAGGGTCATCAGTATCCATCCAAAAACACCATTATTTAGCACTGCCAGGTCCATTCCCCGTGCTCAAATCAGGCTTTGTTTACTTCTGCATCCGAACGTATTAACACTTGTGTTGTTGATTCAGTTAAATGTTACTTCCCTCAAAACATGTAACATTTGCTGTGAATGTTAGTTTGAATATTAAAAGCAATTCACCTCTCCAGTATCTTCCTTTTTTGTTTGTCTTCTATGGACCTGTGTGAAATCTATGCCTATTAGCACAAACGGTCACCAAAAACGTATATTAAAATTACATTCTGAGAAAAGGAATTTTAAATGCATTTTCACCTTTATGCCACAGCTTTTTTTTATTGCATTTGTGATTATTCAAACAGCAAACAGAAATAACAAACAATAACAGAACAATAATAGAAACTATGCAACACTGAAAAATTGAACGAAGTGATATAGAAAGAGAGGTCACTGAACCACTTTGAATAAGTACGTTTGAGATAATTATGTGCTTTGAAGGCATTCTGAGAAAAAGAGGAAAAAATAATCAGATACATTAAATTATAAATTATTAACTCAGCTCTATTAAATATCAAATAGAAAAGTTCTTTAGGATTAACAATGCTTTTAGAAATTCTGCTAACTATAGATGAGACTTTTTGCTTTAAGAGTGCTTTGTGTCCGGATTTGCCGGCTCGGAGCGTGCCCCCTCCGGCAGGGCCAGCTTCCCGCACGCGGCAAGTCCCTTCTCCGGCAGCAGCCGCCACTGAAGCAGCGCAGGTGAAGGCACTAACCTCTTTACACACAACCTTTTTGGGCTTTGAATGGGGAAGGCACACAAAATTTAGCAGTACCTGAAGACACAGTCATCAGACAGACAGACTCCTTTAAAGGCCACGAGCACCGCAGACCGACTCCAACCACCGCAGCCTCCTGCCGCTGAACCACCCGATGCCCCAGCGAGTCGCAGCAGGGCCCATGCTGCCGTGCCCAGCCCAAAAGCAACTCGGGACACCTGCTTTGCACCTCCCATAACGCTCTGGGCATTTCAACCAGCTGATGCAAGGTTTTTTAATAACGAATTCCTTGGCAAAGTCAGCCTGCACATGGCACCATGCCGAAACTACTCACTAACCAAGTTATCACAGCCTCGAGCGAAATCAATAGCACTGTATGACTAATTGCTGTCACTGGATGCCGATTCTGCCTTGCTAATAAATAGTTATCATGTCATTTCCTGAGCTGCTTGTCCAGCTCCATCCACTCCCCGCTATTCAGCCCGACGAAATAGAGCACTTTTCCCTTAAATAGAAAGGATATGAACCTACCAGCTCAACCGTCTGCCTGATATCCTTAATTGTGTAATGGCTCGTCCTTCCCATGCTATATATCAGAGCGCTTTGCTTTTGTCTCCGCAGTTGCCAACAGACGTAATGCATCTAATATTTAGCGATCTACCCACTGTTCTTAGGTGTTCATGGTAAAACACACTTGGAAACTGTCTGCCTGTTTCTAAACAGCTCACCAAATTACAGCGGTAACAGCGTCATTTGGACCAAAGGTAAGTAACTAGTAAAGCCTGTGAGAGTTAAAAGTGGTATTTCTATAAGAAGCATGGTCAAGCACCTGGGGGTTTGGGTGTCCCCCCCCCCTTTTCATCTTTTGGTACCCGCCTTTGACAGGGAAGGGCACCGGGGAAGCAGGATGCCGCTCGAGCTCCCCGCCGCCCCCCGGCCGCTGGCCGCATGGGAACCGCCAGCGAGCGCGTCTTTCATTTTTCTCCTTCAAAGCTTCGAAATAATTTCTTACATGTCAGATACTAGAAAATGGGCAAGGGAAAGTGTTAGTACTAATATCAAATAATTGAGCTGTTGCCCTCTGAATTTTCATCTTAATTTCCAATATGAATTTGCGAGCAGAGTTCGGGGAAGGTAACAGGGTGGTTTCACAGCACTCGAGGCACCGCTGCAAAACTTGCAGCGATTTGTTACGTTGCTTGATGATTCTGACATGATTGATTCTGTTCTTCGCCAGTTAATCATATAATTACAAATTAGTGAATTATTTTATACTAGAACATTGTTTCATAAATTAGGTCACTGTCATTTATCATTATACTTCCTTTAACTAACGCAACTGATGCTTTGATCCTTTAACATTTTTACCCCGCAACGTTAATGTACGTCCTCAATAGGCGCAGCGACGCGAGGAAGAGCTGAGCTACCGGATTTTACCATTCCTGAAAGCCGCCCATTAAAGCCTTCCCTGGAAATTACCGCCCCACAGGTTGCCCAGACCGGCGTTCCCTCCGGGGCCCAGACGCCTTCAGCTTTAGAGAATATTCCTCCTACCCAGACTGAAGTACCTGCACCGTCAGTTTAGCAACAAGAACAGAGTAGCTGCTCTATAGCATATCCAAAGGCATATTTTGCTCCTCCCAGCCCTCTCTCCTCCAGACTAAGCAATCCCCGCTTTTCCAGCCATTCTTCCTAGACCAAGTTCACTTGGTTTTTGATCCTCCTCACTGTTCCTCTCAACACGATTTCAAAGTATTCCCCGTTTTCCTTGCCACACATCCTTCATATACCTCTTATAGTGGGAGGTGATTTATTTTGAAAGCTGTGCTCTTCTAACCAAAGAAAATAAGCCTGCGTTGATATACAGGTCCAGCGAAAACTAACCATCCCAGTTTCTACTATAGGCGAGAAGAATTTACAGGCCAAGAATTATTCCCTATTTATTTAGGGAAAAATTCTGAAGTTCATTCATAGATAATTCCGAGATTAATCAAATTAACAAGTCGGTGAAAGTTACCTGCTCAGACCTAAATGCCAGCAAACACAGTATCAGTAAAACTATTAAAGTCAGTGGAAGTTGCAAACATACAGGTGAGGACTGAACTTAGAACAAAATACCTCATACACTTAAAACTATTTCACATAGCTTGTCCACACATGAAATTATCATACTATTATCTCAGAGAGAGAAGCAAATGCGATCACAGGAATGAAGCACCACGCTCAGTCTCCGTGAGCGTATTCCAGCACACGAGCCAGTCCTAGCCTGGATAACGCCAAAGCACGCAGCTCTTCATTTGTCCTTCGCACAGTGAAAACTACAGGTGCCTGCCCATAACTTGCAGTAAAAAGTGCATGTGTTACATGGATAGTTTGGAAAACCATCACCAGCGTGCCCGATTTCTGTTAGCAGCTTACTGTGGTTACCTACCCGTACGCAGCAGGTCGCGAACAAAAACCGCTGGCGCTAGCTGCGTCTCTGTTGCTTGACCCTGCTTAACCTGAGCTGAATCAGTCTGGGATGTTACCTATAAAATTTTCAGTTCAGATGGATTTGTTTCAATGCCTGTATTTGGATGAACGGTAGCACATTTTCCCCCTGCATCAGCAGGGCTGCTAAGAACGACCTGCTGAGGGGAACGAGGAAACGGAGCTGCCGATGAATTTCTCTTTATTTGTATTTTTGAGGGACAGGTCAATAAAAACAGCCCTGTTTCACTTTATAATGAAAACACTGAAATGCACGGTCCTGCAGCAGAAGGCACATAGCCGGGTCTGCAGCAGGTGCTGCTAAGGAGAGGTGGGGACATACGTACTCCTGCCTTACCCGGACCTCAAACACACACCGGCTTCTTCCCGGTGATGGCAGCGCACTCAGGAGTGAACTTAACAGAAGCAGAAACAAAAACCTACTCCCAAAAAAGCTTTTTAAAGTATTTCCAGAAAGCATTTTTCTTTCCAGGCTTCAACACGTTCTGTACAAACTGGGTTACAAGGACAACAAGCAGTCATGAGTGCACTTCTTTATTTCGTGAGAAAGGCTCAGGAATTTAAAACAGTATCGCAGACCAAACACCTCATTTTCGGTTTCTTTTCAGAGCCTACTCAAATGAAAAGGATGAAGTTTGCTGGCATTGCCACTGAATTATATAATCCTAGAGAAGACATTAACGGCTGCTCTAAAAATCTAATTAAATTTTAGAGCACTAGTAATGCAGCCATAAGGCCCATGTAAGCCATTATCTACGTTAATAAAAATTAAAGTCAAACAATATCTATATAGCAATAATGTACCTGGATTCAAGGTCACTTTAATTCCCTTACTCCAATATTTTTCTTTATTTTTGAATGTAATTTTCAAATTTGTGTACATTTGTTACCCTGAACTGTTCTCCTAATGCAAAGTATTGAGATAGAAATTAAGCTAGTTTTTCTTGTTTATTTTCTTGCCTTCTACATAATATAACAGCTATTATTAGCATATAAAAATTTAGAATGAAAGTTTGTTTTCTTTTGATAAAGAATGATTCTACTTTATTCAAGGAGCCAGTAACCCCTAATTACAACCTTTTTTTGGAGGAACCTATCACTACTTATTTCCCAGGCTCTATCAGGCCTCAAGCACTTTCCTACTTTAGGCTTCTTGTTTCTCGTCTCCTCCAAAAGCTCCTTCCCGCGTCCCAGGAGGTGACGTTTCCCCAACCGCCGGCAGTACGTGCTAAGCCGCTCTCACGTTTCTATCCCTACCCGCCGCCAAACCTGCTGTCCGGGGCCTAACCCGCTTTCTAGGAGAGGACTGCAAGCGTCTTTGTTTCTTTTCTTCTTTTGCTTCTCTTACAAAACTTTGCTTGACTGTTACACGTTTTCTAAAGTTTCCAGAGGTGAATTTAATGTCTCCTTAGACGTGCCCTCCTGTGCAAGGGGAACCCTCGCGGTACGTTCACAGCAACAGGTTCTCTCCGTATATTTACTCAATGTTGCTACAGGACTGAGGCGGCTCTGCCTTCAGCGGCAGCAGGGAAAAGCTGCACGCTTTTCTGCGAGGCAGCCCCAGGGAGACCTGCGACTTGCACCCTTCGGGGACGGCCGTCGCTCTTCTGGAAGAGGAGGCGGCCCAAACGGGATCACTAGGTTGCCATACGAACGCCCTGTTGGGATGAAGAGCTTGCAAAAACACAAGGATGGAACTAACGAGATACTTCCAGCATTCCCAAACTGAAGGCTTCAATCTCCTTACCTACGCCTCGTGCTAGTGCAGCTGAACTGTATGATTTTGTTTCCCCACGGTGCAGGTCGAGGCCACGGCTCCCAGAGAAAGGGCTGCTCCAGGGCGCCACAGCCACGCAGTCTCCCCGGCATCGGGGCAGAGCTGACGGCCCATCTTGGAAAACGCGGGATGGAAAAGCGGCCCGCAACGCAGGCTACTAAGAGACCCGGCACAGAAGGGCTCTTACTCTGGGTGCCGGGTCTGGGCAGCAGCGAGGAGAGGCGAGGTGGCCCCGGCAGAGCAGGGAGGCACCCGCTGCAGCAGCCCTCGCCCCGGCGGGCCGCGGTGGCCTGCTCCTGCGGCAGGTGACACACAGCCAGGGAACGGGAGCGCAGCCACGGCGGGAAAGTCAGCATCTACTGAACATTCGCAGCCAGCAATGTGAAGTAATAATTCCCATACAATATCACTTCCTAGAGCTGGGAATGCCTGTAGCTGATGGGAAAGTAACCACTAAAGCGTATTTTGCACTTGCAGGTATGCTTTAATAGGCAACGTCAATGAAACAAGGAGGTGGTTTTGCAGTACAGGCCTTTCCTTTTGTAAAGTGCACTGTATCTCTGCAGCTGGACCATATACTCTTTATGAGCCGTACGTAACCCTCCGCCAGTCCTGGACGGCTTATAGGGGTGCGGGAACACACAGGTACGATGCTCTTGAGTTCTCGAGATGACATGAGTTGGGAGCAGTTAGCGCTGCTGGTGCTGGGCTAAGGACACCCCGCGCCTCTGCTCCGGCCCGAGCTGGGGATGCTTCCGGAGCAGCCGCAAAAAGCAGCCCGTGCCAGCGCCCGGCGCAAAGCAAAAACGGGGCTGGACACTTCTGGCTTCTCACGGAGCAGGACCAAACGCCTATACTGACTGCTCAGCTGGAAAAGAAAGTCTGTCTACAGGAAGGAGGAGTGAAAATCAGAGACATTTTGTCAAACAACTGAAGACAGTTCTCTACTTACTGGAGAAAAAGTCTCTCTGCAGCATGTTAACTCCTTCCTGCGATGCGGGGTCTGTCCAATTGCCTTTGTGCTTTATTTCTGCATGATGTGCCTTCTCTACAGATTCAAACAAACGGATTTTTTTCCCTATTTTGAACAGTAAGGATTACTGTGCATTTACATGATTTCTCCAGTTGCTATGGTGTATTCTAAATGACAAAACAGATCGCAGAGATAATTTTAGTGTAACATCTTGGAGATTTAGTTCACTAAAACTTCATTTTGATTTCTTTGGAGGAATCAAGAAAAGCTTGAAAACTTGAGAACTGACAATTCAAGCAGGATCACCTGCCCCGTCGCCAAGCCTGGCCACGAAGCCGTTGGTTTCGGTGTTGACCGGGGCGAGACCGGGCCAGCCGCAGGGCTCCCATCCGCCCGGATCCAACCGCTTCCCTGGCCGCTACCTAACGGACCCGCATTTTGAGCATCAAAGTATAAATCGAAACTCCGCTCCTAGGATTACACCACTCAAAAGCCTACAGAATGCCAACGGCATCATAAATAAAACGCCCTATCTGAAAACAAGAGGGAAAATGGAAACAGCTGAGTTGAGGCACGAGGCACAGGCAGACAGCAGGACGCTCTGCAGCAGCCACCCTGCCCCGGCCGCCGCTCGCACTCCCAGCACAGCCGCCCATCGCAGAGGCCCAACTGAAAGGCCAGAGATACCTCCCCAAATGCGAGCAACACGCTCAGAAATGCAAGGGTTCACAAAACTTCTGATCACCGATACGCCCAGACCATTTACCTGCACGTGCACTGACTGCATAATTAAAAACAAGTGTTCTCTACAAAAATATTTGTAAATTAGGTGAACAAATTATTCAGTGGCCATTATTGAAATTAAATCTTCTCTGAATAAATTTCTTGCTCCCTCAGAAGCAGAACTCAAAGCGAGGGGGTTAACCCTCCCCTCGGCCGTAGCAGGTTAAGGTACTTCGGGTACTTGCACGCAGGTCACAGGCGATGAATCCTGTTACAAACTCCACACTGGGGTGGACGTAGCACATGGGTCACAGTTCGGTGCATGCAGCTCTGGTCTTTACCTCTTGAACGTTTCTTGTCTCTACCAGCAACACCGGTAAGACGCTACAGGCACGTGAAGCCCCCACCCAGATCACCACACTCCCAGTTTCACACGCTGCTGCCCACGACCGTTCACCGGCGCCTGGGACAGACCAGCGAGGCTGCAGCAGCCACCTCCTCCCGCAGCAGCCCCAATGCTCTGTATCCCGCGCCTGCACGATAAAACCCTGATTTCAAACATACACTAAGAAATCAAAGGATGGGAAGTTCTCTGCTTTTGAGAGCATAAATTTAGTGCTTTTTCTTAATATGAACTTTTCTTAATAATTCTTAATGCAGAGTGACTTTTAGACTTCATAAAGGGGATGAAACAGAACATTTCCTGCAGTGGTGTTACCTGCACAGATACCGATCCCAAGGACAACTAATTCCCATTTTTGTTTTAAGCAGGTTCATGTTCATAGAGACAAGCTCAATTCCAGCTACTACAAAGCTCAAAGAAACCAAGGACGAGCAGAGGATAATGTACAGGAGCACAGGCAGATAGCAAATTCCAGTGAAAGGAAGAACAAAGGTTTCGCCTGGGATAAATATTGTGGAAATATTTCTGATACTACTTGCTTATTTCCAATTCTAATCTTGGCTGGCATCTGGGGGGAACTGAAAAAAAAAAAATCTCCCTCGGCTTTATTCCCTGTGAGAACCTCACCTGCACGTTTCCAGCAGCGAGGAAAAAACTCCAAGGAATGAGTGAAGAAAAAGAAAAAGATGAAGGTAAAGGACAGCACGTTTCTCCAGAGCAGACCACTCAATTCTGGTAAACATGCCATTTTATACACTGATTTATAACCACTTTTCAAAATACATATAGCATTCAGCCTGCACATCCAAATATATCCGTGTTCTCTGGCACGTAGGCTTCCTGCTTTGCTTTTCAGACGTGGCAATGCAGAAGCGAACACACCCAAGAAGCATCAGCTCACCAGAGAAAATACATCCTGTGCTTCGCTTTTCTATCTAGTTTAGAGAAAATTAGTGACCTGCACACCAGCTTTTTATTTTTATCGAATACAGCCTGAAGACCTTTTCCATTCACAGAGAGAAATTCAGCTGGTGCTATTTTCTTCAAGCAACTATTTTACCACTGGGCATATTATGGATACAAGTTTCTATCACTGATTTTTGTTTGTTCTTAGGACTAATTCTTCAAAAAGATGCTATGAAATTGGTGAGTGCCAACGTGGGGAAGCAGAGGACGAAGGCCGATGGGGCAAGTCACATTCACACCGGCATCTTTACTGTATTTCTATCCGCAAGTCCCAGAAGTGATGATGCGAGAGAGACTGAAATACCAGGTACAACTTGGAGCTTATCTATACAGCGGTCTTACTTGCTCGACTGTCCCACAGTTTGCCCAAAACTGGCCACGAGCTTTAGGTGGCGGCGCAGAGAGGATGGCTGTCACTGGTGCAGCCAGGACAGCCAAGGAGGAGAGGACAGACAGACAGACAGACAGGGCAGCTGAGGAGCCACAGGCTTTGGTTACAAATTAGACTATTTCTTGCACCATTTCCTCCCATCTCCATTCAGTATGGGCCACCAGCAGCTCGAAAAGAGCCAATGAATCGATTACAGGGAGTGGAGAGGGCCCCAAAATATTTTCTCTGTAGTGCCCCAGCACAGATTGGCCATTCGTTATTCACATTTCCACTTCAAACCATCTTGTAACCTAGTTAGATAAATTGCTTCAATAACTCAGGGAAGGAAATGTTTAAATAAAACCAGCATTTCACTCTGTGCCTGCGCTTTTGGCTATCCTTTCAGCTTAGCTGAGGTTTAGTTTTTGAATCCTATTTTGGGATTTAAAAAAAGCAGGGAACAAACCCTGCATCTCTGCGTTACAGAACTGGGAAAGGCAGACCTAAGACTCTGGCTGGCTGAGGGGCACGCAGCCTGCGCACGGGTACGCCACCGCCCCGCCACCGCCCGCGGGGCTGGCCCTCCGAGCGAGCGGGGCCTGGCCGAGACGGCAGGCACCATCGGCCTCGAGTGCACCAGCACGGGCCGAGGTAACGCAGAAAGGAATGCCCTGAAATTACAGGCTGTAACGCCTCTGATCCAAAACGCCCTCAAACTGCTCTGCAACTATTTCAGACGGATTTACATATGGCTTCACACTCAAACCTTCTTACCAGACACTGGTTTTAACGCAAACCCACATTTCAAAAGCAACCAGCATCAAACTTTCGCTGCCGAAGACACTGTGGTGGGACCTGCAAAGGGGCGGGTGAAGGGACACTCAGGGCCAACCTCGCTGAGCACGACCTGCGGAGCCACAGCAGCTCAGGCCGGGCCAGGATCGGCTCCACTGTGACTCTATGACCTAGTTATTTTATTTACTTTTAATAAATACATTTCCAACTTTGTATCTGCTAAAATGCAATGTTTGCTACTTGAAAAAGATAAAGTAACATACAAATGGGAATTCTGAGTGCTCCAGATACACATTGTTCTCCTTCTACTAAATGTAAAGCTCTTAAATAAAAAAAAAAAAAACCTATAGCTCTTTCAAAATCTGTGCTTCTCTTCCCGAGCTCTGAATTGGTGAATGGTTATGCTTTCCCTAGATACCACAGAAAGAGAAGCAGTATTTATTTCCAAGCAACAGTCTCTCTTTCCATCATCACAGTTACAGGAAACCGCAGCTGAGCCCAGCGCAGGGCAGTCCTGGGCCCAAACCGCTGCTCAGAACAAAGGGTGTTTTGCACCACCCGGCACAACTGCGGATCTGCTCCTGGAAGGGCAACGACCTGCAGCGCTTACAGCACCGGGATCCTCCAGCTGCCTAGCGCAAGGAGCCAAGACCGAGGAGCTGGGTCCTACGCGGTAACTTCTGACCAGGCTTACAGCTCCTTTTTTCTTTAGACTCTTCTGCAAGCTGCACTGAATCACGCAGAAACAGAGGGCTAAAAAATAACAGGCAGACACTACAGCTGGCTAGAAAAATGCTCAGCGTGACTCACCAAAACCCATGTTTCTGGGGAGACGTGCTATGCTTCAGCTGCTGCAGTCAGTGTTATTTGCATTTCAGGACTCTTTCTCAGCCTTCTATTAGTCAGATAAGAAATGAAACATGTTATCTATTATGTACACCCCCCGCCCCAACACATAGTTTTCTTAATTTGCTTTTCAGCTCTCCCCGAGACTCCTGAAATTCACCCAAAGGGAAAGAACGCCTGAAGTTTTCTTTCTCAGAGCGCTCGCTGCATCGGCTGTTCAGTACGGGGTCGGCAGACTCTGCCTTCTGCAGATCCCGGACTGTAATAGCCGACCTAAGATTTAGGAACTAAATGTGAACACAACCCTCATAAATCAAATATTATTTAATATTTGACTAAGCTTTACTGTACACTCACTTGATCATTTACTTTGCCGCTAGAGGCTCTTCCTGCAAGTCTTTTTCCCTCTTACACCTAACATAGGATCGAAAGGTGCAACCCCCCCCCCCCACCGCCGAAGGGCTCGTTTCATACACCTGTTTTCTGCAAAAGAGTACGGTGTGTTAAAGAGTGCACGCAAGGTCCCAGAGATCGCTCTTCAGGCTGCAGACGAACTGGAAGCCTCAGGCTGCAGAAATTGAAGATTATAAGTAGAAGCCTTTAAGAATCAACATATTTAAATATTAGTGTGCTTTATTACCTTCTCACTTGACTTGACAGGCTCATCTACCCGCTGCCATAGGCTATCTCCATCAGGGATTGATCTCCGTCTCTATTCCAGCCTTATGTGGAAATTTGGAAAGCAGGACAGAATATATGCTTTTATTTCATATAACAACAAGGCTTACTGGAAGAGAACCTGCCATTTGTTGAACGCTCCATATGTGATTTGACTCATTTATTGATGTTTAATATTCTTCTGTCTCTCACTGTAACAACTGAAGGAATTTGTAACTGCAGAAAAACAGAATACAAAACAACCCGGCCACTGTCAATCTAGGGCCTTCAGCGATGACAAAAACACTAATCAATCCCACTAACGCAGAATACAAAAAGCATCCATTTTCCACCGGCTGTCCAATTGGTGTGATTTTACTCCTAGCTGGTGACTTTGATGTTCCCCGTTAAGCAGCAGTTCTAAAAGATCAGGTTTTAATTTGCAAATAGCACAACGAGAGACAGTAAAGCGACCATTAAAGGAGTAGCTATCATTTGTGGAGAAATACCCCGACGACGAGACACAGGGAAGTTGTGTACACAGTTTTACTTGAGACTACACACTGCACCTATTTTAAAAGGCATAAAAATATATCAAGACATTAAACAGTACTTCATGTGTAGCAGTAAGAAAGGGTAACAAGAAGCACACGTGCTAAAGTACAATAAGGAAAAGGATATTAAGAAATCTCCCTTCCCTGAGCAGGTGTAATTCTTTGCCGGCTGGTTAGGACCGCCTTTGGATCCCTGCTTCAGAAACACCTTGCTAACCACCCAAGGCCACCCTAGACGCACGTTGGGTGTCACCCACCGAGCAGACGCAGGATGCAGTACTGCGCCTAACGACAGCGACTGCTGCTGCTCCTGCTGCTGTCCTTCAGAGCCTCCAAAATCCTGGAGGAATCAACCGATAAATGACTTATGTTACCTCTGTCTCAATGATTAGCCATTTCTTTCTCCAAACTTATTTAACATCTTGTCCTTTCTTCTTGGCTTAGTTCACTTGTATTTCAATTAAAAAGCCGGAAATAAAAGATGCTGTTTAAACTGAGACCTATGCTGGACCTACAGTTATATTGAACAAACATGTAAGAGTGGATTTTTTGCTGAGTATTTGGGGATAAAATTCTCCCCTAATACAAACAGTTCTATAAGGGTCATTAAAAAACTTTTAATCCCCCCCCCCGCCCCAGAGAAGAGCAGCTCATTCCCATACCAGCAAATAAGCCTGCAATTACAACGTTCGCTCAAAAAATGTAGTCACAGTTTCTCCTCCGCCAGCTTCAAACAAGAGACTTGAACCTAATCCCTTACATCTCTGCTAGGAGCTCTAACCTTTGGTCGGCCAAATCAGTCATCCTCCCTCCAGCGGATAATTGGCGAAGTGGAACTGCTCCGAGGGGAGACATGACGGGAAGCGCAGCCCCGAGCGCCGCTCGTCCGCCGGAGAGGTCGCAGCGGAGGGACGCCTGCGACTCGGCTCCCTGCTTTGCCTAATTCAGAGCGGCGACCCAAACGGCAGCCTCCCCATCGCCGAGCGCGTTCGCGGCCGCTGGCGCCGGCCGGCTGCTCCGCGCTCCCGACCGACAGCCTGAGAAAACACTGCGCTAGCGCGAGGACTTCTCCCATCAGCTGTCGGCATTTGCGGGAAAGACATTAGGCTGGAAACTCCCCATCAGCCTCGGTGATTAGACGTGCGGGTAATCAGCTACGCGCGAGCGGCAGAGCCTTTACAGGCCTGCTCCACCAGTTAAGGCCAGTCAGCTATTTAAGGCTCGGCTTCTGCGCGAAGACAATTCAATAATTATGTCTTACCATCTACCAAAGCGATACAGGAACAGACACTGCTGGGATGGCTCCCGAGACGGTAATCAGATGCAAGCATTTTAAAGCAGGACATAAGCTCTTTGCTTACTGGAATCAACATTTCAGGAGGCTGGCAGCTGAAATCTGTTTTAGAGCACACAATTGTAATTTTGAAGGAGTGGTTTTCATCTCAACTAAGAGGGTAGAAACCCCAGTATTTTAAAAAAAGACTACTTCTCTTCTGCATTTATGCACAATGAAAATTGCCTCTTTTCCCAGCTTGGGCAGATGGACAATATCTTGAAACGTTAATGGCATTATATTCAAAAAAAATGTTTCCAGGCTTCTGTGAATCTCAAACCAAAAAACATTCTCAACTAGAAGTATTATTAAAGCACATTTTCTGCTTTAACTTACTGTTTGTGTAAAGTGTAAGGAACTATACAAGGAATAAAACTCCTTTGAAGTTTTCATGAACCCAAAAACCACAACAATGTCTATAAATAAATAAATAAATCCATCCAATTCTCCTGGTCAAATTCTGGTCAAAGACGCCTCCACTTCGGCACTTCTACCGCAGGACGTGGCCCTCCTCCGAGCTCCGCGAGGAAGCGGCTCCTAGTCCGCTCGGAGGCACCGGCAGCTCCCGGCAGGGACAGCCACGGGGGCCGGCCACGGAGGCAGCTTTATTCGGATAACCGGGATGGCTCCTCTGCTTTTTCCATTAGCAATGAAAGCCTGGAAGGCCACAGTCCGGCAGCGCACTGGAACACAAGTGCAATATAAAGTATTTCAAAACTAAGGAAAAGCTGAACTTAAGTTCTGAAGAACCTTTTTTCAAGAGCTTCTTGAAAAAACGTGCTGGCTATGAAGATTTCCAGCCAATGTTATGAAACATTTGAAAGAGGAGAATATCCGTGGGCAACTTGTCAGGTTTTATAACCACAAACATCTGAAAAACATTTACTCTCAATTAACTTACTTAGAAATTGTCAGGAATTTTCACTGGTTTACTCTCAAGAGAGCAGGTTAAATCATAAAAAGCCTAAAATAATTTCTTCAAAGAAAAATGACAAAATTCAAATTACTTACGATAACACTTATCCTATCAGACTAAAAATACACTACATGCTGTCAGTGAGAGGTTAGATAATTAGGATTATCATCCGACTGCTCTACTGCAATACTCCCCATCTTCCCCGAATTCCAAGCAAACTCAAACACAAAAGGTTATTGTTAAAATATTTTAAGAAGGGAGCTAAAGTATATTGCATTCAACTCTTAGTCCCTGAATAAATGAAACCACCTATATCCTCATGTTTCTACCTTCAGATAAGGCAGGTCAGTTATGAAAGCTCGGCACCTTGCAAGATGTGTATGTAAACAACATTTAAGAGTGGCTCCTAAGCTAATAGTACTAGCCCTATTCTTGGTTTAAGGACCTACCTATGGATTTGTTTCTTCTGCCTGTGGCCATCACAAATGCAGAGCCTGCAGATCAACTTATTTGGGTGTAGGCTTTGAGTCACTGATTTAAGGATTATCTTTTAATCAAGATCAGCACACAATATTTTTCCTCCTTCTACAGACATGTAGTTTCTTCCAACTATGATGTAACCTGCATGAAATCTGTTTAAAAAGATGGTATTTATGCATCTATGATACAATAAAGAATTAAACCACTCCAATACATTCTACAGTACCTACACCGACATTAAACACTTTCCCTGAAACAGCCCAGGCAGCAGTGGATGTATAATAAAACAGGACTTATGAGCACGGCATTTCCAGATCACACAGCCAACTCCTTCCCTACGGGCTTCCTGGAACTTATCAGTGAATTATGCCTTTCCCAAAAGACATTAGATACCTCCGTCACGGCACTGCACTGCCGTCTCCCTTCGTACGTCTGGTAGGATAAGTACGGCAAACTCCCTGCCATCCAAAGCAGAGCACGAGAAAGCTGCACTTAAAGGAGGACGTAATTGCACAGGTTATTAACTAGATCCCCATCTGTCTCCTCCAAGCGCTCTGCGCTTCAGGGCAGAAACTCCACAGATCCATGAATCTTAGTGCGAATTTGGCACTGCAACACTTTACATTGCCATTTCGTATCACCTGGAGCGGTCCTGAGCAGAAAGGAGTCTGGTAAGACAGACCGTTCACTCAAACAAGCAGAGGGAGAAAAGCCATTTCCCCAAATTACAGAACACAAAGTTCTGCATGAGGAGCCAGAGAAGCGCTTGTTTTCCCAAATGTGATATAAGGGGCTCATTAAAAATAACTCTAAACTACCAAAGATAGCTTTTTTGGAACTAAATCTCTTAAATGACTCTGATTAAGGAAATGGTTTTATATCGTACCAGCAAACTATACTCTAAAATTTCAATGAGTTTTAGCAAGACGACCAAAGTAAATCTACAACCCTTGTTCTCATTTCATAATGATTTTTTCAGAGATGCAAATTATTGCCTCAAATTCTATTCCAAATCCTATTTACGGAGAGTTTTTTTGAAAAGCAGAGCAATCATTTCAGGTTCATCCTAAAGACTCTAAAGTACTACAAAAAAAGAAAAGTTCCCACTGTGTTTTTAAAAACTGCTTCAAAGTCGCTTTATTCAAATCCATGTCTGGATGAACATGATCAACGTTCATTAAAAGCTCCGAAGTGACAGGTACCCAAACCGGCACTCGGCATCCGCGGAGCGAAGCTCTCGCAGCTGTGATGAATAAATGGAGCATGTGCCTCCAAATACAGCTGACACCATCCATAACTCTGCATTTGACACTTCACTGCCCTGAGGAGGATCTGTTTTTCAAAAATAGTTTATTTGCAGAAAAAATTATCAAAATAACCTTCTCCGGAGGAAGGCTTTGAAACGCAGTTATAAAAGAAACGCCAGAAAGAAAATCCTTCAAAGCAGTAAAATTTATGTTAGCTGACACGACAGTTTAGTGTATGGATTGGAATTTATTACCATACAAATTCATTTCACATATTATATAAGCACACATGCGTGCACCTCCTCGAGCAATGGTGAGGAGCCGGGCGCTGCCGACGCAGGAGCGCGGCCGCAGGGAAGCGCCGGGCAGGGCCAGCCGGCGGGAGGAGGCTGCAGCCCGCGGTGCCAGCGGGCCCCCAGCCCTGCGGCCCTCTGCAGAAAGCCCCCCTGCTCTAGATTATCCCTGGGAAAACCCATCCACCACAGCAGTTAGCACAGAAAAGGGTTCGCTTCGTAGCTTGAGACGGTCTAGAGAAACCGCTCCTCCGGCGGTGGCTCCCGCTGGGGACAAGCCGAGCCCGCTGGCAGCAGCGGGGATGGGGCAGGGCAGGGGCACCCCGCAGCAGCCCAGGCCCCAGCCCCACTTAAGGGGCCCTTGCAGATCTCCGCTTAGGGGAATCTCAAGACATTAACTATTTTAGGGCTTGGTTTCAAGCTGATTCCTTCCCCACGTCAAGGCTAACCATTATGGATGTGCACACGCGGCGGCCCGTTTCCGGCATAAACGGATCAACCTGCGAGCGAGCGCTCCTGCCAGGCTCCCCAGGCACCGAATGGGCACAGAGAAAGGCCCTGCTCCAAAAGCACGCCCAGGCCTCATAACGAGCCACCTCTTAACGAGCCAAACAGCAAGGGTCCTCTGCAAGGACACTTACAATTTTAGGTGATAACCCATTACAGCGAATTTTTGGCTGACAAGTTTTCCTCAGGTATCATTTTCCCCTTCTCTTTTATTACACCAAAAACATGACCGAGGAGAGGTAGGAAAATCACAGCAGCTCCTAACTGGCACAATGGCTTAGAAGAGCTGAAAAAATCAGGATTAACTTCTTTTCTATCAGTTCCAAGTATCACATCATCTTCAAGTTTCATTTTTAGGAAAACTGAAAAAATCAAAGCAAATCAAAACATGTACCAACAAATTTTGTCTGGCTACTCCTACATGATAAACCAACTCAAACCCGCGTGAAATCTGGCTACAGTTTCTAATTGCAGAAAAACAAACAGGCAGAAAACCACCAGCATTTTGGACTGGTGAAGAAAACCCCAAGCAGAAGAAAAAAATGTGCAATTTAAATATGCTGTTCAAAGAAAAAAAGTAAAAATATTACCAGCAATCTAGAGCCTGTATATATTACCATCTGGACTGCGCTTTTAGATCAAAACATAGCAAGGCTTCACGTCCATAGATGATGGGAAAGCCCAGTCCCTTTTTTGCCCCAGGTATATTATAAAAAACAGCAGTGTGAAGCTCCAGAGTGCACCTCTCCCCCTCGTAGCAAAAGTTTTAAATTGGAAAAGATTTGTCATTTTCAACCCTTCTGAAGTTTATCTGAGCATGTTATTCATGAAAGCTGTTTTGAGGCAGCAGTTCATAATAATGTGCATTCCCTGAGCGGTGCCTCTGCTTGAGGACCACCTTCCCTGCTTCCCATCTCGTTACATCGATCAGCAGCTAAAGACGGTAATTATTAGTGATGGACAAACCCTAACGGCTCAGCTGGAGCTCACACGAAGTTCACCAAACCCCCCCAGTCCATAAATCAGGCTGTGAATCTTGCAGAATTGGACTCCTTAGAGACCCCGCTGTTTTCTCTAGGTCCCTGAGCCCCGCAAATGCGGCAGGACAGACCTGTTTCCCTCCACAGCACCAGCGTACTCGGGCGCTCTCCCACCAAGGCAGCCACCGGATTTGGAATGAAAGGAGGAAATCTGCAGTGCTGCCAGGGACGGACACTGAACAGCATGATGTTCAGTCCTGGACTTTGAAAGAAATAAAATTAATTTTATTTTTCATTTGATTTCTTCACTCATTTTCTTAATATATTACAAATACTGGCAAAAAAAGGAAAAAAAACACTTAACCATCCATGAGTTATGTTGTTTAATTGTTGCTCCTTTCAGTATCTTTGAAGATGGATATCCAATATTTTTGATAAACTTGGAAATACTTTAAGTGCTTGGTATCCGTGCATGAACTGATTAAACTGAACAGTTACTGTACGCTACTGTGAAACTCCATGGGGAAACTCTAGTGATTTGTAACAACAACTAAGAGGCACAAACTGTTCTGCTGACTTTCCAATGATACTTTGTTTGGGGCAGAACATCAAGGAGCCAGAATTAACCAACGCTGTCAACATGAAGAGGTTGGACCAGTGTGACACCAAGGGTCAGAGTCCAGGGAAAGAGTCAACATCGCATTTCACGCTCGAGGGTAAGGCACACGTGTTGGACAACAAGGTCTAGGGTTTACACCACCTTTCTGTAACGTTTGCAAGAGCACCTCAGATGTTACTGAAAAACAGCAGCTTAATTGAAGTGCTAATATCTGATCACTGACTCAACACCAGAAATTCTTGCAAGAACTTTGTAAGAACCAAAGCTGTAAGAGCTCAAGGCGTCTTGCAGCAGGGATTGGATAAAACTTTTGACCAAATCTTCACCAAGATCACAATAATTGGACTCACTCAAATACTAACCTCAACATAGTCTTATTCTGTTTATAATACCTACGTTGCAACGTTTGTGTATCCTTTGCAAAGTCCACTGCATGGACTGGAGAGGGGGGACGAGGACACAGCATTAGGGGATGGGGTGGGAGAGAGAACGGTGCTACACACAGGCACAGCCCTGAGCTCTGGATAAAAGCACACTACATCTCAGACCATCGTATCTCAGTTGGTTTGGGAGTTTTTTGCTACCATGCTTCAGTGGGTAACGTCCTAGAAACTCCAAAAACTTCACTGAGCTCCTCGACCTCTTCACGGAACTTTACAGTGCAGAATAACACCGCAGATCTATGTAAAACATGACGCATGTTTGTCACTATACAGAAAAAAGCTCATCTTTCATATCCAAGCCCTCAGCACCACTGAACAGTAACTGCTTGGTGAGGCGAGACACTCTTACCAGCAGTAAATGCCTTGCTTCTCCCCGCCCCGATCTGCCCCAGGCACGGGACTGCTCACCGCAGCCAGCACCGACCCGGGCTGCGCCGCCGCCGCGGACGGAAGGTGACCTGCCTCCCGCTGCAGCGCGCTGCGGACGCCCGCACGCAGCTTCAGCACTGCAATCTGAACGCGAGAACACGCTGAAGCATTTCACACCACGCAGCAAAGGGTTTGAGGAATGCAAACAAAGTAGTCAGACTATGAATAACTGACAAGCAGGTCTCCAGATAAGCATACCAAATTAATTATGCCATACCAGCAACAGATAAAACCCACTACCTCCAAGGCTAACGCAACAGCTGGTAATAAATAACAATGTGCAAACATTTTAATGTAATTATTTTTGTAAAATTAAAATCAATGTTCACGCAGCAATAACTGCTAAATAATACTCAGGAGAAGTCTGAGACAACTAAAATTTGTGCATCAAAACAAACCACACAAGGAGAAACAGTTGGAGAAAATCATTTATACCGCTCTGAGGTCTGGAGGAAAAAGGCAACCAAAAAGATACCATGTGCAGACCGTTGGGGTAAACTGATCTCATAAAAAAAGGATTAGTACATGTAAGGGTAATCAAATACTTCATGTTGGACTAGAATTCCACTTAATAAAACCAACCTTTCTACTCGCGTAAAGGCTTGATTCACCAATGCTATTTTAATTTTATACTCTTTTTAGTAGTTACACTAAAAATAAATCCCGCACAGCAGAATCAAGAAATAAGTTATTGCTCTTCTGAAGGAAGCACCACCACGACTCCTTGTAATAACCCAATCGTATAAATCCATACACATCTCACATCATTGAAGAACTTGAGAAAATTCCAAATTGCCCAAGTCACTCTCATTTAAAAAAAAATAAATAAAGCTTCAACTTTTTATAATAGCACCCTCTTCACCGAGCAGGCCAGGCAAACGCTTGTTTTAACCACCACGGAGCATCAGCTTTGAAGCCAGCTGTGCAGTGCGTACGCAGCAGGGCAAGAGATGAGATGAGATACAGACCTAAAAGTCTTCAGGATCTGGTTTGAGAGGAAAACTATAGAGGATTGTCATCTCAAAACCATCAAGAAGAAAGGATTAATTTTATATCATTTTTACTTTCACTGCCTGATATGGTGAGGTTGAGTGAACTGGATACCATTGTCTTTACTCACACTTAAAGATTGCTGCGAGAGAAGAACAGTTTTGCACTCTGGTGAGATCGTGACCATCCTTGTCGAGAACGCGCAACCCCTGCTGAACACTGCTCCCCAAGTCTGCTCTTTCGCCAGCACCATTAGGGAGCCTGTGTTCTCAGAATCGTTTTTATCACAAGAAGATGCCAGCTACTCATTGTCGTCTTTTTCTCAGGACACGATGGGTGACATGTCTTCACAGTAAACAGCACTGAGAAAAGTGGCAACTTTTTTTTGCTTGCTTTTTTAATAAAAATGAGTTTGTTATGACCATGATCTGCACTCCTTAGGATGCTGAAGCCAGTGTTTTCTGGGAATCATAGCAGTTCACTGCTTTATTTTGACCTTTTCACTATTATGCAGCTTGATTAGCTATCTAAGCCAATTGCTTTCATAAGAGAACAGCAGAGAGGGAAATTGGCTCCTTGAAAAGATAAAAGATGAAAATGATCAAAGTATTATTTCAGATCCTGAGAACAGCCATGTTTTAGAAGAAACGCCAGCAGGATTACATCACCAAGAAGGAAACGGCTTCCTAGTAGAGCGATGAAGGACCACCTCTCCTCTCCTTTCCTCGGAAAAAGTCTCTGGGATGGATGGTAGATCTGAGAAGCACCAAACGCACAGCTGAGTTAGTTCTGAGCTACTAAGAGGGATGAGGGGACTAACGTGACTCCCTTTCCTTAAAGAAAGGACTGAAAAGGAAGAGGACGTCACAAGGCGATACAGAAGTGGGAGCTGCCTCTCAGTAACAGGCCCAGCAGCACGCAGGGCTCAAACAACTAGTAACGTTCAAATCTCTCCATTACGTCAGTAAGTGTTACAGCAGGGCCATGCAGGAACAAAGTTTTGTAAACTTAAGTTCTCTCAGAAGATTTAAGAAATTAGTAACTACTCGGAAAACTGCTTCTCTTGGAGACAGTGTTTAAAAACCAGGCGAGATGGACACAGTCTGTAAAACCGACCCGGCTGTCAGCCCTCCCCGGGGAGCTGCAGCTCTCCCAGCGCCGAGGCAGGTGCTCATGGTAACGCTCCCAGCGGACAAACTCGGAGAACGGACCAGGAGCAGGGAACTGAATTTATGGCATACAAAAGCGGTTACAATCACTGCCGCAAACCTCAAGCAACAAAGCAAAGGTCTGCTCAAAACAGACACGCGAGCACACTGAAGTAAGTTCGTTCTGCCTTCCTGCCCCTGCAAGTACCCACAGGGACGACCTCCAGGTCCAGGAGAATCGGGACGCGTACCCTTGGTCCGTGAGGATGGCTGATCCGGACAAAGTGAAAATTCCAAAATACTATGCACATCTTAAACCTCACCTTTACATGACCTACTGGGAATACTGCCTCTCTCAGAAGGAAACAAAGCCAGTAATAATAATAAAACCACAGCTAGTTATGAGAAAGACTGCAGTGACATGTCGGTGAAAAGGGCTCCCCTTCTGTTTGACAAGTCCTTGCCCATTTTCAGCACCGCCATTTTCAGCAATTCTAGATCTTAACGTAGAAGCATCGAACCTTGCTCACGTAGCAGAAATTATTGGTAGCGCAAGAATATTAACATGAAAGTACCAAAAGTGACTTCTCTAACAACAGCCTCCTACGGTCGGCTTCCAACGCTGCCGCGAGGCACCGAGCAAACCCCAGGGGAGCCCAGCTGGGCCCCCCACCTTCCCCCGGCCTCGGCACCAGCCGGCTGAACTGCCAATTCACACGCCAAGGCAAAGAGCAAGGAAACCATACAGCAAGCTGTATATCCCAGAAACATCCCATGACTGACCGTAACAGCAGTACTACAGTGCCAAAAATACTAGGAAGGATGACCAAAAAAACCTAAGAGGCACATATTAAGACAAACTCGCCATGCTGGCAAAAAATTTCCCAGAATTATAAACTTGCCAGAACTGCACTGTTGATTAGAATACAACAATGAATGGAGAAATAAATGTATATTTATTTATATACTCTCTCTATAAACACACACACATTAGCGCAGTTTTATCACCACATTCGTCCATTCCACGCGCACTCACAAACCACTACGGATGCAAAGGGAGACGCACTCCGCACCAAGGCCGCCGGCAGGACGCGGTGCAGACGGGAGGTGCGAGGCACCCCATGCGCAGCACGGCACCCGCAACGCGGCCGCCCGCGCCGCCTTACCTGGAGAGAGCCGGCACCCGCTCTGCGGCAGGCACCCCGCAGCCCCCCGCCCCAGGCAGCCCTGCCTCTGCTCCCGGGGGGCATCGCTGCCAAGCCGGCACAGAGCAAACAGCCGCTCCAGGCCCCGGTGAACACACCCTTGTGTATGAGCAAGCGCAATCGTAATTTAAAAAGAAACAGTACTTGCTTACATACTAAGCAGACATTAAATGAATAAAATGCAGTAGTGAGACACAATCTTTAAGCGGTTACGGTATTTGCACTTGACTTTGGTATCTCCAGCGCAGCAAGAGAGACACTGCAGTAGGCAGCCTCCCAGCACGAGGGTTTTTAGCAGGACGGAGCGACGCCTTACAGTGTTTTATGGCTTACGCTTCAACTCCGAAATAGCATTATTAGCCTGGATTAGCCGTTGGTGATCAGAGCGCGTTTTGCAAGTATCACTCGAACCTAGAAGCTCCAGCGATGGAAGAGGGAAAGCAGGAGAGAGACTACTTCAAGGTTGGCAGTGGCACTGGCGAGGCACGTACTTCACTGGCGCCGTCCGCAACCGGTCCCGGCAGTCACAGCGGGACGAGGGGGACAAACTCCGGCCCGGAGAACAGCCGTGTTCAGGCTGCCAGGGGAAGCCGAGCAAAGAGGGAGGTGTTCCCTTCTGCCGCCTTCAGATCTCATTCGCAGACCCACAGGCCCAGAGATGCGCACAAGACCTCCATGCATCTATTACCGCTATTTATTACGGAAAACCACAGCGAGGCTTTAACAGACTCTTTCACTGCACTTCCATTAGCAGAGTATTGGCAAGATTTCCTCCCCCAACCCCCAGTGACAATTATAAAATATGCCCCCAACTACTTCTGTTTTTTTAAAGTACATTTTCCTAATATTTAATTTATAAATCATTTCCCACATGTATTAGCAGTAAATGTTTAAAGGCGGCAGACAGGAATACAACAGGAAAGCATAATGCTTGCTGTTTACTAGGAGGCCTCATTAAAAAGGCATCAAGAGCAAGGAAAATAAAAACAACCTTGTGAACCTTTGTAATTGGCCTCAAGAGAAATGTAACACTGAGGACATCAATGCAGACGTGTCCCAGCCCATCCTAGCGCCGGAGGTTGAACAACAACACAAAATCCACCGTGCCTTTCGTGCGCCGCACTCTTTACAAAGTGTCATTTTTTTTTTAATCAAAACAAACAAACTTTTTATAATTTTCTTACATCTAATGTTTCTGCAGATCAGATGCGAGTTGCTCTGATATGCAAAAGCATACTACTTATAAAACCACCATCGTTGTTTTTTCTCCTAAACAAATGATTTTTTGAGCAGCGTACGCACAGGCCATTTTCGTTCAGGTTAACTTTTTGCAAGCCCTGCTGCAGCTTACTCAGTTCTCCCCAGGCACTTGCATGCTGCCTGGCACAGCCTGTTCTGCACTATTTATTGTTTCTTCTATACATATTTAATCTCTCATTTCAGTAATTATAGTAGATAAGGGCATAATTTTAACTTGCTATTTTTAGAATGCATTGGATGAAGAATCACAATTTTTAGACAATTTTTAGCAAAAGGAAGAGTTAACCCATCTCCAGAATAAATGGTTAATTGGAATAGCCTTTCCTTTTGCCAACTAACTTCCATTTAAACACAGATGTCACTTGCAAAGCTTAATTCTTAAACCAAATGTGTCATACCATTTATTACCGAGCAGACTTCAAAATTCATATTTAAACCCAACAGGTCCCAGAGGCTCCTCTCAGATACTTCTGGGCTTCCCAGAAGACTCATGAAAGTTGATTAAACTAAAAATTGCATTTCATTTTCCTATTTTGTTTGCACTTAAATGGAGAAACTTGTAGCTGGATAAAAGCCATATATTTTCTGATGTACTTTCATTCTAGCAATAAACATTGTCGGGTTTTTCGTCACCAAAAGTATATGATATTTACTGCTTCTCCAAACACAGAGTAAGAGTTTTTCTTTGTACAAAACTACACAGCAGAAACCTGAGTAAGACATTCTTAATGGGTTTAATTTGTGAGATGCAAAAGCCACAATTATTTGTAATGTCTTCATTTGAAGACTTATTTCAATGCATGATAATTTGCCTTGCAAAAACTAATTCTGTGTTTTACAGAGCTAAATCTGTAGCTTCACATTTATTGTGTTTTTTCTCTTCTCCAAAGCCAAACAAGTAACCTGCACATAGAAAACTACTGGAATCATCCATAGGTATGTGGATATGCTGAAAAAGCTCAGTCACAGCACTACTTACTTTCTTGCAATCCTCCATTTGCATCACTGTGGTGCCCAGAGGCTTCTGGGTTTACAGACCTAGAAGACAAGGAGTTCACTTGGCAACCCTGGGAATGCCTCTCCGCCTGTCTCCTCCGCAGTCGCTTCAGTACAAGTCTGGTCAAAATATGGGACTTTTGCAACTGTGTGCTGTGAATCTGATTAAAATGACATCGTTTTCAACAGAGATCAGAAAACGGACAGCAAGGGACACGGTGCCTCCAGAGTCCTAGTGCAGCATGGCACCCTCCAAGCACATATATTAGTAACTCCTGTTGAACAGGAGCTCATATCCTGATTAGGTAGGAAAGAGTAAAAATAAATGGGGAAATTTTCCCCAGCTGTTCAGCTACACTTCCCAGGGAAGCTTTGAAAACAGACTGTTTTAAAATGCCTCTTTAGGTGAACTTATGTCCCTTACACTTGGCAACATCTTGTTGCATAGATTTCTACAGCTTATAGGTGGAGCCACTCTACGCTAGTGAAGAGATTCAGATGATTAAAAATAATCTTTGCCAAAGTTTATTCTGCAATTATTTGATCAGAACACCAAATAATTTAGTTGAGGAGGACAACAGAGAGGAACATAGTAGTCCATAAATCAGCCCTGCTTTTGGAACGGCAGAATCCATCTCTCTAAAGGCAGGTACCCTCTTGCCCGAGCTCCCGTTCTTATAAATTTTTCTTTAAGCACTTGGAAAGAGGGAGAAGAAAACTGAAATCATATAAATCCCTTGTGACATACAGTAGCTGAGAACTTGATGTGTGACAAGCCAAAGCCACATAAAAGCTATCTCCTTTTTTGGAGGAGGGATGTCTGCTCTCCACGCCTGCACAGCAGTACAAGGCAGCTCACTGAACTGGTCCTCAGCGCTGGCACTTCGCGCATGCAACGACAGCGTGCTCGCGGATGAGTGTCACCTCGCCCCCGCGCTTTCTGCCCCCGACATTCCTAGACTCAAACACAAAACATTTCAGAATGCCAGCTTTTACATGACAGTTGCAAAAAAATTTAACCAAAGAGTAAAACTGATAAAATGCCAAAAAGAAAAAATCTTTACTCAATTGCAATGTGCTGATTAAACAAGCCTTTACTCTGACCACAAACACAGCACTGTTAGTACTGAGCGACTGCATGACAGCTTAAGAGCGTGTGCTTCTCTGGACTGCTGTGTTTAGGGCAAAACCTGAGAGCCAGCACTTGCATCGTTTTGTCCAGTGAGCTGTGGCTAGAGACTTTAGTGTCACCAAGTCCAACTCCAGGATCTGCAGGAAAGCTCGGAGGCCGTTAGCTATCAAAGGTATCAGCAGCACCACTACAACAAACTAGCCAGGTAAGCAAAAGCAGTGGACACAGCAGCACAGACTCCTGCGCGAGCTGGCAACATAGGCACGTAGCCAGGGCCTGGGCAGCTTTCACAGCCCGGGACGAAGAAAACCTCGCCATGACTTCACCTGGGCAGCCACGGAGCTGGCTGAACTCACGCTGGCTTGGGTGAGCCTCTGCTGCAACTCCTTCTTCAGCCGCAGCGCGGACACAACCTCCGAGGGAGAACGTGGCCCTGAGGCCACTGACTCAGTGCGAAAGCCTATAAATCACATTAGCCTTTACCACCGCTCTCGTGGTTCTCAAGGGGATTCGTTTTGGGACTGATAATGCAGCAGAGGTGACAGTGGCCGCCCGCTGCTCAGGCAGCCACATGTGCCCGGCCCTTTGACCGGCATCTCTCAAACTCTGCAGCTGCACAACTGCTGCTGGACGCACGCGTCAGAGGCCTCATCTTCAGCCAGCTCTGCTCCAGTCTATTCAATCACAGTCGAGCAGACGGTACTTGGTGCAAGAGAGGTTTGAACCTATCTCCAATTCAGAGTTGTTTCAAGAAAAATTCTTTTCACCCCTAGAAACACTGATGAGAAAAGCTGTCTGAGTTTGTTTTTATCCATTTAAAACCTTAAACTTTAGTGTTCTTTATTGGCAGCTCAGTCTAGTAAGAACTCACACTTTCGAAAAGGCTTGTTGCCGAAAGCAAAAACACCCTTTGGTGTATTTTTACAGGGGACATTCACGAAGCCACGTGCAACCCGACTGTGCTTAATTGCATCAACACCCCTTCGGCACACTTCTGGTCAGTGTTGCCACGGCATTTTGTGTGTGCGCTACAGCTTCTAAAGTTAGGAAGCATATCTTTAACTTTAATCTCCCCTTCCTCCCAATCTTTCTCCTTCCCCACCAAAAGACTTTTCCAATTTCTTGCATGAGAGACTCCAATTCTGAGAGCAGCAGACTCCTGATCCAAGCGACTGGACTGCTCGCACTGCCCCAGCAGCGCCCAGGGCTGCACTTGCTCCGCCGCCTCCCGCGTGGGCTTACGAACTTTGCACTCTCGATTACGCATATTCGTTAGCCACAGGTAGATGGCGAATGGGTAAGGGGAAAGGAAGCTTTCCGGGCGTCTCATGTCTCTCCCAAACCCGCTTTTACCCACGAGTACCTATGCGATGCGACGGTGCTCTTCTGCTACTGCTGTCCCCGGGCAGCAAAGAGCAGGTAAAGGACACAGCGAGATTTGGCCGTCCAAGCCCAGGCTGCCACCGGAGAGCAAAGCTGAGCCGAACCACTCCGATACCAGCCAAAAAGTTGCCTCTGCACCTGGCAGCAAACACCAGTTGATCTCTCACATCTCTCCCTGGTTCTCATGTCCTGTTTTGTAAGCTAGGCTTGACAGCTAGGAAACAGCCCAGCAAAGAGGATCTGGTGCCCAGCAAACCCAACAGCAGCAGATCCCCTCCGAACGCCAGGCAGCATCCCACAGCGGCACGTTCCGGCCTCGCGTCGAGTCTTGTGGCTGGACAGGCCTACTTCGTTATCGCAGATTTAAAGGTAAATGCAGGCTTTGGGAAGGCATTTTGCTTGGCCACAGATGCAGTTGAACAGAGCAAACAAAAGCATGCTACGTGACAAAGGAGAGCACGCAGGAGCTCTCCAGCGCTCCGGTTTAAATCGACGGCAGCCGAGCAGAAGTGACAGTACCTGGAGCGACTCCTGGGAGATTTCAGCGCTTTGAACGGGGGGCGACCAGGCGAGGGGCAGCAGCTCGGGGACCCGGCTCTCTGCAAACCCTGCTCCTTTCCCGCAGCGCTCAGACCATAAATTACACGATCCGCAGGACGTTCAGCGTAGCGGAAATGGATGTAATAAAAATAGTTTAAATTCATCAAGAAATTATTCTTAATTGTCTTTGTCACACTAAATTATGTAACACGCTGCATAAAAATGCAGCTCACCTTGAAAGGCTGTATAGCTCATGCAATACCTCCTTCCACTGGCTAGAGGCGGAGAAAAACGCAGTGATTATCTTCACATTACATGTCATCAGAGCATGATTATGTGGTTAATAATGAAGGAAATCTTTCTCTCACACCGAACGAAGCAAACTTTGCCTCCTTTCCTCCTCCAACACTCCTTCAAACATCATCTTACACATCACCCTCAAATTAATTTCAGCCACATGCTCAGATAAGCTAGGAATTATCTTTAGCTCCTTGCAAGTGGATGAGATTCCCACTGCCGTCAATAATCCAGACTGTCTCTCACAGTAACTCTAAAACATAACGTGCCCCTCAGTAGGAAAGGTGGATGGGAAAGACTGCCCAGTTAAGCAGTTTCATGCTCCTTTTTTCACCCTGAGGCTTGAAGAGTGACATATTCAGCATACACTGTCACTAGAGTGACAGTAAAATGAGGCTGTGACACCTGCCTGAACAAAACACCCATGAAGAACAACAGCCACACGGACCTCTGAACCCCGGCGACCTGCAGCGGGAAGGGCAGAGGATGCTTTCCCTGGGCCGGGCAGGCAGGGAAGGGGTGATCCGGACTGGAAAGTGTTTGAAAGCATCCCATTAGAGAAGATATCGTATCAACAATAAAATTAAAGTCATCTGCAGCAGATTTTGCGGTGTGTACATCTGCTCACACACTCTTGCCCACCTGATTTCCCCAAATCTGCAGCCTGTTACAGACCCACAGCAATAAAAGATCAGCTCCCTATTCGCGCCCCGTTTGCACTTACGGTGTCAACACAGAGCAGCTGATGTGATGCTTCCCGCACCACAACAGCACTCCAGGCTGTGCTTCAGAGACAGGGAGAGCACGGTGCAGAAGTAAGGGAACCTGGCAATGACCCTAAGCCTTGCATAAAGATAAATGAAAACTCCATTTCCCAAGTCCAAGTTATTAAGTTTGCCGATACGTGAGTGTATTTAGCTTAACAGAAATATGCAAGAGATGGCTATTAATAATTTCTCAGGGGAAATCAGTAACTTGCATATCCAAAATTCAAGATCTACAACAAATAGGAAAATGAAAATTAAAGACTTCCAGCTTTATGTTGCAGTATCACCTACCAAATCACTCACAACGATATGTAACCATTGAAAAAATGCACATAACCAGGGTAGGAACTTACAGTTTCTTTAAAATTTAGTGCAGACTAATTAATTTTCTGCAAACCAGTATTACATGCGCTCTTTTGTCACTGATGAAATGCTCTTTAATAATATTGCCTGAACTGTCCGTATCAACAGATAGAAGCAAAATGGTTTCTGCAAATCAAAAACAAGTAACAGTAACTAGATTGTTTCACAGTCACTGTGAATTTTACTCAGGTAAAATTCACATTAAGGTTTCATTAGGATTTCTCCCTAAAATATTGCTTTACAAAGTTTTGCAATATAAAGATTTATACTCACGATGCAAAAAGTGACCTAATCAGTTCACACCCTCTCCAAATCTGTTTATGAATTAAAATCTTTAAAAAAGAGGTTATATTTTGCAAAAGAGATTCTTTTCTTATTATAACTTATCCTTGGATATGGAGAAGAGTACTGCAAAAATATTAAAAATGTTAAAATTAAATTTTAGAACAGGAAACAAAAAAAATTAAATACCTCCACATTTATTACATGCACTTAAATTTTGCAAGATGTGATTCAATTAATCAGCTACTTCATTCAGCTTTGAAACAGCCAAAGGCAGATTACATCTGAGAAGGACAAAGTTTTTGTATTGCCCTAAGTGTTTTTTTCAAACACAAATCATTTAAAACAAGAAACAAAACTCCCTTTTTTTTTCCCCAAACCACTTAAAACAGGACACAGGACACTCTCTGTGAAGCTCCAGTGCTGCTAACAGTGAAGCTACAACAAAACCAACACCACATTTGCACAGCACTACAGTATTAGAGAACTACGTTATTTAGGAAGGAAAAGTTTACTTACGATACCAGATGTCTTTGTATTTGGTAAATGTTGTTTTTCATCTATTTTAGCTTAATTTCAAGCCTCTGCGGATTTCTTCTTTTCAATCAATACAAGCAGCTAAAGCCTTTGCTTTGCAGAAGTACCGCTCGGCTGCTAGTCTCTCTCACGGATGCTTCACAAATGGAAGAGCATCAACATTTCCTTAAGTCCAAACCCCTGAGAAACCCATGTGTATCCATTTCTTTGAAATTATTTCAGAGGCAAGGAGAAAAAAAGCACACTTCCTTACTTTGTGTTGTATTTCAGAAAGTTTAAATGGTCTAATATCCTATTCCTTTTCAACATACCACAAAGTGCTAAATGGTAAGAATTACATTACTGCCACCGCTCCGATTCTGACTGATAAGGTGAGCCTCTTACCGACTTCTGAAAGAGCTGCTGCTATACTGGTCTAATAATTAATTATTCATGGAGCCAAATTACAGCTCTAGAAGGATACAGCCATTTTTACTAGTTCTTTCATATTCTTCTGATTTATGTATGACTAAGTAGGAGACTGAGCATAGGAAAAAATTAAAACTTAACACTCCAGGTTTAAAATTAAATTGCGATTCCACACACAAAGGATGGATTGAGCTGGATAGAGCAATACTTCTCTTGAGACAAGCATTCTCACACATTTATTTTACTACATAAAAATAGCTTTTGCAGCTACTAAAATTGTGACTATTTAAAATTGATACTATTTAATCACTAACGAGACTTTTGGCATCGGGGAGCGCAACACAACGCGTTAATGTTTCTAACACCCTCACAGCATTCCTTTTGCACTGTCTTTGATGAATGCAGTAATTTTTCTATCCATCGTCTGTCCTCTCCTCTCAAGAGGCATTTTTATTGATCCAGGTACAGATCAAGATCCACTTAAAGACAAGGGATCAGTAAGGGAATTTATTCCATTATTTTTTTCCAGAAAAAAAGATTATTCATAAGCTGATCTCTTTCTCTACCCAGCAAGCGTATCTTAGCTGACATCTTCAGAAGTGTCTAAATCCCATTTTTGAGAGACGAAGGACAAAGACCTCGATACTAAAGAGAATGCAGTTACCCACTGGAACAGGCAGCTGGTGGCATTTTCAGGACTTCTTGGTTCTTCTAATTCCAAGTCCAAGGCGACTTTTTCCATGGGCACACCAGCCTCATGTTTAAACCACCTCAAAGTCTGCTTAGAATAGCAATGCTAGTCCTGTTTACATTTCCTACTGCACAATATCTACTTTATTACTGCTTAAAAGAATAATTGCCATCACTTAATGGTTTGAGAAACAGCTACATATACACAGCCACTACAACTTCAGACACATACCTAGAGCTCATTAAAAGACCGTCCTGAATTTCTGTATGTTCTCCTCTTCTGCCCTCCAGTCCACTCCCTTATCTCCTTCAGCACGCTTGCTCTGGTGATTTGCTGTTTTATCTGAACAGATGCAGATATAACATAACCGTTGTTACATTGCTGTCATGTCCACCGTTACGACACGCAAGCTGAAATTAAATTCGTAAGCTAAAAGCTGCTTCTCTGTTATGGTCTAGCTATTGAAAGTCTGTAAGAAACCTGTTTTTAGAGCTAAAGGCCAGATAACAGCCATTAGAGTTTGATTAGCACTTATTTTCCAAAGCTACAAAACATGCTGAAACAATGATATATCTTCAATGAAAACATGTTTCCGGGAATTCTTGTTTAAGAGATTCATTTGAAGCACAAGATTTGGCAACGTTACACAGTCTTAATTTCTAAAAGGTGTCTCACTGCTTGTATTCCTGGCTATTTGCTCAGCCTTCATTTCACATATCAGAAATAAAAATCTCAGAAAACCTAATTAACACAGCTAGACTGTTGAATGTTTTTAAGAACAAAATAAAAAACAAAATTGGTGCCAGGAAGAAACATCTTTCTTTGATTTTGGGGAAACTGTAAGGGCAAAATTTTCATAAGTGTTTAAATAATTAGAATATTAAATTGAAATTTAGCCTCCTAAGCACCTAAGTTGCTTTGCAAACTGTTCATTCTGTATCATACAGCACAATCTAACAGTTTCACATTACCACTGTTTAGATCTTATTTATATTTTGTGCTACAGTATTTGATGATGTGAAGTTATTTATATGGAAGATATAGAATACTAGAGTTGCCGTGTTTACCCATGCTGCACAGAAGTATTTACATCCGCAAGTACACTCAAATGCACACAGCAGCAAAAATAAGCTCACACGTTTTGCAGTAATCGTTCTACTGAAACACAGAGTGGTCCAAAAAACCTCAAAGCAAATACCTCCCCAAGCTTTTGGAAAACAACCACAAACCAGTGTCTACCCAAGGCAATTGCTAGACATGTTATCTGTAACATTAACCAGTAATTTATTGCATTTTACACTAACGACCAAGGCATGAGAACTGTGTTTTGAGTGTGTGTCATTTCTTCTGACCAGGCCACGCTGGAGCCGTGGGCCTTATCCAGGGAACCCCAAACCGCCTTTTGGAAAACTCCATTCTGCTTAGACATCGCACATTTTTACAACATTCATTTTGCATATCACAAATGAAAACCTCAGAAAAGGTAATTGCTGCTGCTAGACTGATTAATATTTCTATATTTATCCTGGCGATTATTTTTCTATTCAGCCTGCAGAAACAGTCTGACAGGAACCTCACGACATTGAGCAAAAGCAAATGCAAATTCCTGCATCTGGGATGGAATAATCCCATGCAACGGTACAGGCCAGACAGGGGGCCATCGGGCTGGGGGGGGGCTTTGTGGAAAAGGTCCTGGGGGGAAACGAGCTGAACGTGAGCCGGCAGCGTGTCCCTGCAGCGGGGGCACAGCCGCAGCCCGGGCTGCCTCGGGCAGCGTTACCAGCGGGCTGAGGGCAGGGACCCCTCCCTCGGCCCCGCGCTGCGGAGGCACATCTGGAGCGCTGGAGCCAGCTTAGACTCCCCAGTACGAGAGAGATGTGGGCGTACTGGAGCGAGTCCAGCGGTGGCCCCCAAGCTGGTGAGGGGCTGGGACACGCGGTGTTCGGAGCGGCTGTGGGGACAGGGCTTGTTCAGCCCGGAGACGAGGCTCGGCGAGACCTGACTGTTGCACACAACTATTTAACAGGAGGGAGTCGAGAAGATGGAGCCAGACCCTCCTCAGAGGTGCAAGGTGGCAGCAGACAAGCTGGAAGAGGTGAAACTCTGATAAAAATCAGGAAAAAAAATTTTCACCATGAGGATGGTAAACTGCTGGAACAGGTTGTCCAGAGAGGACATGGAGTCCTTGGAGATGCTCAGAACTTGACCAGAAAAGCCCTTGAACCACCAGACCTAACTGGACCTGCTCTGAACAGGGGCTGGAGTAGTTGGCCTCCAGATTCCCGTCAACCTAAACTGCTCTTCTCTTTCAACAGCAAACAAACTCTGAAAGTGGTGGAGGCTGGAACTGGGACAGAGCAGAAGTACACAGCCATGTTTATACATGTAAAAGACTGGGACAGTCACTGCTGAGCAGTTCAAGGCACTCGAGTTCTCTCTTAACCGTATCTATCATTTTGATATAAAATAACAATTTGATTTGTCACTGAGAACTATCTTTTACCAGACCAACGGATACATTCAATAAGAAAGTCATTTGTTGACACTAACAGGATTCTAATTCAAGGTGAATTTAGATGCACAAGTCTAAAGACTTTCTCTTCACTGACAATTTTGTTTATACCTCATTTTTTTCCTACAGGTTTAACACCGTTCACTTCTAAATGGGAGCTGTACCTAGCATGTACAGAGGGCAGTCTAGCTTTTCAATTCACACATCCTAATAATTAGAAGCTTTGCAACTGTACTTAGCTCCACTTAATGTGGTGAAAGATGCAGATGTCCTTTTTAAGTGACTCTGATAAGCATTCAATTTGATCAGCCTGTACAAATACCCTGCAACTTGTACTATGTAAAAATTTTTTGCCCACTATTCACATAAAATTTAAGACTTCTAAAGCCAGAGATTTCTAGGCCACAGAGAAGACTGAGGTTTTACACTGTAAAAATTTCAATAATGAAGATCAGATTTTCCAAGGCCACTTAGGGCCCCAGAGAGCTTCTAAGCAGCACTGGAATTGGGGACAGAGCTTTACGTCACATTGAAGCGCCCTCGAAATCTCCAGTGCTGCATGTTTCAATACATTAAGTCCTAAAACAAGTAGTAAAAATGAGTTAGGCTCTCTCAGCATGAAAAGGTACATCCTAAATATATGTATATATATGCAAATTTGTCACCTAAATAAGCTAGTTATAGTATAACAATACTATAATTATACCATACTATAGTAACTGCAGCATAAAACAGACACTTCTGAAAATAGTAGCTTTGAAAAGTTAGGACAAATTTCTGATTATTCTAATAGAGGAATGATTTAAATGGCCTTACATTATTGAAAATCCCAAATTAACAATAAGGAGAATTGTCTATTGCATTGGTTAAATAAATCAGCACAGGGAAAAATGGAAATAATACTCATTTTCACACAGAAGGTGAAAGCAAGGTCAAAACAGAGAAGACAGAAAATAATGAAAGATTTGCATTTTAAAACACAGCTCATGTTCCCAAAACCAGTTACACATGATTTTACCTCTTCCTTTGACAAGGATCACTGTTCTCCACCAATAGTACAGTTTTGAACCACTGCCTTCTAGCTACAAAACCATCATCTCGCAGGAAATGCTGGGAGAACACAGAAGGAGACCTGTACAGTCCATTAAACTCCACTCATACCTCTAGTTTATATAACTACACAAGAGGAATAAATGACTGCTTTATATCTCAGCTCTTCTTACAAATACATACAGAAATGGCATGCATCTCTCCATCGCTAATCTGTAACTGAAGTCACAGTTCTGTAGTCATAGTGCTGGGAAAGTCATTTTCAATCACAAAACTAAAGGACCAAATCCATACTTACCAGGTAAGTGGACAAGTACAGGTGAGCACAGGTGTGTGCAGGAGCTCAAACACACTGCCGTGTGAGCACAGAAATTTTCATTTCACCTAACGCGTTCATTGCATTGGGAATGCTGAGCTGTGCTTGTAATACAGCAGCGTTCAAGATGCTAAGTTTCCACCGAGGTGTAAATTAAATTCAAGAGAAGAACAAATGAAGAAAACCAAGCTGAAATAAAATTCACCTATTTCTAGACTAAAGATATGAGGGCAACATCTGCTTATGCAGTACTGTAGCTCAGAGATAGATCTGTGCTTTTAACCTTTTCTTTGTAATTTTTAAATTGGTAACAATCATTATTATCTGCTGATAATTTCCCTTCAATCTTGTCTTTGATGCAAGTCTAAAAAGGTAGACTGCAGTAACATCTCCATTATTAACTCTTAAATACAGATAGAGCTGTCAGCTGACCCTAATATTGCTAAAAGAGCATTAGGCAGCCTGGCAAAAGCCACATTTAGTTTGAAATGAGTACTGAAAATTGCCTCTGTCAGATGAATCTTTAATCTGTTTATAATCTGTTTCCTCTAAACAGCATTCATTTCTTACCTTGTATCATTTTCCACATCAATGCCATGCCACAGAGCTAAAAACATGTCCAAGAACAGTGGATTTTTCTAACTGAAATGTTTAAGAAACTGGCCTCAGTATAATTCAATCTACAGTTATTACAATAGCTCAAAAGCAATTCCTCAGTGAATGCACAGTGAAACCAAACGATACCAAAAGAACAAAACAAAAACCCTACCCCATCCCACAACTCCTGCTTCCTTTCCCAAACCGTTATAAAATGGTGCCCTGACCTGTACGCCAGACTTTTTCCCCACTCCGAGAGCCCCGAACGGATGCAGAGAGACTTTGCAACATACGGCAGAGCAACAGTCTGCGCGAAACAGGATAAAGCTTTTTAGCATCAACTGGAAGAAAAGCAAGTGCTGTGGACGCAGAGGTAGCATCATGGCCGTTCCCCACCCGCGCACCTTCCTAACAGTCCTCTAGCGTATCAGACAGGCAGAAATTAGGTTTCCTTTCACATACCTTCACCGTGTCTGCCAGGCTAGAACATAAGTAAATTAGCAAAAAACAATTTAGCCACTACAGAGAGCTTTGCAATAGCTGTCTTACTCTTGTAGTACAAAGTACACAGCACTTGTTTTCTTTCAGAAGCTACAGAAACTAAAAAAGAAGATATGTGCTTAGGTTTCATTATGATTATTTATGACCTATTTTAAGTATCTGATTATGCACCATTCACAGTAGTCAAGCTTAAGTCAAGCTTCTTATACCACACGCTCATTCAGGAAAGAGGTGGGATTTTAGCTCTCATTTGTTTGAGCTGTATCTGCCAAGTTACCTGAACTCTGAAATTGAATTCTGAGTTGTTGGTAGCACTAACGGAGAGGGGGATTTTTGTATCGGTGAGCACCAAGAACACCAGCGTGACCCTTCTCCAACAGGCATCAGAGCTGCACAGCGAAACACCTCCAGAAGGCCACCATAACGCAGGGGAATGGGCAAAACGGAGATAGGGAGACGGCGGCAAGCAGGCACTGCTGAACGTCCTCTTAATGCAGTCTGCATTAAGGCACAACTTGGTATTTGTGTCACTGATGCTCAGATAGGGAACTACCCAATCCATTTGGTACCTATCAGATAGCAGCGCTATCAGGGTAAAATCTTTATCTGCTCCGTGTCACCCTACGGGATAGGATATCTGGAATTCAAGCACTGCAGCAGGACTTTTTCTATTTTAGTTACTTCAGGAACGCAACGACCTTCTATCAGCATTTCACACAGACAAAATGCAAAAAAGCAAACAGTGAAAGAACTCAGCTCGGCAGCTACGTGGCAAAGGCAGAACGCCGCGCTGCCACGCTGAAGGTGGCAAGCCCGGAAAGGCGGCGGTCCTGGCAACAACGCTCTGTGCCATCGCACTCCGACACGGAAAACACTTGGGACTTTAATTGACAAAGCTAGTAATTATTATACTTTAAAATAATGGCAACTATTTATGGAGACAACACAATGCAGTAACTTATTTCCATCCACACCTGTGATAATTATGCCTGACTGATACAATAGTTGTTTGTTGAGATGCTACTACAATATTACATTTTCCCATGCATATTTAAGCAACATCTGAACTGCGTGTCTCACGAATGACAAAAACCCACTCTTCTCTGTATAGGTCTGATTCTGTCAGGTCCCCAACAACCAGCGCTGGGTCTTCAAAATCTTTTGGCGCCAGATGTAAATAAGGAACAGAGAAAAGGATACAAACCCTGATGAGAAATACAAGTGCCTGTAAAACCAGGCAAGTTTCTATATTGCTCCCAACTTCAAGACCACCTTTTCTGTTGATGTTCATCACTTCTCATCTCAACTACAGATATGTGAATGTTTTGTTAATATCTTTCTTATTGTAGGTCATATTCTCATTACATTTAGGGATGTTCTCTAAAAGATATCGAATGAGAGCCTATTACTGTACAGTTATTCAAATGTTTGGGGATCAACATTGCATTACCCAAGAACAGGCTTCCAGAGAAGGAACACTGGCAATGTACTGACAGAGTAAAACTCGGGCTATGTAAGATAAACTGTTCCTCTTCCCTTGATGTATCTAGGCCAGACAGAATTACAGCTATGTGAACATCTGGATCAAAACCAAAGTATTTAATATTTCCAAGAAACACAGTGACACGAGTGATATATTTTGATGTTTTACAGTGTCATCTCGTTTTATGGAATTTAGAGAACAGCATAAACTTTCTACAGTTTCACATCAGGAAAACACTGTTAAAGACTGCTAAAAAGAAAAAATAAGTCAAGTCAGAACTACACTGTCAGCAGTCTAAGTTTTGATTCAAAGATAAACTTCTTTGCTTAGAAAGGCCCAGTACTGTTTTTCTGAAGCTTCTGGTTCATTCCTCACTAGAAATGCTTCAGACTTGGCTCCAAGCCTTGAAATGACAACATAGTCATTGAAAAGAAAACAATCATTGGAATAATAAAATCTGGCAGCCCTCTCCCCCCCAACATTTAAAGTCCTTTAAAAAAGAAAAAAAAAGGATAAAGATGTAGGCAGGAAGGTTCCACAGCACTTTGGCGACTCAAGGTCTTGCAGAAGTTGTGTCACTGCCCTTTCCAACGTCACTTGGCACTACGACAAGAGATCGATTCTGTCATTTTTATAACTGCTCTAATTTTTCCTTAGTTGTGTAGAATTTGACAGTATGCTTGTCTGAATGAGAAAGAAGGGCAGGCAGAAATATCCAAATGTTAAACTGTAAGAAAGCACAAGAAAACTGCTTTACTTATCATTTTGCTATTCTTATGGAAACCCAGGAATAGATCTTCATTTGTTAGAGCCTTTAGGGGCAACACCTCATGAAATTTAGTCTTTAAAACTGAATTTAAACATATCTGTAAATTATACAGGAAAAAACTTTTGTTCCTGTACGACAGCACTCAAAACCAGACACGCTAAATAATGCGACTGTTACAAGTCTAGGCAATTTTATTTCCTATACAAAATAATCTTCCTTATGTAAAAACATTGATTAATCATTTTGTACCAGGAAAAATGAATCTTGTTCTAATTGTAGCAAAAATTTTCATTATTGACTAAAATGTCATTTTAAGTAAGACATTATGGAACCAAAAGATCATTTCTGCTCTTTCCAAATTAAGCTCAAAAACTTTAAACTGTAAGTAAAATGCCATATATTGCATTGGAATTAATTTCCAATAATAGCAGCTACTTTATATTGGTACAAACAAACTTTGTCTTAATTAGATTGACCTTTAAAAAGCTTCTCAGACATTTAAGAAATGTAAATACTTTAAAGTATGATTCATTCACATTCCTGTTTGCAAAGATAGAGCTATAAAAGCTTTAAAACATAGAACTTGGGCCAATTCCATCCCTTCTGCAGTTCTGCTCAGCCCAGCCAAGCTAGGTCTAGGATGAATTTGATCCCTTCCGATCGCACGACAGCATGGGGGCAATTCGGACAGCACATTTCCATCTGCACAGCTATGAAATGCAGCAAGAATTACAGCAAATAGCTACTTGCTAGATGTACAAACACTTGATGAGGGTTAAGATGAAGCAGCATCGCTGAACCGGAAGAGATATGGTTCACGTTATTTGCCACAGACTATGAATGTTAGTAAGATTTCTAGTGTTTAGCATGAACATAAGACTATGAGGTGTCTTTTCCTATGCAAATGTTCCATATAAACTATTCCCGAGTTTCAGGTGTGTGTTAACTTGTACAGTGTCCCACATGCAAGGCACATCTACGTGGACATCACGCAGGTTCTGTCTCAAAACTCCAGTTTTCTTCTCTTGGTGCTGAGCTTGTTTGCTAGAATGAGGAAAGGAATTTGACATAAGGGAATTTATTTCACTGGTTTATGAGGCCGTTTCACAGTATGTGGACCTCAGACATCAGAGGATGAAAAGAGCTCATGTTTCGATGCTCTGACTTGTGAGCTCATGCTCTCTCCGTCTCCTTTTCTGAGTGACCACTGCACAAACCTTGAGACCAGCAAAATAATAAATAATAGATTATCTTACCCAGCAAGTGGCTATGTACAGAAGGGCTGTAGAATTTGGCACAATAACAACAAACATAGTAATAAAAAGAACAACAAGATTTTGCCTGAAACTGAGAGCAACAACAGGGATGAACTATATACACATGTATATTTTACCAAGGTGTAGGAAAACCAGAGTATGATCCTTCAAATCACTACTTGGATACAGTGCTTTTGCATACCATTATAAAAAACAAGACAATCTTCTTCCTAATACTCCTGCCCAGGCTGCCTGGCGTGGGTAGCTCTCCCTTCAAAGGCAATTTGCACCCTAAAAATCCATGCACACCAGCCCAGCTCACCAGAACGCAGCACCGCTGCAGCAGGCACCGCGGCTGGCTTTCACCTGGCCCCCCTGCAGTGCCTGTTCTGCCTCGCCCCGTGCACATTACTGATCCCTCATTTGAAACCGTCAATTTAAAACATTCCTCTTACGAACTTCAGCTCTGATCAGCCTACAGAAACTGTGTACGCTCCTGGAAAAAACGGGACATTAAGGCTGCTAAGGACAAGCATCATCAGAACAACAGTGCATAAACTGGGCAGCCTACCATAGCTGGGAAAGGGAAACAAGCAGGTCAAGCACCGAGAACCAGAGGAAATGACCTTAACGAAGTCCGTCCGGGGACGGGCTGCCCGGCGTCTGATCAGCATTCAGCTCCACGGCCGCAGTCTGGGGGAGGAAACGCCAGGCACAAAACGGAAAGGAGGGAGACCAAAGAGCAGTGGGGAGAAAAACATCTTTCTTAATTCAGCCAGGGAGGAGATGGAAACCAGCAGTCTGCAGCCTTTTTGTCTTTTTTATGAGTCCTCTGGTCTGTGACCCACCCACTAATATATTTTCAGTATCACATATAATCTCTGAGAAGAAAGATCAGCGACCTACAAAGAAAACAGTCAGTACAAAAGGCACCGTCGAATCTTTTGCTGCATATTCCTACTGTTTCACAGGAACAGAGAGGGGCTTTGGGTGGGATTTTCAACAGCGCTCAGCGGATTTAGGTACGCAGTGATTTTCAGCAAGAGTTAGGCACCAATCTGCCTTTTACATCTTTGAAAATCTCCTTTTACTTGTAAGCTTTACGAGACAGATTGTGGTTTCCTAGGTGTCGTGTAGCTCCTTTGGCATTTGGGTGTTACTGCAACACAAAATACTAGCGAAAACTGGTTATTTTTCATCATCTAGCTTTTCCATCAGGTTTTTACAGCTTTTTTTAATAATGAAAAAGGATTTAGGAGGGAAAAAAGGAAGATTTTGTAAATACATACATATGCCCTGCTTTTATACATGCTTACAGGTTTTACAGGTTATCAGTGAGAAACTGAAAGCCTCCAGGCTTTTTTGGGTTTTTTTTTTGTTTTTTTTTTCTCTCCAGGGCTTCCATTTTTCAACCATGAAAACACCTGTGAAAACTGATTTTTTTTCAATTTTACTTTTAACCTTTTCCCAAGAGGAAAAAAAAATTAGCTTTAATAAAACAAGAAAATCACGTCCCGCTAACAGTGCCTCTGTACGAGGAGCAAGGACAGACAGGCTCTCGCGCGAGGATGGACACTGTATTTGCGGGCTACGTCCGCACGGCTTTTGGCCCCAAGCCAAAACACACCAGCCTCTTGGCCTTGGACCCCTGCACGAGAGCCCGAGGCAGGGCATCGAGCACAAGCGCTTGGGAAGAAGCTTCTCACCAGCAGTCCTGGGACCCCCTGAGAACACCTATCAACCAAAGCACAACCAAGCACGGCTGTAAAAGCAGGGCACTTTCATCTCCGATAAGCAACAGCTATTTGTAGGGACGCAGTATGTTAGGCGGCAGAGACTCGGATGTAATTACGTCTTCTAAGGTAGCACTTGCCTAGCAGCAACAGTTTCGGTTTCTAATTTCCATTAGTACTTTGCTGCAATGAGTTCGTAATGTGACAATAGCAGTAATATGATTAAAGATACACGATGAGAATTTCCTCACAACTCAAGTCTTATCGCACAGGGGGTGAACAGGAACAGAAACCCTGGCAATACTGTTTGCCTTCAGATGCATTTAACTGCTTTTCATGCTCCGGCATGAATTCAGTTTCAAACTTTTAAGTCAGTATTGGTGTGCACACACATGCAATTACCCACACTAATTTTTTTTTTCCCCAGACACTTCCTTCTCAGTGACAAAAAGAATACCAATTTTCAACAAGAAAAACCACTCATTTCTTAAGAGAATGCTTGTCCTAGGTGAAATAAATATGCAAAACAAGCCAGAATCAAGCATTCTTACTAGGCCGATTCCCTTCCACTCCTCTCAGGTCAAGCAAAGACAAGCAGTAGGAGGTAAGCCGCTATTTGCCTTGCCATGTGTCACCCTACCATAGGCATCCTCAAACCAGTTATCTCTTTCAAGTATCATTAAACCTAGCTATATTGAAAAATATCTTAAGATCACCCCATCTGTGGCGTTCTTGACCCGTGGTATTCGGGGGCATAGAAAGACTTCACCAAGACGCCACAGCAGCGCAGGCGTGCTCTCGGCACGCAGGCAGGCAGGGCTCCATCCTCCACAGGGCTTTAACACATTTATGGACTGAAACCTGTGCAAAACCTACAAAAAAATGCAGGGCTGTTCCTCCTGTGGAAAGCTGCATAAAACCCATGCTGGACTGCTCCATCCTAAATCCTTTGGAATCCACCGTGCCCCCCCGTACACTAGCACCTACCACCACGGGCACTTCCATCCACCAGTGCCATACTTGGAGGGCTAGGAGCAGGGCATTTGCACTGCAAGGTCTCCAACTGCTGTCCTGATACCTCTCAAATCTCTGCCAAGCTTCTAGAAAGTACAGTGAATGAACAGAGGAAAAAAAGGTATGAGATCCCTGGGATTTCAGGAAAAAAAAAAAAATCAAAGGAAATCCATGTGATCATTAATATATTGATTCTTTGATTCTTCCTGTCACATAGGAATTATTTCAGAAAGGACTAACAACCACATTCACAGATTAGCTATGGCAGTTCTAAAACATGCGCTAGTGCCTGAAGTTAAGAAGTTTCACTTTGCAAATGGAAACCAATAAATACCAAGAAATGTTGGCTTTGGTGAAAGAACACCTACGTATTTCATTTTCATATACTTAACTAATTTATTTTAGGTACTCTCAGTTCCGATTAACATGTATGATGTTGAAAAAAATGCCAACTTGCCTGCACTAGGCTGCTGTGAATCGCTCATCCTACATCTTTATGATGCTCTAACAGAAGAGTTCATGCAACTGAGGAAGACGACTGTGAAAACTTGCGGAAAACCACCAGCAGCACAGTTACAAGCAGAGACTGTGGAGGGTTTCAGGCTGATGTTAAGCACACTATCCCTCCGTTCCACTCGACCAGCATTCAGACCGGGACACAGACGTTACCTTTACGACATATCTGTTGTCAAGATTCCTGGGAGTACCTCGAGGTTCACGGGCTGATGCTACAGAAGGGAGCCCACCTACTGCAGTCCAAGCTCTCCCACACGCAGCGACACAAGCACGTAATGACAGCTGGCGTCTCCACGCTCTGCCGTCAGATCCAGAATAGTGGCGAGCAAAACTAACAGAGACAGTGAGTTAAATTCACAGGAGATTTGAACATACACATTGGAATTTAGGTGAAATGAATCCTTTAAAACTCCAGAAGAGCACTACTGAAAATAGCCACTGAACACGCAGGAACTGTTTCATGCAAACAACAGAAAACATCACGGCGCAAGGGGCAGAGTCTGGGTCTAGCTCTCCTAGATGGAAGCCCTTCACAGTGGCTTGCGGATTTATGCTCACTCTTTTCTGTATCTTCTCTTTTCAGCCTGATAAATTTTTAATTTTATAGCAATGACACATTTAAGAGGAGGGCTGGCCAATGCCACCAGTCAGAACAGCTTGTATTATGGTAATTACAGCAGTCCACGGGAGAAGACTTTCTTTTTTTAAAGCCTATAACGCAGAAGACAGGATTTTTGCTTCTTGAATAACAGCTCAAGCAAAACTGTACTAATAAAAAGAGGGAAGGATCAGTCTCCTCCTCCTTTTTCCACTCTGTTTTTAAACTGCAACAAATGGTGCCTTCAGTTCTCTCTGCTATTCACCTCCCAGCACTGAAAACTACGGTGTTTTGATTCAACACCCTTCTACGTGAGCATATCCATTTGGGTGCTTCATGCCGCACTCCCGTCTGCAAACCAAGCGGTTTGACTAGATCATGTCTCCCCTAATCTTTCCTCCTCTATTTCCGCTTCCAGACAGTTCTGAAGTAGAAGAAAAAGGACAATCTGGGTACCTTCTGTTACACACTTTTCCTTAAACTCCTGATGAAAAAAGTGTTATTGTACAATGTTACGTTTAAGATGTCTGAACAAAATGACAAAGCAGGTATTGTCATACAGATGTCCTAGATCCCCAGCCAGGTTTGGTCCTAAAGAAAGGGTCTCCATCTCCCCCATGTAAATTTGGCTACAGCAACCAGCTTTCATTTATTAGAAAATGGAGTTGTACTACAGAAAAATACAGTCCGTGCCTCACTTGTATACAGCCTTGCCTTGCGTAAGGTGCATCTGCTTTGTCCTATACATTACAGATGTGCACATCTCTATCTGTTTGCTCAAGAGGCATTTCCAAATTGCGAGTAAAGGCTGACTGAACACTGTATCTCAAAGGGCTGTGCAACTCCTTCAAAATAACACACGTGGGCTTTGCAACACAAGATGAATCCACAAGCCATCAGCTCCGCAAGCAGCATGGCACGATGTACTTCATTAACCACACATCCTGCTGCATTATTATTGCTAAATAATAATTCCTGCACCTATAACTCATTTAAAAACAGATACAGAGAATTGTCAAAGGAGAATATACAGGGCCCTCTGCTCTCCTCTGTACTGCGGTAAATCGCTAGCATTGAGAATGGCCTAGAGATCAGCTTTTCACTCTCGAGCTATTTAACTCTTCCCTCTTCCGCCCTCAGGTTGCCAGAAACAGTCACACCGCTCTCCTCCATCACGCAGGCCCTCCTTGAGGCTGCGAATCGCCAGGACCAGCTGCTGAACAACACCTGGAAGCAACCCAGTCAGGTCACCGGCATCCTTCCTTTCTCCCCTCCAAAGCTCCAGGCCAGCAAACACTTAGACGTGTGATTTCCTTAAAGTATGTAGACAGTACTGCTGAGTCACATAGGACTGCTCAGGTTATATGTGCACTAAGATTAAAATGTAGGAGAGCAAAACTCTGAGAATAAGATATTTGCAAGATCACACAGTTGCTTTTGCTTGAGGAGCACAACCACAATGCTATGGAATTGCAACTCTATTTTCTGTACCATGCCCACTACAACTTTCTTAAAAGCCACGAGTACAAGAAAGATACCTCACTTTTAATGTCCCAGGAAATTTTCTCATATGTACAGAGGTGACAAATTCAGTGGGTATTTTGCAGGCTACTTAAGCTTCTTCATTTGCTCCTGAAGACTCAAAGCGTCCCATCGCTTTTTGGAAGAGCCCTAAGCTCAGACAGTTAAGAAAGCTAAATACTGTGATGATTTAAGACATGATAAGGTTACAAAGTATGATCACTGAAATTCAAACATGGAAATACAGTCTGCATGGAAGCTTCTTATCACTAAATTCTGCTTCAATTGCACCAAAACATTAATTTAGGTTGCATTTTCAGCTAGTGTAAAAAGTAATGAAAAAAACAAACATGGCCAGATTCAATTCCTCATTGCCATAAACTGAGACAGGGCTAAGTTTATACAAGCTAATCACATGACAACATTACTCAAAACATTTCACATCTGTGTAGTTTTTTGTTCATGAGCTTCTTAAAGAACTTATCAAGCAATATATGAAATATAAAACTTTAATTAAACTTCAAACTAGACTAGTAAGTCCATACTAAGTTTATCAGCATCCTCTTAACCCCACAATAATACAATGATGTGTCCCCACAATGTCCCCAATAATAAATAATACATACTTGACTCTACAACAGAAAACACAGTAAAACAATTACCAGCAGCCTTCGTAAACTCCAAGAGCAGGGACTAGGTTTCATTAGTATTCCTACTTGTTAAGATAATAGAGCCTCACTGTAAATTACTGGTTATTGTCAAAGTAAATGGTACAGAACTGATTGCTTCTGGGTGCAGTATCAGACTTCACACTGCTATTTAACCTCATTCTCCTAGTTGCCAACACAGGCTGGAATAAATTGATCATGCAATGCTGGAAAAATTAATGTTTTGGTGTTACAAAGTTTGAAACATCAAGTAAAAGAGTAATTGCAGGTTCATTTGCCACTTTCAGAAGCTGAGGAACTTCTGGATCTTCTCACCACCACCTGCGTTGCCTCACGCTCGGAGTGCCGCACACAGCTGCAGCCTTCTGTTGCGGCTGTCCGTTCTGCCTACCACCGGGGCTTGAAAAGCTCTGGATGAACAAAGCCCAGAGTTCAATTCTAAGCACATCCTATGCACTACGTGTTACATTTCCACAAGTCTGAACACCTTTGATATAAATGATATACAGTTATTCTGAGATGCTGATACTACCAGGGAAACCTCAGTACAATGATGCCTCCTCCCCACCGCCCTACTTGGGGCCTAACCCGATGGCAGCAGTGACATTCGCATGGACTCTTTCTTCCAGCAAGGGACAGATGACATGAAACAAAGCACAGTGCTGGAGCCAAGCAGGGTGTCTCTGCACACAGGGTCTAAGAGTCTTTGGATACAAGGGAGAGATCTGCTGCAGAAGAAGAAAGCAATTGTACATTTTTGGATGATAAAAAGAAAGAGACAACAGCCCGAGCACCTGAGAACGAGGCAGCATCTCCCAGGAATACCTCTGCACTTCCCAACGAGATCAGACTAGTTTGGGAGTATGAGTGTTTGTAAGAGACAAAAATCCAAGGTTTCACTTACTGAACTCATCCCAGAACGCCTTCATTATTTAATACAATTTGTGTGATACTCCCAGGTCATGCTGCTATTTCACACTGCAGGGCCATTCATTTGCATTAACTCCATATATATGGGCTGTGGCCACGTACAGGGACAAAGGGGAAGCCAGCTCATCTTGTTAGAGTTCCCTGGATTTAACAAGGAAAAAAATCCCAGGTAAGTAACATAGGACTGTCTAGAACGCAAAGTGAAAAAGCTACTTTAACATGGTAATAATACTTGTTTAGGCAGTGGCCCACTAACACCCTAATTTATTCTGAGAACAAATTGGACATAGGAGAAATAAATCAAAACCTACCAAAATTAATGGGAGAACTCCCATTTACTTCCCTGCAGTTTGACTGTGATATTGGAATTCTCTACATCCTTTATAAAAAAGGAGTTAATGCTTTTTTTGCACCCTATGCACTTTCATCACTGTGGCACTAAAAAAGATGGCCAATTTCAGAAGAAACTATAGATGTGCAAGTATTTTTACATGATAATATTACTTCCCTGGTTGACTTTTCCTGGTAGGTTCATCCTTTCTTTTATCCTGTCTTGGTCCTTTACCATATAATAAAGATTAATTTTGAATTTCTGCTGATTGTATGATCTTGGATTTCATGAACAAAAGCCTCTTTTACAGGTGACATTAATATTCACACTGCCAGTCCTTAACATCCACTTTCAGAAAGGTTTAATAATTTTCTAAAACCTCTTGATTTTGTCACAATGAACTGCATTCAGGAGAACATGTCTGCTTGTCTTGGACTATGTCATTTACCTTGAGCTTTGCCTGGGTAACAAGCACTAGTCAAGTCTCTTATTCATTATGTCACTAATTGCAATTTCCTTTCCTATTATTTATAGCAGCTAACTTCCAACTGTGCAGACCAGAAACTTGGGGCAGGAGAGAAGTGGTATGAAAATGCTTTCTTTTGCTCTTCAGGTGCTTTCCATGCAACCCATTACCTTTTATCAAAAGGTGAACTTTATAAGTAGAGAAAGTGAATTAGGAGCCTGCTATTCCAAGCTTTTCACAACTTGGAATTGCATCCACTTCAGAGAGGGACGGATATTCGTCGCCGGGGGGGGGGGGGGGGGGTGTCAGGGAGGGGGAATAATACTAGGCTCCGAACATAAATTGAATAGTTTCCTTTGAAGCACTGCTCCTTTTGCCAAACCAGTCAGCGCTTCAAATAGAAAAGCTCCTTCCTCCAGAAACTAGGTGCAGATAACCCCTCTTGCAGAGAGGGCTCCTCACAGCAGGAACCCAAGGGAAGTTTCGGTGAAGAGTTTCTGGGATTAAAATATCCCATTTAAACAGGTCATAAGTGTTTGACGGGAGAGAAAAAAATAAATGGGAGTATATATCATTGAGCAGGCCCCTCAAATGAGGTCAGACAGAATATTTTTGGAGATTAATTCTGTTCTTGGTAAAGTTTAGAAAAGTTAATATGGGCCTGGAGGAAAGAAATTGGTCAAAAGTAAATAACAGTAGCTTTCTACAGCAGCTAAAATTAGATCAAAAATAATCTATTTAGTTGAATAGCCTGAAAACTGCAGTGCATGATGCAGAATCAACGTGAGGATCTCCCACCCACCTTCAGAGTGGCGAGCCTAGCCAGGACAGCAAATTGTGTGGTACTGGGCAAGAGCAAAATCAGGGATGTGCATCATATCCAGGTGCCCTTTCCCAACTGCCCAAATGGGTCACTGTGAAGATAATATAATGCTTCATGGGAAACTAAAATCAGTTCTTCTCTAGTCATCTTTTCTCAAGATCTCTAGCAAATTTGTTGAGTAGCAACAGAATTAGCTGTTCTCTAGATGACACATCATACTCCAATGTCAAGTCTCTGGTGATTTTGTACTGATAAAAATGGTTTGAACCACATTCTAAATATTTTGTTCCTTAAAATATTTAATAATCCACTAATTTATTATTCTGTACCGATCAAGAGATTTCAGAGAATCACACAGTAAGTTTCTGTAACAAAGTTGTTAGCGCTGGACATAGTTAACTTTGAGCAGGGCTGCTGTGGTGGCTTTGATCTCCCTTTTGTTTCATTGCCATTAGCAATGGAGGGGGTTTTTTCCTCATTTTTCCGCTGGTTGAGTACTGATGAGGTTAAGAGGATTATTCAGTAGCTGCATCCTACCACCTGCTCTCCTGATCCTTGGCTTTCATGGCTTTTAATACATTGTACACATACCTTGGGCTCAGTTATTATAAACACTGATAATCTTTTACTTCCTCAAGGCTTGTTTCCATCTTATTTGAAGATAGCTGCAATTACTCATCTTCTTTTAAGGTCTAATTTCTTTTTAGTTAAAGTCAACTTTCATCTCATTACTAATCTTTTATTTCAAAGGAGACTCGAAAGTTAAAGAGTGAGCAATGACATCTGTGGAAAATAATGACATCTGTGAAAAATACTTAATTGCTTTTTTGTATGAAAAGTTTTAGTTTGACTTCTGAATAACTAGAGCTCTATTCTGACACCAGCACTCAGCAGACCCTTCATCCCACCTCCTTCCCCATGCTTGCTGACAGGAGAAGGGTTTATATCCTGGTGTCGAAAGATCTTCTGCCTCCTCCTCCCATTTTATTTTACTTGCGTTTCCCCCCTCTGTTTCCCAGGTACGTTCCAGACTGGTGACAGCTGTTCATTTCAGCCTGCACAATCTGCGGTACTGGAACACTGGGATCAAGAAACTTTTCAGTTCTGTAGATCTACATGTGGATGATAGCATTAAATAGCAATTCATCTTCTGAATTTGCAATATAAAAAAAAATTACAATAGTATCCGTCAAGCTCCATGTCCAAATTAGAACTAAAAAAAATTAATTATTGGGGTTCTGCTTGCCTTTTTTCTCCTTCCCCCGCCCCAAAGTTCTACTTTCACAAGGCAAATCCTCAATTTAAGTTGGCTCGATTTATGGCCAAAGGGCCCTTTTGACAATGAAAATGTTTTTTCTTTTCTAAAGATTTCTACTGGATGGAATTGGCATGTGTTAGTTGCTTTTTGTCCTCCTGTTCTAATGACGCAGGAACATCTAGATCCACCTTTGCAGAACAGGTGAATATTAAGTTCACCAAGTGTCATGCAGTATCCATATGATTATTTGTGCTACATACACCAGTCACATAAGTTACATATTTGTAGGTTATGTACATAATTTATTCATTTTAACTCTGAATCAATGGATTGACTTTAAGGCCAAAACCATCTGCCTTATAGCCATTTCTTGTTGTACTGGTAGCAGATAAGATTGTATATACAGAATGAAAGTCTCACCTATTCCAAATGGTGATTTGTTTTTAGAAGTCACTCCCCAATGGCAACTAGTAACTTATTCAGGCCTGTCTGTTCTGCTCTTGCTCTTCCGATTTGCTCCTGGAGGGACACTAAGATCTCCTGACACCAGCCTATCATTCCCCCCCTCTCCTGATACAGGCAGCGCTTCCATACCTGCTGTTGCAAGGAGCCACCTCCCTCAGGGAATGGTTGAAATGCCGCACTGCAATCTGCTGTTCTTGGCCAAACCAATCTGCTTTGAAGTGAGAACTGCCTCTTCCCGACTTTGAAGCCCATCGCTATGGCCTGAATCCCAGCGTGCTGAGAAAATCCAGGGTCCTCCAACTGCACCCTTGGCTGAAAGCTTATGGCAGATTCCTCATAAGCACTCTTCAGCCTGAAACCTTCACCACTTCCAGTGAAACGCCCAGCAGTTCTTGCAGCCTCTCCTCCTACACCGCCAGTAAGCACAAGCCCCACGCCGACTGTCTGTGTGCACCTGCCCCATCCTGCAGCATGACAGACAACTGAGCAGTAGGGAAAGATCCCGGTACCTTGAACTGACCCTGGCCCTTCCCTTCCCTTCACCTCAGGGGCTATGTCTATTTAAATGAATGGATCAATTCTCTATGGCTCTGTGCTCTTAAATGAGCTGTTTAGGTATCATCACGACATGGACAAAAAGCCATTCCCATAACACAATGGCATAAAAATGCATATTTACACTCACCCTGCACACATGCTGGCTGCTCTCAGAAGTGTGTGTGTCTCTTCCAAAGGCCTGAAACCTCCTTTCTCTCCCAGACACAACTCCAGAGAGCTAAAGGCAAAATCCATCTCACCTAATTTTAGAGAGCTAACATGGCTCCACAGGCTCAAAATGCTCCCGAGGGGGCAAGAGACACTTCTGGAGAGCTCCTCTCACCCTCAAATACATGAGCTCACGCAGGGGATGAACCACTTCTGGAGGTGTCTGCTCCACTGACTACAGAAAGCTATAAATAACTAGCTTCAAGTCAGTCACCTAAGTTGGAAATGGACAAAGTTAAATGAGAAAAATGCTGCATTAAGAGAAAAATACATCAGAGAGGCTGACTGTAATGCACCATAACTAAAAACGAGTCTATACACTGCCAGAAAAGCATTTCCATCCCCAAAATGAATCTTTAGAAGCAAAGGTGTGAAGTAATAGGCTTATCAGAAGGGTAAGAAAGCCATGTAATCCGTAGACACAGTAAGACATTTGGTAAAATAAAATATATAATATGACACTACACATCTATGGGATACTAACACCTAGACCTCTCCCCTAATCCACCATCTTTAATGAAGTTATAGTTTTCACTATGAAAAGGTTTTGCATCCCCCTCCAAATCATTTCTTACATTTCAATCTTCTGTAAGTTTACATGTTTCACATCAAAAATTATCACTGACCTGAAGTTGATGGGCTATCTGCTAGAAAGGTGGTATTTTTATTACTAAGTTAATTACCATCTTCATGGAACAATTTCCTAACTTCATGCAGTTGTAAAATAGGAAATGAAAAATACAGGCAGTGCAGAATCCACAAAGCCTACACAAAGGCTTCTGTATGACTAATTGGTCTGAAATTTAATCAGTTAAATTTGTTTCATGTTTTTTTTGATAAGATTATCTTAATTACTTTTACAATATCTAAAAAGGAGAAATAAAAACCAATCTGCTAAAGGGGAAAACAAATTTACAGCTCTACTGAGAGAAAGGAAAATGGGCGGGGATACAAGTCTGTTGATTAGGCTATATAAAGCCCAACTTCTATACCTTCAGCATGATCTAAAGTTTCCTAATAGTCAGGAATGTGTTGAACTCTTCAGAAATTTGAGCTTGTGACTGATGAAGTTATACCTTTTTCTGGTCCTCATCATCTTTAAATTATGCAAAACTGTGCCAAAAGGAGGGCAAGGACTGTATGTTCCATCAACACTGCCCTTACGGGGCACTAGTTCTTACAGCGCATTTAATTCTGTGGTTGATACAGTCTCTACTATTGAGAGAAAAACATGCAGTTTGAAACAGGTTTAAAACATGAGAGAGATTTCACCTGCAATATCAAAGGCCCCACAGAGACAAATCTCACAAGTAGGGAATCCAACAGTACTTTCATTTTTTCCTTGTCTCAGACTAAAGAGCAAGTTGGGTAATGGATGCCTAAGTCACCAAAAGCCGAAGTCAAGCCCAGAGCAACTCCTGGAATCTCTGTTATTATCTATTTTTGAATTTGTCTCAAGAATTGCTTTTATTCTCGAAACACCACATCAATTACCATATTCCTGTAACATCTAACATACAAACAGCAGGAAGAAGGCAGTGCTACACATGAGAAGCACTGAGCTCCCCAGCAAAGACCACAGTAAAGCCTGAGCCGATCTTTGGAGCCCATGTACAACACGGCAAGTCCATCCTGCCAAAGCACTGCCCAGTAATAATTCAGTTGCACTGCCCCACAGCAAACAAGGATTCAGGTTTATTTTCACTTATCACTGTTAAGCTCTATGAGCTCCCTGCTGAAAACACAGGTGACAGATTTGGGCTCCTCTGTCTTCATAGAGACCAAGCTATTGGAGAATTCATTATCCAAGACCTTCAGCCCAGAATGGACTTGGCCCAACTAAACCGAACTTTCCTTGCACCTTGCTCTGGAGTCTCTCTTAGGCTCTCCTGCACGCAAATGCTCCAGAAAGTCAAGGCAAAACAGCTCTTTGTGTGAGATCAGATAAAAGAACCTCAACATGTCAAAGCAGTTTTACTTTCTCACTTGCAAGCTTGTTTTCAGCACGGCACATGCTCATTTACCCTATTTCATCAGGACAAAAGTACTCCCTGGAGAGACTATCACTGCAATGGCTTATATGGTGTCTTGTCTGTGGAGGGACTACTATTCCCGTGCAGGCTTGTGATACTGTGGCATTATTTTGACATTATTTTACAGGAGATTTGGGGTTGTCTCCTCCAAACTCAATTCAACAAACTGCAGACTTCAGTATTCAGACACAAAACAAGTTAAGAGACAGCAGTCTACCTAAGTGCTTAGGAAGCTTTAAAAGACCTCTGCAGATTAATTCCTCTCTTTTTACAAAGCCAACTGCTCGACAAGTCTCTGAATAAAAAAGGAAACACTTGAAAATCAGATATGGACTCTGGTGTTGGAGCCAAATGAAATTACTTAGTGGTAGAGTAAAAGCTGTTTGTTTTTGTTTTGATAGAAGGGTTTCCAATGTTTCCAAACATAACTTTTGATAAGTACATAATTTCTATGAAATTAGAAGTCAAAATTAAATGTTTGTACTTTGTTTCAATTATGTCAAAATTTCATTTTCATAAAACAAACATTGCTTTGATTCCTCTTCAATACAATTTCAATACAAAGCTTCATTATCTAAATGAAAAAAATCTGATAGTTCTGCATTAGCTTGAAGACTCTCATGTAAGAGTAATTTTAGGTTTGGTTTCTTTTAGCACAAAAGCAAGATTTGAGTGCCAGAACTTTCCCTGCAATAGAAATTTGATTTTCCAGATAATTCTTACATTGTATTATCTTAAATCTGTACTCTTTTAGGCAAACAGCCACTTGAATTCTGTTTATTCAGCACTACTGCAGGTCTCAGCATTATCCACTGACTTAGGCAACACAAATACATTAAGAGCAGTGAGATGACGATTTTCACAAAAAGAGAAAAAACAAGTGATGAAAAATGTCTTATCTGAATGCCCTGAAATCAAAGAGCTATGGATATGCACGCATGCTGAGTGATAGCCCACCTTTCCAAAATGAACTGAGGAATCTGAACTGACTAAAGTTTAATTATGCTTCAGATCTACATCCAACAAGTGCAAGATGGAAATGACAAGAAATGCATTGTGATCCCAAAACTTTTGATCTTTCAGGCCTAGAAATCAAGGAAAGAAGAGACCTCAGAAATGTTACATCACAGTATTCACTCAAGAGTATTTAATTGAAGCCTGGACACTTGAGCCTCATTCTCCTCATGTGATTTCTGGTCCCTATGATAAATAATGCACAGAGATGCGCTACAGATGGAAGGCAGTTTTCTTGTTGCAGTCTATAAATGAATCAGGTAACCTGACTATAGCTAGATGCCTTTAAATAAGCTGGCAATGCCCGTGTTTTCTAGAACAGCTCTCAGCAGTTTTGATTCTCCAGACACATAACAGACAGGAGTCGTGCATTAATCACCATGCAACATTCTTAATCAACAGACTACAAAATTCTTAGTCAAGCTCTTGATCACAGGCTTAATCATGTCTAGCCCAAACCAATTCACCTTATTAAGTGGGATTCATTAAAAAAAAGGCTCTATCACATTATCAGATGCTTTTAAAATATACTTTAGTGACAAACAAAATCCAGTTGGAACAATCACTATGGGGCAAAGACTGTACTTAATCAGATAGGATGGACATCTGTGGCTTTGCATGAACTAAAGAGGACTCTACTGCTACAGTTTCATAGTTTGTATCACGAGCTGCTTCTGAAGACCCTAGTGATGTCCACTCTTCTAGCAAAGAGAGCAAACTTGATGAAGTAATGAAAACTTAAAATATTTTTCATGCAGTTGTAAAACTTCATAAGTCATCTGGGGGTAAGTGATAATTGGAAGAGTAATTATAGCTCTCTCAGGATGCTCAGGCATGCCACCGTCTAGCTAGCTTAAATACTGAGCTTAGCAGATAACATGCCGTTTTCTCGTTCAGACATACGACAGCTCTCAGCAACTGCACAGGGACAGCACCTAGGGAGCTCCCGGGGCTGAGGGCAGGCTTTGAACCTGTGCATGTGCAACTAACTGCATTCTCTCTACCAGAAATAGGCAACGGTCTCTATGTACATTACGACTGAATATGCTGGACCCAAATACTAGATCACCATTTTCCCCTGTTGCACTAAAAGCAGTGGGACATGCGCATATTCTGGAAAAATTCACTATGAAATTATCCCCCTCCACCCCACAAGTTTTTATGTAACTGTGGGGAGGGGTAGCATAATTTTGATCACTTGATATCTGAAAGGATGAATTCAATATTACTAATATAGAGTCGATCAAGATGCACAGACAAGTACTCAAATTAAACACTGGGATGGAAAGAGAATAAGGCTTTTTTTTTTCTTTTTTAATCAAATGTAGCTAGATAACCCTTCCTGATGGGCAGCTTGGAAGCCCAGGCTGACTCTTTGGTAAATCACTATGGTTTCTAGAACTCTAGGATAAGGTACTCACTACAACAGATTAGTACTTAAAACTAATTGGTTTTTCTACATAGCAAGAGGAGATGAAAGGGAATCAGAAGAATATCAAAATATGTTGACAACCGAGAAATTCACATTCATCCAACACATGATATGCTCTAAATACAACTGAACTCCTTCAACAATTATGAATGAGCGGTGACTATCTGAGAAATAATATCTTTTTAACATTCATTAGAAGATTTATACCACTCAAAAGTTGTGGTACAAAAGGAATTTGCAGTCTTTGAAAATTAAATACAAGCTTGTACCTGATTTACTACAGAGATGTTATAATCAATAATAGAACTGAAGCTTAAAAGCATACATCTCATTCGACAGCACAGCATCTTCTTTTTCTGCCCTCACTGCAACAGCTAACTTCTGATCTGTGCTACCTCCTGTAATAAGAGCTACTTTCTGCCAAAAAGGAGATATCTCTTCCTATTAAGTAATTTTTTCCCCCCTCTTAACTGAATACCTTGGTAGATTTAATAGTGCTCTTTCACCCTGTTTTGTGTGTGTGTAGAGTCTAATCTCACTTTCTAAGCTGAATTAAAAAAAATATATCCAAGAATTGTTTTGAACTGACACTCCAGAAGCAGGAGCAAAAACATCATCTCCAAAAGCCTGTCTTCACGAGTTACCCTGGTTAATTAGCCAAGGCATATTCTTTCTTTATCCATGACAAAGCCTTACCACTTCGATCTTTCAGGTCCCAATCAGATGGATGTTCACTCTGGGTTTTTTGGTCATTAAGACTTCCTATTTGGTAGGGTCTCACAGGGCATCTGGGTCTTCAAGCTAAGAATCCCTTTTCTTTAAACTGTGCCATTTGATTTTGTCCAGTTGTGTTTTACTCCCATGTCTTTGAACAGGAGCACTGATATTTCATTTCAAATACCGCACAGCTATGTTTATGTGCCATTCGTTATAAGTCTGCTTTCCACCTCATGATCTCTAAATACATCTCCATAAACTACAATAACGTTATCCAGGACATGGTCTAAAAGAAGCAACTCCCTGTCCCTGTGTAAAGGCCCGTTGAGAAAGTGGCTGACATTTTCTTATCTGATAACTAGGCATGTTATGTGTATGAAATTGCCCACTTGTGGGCTGACCTTCAACTAAGACTCCCAGGGCCAGCTGCATACCACGAGTCTACAGTTTGGCAGATAGCACGCTGCATTAACAAAAAGGTCTGGTTAACAAAAAAAAATGTTGCATAGAAGGATTGATCTTATTTCCTGAATAATGCAACAAAAACAGTGGCTACCTTTACAGCTTTCATTAGCATAGATCTAGAAGCCAAATCTCAAGTTAAGAAAAAAAGATACTTAAAGGTGATATTTAGGAGGAAGTCTTGAAATTGTGTATGGAATACTTTTTATGAAAAAAAGCTTATTCTTAGAGTAATGAGCAAAATGAAATTACTGCTTCGCTTTTCTCCTTCAAACTGAATTCTCTAGCTGATAAGTACTGTAGCTGAAATTACTTCGTTTCAGTATTGTTCAAATATATTGTATACATACTGCAAGTTAAATTTACTGCTGGTATTCAGCACTGCAATGACTCCATATACCACATACAGATACACAGTGCACAGAATAATTATACATAGGAATATCATTTCTAAGCTTCATACTCCATCTGCAACCTTGCTCAGCAGGTTTTGTGTCTAACAACACAGCCATCACTTTCTTCCCAAATCTGATTTGATCGGGTCATTTTTTAGGGAGGGGTTACCTGCTAGTATTTTCACAGTAGAGGAAAAAATACATTAGCAGGCCAGCCTAGCACGTTTATCATTATTCTAAACCATTCATAATTAATTTCATCAAAACACTAGTGTTATTTTGTGTGTCTTAACTAATATATATACACACACACAGACACTAATACATATATGTGTATATATATGTGTGTGTGTGTGTATATATATATATATATATATATATATATATATATATATATATATATATATATATATATATATATATATATATATATATATATATATATTCCTCAAGTGTGTGAGAGAGGTTGAGAGAGCTTACTTCTGGTAATTACTGAAGAAATTTCACAGGACTTTTGTAATTTTTTCTTCCAAAATAACTTGGGCCTTCTTCCACATCTTCAAAATCTCACAAAATTTTACACTGCTAACTATTGCATTCTTGTCTTTTACTATGCCCACATCCACCTTTCACCTGTATTTTCAGCTTGTGCTGCATTACTTGTAACATCCTTCATATCCGCAATACTAATTGTCAATTGAATCACTACCAGTGAAAATTACTATTTTAATCCAAAGCTGTTCCAACAAAGAAAATCTAGAAAGCCAACACAGATATATATTTCACCCTAATTTTGCACAGATATCATTTGAAGTGCTTTGTACACAATCTGTGGCATCTGTCAGATAAAGCTTCTGCAGGTCTCTGAGCAGCGAGTACGCAAATGGCTCCCGCAGCAGTGGAGCAGAAGACGCTTCCCCGCCTTGGGGAATGCTTGGGGGGGGGGGGCGGGGGCACAGTTTGTCATTTAAGATCAATTTGAGTTCAAAAATGCCATTCTTCTGAACAGGCCTGAACGCAGCTAAATTCAAGCGGACGAGGCTGAGCTGTGGAAGTCAGTGTACGAGGTGCCGTGGCCGCCCCGGGCTACCCGCTGCAGAGCCCCCTCCGGAGGGGGGCACCTCCGGCCCCCGGCGCCCCGCCACCTCCACCCTTGGGGCACCGCACGCCAGCACGCGCTGCTCGCCGGGGCCCACCTACGCCCATCGGCCAAAGCTGTTTCTGAACGTGGTTGTATTCCAATTCGGCCCTATTTGATGGGCAGCCCACGCTGATCAATCTCGCCACATTAACGCTGTCTGTGATCTGCATGGTCTTTTCCTTCCAAAACGCATGTCTAATTCCTCCCTTAAAAACGTTCACAGCCGCAGCGTCTGTTGTACCTCTGCCAACACACAGCAATTAGCCTAAGCATTTTCTCTGCTTCTTTGGGTCCCACCTCTTCTTGGCTTCAGCTAACTTTTCCCACAGAGTTATGCGAGATAGGAAACACTTAATCCAATTTAGCTCACACACAAATTAAGTACTAGGGTAACAAAACATACAACAAAAAATGAATCAGGATGCTGGGTCAAATTCTCATTCCCTTTAAATTCAGTTCATTCAAAAGCAGAATTTGACCCCAAGTAATTAACAGTGTGCCAGCAAACACAGTGCCTACAAAAGCACTTCTAAACAAATGTGCTTTCAAAGATTTTTTTGAAGCTATAAAAATAGCAGTGCTCATACTTACATCATTAATTTTCAAAACATTTAATACATATGTTCATCATACAACTACAAGACTGACACCAGTCACAACCTTCCCGCCAATATGCCAATTCTGATTTTCAAAGATATCTGAAAAAAGTTTAAATTTTTTACTCAAGTACACAGTGGTGCTTTCCAGATCCTCTACAATACCACATCTGCCAACTTTCCATTTTAACAGGATAAAACATTTATGCTCAAAATCTTTCTATAAAGTATTTTATAAAATTTAAGAGTCTGAATCATTTTCCTGTGCAATTCCCACAGAAGTCCCAAGCTGTACAACTCTCACATAGCAGCCCCGGATCCTGGAAAAAGGAAAGATTTGCTCTGCAAGTCCAGCAACTGCTCGGGTGAGAGGAAGCTGCTTTCTCTGCCTAATTCCAGCGCAGGAGATCATCTATTCCCAGTCCATTCTGCTTGCTGCAATTATAAATATGCCCATGTACTGCAGAACAGCTTGCTCTTTTATTGAAAACCAGTCTTTTAGTTTGAGTATCTTTAATCTCGTTAAAACACTGAAATTTCAATGGTCTCATATGTAGGTGTTAAAGAATCAATGCATATTTTCTGTAGGAAGGTCATTTAGATATGAAAGTCTGCTTCCAGAATCCATACCAACTTCGCCTTTTTAAGGCTGTCTGAACACTGAAGGCTATTGAAATTGAAAAGGAAAATTTTGTTTAGATACATTTACTTTTTGACAATAACTAATCTAATACATATTTGGCTTTAATCATGCTGCCTGACACCAACAAGAAAACGGTCACTTTATTCCTTTATCATTATCGCAATGAATAAAATCGACCTCTGAGACTACAAACGCTTTCTCCACTGTAAGTAAACAACAAAGCGTAACAGGCTATAGAGTTATCAGGAGATAATCACATCCTTGGGACGTTTACAGGGCATGATAAGTACCACTGCCAGAATATGATTATCTTCTGATAACAAGAATCCCTGGAGTTTTCAGGCTGCTGTAGAAAAACTCATTACGGGGATGAAAACCTGTATTTATTGTTCTTGAGCAGGAAGTTGGCAGGTGAGAGCGATACGCAGCAGTTACGCCGGAGCACTTCATTTCAGAGCCAGCTCTCTAGGTGACCACCCAGACGCCAAGGCAACTTGTTAGTTATTCTCCGCTAAAACTGCTTGGGATACCTAGAGTAGCAGCACGCACAGCATTTAACCTCCTCCCACAGAGCCCGACTGATAGATTGAGATGCAGCCACTTCTGGAGAGAATGAAGTTGCACATGAGCATCAAAATAAACAAACATCCACCTCCCCAAAGAAATCGGTATAGGAGTATAGGATGGTCTTGTGGATAATGATTCAAGTCCTTGCAAATTCTATCACCATATCCGCCCCAGAGGCCTTTGGAAGAAACATGTAATCTTTCTCAGTGCCCTTATAATCAGGATATAAATAACAAGCCTGAACGTGAAATGGTTTTCCTCTCCTGCCAACAGAGTCTCGGTTCCACAAAGAAATCCGTCTCCTGCCAATGCATTCGAGGCTACAAAAACAAAAGCAGTCTGTTCTGGGACAACCTCCTCCCCCAGAGGACTTCTTGCAAGTGAAGGTCATTGGTTTCAGAACAGCCATTCACTCGCATGGCTGAAGTTACACTAACATGGTTCTACTGTTGATTAACCCTGACAAAAAACTGGCATGGGAGACACTATTCTTATCTCTCTTCCCCCATTTCCAGTGCTGGGCTCCCCCATACAAGAGACACTGACCTTCTGGAGCAAGTCCAGCTACGGTGCTACAAAGATGACTAAGGGGCTGGAGCCCATCTTACCAGGAGAGGCCAAAGGAGCCAGGACTGTTCAGCCTGAAGAAGGTGGCTCAGGGAGACCTTACCCGTGTGTGTAACTACCTGATGGGGGGTAATAAAGACGACAGAGCCTTCCGTCACTGCGAGGGTGACTGAGCACTGGAGCAGGCTGCCCAGAGAGGTTCTGGCATCTCCATCCTCACAGAGAGGCTCAAAACTCACCTGGACACAGTCCTCGGTAACCTGCTCTAGCTGCCCCTGCTCGAGCAGCAGACTGGACCAGACGATCTCCAGAGGTCCCTGCCAACCTCAGCCATTCTTCGATACACTCGAAAGAAAATTTTCCCAATGAAAACCAAAGTGAAAAACTTCCGGTCAGTACTATACTAACTGTATTTCACTCAGCAAAATGTCAAGTGTATATATCTGGACAAGAGGTTTTTTGCATGATAATCTTCTCTTGTGAGTACCTGAAGGCACTTGGGACTCGAACTATGCACCAAAGGCATGAATTTACCTGCAGAGAAAGAAATGTCCTCTCTGCTCTTAACCCAAGAACGTTACTCTCCTCCTCAAGCCCCAGTGCATTACACGGGTATGATATAAGTGGGATGCAAGCAGTTTGTCCTTTTGTTTGCTTGTTCAAGATTCATTCCCGAGTTTATGCAGAACTATCTCAAGCTGGCTTCTCATGCAGTCTCATTCCAGGTAGAAACTGTTAGAGACTCTTCCAGAGGCCATTTCAGGCAGTAACAGAGCGTTTCGCCCTGCAGCAGCTGAATTGCAAGAAGTGCTGTGGCATCCAGAAAAATACACAAGAGTTTACACCTCCCTAAACTACTCTCCCTTCCCAATTTTCTTCAGTATTACTGAATGGGTATTCACGAACGCTCAACTCTTCACGTAGTTTATTTTCATTAAGTGGCTACTTGGACACTGTCAGACTGCAAACTCTCCTTTCATGCAACAAGGAAAGGGGTATGAATTACTCATAGTATACAGAAACAACCTAAAAATCATCTCTAAATTATTATGCATAATAGGCAGAAGCATTAGCAGATGTTATTTCATGGGTCTTTATCTCCTCTGGGGGAAAGGGAAGAAAGTAAGTTCCTAATTTCAGCACAAGGAGTAAATTTGTTCCATGCCGCCTCTGAGCTGTATGCAGTCATGCCTTCCGGTACAGGGCTTTCTGTATCGCTTCTTAGGTTGAATAAAATACAACGCTCCCTTCACCACACAGTTTGCTCAAAATTAAGGGATTAAAATCCTGAGAATCTGTCCAACAACCTGTGATTAACTGCAGCCAAGCTACCTGTCTGGAAACAACAGAGGCTCCCTGATCACCTATGGCTCATTTGCTCCTGGGTCCAGAAGTGCGCAGCTGAGATGGAAACAGTATGCAAGGAAATCATTATCCTGGACCCCTAGTTGACGCCTGGCCGCCTATGCTGAATTTCCCACGCACCAGAACATTGCCTTTCCGTTGCTGGAGACGCCACTCACGATCGCAGGAACTTCGGGTATGATCGTGATTCCCTTTTGCTGCTCCGCTCTGCACAACACTCTACCCAAGGGCTCCGCTGCTGGAAGGCCAGCCTGGGTCCACCTCCCGCATGTGCGAGTATCTGCTCAAGCGGCTTATTCCTGCACTGTGCTGTAAATCGGCAACGTAATAACTCTGCAGGTAGCCACCCTCCCTCTCACCTAACAGAGAGCTAACTTGAGCTGTTCCACAGGCAGTAAATAAGTTCACCTAAAGACCAAATTGCTCACAAGAGCCACTAGCCAGATTATCATTGTAAACCAAGTGATTCAATTCTCCACTATTATGGATTACGTTTCTGCTGTAACACTAGGTCACTCCAAGGCACATCAGTACTTGGCCAAAATAGGTATCTTACCCAGTCAGTGCCTTCTATAGAGGTTTTACTTTTTACTACTGCTCCACTACAGAATGGGAGTCGTCTCCATGTCGCTAGCATTTGGAATCTTAGAGCTTTTTTCTTTTTATGGAAAAACAAATATAACTTCAAGATCCACTATTCAGGGCATCCTTAATTCTAAGGAGAAACAGTTTTACAACTGATGTACTGAAGCAGAAGTCAGGAGATCTGGAATCAAGTCCAAGATCCTTCACAGATGTCCTGCATCATCCTCAAACTGTTACAATCCAGCTCTTCATCTTCACAAGAGCAAAGGCAGCAACCCCCTTGTCTCGCCCTTTACCTGCACTGTGCACATCTGCAACGTCTATCACTGTGCTCTCACATAGTGCAATGAAGCCTTAGGTTTGCTTGGGGACCCCCGGTAGTTTTTATAATACCCTTATCTTTAATAATGCAACTAAAAACAAGCAATTGTTTTCAACAGACTAGTATCAGAAGCAAGTTTTGCGTAAGAAACTCTGAACATTGAGAGGAAAAAAGAACAGAACTGACATTCAGAAAGCTAGTTTCAAATTTAGACTGGCACAGATTTAGTGTTAAAAATAAGTGACAGCCAATTTGCTAAGAAAACTAATAAAACTGTTGCATTTTTTTTCTTAGTATAAGAGCAATCTCTCCCAGATTTTTACCTCCAGCACTACATTTTTTTTTAATGTTAAAAAAACAATGTGTGTTTTAGAATTGGGACATCATTATGCCTCAGGCACGATTAGCTGAAAACATTTCTGGAAGTTCAAACACATCATACGTAACGGGCCTGATGCTGTTTACACTGAAGAGACATTGTCTAGAGTAGCTTTACTCCTGATTGATAAGGGAATGAATAAGCAGACCAATTTTTCTGCCATTCAATGTAGCTGCTACATTCAATATCAGTATTGTTGTAAATATTACAGTCAAGTCAATGTTGAAAACTTGCCTGCTGTACTTTAACTGCCCATCACATCAGAATTGTGGCTATCCAAAGAGGAAAACCAAGTGATTTCAAAGAACATAAAATAGTCTTTAAAAAAAAAAAAAGTAATATAAAGTTCTGGTTATAATTTCAGACTTCTGAGATATACTCACATGGGACAGGAATTTCAGAAGTCACAATGGGAAAAGGTGGTTTGTTTCCTATTCCTGCAAAATGTTTTTCTGATTCCAAGTGAATTGTAATTATCACCATGGAGAACAAATAAATACCTCTGCCTGCTTGTGGAAAGCCTACCACACTAATCCAAATGACAAATGAAAGTTTGCTACAATGTTTTAGAAAGATAATTGTGCCATCTGGGAAGCCATGTCACAGCTGTATAAAAGCAAGAAGGTCCCAAGATGTGTTACAACTCCTTCTGTACTGAGTTAATTTCAGCTGAATTAATATATTAGATCAACTTTTTTCACAAAATATCTTGGGACTTGTGGCATTTCGACAGGGCTGTCTGTGACTATATATCAAGTGAGTTCTCTAAAATTGGAAGATACAAACACTACAATCACAGCACCAATCTGATTTCTATGAGGATAAAAGTACTTAATTGCATTTGCATACCCTTTTGGGGGTCTTAGATGCATATCTGCTAGTCAGATTCAAAAATACTAGAAGTCTTCAACTGAAAAGTTTGTCAAAACATTTTTTCATCAACTTATAACAAACCTACTGCCATATCAAAGGGTAAAATGAACATTTTCATTAAAGGAAAGTTTGATATATGTAATTCTTCAGAAAGATTTTCAAAACTATGAGGAACTCCAAGGCAGAACTAAACATATAGCTAAAGATTGCTGTATGCATGCTATCTTTAGGATAAACCTGTCTCAGCATATTCAGACACTTAACACTGGCATAAATGTTAGAACTACCTACTGCTCTAGATAGTGTAGATGTAGTGTAGTTCTAACACTACTCTCCAAAAAGTTACTTGAAAGGACAGTAGCAACATACTTGTTTTTATGAAAATACACAGAAGTTACTGAAGTTAATCATTTTTCCACTTAGACTTTCAGCATATGTTCTAGAAATGAAAATTCTTATTTGCAAGCTATGCTAATCTAGAATTCCTCTAGCATGTTATAAGCCACAGTTTATTTCTGAAAGATTCCACACATTGGCGCGAGGTGAAGTAGCCAACGTTATCCCCAGACAATGAATATCTAGAGAAGAGCAGCAGCAGCTTCGGAGATGTCTGCCAAAATCGGTGGAGCCATAAATAGGGCTCTCAGCACCACATACACCTGCATTTTCTCCCAAAGAAAAATACACTGGAGATTCATCTGTGCCGCTGGAGCAGCTTTTATCCAACTAGACGAACCAAGAAAGAGGCGGCGGCAGCAGAAGCCACAACAACTACACACCCAGAATCCAAAACCAGGGGATTACGTTTAACTGGGCACTCTCAGCTATTCAGAATTTGGCAGAAAGTCTTACTGTAGATGCCAAAAGGGACTTCTCCGAAGAGCTGGGCCTCATCTTCAGTATTTCCTATTGAAACAGGAGGAAACCCCAAAGGCTATTAAGTAAATAATACTGCATTAGAAGTTACAAGGCATAAAAAGCTCCTGCAATCCAAAGATATGATTAGTAGGACACTGTGCAGGAGCCCTTAAGAAAGGGGGAATGCTGTAGTACAAACAATATCAACGCTTGTGAGGAATTCAGAGGTTACATTGAATTCTTATTAACATTAACCCACAGCAACCAGAACAAATCAGGATATGACGACAATTTTGTGCGTGTGATAAGAGGAGGACATGTTATACTGAGACTATGAAGTTTCCATGTTGGGACTTCTAAACTTCCCCTTCGACCACTGTACCTCATATTACAACGCTCGTTTTAACCCATTATTGTTCATGTTGTGCAATGTACAGACACAATGAAATACCAGTGTTTCCCTTCCAAAAGGAGATTTATTTAACCTCAAGCCATTCAAGTCCAGAGAGACCGCTCGTAAGAGCACAACAGTCCATGGAAGCAGGCATGCACAGTCCTCCACAGGGAGCCATGAAAAATACCTCAGTGACAAAAGGAAAATTAAAAAAAAAAATACCCTGGAAAAAAGTTCAGAGCAGCAGCTAAATAGTGAGGTATGTATGATGCCCTCTGCTTTCAGTATAGAAAGTTTTGTTATATTTATTTCCCAAGTACACTTTACTTCACAGTCATTTTCACATTATTTGCAAATAAATTAGTCCCCCAGGGCAGGGGGAGATACCCCCAAAGCACAGCATGGGTCACAAGAAAAACTATGCTGAGGGGGAAGAGGTGCAGAGAGCAGCAGCCCCAAAGGCAGCACTACACTGAGTCAGACCAGCAAAGTGAAGCCTTTCACATCTCCTTCGTTAGGCTGAGTAAATTCATCAGTTTAAGAAGACACCACAAACAGCTTGATTCAAACATTAGGCTATTTGCTTTGGTGTTCGTTTTCCTCTCCATACCTAGGTTTGGGGCCAAGCTAATGCTTGTGGGCTTAGTTTTGCAGCAGGCTTTTCAACAGCAGATCCTAAAGGGCAATAATCAGAATTCTGAGCGTGCTCATGAAATTCAGACGGGAAGAGCGAGATCCCCTGATGCAGGCCTGCTCCTCCTGACAGGCACTCAAGCTTCCTGCGAGAGCAGCCTTGACCAGTAATAATCTCTCTGCTTATCAACCTGAGGCTCCTAAGCTCTGCGCAGCCAACGTTACAGCTCCTGACCCGTGCCGCAACCGTGGGAAATTGAGCCACAGCAAGCTTCAGCGACCCTACATGCTGCTCAGCCTTCAGCTTTATACTTTCTTTCCATTTTAGCATGGGTATTTCCCCACCACCACACAGGTGCAAATAAAATGCGCTGAAATGTAGAAGCATCAGAATAAAGACATGCAGGCACTGAGAGGCCTAACACACAGGTACCACAGCAGGGCCCTGAGGTGCCCCTTGCAGGAGCTTCCTGAAGGGCGTCGAAGAGCCTGCATAGGAGAAATGCCTCAAAGTAGTCTGTGGAAAACAAGTAATTAAAGATTATATCATTTTGCAAAAGCATATCACAAGTGAAATTAAATTGTATAAGCAAAACTTCTAATTTTTAAACTCTATTTTGGCTTCACAAATCCTTAAGTTATTATAGCATTTCTTTGTGCATGTATAATACCTTAACAGAGAAAAAACTAATTCACGCAGAACAAGTAGGTAGATAGTGTTCTTATCTAGTCAGTAGGAATGTTTAGTACCTTTTTATAAAAGCATGCTCAGAACATCCTACAGAAAGGACCAATTAACTGTAGATTTGTGCATTTGTTCTGAGCAGTAGCATTAATAATCTGAAAACACAGCAGTACGCACAGAGCTGAATTCATATTGATAATTGCTTCAGTATAATTTATGTCAGTAGGTACTACACAAGGAATATGGTATACTAGTAGATAATACAGTAAATTAAAATAATTTGCATAAAATTAATGTACCATTAAACTTAGCTACGTCAATAAAAGTACTTTATGAATGTCAGCAGCACGAAGAAATAGAATTCCGAGATACCAATCGAGTTAGCGACACGGGAAGAGTCACTGAAACAGCAGCACGACAGCTTCAGAGCAAGGAGCAGCAGCGGGGCACAGGGAAAGGCCAGGAGTTGCCCTCAGGCCTGCGGTGACTCCATCAGCCTCCGAGATGCTGCATCAGGTGCCACCACAGAGGCCAGGTCTGGCACCAAGAAATGAACGTTACACCGAGAGATACGCTACCCACAAATGTAGCTAGAACAGGAAAAAAGACAGCAAAGCAAACTTAGAAGAATGAAGTTGAAATTCACAATCGCTTTTATTGCTAAAGCTACCATTAGAAGTAAAGAATGCTTTTAGAGCAATTCACAGCACAAGTAGTTTCTTCACAGCAAATTATAAAAATAGGATGACAAATATGTGAAAATTTCACCCTGTTCTTTCAAAACAAGAGAAGCAGAAGTGAATCAGAATAGTAGCGTATACCTAAATAAACTGAATCATTACTCACGACAATTTGCAAGCCATATGCTTTTTTTATTTTCTGTATTTTTAAGGAAATTGGAATTGTGAACAGAGGCAACCATATCCATCTATTACATGTAATGATTACAGAGACTAGGGGTTTTTATAACAACTGAGGAGTTTTACAGCAACTTTACAGGTAAACCTTCACCTCCACGGACCACGGCACTCTATACCTGCTGCCGTTTGGTCACTAACGTTGTCACTATAAATCAGAATTTCTCACTGAGAAGGACATTCCTACTCTGTGTTTTCAAATCCCATGAGGGCCATCGAACTAGCCAGCTTCTTACTACAGAGCATTTTCTGTTATTCATAAATATTGTAAGGGCTAGATGTAATCAAAAAATACTGCAAAGATCAATTAACATTATTTTTGAAGCTACACATTCAGCATTCAAACAGAACAGTCCGACTTGCATTGCATCACCTACAAATGAGGCCAGGTACAGAGTGGATAATCATCAAAAACAAGAAACTGGGTGAAAGCGTCTGAGCATAGCCTGGAAGTTTATTTAATAGGCAGCACAAAAACATCAAAACAAATGAAAATGAAACATTTAAACAACACTATCCTTTTTGATGAGGTGCGATGACAGCTCACTGTGACACAGAATCACAGTGCTGGAACATCAGCAATTTTGGAGAAATTACTGGCATGCTGTGTTTGGTTTACTGTCTCCCACCTTGCATTTTACAAACTGTATCAAAGCACATTGTATAACAGCTCCAATTTCTTTCACAGCAGCTACACCATGTGAGAAAAATTGACAGATTAAATAGAATGTAACTGCCAAAGCAACTGTGAACTATAGCTGCCCAAGAGAAGAAGCTTCTGTTCCTCAGAATATCATGTTAAGCAGCACTTTTGTGATCAAATGCAACAAGAGTCCATTGTATTATAATGCTCCTGGAGGGGAAAAAAACAAACCAAAACAACAAAAACCCCACAAAACCCAACCTTCTTCCCTGCCTCAATGGGCAGAAAACATTACTGCAGCTCATGTAACCTCTTCAGATAATTATCATCCCATACAAAAAGAAATGTATGTATTGGATTTTTTTTGTCCATGTTCATTTTAACTTTGATGGATTCTTAAAGCTGTCCTACTTCAAGTAGGAAGAAAAAAATCTGATCCTAATAGAAATTGATGACGCTGTGTTAAATGAGCCCCCCCCCCCCCCACACACACACACACAGCCTCGCTAAGAGACAAGTGCTAATCTAGTCAAAACATGGGAAGTTCACTACTTTATCACCACTGACATGCACATGCCTAAGTGCCAGTGACATATGCAAACACGTGTTATTTATCTTGCTCTGAATTCATTAAACAGACAAATTGGTATCTCAAACATTTTAAACTCAGGCTTTTTTCTCAAAGCATTATAGGCTCAGCAGAATGAGCTATTTCAGCTCCAGAGGCCTGATGTGATGCTAGCCTTATTGGACAGACAAGATATGGAAAGATTAAAAAAAGATTCATTACGATATTGTTTATTATTTCAACTAATATCACGTACTCCGCCTCAGAGCACTGCCTGGCAAGATCACTTCACTGTGTTCTACTGAAACATTAGAAATGCTTTTAATAGCTGATGAATTAGCCACAGGGATAAAGCTTGCAATGATCCATTTCCAGGCTATGTACACCTATGTATTCCTGTTAAATATACCAGTGAGTGTGAATTGTCCAGTCCCTACTTAAAAAAAGCAGCAAGTAAAATAGTTACTACAGCTTCAAGGGGGCTTTTGGGAGCTCCAGAACGCAGGCGTGAGAAAGAGCTTTAACATCCTTCACCAAGCCAAGGGAGCAGCACAGCTCCTCGAGGTGAGCTCGGATGACCGTCAGAGCCAGCTCACCAGCTCGGCCAACCAGCACAACCATCCTTTGGCATATCAGTCCATGAGGGAAGAAAAAACAGGGTATTTTCATGAACCATCTGCTTCCCCCCGCCTTCTTCAAGGGCTTCAAACTGAACCCCAGGATAATCTTAGCAATTCCTGGATTTTCAGAAGGACTATTATCCTCATCTAGCAAAACAAAACACAGGAGATTCAACCTAGAACACCACGAGGGGAAAGAGTTGATTCAAATCCCTTGGCTATTTGCCATTTGGTTGACTGTGGTAGGAGTGAAAGCACCTAAACTTCATCACCCATGCTAACAACTAGGCTCCCTGCACAGGTAACTGAGAAAGGGGAGAACTTCCAGAATACATAACCGCTTATGTATCCTTCTCAGAGAACGGCATACATCATAAACAACTATGCTTTTAATTTAAACATATCAATGAGGCACTTGAACTGAACATGAGGTAATTCCTAATCAGTCATTCCTTGACCAGCAGCCAATCTGGACATATTAATTGCGCACTACACACCAAGAAAAACATCAGCTGAAGCATCTGTTCCACCTGGCTCAGGCCTTTCATAGTTTTAAGCCTCATTTAAAAAAACGAGCAAGTTTTTGGTTTCATGACGCAGCCGCACTGCGTACGCGCAGCCTTCGGAGCAGATGTTCCGCTCCCAGCTCTGCATCCCGCCCTGCTGCACGGGCCATCCACACACGCAGCGTGCGAGCTCCACACCAAAACATAAATTTAACCCAACAATTCCCTCTCAAGAGTCTGTTTTGCTAGGACTTTGCAAATTATGTATATATTTCTATATTAACCAATGAGCAAGAGCATTTCAACTCAAAACAGACAATCCATTATTAACAGAACCTTCTGTAGCTATGCCTTCAAGCTGCACCAGCGAGGCACCGCAAGGGGAAAGCTACTGGAAACTCCTTGCTTTCATCAAGTCCAATCAGACCTTAATGATCTTCTAACAGAGGACTCGTCTCATTTTTGTTCTTAGAATTCAGTATCTTTCCCCACCTTGAATTATTGCCACGTCACTATTTGCACCCCATTTACAGCCGTCTGCACCTCTTCAGTATAAAATCCTTATGCCACTTTATGCCAAATCCTTGGCCACCCTGGCCACAGCCAGAATAACACAGATTCTCATAATCCTAATGCAGGAAGAAAATCTAGGAACTTGCCTGAACATTGCCTGAACGTTGTTTTAAACTGGTCTGAACATTGTTTTAAAAAATCCTTTGGAAGACAATAACAGTAACATAGCATGTTTATAGGTATTACCAGCTCAAGCTAATGCCACTTAATTTGTTATCCACAACAGAAATGCTTTACAAAGAGTAAGATTTTTTTTTAAATGTACCTGTACATACATTAAATCATGTAAGGTCAGTTGTAAAGCATTCAAATTGCCTGTGTAGCAGTCAATTAGTAGTTTCTGAAAGCCCTATTAAGCAAACGCTGGAATCCCCATTTGTCATTGCTCCTAGCAGCTTGCAGCAGCCACAGTGCCAACACAGGCGAAATGTAAGGTGAACCAGCTTGCGCGGGGCCGGACTTAACAACAGCACTGCTAACCTGGTGGATCAAACCTCCTACGGATTAAGCACCAACGTAAGAGCTGTACACTCTTCCTGGTTTTGGTAAAAGTTTCCTCTTTCAAAACAATTACAGAATGGGAAGAAAGAAAGGAGATAGAATAAATGAATGTTACAAAAAATACCATGAAAGCAATTATTTCTAACCAAAGTCCTTTGGATTAGTCCAAAATATTTGCTTTCAGGTATCATAAAACATCTCAATTTCAGCTCCTGCCAGGTATTTATGAACACAATTGCTCTGGACAGTAGGATAATACACTGTGGACTTCTCTGCCGAAAGCTGCTATGGTTTCTGCCCTCACTGAAGAGAGCAGGCACACTGCTGAATCCTCCCAATAGGAAGCAGCCCAGGCGAGCAGCCCGTTTTATAGAAGGGAAATTATTTAGGATAACAGTTATCAATGATGATAAACAGTGATCCAAGGATACAAAGGTACAGTTCATAAAATACCATCATAGATTATCAAAATGCCTCCACTTCAGAGGTTTTGATTTTCAAGTTGAAATGATATTTTTTCATAAGCCCATTGCATCTTGTATTGAAAATATAAGAGTACTGAAGGCAGCTCTGCAAGGGAATTTAAAGAACTGCTCAATCTTGCATGGCTTTCACGCATCCAAGGCAGCTGCTGTGATTTCTCCTAGAATTTAAAGTTTGGGGAATAGCCCTGGCTTTACAGTCAAATGCATCTCCTATAATGAAACAGCCTAGCAATAAAGCTTCATGGAATCTATACTGATGGAAACAAAAGTAGAACTTCAAATCATTGGGAAGCAAAACCATGAACAGATAAAAATGGTCATTTCTTGCAACAGTTTACCATGTTAGAATTGGACACTGGTATATGGTTCAGAGTCATCAAAAAGACTACTGAAAAATCTCCAGAGCAATCTCATTTCAAGACTGGCATATGCATACCCATAAAGCACACTGCATTTACAGCAGCTCTGCCTTACGTTTTCACTTTGAATAAGTCCTGGAATATGTAAGTGCTCTGAAGATATGCTGCTGTTCAGCAGAGAAGTGGCATCACTGAACATTAACACCAATGTTAGGAGAAAGAAGAAAGGAACAAAAATGTTAGGTAGGTCTTGCCAGTCATTACTCCAAAAAGTAAAACAATAAAAATGAAAGTACAACAAGAAAACGCAGTTGGTGCTTGCTTTCTGGGGCAATGCTTTAAGGAAGTGGTCAGTGCTGGCTCTTTCTTTGAGGTAAACGCCCACATTAAAAAGCATTTTAAATCACAGAAGCCATTACTCACAGTAATATTGAGTGATGGATATTTTACATTATGCCAGAAATGAAGGTTATTTCTTCGCTGAACTGAACTTTGCTGAAGCCTGCTGAGAAGCAGAAGAGCTTAAAAAATATGCTTATCACACCTACAACACTTGCAAGAAGAAACAAAACAGCAAAGAGGTTCATGTGTGCTCACCAGAAACCAACAAATATGAACATCTCTCCCCAGTCAGACTCCTCTTTATCCGCAGATGTTTCAAAAACAAAACGTACGTAACACCAGTATTATTTTCCTACCAATCCTTATTGGTTATGTCTTTGAAAAATAATCCATGCTCCTACACCAAGCAAAACAGTCCGACTGTCTGCATTAACCACAACGAAAACAAAGCACTGAAATCTCCCAACAAAACAGCAGCCAGAATTGGAGGAATCCAACCACAGTAAGAAAAATTCAGAAGGATATTAACCTGTAGTCGACATGCCTACAGAAAAATGGGCTGTACAGGGCTTTGACAGGTATTTTTCCAGCTGGATGCTGTATAGTCTCCAGGTCAGTCACAGCCCTAAAATGAAGCAAGCAGCTGCTTCTGCTTATTTCTGTAACTTTTGTCACCTGAGACTCGGTAGGGAAGCTCAAGCTGCTCATTATGACCTAAGCATAGTACAAATAGGCAGAAACATTATTTAACCACTCATTACAAGTCGTCTAAAAGTAATACCTTTTGTTTCACCTTCTCATATCTGTGCATAAGTAACAAGACTTCTGCGTCTACTAATATAGGAGTGATTCTTGAAATTTGATAAAATTTTATGTATAAGAACTACATAATGCAAAACTTAATTTTTTTTTAAACTATGAATAAGGTATACTGAATATATTCGACTCCTCCTGCTAGACTGATTCTAAAAATTTCCAGCACAATACCCTACAAATTCACATCAGGAGCAGCAGCAACACATCAACCAGCATCCTAGCCCACAGCAACCTGAGCCCTCCTCCGGGGCTCTCTTTCAAGCATTAGCCAGAATTTGCTCAGCTTGGCTTCGGTTTGACATGTTACTGGCCCAAGGTAACGTGGCTGCTGGCCAGGGACTGTACCAGCTGAGTTATTTCACAACTGAAGCAAATACAGACAAGCTGCTGTTGAGGCAATAGCTAAGGTTCACTGGCAAAAAAAAAAAAAAAGTGGAAGAAATCCTTCTGTGTAATAACCATAAAAAATCCTTACACATACATTTCTGGCAGCTAAGCAGTGACTTTATATTTGTTTTTATACACCCTAAAGAAGTGGGGAACATTCATTAGGGACAGGTGCCGTGTTTTTAAGTTAGCTCTTCATTCAAAATGGAACTCAATTAAAAAAGCACCTCTCAAGCAGTATTGTACAGATTTTGATGCACTATACATCAAGATATCATACAAATCATTTTACTGGTCAGATAACACATCTGGCTTTTCTGCTTCATTATTTTTCCTTATTTTCCTCAGGTCACGCATGCAAGATGTAAGTTGTGCTATAATCTGAAGCAGTAAGAAGTGATTTCCACCCCTTGTCCCATCTTTCATATCAGTTAAATAGCAGATAGCTAAGAAACTGTTTCATACAAGTTAAACTATATCCAAAAATCCCAAGCTTAAAAAAATAGCCTCATGACACTCTCCTTTTCCCAGGGGATGGGAGATGCTCCTCTTCCCTGACACTGCCATCAGGCACCTTGCTCATTTCGGATCCACCCTGCACACACAGCAGAAACATTCATAAACACACCATGAGCTCAGCGCATCTGAGCACCCCGAGATCCTCTAATGAGGATGCTTCATAAACTGTTTTGCTCTAAGCTGATAAAGAGAAATGTTGTGGCCTTTCCCTGATTACCCACAACCCAACTCTTGAGAGACAAAGCTAAAAAAACAAAGTAGGCGTTTTCATTCTGAAACTTTAATTCTCACAGCCTTCTACCTGCTCAGTTGTCTTCATTGCGACTTACAGAGAATAATGAAATACTCTGAAAACACTGGAGGTGTCCTGGTTTATACCAGAGCTGCTGCTCCTTGTTGTACACCTAACTCACTGTGAGGACAAGTGTTCTGACCGAGGGTCCAGCTCATTTCTATACTGCAGTAGCACCAACTGATCTTACATTGATAATCAGCTAAAGAGCAGGGAAGTACCTTCACTCTCCAGGTTTTGCACCTCACATCAGGAATTCACTTAAACATCCAGTTTCAGCCTTACACCTCTGAAGCAGATGCTTGAAGTTAAGCCAGTGCTTCAGCATTACTCTGAATCTAATGCTCCCTCGAGCTTTCGCCTGTAACTGTAAAAAGAGCAACAGAAAATTGCTAAACTAAATCTGAACTGCTGTTGTTGAAGAGCACATTTATAACTTGCAGCTAAATTTCTGCTCTCTGCTACCTACAGCTTTTCAACTTTATTTGCCTAATAGAAAGTTTTTCCTTATGCAGCTGGTCCCAAGGAACGATTATGCGACCAAGATATCAGTCCAGAACTAGTTAAATCACCAAGTCTTCACTGTGAAAGACGTTCCACCAGCTTTAACTTCAAGCCAGGCGCTAGATACAAACAAGCAGCTTTCTGATATTGAAAACACTGTACTTCATTAACTGAGAAAAAACTGTGTTCACTGGAAACTGTTCTATAAAGTATGGCTCCTCCCTTCTTATACACATTGGAAAAATACACTTAAATAAGGAAGTGACTATTATAAGCAGCTGGAAGTAAAACATGTAAATAAGTTATTACAAGCTCAATGCTGCACGATAGGCATAAGAAAGGATCATAAATAGGAGAAGATGAACTTTTATATATGCATATTTAGAAACCAATGAGCAAACCAAGTAACTTCACCTAGAAAAGTTTTTTTTTGAGTATCCACTGCAAATCAGTCAAGTTTGTACTCTATTTTGCAAAGGTCGGGAGAAGCTCTTTGCTAAGAAATTCTCCTTATGGAGTTAGACTTCTTTCATGCTCTGGGGAAACAATCTGAGGTTATGATTGTAGCAACTGAAATTTTTGCATAAGCTTAGAAAAAGCACGTTGCCAAATGCTTGTGGAATCAGGATGGTAAGAATTTCAGCATCCTCCAAACTCTCCATCTAACAGTACTCAAACGCATTTTGTACCATCCCCTAAATGGCTTACCTTCTCTTGCTGTGGTTATGACTACTGCTCAAGGCAGATAATCAAGTTTCTGTAGAATCAAAAAGAATAAAACATAGGTGAAGCTGTTAAAAACCAGCCATCAACAAAAAGGTCAGGGCCCCTGGCAATGAAAGAAAAAAATTACTCCCCTAGTCTTCAAACAGATTTATTCTGTAGATGAAGCAGGACAATTTACAGCTAGGCAAAATTTTAAAAGTGGTAGTAAAGCACATTATAAGCTTTCTTAATTCAATTTTCTCTGGCATTTATCATGGTTAATAAAATACCTAAATGTCAACTAGATTTATAAAAATGCATTTATAGCTTAATAAATGCATAAACTGGATTATTCACGAAAACAGCTTACAGAAAGCCCAATATCCTAAATTGATAGAGATTTTGGTTTTGTTCCGTCAAAGGTAATTAGTGTTTGTTTATGAAGTTTTTATTTTATAGTAGCAGGCACTGTAAAAATGCAATTGTTTACTTACACTATTTTGAGAGTTCATATTCAACTTCACAGGGTCTACCTTCTCTTTTAACTATGAACTTCTCACCTAGCTAGACAAATAAAAGCACCTCAAAATATCCTCCCTGTAGATCAATTCTTTCAGGAACACAGCCCCATCCTTATAAAATGAAGAATAAACCATATTATTAACCTGCAAGTTATATCTTAATTTGAGGGGAGCAGTGAACCTGTCTTGTTTTTAGACTTTCATGTTTAAGAATTTGTGACATGATAGAGATGAAGCACAGACATGAGGACTGATTCAAATTTTAGGGCTTTTAAAATGTATTGAAATCTCTCCTTTACGATGTAATTTACTTTTAAATAATCTACTTGGCTATTTTCCATCCTTATTTGCCTGTTCATATAAATACACATGCACTACCTAGAACAACCAGAATGGCAACCGGAACTTTTGTATTGGTATTCCACAGTCACCAAGAAGCATAAAAATGTAAAAATTAAAAAAAGTGGGGGAGGCACTTGCTTTAGCCAGCAAGTGAGCTTGTTAATTTACCGGTTCTTTGCAGAATCAGTGAAATTAATTCTTTAGCCCTTTAAGATGAATCTATATTCGATTTACAAGTGCAATCAATGCCAGAGATCCACCACCTTGCACAGATAATACTCTTCTGAAAAATAAGTAATACCAAGCCAAGATCCAGGAGACCACAGATGCATTCAGAGAGCCTGATCCCTATACCCACGTGAGAACGCGCAGAGTAACACTGCCGTCGTCTCCTGCGGAAGGAGGCACTCAGTTAAGAGGCTTCTACACCAGCATTTTAGCTCAGACCAGGGATGCGCTTTTAAAGTGCATCTCCCAGTTGTCCCCTCTTATTGCATGGTAAATACTGCAGAGCAATCTCAGAGTCTATGAACTAGAAAATAAAAGCTAGACATCATACTACTAATGCACATATATAAACACGCCCCTTGATATGCCAGTTAAAATTTAATGTGAAGGAGCAAATCAGATCTGTTGCAGAGATCTCAGATCTCCTGAGCAGCCCCTGTATTTCCAAGCCTTTATGGAAGAGAGACAGATCAATCCCGCATGGTAAAAACATGGTGTATTTTAATGAATTTGGCTTACCTAGAAGAGTCTGACAGATACTAAAATGCAACATGAAGATTTGCCTAGTCTACAGTGGTGATAAACATTTGCTTAATGTGGGAAAGGGTCTTCGAGTTTAAGAAAGTTAAAGAGAAAATATTTTAAAACTGCTGGAACAAAGCCAGAACTATTTATGGGAGTGAAGTCTGCCTCTAGATTACAATAAACCATTTTCAGCAAACTATCTAGGGTTTCTTGGGCAGGAGGCACAGAGATTAACTAGGTCTTGGCTTGTTACACTGTATCAAGTCCAATAAATTATTTTGGGCAGTTCAGTGTCCAGCCTATCACCATAATAATAAGCTAGATAATTTCAGTTTGTTGAAAGGTGATAAAGAGAAATAAAAGTAAATAGACTACATTCTGCAATATTCAGACAAAATACTGCAGTATAGGTCAACATATCTAAGAACATAGAAAAGAGAAAGTATTAAAAATCTACATATACTGAGTACAGTATATGCATTCAGTTCAGTGTTCTCTGAGGGGGAAAAAATAGCCTGCGTTAAACAGTTGTGCTCGCAGTACCTGTGAGATTGGAGCCTGCCCTAAACCTCGCAGACCTTTGCTGTCTTGGCCACAAACTCTCCCAACAAAGTGCTGCCAAACACAGAGTTGGATCTTTCCTTCTCTCCATCCTGAGCATTAAGTTCAGCTTTGGCATTTCTATTTTCAGATAGCTGTCTTACCCTAACAGAGCTTCCTCCAAATAAACTTTAATGTTCTTTAATAACATCCAAGCTAAAGATGATGATGGGGAATAGTCTGTTCTTAACAAGTACTTGAACATTTAGCCTAACCAAAGCTTTTATACGTAATTAGTGCTCTGAGCTGAATTCTGGTACAATACCATTTATATCCAAATCATTTCTAATGAACATTTGAATACACCAGACTAGAGGACTACATGTTTTAAAGAATTATTATATTAATATTTTATTTTAAAGCCATCTAAAATGCATTTCTGTAACTAATAAAAACAAAAATTAAAGTAATTGCTAAGATAATTGCCTAAAAAGATTTCATAACTTATGAAGCACTGAACAAAGTTTTTTGCCAGTTAGTGCGAAATTTTAAGACCGATTTATGAATTAGATTTACTTTCAGAAGAGAACAAAGGATGCTTATATATAAATAACATAAAACATTTCTAACTTATGAGCATATGCTCAGCCTTTTAAGCCCTGAGAAGACAAACATTTCCCAGGCATTTATCCTTTCTAAAAGGTATTTAGTATTGTGCAAAAGCACTGAGTTTCCCAGAAAGCTTTTATATACAGGTCTTTATTACAAATGCTTCCTCAGCCCCCACAGATACAGTAAGTTATAAAATTCTTAGCAATACAGTTCTTGTTCCAGGAGCTGCCATTTCTAAAATCAACACTTCTGTATTTTAGATACAAGGACAGTGGTCAAAGATCTAGAGCTATTTCCCACCCCCCCCTTCAAATACCTCACATTTTCTTTGAAACCTATCAGTGAATTACACAAACATTTCCAGGCATTAGTGTTCAGAGACCTTAGCAAAGAAATATGTCAGTCCTTAAATACTACTCAAGTTTTTGCAGAAATTGTGCCCAAAGTCAAAAAATATATATAATGGCTAAAAATGCCCAATTTTAACATTAAAAACAAACCAAAGGGTAACACTAGGTCAGTTAGAAACTTTGCTTATTTCAGCAAAGAATCTTTACATTAACATAGCCCAAAGTTATCAGTCAAGGGCAATATTCTCAGTTCTGTGGAGCCTGGCACCTTCCCTGGAGATAAAATACCTCAGATATACTAATTATTAAATTAAGCAAGAAGTTGCAGTAAGGGTTTTCCAATATTTAAAAATTCCTGAACATTTTTTCCAGAGGATTTAATAGTGTTTAATCAATATTTAATTACTTTCTTAATTCATAAGCTCTCTAGATTATTAAACAAATATTGAAAAAAATAGACTTTGGCTTCTCATAAAACAAAGCATTAATGTAACTTTTGAACAGACTTATAAAAATGATGAATCTAAGGACAAAAAACTGATAAAAATCATAAAAAGAACATTGAAAACAGATTTGTAATTGTTTTACACTACCAATTGCAAAAAGATGCAAAAACATACTTGTCTTCCATAATTTACACCTTTATTGCTTTACAGCATAACAAGTAACACTTCATAATTTGTCATCCTATTACATACCTAAACAGAGGCATATGGTACAAATCCCACCGCCTTTTCATCAACTTTGTTGGGGTCGGGAACAGTCCCAAAGTGACTTGTTTTCAGCAAATCTAAGCAATTTTAACTAACATATCATCATTAGATGAAGATTTAACCAATGGTACAAAAGTTCAACTGTCAGAAGAAAAAAGAAACTAGATACACAAACTTGTGTTTTTGCAAATATGTAAGTACCAAGATATGAGTGCTTCTATATCCTTGTAAAGCCAATTAATCAACTTCAAATGTAGGTTTTTATTTTGTATATTCTATCATCATCTTTATTAGATGTTTTTGCTCAAAGCATGACATTTATCCTTTAGTCTGCCAAAACAAATGCCCAAACTCAACTTGCACAACCTTTTCTTTGAAGAAAACCTATTAACAACTGATTAGTAGCAGCATCCTTTGCTATTTGGCCTCAGTACTTAGTCTTATTTGCTGACCTTTCATGTCATAGCCCAATTCTCTAATGAATTTGTGCCGAGCCAGTTAAGGTCTGTCACTGTTTGCAAGCCAGTTATAATAAAAACAAGGCTTACCGCAAATTCTACCACTCTTAAGTCGCACCAAGTTTCAAACTTACAGGATGATGGCTCATTAAGTTAGGATAAGCAGTGTCTGGCAACAGAAAAATCAGGACTTCACTATCTTACTGGAGTTTGATAAGGTGAAGACTCTACTTTGTGATTTTCCAGTCCATTTAAACTTAAAATCATGCAGCTCAATGATAAAGGAGTTGCTTCTCCTAAATTTGACAGTAAAAATGTTCTGCAAAATCTATTTTCTTTTACCATATAAATATCAGAACATACAGAAAAGCTGTGAGCCATCTAAAAAATGTACAAAACACGGTACATCATCTGTGTCAAGTTTTCTTTCTTAAGCAAGACTGAGATAGCAGTTGAGGTCACTTACCAGCACTATCACATCTCCTGTCACAACGAAGGTAGCCCTTTTATTTTTAGTTTATTTAGATTGTAGAGATACAGCTCCCGCTCCAGGAGCATTCCCACGACATCCCACTGCCTCAAGCAACGAGCTTCTGTGCAGGCAGCTGGTGACTGAAACAACTCAGTCCACGAGGTGTGGCTCAACTACAGGCTTCGTCCGGACAGACGACCCCTCACAAGGTGAGGCTACAAACCTACGCTGGGGAAAATTTTGGTATTTAAAAAAAATGACATTTCATATACATTATGACAGCTAATAGACTCTTTCGCAAGTAGAATTGTGCATATTTCACTTATGGTTCAAGATTGCTATATCCACTAACAGCAGTCTGCTATGAAAATGGTGACACCGTACTTTGGTTCCTCTGAACACTTACGGAAAAAACCCTGAAGACCGCCACAACATGAGCCTAACTAAAAGAAGGGGAGAAGGGGCAGGAGCAGTAGCTGGGTGAGCACACGCAGATGCATCCCCACCTTCAGTGCACAAACCATTTATTTTTCAGTAGCACTCCCCGTCACCGTACCACAGACGCTGCAGGTGAGGGCCCTGGAGGTCACTCTCAACCTGTGCCAGCCTCTTTTTTGTTGGGGTTGTGAACTGTACAAAGCCAAATTTGCAGAGTCCCTTGTTTCCTACATCAATACTCCCAATCACTAATTAGAGCTTTCTGCATCTTATTCAACCAGCTGCACAGAGTTGACTGTATGATGTTTCCTAAAATAACTGAACCTGGAGAAAACAAAAAGGAAGGATTATGGGTGTTTGCTCAAGTATGAAGACATCAATCACACAGGTGTGGCGCATCCATGTCCCCCGACAAGCTCTCAGACAAGGAATTTTACAGCAAGTGCTACTTAAAACCCTACAGAGCAGCCCAGGCAGGAATTAGAAAAATGTCATTAGCCTTAAATTTTTTCGCTCAATTATATAATAAGTTACTTCAATAATTTCAATAAATTATATCAATAATATAATAAATTATTTCACTCAATTTTATATCTTTTCTCTGGTTGTTCACCATTACCTTGAAAGATGCATTGCTTTAGTGATGGTTACCAAAACTGTAAAGACAGGTAGATTCATTTCAGAAAGGCACTGAGAAAATTCACAGATCTGTCATATAAAGTATTACATGCATTCAAAACACACTTTCCTTGGCAGTTCCTGGGCCTTTTAATCCACAGCCAGCCTAAAAACAGTCAAGAAAATGTTCACAGCTATCACCTTTTCTCTAGATAAATTTTTAAACCTACAGCTGCCAGACTGAAAGAGGACCAACTAAGCATTTTGCAGACTTTGTACTACTTTTTGGAGAACGGCTTTTAAGAACAGGAACGAGGTTTTAGATTATCTAATTAAGCTCATCCTAACACAGCTTATTTCCCTTTTTAGCCTATACAGGAAAAGAATTACCAACTATGTTTAAAACCATCCCTATTTCCATGGGCTCTCTGAAAAGCAATACTTGTTTTATATGGTTTTTACATCAGCTTTCAGAAGTAGAACAAATGAACAAATTTCTGAACATACTAGGAAAAAAAGCATTAATATCCCAATTAGTTACATGTAATTCATAGACACAGCTTGCACATCTGGTTCAGTAGCGCTGCTGCATGCATACAAGAAAATATTCTAAAAAAATTGGAAAACTAAGTTCCACATCTTGATCCAAAGTCCACTGGGTCCACTGGAAAAAAACCCTTTTTGATCGAGGATCTAAGAACAATTTGCATCATTTTTAGAGAAGATTATCATATAGCAAAGATTCTGAAACACACTTAAGTACCACTTGAGACCCAGTCACAAAAGCCTTATGCAGGCAAAATTCTCATTACAATCAGCAGGGGTTTGCTTTTATAATGAATATTTGAGTCAACTGATTGGAGTGCTCAACTTCTGTGATGGTTGGAGCACAAGATATTCTTGACTGTATGATTTCTTTGTAATGCTCCATAATACACAGCACTGGTTTCTTTGAAACAAGCAATTTTGACAGGACTGAGGGGTGCAAGTGGGTAAAGTTACATTCAAGGTAGCTTGCTTAAGTATTTGGAGTTACTTTGCAAAGTTCATACTTAACTGACAAAATTCAAATTTCCCTGTAAGTGAATGATTTGACTGTTGGTAATTCTTTGAATACAACAGTCAGGCCTGACTTCTCCTCCCTTCTCATGCAAATACACTCAGAGAAAAAAAAATTAGGAGTTTTCAGTCCTCTAAATCTAACTTAATTCGCAAGATAAAGTGAACTCTGCCATATATAAGACAGCAATAAAAGGAAGTTGAGTTGGTTTGTATTAATACTATCCCATACTGAAAGTTCTTTCAGTTTGTGCCATTCTCAATGGATCAAATTTTTCATCTCCTGATTTTAATTACAAATTTCAACTAAGAACAAATTGCAACTGTCCAATAAAAGTATATTTAAAAACAATGCCATCTACATTCATATCTGGCCATCTAAAAATCTCAGCATAACAGCTAGTTGCACAGAACAATCATTTTTAGCACATCATTGCAATTAACTTCATCAGTTGCAAAAAAATCACCAGAACTGAGTATTATTTTAGAGGCCTGAATTTTTTGCATTCAAACAATCCAAAGCTTTTAATCACGTGCACTTTTATCAGCAGGTCTCCCTAGAAGTCCATTTACTTCTATGGAGTTACAGCATGGTAATAACAAGGATCAGACCTCAGAGGTTCATAACGCATTTTAACACGACAAAGATCTCAATCCAGACTTGCAGGGAATACTCTGTGCACAGCATCGCCCTCAGCTGAATAGCTGCTCTAATGTTTCCGACCCTGAAACACTCTGAAATTGGCTATCAAGTGACCTGCCCATAGAAGCCTAACATTAGTGCTGCAGGAAAATCTCCATAGGATACAAGGGGTAGAGGATAGTTTTCCAATTCAGTGTGGTGGTGCCATATGGGATTTATCACAGATAAAGCGAGAACAGCTCGCTTTTTGAAGCAAGTGCCTCTTGTGCATGCCCTGCTACCACCACAGCTGTGGTGTTGTGCATTCAAAGTTATGCCAACACTGAGTGTATCCAACAAGTGAAAGTTAAGTTACAGTAATAACGCTAGATGTAAGACTGATAAAATAAGAATTCATTTACGACATGTTCAACTCAAATGGGAAAACACTCCACACATCTGCATTACAAACAACAAATGTACTGAGGAGAAGCACGGTACAGCTGGGGTAGCCTAATGCTGAGGCTCTCAAAGCAGGCAGTAACAGATCTTTCAACAGTAACATGATGGAACCCATCTAGAGCTACCAGCTCACGGAGATATTCCCCCTCAATTCCATCAAATTAAGATTCTAAGATTTAAATTCTATTTTTCTTGCTTTTGACATTACCAGTGTAACCAAAGATATTCTTCATTACACATACTGTTCCTTATTTCTTCGTCTTGTATTAAAGTACATAACAGCAATAAATAGGAGAAACCACCTTTTCCTACCAGCATTCTTTTTCTCAGCAAACTGTGATGGCAAGCTACTAGAACAATGACTACTTCGGTTTTTACAAGAAATAAAAGATCAGTAGGACACAGAGCCAAATACTTTCCAACCTTCATTCCCTCCACTCTAGAATCTCCAAATTTCTGAATCCCCACTCCAAAGCTTGGCTTGTTTTAATACAGAAGCCTGTCTTCCCTTCCCAGCCAGCTTCCTTATTCCTCTTAATAAAAATCAGTCCTTCCAGTCCTCTGGTTCTTTACCCTGGACTTTCACAATACACTAATCTTGCCACCAAAGCCAATGTAAAAATATTCCTGCCTTCCTCCTCTCTTGCTTCCTTCTTCTTCTCCAGGCTACAATTTATATCCTACTCCCCTAAGAAAGCTTGCAGGGCTGTTGTCAACTGGATCACCTGAAAACAACATTTTCGTAATTTAAGTTTAGACTAAATCCCTGAACTAAAGACCATGGTGAAGATTGCTGAGGGGAGGACTGAGATTTAGACCACTTTCCTACCTATGTCAGGGCATCAAAAACCCAAGTTCTTCAGCATATGTAGAATTAAATAAAGGATCTCTGACTCCTGGGAAAATCCCACAGCCAACTTCAACAGCTGGTTTTATTTAGGGTGCAGCTGTATTTTCATACATATGGTCTTTAATAACAAATCTATCCATAAACAGAAGAAAACTAACACCTCTCACTTCAGTCCTTAACACAAAGGAGATGACACAAAAATACAGTATGAAGTAATGATGATATGACAGAATATAACCAAAAGTCAAGCTGGTATTTATCAGTTGTTCACAGATGGGTGGCTACACAGGACAACCCGTTACTGCAGCATGCTCTCCACCATGCAGAGGTGACAAACAACAACGCATGGGTTAAGTATTTCCTCAATGAAAAGTTGTGTGTTTAGTTTTTAAATACATTACTTCACCAGAAAACTTGTAAAGTGTTTCTTCCCACTTTTTCCCGAAACAGGAAAAGTTCCTAGTATACTACTATATTTAAATAAGCACAGTGGATAATGCATTCAGTTTCTACAAAGCTGCAATTTCTATCTAGCAGGAAATAGGCATGAAATTTGCTATTTTTCCATACAGCATAATCATTATGGATGTTATCAAGGGGCTATATGCAACCAGTAAACCAAAACCTCGGAGAACTAAGCCAGTTACCGTTCCAGTTTCATTTATGCTGCTCTACACTCTGCATGGGCACAGCAAACAACTGTTCCAGTTGGTTAGGAAGGACAGAATACTGGAGCCAGGCTGATGTGCAAATCAAAAGGAAAGATCTTTAGTCTAAAATAGCTCTAACATGATAAACTATACATAAGAAAGTAATAAAATAGCTCCCAGCCAGACAAGTGTTCAATAAACCCAATGCATCAAAACCACCAACGAGTTCCTGCGGTACTGAAGTTGCACCACTTGTTCTTTCAGACTAGTGTTACTCATTAGTCAGCTTCAGTATTGGCTGTAGTTTTCGCCTTGGGTCTGACGACACGAACTCAGGGACCACTTACACTTTTACTGCATATTGCCATGTCACCAAGCTGTTTAGATTTGCTCTGCTGGGAGGCTGTCTCATTCCAGGAATAGAAATTAATTAATCAGTATATTTTCCGCCCCCGTGCCAGGAAAAACATCTCTGATTAAAATGGTGTACTAAAGTTTTTGCAATCACTGCCGACATGACTATTGATTAAATGAAAGCCTTGTGAGCACTTACTCATCTTGTAGGTGTATTTATTTCATTCCTCTCAAGCTCCTTTGTTTTAATTAAAGGGCATATTCTAGACACTCCATGATTATTATATATTAAAAATAAATGTTGTAAATCTAAGGTATTTTTGAAGCAATAGTGCTTCCCGTGTGATGTAGGTGCTTAACTCCAGAATTTAGATCTTTGAAACTTCAGTGCAGTGAAAAGCTAAAAACTTTGAGGTAATACTGAAGCTTCATGCTGAAGCTCCCAATACATATAAAACTTTGCTTCCAGGCACGAACAAACGCTTCACACATCACTATACTAAAGAGCTAGGTGCCTCCATAACCAAATCCCACCAAGACTGCAAACTTGGCAGTGCTCTTCATATCTTGCTTGGCTACTGGATCAAGTTCCCCATTCTCAGAAGATTCCTGCCCGATACAACTATATTTAAAGTGAACAATGATTGTTGCTTTCCTTCAGCAACTGCAGCACAAGAACTGTATTAGCTGAGCCTTCAGAAAAATGCAATGATAGAAGTTGAGCTGGTAACTCATCCAATATGTGGGCAACACCAAGTCCTTCCACTCCAAAGGTATTAAAGTCCCTACTTCCATATTACAGAGGAATGTCCAATATTGAATTTCATTCCTTCCAGCTATTGACCCAGAAGGGCTTCAAGAAATGAAAGATTAACTGAGCAGGATCACACACAGATACTATCCACCAGGCTATAACGCTTACTATCACAGAGGCCAAGCGGTCAGAACACTCTCCCAGCAACTGGAAAGCCTGGGTTTCCAGTCTGGCTATATTTATTTTACATAATGTCTTAATGCATATAAAACAGTACATGGAGTTGAAATTAGAAGTTAGCTCCCGGGAAGAGGTTGTAGCCTGCTTTAAAGAAGCTAGACACCACTCCGGGGCAGGGGAGGGAGGGGGGATCTTTTGTAGCACTTAGGTAGAAGTTAGAAAGGCACTATCCTTCGGCCAAAACATTCATGGACAGTGTTCCACTTACTCCAGTACACTCAAATTCTGCTATATCATTTCTGTACTTCAAAGCATTTCTGACTGAAGTTCAATCAAGCTGTAAGCGCTTCTCAGTCAATTTCTGCAAAGTCTGCTGCCTTTTCTTCAAGACATGATCTAGTTCACAGTATTTTTATCCTCATCATCACAAATCACATGAAGTAGGTATGACACGGGCCTTAAGGCAGGACTTCAAGGGACCTTAAATCATTGGTTGCCTGTAACAAAGGTATTCCTGACAATGTTTGTCCACCCTGTGCTCCATCCAAAGATGGAACATCCATATGCTAAACAGTCCCAATTCTATTCCTCTTGCTAAGGTTTTTCCTAACATCTAATCTGAATCTATCTTGGTGCAAATCATGCCTTCTCTGACTTGCATACCTTCTGCTTCTGAAAACTGAACTCCAAGGCTTTCCACATTTCTGAAATGATTGGAGATCTAGAAAATAGGAACTTTCACATTGCTCTCTGCTGAGCACACCTATCAGTCCACAGTGCTTAAAGTAGTGTACTAACTTAGAGTATTAGAGGTCAGTTTTTGATACATTGTTTGAAGCATCTTCAGTGCATTTCTATATGCAGGAAAATTAGGAAAGGTCCTGTGTAAATAGTGCCTGTAACCAGGAACTGCTTGGGCGGACTTCCAAATTCACACTGCAGAATGCAGGGCACGTTCCCCACTTTGTTACATTCCTATGCTTTTTAGAGAAAAATATTCCCTTTGTCACTTCTCTGCTTCCTCTTACCCACTAAAGTAAGGACTGGGGCTCCTATGCTGCGCTGTAGCAGAAATGAGTCAGTGACCTTCCATCCTCTCTCATGTTTAGGGGTCCTAAGAGCATTTGACACTCGGCTAACTTCAGTGATGATAAAACACTGCTACATAATTCAGGGAGTGTTTCCCCAGTTATTAGTATTAAAAAAAAAATTATGACCTCACACTTGTCCATAACTTTTTGTCTCATTGCTTTTCTGTGTCTCACTACTGAGATAGATGTTCACTGATTCATTTTTAAAATGGAAGATAAGAGGTATTAATTATCACACATTCTGCTATAAGCAAATTACACTAAATTAGTCCAATAATTACAAGCTGTGAATTATCTGGTCAGGTCTGATAAATGGAAAACAACAAGAAGGTTTATACACACTTCATACTGCACAAGATCCTATTGCACATTTGCATGCATATGTTTCAAGAAGAATCTCCATATACATCTATATCTTCAGCCATTTTGCCTTTTTCTATTAAGTTATCAAAACTGCACAACATCTCTTCTAAAGAAGCCAAGAACATTTGCAAAACTTGAAGTGCATAAATTAGTGGTACTGCGTAAGACAACCCTAATTTATGCACTCGCTATGGACCCAATTAGTTCTTCTGTAACAGAATGCCAAACAGATTTTCTTAATAAAGCAGAACATATCACATCCAATATTTATAATATGCAGAGTTTTAACTCTGTCACTTCATGTTACTAACCTCAGACTTCAAAAATGAAATTCTGAAATTGGCTTTTTCCATGAGGCACTACTGACAGAACACAGGACAGATGATCGGTTTAGACAGATCAACATCATTTGAGTGCAGCTAATCGAGTGACATGGATTTACACTGGCTGAATACTTTGTGTGTCTGGATACCACAAAATGGCACAGAGGTCCTAGCAAAACCCCACAGTACTGAAGCAGACAGAACCACATTGGGAGGGCGGCCTGTAAGCTTACACTCCCTTCCTGCACCATATGATGCCTGGTCACTTCAACAGGCATTGGATTACACCTTAGTAAGAAGCTAATGGCTGTAAGGCACTCAATATGTTGATGATGCTCTTGTTACTATTTTCTTCTCTTCCAGCCCACACAGCTTAATACTTTGGTTAAGACTGAGACATGACTGAGCTCACCAGGCTCTGTCAAGGTTAAGGAAGAGTGATATGATACAGCACTACCTACTACCAGGCTGCTGACTGAGTCTTTCACACTAAACCTATTGCTATTATATCAACGCATCGTCCTCCTTTTTAAGTTAAAGTGCTGTTATTCCAGAAACTACAATTCTGGGCCTACTACCGCTGTGAGTTGTAACAGAGCCCAGCTGGTCTCCTTAGCTTCTTTTCACTGGGACTACGTGATGAGTCAGTTTGGTGACTCATGTTCTTTAATTCCTTATGGGTTTAAATAAGGCTATATACCATTGCTGATAAACAAGATCAGAAGCATCATCACTACGAACTTATAATCAACAGCCAAAGACAGTAAGAGTTGAATGGATTTTTTTTTTTTTTTTTTTTTTTTTGCCCTCGTGGAAGGAGGTTTCCCCGGTGCAAATGGGATTACAGAGCATGTTACGTAATGTTCATGTTGGCTGAAACTTGGGCCAGAGTATTAGAAGAGGACTCAAGTTTGCTGAGTTAAAACTAACACAAAAACACTTAAGAGAAAAACAATGATATGTAGAATAGCTTATAAGATTGCAGTCAATTTTTTGTTGCTGTTTATGAAGCCGACCACAAGCTGGGCCCAGAAAAAGGAGAAAGAGCAAGTGGAGTGGAGGACTACTCTGCATTCTCTCTGAAACCGATAATTCAAGGTGCTTCCACTGGTTATTTCCATCCTATATGAAATACGCTTACAATGGTTAAGAGCAAAAACAGAAGTACTAACGTACAATGGCAGAATCAAGAAGTGCACTAGGTCACATCAAATGAGAAGCAAATAATTTCAGCCTTTGGGGATTTATTTCAAGATTAATCAAGATGACTCATTTTCATATTCATGTATACGTAAATTAGCTTTGTTCTTTTGCCCAGTGACCTCTCAGTCAAGATTCTTTTAAGAGACTAAAAATTATATTACATGAACATTTTGGAGCAGAAAAGCAGCTTCATATTTCTATAGCCACAAAAATCCTACAGCAACAGACAACTAGTTATGACATAGTTGATTGAGTCAGCACTCTTTAACTGAACTTTGCATTCCACAAATATCAGAGATGTAGCCTTCCAGATCTAAAGATCTGAAATACTGGAGAAAAACACACGTCTAAAGCCTTTACTTTTTGCTCACGTATGATTTAAACATACAACTATGCAATGAAGTTTGGCATTTCTTAAGCAGAGGGCAGTATTACATCAGTAAATGGTTATTAAAGTTACCTAATCTACAGTATGTGAAATTGCATTTCTGCAGCATAAGAATACATATTCCAGTTAATTGGCTTCAGATACAGTCTCAGGAATCAAAACTATATTCAAGTTACCACAGAAAAATAATAAATAGGAAAACATCCCACTCTCCCTCCCCTGCCCTTTTCAGTACAGAAAAAATTTTCTTGGCACTTTCTCTCTTTACTTTGACCAAGTCTTTTTCTGAACTTGTTTCTCAAGCTTAATCCCAGAAGGTTTACTCTTCTCCTTGTTGTATGTCAGAATTACCAGCTCATTAAATATAGACGTATAAGGTACTCTGTCCACTACTGTTCTCTAAAAGTGAACATTCACTTGCTCCTTTAGGACCTGGTACCGAAATCCACTAACAAGAATAACTACTTCAAGTTTCCCTTTGATTCCATGATGCTTTGGTCTTTTCGGGTCCTATAATCCCAAAGAACTTCACTGTTTTACTGAACACTGCCCCTCTTAATGGAAAAGTTGGAGCTGAAAAACCTGCTGGGAGATAACATTCACCAGCAAAGGCTCAATCCCAAAACTTTTCTAGTAGTTTGACATTTGTGTAACATTCAGAAGCCACTTGATCACACAGAGATGTTATTCTTTACCAGCAAAGCAGTTCACATGGAAAGTATTATCTGTTCTTAAGTGACATTTTTCACTAAATGGAACATATAATTAATTTGGTCCTAGGCCAGACTGATCTTTTTCTTGCATGAAAATGAGTGACTTTTTAAACTCTTTGGCACTGTTTCTTCTCCTCATCCCCCTTAAGAGGAACTTTAGCTGTTTACAAAATTAATACAAGAAAATCCAAGCTGGTATGGTGACACATCATTAGTTAAAAATACATCGCAGGATAAAGAGCTTTAGTACAGAGATAGCACTGGGATTCAGAATTACATGAAAGTGGTTTGGGAAGGAAAATGAAAGTCATCTGGAAATTGGTGGGTTTTATGCTGTAGGATCAGAACAAAAATAATGCAACCATTTTGTGTATCATTATAGAAAGGGCATTTTCTACAATTAACTGACTTGAAATTACAGTCTAAGGGGTTATAAAAATGCTTGAAACATATCTATAAAAATGCAGATAGTAAACACAGTATATGAAGAAAAATTATCTCAAAAGACAAAAAGCAAACCCAAAAGCCTACAAGAGTGTAAAAACTACATGTCACTGACCAGACGCAGACTTGCATAACAAGCAAAGAAAATGCAATTTGTGAGTTACAGTAAGTTGCAGAAAACACTAAAGAAATGAAAATCCAATGAAGATGGCAGCATCTCCTTGGGAGATTCACCATGCAAAAATATAGAAGTTATTTGGCATGCATTCCACACGTATTGTCAGGCAGATTCATGCAATGAGTTCCGACAGTAATAAAAAGGCAGTATAAAATGGGGGTAACTCAGATTTACTCCAGATTTACAGTTCTGTCTGAAAACTGAAGCAACTTCCAGACCTGAATAGTCCACTGAAGAGACCTAGCACATCTCCTGCTTGAAGTAATTTGTAATGCTACATAACAACTTCTAGCTGTTGCAGGCTGTCTCTCAGCAGCTGAAGGGACAAGCCAAAGCCTGCACTTCTTTGACAAAAGACAAATATGGCCAGAGGCCTTCATAAAAAGAACACTTACAGCTGCTTAGAAATATGAAGTTCATATTAATGCAATCGAGTCTATAGCGAACACCCACAGATCAATGTTAATAAGGTAACAGCCATCCATGCTACATATGCCACAACCACAAGCCCTTCCGGTTTGGTGCACATCACCACATGCAGAATCCAGGATCCTCTCCCTGCAGGAACAGCTGAGACTTCAGGGACTGCATATGACTACATCCAGCCCCAGAGTATGTTGTAGATTAGCTGAATAGAACCTGTAATTAGGGCACCACATGGAAGTCTAACAGATGCTGAAGAAAAAGATACTGCTAAATATCAGTAGGGGACTCATACCGATACTCATACTCTGCTTCTTAGACATCTCAGTGGAGCAGTCATTCCCTTTCATTATCATTCTAGTTTAAAAAGAATTAATCAATATAATCCCCATTACAAATTGATAAACAAGACTGCAGTTGGCTATAAAATAGCAGACAAAGTACAACAGGAGCTGACAATAAGCAAAAAATAGCTAAAGGAGAAACAAGGATAGACTTTCATAGGCATCAGCGCAAGCCTGAACCAGTTCCACCATCTTGGGGCAAGCTTGTACTGCAGTTAGAATGAGCACAAGCTGGCCCAAAGGACAAGCAAGCACTTTACAATACCTGAACATTAAAGGTGGAAAAGTTTATTATCAGGAACTATAAGCAATACATTCTGCAGCATTATCAAAAAGAAGAGGAATTAATAATATGAGATTGTCAGTGGTGATGGCTAAAGTTTGCATTGAAACAACTTAATGCACAGCCAGTATATTAGACCCACAATACTGTATACATTTTGAAAAAGTCAGCTAGGAAAAAAGTCAAAGATGGCTACAGTGACATTTTATAGGTGGGAAAACAGAGGTACCTCAAATCAGCCTCTGAAGATGTTTTAATTCTAGAACAGACTGTGGCAAAACCGAGACAAAAAAACAAAAAATTAGGATACATCTGTTCAGCATGAAGTTTCTTCGGCTGAAGGTATCTCGCATATCAAAGAATAAGGTGCAGTAAAATTATGATAATTCTTGAGGAATGAGGAATGAGAGGAAAAGTGAGAAAGAACAAACATCTTTAAACTGCTTGAAGTAGGGCACCACAAAGCTGCTGATACGCTACTGAAGTTAATGGGAATTAACTAGCTGTATGATTCCATTTAAGAAAATAATATTGGAGAGTTAAGTTATGGAAATAAGCATACTAAGTGACAACTAGTATACATCTTTGCATGCTTGTAAGTGGTAATGAGTCAGAAGTAAATAGGAAAACAAAGACCTAACAGTAAGAATGCTACAGGGAAGTATCAATGGAAAGGAATTATTTTATGTGAAGAGAAAAGAACATGGAGAGTATGAGACTATAGCAGTAACTTTAAAAGTGACAAGGAAGTGAAGACAAAGTGATGGAAACAAGACAACCAGAAGTAACTACATACTAGAGGAAAAGTCATACTCCAATCCTTCCTTTATACCACATGGCATATTGAGGACAGCAGGGACTATCATTGTGTCAGCCACCACTGAGTTTAAGTACCAAAGTAACAGCATTGTAACAGGGACTACAACAAAGCACGCAATGTCTTATACAAGTTTTTCTTTTAAAAAAAGTAGTATTATGAGAAATTATTGCAAAGGATGTGTTTCAAAATGAGGAGAAAGAGCGAAGATATTCTTTAAGATGATATAAATACAATATATCAATGATCAGGTGAAAAAGTCTGAATTAAGCAAAACAAAGGATCACATCTTATTTTCCTTCTCAGTAACGCCACTAACTTCAGCTCTGCTCTTGAATGAAAGAAACCAAGAATAAAAAAAATCAAAATAGACTTTAAAATTTGGCCTAAGGAATGACTCTCATTCTTTCAGGTGGCAGATTTGTTATTTGAAGCAATACATCAATTTGCCAGAGGGAATAGACCAGGCAAACATATGTGATTTCACAAAGTCATGCTGTAACATCTTTTCCAAAAATATCATATTTAGTATATTTTGTAAAAGGATAACAGAATAAGAAGGTAACAGAATTAAGTTCTAATAAATACTACACTATTTCAATCAGCAAAGATGAATTAACTAATTATGGAATACTAAAAGCACCTTAGTTCATCGTGTACTACTTAATTTACTCCATTTATTGGGAATCGAATATTTAAAGGAGAAAAAGAATAAAGACATGCCACAAAGAACTATGAGGGCTAGATAGACTTTGATATTTCATCCAAATGTTGCATATATTTTGGAATTTCTGAGTTCTAATCAGGTAGAGGTATCACTTGTTCCAGTCTTACAATGGTCTAACACCCAGAATTTGAGCGAAGAACTTGCATATACTGGCACAATATCAAAACCTGGTTCCAAACATTTTCATACTTTATAATTTCAGCAGTGACACCTCTGTGTTTGCAGACTTGAACATTTTTTGCCTTATGAATATTTGGGTTAAGGGGCATGTGAAATGCAAAGATGGTATACTTCATTTGCATTCCTAAAGTAAATGTTTAATATTCTGGTATACTGGAATGAATTTCCTAAATGTTAATTGATGCTATTGCAAATTACCAGGGGCATAGTCAAGGTGTTTCAAACAATTGATATTTGAAAACAGCTTAGTAGCTGGTCAGAAATCCATTTGCCATTCCTGTTGTCCCACCTGTAACAAGAAATATTTATCCTTTCTTTTGCTTACTGAAAGCCTAGTAAAAGTGATGTGATTTAACCTAGCAAAAGAATAAATTCTCCTCACAAGCCTAATTTCCTCTTTTGAGGACAGGGCTCCTTTTGTGCATGTTTGAGCCCAGTTCTGATTTATGCCATGGATGTCATTGATGAAATGAGTTGAGGATGTTCAAGCTGCCTTGCCACTCAGCCTCTCAAACATCACAAGCATATCTTGAAATAATTAAAATGAAGTCTAGAAAGAAACCAACGCTTTGAGACTCCAAAATCCCAGACATGTAAAGCTCAACCCGTGGTAGGAAGCCCGAGGAGACCCTGCAGACCGAGCTAGGTCTCCCAGACACCCTGCCGTACAAACAGGACTCTAGGCACTCGGGCCAAGCGTCCCAGAAGTCCTGCCATCCTTCCATTGTACAGCAGGGCCCTGGAAGACAGTCATCATTAATAGCCTGCCAAATGAGACGACAGGAGATAAAGAAAGCTTCCAAAAGATATTTGCTTTTACTGAAAATGTTGGAAGAAATCTATTTCTTTTAAACACTTGTTTGCATGAATATCTCTTCAGTCAGATCACCACCAGCTGCATAAAAAGCTGAAGAAACCAATTATAAAAATAAAACCATTTAAGCAATTAATACATCTTGCTTACTCATACTAAATAACATGAGAACACTAACACAGGACAGCTACTCTCAGAATTACAAATTCAGCATAACAAGAGAGAATCTACTCTCATATTTGCAAGACAGACTGCATAACATGCAGAAACATTCACTGTACATCCCTATTCATAATCCATTCCTCCACTGGCATACCCATTTTCCCTTTGATTCCTCCTTTCTCTTCCTCTGCCAACAGCCAGGAGCTTGCTGCTTCTCGCTTTATTCCAGGCCTTCTTTTCAGTCCTGCTCCACAATGTATGGAAAGCTAGGTTAAAAAGAAAGATCAGGTTTCCTTTCTACAAACCTTAGTTAATGCTTATTGCATATGTATGTGTTGTCACTGTGTTATAATTTTAGGAAGGAAGAATCACTATAGCTGTCATGGTAAAGCTGTGGCTTACCTTCTTATCCTTTCATTTCTTTGTGCCGCTCACCTTCAAGTAGATTGCCTCCAACTGCTCTCTTCCTCATATTAAAGTCTGAGAGAATAACTTTCAGTATTTATAATTACAACAGCCATTGCTTCAACCAAGAGATTCTGCTTTTAACTTTGCAGCATCACATAGTCTGAATACAACCATGCAAAAGCCCTCTCTCTCTCACCTGGAAAAGCTCTTTCATGTTCATTTTGATGCTGGATTCTGATCAAGCTGCTTGAGCTGAAGAAATTCTCTGAAAATGGCTCTGTAGATTACTAATGCTTTTTGCCCTGGTTAACTATGAAACACTGAGGAGAGACATGGAGGGTCTGAAGTTTACTTATCAAGATAAAAATAGATCGTGAATTTACAGTTCTTCAATCCCAATAAAGCACACATGCTCTTTCAAATAACTCAAACTGGCACAGCCTACAAAGAGCTATCTGCTGTCTGTTAAACCCATGTGTTCTAGCAAAGCAAGAGACTATTGTAATCTAAATTGTTTCCTAAAAGGGAATTTTAAGGAGGGTAAAATGTTGCTTAAGATTTTAAAAGTTTAGCCTGTATCTACAATACCTCTAAATATTAATAAAATATGTCTTATTGAATTCAGCTATTCAAGACTCTTAAAAACAACTGATTGCTTATCTGCAAGAAAGCATACAGTGTTTCTCTTCCAGTTTGTAGGATAAGATGTGATACTTGATTCAGATTAACAATCCACTAGAAAAATGTCAAATTCACAGTCCAAGCAGAATAGGTGTGCTAGGGGAAAAAGCACATGATTCTCTGTTTACCTGTGAACATGTTGTCCAGAACTGTCATTCCAGCATTTTCCAGGAGCACTAAATTCACTTAAGTATCCCTTGAGGCATCAACCATCACAAGCTACAGGATGATGGATGTACAATCTCAAACAAATCCTACTGTGATTTTAATCGAATTACAGCAGACATTTTATTTTTTGCAGAGCCTCCAGACTCTGTATTACTTGCTTGCTTCCGGTGATTCAGCAGTTTATTTTTCAGTACAGTAATCCCTCCATAAGACAGTTTCTCATTCCTTTTAAGTAGTGCTTCTGACAGCAGCTACCCATATCTCTGTTGTTTAAGGCTCTCTCCCTTTTTTATTAAACAGAAGTAGTTTATCTTGGGCATACTCCTTTCGCTTTTGGACTCGACCACTTTTACATCTGTTAGAAGACTTCATCTTTCAGCCTTTTAGGAGTTCAGGAAGCATCCTCACAATACACTTTTTCCTCAATACTTTTAAACCTGACCTGGCTACAGTATCACAGAAATTAAAGGAGAGAGAAAGAACACACAAGAAAGGAAGCATAAAAGCTCAGAGGATAACAGGCAGACAGTGACACCTGCCTATAAGCTATCTTTGAAATGTTCTTCCCAGTATCAGAAAAATACATATTTATTCTGGTATTTACAGGGGGCCCCCCCCTCAACAAAACTACCAACTGGCTGTTTGTTATTCACCTAAAAGAGTGCAGAAAGTTCAGTTAGCCACTGAACAGATTTGATAAATTGGCATGGAATAAATATATTAGTTAAAAATGCAGCACTTAACACTGGGAAAACTTAGATTGATAATGCTTGCCATATGAATATGAACATGATGAGCTTTAAAATTAAAAAAAATTCCTTCCCCCCCAATTCCTTTTTTTTTTCCCCCCCAATTTATTGGAATTAGATTTAGACAGCTTGATACTCAAAACAAAATAAGCAAGAGTGGCTGCCAGGACTTGCCCCTCTCGGTTGGGGGGCCGGGGGGGAAACGGGGAATACATTAAAATGTATTGTTTGGTTTAGGGACTGTTTACTATAGCAATGAACACTAAAAATAGCATGTTCATTCCCTTTTGCCATGATCACCCAGCAGCCATTAGCTGTTTTTCTCAAGAAAATAATCCTCAAAACGTGAACCACTAGTGTCCAAAATATGCTATCATGCAGACTGATAAATTATAAGCTCGTCTGTAGCACTACTTTTAGTGATGTCTTATCATCAGAATTACTTTCCCCTTAATCAGAAGGCTCATGCAACGTGAAATCCTTAAATACAGAATACACCATAATCTGAAGTTAGGAACCTTGAAAAGGTTGGAAAATAGCAATCTGCACACAAAAACACAAGGTTTAGAATTGCCATCATACACCAGTCACAAGCAACAGTAACAGGACTATCGTCAGAATATATTTATGACATCTCAATCTTCTTGTAAAACCCATGATAATCTCTTTACAACATTGACCAAGTGCAGAAGAGTAGATTTGCTTTAATACAGAAATAATCTTTGTATCCGATTTCATGAACACAACGACATTGCTTACTTACTAGATATTCCTCGGCAGTGTTATTTTCAACGCCATATACACACACAGGGAACACAGACGATACTATCTTCAGTTCAGACACATTCTGGAGGACAGCTATACCCTCGAAGTTTTATGCAACTGCAAAGAAAATTCTCACCAAATTGAGCTGAACATCTAACAATTAGGTAGTCTTCCAAAACTTGCTTGCAAGGGACTTATCTGGGCAGGTGCCCATGCCTTTTTAACAACTTTATTATAAATTTTGTTCAAATATCTGATTGATACTTTTGTATTCATTATGTTCTCATGAACAAAACTCAAACCATGAGTATTCCATCATAAATATTGTTTTTATATAAGGGAAAAAGGAAGGTGACTTCAATTAATTACTGCCTTGCAATAACTAAGCATGATCTAAATAGTATGTATCAAAAAGTTGTCATTTCATTCTGCTGTAAAATTAGTGAACCATGAGGTTTAACTTCAAGGAAAGCAAAAGCTGTCTAAAATACACATACCACTAAATCCACCACAAAATAGCAATTTTGCTAATTTAGTTTTTGAAATTACTTTAGAATAACTGATTCAGTCCCAATCATTTAGGCTTTCCACATAAAGGAAAGTATTGGCAGCACCAGAAATCCACTACCATAAAAGAAGAAAGTATGCAAGGAAAGGGCTAGCAGAGAGGAGCAGAAGGCACAAAGAGAAAGGAGAGACCAGGAGCAAAGGAAACTAGAAGATAAAAGGCAACAGGATATCGCAAGTCTTGGGAGGAGAAGCAGAGGGGAGAGAACATGGTGGCAGACAGATCCTGGCAATAAGGAGTCTTAGAAAGGAGAGTTATTTTCAGTGGATCTTGAGAAGCAGAGGGAAGCCTGGAGGACACAGGCAACTCACGTGACTTTCAAGGAGCGATCTAAAAATGAAATACAGTAGACCTGCCTAGAGTAGTCCACTTGTACACACACCAACAGCACTTCCTAGGGAAGTTTGCCAGCTGGAGTGAACAGCAGTTCTTCAGATTCAAGCTGTCAATATCTACAGGACATTCACACACAAAGCAAACAGGAAACTACCACTTTGATACCCGATGCCAATGGAAAAAAAACCCTACAGTTTCAAACCACGTCATAATTAACTGCTATGCAGACTACAAAGCAGAAGACACATCCATTATAATTTTCTTTCCTAGAGCTATTGTCCAACACATTCAGTGTCATTTTCTGCACGGGAATACTTTCTCAAACACAACCGTACAGCATGTCTGCTGGTAACATTTCTAATTAAAACTGCACTGTAATGTCTGATCACTGAGCGCAAAGCACAGATGCTGCAAGCTTTCTAAGATGACTGTTAGCCTGTAGCTGTTTTAATTACCTTGACAGGTAATAAAGTAGCGTATTATAACATTAAAATGCACAAATATTTTGTTTCAAATCTGTACTTACTGAGTCATTTCAGGAAACCAAAACCAGGTATTGCTTACCTAATGGGCCAGAAAAAAAAACTCTTTACTATCACACCAAAAAACCTATAAAATGTCATATTTAACTAAGAAAATACACAGAGGAGCCCAAGAGTATTTGTATTAAACTAATTAAAATTAAAAACATATATATATGCTAATGCGAGACCAACCAGAAGACTTCGGTGAAATTTAAATCCTCAAACAAACAAGCTTCAGGCTCTCAGACCATCCCATTTAACACTAGAGCTGCACGAAGCTCCCCGCCTTCCCTCATAGAAAGATTTCCCAGTTGCGCTTTTCAGCGGGGCCAGCATTGTCCACAGCCTTGCTGGCTTCCCACAGCCTTCCCAGCACAAGAGAACCATGGCCTTACCGGAGCAAGTCCAGAATGAGTAAGTGGCTTCCTCTTTGCCTTACTTGTAACTTAGCAACTACTGCACTTTCCTTAAAAACAAAGATTTGAAAATCCACCCATCCCTTAAAGCTGAGAAATGTATAAAACCTGAATTAGCACAACTCCTGTAAAGGTGCTTGAGCCAAGCACAGTAACACGCACAACTCCACACTTCCCTAAAGAATGCACTTTGCTTAGTTCTCTCAAAGGAAAGATGCTTATTTCCAGGTCCGTAAGCATGCTGAGGTATGTCACCAGCCAAATATCAGATCAGCAAGGAGCAGATTTTAGAGATAAGGTTTATACAAGCTCTCTACTCATTACAGCTTGGACTTCTTTCCTTGCATGTGGTTTTGATCAGTTCGCTATTCTGACCCTTTTTCCCCATAAGCCACACACACAAAAAAATTCTGGTTCACACTACTGTAATCTAAATATTAAACACTGCATCACCTAGCTTTTCAGCGCTTGCATTCTCAAAGTACTTATTCACACTTAATTTTTTAATACCACTTCACTGCAAATGCCACGCAGGTTTGTATCAGAGAACTGAGGTATTTAACACAAATTCTGATTACATTCTTTATTAACAATAGTGTTTACAAAATAGCAAACTGTTTTGTAAACAGAAAACAATTTCCATGCTTCTGTCTGTTGTTTTAGCAGTGTTCGCAAGCCGGTAATAGCATGCATATACCTGTCTGCAGTCTTTCACATCTGCTGTCAAACTGACACACAAGGATTTTGAATGCAGAACACAAGCACAAGAAAGTCTGCAACCTAGAAATAATGTCCCCAGATTCTAATTCTGCGGTTCTTATTCAGGCACAATTAATCAAGGTTGCCTAACTCTTCAGAAATACTTTCATCAGCAGATTGAAAACATTTCCCAATGACACAGGTATCAGTATCACTTTTTACCAGTGGGAAACTGGCAACGAGTAACCCGAGAAGGGGCTGTGAGGCTAGCTCGGGAGTACTACCCAAAGGGATGAGGAGTCCATTATTCAAACTTATCTTTTATATTAAGAAATAAGCTTTTCCTTTCATATCACCAAAAAGTGATATATCACAAAATTTATCATACAGTCTTTGAAAACCTCAGATAGCTTTTCAAGTTTAAGAAGGTCCATGATGAATAAAAATAGTTTCCTTAATCTAAAACAGTGTATCAGTTAGCATTTTAAACACCCATCACTGCAGAGAAACTTTTGAATTACTCCAGGAAAAAGAACAATTAAGAAATTAAATATTTTGATGACAAGCTGTCTGTAACCTCTCAGAACAGATACAGCAATGATGTCTAAAACTAAGGAGGAAGACACAAGGGAAGCAGTTTTAAGAGATTATTAATTCATTTTCACATTTATTTCTACATATTTCATTGTAAGCTCTGAAGAGGTTTTGTACAGGTTCTTTCAGATCCTTTCAAGAAATCAGAATGTAATTCATACTCAGAAGTATATTCTTTTTTGGTAGCAATTTTATCTGTGGAGATTGGCTAGATCAGCTGAGCTTGGTGAACTACAGTTACCAAACAGGTCAAAGACAATGCAACAGGGCTGCAAAGCAAACTGCAGCAAAAAAACGCACATCCTTCTACTCTATTTTACAGAGAAGTAAAATTGTACCAGAAAACCCAAGAAAACTTTGGTTATACAGGACGAAACCTGCCTGTCAACTAACAATACTGACTCCTTCAGACTTTCAAACTTAGATGCTATAAAAGCAATCTGAGTTTCAGAAGCACCACAGTTTACACTTGAATTATCAAAATAAGAGTCGCTCCTTCAATGATTAACTGAATACCAAATTTGAAAACCACACAAAAGAGAGGCAAGTCAGAATACACTAACAATATGCATCTACAGCATTCTGTAAAAGGTTCATTCACTACATATGTTATTTTAAAACAATGGTCTATTTACAAAAAAAATTTCTGAAAGCAAGCTTCTGTGGGTTCCATGTTTTTGATTAATATTTCCAAAATACAATTACATAAAATGCAATATATGTTAAAGAACTTAGATGCAGACTGACACACTTCCAGTTAAAAAGGTAAACAAAACCTACTGCCAACGTATTGAGAAACCAGAGGGACAGATTCTTTAGTCTAAGCCATGAACAGTTAATGCAAAGAATGTCTAGATAGTTTGTGGAATGATTTAAGACTGTAGTAAAAAAATGAGTATCAGTGGACAAATCAAAATTAATATCAGAGAAATCATTACATACCCCAGTGCATATGTAGTCTTCAGTCAAATTTCCAGTACCTGGAAGAATACATACAGAAAGTCAGGTACACTGATGTTTTAAGTCACTAAATTCATTCTTATGCACGCTAATTTACTTTGCAAAGAAAGAGAGGCTGTCTTTGATTATTTTTAGTTTGGTATTTTCAAAGTACCACAAGACAGAAAGCAGTACACTGGCCAGACACTCCATAGGGTTTTTCCACCATGTGATTCACAGCTTTCTTCTACTTCACTGAGGTCTCCTCCTCAGCAGGCTCTTGGCAGCCTACACCATTCCCCAGCCCATTGCCACCACATACAGCACACGGTATCCCGGAGTTCAAGATTGCTATTTGGGGCTATTTGAACCTCCTCTTTTCAACTGTGAGGATTTGACTACAGCCTGAAAAAGTTTTTCAGCCTTCTAAAGCTTCTCAGTGAACCCCCGTTTTTTCCCCAGTGTGCAAACGCTCTTGGTCTGCCAAAGCTGCCCAGATCCCCGGCTTTTTCCTCCATCTTCGTTACCTCAGTGTCACTGTCGCTAAACAGACTAACCAACAAATGGCTGAGGCATGCTCATTTCCCAAGAAGTTTCAATGCAACAATTAGATAATACAAGTTACTTGCTACGCAAATTCTGGAAAGTAGAAATACAATGGGAAACAATATGCATTTTTATCATATAGGTTCACACACTCAGGAGCTGGCTACATTGTGGCAGACGCAGAAATTGTGTTTATGCAATCAGAATTGAATGAGCACAATAATGCAGCAGTACTGAGGGAAAAAAAATGATAGTTGGTGCCAAAAGCACCATGCATTCAACTATCAACACAGCCCAGTCTATCACAAAAAAAGTCTTATTTTTAGGCCAAACTGTCAATGTATGTCATCCATTTCCAAACACAGGTTAGGTTGCAGGTCATACTACTTCTTGTAGTGGAGAATTCCCTACCAACAAGCGTGCCACTCCTGTTTCTATTGAAGTCTGTAATAAAGTTGCTATTGAAGTCACTGAGAATACAAAAGGCTTGCTAAAACTACATCCACGTATCAGTCCTGCTGAGTGAGTTTTTGCACTAAGGAATTATGTTACTGCTAGTCTACAGATATTAGGGGTACGTTTAACAAATATGTACCACGGATAGGCAATTAGAAGCTTTTGGTAAGGACTGGCTGTGACATTTTTCAGCCTGCACTTGAGTTATGCTGAAGCTGAAAGAGCAAGCCACGTGCTGGCTTTAGAGGCTTATCTTTGATTTTGCATAGCACTAGTTTTCATCCAGATTCGCTGGAGGAAAGTTGTCTTCCAGTCCAAGCACAAAGACTTGATGGAGGAGCATGTGGGATCCAATAATACAGCTCTGAGAAGGAGAGGAGCATTCACAGAGAAACAGGCTTCAAGGAAGCCAGAGCTAGATGGAGTCCCATGGAAGCAAGCACAATAGACAAATATTTGACATTCAGAGCTATGTTAAGTAGATATCAAGAGGAAATGGAGGGTTTCATACCAATCAGAAATATTCCTCTATCTACTGTAACTGCTCAAGTCATCACTTCAGTCATACAAAGTTTAAGAGAACACTTTATACAAGTTAAAAATGTTCTAATGTCAATGTTGCTACATGCTTTAGATACCTACGTATCCATCCCTTGTTACTGAAAACAAAAGCAAGCCTTCAATTTCTACCTTTGAAAATTCAGATCTTCTCTACAATAGACTCTCTGAAGGACCATTGAACATGCTTTGGTGCTCTACCCCATATGTCCACACATAATATAAGCCTCTACAACAGCAAGGCTTTTAAAAGAAAGAAGGTGCTTTAACAGTAAAATTGAATAAAACTGCAAAATATAAAAGTATTTTAGAGACCAAAAACACTTTAGCAGTTGAAATTAAACAAACAAGAGTTTAATCAGGAATAAAGGAACAAGGATATTTAAAACTCAATGTTAAGCATTTTTTCATTTCAAAAATGCCAAAATACCACTTGAAAAAATGCTGGGGACTTTTTTTTGTTTGTTTTTAAACACCAAACCGGAGATATTCCACCTTCTATGAATCAATCCTCTTGCCCCATTATGTAAATTAATCCCCACATACTACATTCTTCCTTATTTCAAGTTCTCTGCTCTTAGACAAGTTCTAGTTGCATTTTTCCATTGTCTTCCTTGAGCTTTCATTTTAACATAAGTCAACTCAGTACAGTGTGATCCAAGTCCACATTTTTTTTAAGGTGTTTCTCAAATTGATCCTAAGAAAGCTTAAAGGTTTCTCTGAAGGTTTTTTTTTATTGCAGGCTGTTAACAGTGTCGATGCTCTGCCTTCAGCATTAAGCACTTCACGAGAGTCAGAAAATACACCTTTGAGAATTAGCTTCATTTCTGTGAATCCACATGTATCTTTATAAACTGATACGTCTCTTAAGAGAGATTTGTGATCTCAAGATGCCTTTGAAAGAATATTCTCTTCCTTCCTTTCTAGGGTGAAAGATAAATTCAGAATAAAGTCACTAGGCATTAAACAGCAATCCATAATCATTGACATGAATCCTTTTGTAATAGCACCACTTCTCATTCATGGAAAACCCAACGTGAGAGCAGAAAATCAGGACCAGATGCTACCAAGGATATGTGAGAACCTGTCTGTAAAAAGCAGGTGTATAAGCTAAAGAAACTTTAAGCAAATTCTTGCAAGAGTCAAATACTTTCCATGATTTTAACCTTACTGCTGTATACAGTTAAGGTAAAAGGTCTAAAACAACACAAATTCAAAACCAAACACAAATTCAAATGGATCTGAATGCACAACATCCCCTTAGGCCTTTAGACGTTTTTCCTAAACACGAACTCTAATAAAAAAACACACACACACAAAAAGAAACAAAAACCTCATACCATACATAAACACACACACATACTGAATAACCAAAGTCTCCCGAAAACCTCAAACATCAGAGAAAGTGCTCTGCATTTATCTGGGTTCTTGATTTGTTTTTTATTTTACCATGTTCACTAAGAACTTCTTAAAGAAAAACCTCATATCCTAAAATCTGTGAGATGACAGAAGAGGTATTTCCATTTTACCTTAGAAGCATATGCTCAGATTTTTCTCCAGCCACCTTTGTTCCAGTTCCTCTTACTGCAGCCAATAAAAGCACGGAGTCATGTTTTCACACATGCCAATTCCACTAGGTTAGATTTTTCTTTAAAATAAGCTGATAGGGCAGTTACACTATCAAATGTTGGATCAAAAACCCCCAATTGGCTAGTCAGAAACAAACACTCAACAAAAACAAAAGGTCCAATAAAGTGAAGATCTTACCAAAACAAAACACCTCCAGGAACACACATACATTTGGCATGAAAAAAAAGGTGTACATTACAGAAGACTGAAAAAAATGGAGTGTTTGACATTTAGCATATCCTACGGACACTACAGAAGGAGTTAGCTGTGCATGAAACATACTTTCCTGCAGAAAAATTAGGTTGATGTTAAAATTATATTATCTCAGCCAAGAAGTGCCACAAGGAATAACACTTCCCCCTGCAGTCTTTCAGACCATGACTCATCCCAACTTCTGCTAATGTAAGTAGTATTTGGAGGTAAAATGCATCGAAGAAATCATCATTAGACCTACAGAGGAAAGAGTGCTTTCTTACAAAGGCACAACTGTCCCAAATGACCTTCAGAAACACTGGGGGGTGGGGGGGTGGCTTTAACACTCTAATGCCTAATGGGGGGGGGGGTAGGGTGCTCATGCAGGACTCTGGACCAAGTCTTCATTTCTCTCTTCTCCCACAATCTCACCAAATTCACTTACCACTAGTCTACTACTGCTTACTTCTGTTGGAACTGCTCGCATTAGGTAGATATTCACTTGGGAAGGCAATCTCATCTCCCTCATGCCCATTGAGTGCTATGGCCACCGAACAGTTCCGGGGCAAAAGGAAAAGGAGACTGGTTAAAAAATAGCTGCATTGTAACTTCTGTCTAATTAACGGATCAAGCCAGCAGCACATACTTACTCAAAAGCCTGGAGAACTTGCAGCTTCCAACCACAGATATGCTTCTGCAGACAATTCCTTGAAACACTCTGCACTGTCAGAGAGGTACTGACTTGAAAAATACAAAACGGGCAAATGCAGAAGGTTTTACTTTCAGTACAGGATTTCATCCCAACAGTAATTGCAAAAAGCTGAATACTGCTCTTTGTAGTCATGTGTTTGAGATGGTGATTAAAGTAATTGCACTTTATCCTCACAAGCTGCACTGAACCTGGATTTTCAGGCTTGAAAAGCTAATGCATTTAAACTATGTTACCACCAAGCAGTCAGCAGCACCCAAGCAATTTTGCTAAACAAAAAACCTCCCATTGCTTAGAGGAATTGGTCACAGCTGCCAATCAGTTCAAATGCACACTTCCTCACTCAGCTAAAGAACGCACTAGAACTCATACCCGAGCGAAACAAAACAGTGCTCTCCTAGGGAACGTTATGTAATGCATCACAGTAAAAACAGTTTAGGAGCTTCAGTATTTTCTGCATCCCTTCAAGAACTTCAGATTGCAGATGTGAATCATCTCCAAAGGTAGAGACACCAACACTCTCAGTGTCATCACGCCAGCCATCACTCCAGTTGTTCTCTCAGCTATGACTTGCAAAAAACCCTAAAAATAATTCGGTTTTAAGTGATCCTCATTTTACATAAAAGAATAGCACATACTTCAAGTAAAAAATTCACTTCAGGACAAAAATAAGATATTTCAGAGAAATACTGCTTAATTGCACAAAAAAGTGTTTTTCAGGTGAAGGCAACTCCTTGGGAGTTGGCCACCAGAACTACTGATGAGAGCCTGAAGAACATCTGATCTAGTCTGCTGTCAGCAGAAATCCCTATATTTCTCTCCAAGTTTATATTGACACACTAATGCAGACCAAGCAGAAAGCAGCTATCCCACAGGAAGTTGAGCTGAGTTTCACATCCTGGAAATCTATGGAGTCTCAATTAGTATAATACACAAACACTTATATTCCTAATGCATTATCCTCAGAGCGCTGTCTATACAGTAAGGGTAATGCTATCTCCCTACACCCACTTCCATCCAAGGCTCAAATCTTCTACCGAGTCAACACATCTAAACATCTCTGATGTTCTGGTAAATACGTGGTTACACAGAAGCATGCCTGCCTTCCTCAATCACCTTCCTTATTCCTACGGAAAGATCACCAAAAACAAGTCAAGGAAACCTTTAGAAAAGGGGAAAAAACCCAACTGGTTGATGGCAGGAATGTCATCATTGTATCAGGCCCTGAAACCCCCAAACAAAATTTCCCTTCGATCACCTCAAACGTATCAATTCATTCACTGATTTTTAAATTTATTTTTTCTCCCAGCTCTATTCCAGGCATATGTTCACATTACTGGCCTTTTCTGGCACTGTTTTGTATTGCCTGCAGAACCAACAGGTTAGCTGTGTTCTGATTTGCTGTCTTCCAAATGCTGTTTTTAAAAGAAAGCTTAAATCAGGAAGCTTTGAGACTTTAAATCTCCTATCTCAGTTTCATTCCAATCTCAGATTAGGCATTCCAGAAGCCCACAGAGTACAGATTTGTCTCTGAAATCCACTGTAAGTTGTTTAAGAGTTTCCTTGGTTTTGGTGTCTAATATGAACTTAATACCCTTTGAACCTTTCACACTCTCTACAAATGCAATATTCTTCACTTAACAAGCTGAAGAGCAGCAAGTCTGCTAGCCTACAGGCTTATTAATATCAGTTACTACATAATCAAGTGCTTCTGAATCCACTCTTGCTTATTTTCATTTTCAACAGTCCTACCAGCCTTCATGAAGACAGACGTTCACTGATTTGCTCCTATTGCTTTCTGCATTTCTGCTCCAGGAGAACATTTATCAGAGCAAACCCCATGCCCGCCTACATGTCTTTTGCCTAGTCCCAGCTCAGCTGTCCTCTTGAAAAGAAAGCAGGAGGACACTTAACTCTGAAGCATCACCCAATTTTACTACTTACATCAACAGGTGAACAGTGAGTGGTCCAGCAAAGAGGATGGACCACAGCATTAACCACATTTCCTTAGAGGCACACATCTTGCACAACAGGGAAACCACATTTTATTCATCCTCATCTGCCAGCTGCAGCTGATATATTACAAAGCCCTTCCTCAGGAACATTTGAATCCTTGGCATGCCTCCTATTCATGAATTCAAACATTGTTATTAACACAGACTGATGATGGAAGCTAAATGGAAGAGATAGTTTTCAGAAACTGAAATATAAATCCAGAATATATTTGTCACAGACATTTCCTGTACATTTAAGCATTGTTTAGTGAGTCAGCCAAAAGCATTTTCTAAGTGTAATCTCTCTCATGTAAAAAGAGCTCAAAGCCTAATCACCATCATAGCTCTCCCAGGGTTTGATAGGTTTAACTTCAAAGTAAAATGTTGCCAAAATAGAGATCTCATGTGGTTTATTGTAACAAAAAAGTGAAAGTTAAATGTATCAAAGGGTTATTTTGGGGTAGCAGAGTATTTTGGTCTCATCAAGTGGAAAAGAGCATTACACATTTATATTGGATTTTTAGGCTTTATAATGCAATTTGTTTGATGTCATTTGCTTCACAATTGGAAAGAACATTGACCTGCATGAATGCATATTGATAATAACATGATCTTTAGACACCAGAATCCTTTGGAGAGATTGTGAAAGAAATCTGGAAGTGATTCACCAGCTGGTTCATGAATTGAACCTCTAAGCCACATAGCCCTTAAAATTGTCTTTATTATTTAAAGTAGATTCTTTATTACTTAAAATAATCTCCTGCTCCATCAGAACAGGCTCAAAATATACTGCTTACCAAATATACATAGAGAAGGGGCACAAACATGAAAAAGATGCTCCTTCAGAAGCTATTTTCCATTGTAAAAATACAGACAAAGAGTCAACGTATCAGTAAAAAGCCCAACTACGGGCAGCTGCCTCTGGAGAGGACAGTGCGTTCATCACCTTTCCACTTTAAATGCAAAGTAACGAAATGCATTAAATTGTTTTGCATTGTCTGTGAATGATACTCCAGTCTCTTTGAACTGCTGATTAAGAGATCCTTTGCTCATCTGCATACAGTACATCAACCCAGCCACTTATCACAAAAGGTTATTTAACAGAACATGTCAGGCTTCAATGATACAAATGGAAAATTCACTGCAGATACAGTCAGTTCTGTTTTGCCTGCGAGTTTTTTCATTACTAAGATATTTAACTTCATTTTTGCAGCTGACTACAGCTTGTCTTTCAAGCAGACAAAGGGAATGGGTCATACCAACTGCTCACTGAACTCCTCCCCATTTTATTCACCACCACTAAACTACAAGCTTATAATCATTTTAATCTTTAATGAGATGTCAAGACCCCATATAGTAGTTCTAATGCTGTATGAGACCCAAGTTTAACTCTTCACCCCGATCTTTCGCTCTGCAGAACAGAAATTGTTCTCTGTACCAAACAAGAAAGATGAGCAACATCAAAAAAACCCACAAAACAGGCACCAAGTAAAGTCTGCACAGCTTGTAACAATTAGGAAACTTGGTGCTTAATTTCAACCTTGCATGTTATAGCATTTGATTCTTATTGGAGATGACAATTTAGTGCGTATCTGCAAGCTAAGGTATGTAGTCATGCAGTTCCATCTGCTATAAATGAAGACCTTAAATATTTACTGCTAGTAAACATTTTAAACTTTAAGCAAGATTATCTTTCTAATACTCAGCAATGTGAGATCTTGCGACCTTTTGCGCTGAGAAATAATCTTCTGCAAAAAGATAAAGTGGATGTACGCCTACATTCTACCCTTGCTGGAGCTACAACTCCATCACCATTAAATTGTTTGTTTTTCCTTAATTTGTTCCCTGTTCTTACAAGCCAGGTGACATTTCAGATCGCCCACATATTCCCTCAACACCATGTTCTCCAAAAACAACATCTTTTACTTTCTAAGCTGAGTACTTACAGAAATCACTAACTTACCTAACTAGGTCACAGTGCACAGATACATTAAGTCTTCAGATGATTTCAAAGTTAAACACAGGCATATCAAACAAAACATGCATCTGCCAATGCTCAGCTCACACTCTTTTATAATAAAGCAACAGTAGGAATATGACACCTGACTTTACGTTGCTTTATTCAGCTAGCATGGATCAAGGTTAGAAGCAGGTTAGATGGTACTGTCACATCTCTAGTTCAAGGGTAGAAATTTGGACTAGAAAAATAAGTACATCGATGAACATATACTTTGAAAGTTGCCACCACAATTACATGCTATGTTTGTGGTGCCTGTTTAGAGCAGAAAACAGACAGCCAGGGTGATCCTGCTCATCTCAATGTAACAAGTTAAGGATTCTTTATTTTTTTTAATCCATTGTTCTCTGTGAAGAGGAGGGACCACTTAAAACTTCGGTAGCCCATATGCTGTTGTATTTCGATTATTAATGTTCTGAAAAGTAATGGAGTGACATTAACAGAGTCTCTTTTCTTAGAGACTCACTGCCACCATGCCGGGGGGGGGGGGGGGCAGGGGGGATGGCTGCTGCAAGCATGACCCCAAGAAGAAACTAGGAAACTAATTTTGTCTTAGGTAGAGCACTCAGCCGAGAGGCAGTGAATTCCCGTGTCTGATTATACTGTCTTGAGAAAAAGCATTGTTTCTAAAAATGCTGAACTGTAAACAATCTATTGCATAATCAATCATTAAGACAATCAATTTAGCAAGTCCTGGGTGCCAGCTACACACGAGGGAAAAATATCAACAATACCCACAAAAGCTACCTTAACCTTAACCCAACTAACAAAAGTGTTTATATACAGTGTCTGGAGAAGAGGAAACCGATACCATCAATGGCTTGCAGTCTTAACATTCGGAGAACTAGCCAAATACTTCTTTTTTGCTGAATTCAGTAAGCTCTAAGCAGCACATAGCAAGGAAGGAAATAAAAAGGTAATAACTGACAATGCACAATGCAATAGCAAAGACCTCACGAAAGTTTCCAAATTGCAGAAGAATGTCATTAGTAAGTACAATGATTCTTACTTTTCATGAGACAGCATTCAGCATTTGCTGTTCTGTGCAATTCCATCACTAATCAGAAAATCACGCTATGAAAACACACCTTAGTCAGAGGTTTCTCACAAAGTATTCATGAAATACTGAGGAAGAATAGAGAACTGATCCTGGATAAATAAAATTGCTCCTTGTTGCAAGTTCTTCACAAATGATCAGTTTATAGATCAAACTAATCAAAACATCCAAAAATCTCATAGCTGAACAGCAGCAAACAGTGAATAAATTTAGGCATAAGCTAGAAACCCAAGACCAGGAACAAAAATCAGAAAGGACAATGGATGTAACAGAAATAAACCTTATCTGAAATAAACTGAAAGACCACAAGTCATTCAAATGGGAGAGACCAGACTGTCCTCCATCCAAGGCAACTGAAAGTGACACACACAATTTAAAGTTCAGAGATGCAGAAAATTTGTGTGCTTCGTTTGAGAGCTTCCATTTAATAAGTAACAAGTAAAATATTTTCATTTAAAAGAAAGCATAAAAACAGTAGGCAAGACCTGGACAATTGGCAAGACTAAAATACTTTGAAGCAAAATACAAGCAAAAAGCCACAAACACATGAAACACACTAAATACACACTAACAGTCAAAATCAGAGAGGAGCTTAACATACAGTAGAAAATGGTTTACTTTAGTCTTCAACTAATTTTAAAACTGAATTTCCTAAATCTAATCAGAAGCAACAACAGATACCCTGATGCTTTTCACAAAGCACCACGGGCATGGCTCCTTCCAGCAGGAAGGATGCTTCTGCTCCCCAGCTCCTACATTAATGCCATGCAAAAGAACTGGGGAATATATTTTTATTTCCTCTTGAGTCACCAGGTTATGATGGGGAGGGGAGGCAGGGAATCTGCTGCAGTGTAATCTATCCACATTTGGAAGTGCAGAAAGCTATTAGTCTGTGTCCCAGCGATACCAAGCCTTTTTCATACAAACTGCAGAACAAGCTAAGCTACCCAGCCTTGACATCTGTCAAAACAGAGCAGGTCTCAGGCAGCAATTTATATGGTTTTTTTCCCCCCTTGTCTCCTTCCAGAGGCTCAATTCTTGCAGCAGCACCATGAATAAACAGTTATTTTCAGGGAAAATTAGAGAAAATGAACTATAATAGCCTTAGGACTTGCCAAAATCCCTTTATATATATACATATATATATACACACACACAGGTGCATGTGTGTATAAAACACTTTTATGCGTTGTTACTGTGTTCTACTCCTAGAAACTTACCACTGCAGCACTTTCCTCCTGTTTCTGATTCACCTGTTTTGCCACCACGTCCTCTTCACTGCTACTCCCATTTGGCTTCATCAGGCAATTAGCAACGAGCTCAGCCGCAGCTAACAGATGCACGGGGCGCAGGGAAACGCGCGCAGCTCGTGCTCCCCACTCCCGCACCCGGGGTAACCTAAACACAGGAATCTGTTTGGCTAAGTTCATTAATATGTCAGCACTCGGTTGTACCACGCTGTCACAGGCAAAACAGTCTGGACTCTGGGAATTTCACTTAATTCAGTGCCAATTAACAAATTTTTAATTACCGATATGGGTATTGAGAAACGACGAGGACAACTAAGCACTTTGGGAAACGCCTTTCCTCCTCCTTTCCCCAGGCTCAACACCTCCTCCCCCGCCCAGCCTCCGCCGCCCTGGATGTTGGCACACTTCGCCCCCTCAGTGAGGCGGGGGGCAGCTCCTAACGGCCTCGGCTGCTCTGCCGCGGGGCTCGCTGGAGCCCCTGCCCCGCCGCGGGTCCCCTCAGAGGCACCTCCTGCGCCCCGCCTCGCTCCTCCCTCCCTCCCGCCTCCCCTGCGCTCGCGGCCACGCCCGCCCTGAAACACCTCGCCGCAGCCGCGCGCGCGCCTCTGATTGGCTGCCGCTTTGGCGCCCAGGGGCGCCACACGCTCCTCTGATTGGCTGCCGCTTTGGCACGCGGGGCATCGTTCTGACCGTTAGAACCGGCTGTGACCGGCGCAGGGCGGGCTGCGGCCCTCTGCAACCAAAACCCTGACATTTATACCCAAAGCACACTGCTGACCTAGTGCAGCTTAGTCATACCTTCAATAACATTTTTAACATGCATATAATTCGTGTCATGATAAGAAGTGGGCTGGGTTTGCTTCTCTACACAGTCAATGGTCTATTTAGAACGAGCTAAGCACGATATCTGCTTCCATGCACGTTAAAGCTGGTGCATGAAAGTAACTTTTCAGCCTCCTTTATTATTTCAGTAACCACCAGTTTAAGCAACACAAGCTATAAAGCACAGAATTTTTAGTTCTTTGCTAGTAGCGCAGGATTTTTTCAGTTCTTAGCTAGTAGCTGGTACTTCTGCCATGATTTTTTGGCACCTGACAAACTTGAGCAAAAGCTAAGGCTACACTACAATAGCAAACATTAACAGGAGAATGCTCTTCAAACACTAATACTCCCAACAGCTTCATTTTGATGGGGTGACCATCTCCCTTAAGCTGATGCAGACTACAGTGTATAGCAGCGAGATCAAAGAAAAGAGAAGGCTAGTGGCCTCCAAGAGACCTCCTCAGTGATTGCCAGGATCACAAATAACCCTTGCGACAGAAGACAAAAATCCTATTCGCGAAAGTCAGAACGGGGAACTCGGCAACACAGCAAATCCCTTGCAACCATGATAAAAGCCAAACAGCCTTTTCAGCTGGGTGGACAGAACATCAAGAAGAGCAAACCTGATCCTCTGCACATTAAAACATTGCTACATCATTTTTCAGTCCCACTGGTATTCTGGCAATCTGCGGTGGCCATAAAAGAATTCCCCTACAGAACTATAGATAAGGGCAAAGCATCCAGGTTCTCAAGAAAAAGGAAAAAAGCCCCAGGGATGTTACGGTTTTAAATAAAAGCAACCAAACTTTTAAAATACATATGCTGGGGGGGCAGCGGGGCACAGTTGCAACTTTTTTCTCACTAAGTAGAAGGAAGCTACCTCCTACAGATGAGTGGAAACACTGAAGCACAGTATGTGCTAAAAGGAAAGTGCTGACACATACACTGGTCCCAGATGCAGAGAAGAACAGGCACCACAGAGTTACAGAGCTAAGGAACAAACTACTGGCTCTTGTTGCTTTAAACCTGCACATTTGCCTTCCATTTCATTGCACTATTATGTAGCTTGAAGCCTTTCAAAATACAGAAACTTTGCCATGGTTTTGTACCACCCTGCAGTGGAACAGTGGTGCAGATCACCGTAGGATACATGGAAAGGCTGCAGACGCCGTTGAGAGCATCACCAACCCCACGGGCTCGTGCTGCGCATTGTAGCAGTTGCCACCTAGCAAGATTAGAAAGGCAGACTGCTGGCTGCTGCTCCAATAAGCATATGCTTGAGAAGCTTGAACAGTTTGGAGCAATATTTGATATCCTCCCAGCAGCTCTGCTTCCTCGACGACAGCCTTGACTGGCAAAATAGCCAGTTGGTTAATTACATTGTTTCACCAAACACTTACTTTTATTAAAACAGATTTGTTGTGGCTGCAGTAACATGATTGGTTATGTGAAAATATGTTCTATTCTAAAGGCAAAAGGGAGAGCATCAACTTTTCCCATAATATGGAAAAATCTGCAAGTAAGTAGAGATAGTATCTAAGGTCACAGATGCTGAAATTCAAAGGTATACATAGAGTGTAATATAACATATAAAATTATCTACATATGCACATAATTTACTTTATAAAAATGAGGGTTCTGTAAGATGGTATATATCTCGCATGTCTTTATATATTCCACATAAAATGCACTGAGAAAGTTAACTCTTACACATTCGAAATTTTCAGAAGTTAAAATACTTACAAAACTTCAATTTTGTTCTGTTGTGCATTACACTTCTCGTTCAAACAAAGTATTTAACTAAAGCCTTGGGTTAAGTGCAGCTCAGAGGTAAAACAAATATAACTTGTAGCAAAACAGCTTTGCTACTTCTACCCAATTTAAAAATCAGATTCTGACTTTCTGAAGTCACTGTATTACTGCAATTAAGTTAGCTAGCAAGTGTTTGAGGGAGATTAAAATTAGGCTGCTCAATTTTTTTCTATAAATATTTTAAGGAGTACTGAACTTTTTACAGAAATCCTGCTTTTGTCAAGATTTTTTTCCCCCCAGCACAGAGGGTTGTTATGCTTTTGTTTTTAAACAGGAAGTTTAAGTATTCAGCAGGAAAACCCACTTCTGACCAGTTCTAACAAAAAAACACTTTGTCATTTAAAATTCAGATCAGTGTCAAAATCAATCACATCTCTTGCTTTTAATTTTACTGCTCAAAGATGGCATGTAACATTAGGGATCTTATTATATTGTAACTGGACCCAAGTGTAGCTGATTCATTTCCTCCTCCCACTCCTCTTGAAAGAGTTAAGCCCACTATCTGCATCTTCAAAGTCATTATTCTATCAATATGCTGAATAATTTAGTAGGCAGCTGTTTGACTTGACATTTTTATACAGGCCATAAACTTACTAATACACTGAAACCTATGCCTTAACTAGTATTTCCACATGGTAAAGTAGTTCAGGGACCAAGCCACATACATGCTGCTCACAGTTATATGCCACAAACCTGCCTGAGTTTCACCTGGCTTCCTAGCTATTTTGCACATATTTTGATGACTGAGAACAATTCTCCCCTACCACCTCCTACAGAATCCATAGCTTGCGTTAGTTACGTATTTGTAGCTGAATACTGATAACATGAGCTTCAGAATATCTGTATGAGGTTAAAGATATTACTTAATCCTAGAAGTTTAAGCAGTTTATGATTAACATTGGGCTATCTCAAAAGCAGGAGGTATGCAGATTTTTTTTTTTTTTTTTTTTTTTTTTAGCAACCATTCATGGCCATCCATGCACAGAGTTTTGAGCCTCTGACTGGCTCACAAGGAACTGGGCCAAGAACCTGAAGGAAGTCATGCAGTTTATGTTTCAAAAGAGATGTGGAAAAAAAAAATCTATCAGTACATTTACTGGATAAGCTGTTCCCATTTCTTTCCAGTATTCCTTCCAATGTTTACCAAAATGTTTTGAAATATACATATACCAATAAGAGAAAGAAAGAACAAGCAAATAAAATAAGAATAGATGGCAAAAATACAATGCAAAAGTCTCAAATGCAGAAACTCTAGTGAAGAACATTTAAAACCGTGTTGCATAGAATAAATCCTCTTTTATCTATTTCTACTAGAGCTTAGCTATGAAAAAATCCTAGCTCATAACACTTCTCTATAGTTTGAACAGGAATTAACTAAAATTTTCTCTAAAGCCAGTCAAAACTTCAGAATTGTGGTAGAAATTAGAGACCACCTTTCAGAGGTCAACAGCATGCAAAACATTTCACAGGAGTCTCCTTAGCTACAACACTTCTCTGAGTGGTTACCTACTCCTATCAATATATTTTTTTACCTAAAGACCTCTCAGCACCTTATAATTATTAATTTTTGTCTTCTCATCAGCCCTATCGCACAGATATTAGGACTTACATTTCTTATACATGAGTAAAGATATCTTGTTTTCTGGACACTGAGCAACAAGTCAATAACTAACTCCAGGCAAAACACTTGTATCTTCTATAAGTCAAAGCATTATCCACATAATAATTTTACCAGCAGAGCTGTGTAGGCAAAACCACAGTAAAAATAAATAAATAAATAAATAAATACAAAAATATTCTGAGAAACAGGACTCAACAGACACATGATTAAACGTAAAACTTAACCCTGCTTTTTGACCAGAGCAATTTACCTTATCCTGTGCACAATCCTTAGAAAGGACAGATACCACCCTCACACAAGAGCCTCATTCCGCCATCTTCTAAGATTGCTAAAACCCTTCCGCAGTCCTTTTGCCAGCAGAAATTTTTCCCTGAACATCCCTGCAGGGCCTCACTCAGCTTTCTAACCAGTGGAGCAAGCGTTGACTCCCCTCAAAACTCCTCTGCCAACTCACCGTGGGACAGGTCACAGCATAGCTCTTTCCTGCTCACAGCTCTTGAACTCTTCTGCACAGAGACAAAAATACTCTTCCCTCTCCCAGGAAAGGCCTGAAGCTGCAGGCTGCCTTTCTAATAAACTCCCCAGAGAGCTAAATCTCCTCCCCTCGTCCCCCTCAGCAGGCACAGGTGTGCCTTCGTTCTCCTAACAAGACCCAGCTGAGCTGCACTGGGAAGGAAGGAGAATGGAGAAACTGACTTTACCTGAAAGGATGAATGATTCTGAGCCCTGCTGAAGGGATACATAGCGTGTTATCACTAAAAGGGATTATTCCTGCCACTGTATCTGTGTGAAAATGTTGGGATAGGGAAATGGTGGTTTGGGGAATTGCTAAATGAGAAAGAAGATTTGAGTTTAAACATGGCTTGGGTGCCACCTACAATTCAGTTAGGCAGCACAGAAAGGTACCTCTCAGAGCTTTTCCATCAATCCAAATAATGAGATGATTGCTATGTCATAAGATTTCTAGATGATACAAATCTGACAGAGGCATGGCTGGGAGCTATTTCGTTAAATGCAAAAGCAGCAGTGAGAGACTGAAAAGACACCCTTCCTTGAGCAGAAAGAAAATCCTTACTAAACTCAGGGGTCTAACCAGCAAAGCAGAGAAAAATCCATCCTTATCAAGGCATCCAACAGGTCCAGCCCAATAGGAGACACAGACTATCTCACTAGATAATACTGTCCTTCATGCCACTCAAAGTTGTTTTGTGAATCCAAAATATCCTCCCAGCGTTTAGTCTTCAGATTAGAGATATGCAAATTCTAATGAACTGGCTTTAAGCCAGCAGCAGCCTGGCGGAGAGGGATCTGAGCAGCGCAGTGTCCAACATCCCCCAATCTCAATCAAAATCTTGCACAACAGAGGCACCTTGCAGAACTCATAATGAAGCAAAAACTTTTCACAGAGCTGTTATAAACTCAAAATATCATTTCTGTTACAAGTGTAAGGGGGACAAAAGCCCCAAACTGCATCTCAGAGATCCTCTGTTATGGTAGTTCTTAGAAAACACTGTACTTCTTTTAAAAGGACAAGTACTCTAGGCTAGATTGGAAGGCAGGAAATGCACTGGGACCGTAAAGTCTTATATCAGAATAACTTTAAGGGGGGCGATGGAGGAGCGAGGGAGTGAAGATAGCACGGAGGGGAATAAAATTATCATTAGAAGTACTGGACGTGAAAGCCACCATTGCCCTTGATGGCATTCATAAAGTATACCCTTAGTGGGTATTACTGTAATAGAGTAATATTTTTTGTTATAGCTGCTACATGGAAAGCATTCATCCATGCCAAGAACGGAGGTCATTGTCTCACTGCTTCCTCATGGCCTGTGCTGGGATTTCTATTAGATCTAACGGTCTCTCCTATTACAAATTCTCTTTAAGGAGGAGGGGAAGGTTAGTACTAGGAGAAAGAGAAAACAGTTTAAAATGGAAAATGAATACAGCCCAAGAGCAACACACAATTCTGCACGTCTCAGCTCGTGGAAACCTAACCTAACCCATCCAAAGGAGACCTAATTTTAAGATGTCACCATCTAGACAACTGAAATTTTGGCTGTAGAAATTGTCTGGCACACTGAAAAAGAAAAGTCAAAAGATTGCAGACAATGCTTTTAACCACAATTATTTTAACTACATATAAATGCATCACTTTCTTTACAAGGTATAAATAAGTATGTGCAATTACATGCTAATTACTTACAATTAAATTACAGTGTAAATACAGCAATGCACAAAGATAATCAGATGGTTACTTGTACAGTGTAAATTAACTGATAACAGGAGATTTACAATAGCAAATTAGAGTGATTGCATTTTGAATAATATGTTAGATATCAGGTATAATACACAGTTAATCACAGAGCTTCCCCCCCCCCCCATATGATAACATTATGGCAGTGGGTACCCCACTCTGGGATGACAAAGTGAGGAAGGAGGTGACAATTTTTTGAGTCAGCACGTATACCCTTTGCTGTTATTTCCGACATAATTATCCTACATAATTTCCATCATTATCTGTTATCTGAAACATTCTCCGTGCTGCTGGCAATAGGATACTTAGTTCTGATTAGCTTTAGAGAGAGAAATTTCTACAACCTTATCTTTCACTTGCATTTCAGATTCCCTTCCCTCTTAGCTTCATCCGGCACTCAATTTAGTTTCACTTGTGTGGCCGTCTACAGCTATAAACATAAACTGTCTGCAATTTTACGCCTTCAAAATGCTGGGATTTTTTCATTATTTCACCAACATGGAGAAGGCAAATCTACGATCTATTCATAAAATAATGCCAGGGGGTGTTTTTGCTGCTTACTGGAATTTGTTTGTCCTTTTCTTAAAGGTTGTGTGTGTCTGTGTGTGTGTTTGTGTTATTTCAGAACATCTGCATGTTGTGCCTGATTCTTGCTAGAGAGAGGATGTCTGTGGTAGCTGTTTGTTGATTTTCTATTGACTTCTATTTGAGGCTAAAGGTATTTCTCATTACTTACTTATAATACAGTGATTACACCAGTCTGGCTACACCGACCTTGTAATGATCTTTATTTCTTCTTGTATTAGTGCCTGCGTTGAGCATAGTTTTTATTACTCATTCTGTGTCTGTGTTTAGCTGATGCTGGATCACATGAAGCAGCTAGTATGTTTGGTATACCAGGCTGTATCTGTTCAGTATTGTTTAATCAAGTTTTGGTTTTAGCTCTGCTATAACTACTTCCAGGATCTTGAGATGTAGTTGATTTAATGATGCAGCTTCTCTTAAATGCATCTGATCTAAAAGTTAGAAGTCTGATATTTTAAGTAATGGCTAATCAGTGTCAAATTAACTTTAGTTACATAGTAATATAGTGTAGGAGAAGAACATTGATCTGTTTTTCAATGTAAGCACTCACAACATCACAGCCAACCTCAACCATTCAAAATAACTTTCAACATAAATTCGGAAGACTTGAGATTTTTTTGCCTGCTGGCTTATGACCCTTCCTTTTTCATTGTACAATTAAAGTTTTCAAACTTCATCCTGCAAAGAGTGAGAAATACTTTTCAAGTGGAAGGGGAAGTACACCATGCTGTGCCAACAGAAATAATGAATTCCTCCTAGGATAGTTAAGACATATATTGATTAAAACTGAAACTGCACATTCCAAAAAGAGGACAGTTTGATAGTCTAAATGGCTGATTTTTTTTTTCTCAATAAAGTGCCAGAAAGATTATTAGAACCTGAGGTCCCAGTTCTCTCTGAATCAGATTTTACATCCCCCATTGATGTACATGGGCTTCACAAATCTGAAACATAAATAGATCCGGTGGAAAGTTCATGAACGCTGGACAAACTCAGAAGGAATCTCCGACTTAAGCCAGTACTGAATACATCCGTAAATGTGATCTTCAGGATTTTTAGGATGTTCAGAAATGATGAATTTCCCATATAATAGTAGCTTACTGACTATTTTCCCCTGCTAATAGCCACAAAGATGCATAATTATTGCAGGCTCACACAACATGCCATTTCATTTTTAGAAAGGTTGTTAGTTTCAAGTGATAATTATGTTACTCTTTTTTCCCCTTATAATAATTTACAAATCCAAACCAGACACTCCACTACTTTGGAAAATACTTTGTAGCATGCAAACTTTTTTCTCCTGTCACAGCTCTTACAACATCACACCTTTCCAAGCCAAAGTCTAGTATATGATGGTGCAACAGATAAGAACTGAACTCAGCTGAAATGCAGAAGTCTCTCTAAAATAAGCTGCTTTGCAGATTCTTATCCCATTGTGATGCATTTAATGATCTCCCTTATGCAATTTCATTTAGGTTAATAAGTGCTTGCACGTCAGCACTGTACATGTAGCAGCAGAAAGTGGAACATTCAGTCTTCACTAGGAGTCTCTAAGAAGAGACTTTTTGGATTAATCTGTTTCTGGATCCTTTTTTTGTCCCTAATGATTGCTTATTTTGAATTACACATTAAAAATAATTAGGCTAAAACGTCATATTATCAAGGACAGCAGAGCTTCTTTGTCTCTTAAATTTTGAAAAGGTGTTTGCTATTGAATGGTTCCCCTTTCCAGATCTCTTAAGATGTAGGTTCAATTTGTAGGTCGAGACATCTTAAAGAAGCTTTCTCCCAAGAAGCTACTGGAGAGATACCTTCTACTATACATCCAAATACTGAGGGAAACAACTGACACAGCAGCCAGTGAGGTGGACTTCTTAGCACCTCAAAACTAGAAATCCTTTATTTAAAAAAAAAAAAAAAAAAAAAAAAAAAAAGAGAGAAAGAGAGACAGGGGGCTTGTCTCATTCTCTGGAGCAAGTGAGATGAAGTCAGCATGCAGAGAAATTTTCCAGTGTTCACGACCACAGGAAATGCGAAAGTTAGGAACAGACCAGTTAGGAGCAGAGCATGGTGCTGCCTGGAGCATGTTGGAAATATACTTCCTTATTATGGAAAGGAAAGGCCTAAGAGAGCTCCCAAGCAAAGCATACTTCTTTTTTCATTTTACAGAGGGGTCAGTGAACAAGAGACTGACAGGGGAAGCCCAAGGCACGGTGGCCCAGTTCAAAAGTGCATTGCTTCTGCAGCTTGGTTAGCAGATAGATAGGAATCTGAATGTGTAATGGACAGAACAATTTAACTAAAAATCTCTATTAGATTTTTTGCTTACAAAATAAGAAATTATCAGCTCTACGATTTGTAGGTCACAGAACTAGCAAGGCCATGTAACCCATAGGTTAAACATGCATGATTATATATGGCTTGTTAGGAGTATGAGTGAACTAATTGGTGGAAAAATCATGCTGTACCAAACTGACCTTATTATTGTTCAGATTAAAAAAAGGGCCCTGCAGAGCAGCGACAGCCACAGCTTCAAGAGCGTTTTCAACTATAATGTGATATTTTACCAACATGCAGAGATACTTCACACTGCAGTCACCCCTAGCAGCATCCTATATCAGATGACAGAAAGGAACTTGCCACCCATCATGGGAAGACCACAGAGTAATCCTCTGAGAGATGCTGTACTGGCAGAATCATTAAAATGCATGACATATACTCTTGCTGCTATCAGATCAGCAGTGCATGGGAATACAATGTCTATAATAGGGAACATACTGTCTCCAACCTTCTTACTCATTTGGGATACCTTTACTACATCAGAGTTGGACTGACTTATTTCATAAAGGGGAAGGGGCCATATGTACAAGTCTCCAGTTGGCAAGCTTCACTAGAAAATGAAACACAAGAGGCATATAGGTATTTTTTTACAGTAAGTCCAGCTGAGAATGAGGTTATGATTTTCAGTTTGGAAATTATTAGTGTATGCATGGGTAAGAATCTAAAGGTTCCGTCAGAAAAGGCAGAGAGCAACAGAACACATTTTACTTATTTTTCAGCTGTATTATATTTTCTCTGTGAGAGGTGAAAAACTGGCAATTACTCTTGAAGATGCGCAGATAGGAAGATAGAACATAAATCAAAATAAAAAGGGTATGAATGTATTCTCCAGTCTTTCAATGGCTATTTATTCAACCAAGGAGCTCAAGAAAGGCTGTTACAGTGAGCCACACCATACATTATGAGAAGTTTCCCCAATCTGCTTGACATTACTTGGCAATCAGAGGAAAGGGAGATGAAGAAAACCAAGTATATTGTAAACAGCATACAATCCAAATAAAGCCATTTGGAAAGAAAAGGTCAGTACTGGTCGGACTGACAAAGTTAGTATTTCTATATGGTGGAATTTGTTCATAGTGAATACACAGATGAATTTTAGGAACATCCATAGCAGTTCTGTTCTTGCACTCTAAGAGGATTTTTAGAGAAGGGAGAAAGACATTTACATGGCCAGTAAATAATTCTAATTTTAAAGATCGTATTCTTGCTTTAAAAAAGCATTAATGTATTTGAAGGTCAGAATTCACATGAACTTGCTGGAATTCATATTCATCAGGAAGAAACAAAGTAAGTCCTGGGAAGCCCATTAAAAAAATATAGTGTGCATTTTCCTCAGGAATTACTCTGAAATTGGGTGTCATGTATCTGACTTAATGCTCTAATGGTATGACTTGAACACTAGAGGAGGATTTACAGGAAATATCTGTTCCTTATCTGATTATAGAAGGAAACCAAAGTCTCACCGTCTGACACTCCAAGGTGGCTTGCTGTCAGCCTAAGCCTCCAAAATTAACTATTTATCATTGGATCAAAACTGCTTAGAGGGCCCGTTGTCAATCAGCCACATTGTTCAAGCTCAAAGACTATCAGACCCCAAAGGAATAGACAAAAGGCATAAAGCCAGGCAGGAAAAAACAGAGGCACAGAAAAATGAGGTGACCTGCCCGCCACTCCAGAGCAGGTCGCTGGCAAAGTAAGAAACACAACCCCAGCCCCTCAGACCAGTCCTTTAGACTCCACTGCTTTCCAAGTTAGAGACTGATAATTGTGACAAACCAAGCTTGGTAGGCAGTTGCTATTGGAGCAAAACACCTTTAAGAACAATTTCTGTATAAGAAATGATTCAGGAGATTGCCAGCTATCAAGAAATCATTCAAAAAATCTTTTGGAAAGTCTGTCGTAATGGAAAATGCAGAAGCTCATCATGAGAGCTTTGCTTTTCTAAAAGAGCAGTACGGAGTTTTCTGTCAAGGTTAGAGCTTTACAGATGTGATTTTATCTTAAAAGCAGGTCCTTGAAAACAACCGGGAACACGCCAAGCAGGCACACACGCACTTCAAGGATCTTGAAAAGATATCGAGGTGTAGAACAGGAGACTAATTACAAAAGCTGATTTAGAAGTATGGGATGCAGGACTCACTAGGGCAGTCCAGCAAATCCCCTTATTATGAGAGCAAATGCTTTGTACAGGTTGTGCTATGTCTAGCTGACGTGTCCGTATGTCTCTCTAGTCTTTATGTCTCTCTCTAGACCTACTGGAGATCCCATGTGGTACTGCTGATAATAATCGAGGAGTTTATATCCCAGTTGCTATACTTGACTGAATTAAATTCATTTGAATGAAAACAACAACACCAACAAACTATATGGCCTTAACTTCTAAACCATACCAATAGTAATTAAAAAGAAATACGTCAGAAGACCAAGGGGATTGTCCTGCACGGAAATCACAAGATACTGGCACTTTTGCATTACAAACTTCAGCAGGACACCAAGGGTAGTAGTAGAACGGAAAAGGAAGAAAGGCTAAAGTTTCTGACTGAAATACAGTCTGTCACAAAGCTAGCTACTACAGCAAGGCGAGGTAAACCAAATACGTAACAAATTGAGGAGCAAGGAAACAATGAGCTCTGCTCCTGGAATTAAACACTGCATATGATTAAAAGACAAAGGGCTGATGTTTGTCAAAATAGCAGGTGCAGTGGCTTAGGTGATACCTAATTCCCAAGTAGGAGATACAAGAAGTACAAAAGTGTTACTGGTGGAGCCTGTGAAAGGGCAGGTACATCAGTAATGGTAGTATTAGGAGGTAATTAGAAAAGGCCCACGCTGGGAACTAGGCTCTTTTTGCTAGAGGACTTTGCCTCCTCCTCTGAACGGTCCTCCGAGTCTCTTTATCCTCCCTGAATAAGCTGTGCAAGTCCAAGGTCCCTCAGCTGAACACTGGTTATACTGCTTTGGCACTTCCATACCATCTTTTATACCATCATGCGTTTATACTTTTATACTATTTTACGTTACTACTTTATACTGTCACGGTACCAATTCATTTGTCAGTGGCAAGAAGTCCAAACCAATCCAGAAAATGTTTGGAAGAGCTACTTTTTACTTTAATAAGAACCAATGTATTGAAGGTTGCTCCTGAAAAGACCTGTGTCCTCTAACACCGCCCAGTCCCCCCCAGCCGGAGTAGGCAGCCCACACGGCTGCGTGCCACCGCAGGTGCATCTCACACCAGTGTCCATAGAGCCAGCAGTGAGCCGTAGCACCTGCAGGCACAGTTTTGGTAACAAGAAAACAGGAAAGAGTCAGGGATGTAAACAATAAATGTTGTTTGTAAATTTGTATAATAAGTTTTCAAGTATGCGTAACTTTTCTGACGGGATATTTCCAATGCAAATGTATGGTAGACTGAGGACAGAAGCCGATTTTACAGTGACCGTATAACTAAGATAAGATTATTTATGCATGAATGCAATATTACCATGCCAAAAAAATTAACAGTGAATTAATTCCCTTGCCTTCTGATTTAAAGGACCAGGTCACAGCCTTGTCAGATGCTCCTGATTGCTGATGCCCATGGACCAAGCTCCCACAGCCTAAACAAAGACTTCTAGGACAGCTGTGAATTCTGAAATTTTTCTAATCCTTAAGTATATTGAAGACCTTATGAAATCAGGTACTCAAACCTCATCTCTACTCTCATCAGTGCTAGGCTCCAGGATGCCCTGTTACACATACCATGACCACTAAATAATCTGTTGTCACCATATGCATGGTACTTGCACACAGAGGGAAGCAAAGATCACAATGCATCAGCATTTGGTAGTTTGTTTATCCTTTTAAAGAGGTTCTGTGCTGACACCCAGAAAAGTTTTTTTTTAAGACTCTTAATTGCCGGGGGAGAGTTGGCTTTATTCAGGGAGTACGAGGCGCTCCATCTCGAACAGAGACGCCCCAAACCATATGCAGCATGAAGGAAATTCAACCTGACACTATTTCAAGACAGCAAAGACAAACTGATTTAGCAACTCTGACAGGCATTTATAAGAAAAATAAAATGTGAATCTAATTTCAACCTACTGTACTGAAATAATATGCAACATGTTTTGATGACATAAAATGAATATTTCATATATGAACAGCATCTTGTTTGGTAGAGAGATGCTTCCAGACAACATTGAGAGGTGGTCCTGAGAGACGAAGAATGCTTAATTGCTATTTTTCTGTGAGCAGCCTAACAGCGCAGTAACTTTTAGATGCTTATTGACTTCTTAACTGTTTTGCCAGATGTCAATATGTAAAAGTTTAGAAGTAAAAATCATGACTGAACCTTTCTTTCTAATTAATGGTTGTATTGATCAGTTAGGGTTTCCTCCTGACTCATGTCACAAAAACCACTAGATTCAGAAGGTCTCTGCCAAAGATGTATTTATACTTACATCTTGCTAATAAAAAACAAAGACTGAAATCTCCAGCATGCTAACAACATCACTTTTAAAAAGCGCATTGATAATGAACAGCCCAGTGAACTAGGGCAAAGCTGGGTATTTAATGTCTCAGGAGCTTTTTGTTTTGTTTTGATTTACATTGAGTTTCAAGGTTCAGCAATTTAACAGTCAGCATGGCCACATTTTCATTTCCTTCATTTCAAATATAGGAAAAAAAAAATCGCAGGGTTACATCTCAAAGAAATCAATCCCAAATTAAACCTGGCAGTTAACCAAGATACGTGGAAAATATAGTCCAGTTTTGCTGAAGCAATAGCTGGAAAGTTTTGTTGAATCGTGTTACAAAATCTTTGCACAGCCCTTGAAGTTGCACAGTATCTCCTGGACCAAAAATATAAGCAAGGAAAAAAATGAACATAATTTAAATGACACTGAATATTCAATAATGGTAATGACCTAAATATGAGAAGCGCTCTTTGATGTGTATTTCTGTGGAAATTGCATTTGTCCTTGACCTTTGCTTACTCATTATTTTGTCTACACATAATTAACACATTCATAATATCATATAAATGCCACTTATTGATACTGTCCCAAGGGCAACTAGTTATCTAGGAAGAACATGGACACATTAACATTTACTGACTCATTTAGCTTCTCTTCTGCATTAAACTGAAGAAATCTGTCAACCCACATAGAAATGTATATTAAATAGACAATATTTAACAAGGTAAAGCTTTAAATTTTGTCAGATAATAGCGACATTAATTTAAAGGGACAGCCCCAACGAGAATGTCAGTTACTACTGCACTGGTTGGATACTGAGCTGCCATGTGATGTTTGCTGTTTGAGCATACAGAAGTTCAGCTGATAATACATTTACATTGTATTTATAGCTTATAAATAGATTTAATTTCTGTATTTTTTTGTCTCATCCTGAGAAGACCTAGCAAAAATACAAGTGAGGTTGCCAACTATATTGGATCAAAGCTTCAAATTTATCTTCAGTAAACTGAATCTACAAAAAAAGAGTAACGTATTGCCTCCAGACACTGGAAGTCCAACCATGTTTGACATTGTTCAAAAGTTCACATATTTATTCAAGTTATGCAGGATCTTCTTACCTATAAATGTCAATATTCTGTGAGACGTGGAATACCTCCCTGTAGTAAAGCCAAAACCAAGAACTTGGCAAAGGGGGTTAAGAAGAACGAATAATAACCTTTCATCCTCCTCTCTTCTCCACAAAACATTCTCCATTATTTATTAACACAACTAAATATTCAGGGCCACTGAAGATTATTTTGAGCATTTTGTTCACTGTACTTGAGTTTTATCTGGAAATTATTTCATAAGACTTTTGTAACAAATATGTGGTAAAACACATGTCAACACTTTGGCAAGAGCTCCAAATTTTTAGTAAGCTTGAATTAAATTTAAAATGGAAATTGGACTAATTAATTACTTGAGATGGAACAAGAGCATCATTTCAGCAAATGACTAAAATGAGACAAAGCAAAAAGCAAAAACTGGCCTGATTCCAGCAGGACTAAGTAGACACCGCACTACCACCATGACACCAATCTTACTGCGTTAGCTTCTAGAGAACAAAAAGCAGGCAGCAAAGAGATCTCCCTATCCCACTCCCAGGAGGCCAAAGGAGCCCGTTTTGCTGATGAGCGGGGGTATCTTTTAGGCCTCAATAACGACATCATCCTCTGAACAGTCTGAGCACACAGAGTCCATCTCCTGATGTCAGAATTGAACCTTTTCTTCTCCATGTAGCTTTTTTCAATGCATATTTCACTACACATTCCCTTCCTTGTTTTTACTATGTTTTTTCTAATTCAGCATTCTCATTCTTCCCATCCAGGAGCTGTTCCTGAACCAAAGATGATGCTTCAGTTATCAAAATCTATCTGCATTCAATATGTGTAGGTTAGGCTACAGTATGGCTCTTAATAATTTGTATTGAAAGTACCAGTGCCCTTACTGCTTCTGTGCCAGGCTCTTTCTTTTTAAAAAAAAAAAAACAAAAAAACCCATGGAATAAAAGAGTTAGAAAGTGCTTGGTAAGTATACAGGGATTATATTGCATGAGGCTCCAACAGGGAAAAAAATGAATACAGCAGGTAACTGCTACGAGCTTTTCATTTTGTTCTATAAAATGCAAGAAGGACTAGAAATAAAATGTACTCTACGTAACTAAGAAGCAGGTGATGTAATGAATCAATAAACAAAGTTAACAAACAAGCAAAACAGTATTCTAGTAGAGACCTTTCCGACAGATCCCACCGTCAGAATATCCTCAGTATGTCAATGTTAAAAAAAAAAAAAAAAAAAAACATAAGCAGCCTGGGGCAAATCATGGATTTTTTCTTGCTAATGTTAATTTAAAATATGTAAATGTGTTCACAAGCTAGGTGTGGATAATGACCGGTAAACTTACAGAACAGTGGCCATTAAAGACAATAGTAGCAAATACACAAAACAAAACAGTTTACAAATTTGATTTTTTAAAGTTCACCGTGGAAGCCTCTATCTAAGCATGATCAAGTTCAGATGAAGAAACATTACAGGAAAAGTTTTACCCTCCCTTCTGTTTCTGTAACAAAGGGCAGAACTTATCAAAATAGTTTAAAATAGGAGTATGCATACAAAAAAAGGCACAAATTCCTCACAAGTTAGAAATTACCCATTTCAAACTCTGCAATTTGTAACAGGTTCCATTTTGGGGGAGAGTGGTGAAAGAAAGGCTAATCTGAAGAGGATCTGAAATAAAACAAAAATGGACCAGCTTCCTGGTTTGCCCAGATCTCTCTAAGATATTCTTCTCTTCTGGCAGGAGCTGCACAGAAACTACATCTGGCAGTGTCCGGTGCCTCTGACAAGTTAGTGACAGCTGATGGATGGATCAAATCCAGTATCAGGAACACAAAATGATAAGGTTCAAAAAAGAGGGGAATGAGTGACAGTGGCTAAGGAGACTAAAGGGCAGAGGAATCTCAGCAGCAGACGGCTGTATCTCCTTTTTCTTCATTAAGAGGATCATGACTGGATTGACAACAATAGGAATGCATTTTCAGCAGCACATATTGGTCTTAAAAAAAACTTCTACAGTGGTTTTCTAACTTGTTAGCTGTGTTATTAACACGTGGAACACAGCTGAGACTTTATGAAACTTACTGTAACCAACGATAACAAGCATTTGAGTCAACATACTATCATATTTGTTTAAAACCCTGGGCTGGAAATGCTCTCCTAGATCAGAAACCCAACCTCTCATACCAAAGGCACACTATCACTTTACTCCCTCCTTAAACCTATCAAGGTTAGCTCAAAGGCAGCATGCTCAGATTCAGAAAAGGACAAGAGAGTGTTTAGACATACAGTACGACTCAAAGAGTAGAAGGATAAAAAGAGAGAAAAAAAAAAGTATTTGGGGTCAAAGCGTATTTCCTGCTATGAACCACTTTGTCCAGTGTCAGATTTAGAATTTTAATCATTCAGTCTGTTTTATCGGTAGTAAAAATAAACAGACAGACAATGGCTTGTGAATTAATTCTCAAGAGTCATATTTCATTGATGTTTTCCATTGGAAAAAGAAGTTCTCAAAGGAAAGTTTCAAAAAAGCAACACTTTATGGACTACTACTCATCTTTTTTTTATTAATGCATCAACTTCCTCTCCCTGAAGCCCAGCATAATTCTGCTGTTTCTTCCCTGCTTCTATTTTTAGCTAATATATTTAATCATTTGCACAGCGAGTGGAATATGAGGAGCCATCCAAAATGGACTCACATTTCCTGTTTGTTTTTAACATACTAATTCTTCCGCATCCTGCTTACGCAAATGACATCCTTCCGACAAACTAGTCTACAAGCCCACGGTACCATTTAGCAATCAAAACATGGATGATCATTTATCCGCTTCTCCTTCTCCTATTTACGTTTTTAGCCTTCATTTTCCTTTTCTTCTCTGCCTGCACAACCTTTGGGTCAGTAACTTTTAACACTTCTGCTGTTGTATTGTCTCACAGCCTGGCAGGGCAAGGGGAAACACCTCCATCCTAGTGGTATTATGAGTTTATAAGCATTTACAAAAATTATACAGAAATATACTTTTCAAAACCAAAATACCCTTAGGATGGTTGGTCAGTTCAGTTCACAAAGGTCTTTCGGCAACTTCCTCCCCTCCTTTTCAGATTATATGTGTTTAATTTAAAGGGGTTCTTTTTTTCCCTACAAAAGAATCCAAATAACCTGAAAAAAAAGCAAAAAGAAAACAAAAGCAAAAAAGAGTTTGGGTATAGAAAGGGAAGGAAGGAGGGTGAAGCTGATGTTATTTTCCCTGGTCCCACGTTAATCCTGTGGGAAATCAGTGCAACTGAGAGTTTTTTTCTCCCCAGCCAAACACCTAAGTCAGCTCACGTCCATTTGAAACTCAGTTTACTTTGGGTAGGCTAAAGAAATAAAGTATTCTATCAATTATTTAAATTGTTTGGCCCTGATCCTGTAAGCGCTTACGTACACACTCAATTTCACTGCAGTCTTAGAGCCAAAGCCTTCGTCAGTTAGGTGAGGAGAAAAGGAAATTCCCGAAGCAGCCTTTTCAGCTGGAAGGGAAGTGTCCCTTCGGTACTGGCAGAGGACACCAGCTGACGGTGCCACAGTCGCACGTGCAGGGGGAAGGGACCTCACTGCAGGTTCGCCAGCCCAGCCTGGGCTCAAGGCAGTGTCAACGCTGAATTCACACCAGCTTGCTTAAGGCTTGTCCCGTTAGGTCGTGGAAAACCTCCAGTGATGGAGACTGCAAAACTCTTGGGCAACTGGTTCCACTGCTTAATTATGCTCATAGTGACTTTTTTTTTCCCTTATATCCCACGGGAAGGTCCCCTTGATCTACTGGCTACAAGCACTGCTGACCCATGTTTGGCCTCCTGTCCGCCAGGACCCTCCAGTCCTTCTCCGCAGAGCTGCTACAATACAGATATAGAAACGCAGAAAATATAGATATATAATAAATATACCTATATGAGTAAAATATTGATGATAATCATGATCTCCGTCCTTACTAGAAGTGGACTGCAATGGAGAAACATTCTTCTATTCCATAGAATTTAATCAGTTACTAAAATTAGATATTGTCAGAATAATTATAAAGGCTTCTCTGCAACTGGATTTAGATATTTTACAATATTTTAAATTTTATGCAATACCGATGGTCATTACATTAGTATAGATATTATCAGGGCTTTCTTGAGCTTGCTTATGCCTATCCATTATGTTTTAGACAGCTGCATCATATTTGATTACATTTTCGAAAACACATTTTTAATCCCAATTATTTGTAGTTTTAAAGTAAGTTTTAAGAGAGATTACTCATCCTGACCATTTCAAAACCCAGGAATCTATGTCCCTAGGGCAGGACTGGTCCAAAACAGCAACACAGGTGCAAAAATAACTGTGCCCGTTTTAAGCACGAGATAGAGCTATTATGCAATTCATGGGGGATAAGGAAAGGAGTCAGCATTAAAATTTCTTCATTATCTTTTTTTTTTTTTTTAATATTTTGAGTAGCTCACTAGCCCAAAATTCAAAGAATTGGGTAGAGCTTACTAAAAACTTAAGTGCCTAAGTATCTGCGTCTCTGACCACCCGTCCATGTGTGTCTCAGTTCTTCATCTCCAAGAGCATATTGCTAGCTCACATATTGCTAGCTCACAGGACTTCCGCAAGGATAATTAAAGACCTGAAATTTTAAGACCGTTCGGAGACTTAAATAATAAGTGAAAAGGGTCAAATAAATTGACCAGGTTATATATGAACCACTTCTTTCACAATGCAGAACTTCAAGAAGTATTTTCTCCCAGAGGTGTTCAGCTTAGCTATGGCCTAGCCTAAGTTTTGGGTGTCTCATTCAAAAGTCACTCTGACAGATAGTTCCTGTGATTTCAGGCTGGGGCAATTTGTGAAGGATTTTATAAATCCTCAAAGCTTTTTGTTGTTGTTGTTGTTGTTGTTGAGCAGACTCCTACAGCCTTAACTGCTTTGCAAGATTTGTGCCCCTGTAATGTATGGAACTGACATTTTAGGTCTGCCAGAGATGTAGCTAGATGATCCAGAACTGCAAGTACCATTTTAAAATGTGACCCTGAAGTTTATTTTTGACAGATGGATTTTCCAGGTATAGAACTGTGTTATCTCTGTAATATCTGAACTCAATTTAAGTTTGATCTATAAGATTATTTTCATTGCAACCCCTTTGGACACTTGCAACAACATTTCCCTTCTCCCTACACGAATCTAATTTGGTCTTGCACTGCAACTCTGCTTAGAGAGCTGTTTAGTGGCAATGTTTCAGAAATATGAGTCAAATTTTGTTGAGTGAAATAAAATTAGCTGTCCAGGAAAGGATAATCTACTTTTCTAGGGGCAGTGATTCCATATTTTAGGTAATGGTTCTAAAATACAATAATAATCATAATAATAAAATGGCTCTGAGATACAGCGCGTGCTGATAGCAAACAGGCTATCAGAGCTAGCCTTGCTGTCTCTGAATACGCTGAAAATGGTTGGGGGCATTAGCTGGTCCACAGAACCAGCCATAAAGCTAAAAACACTTGCACCAAACATCTTCGAACCTCCTGACATAAGAGAGAGAGGGGAAGATGGCAGCATGAGAGCCGAGGGTTTGGCCCTTAGTTTGGTTTTGATTCAGAAAACACTCAGGTGCCTGGTTAAATGCTTTTAAAAGAGGATTTGAAGGATCTTCTTGTCTTTTTTCAAGGTGCACAGTGTATTTCAGTTACACTTTTCACAGCTGGAAACAAAAGCAAGAGACATTAGGCCCACCTAGACCGAAGGTCTGCCTAGGCAGTACGAGGGCAGCAGGGGCAGGTAGTCCAGGCGGGATTCGAGGCTAAGGGAACGTGGCCTCCTCCAGCCATTCAGAGCTGGCTGGAGCTTCGCTAGGCAGCACCGCACATCTCAGGTGCTTAGGGGCTTGCTGCTGCCAATCCAGCAAAATGCACAACCTCTCCAAGACTATTCACATGTTCACACTTAAGGAACTGATCAAATGCTGTGGGGGAACATAGGCACTTTGCAGAATCACAGACTACACGTGAAGCACGCGCTGTCTTCCCTAGCAGAGGCAGCCTCCTCCCTCCGCAGAACCACATCAGCAAGGAAGAACCTCCCTGGAGAACAGCAGAAGACCTGAACTAGCTACTAACCACTAACCAACCACTGAACTAACCACTGCCAGTCCCTCACCACCTGAAGCAAGAGAAAGTCTCATTAGCAGCAGAGCTCCACAACAGTTTTTTTACAAGTGTTCCTTGAATTGCGGTGACAAAGGAGAAGCATCCGTAATCCAGTCTTCCACGGGACAGTTTACTTCAGCCTCCACCCCCATCGTGAATTGCATGAGCTATGTTGCATGAGTGGAACTATCAAAGCAATAAGTGACCGAAGAGCCAGGGCAGAGAAAAGAATCAGGAGCAGGAAATCTTTCCTGACTCAGTGGACATTTGCGTATTTTCTTGCAAATGTTTTCTTGCCTTCTTTTGATGTTTTCTTGTGATGCATGCTCTTCATCCTTTTTCCATCTCCTCACTACCCTGCAACACTCATGCCTTTCCTTCGCCTAAAGCAGAGAAAAGTCAGTGCCTGCAGCTGTCTCAGTTTCTTTAAGTAGCTTCCCAACTCCTTTGCTCCTATTCTTTGCAGACAGCTTAGAAGGAAACAGAGGACCTCAGAGACTTGTCTGTTCAGGCAAATGTTTACAGAGAAGCAAATCTAAAGTAATTAAATAAACAGCAATACAAATACTGCACTTCTGTCCATTTATGCGAGCTATTACGCAGTGGGCTTCTCTGTATTATGTTTGCAGAGGAGCTGTGATGTATCACTTAATCTACTGTAAGGGCTCTATTTATCCAAGCCCAGATTGGTCAAAGGTGTGCTATTCAGCTGCACCTTAATCTCTCGCTTACATTGCATTGAACAAACCAGAAATACGTATTCCTGAGCCATTATCAGCATGTTTTGCCACATGCTGTCAAGTTTCTAACTTCGGTGGTCCAGAATATTAAAGGAGAAAAACAGACGAGGCATTACAATCACGTGGTACAGTCAGACTGTATACTTACACTGTAAAAATACAGACTGACCTTGCAACCTGCTCTTCAAAGGAAAGAATGAAGCTTGAAACCAAACCATAAAACAAAACCCCACCCTAAACCCCAAATAACAGTGGAAAAGAGAGAGACCCAACTAAGTTAATCTGTGATGCTAGCACAGCTCTGCACAGTGACGTGGCGACAACACACTGAGTGCATGTTCTGACACGACCATTTCAGTGTCTTCAACCAGAGCTTCAAACGTGCATCTTTCAGAGCACGCTGCGCTCTCCAAGAGACCACACTGCTTCTGATGTTCTGTATTCTGGAGATCTGCAACTCCTGCTCATGTGTAAACCCGCTGGCAGTGCAGGTGATGTGGTTTCTAGTGTTTTTTTCCCCCCCAGGAAGCAAATGTGGGTGTATTTCCTAACTTTTCTATGTGCTGCAAAGGTGCTCTGAACTACTGACTGATCTTCAAAATGATGCAGGGTCTTCCTGAACTTCAGGAGCGCAAGTTTAGAGCTACCAAAACCAGTTGATGTGGCCAACATGAGTAATGGCAGTATTTGGGAGTTGCCCAATTCTGCACATTTTCTTAAGTCCCCTTTTGCAACTCAGCTGCAGTTTTGAGATGCTCTCCGCTCCCATCCGTCCCCCTCCATTGGTTTGTTTTCTTCAGGCATAGCTGCATGTTTAACTTCCAAGCCCTTGAGGGTGATTGAGCCCATTACCAAACGCGCAGACAGGCCGTCAGCTCTCTGCAATGAAGTGCTAAGTAACTTCGGTTCACAGTGAAGTTTCAAGAGGTGCTGATCAGCATGTCCTGCCTACAAACACCATCATCAGCTAAACCTATACTGATATTTAGAGCCAGTTTTGCGTGCCAGCCCTCCCTAGGGCAGAGCTATGCCCTGCCTTACAGCATGCCCAGTCATCTGGCAACTAAAAGCTAATATGAATCTTTTCAGGAGTTGTGTTAATCTCTTGTGAAGGGTGGCAAAATCAGAGAAGAGGTGTAAGAGCAAAATCGGGGCAGGAAGATGCGGGGCTGTTAATTAGGCAGACTTGCTAGCCTTGAAGCACGCACGGCCAGGTAAGCTCGACACACTCGGAAACAACAGGACTGTTGCTGAGGATCACCAGGAGAGATTTATGGTTTAAAACAGCTTGATGGGACTTACAGCAATTAAGGACAAACCTAACTATTAGCCTAGACCGTACTTTGAGAACCGTTTATCTGAAGATGGTTGAGTATCTCCGTGCAATGCACGTGCCCTTCCAATGGCAAAAATTAACAGTTATGTTGTGCTGATTGTGACAGTTATGGGACATACTGAACTCATGATCTTAAGTTCTCCATTACACAGTGTCATATGATAGAACTTAAATAGATGAAACTTTACGAATTTGAATCCTTCTTTTCCTATGGATACTGATTAAAAAGTAGTTTATATTAAAACAATTGCATTGTGCTCCTTTAACTGCTAAAAAACTTTTTTTTTTTTTTTGCTTTTGAAGTCATTTATAGTGAAGCACTTTTAAAAGCAAAAAATACCAGTCACAGCCAGTCAGCAAGAGGGCTGCACTTTCAACACCCATTTCAGGGATGAAGGAAATGCAAACTTGTAACCCATACACTTGTTGCAGAATGCCTTCTGCCACCCAGACCACAAGCTTTCCAGCCTCCATCTAGCTGAACAAGCGAAGCTGCGAATCCATTAATTTGTTACGTGAGTTATGGTTCCCTGCAGCACCTTTTGTTCACTGTCAAGGTTCTGCAACAATGACGAATGCAGCTACATGCGGCCAAAAACTCTAGAATTTGATATACTAAATCATTCTAGATATTAAATGTCTCAGCAATAAGCCTAGCAAATGAATTCCTCTGGAGCCTACACTTCTTGCTACACATGAGGCAGGAGGGACTCATGATATAGTTTCCTATTGTTTTATGGAAAATTATGCAATTTGGTAGCATTGCCACTTACAGGAAAGAAACCAGATTCCTTAGAAAAATTCAGACAATTTCTAGTGGCTACTAGAAGAGGTTGCAAATCTGCATGAATAACTGAGGCAGCTGAAGACAGTGTGGGGCATTAAGAGCTGGATACTTATTCCTATTTTAACAGCAATAGCTGATACATGCATATAAAACTTCCGTTTACACTAGTAAATAAACAAAAAAGACTGCAGTAAAATAAACACAGAGGAGAACACGCTCAGGATGTTTAAACAGCAAGACACGGGCAGGTCTCAGATTTATCCTAATCAACCTAACCTTTCAACTTTTTTCTTGTTTTTAAATCTCCTTCCTTCACCCATCGCATGCTGAAGTCAACAGAACTGAATAATTTAACCTCAACTGATTTGTCAAGAATATGCAACTTTTCAAAGGAATCTCAAACCAAAACAGACTAAGGACTGAAGAGGGTGGAACAATTGCTACTTCATTTTTAATTTCTCCAAGTTACCATCAGATATATCACAGCGGTTAACACTGGAGAGATTCTGCAGGCTCCATAAACAATGGCAGCATTGCCCATTATCACCCAAGTACAAATTACTTTGACCTTTCCAGCTTTCTCATACTAGGCTTCCTTTTTTCCACTTGACTTGAGAAAATATTGAGTCAATCTATGTCCCGTGCTCTTCATTCGCAGATGTATTTGACTAGTGTTTTTTCCCTACGCCTGCAATTACGAGAAACTCATCAAACACTGAATGCGCCCAAGCAGCTCTTTCATCCAAAGCCGCACGTGTGAGCAGCAGGCCAGAGGAGAAACGCCCGGCCTCATGCACTGCCTCGCGCCATGGCTGCTTTCTCCCTCTGCCTCCCCAGGAAAGTGAACAAAATGCGTGATATATTCATTTAATACTCATCATAGAGTGCTGGCAAACACTATGAAAATCATAACCACAGAGCTGTGGTGGCTTGAAACAGAAATGTGGAGTAACGGGGTGAGTTGGCCGTGTCTGCCGTAGCCCTTCTTGGGGCGTCCGTAGCTGCAGGAGCACTTGGCAACACAAGCAGCGAGCTCAGCGCTCCAGCTCGCCCTGGGAGAAGGAAAATACCTCCTTACACCACCTTCCACTTCTCCCCGGTAGAGAATAAGCGGCGCTTTCTAACAGTGAGTCTGAGTACGCTGCATCCAACAGAAGAGCTCTGTTATTCCCTGTATCCCCTCGCGCTGAAGCCAAAGGAGCTGGGGAGCAGCGGAGAGAGGGTGGTGCTGAGCAGGCTGCAGAAAATCTTACCCATCAGCCAAACTGCAAGATGAGCTGCTGCATCAGGCTGCACAAGTAAAGATGCGTAACAACGCGTATGAAAACAGTGTGAAAAAATGAGTCAAACTGAGAGAAAGAATGGCTTTGTGGGTCATCGAGACACTGCTGGAAGAATTATCAGAATGTGAGAAAGGGGGAAAATGATGCCTTTTTGTGACGATTCCTCAGAACTAGAAACTCTGAAAAATTATACCGGGGAAACAGTACGACGGGGGTGCAGGCATCAGCTTCAAAAAGCACTTAAATTTCTGCAAATTGCCATGAGCTTTTTACAGGGGACACCGCAGGACCCAGCCTGCGGGAGCAGAACCGCAGCGTCGGCAGAGCTCAACGTCTGCGGGCGCTACGTCAACCGCGCGACGCTTCCTTGCTTTACATGACGTTACTTCTTCAAAACGGGGAGCGACAGAGGCAGCGACGCACTAAAACCCTTTTGTTACCTCCTCTGAGCCTCACATGCATCGTGCCGGACGTCCAAGTGATTCCCAGACAGCCCCGTGCCTATTTAACGTGCCCCCAAAGAGCGCCGCAGGCCCCAGGAGCCCGCCCCGCCGCAGAGGCCAGGCCAGGCAGCTGCCGGGCAGCCAAGGGCGGGCGGCTCTCGCCCCGCGGCGGTGCAGCTCGGCTACCCGCAACACGCGTGGAGTGCTGCCACCCTGTGGGACAGGCGACACCCCCGTGCGCCGATCCCGTCTCTGCACGCCCTGAGCTCCCGCACGCTCAGCGGGACACCAGCACTTGCCAAACCATGCTTTTTTTTTTTTTTTTTTCTTTGGAGAAAAGCCCGAATGAGCTGTTTGCAGATAAGTATAGCCCACCGGAATATGTACATACAAAATATGTGAAAAAATATTCTGGCGTAACAGAACATTTCTATATATATGGCTTGGGGGAAAAAAAGCAGGTTATTCAAATGTGGCCAGAATAAGAACAAATATTGTAATGCAAAATAATCTGCATGTTGAAATTACCCATCCGATGCATTTACACAATTCATATTTATTTGTATATATCAAGGCCGGGGCTGAAATCCTGTTTTGTTTGTTGCTCAGAACCACTCCTATTGGAAATTGCTTTTCTACTGTACTTCATACTTCACTTATTTCTACTTCTAGCTATACATGCACAAGAGAGGGCATTATACATCTCCCTAATTGAACAATACAGATCAATTAAATATGAAAAGTCATTCTTGGATGAAAACCCTCTTAGGCAAATGTTCTGCTCTTACGCTAAGTAATTCTTTTTAAAGCCAGGAGTCGAGTGCTGTTCAGAAGCTTTTTTCAAAAGACCAGGAGACAAAGACCAAGAAGATTCATTCATTCATTCATGACAAGAGGGTACAGAGCTCTTGCCTCCATTTCACAAGAGCAGGGTAGTTGTGATAAAGAAAAATTATTATTTGATGAAAGCTATTCAGCGTTCTATACGGGAGGTGAAGAACTCTTCCTCTGCTTAGTGCTGAATAAACCTTTCAAACACATTTCGTGGGTCACTCCATTAACACGAAGTTCAGCGTTATCAAATAATATCATGGAAAAAGAAAATCATGTGAAATGGATTCATGCCTCACTTGCAGGTAGGTCATGAGCTGCAGGTTCCTCATGCCTATACGATATGAAACATGGAGGTCCCACCTAAGGTCCCGGGGAAAAGATCCAGTGCATCAACTCAATAAATAAATACATAATTCACAATCTTGATGGTCTCAGAAACCACGGTTTTAACAGGTGGACTAAGATACTCTCTGACACAAGCTCAGCACTGTGGCGGTTAGCAGGGAAGTTTATTTTGCCATTGACTCACAGATACATGTTCTTCACTGACAGACAATACTGCTCTATAAAACACCATTGACTTAATATAGGTTTAAGTTAACAGAATCTGGTGCAAGTATGAACCTAATAATATTAATCCAAGGAACGGAAACATGCCTGACAGCAACCTCTGCGGTTTATGGGTTTTCTCAAACACAAAACATCAGCCTTAGCCCACACGTTGTGAGCAAGGGTAGGGCGTGACTGTCGAAAGGAGCAGGAGAAGACATGATGGCTCAGCAAAAGAAGGGCACGGAGGAAGGATGGACTAAACCCAAGGAAAGGGCTTGAGGCACAATTCCAGCTTTGTACAGGTTACTCATTAACAGAGCCCAGCCAGGGGGAAACGGCCCAAACTGTGGCTATGGGACAAACTGGGGAAAGATCTCTGCACAAGCTGCTTCAGCTAGAGCTAAGAAGAGAGAGAAACGGAAGATGAGAATCATGAATATATCACCACTGAGCAGGGGGAACAATATTCACTGCATATTCTAGGCAATTCTGCAGACTTTCACAGATGGCTAGTTGGGTTTTCACACTCCTGTTATCGGAAGCATAGAAATGGAAATACGTTTAATTGTTTGAGTATTGTGTTATTTGTAAGTCTTTCCAAATAATACCCTGTTATCTGCATAAGAAGAGTTTAATAAACCGTGCACTTAAAAATTTGATTAAAAAAGAAATACTTGTAGGTTATTGCTATTCTGTACTCGAAGATTAAATTACATTCACAATGCAGGTTCTTTTCCATTACAAACACAAAGTATGCTATTTGTTCCTTTTCTTGGTCTTCTAATTGACTGAAATGACCTGTTAAACCTTTTGTAAATTGGGCTTAAACATGGAATCTCTTCATTGGCTAAATATTTTATGTAAATAAAATATAAACACAGATTTTGTCTAAGGCCTACAAAGATCTTACACTGGTACAGTTCAGAGATGAGTAAATCAGTCCAGAGTTACAAGAAGCTCAGGACTAGCTTGTCTTCTAACAGCCATGAAGTTGCACTGACAGTTGGCAACAGCTCCACCAAGAATGTCTTTGGCCCAAGATCCCGCCTGTCTCCTGTGCTTGGCCCACGGTGGCATCAAGCCCCAGCAGGTCTGGCAACTTCCACTTTGCCGGGTACAGTCCCCAGCCCCTTATACAGCGTCTCCAGCACACTGGTCATCTCAGAAGTAGGTTAACTCAGGAAAGCTCAGGAGATGCAGGTGGTGACGAGATCAGAAGCTAAACAACTCCCTGGGAAGGTTCAGTATCAGTGCGGGTGAAGAGACCAAGCTTTGGACCGTGCGACCATGAGCAAGCACGGTGAAGGGGGTGGAGGGAGAAGAGGCACTGCTAAGGGAGTGCCGTGCCGTAGCCCTCCCAGGCTAACACCACCGGGAACAGCCGGGGCTCAGCACGGCTCCTCCACCCACACCTTGTTCTGCCGACAAGAAGGGAGGGGGCACGCGCACCATGGCTGACAGGGACCCTCTGCACCGCATCGCTCTGAAGCCTGGTTCAAAGCCTCTGGAAAAGCAAAAAGGAGAAAAGCCCGTGAAGTACCATCACGGCAAGATTTATCTGCCGTTCTCCCTGCCTGTCTGTTTCCACCAAGTTCCCACTGCATCACTCCAGGAGCCTTGACGGAGATCTGAATCTTGTCAACTGACTTTTCCCCCAAGAAAGCATGAAGTCATTCCTCAGGAATACTTACTTTTGAAAAGTCTCATGTGACAAAAAAAAAAATGTAAAATTAACATATGAGTGGATCCTAATAAAAAGTATGCCTTGCTTTCTTTTCAACTTTAGTATAATGCATCTTAGGAGAGCTTGGTACTGGAAATATAAAAACATTTATTCATTAATAAAGATGCCCAGCTGTATCTGAGACATCTCCAGCAAACTTTCAAGTAACACAGCTTCAGCTGCTGATCAGCTGGGAGCTTATGGAAGAATTAATAGAAGAAATAAATGTTGCAGAACCACATTTTGCATCCCTGAGCTGTTTAATACAATTTCTCAAAAAACCCTAGAAAAGGTGTTTCAAAAAATTTAATAATTGTGGATTATTCTTGAGTGCCCAAGACATGATCTTTTCTTAAGGTGGAATGATACAGTAAGTTTATCACTTACCTTAGGTCCACAAGCTGATATACCTACACTGCAGTTAGATTCCTGAACAAAAATCCCAATTTACATTGCAGAGCCAAAACCTGCTCATTATGCTTCAGCTTCCTACAAATGAATTATGCATTTGGATTACGACATCACTAGATTAGTTGTTTTTTAAATGCTTTGACCCTGCTGGTCCTGAAGGTCTGACTGTCAGTGATTTAACCCAGCAATTCAAAAACAATCTTTCTTTTTCTTGGTGTCATGCTGAACCAGATTTTTATCCTGGAGATTAAGATAAAAAGTGACTGCTTGTATCTAGGGAAAAGCAAAGAATGAAGTTATTTCCCAGAGTACAAAACATACAGCACGGGAAACACTGTTTGGTGTAGAAAATACCGTTGTCTTAGTTCGTAATGAATTGCGAACCTTGTTTGTACGAAGACTGTAAGCAGATTTGACACAAGAATCTTTTGTTTTAATCTTGCCATTTTTGGTGCAGGATTGCAGGGGACAGGGAAGAGCTGTGTGCTTGCATGAAACATTAGATCGGCGGGATGCCATCATCAGGAATTTGCTTTGCTAATAACAAAAAGAACGAATCGCTACTGCCACGACATTCGTATCTATGTTTGAGTAACCACTGCAGCAGATAGCAGCAAAGATGTGTGCAAGTTTAAACACTGGCAGCACGCCTAGATTAGAGCTTCAAAGTTGACATTTGTGGATTTTGTGTGATTCATGTTACTTTTTGGTGTTAGCGATTACCTTCCTGTCAGGGACTGCGCATCACTCAGGCAGCAATAAGCAGACTACAATTTCGGTATTTGAAGGAAAATTCCCAACTGTTGCACCAAACGCCGTCCAAAATTAGCCCCACGTTAAGTATGAGAACAGGTTTGAATAACAGATCACAAGCAAAAGCAGACCGAGGACGTGAGCAGCTTTTACAGGGACATCATCAGGTCAATTCAGGCCAGAGATGTAGGTTTGGGAGGAAAACCCAGACTTGCTGGGATCCAACAGCGCTGAAGACAGACTGTGATGATTTATGGACTTCCAAGCGCAGCAGAGTATTTCTAAGCGACAGAGTCCTTGCAGCAGCGCCGCAGCAGCGGGGCCGTGCCCTGCCGGGGCGCGGGGGGGCACACGCTGCCATCGCCACGCCAGCGCGGGGCTCCGAGGGAGGCGAGCCACCCGCCAGGTCTCCTTCCCTAACGCTTACCGCACGTAACGTTCAGAAAGACCAAGAGGGAAGAAAAGAAACGACACAGCAATGATCCAGCTATCTTGTGGTTATCACCCTCCCTCTAGCTTGTCTTTACGTCTGATTTTTTTTTTTTAATCAAGCAAACTACACAGATCTGTCAAAGCCAATCCCTAAAAATCAAGTGAAATGAATCACCTGGGAGCAGAATTGCTCCAAATTACCCTGAAGTTTCACATCTGTGGCAGGAATTGTAAAAGAGATCAACAACTACACAAGTTTCCTAGGTGCCACTGATAAAGGAACATGTACCTGTATTTTAAACCAGGGGAATTTTAATCCCACCAAACTGTAAGGGCTGAGCACCCCAGCTGCACGGCAACAAGCAGCACCGCTCGGCGGGCAGCAGACGGAGGCCGGGCAGCAGGGCGGCCCGCGGGCCACCACGGCGCTCCCGCCTCTGCCCCCGGTACAAGCGCTTCTCCGCTGGCGCCCAGAAACCAGCATCCAGGCAACAAGCAGGGAGGGACCGGCACTGGAAACATAAACGAGCCACCACGGCGATGGCGGGCCACGAGCCCCGCGACCTGCCGTCGTGCGCAGCGCTGGTGCCAAGCTGGGGAGCGCGGCGGGCCCTGTGCGCGGGCAGCGCCGGCCACGCGCCCCTCGCCACGACGCCCCTCGCCACGCGCCCCTCGCCACGACGCCCCTCGCCACGACGCCCCTCGCCCAGGGGCAACCGCGCTGGCTGCCCCAGCTCGGGGTTAAAGGAAACGCCACCGCACCGCGTCCCGCGTTCGCACGCCGAGGCACAAGTCAGGCTTCTGGGAGGCGAGGGGAGGCTGCTCCCCGCTGTCGCTCCCATTTAAACACCGGCGTTTCCCCGGTCAGGGCACGGCGAGCGCCCGGCTCCCGGCCGCGCTGGCAGCGGGCTCGCGAGCTCCCCGCGGGGGAAGCGCCGGCAGCGCCCCGACCCGCCCCGGCTTTGCGGGGCCCCGCGCTGCCCCCGCGACCCGCAGACACCCGCGCTGCGCCGGGCTCCGCGGCAGCGAGGAGGAGGAGGAGGAGGGGGAGGAGGAGGGGGAGGAAGGCGCCGCTCCGCGCGGAGGCCGGGCGGCGCGGGGGCAGCGGGCTACGGGCGGGGGCGGCTTCTCCGGGCGCCCTCGAAGCAGTTTCAGGGAGTTGCGGGCGGCCGGGGCGGGGGGACCCGCGGCTCCCCGGTTCCCGCGGCGCAGGGGACGCGCAGCGCGGCTCCCCCGCGTCAAGCCGCCGCGGCTCGCTGCGGGCCGGGGGCGGGGGGGGGGGGGTGCGGTACGAACCGCCGCTCCCCCCGCGACGCGCAGCGGGGCTTGCGCGGGGCAGCGCGGGCGGCAGCTCCGCCCGCCGCCGCGGCTGCAGCCGGCGAAAAGTTGTGCGCGCAGCGCCCGCGGGGGCCGGCGGCCCCTGCCCCGGCCGCGCCGCTCCGCTCCGCTCCCCGCCGCAACTGGTCCCCTGCTTTCTTCCTCCCGTCCCAATTTCCCCCTCTCCCCCTCCGCAGCGGGCGGCGCGGCGCGGCGCTTACCTGGGCGGGGCGGGGCGGGGGGCCCCGCGGAGCGCAGCGGCGCCGAGGTGCGCGGCTCCCCGCAGCAGCCCGCGGCCGCAGCATTGAGCGTCAGCGGCCGGGAGCCGGGCGGGCGCCGCGCAGATCCCACCCCCCAAACCTGCGCCGTGCGCGGGGGGCGGGCGCGGCCGCGGGCAGCCGCCGCCCTTAACCCTTGCGCTGCCCTGCGCGGCCCGGCCCCAGCGGCCGGCACCCCCGCCCCGCTCTCTGGTTGGTTTGTTGCGGTTATTCGCGGGGCGAAGGCGCGTCTCCCCCGCGGAGGAGCCCCCGCGCAGCAGCCGCGGGACCCGGCCCGGCCCCCTCTCGTCCCGCCTCTCCGCCGGCTTCAGCAGCCCCGGTCCCGCTGCCGGGAGACCGGAGGCTCCTGAGTTACAGCTCTGGGCTTCCCCCCCGCGCTCATCCCAGGTGCGCTGCGGCTGCTCTCCCGGGCAGCGCCCTTCCCCGCAGCCTCCGGCCCCCTCAGCCTCCCGCGGGGACCCGCACGGCCGCCCCGGCCAGCCCGGACCCCCGCGTCCAGGGAGGAGCCCGGCCGGGCGAGCGGAGCAGGGGGGGGGAGCCGGGGCCTCCCCGCCGCAGGGGCTCCCCGTCCGCGGCCGGGACGTTTCCCGGGAGGGTCCGCGCTGGCTCTACCGCAATGTAAAGAACGAGCCAAGAACTACTTCGAAATCCAGGGTCCCGGCTCAATAAGCAAAGTAACTGAAAGGCGCAAAGAAAAGGGAAAAAATGTATCTAAAACTGAAAGGAAGTCCTACCTCTCTGCCTGGGAATCTCTGAGCAGCAAGTGCTCTTAAATGACTGTGCAAAAAGTGCCTGCCGGTGCAAAGAGGGTATTCAGCCTTAACTGCGCGTCCCCTGGGCTTTGGGGGATTAAGTGAAACCCTTATTATGTTTAATTATCTCTAGTGTTGCTCTCTGTGCTTGCTGCCTTGCTTTATGGTTTAATAAACTGCACATCGATATAAACCGAATGACAATTAACATTAGTGCAGGTTGGGTTCGCCTTTATTGCCGTTCGCCGGTTCGCGCCTGCCATCGGCAGCGGCTCGGCACCTCCGGCCCCTCAGCGCGGCCCCCGGCTCGGAGCGGCGGCGGGAAGCGGCCCACGAGGCCCGCGGTGATCCCCGGCACGTGCACCGCTCAGCACGGCCGGGGCCGCTTTTCCTCGTTTCCAGGGAGGATTTAACGTTGGCTCCAAGGGTGAGAGCAGAGCCTGGCAGCGCCGAGGAGTGTGGTACTGAGCAGTGCATGCGTGAATCCCCCTATGTTATGAAGCGTTATATAAACGTTATTTATTATTTGCGTAATCGCATTCTGATTTATACAATAGTGGAGACCACTCGGTAATCCAAAATAAATATATTTCAAGTTTAGCTCCGAGTGTTTTCAATTTGGGAGTGCCGGTGTCTCCAAGGTCACCTCATAAATCCCGGCGTCGTGGCGCGGCACTGCCAATCTGTGCGGGCGGTAATAACTCTTAAGGGAAATCAGCGCTGAAAATGCTTCCGAGTTTTTCAGAAGGAACATGTGCAGAATGCATCATCGTAACCCACCTAGGCAAGCAACACCCTCACGAACAGCAGCGAGAAACACCGTCTGCCCTCAACGGGGTGGCGACCAAGAGCAAATGAGGAGCGAAAGGCAGAAACACGGAGCCGCTGCGCGGGGACAGATGGCTTTGCTCGAAACGCCTCGCAGTTGTGCCCCCTCCGCTGCACGTGTTATCCCTCACCGCCGGCCGAACCAGCAGCCGGCTCGCCTGCTTCGTTTTCTCCACAAATCCCCAAGTTAGGCCAAAGGTAGAAAAGAGTCACAAACAAAAGACTCCGGTTTAAAACTCGGACGTATTCTTTTTAGCAAATCGTCTAAAATACTTTCTAAACCCAGCAGGAGCAATTGCCTGGCAGGTTTGGAAGATCACTCGTACTAACAAAGCTAACGCTTTGAATACCGCCTCGCGAGCGACCTTCAGAACACGCTGCTGCACGACCGTGTCCGTGATTGACACCCGCGATATTAATGCCAGAGCGCCACAACGGTGTTTAGCACGGTAATATTAATTACATAAAACAAACTATTCTGAATTACCAGGAAGGTTGCGGCCCAGGCACACGAGCACAGCCGGGCAGGGGGCCGAGGGGGCACGGCCCCACGTGCTCGCGTGGCGGGGGCCGAGGCGGGGGCCAGCGCCCGCAGCCCGCGCGGAGGTGGTGCGAGCCGCACGCTCCCGCAGTGCTTCTGCAGCCCGCGGGCGTCCGGGAGACTTGGGTCGCAGCCATGCTTTACCGGCCCGAACTCCCCGGCTGGGCCTGGCCGGGGCTCCTTTGCTTAGCTCTGCTTTGCTTAGGCTGGTGTAAGCCTTGGGAAGGGTTCAGGCGCCGTTTCACTAATACAGTAAGACTTCGTTAAGCAACTCTGCCTTAAATGGCTGCTACAAAACATCTCTGAGGTTTACACCGTAGTTTTGTCTGACCTTTAATTAAAATACCAAGACCAGCTTTACAAGGTGATGGGTATTTGCTACGTCCTTCGGGGGGCTGTTTAAGCCTAGGAGTGCTTGTAGCCCAGTGCGGCAAGCAGCGATACAGCACACGAGGAGTTTTGCAGAAATGTACCTTTCTTCTTAACCCTCGCCTGCCTCACATGCTACGAGTTTCATCTCAAGACAACAAATCAAATGTGCTAGAAAACAAAAATGCGCTAGAATAGCCACTTCATTTCATGTGGGTTTATTTGGCTGGCTCAGTTCAGGCTTTTAACCAGTTTCAGTGAGCTTTGCCATAAGCAGGGACTACATTTTGTCTGGATAACTCACCCGGTAACTCCTTCAGCTTCACATCCTTCACACATTTTCTGCAGTTCTAGTAAGACAAGTTATAAGGAAGGCTGATACCCTGTACTGCTGGCCAGAACCACTTAATTTGTTATAAATAAGTAATTACACACTTTTAGAAGGAGACTGCAGCCCAAATAGTCATTTTTAAGGAGATAAAAAGAGAAAAGAAAAATCAACAACTGGTTGAGCATCGCTTGCAATGCATTCTGTAAATACCCCCAAGTCCACATGCAAGTGACAACACAGTTTTGTTTTTAAAGACTGTCAAACCGCAGTAGTTGGAGAATAAAGCTTTTAGATGAAGTTTAAGTGATTTTAGTGAAGGGGAAAGGTGGTAGCTTGGTGGCTTTGGGGGCTGGTGTCCTACCAGGGAGCAAGGGTGAAACAGAAGCAGAACCTCAGCGTGTTGCCGGCAGGACCCAACGCTCGTTTCAGAAACCATTGCTCGGGGCTGCAAGGTTAGAGGTGCTCCAAACTGATTCAACTTTCGGCCTCTCTGGTGAGGTCCTGGCCAAAGATGCCAGCTAGTGCCAAATTTATTGAAGCATTTTGAAAATGTGGACATTTATGCCTAACAAAGTAGTTGTGAAACAAAAATCTACAATGTCTACGAATGCAGTGCCAGCAAATGCTCTTCAGATGGTAACTTCAAAGACTCTACTGTCCAAGGATAAAATACAATGTTAGGCTTTACAAAATGCAGCTTCCTGGAAGAGTCCTAGTTTCTTCAGCTTAGGTAGTGTCTAAGTCCAGATTCTTTCCCTGCTGTTTGTTGGGTTTCTTGTATCCAGCCTCTGCCTGAACCTCTATAAAAACGCTTTGAGGCTCACGCTTCCTGATCACATTTGATTGTGCACATTTCTATGACCAAGCACATTTCTATGACCAAGTTACCAAATCATGAAATTTGGAATTTCTGAATGGAAATGATGTAATTCTCAAATGCTATAACTGTAATTTATAGCTTTAAATTAAGGCCTTGGGTTAAAAAGCCCAAAAACTTAACATTAAAAAAAGCAGAACAGGAAAACCCTGAAGCTTCTCAGTGTAATAGCTATAAATTATTTTCTGTCATGATTAAGATTCCAAGATGACACCCACCACTATGTTTCAGTAGCTAAAGAAAAACATAAAGTTCATTATCTGCTGTGAATTTTTCAGACTACATTTAAAATGCAATAGCCTAAGCATTTCAGTATTTAAAAGAAAAGCTCGCCAGCCTTTCTAAATCATCACAAAAGGAAAGTTTTGAATGATGCAACCTTAATAATATGCTAAAAATGTTAAAAATAAATACCTTGAAAACACACACACAGAATTCAGAGTGTATTGCCACGATAAGGTGCTGACATTTACAAATGCCATGTGATTAGCATGTGAAGAAGAGATACACATTCATTGCATGAGAAGACCTATTAGTCATCTCTCACCTGATAAACATACAGCATGGTACCATCCCCTTTCAAAGCCTTAACAAAGACGGCTGTGGGCACTGATTACTCACAAATTTCTTTGTATCGGTTAGTTAGGACTTTTGATAGCAAGCAGTTTGTGCACCAGTTGTTTCTTGTTAAAGAAGACAACGCACACTGACTAATACGGCGGATCCAAAAGACTATAAGAGTGGACGGAGGAGAGAGGTATCGACCAATTGGTCCATCAGCCAAGATGTCATGATTCTTCTTCTGAAGGTGGTCGAGACCTACAGGCACTGCCGTTCCTTTCCCACTGTAAATGTTTATTGGAGACTTTCACTATTCAGCACTTGGGCTGAACCTGTGCTCCTAGCTCCAAGAGTGAAACCCTCCAGCCATTTACAGCTCCACTGATCTCATCATACCTTGGTGTGATCCTCCATGAATCCAATGGGATAAGCAGGGGAAAAGTGCCAGTTTTTCTTTCCAGAGAAGCCTAGCTATGGAGATAGGGTCTTCAAGCCAAATCAAATTCTAAGTATCCAGAGCAAAGTCAGCCCAAAGCACTTAGAGTTAATGTCAGAGGACAAGAATTATCTTACAAATCAAACATGTGGTCCTTATCTAACATCTTGCCTCAAATCACGGTTGTCATGAGATACTGCAGGCAAAACAGCAAGAAATCCCTCCTTCCTGTAGGAAACAGAACAGCTGAACATCCTAAAGCATGACATTTAATACTTTTAAAGAACTGTATATGATTAAACGTCCTTCTCATGAATCTGATTGCCATCAGCATCGTAATTACACTGAGGAGTGCAAGACCGGTTGTGCATGACTGCCAACTGTTCATTTTCAGCGAACAAGTTGTAGGAGTACTACCAAGTGCAGGAACTATAGCTAACACTTCTGTACTGGCACTTTAACTGTTGACATATATGTCTCCTGGAAACACGTGCAGACCCGCATCCTTTCACAAACACAGGCTTCAATTTCTGAGCAGCACCATGGGCCCTAATGTAGCTCTCGCACAAGTCAACTGTGGAGTTTTCACTGATTTAGGGATGCAGGACTGAAGCCGTATGTAGCTGAAACCCCTTCAAAATACAAAACACTCTTCTCAGTAATGAGCACTGGAAGGCCTTTAAGACTTTCGCTAAAACGGGAGCCACAGAGACAATTTTGAGCAAGACATAGTCTATTGTTAGTGTACAGATAAGGAAGGACAAAAATAGAACTGTATTAATTTCAGCACAGAAATACAGGGAAAAACATATTTGTGCCAAGAAAAAAGAAAGTAATAAAAAATTTTATTTGAAAGGTTTCTATAGAGGCCATTAAAAACAGCAAAGATAGGGGGAAAAAAGAGTAGATGAAAACATCTCTCTGCAGCTTATGAATAACAGATAAACTTTATTCTGGTAATGATAGGGTACAGTTTTATTTGAAGAGTAGCAACCTGCCAATATTAAATATAAAGACAAATATTTTTATAACTGTTAGAAGAACAAAAACAAAGCCGATGCTTTTGTTTTAATTGAAACAATTATTTTTCCCTAGGACACTTGGGTACATTCAACAGATAAGTTATTAACCATCACTTTTGAATTTTAACTTCATACTGCAGTTACCAACACACTGACTCTGCATATATAATTTCCTTAAAAGGATCATATTATTATGGAAGTCATGTTAGCACTATGTGAACGTACATATTCCTGTCATCATCTGAAAATAATATCCTGAATTGGATACATCCTGTGGGAGAAAACCAAACCAAACCACTTGGCTCCAAATGTATTTATGATATTAAAGTAAACACAGAAAGAAGTTTCGTATATATGATGAAGCCACAGAAAAGTCTAATCAGTGTTAACATACTGCAGAGCATTCGAAATGGTGTTGAGCCATCAGTACCATGAGACACCCAGAGGCTGCCAAGCAATGCATTGTTTAATGCGACTAATAATCCACGTATTCGTATCTTCCAAACTTACAAGTACCACTGCAAATGCTTCACCTGGGAGAAATTATTTTTGCTTTGGGGATTATATTAAAAGGAACAGTTGCGGAGCTGTTACATAAACCCAAATCAGAATGTAGTATTTCTATCTTCTGCCGCAGTTGCCTGATGGTAGGTGTGTACTATCAGGTATGCTGAAATCTATGTAATGAATAATTACAAAAATAAGTAGTGCTGTAACCACAGATCTCATTAGAATTATCTTCAGTTCTGCCCCACAACACTTTTACAATTTCAGTAACATATAAAAATTGGCATAAAAAACAGAGACCCAAAGACATGAAATGATTTGCATTGAATAAAGAAAAACGTATTCAAGAACCAGGAGCTGGTTCTTCATGTTCCCGGTTCAATGTCTCAGGAACAAGACTCTGAAGCCACAGATGTTGCCACCACCCGTCGTGGTCTCTTCTCCTACTGACTTTCCTGTTACTCCAGAGCAGTATTTTGCAGATGCCGTTTCTTCCCCGGAAAACACTGCTTCCAGTTGTTCCTGCTTTTCTCTAGAAGAGGGACAAAGAGGAACAACCCAGACATTTTAAATCCCCTGCTTAGATCTTCACTCAGAAAACCAGACCCTTGTAGGCAGATCACTGGCCCTGTACGCAACTTCGCTTACTCCCAGGGAGCTCAGTTTGATGACACCTGCGTGGGTTAAGGGGGCTTCAGCCAAAAAGGTGCCAATACCACCATTTCTGTAGTGGGTGGTGCAAGTGTTTTCAAGAATTCTCATTTCTGGAGATGAGCCCAAGTTTTTGGTGTGGCTTTTTTCACCTGAACTGAGAGTATTTAAAGGTGATGCTTTGTTACTGAAAGGAAGGCTTTCAGGCTGCCTCTGTTTTCAGGAGAAAGGAGCCAACAGAAGAAAAACCTTTTGCAGCAGTATCAAGGAGTGCATTAGTGTTGACTGATGTAGGCAAATGGTGCTGAATTTTGCTTCTGTGTATTCTTCAAGTTTTATGGAGCTTCCTGTAGTGACAGAGCAGCTGATCATTCATTAAAAGGAAACAGAAGAAAAGGACGGCTGGAATCTTTCAAAAGCTAAGCGTTTTTTTGTAAAGAATGGATTTAGCTTTGTCAAAGGAAAGGCAAGTGAACCATTTGAAACCCTAAGGAAATGCTTACTCCATCCTTTGCAGTGCTGGGATGTTCCACTAAGGCTTACATTATTAACAGTCTTCCAATGGATTTATGAACAGAAGATTACGTTCTTAATGCTGCTTCTCAGAAACTGAGTGAATAATTCAAGGCACACCAATATACTACGGAAAACAGGAAAGTACCTTACAGCTTCGTACCTTACAAAGAAAGTGAGCCTCAAGCATGGACTCAAGCTATATAAACCCGATATACGTAGCATAAAGACCACTGTATATGAGGCAGCAGTATAAAGTCATGTAGTATAAAGCACTGAGCAGAAGCTACAGAATACGTAAACAATTGTTAGCAGAAATGCACATGTATAACATAAGATTTGTAATGCTGCCCATGAAAAACACAGTAGTTCGACCATTAATAAGATCCTTTTGTGCTTCATATTGACAGATTTAGAGCATCTGCTCATCAGAAGTCAAAGAAATTAGAGCTATAGCCCAGGGCAGTGAGTCAGCTACCAGAGGAAGTTCATCTTAGTGTCAAGAGGAGAAAGGAGCAGCAGTTGGAAGCTGCCTCTTTAAATACCTACACTATACCCTTTTAACATCGTTTTTTCCCTTTAAAAGAATGTCCTTGGCAAATGAGAATAGGCTTTTATCCTATCTACTAGGAGAGAAAGAAGCCATATTACGTATTGGAGATATTTAAAACAGAGAACGCCAATACTCCTCTAGATGTGACAATAGAGAGCTGCTAAAATTGGAGGTGGTAGGAGGAAACTAAAAATGGGAAAGGTTTGATCTATTGCTGATTATTATACACAGCTCAAGTTTTTCTAAAATAAACAATAAATTAGTTCTCCCTACACGTGACTTCCCACTAAGGTGTGAGAAGAGGCCTATGTCCAAACGACCAGGTGGAGGTAGATGCCATTGAGAGCCAAAGCTAAGACATTAAAAGAGGAGAAAACTTGTGATCATCAAGCCACTGTATTGAGGTATTCAAGGAAATACCTCTGCCTTTCTCTCCCCTTCTCCATCTCTCGGAAGCCTGCATCACTGAGCCTTTACGTTTCACGCTGGAGGCTCATAACTGACCTTCGTCTCAACTCGGAGAAAAAGAGCCCGGCTCAGAGATCCAGAAGCTGTGCTGAGCTTTGGCTTTGCACCTGCAGGCAAACAGAGAGCGTTTGCTGAAGAGCTGATGTAAATAGTATGTTTCCAGGAGGTATGAGCAAACGCCGACTGATGGTAGAATCAGAGAGAATTTGGAGCTGATACAAGAATGTGATGAGCCAGCAAACAAATCCCTGCAAAAACATCTCATCAAAGGTTGGTAATTTAATTGTAAAATGGGGACTGGTGTTGATTTGCCCATCTGTCCCTTGTGAACATTTCTTCTTCCCAAGAAAGTCGGCTTCTCAAAATGCTAATCCAATGACATTTTCATCACAGCCATCATCTGTCAAGTCAGCTCTCAAAATGCTTATGTGCCTGCTCAGCTCTTCATTTAATAGGTGTACACTAGAGGCCAGAGCTGTGGTGCCACGAGCCTTTTGTGAGAGCTGAAGTTGCTCACGATGTCCCAAAAGTTGGGCTAGGCTTTCCTGTGCCATGTCAGCCCAGGAACGAAGAAGGATATTATCAAGGTACTGGTCATAAACTTTCTGATTCAGAGACTTGGTGCTTGTGGGACTCAGCACTTAAACTGTTCTACTAGAAAAGTTCCTCACTAGATTTCACACCCGTTAAAGCCAGCATGAGCAAAGTGGAGCAATACCATCTGTTTACCCCACCTTCAACATAACCTCTCCAGGAGGAGAAAGGATGGTGTGAGGGTATAGATCTGAGCCATCCGTATGAGGAAGGAGTTTCCCCTTCTCAGACACGCATATCTGGACATGTGACTCAATATGACAGTTAAAATTCATCCCCGGATGATGTTCCCAAAGGCACTAAGGGTGAAGAATGTGTCTCTTCTGCTGTTTTGGAGCTACCTGCTTCCTTGTCTTTATTTTAAATTACAGCTGATAAGTAAAGAGAAAGAAGGAGCAAAAGAATCCTGTAAGAATAAAGGATTATAGTCTTTTCTGTGCTATGGAGTGATCCAGCTAATTTAACTAGGTGGAAATGTTCTGTGCTTGCTGCAAGTTACTTTGCTGCGTGCTCTGTTTAACCATATGTGGTTTGTCTCACTACGGTCTTTGTTTCTGGGTTATTTTTAGCTCTGAAGAAAGTTCAGCAATTAGCTGCTCTCTTACTGTGGTTGTTCTCCACCAGACATCTGCAGTTTGCCTTTCTTTTCTGCTGTACGTGTAACAGTAGCTGCCGACTGGCCTGGTTTACGCTGTGCCGTTCAGTCAGCAGCACGGGGCTATTTGATTACCGACCTATTTGCCAACACTAGCCTCCTGTGCATGTTTGGGTAATTCTGAGCACTCTTAATTTTGCTTTACACGCTGGCACTCTGCTGCATTTTTAGCCCACAACTGCAATAATGGTTCTCTTTAAAAATTACCGTTTCCTACTCAGTGGTATTTGTGTGGATAAATTCAGTAATGATGAATTTTCTACCATCAAGTACAAGAATCAAGCAGAGGTAAAAATTATTCAAAATTATACCTGAATGTTAATTCAGTGCTATTTAAAATAGGGGTAAATTTTGCTTTGTTGCACAATCACATCCTCTTAAGCTTTCCAAAAGTCTCAGAAGATCTATCCCATGCATCATTCATCTCTCATGCATTAAACGTAGCTCGCGTACATCTAAGCACATTTATGTAGGTTGCAGTCAAGTCAAGTAGCTGGATATTTGTTTAATGCTTTGGCAATATTCATGACATTCTTATTTAAAGTCAACTCCCCTTTGATTTTACAGGCAATTATGGCTCAGTTAGGGCTTTCGGATCAGTCTGACTTTCCTTCCTCCCTCTCTCCCCTTCCTTTTTTCTCCTGCATGTTAATCTGTTGGAAGTTTGTTTCAAGCCTTGTTTACCCTCATTCCCAACTACCGCTTCGGTGTGCACTTTGATAACGCGCCTTTGTTCCACACACCTAATGGAGGCTCTGCTTCATGTAGGGAGAGACAGAGACCACAAATGATCAAAAACACATATTACTGTCTCTGGAGGTAATTTATTTCCAGTCAAAAACCCAATGAAGGACCATGTACTATTTTTGTCCTACTTTGAGCTCGAGGGTGTAAAGCTCATGCAGTGAAATGTCTCCAAGCTGACTCTGTAGAGGAATTTTATTCTGCAAAGAACCACTTTCATATTTTTCTATTAGTTTTGTTTTCCTTAAAATTAGTTGTATTTCTCTTCCGAAAGGAGGGGGACATGAAGATAAGATTTGCAGATAGGTGAAAAACCCTTTGGATAGTGTCCATAAAGACCTCCATAAAACTGATTTCACATCCCTAAACAGCCATACCCATATTGTCTCATCGGCAGATTTTTTAAAGCAATATATCATTACACAGCAATACTTAGACCCAGTACTTGACAATGGTAATCTATTAAGAATAACTATTTTTAGTTTCAAACACAAAAATACTTTGTTTCAGCATTAGGTCCTTGTGCCATCATCAATGAGCATACCTGGTACTCCTTGTCTAAGGTGTTTTATGTAGCAAATAAATTATACCCGTTTCTCAGAGTAAAAATGCTCTATTCCTACTTTGTTATGAAGTGCTAAGTAGGGCATGAGGGGCTGGAAAAAACCTGACACCACTTGCTAACAACATATTGTACATTTTCACTTCCACCCCCAGGTTTTGAGCCTGTGGAGATTTTGCTATCTTGGAAATGCATCTTTTTACACGATCGCACTTGCCAGGAGATGCTCCTGCTCAGTGGAGGCCAGGAGAGTCGCCCCGCGCTCCCCTGCGTGCCGTGCTGGGATTTCACGTCCGGGCGCCCGCAGCGGGTGAGCAGCCGCTGCAGCGCGGGCAGGGCGGCGGGAGAGGCCGCGTTTCTCGCTCATGGGCCAAACACCCCACTCACTGTCCGCTAATAGCGCAGCGGTCAGCCAGGATAACCTGGGTCATCTCCTTTGACGCTTGCCACATGTGTTCCCTAGGAATACATACGGAAAAGTAGTCCTCTGAAAATTATTATTTCACCTGGTCTTGAAACTCTGCTGTTATATCTCAACAATAACTTACTACAAGTGAGAGTAAAGCCAGCTCATCTAAAGCAAAAAAAGAAAAACAAAAAGGAAAACGATGCCACTCTCTCAGATCTACCAACTTTTACAGTCTGGTATTCACAACTAGATCATACCAGCTAGGACCTTTTCTGTCATTTTTCCCCAGCACGCACTCTAAATAGCAGCGGAATTTAAACTACTATCTGTATTATTTTTATTGAAGAGTATATATGAAGAAGGATATCTTGCTGAAGTAAGCACCTTAGCCATTTCTGTATTTCACAGATTTTCATTTTTGATCGCAGATATTGCTTATGAACCTTCATGACATCGGTGTGGTAGGGGAAAGCGAGCAAAGGTGAATTCCAACATTGCTGATATTTGTAAATGGAGTAAAGAAAACAAGTGAACAAAACTTTCATCTCTAACCTTCCTGACATATCAGCTGAACTTGGCCAAGGAGTGATTTGCACAAGCTTGTTCATACCTGCCGACTGGCTTACTGCATCATCAACAGTACGCATGAACTTCTTCCACTGCATCTTGTTAATCAAGCATTTATTTCAAGTTTACACTATATTTAACTATATTTATAAACATAGTTTTTTTGGAAAACCTATGCTAATGCCTTCTCCGATGGAAGAACTCTTCTTTTTGTTGACAGGAGACTCATTTTCCAGTGTAGGCACCAACATTAGAAGTTGTGAATATTGCCTCCTCCCAAGATGCCTCCAGAACAACAGTCATACAAAGATACTGTAAACATATTGAAAAATTGAAGTCTCTCTTGTAGTCTTCAAAAAACAGCCCCACCATATTTTCACTCTGTTCTGAGTTAAGACAACCTGATTAGCGTGCAAGACATGTTCTCCATTTATCTTTTGTTTTCTGCTAGTTGTCAGTGTTTACTTTATAAATAGGCAGCATCTCTCAACATATGTTTGCTTTGCTTTATGTTTTAAACAGAGCAATATTGGAGCAAGGGAAAAAGATACCATCTAAATGGGATGCTGCATTGCTTTGGGAATTATTTTTTGTTTGTTTCACACTTCCTAAGATGCCTTTTAGGGTCCTGAGCTGATACCTTTCCAACTTCTATACTTCAGCGTATTGAGCCCTCTTTCCACTGTCATACCACCAGCAAGAAATGAGAAATTCTGAGGGTCAGTGAACACAGCAAATTTTCCCATTACTGAAAGTGAAACTTTCAGGTTTTGGATTAATTGTATTTGTGATGCAGTGTGGCAGTACACTAAGATATAGGAAGAACAGCACTTTAAAATGCAGTTTTCCTGGTTTGGTATTGGCACATGGATTCCTACAGTAAAAAAAAGTCATAGCTTTATTTTTTTAAATTAGAGAAATGTCACGGTGTATAGAAATGCCATGGTGAGTTGAGCCCAATTTGGTGTAAAACACTGAATAGACATTCAGTCTATCATATGCTATGATCTGTGCTATCATAGCAGATAATGGGCAAGTGACAGAGAGCAGCACAAGTTGAGATGAACACAGCTTGGGGAAATCAGGTTTTCAGGGGCTCTCAGGAAGCCTGGTGGCCAGACACGCTCGTGATTCGCACAGTGGTGCATCTTAGTCATCAGGCATAAACTAGCCAGAAAGCAAGCGGGAGATCTGATCTGTGAAGGCCCCCCAAGCTGGCACGCAGGGAGACTTTTATCTTGACACTGTTACTCACGTTAACAATTCTCTGCTCCACGAGAGGCAATGAGATTACTGTAGAGCCTGCTGCGGTTGAAAGCATCAGCCAGGATTAAATGAGTGCCACTTAAGCAAAGCAGGGATGGAAGAAAAGCAACTAATGCAAACGGGAAACCAAGCGAACTCGTCCTCTCAAACGTCCCGCACAGCACAAAAGCCTGGTGGACGTATCCGTATGACAAGGCAGCGGCTCCTTTGGACCCCATGGGAACCAGGTGTGACGCAGATCCCAGAAAGTAATATGGTGCTGGGCTGACAAGGCTGGAAGAGAGGCAGGAACATTTAGAGAATGGCTTAAAGCAACGTGCGTCAGGAGACGGTTACTGAGTAGTCTGATAGATTGAGACAGTCCCTTCCCCCTCGCTACCTCCTCCTTGTCCTCTGCCTTTGGTTTCATTCACGGCCCATCAGAGTTATAACTTCCAACCAGATTTGCCATCAACACAACAAGCAGCAACGGAGTTACAGCAAGAGCGCAGACCAACATGTATACGCTCAGTGGTACTGGCAGGTCTGCGACAGCTTTCAAGCCAGGCAGATGGCAGCCCTGGCTCGCACTCAGCTCTCTGTCCCACCACCTGAGAGCACAGCCGCAGCTACGCTGCCTCCGGGTCTGTGACCAGGTGAGGACTCGGTGCCATGCAGCTACACTCCTGGGTTTTCAGCTCCACAGTTCAGGGAGGAAAGGAGTGGATCTGATTACTGCTGCATGTCTTCCCTTGACTCATTATACAGCTTCAGTTCTTTTGTTCTTTGCATTTTTCTCACCAGAAGAAGGCACCTGGAGCACATAACACTGGTCTTCTATGACAAAAGAGAGTAACAAAGGGAAATCCTGGAGTGTTACAGAGAAAGGATGCCTTGAGCTATGGGAACTGTCAAATTATCAAAGATATAGCTAAGCTTTTGTTTTGATTTTCTCTCTCTCAAATTTTGCTCTGATTTTTTTTGCTGCTGTCCTCACATCTCATTAAGAAATTCCATGAATTTACTGAGTTTTACCTAGCTTCTTTATAAAACCAGAAGAGTCACATGATGGCAATTTGATCCAGTCTCACTAGAAACTTGGTTGACTTTAATTTTATAACAACACTTTAACAAAATTTGCCCAAATTCATATTTTATTAGGAAAACCTAGGCTAGGAATAACAAATAATTCTCATCATCCTCAGAAGCTTTGCCCCTCCAAAAAACAAGCAAAGAAAACAAATGGATCCAGTAATTAAATTCTGCATAACTATGATTTGTTGGTGGTGATTAATAAAATAATGGCAATGGATAGCTCCTGAAGGCTGTCACAACAGTTAGCTATTGGTGTGGCTCTGCTAAAGTCAGTTGAGTTATAGCCTGCGACTGTAGTCCAAACAATGCCATTAAATTAGCTGCCATTAAGAAATAAGTGTGCTAGCACTTCTCCTATTTCAGACTTCATTATCCTTTTTAATTTGGAAGTTCTTCTCATGTAGCCCTGAGGGCTTAAAATGCCGTATGCTGTGTCATAAGCATACTATTTCATAGCACAGGTAGTTCAATAAAGCATGACACTTTAGGCTAGTGTTTTCAGGGAGACAACCTACTTCAGGAATATCCTTTCTGTTGAGTCCCTGAATAACTGGTAAGAAAAATCAGTATGAACTTTCTGAAAAGCAGAGGCACCAGTTCAAAATTTCTTGCGTGATCCAAACCTCCCTGAAGTTGCCTATGGCATGTATTTTGCTGTTCTTCCACTCTACAAGGACTCATTGCAGCCTATGTAATAGCCCTGCTTATAATGAAGGAAAATTGACAATTAATTTCCCCTGTCACCATTCCCCACCTGAGTGTCTGTCTCTCCTCTGCAGGAAGACCATCAAATCCCTATTTACTTCTGTCACCGAGTTCACAATATTCAAAATCTATCGCATGCTTGTTCTGAAACCCAGACCCTTGGCTTCTTATTAGTTTCTCCCCAAACTCTCTGGCTCTCCCTCTCTGTGCTTGCTCTTGAATCTTTGGAAAGTTGCGAAGCCCGCAGAAGGAAAGGAGCTCTATAGCAAAACCTCCCAACCTGGGCTTGGAGGGAGCGTCCCGCGGCATACGGTCGGTGCCTATTGCTGCAGTAACCTCATCATGCCGTATTTTTCCTAAACTCATCAAAACCCATCTGGAAACCAGTTAGATCTCATCATTCCTATCCTCTGGACTGAAGATGGTACCAGGACCTTGTTCCTAATATGCTTGGGAGCTTCTGATTTCCAGCCTAGTTGCATTGCTTGTGAGTCTAGATCCATTTTAGTATGCGCCCGTACAGCACTAGCTTAACAGCATCTACCCTATGGGGTGTGTAGAAAAAGCAGTCATAGCCCCTCCTAGCCTTCGTTTAGCTAATCCCTGTTTAGTTATCCAAACACACATAGCTCTCAGTCTCCTCTTACAAGGCACGTCGCCCAATCCCTGTATCACCCAGGCAGCCCATCCCTGCGCGTGTTTCAGTGTGAATTCATCCTTCTTGAATGTGTGACCAGAATTGCAAACTTGAGAAAAGAAAGTGCAGAAACCCAAGATAAATGGGGTGCATCTGGTAAATCTGCTCCAAACACCTTTAATTTGCTTGACCAGCACTTAGTCAGCAAATACCCAAAGGTCTGCATGACCTTGGCTGAATAATAGGGTTTGTAACATCATATGGGTAGACAATTTGAGATAGTTTCGTCAGAGCATCAGCTGCAGAGAGGCACTGGCTTGACAGCAGCCTTTCACCATTTCGCTTTGTACAACTTACTCCCTGCTCTCGAGACTGTAAAGAAAGAGTTACAACAGTGTTTCTTATTTTACCACCACTAGATATATTCTTCTAGAGGGCAAATTATTCTTCCCTCAGCACAACCGCACACACATTGTGCTCTGCTTTCTCTCATCTTCCTCCTGCGTGTAATGGCACCAGCAGCAAGGGATGAGAGACAGCGACCTGACAGCCTAGGCACTGCACACGCTGATAATATTGAGGATGATTCTACTACACGTGCGGCTGCTTTCCTGCTTCTCGGGGAAAATGCTTTATGTTAGTTGCACATATGTAAAGCTAAGAACTGTAACAAACGGATTAGCTGCACCCTCCAAGGCAAGTGTTGTTTTGGCCTTCTTGCGCTTTTGGAGAGAATGGTTGTGTTAATCTGGAAAGCTAGGATGACAAGGGAGTTCAAATGACAATTTTCTCTGTTGACCTTTCATATTTCTAAAATGAATTGAAGCTGATCTTTTCACTGCCTGCCCTAATTAGACTAATAAAATATTTCTGGGGAAAGCACTGAATAAAAGAGAAGTGATTATTAGAAGTCCAGTCCTCAAAAATATCCTAGCTATAAGCAGAATCAGTCATTACATTAATGTACAATTTACAATTACTCATACACTTTGCATATTATAGCAGGAACAGTGCTGAAAACCAACACTGTAGAGAATGAAACGTCTAATAGATGATTTGTATGGATTTAGCCTTACAACACCAGCTTTGCACTCTCATCATATGTCAATAACAGTAGACTATGGAAGCAAAAATACTGAAAACAGCTGAAAATAATTTGGAAACTACTAAGCAAAGGATGCCTCACTTTGTTACAGCAGTCCAGAACAGATTTTTATGAAGCGAGAACTGTGTGCTGCTTACAGCCATCACTCTGTATTGGCATTGGCCTGAAAGCAGAAGTTGAGTTACTGGTTCATATTACTCAATACCTGGGTATTTCTGCCTCGGTTTGCCCATCCAGAAAGTTAGCTAAGCAATTCGTGAAGAGATACGTTTTTGATTGAGACATTTCAATAAGCCTGAATGTGTCTAAGTGCACCCCGACCATGCATAGATGATTTTCTTCTCATGCATACAGGTAAGGCATAATTATGCCGAGTTTACATAACGGGGATCTGAACACGAGTAGTTTAAACAGTTTGCGAAGATTACAGTAGACGAGTGTGACCGAGGTGAGGGCTGATCCCTGGCTCCTGCTTCCCTCCCCTCTCGGTGCCTCTGCTTCTTCCGCGCAGCCAGGGCTCCATAGGGCTCCCCGAGTCCCAGCATCAGGTTGAAAGCTCAGTGCGCAAGGAAGGAAAAAAGCTGGGGAGATCACAGCTCATCCCACCCCATGGCAGGTTACCAGCCTGCTACGTGGAGGGAGACAGAGGCTGAGAAAATGAACGCCATAAATTATTCCTGCAACCGCGGTAGAAACTTGGGCATGATTACCTCTAAAGTACCTTTCTTGATTTTTGCATACTGACCCTGGTATTCAGGGATATTCCTACAGTCAGCTTGGTCCTAAATGTTTATCTGTGTTAATGCAATACAGAATGACTGTATAATATAAATCTAGTCATCCTAGATGACTAGATTTACTGGATGACTAGATTACTTTTCATTAAATATTCTCCAGTAGCTGCTTTTCTATGACTGTCAGTTCCCAGTTAAATATAGTAGGACATCACACAGGTGCAGTAATAGCCGAAATATTATTTATCCCTCTTCACAGTACTTCACATAGGAGACACATTATGACAATAGCAGAGATTGTATCTACATGATTTACTCCTTGTGCATATGCTGTATTTACAAGAATAGATTTCATTCTACCGTATGTGATTTATAGTTAACTGTAAAAGAATTCCGCAAGAGATGTATCAAAAGTAATGGAAGACATAATATTTTCTAAGAAGATAATATTTTCTATTTGCACCAGCGAATGGATCTTTAACAGGTTAGCTCAAAGAGCTGCCATACACACAGCTGTTATTCAGCAGAGCAAAAAGAATTGTTTAGGAAACAATGAACACTCAGCTCTCAAGTGTGCACACTGACTCCAGGTGCCCCTGCTTTCGCACTGCTCAGAATCCTCCAAGTCTGCTAATTTATAATTATTTATTGAACTTCACGCCTCAGGATTGCTTTTGGAGGCAAGCCACGTGACGTGAAATTTTGCCGGATTTCAGGGAGAAAGATGGAATAAAACCCTTCCCCTTTATCTGTTCAAACTGTTCAGGCAGAAATAGAGATGTAGGGCTTGAACCCCAATTACATTTGAGTATTTACATATCTTTGGACTCAATCTCCTTCAGATTTCCTCACAGAGCAATTTACATGTTAATGAACCCTAGAAATAATTTCTGAATCAAAACACGTTTCCTATCAAAAAACATATGGACCTTGAACAGAACTGTATGGCAGCTTCCGATTCAAATGCTTTCAAGTTGAAAGGGACCAACATCATTTGTCATTTTAAGCTTTCACTTATTTTCTTGGGATCTGTTTTGAACAAACTCATTCCATAAAGTCCTGGGGTTAAAAAAGAAAAAAACCAAAAGCATTTCAGATAAAAACAGAGAGTGTTTCGCATATTTTCAAATCAACAGTGCTTTGGGAACTGTGGTTCACTGGATTTTTACCTTTCTACAGCACAATGAGTGTGCTGTATTCACCTATACCAATTCTCCTATCCTACGCAATGGTCAGGCATCCTCCCAAAACACCATCTTCTGCCACTGAGATTTGTTATCTTATGGAGGATATAATGTAACAAGGGTCACCAACATATACAGGAAACTGGGAGTTTGAAAAACAAAGTCCACGAATCATTATGTCAATGTTTTTTGTGGTGTGAGCTAAGTAATTTATCTTGTCCACCAAAAAAAAAAAAAAAAATGGAGACATGAAAACTGAAACAAACTGAAGCTACAAATTCAGGTGCTGTAGTTGCTGAAATCTTCTGGTACGGATGGGAGGCACAACAGACCCTCTTCCCAGGGCGCTCTACCTGCATTTCTCTCTGCTGTGCCAGGAGCCGGTTATTTGGTGGTAAGAGCCACGAGAGAAGTGAACTTCATCGCCTTCAGCCTCTCAGCTCTACCCTCTCCAGTGTCACCAGTCAAGTTTAAATTTGACAGAGGCAGACATGCATCTCGGCAGCAGAGAGTTTGGTTTTGAGCGTGAGCATGGGAGGGAAAGACCGCTTTCCCAAAGCGCGTACTATTGGGAGCCATCAGACTCGATCCTGTGGCCACAAACTATTCACAGCCTACGCAGAGGGGAGACCTTTCTCACTACGTTGGTCACTTTGCGGCTGTATGTAACATTGCACTCCACTATTTTGTCCTGCCAGAAGAATTAAAAATGGGTAAAGCTAAATCAAAAGTAGTGATAAGAACAGACACAGGCTTGCATACACTCTTCTCCTGCAGAAAGATAGGCCGGTACGTCTTGATTTTCTTGTATTCCAGGGGAAATTCTCTCAAGGCAGACCTGAATCTTAATTTTGTCACAGACTCTGATTGCCACTGAATATTCAGCTAAATCTCCAGATGAACACCCCCATGATTTTTGACTTAAACTTTCACCGTGAAGGATGTGAGTTTATCATGCTGACAATTTGTCTGCTCAGTGTCATGCATTAGAGGACTAGAGGTTTTTCACACACCAATCTTTCTGTCACATTAGACTTTGGCTGCAAGTGGCATCACAGAGTGGATGTAGCCAGACTGATCTTTATGGGCACAACTTTCACAGAGTCTGAAGACTGCATTATAGCTTTTCTTTTGTCTTCTAGAGAAAAAAAAATGCATACTTTTACAGCATTTTTTTTTCTGTAGGCTTCATAGCAATGCACATGCACAAACACATCTTTCCTCTTCCTGCACCAGCATTGCCTCACTCAGCCTGATAAAATGTTGACTCTGAGGCAGATCCTCTCTGTATTTAAGCTTGGATGCCTGCTTTCTTGTTTCATTACTCAAGGACTTCTGCATGTGGCTGTGCTGCCTGTGCAAAGTCTGAAGCAGACTGGAAGGTGGTGTTTGCTCCTTGGCGAGCACCGCTCCCCCCGCACTACTCCCTGCCGCACATGCACGATAAGCACTGCACCCTCCGAAGAGTTCGGGGGTATTAATCTGGGCTGCAAAAGACCCATGTTCAATTATTTTTTCTGCTAGATTTAAAAGAGAATTTGAGTCTGAGTTTTCTGTCTCCATGCAAGATTCATGATTTTCAGCTCTTCTCTCTTTCAGCTCCTGGCCTTTTCCCTGTGCCAGGTTCAGATCGCAACTTCTGCCACGGCCCTGGCTGGGCCTTTCCTAGCAGTTCAGCGAAGTTTTGTTATGTCTCTGTGGAAAGCTTTGGTTTGACAAATCAACATTTGCTCATGAAAAAACATATCCCTAAAACCGGAGCCAGCTGGCTCCAGTAGACATCTTTATCAAGCTTCCTGGGATGTCAATATTACTGACTGAAACTCAACGGTTTGGACTATCGCTCTCAGACTGTTCCTGCCTTTTCTTTAGCTCTTCTCACCACATAAACATTTATAAATGATCACCTACACTTCTCACAGCCATTACCCCACTCAATATTAAAATGGATTTTCTTCTGGATACATTTTGGCTTGCAAACCAACTCTTCCCCGCCTCAGCTCAGAGATGTCCCCCCATACAGACTGAGGTTCAAGTGTCTATGGAAATATAATGGCTAAATTTCCAGTCTGACCTTCAACTCGCTGCATCCATTTATCATGATGGCACTAGGCCTCCATGGAAACTTCTACCTATTTCAGACAACCTGATTTTTTCCCCACTGGTGAAACTTGCTTTGGTTAAGTAGTTCAGCAGAGCATTATGTCCACAGGGTCAAACATACTCTTTAGACACAAGACAAGCCCAATGACACTACAAGCCCAACGAGTTTCACTCTGACTTTCCCTTTACAACAGCAAAATTCTCAGTGGTTTTGTTGATGTTAGGACTGTTGACCCTCGTGGTAAGGAAAGCTGAACTGCATGGAGCAGCCCTCACATTTAGCGCAATGGGAGCCATGGTTTGTGCCCCAGTCATGGCATCAGCAAGCTTAAGTCCAGTGGAGGGGGGTCTGCCTACACCAGAGCCTGCACAAATCGTAATATTCAGATTCTCTGCTGAAATTCCTGCTGATGGGCTGTACATCTTTGACAACGATGATGTTATTTTGAGATATATCAACATAATCATATCAAATAATCACTTCATTTCTCTGTATTCTTTCTTTTCTCTGCCATTGGCAAGAAATTATTAGAATATGCTGTAAATAAGATCATCTAAAATAACTGAAAAAGCTAAAAAAAAAAGATCCAGAATATTCTTTTCTTGATCTGGTTGCTTTTTTTCCACATCCTGCTTTTTGGTCTAAAACCTGGATTTCATTCTCTGGAAAATCATGATTTTTCCTCCTTTTTTTCCTTATTTGATTGTGTAAACTAATTTACAAGTAAAAAAAGGATGACAAGAAAAGAATAATCCCTAAAGGGCGAATGAAAGCTCACCTCTGATGCGGAACAGTGCCAAGCAGAGGCGAGGAGCCCCCTTTCTTGGGACAAGGCATTGATGTATCATGGGAGTGTGGGGAGGAAAAGAGAACATGCTTGTTTAGGCTTTCCTTAAGTGGAAGTAGAAACATAAAGGCCAAGTACATGCTGGAAAATATAAGCCTATCCAGGGCATAATTTATCTTTGTCATGTATCAATGGAACTGGCCTTTATTTGAAAAGCAGTTTAATTAATGAAATTACTGCTACTGAAGTCCTTCAGCATGGCAAAGGAATCTATATATTCTCTGCCTTTAGAAAGTTTCACACATTTTCATATAAGTATCAAATAGCAATATTGATCAGGCAATTACCAGATTAAAAACAACAGCAAAACCTACTAAAGGAAACAGAATCTGTCTGTCCAAAAGCATCTCAAACATGTTTGTGTGTGTGTGTTTTCATGTAGCTGAAAACTAAACCACATCTTGTGTTCCAGCAGGTTTGTTTTTCAAAAGGGGGAAGAAAAATCCTTTAAAAAAGAAAAGCCACCCTGATGCTGTTCAAAGGCCTGAGGCAGTTTCTACCCCATTTATTCTTCTGGATTTTTCTCAGCCCCATCTGTTTATTTTCTATTGAGCAATCATAGTAAAGCAGATAGCCAGGCTATAAAGATCTGAGAGCAGGTGGGATTGGGAGATAATTTGTGAGGCACAATGCTACGTTCTCAGAATACAGCATCTCTGGTTTGATGACTTGATCGGTAACCTAATTTGTCCACTTTTATTTATTTATTTTAAAATAGATATACTTCATGTGTCAGGGAAGCATTTATTTGTGGTTAAATATCAAAGGGAGATCATGCAGACAGTACGCTGAGGAAAATAGCTTTCTGCCGATTTACCTGTTTTTTAAAAGGATCGGACCTCATATTTCCACACAGAAGCCAAAAGCAATGTTAAGACTCTTCCCCCCTACCCAATCCTTCATTAAGTGTTATTAGTGCACTACATGGTACTCGATCAGGTGACAGAGCACGGCCTGGCCTCCTTGCTCAGAGGCAGGTCAGAACACCGCATCCCGCAGGGCACACGCACATACACCTCTGCAGCTATAGAGGGGTGTGCATCCATATACATATATATGGATATGTATTTGCGTATTTTAAGATGGGGTTAGGTAAGATAATTTGCTGCTTAAAGTTTTTTCAGTGGCGAAATATCTGCAGTAAGGGATTTCTGCTCTGGAGACTGAGCAGATTTCTTTGCTTCCCTGGCCCGGAGCCAAAGCATGATTCATTTAAGTCTCCCCCCTGCACACCTGCACGTATGACCACACCACAGCCTGTGGAGATGCCCTCTGGACTAACAGAGAATTAAAAAACCACGTACAGCCCTGACCATGGCAGCTGGCAGTACCGCTAATGATAATGATGTGCTGCTGACTACACTAGACGGGACCCCATAAAGCAATGACTCGCGTACCGGGAGGGCTCTCGGGGGTGCAGCAGTAACAGCCCGGCGTTTGATCGCCCATAAAGGAAAACACACACTTTGTGATTATACCTGCCAGGGCTCTGCTAGGGAGGATTTGTGGACTCTGCCTGCTCATAAAAACACCGAGATGAATCAGCCTGGGTGTTACTTGTTTCCAGGCTGACTGTGGCGAGGACTGCACAGGGCACAACGGTGTCATTGCTTTCGCCAGGGCCACCGCGCTGCATGTATAAAGCAGGGGTGCAGGGTTGCTATTTCTTTTCAAGCCCAAATAAATCAACTGAATATACTGCACTGCTGGCCCATTAATATACGTGTGGTTGGCCATTTACTGCGCCGGGCACCTGACGTGTAGCGTGGATCCTACCAGAATCACTCGGGAGAGCTCCGGCTTCTCTCTGCTGCTTCATCGCTGCGTGGACAGCGCTGTGTTTCTGCGAGATGTGCTCCTGCCTGGAAAATCCTGGACTACACCGCGCGATGCCACGGACCCACGAGGGAGCAAGTCCGCCCTGCTGAGAGGACGAGTGTGGAGCGGGCACGGGGGAGGCATGCCAGGTTGGGGAGGACCTTCCCTGGCCGCCACGGCAGCTTTGCTCTACCTCCTCCTCACCCGTTCGGGAACGAAGTGCAAAGACAGTGTCATGATGAGCGCGCAGCTCTGCTGCCCTCTCCCCACGGTGCCAAAACTAGCCAGATTCTGCTTTGCATCTGCCCCTTGGCTAAACTGTGGGCTTTTTCAGTCCTAGTATTTTTTTCTTTTTTAAACAATTTTTCTACTACATTTTTAAATGAAAAATGCTAAGCACACCTCATCTTGTCTTCAGATTCTCATAAAATTGGCACCTTAATTACGTTAACCTGATCAATGTACTAACTGAGCAACTATGGTGCTTTTGCCTTTAGTTGAGCTATCAGGTTGATGGTGTAGTATAAAAATTTAATACTCTTCTTTCTTCTATCTTAATTAGACCTAATGAGCTACTTGCTTTAACAAACAAGCAAATTCCAATATCCTGTCTATATTTTTCCCAGCAAGGCAATATCAAGTTAGCTGAAATTGTGTTTTTCAATAATTGAATGAGTTTAAGAATGATAATAAGTGATAAGATCTATAGAGGTGCCTATGTGATATAAGCCAGTTCACTTCATGGGTACTGATAGAGAGGTTTAGTTTATTCACTTATTTATTAAACAAATGTTTCTCCCTTAGGTAAAGCGGGTCCCAATTAAGAACCATATTTTCAAATGATAAAAGTAAGTATTCTAATAAAGACACTAATTGGCGAGTATGTTCTTTAAAGATAGTCATAAATTAGAATATCTCATGGCAAGTAATGCCACTTCTATTAGCATCTGTACAATGCAAGACACAATTTCCCTATTAACCAGGTTTGCATTTTACAGTCTGCAGAACGCCAAATGCAAATATCCTCCAGGACATCAGTGAAGCAGCCATGCTTATGAACTAACCAGTGGATAGTTTCAGCATGAGAAAGAGAGAGAGGAAGGGTATCTAATTATTACTCTTCCTGAATCCACAATTAAAGAGCTGACAGGCAAGCAAAGAAAACTCATGCTACTCAAGAAGTTATTGAGAGATCAAGCACAATCAAAAAATGCCAGAAGAAAGACTGGCAGAAAGGCTTTATACGAAGTGAATTTAAAAGATGAACATCTATAAAGGTGAGAAATTGGGAAAAAAAGTTTCTAGAGTAAGAGAATTGTAGCAGAAGAGAAGAAATAAACCCCATTCGAATTCCTTCAGGAAGACAGACCCAGTGGGCTTTTTATATACAGATCTTGAAAAGCTCCTTGCAGCTTTACAGAGCTAGAATAAGTGAAAACCATGAAACGAAAAAGCTGATCAATGGAGTTATTTCAATGGCTGAGGATCTTCCCACAGAGTTTTAGGGCTTAGTCTGCAGGGTACGTTGCCCTCCAAGTCTCAGCCGGCAGCACATTTAATCACGGATGCTGGTTTCTGAAAGCGCTTGAACACCTACTCAAATGCACTGAACCCAAACTAAGTGTTTCAGATCTGAGCTGAACGAGTCACTGTGAGTAGTTTCAGAACAGCAGTCAAATTAGTTGTGAACAACTGGATTCATAATAATCAATTATAGCATCACTTCGAACTGCCACAGTCACAGACTTTCAAACAGCTCCATATGGGCATTTATAGACAGATAGGCATAGAGATCACTGATGAATAAGATCTAAGCATATTTTATACAGGATTGAGGCAGCTGCACAAATTGTATTATAATATACAGAAGAATGTGAATTTCCTCCATTCATGTGTAAATAGCCACTCTTCCACCAGTTCTATTAGAACTTCATTTCAGCCAAGCATTCAACAGTCTAATAATTATCTACATCCATTCGTCTTTATCATTCATAGCTGCCTAACTAAGAAGGAAATCCTAGGAGACTGGGTTCACACCATATTTTTTGCAAAGAAAAACATTTCTTGTAGTATCTCTTATTCAATATAGCAACTTCCTGTTTTCATTGGTCATTTCAGAGTCTCTGGAGATACAAATAGTCTTGAGTTTAAGTAACAACGATCATGAAGAAGTTAGCAAACGGTGGCAGCCAGACAGACTGGAATAACAGGTATATTAGTAACAGTTGCCCTCCATAGACCAAAGTTTACTTAAAACAACAGAGCTTTACACACATTATTACTCCACGGGCTGTTCTTTCTTACCCCTCTCTTTCTCTAGCAGAAAACCAGCACCAGAGAACTTGGCAGGTGCCTCTGTGATTATGAGATACAGCTCTGTACAGAGCTCCTCTTTCCGGCCTGCCTGGTAATGTACCTTTCCCCCCACCTTCCCACGTTTCTTTCTCCAAAGGAATAATTCCCTTTTTTATAACAGCTCCTTTCTAGATTTGGTGGCTCATCTGCTTGCCTGTACAGACAGCCAAAGATATTATTTTCATAGCTATTCTCCAAAAGACAGGAAAATTTTCCTGTTTTGTCCCCCATTCCTTAACACAAAAGAACTGCTGTGTTACCCGAAAAAAGCAAGGAGCCAAGCACAGCTGGGTGATCCATTGCCGTCAGGAGCAGAACCGAGCGAGGCCGCCCAGCTGAAGGAAAAACCGGGAGAAGGGGACCTTCCGCTGACAAATCCCTGTCATGCTTCTCTCACAAAGAGGGAAGAATTTTACTTCTTGTTTAAAGCACAAATGTAACCTCTTAGTGTCCCACGCGTGGTACTTTTGAGTAAGCAGGGTGCACCTTAGCGTAGTGAGGATGAGAAGAGACAGATCACAGCTTGATCCAGGGGGGAAAAGAGGAACTCGCACAAACCTCCTCTCTAACCAGCCCCTCAAGCTACTGCCTCAGGGCCTTTCTCACCCAGCAGTGACTGATTTAAGGAGATCTGGAGGTAGAGGAGGAGCAAATAAGAATGAAGAACCAAAAGCTAAAAAAACTTGATGTACCTCTCTAGTCAGGCACAGTAGGTTTAGTAAATACTGCAAGCTTTATTGATTGGCTGCAGGTCCACTTCAGACAGGCTTTTATGGAGGTAACTGAAATACGAGTTGTGTCAAATCCTAATTTTTGCTGGTGATATCAGAAAAGTAAACAGATTTGCTTCCCAGTAATAAAAAAATATGACTTGTCAAGTCAGGTATGTTAGTGAATATGCTTGCACCCAGTGCTTAACAGGAGTAACCTGACTGATGCAGTCTGACATTTAAAGTAAAACAGATAACTGTGTGGTGTGTAGTAGTCTTTAAAAATGTTTGAGGCAGTACATTAAAAAAGTGGTCTATCAATAGGCTCTTGTCTAATACATCAAATCAGTGAAATCTCTCTTTGGAATTCAGAATCTCATAATGCAGTAAATAATTAGCATATATATACTGCAGGTCTTGGTAAATGAAAACACAAGTCCATGTTTATCTATTCAGCTGTCACATTTTCTGCTCTCCCATCTCATTTCCATATTGCCTAAGTGCATCGCTATACTCAGAGATGTATTACTTAGCTTTATTTAATACTTTCCATTCATAAATCTCAAAGCTCTTCACAAGGCACAGTGAGCATCAGATTGATTTGGATGTGTGGTCATACTTTATTTAAAAAACAAAACCCAGAAAAAACTGACAGCATATCTCAGGTGTCGCCCACATGTCTCTCCCTCAGGCTTTGCAGCCCGCTCACCCGCAAGCCCGGTCTGCTGCCTGCCCTCGCTCGGGTGCTGCTCTCCGCCAGCCGGACACCCGCGAGGCCTTGTGCCATCGCATGGGTCTAAAGCCAGCTCAGGCCGCGCCCTGGGCTGAGCAGCCATCTCCCTGCTCAGACACGGGCTCCTTGAGGCTGGGGCCATAATGTTTGCTAGCAATTTGGGGGGTTGCACAACAGACCTTGAGGTTTCCTCCCCAGCCTTTCCTGCCTGCCAAGTCCAGTTGCGCAGCAGTGGCCTGCAAACTACATCGCTTCGGCCACTGGGGATGGCATGAGACCTCCTAGGCAGAAAATGAACCAGTGCCATGAACTGTACTCTGTAAATGAAAAACAAATGGATTTTTCATACTTCATTTTCCGGAAGAAAAACCCAGACCGAAACTCTTTACCATCTACCTGGCCAGGATGGTACCAGCTACTCTCATTTGCACACAGCTTGAGAGAGGCATGGAGAACTGCAGAAGCATAAGCGGCAGGAGGCTGCGGAGCTGGGAAGAAAGCTTCCAGAGTTTCCATTCATCCCTTCATACAATGAACCATTCATCCTTCCCTAGATAAACTGTTTATCCAAAACTGAATAAATTCATATGTGGAGAACTGCAGACAAACATTAGAAGGTCATATAATTAGAGGGAATCAGATAACTGCAGAGAGCAATTATAAAATGAGTCATAAGTAGGCAGAATTTTGCTATTGAACATCTGATGCTCGTCTTCCCTTACACACTGGTGCTACTCCAAAAATTTCAGTGGAATAACTCTTCGTTTTTATGCGATTGAAACGCAAACACCCAATACATAAAAGTGTATCAGTGCTTTTGGAAGCTACTTGAATGACCCAGGGCAACAAAATGATATTGTTTTGGCTCTTCTCAATTTCGAGGTGACTCCTAGATCTAGTGAACAAGATCAAGGCTTAACAGAAAGTGGAGAAGTTGCAAGGTGCTATCTGTTACTTGTTAAAGTATTCAGTAGTTTTTAACCAGAAAACAAGAAAAAGAACCAAAATGAATGCACCAGATAATACTGGTATTATGTGTACAATATGCACGTAGTCTCTGAAAGAAGAAAAACAATGTGCGGGGTTACATCAGGTAAATCAGATTAATGAAAACACTGTACATTTGGAATGACATCACTCTGCCTTAAACACATATATCCGTGTGGTCTTCATAATCAAAAATCACAGGGTTACCTCTGCTCACTGGAACGAGTGAAAATTTCAGTGTAGCATCTCATTACATTTGTTTTTATTACTGGGGGGTTCGGGGTGGAAAACACCAAAACATCTTCTCTCTGTTCCACTTCTGTCACCTTCTTCTGAAAAGGATAAGATATTCTGGATATCACCTCAGAGACTACTGATAAGCTCCCACTGTGAGACCCCAGAAGAGTTACTATGATACTGCTCTGGCCTTTTATTTTGAATAATTTATCAGTTCAAGAAGAAACTGGTGCTGAATTAACTAAGCATCAGATACTTAACATTGAAGTGTGAATGTAGATTGGTAATATTGTGGACTTTTACTTCATGACAGCAAACAACAGTTAACCACTGCTTTGTGGCATTTCCATGGAAAAATCTCCAAAATGGTAGTAACTTTTTCTTCTTACAGTTCTCTTTCTTTTTCCTCCAAGACATCAGAAACACTTTCTATGTACATATAAAGCATAGTATGGAAAGGGTTAGATAAATCTTACGTTTAATGATAGATTTCATGGCTGTTGAATCATGAAAGCTGGAGCCAAGTTACAAGACAGACCAGTGATCTTTACAGAGTAGTGGAGCAGTTAGTTTTATGTTATCACTGTCAATGAGATTTTGTAGAATTGTGTTATACTTCGCTACAGATGAATGACCTGTAGTGTTACAGAATTTGTGATGCTCTGGCTTTAATTAACCTTTTTTGTGTGTGAAGCTGAAGAAGAAAATATACATTCCTTTATAAAGAAATATTTTTAAAGTCGTTAAATACACATTCATACTCTTCATAATTTATAATTTTGTAGGTGATATGGACACTATTTTTACAGCTGTTCTTTAGAGAAAGAATAAGTTTCTCTTCATTAAAGACTAGTAAGTGACATTACATTTAAGTGCTTACATTAGATATGCTTCTTTGAATTTAATGATGGGGCAATGAGGCCTTTAATTAAATAGTCAAAAATTTCTACTGGGAGAAACAAAAACAAATTTATCTATAGGTTTTTTCTTGATATAAAAATAAAACAGAACCCATCTGGTAGATAATCAATGCTTTTATCCATTAAAACTAAGCCTCGCCACAACTTCGTCTTTAAAAATTTGTTTCCAGTTTCTGAAATCCATACAATGGGATGAAGAAATTCATTTCATGGGTAGATGCAGAGCTATCTTCATCAATGACTGTCTCGTGTCTCCATAGCAGGTTCTTAGGGGAATAGGTAGGGGAAATTAAAAAGTACCTAAAGATATTTGTTTTACAGACACACACACACACACACATGCACACATAGAGTTCTCTAACACAGATCGGTGATTCATAATGAGCAGTAATCTGGCATATTTTATGGCACTCTGTAGATACTTTTCATTTCAATTTCATTCATCCAATCAATTAGAGCCCCCAGAGACTTTATAGACTATAGGTATAGGCTATAGACTATGCATATTGTCAGATCAGTGAAAGAGGTTAGAAATTAGTCTAGTGCATTATGTTAGGACTGATGTTATCTGATGTAGATTGATCAGTCTGTTGTCATGGACTTGTTAATTGAAATAAAAATCAAGTGAGTTTCATTAATTTTTCTTGGTAAAATTTTCAGATTTAAATTAGCAAAACTTTTCTATTCTTGAATAAGAACAAGAAAAGAAACAGCAGTACCAATGGAAAATTACTTACTAGGCAAATTTAGATTTCAAAACTATTGTTCATGTAAACTGTTATTCCTTATAAATAGCACTGCAATAAATTGCCTTCAGATGTAATCCAGGAGCTTCCCAGAATTATCAACGAATGACATTTAATGAAATCTGCAGAGGAAGCTTATCTTCCGTACACAAACGGTGATCTAAATCTGCACATGGCTTCATTTGACTGCAATTTTTCGTTAGCTGAAATGGGATCCTCCTGTTTCCTTATTTTTATTACAATAAAATCTATTTAACAAAAATGCGACAGACTTTACTTAATTTTCTACACAGCTCCCTTTTGCTTTACAGGTCAATTGCAGTAAAAGCGCAGTACAATTGTAGTCCCTTTTATTAATTTCTGTACAGGTTTATGGTATGAAAAGATGCATTTAAATGGTTGTGTTGCCCCAAGAAAGCCACATTCTACCCACAGCTGTGTGCCGCGGTGTGCAGGTCCATGGTGTTTTCCTGCCTTCACAAAAGGAGAGGCACCTCTCGCACTTGGGAGGAAGGCAGAGCGGGGCAGCCACGCACGGGCTGGCCGGGCGGCCCTGCGCCCCGTGCCCGCAGCCCTGGGCGAGCAGCCAGGCAGGCCGGCGTGCCACGCAGCTGCGCCTGCGACTCCCCGAGGCGAGCAGAGCGGAGGCGAGCGCGGGACACGGAGGACGAAATCACCTACTCAGAGAGACGCATAGGCACAGCGGCCAGCGGGCTCAGCAGGATTTTGCCTAATACCAAGCAGCCGAGGATGGTCATTAAAATAAGCCTGGTATCCGCCGGTCCGGTCTCCCTCTTCACGTATCCCTGAGTACTGCTTAAACTGCCTCTGAGCTTGAGCTTCCTGAAAAATACCCAAATTCTTATTTCTCCACTCTGACCATTGTTTAATGAGCAAATGAAGAAACAAAGCAAAACCGTCAGCCAGAACCAAAGTATATTATCATGTAGACAGAGCGTTCACAGCTCACAGCTCCATCTGCTCTACCAGTGAAAGTTAATTATTTTTAAAAATTCTAAGTAATTGGAAAAAATATGAACATAGATGGCGGCTAAGGCATCATTTCATTCTTAACATCATATTTGAAAAGTATTCCTATTACTATAACACCCAGAAAATTATAAATAGTACAGGAATAGCAAGGAGATGCTGAAAATTAGATCTGATCCAGGGAAGAGTTACATAGGCACAAACATATTTAGCACATGAGCTAAGCGAGTTTATAGATTCCACCCTGAAAATGCATATATCCATATTGAATTTTAACTTCTTGGATAGTGACAATTTCAATGTATCACCTCATAGTAATAATCTCCAGCATACATATATTTATTAGGCATGTGGCTTAGTCCCTTCCTGAATCAGATTCCAAGTGATTACCTATACCCCAAAGCTCTAAAACGATTGCTCCATCTGAAAACTAATTTTCTGTAAAAACTAGGAATTCACCACTATTCCAGCAGCTGCTAGCCAAAAATGCAACCCAAATACATCATTATCAACAGCTACAGTCACATTAGCCAAACATTGCCTATCTCTGCAGCTATCGTGTATTAGTAGAGCACTGTGTATTGTGCAGCTATCAGTCCGCGAGCCATTCACTCTCACAACTTGACAGTTATGGAGAGAGAGAGAATTAGCCACACTTAAAATAAAATTTCAATGGTGTCTATTGGAAATAGAAGTAAATACAATAAAAATAATCGGAAATCACAGATGTTTGATATTGGCCTTAAAGACATGAGGAAATGTAAGAACTAGAAGAAATAAAGGAATCACAAAAGGAAGGGTTTTTTTTACTTGTCACACAGATGATTCAGCTCTGTATTTCCCTGTTTCAGGTCCAGATTATTTATAGGTATGATTAATCTACGCCAGGGAACCTAATGCCAGGAGGTGCATGTTGGGATTTCTGTGATTTTTAAAGGCCATGCTTTGAAATGCTATGTATGGCCATGAAAAAAATCTGAAACATAAACCAAGTGGAGTGGGTGTATTAGGTAGAAAACCTGAGAAAAAGCTCTGAGAAGTCTTAATGTGGATCACCAAACAAAGTATTGGGAAACTAGAAATTTTATTTCTACACATAAACATAACATATATTCCCAATATAATATGAAAACATACATATATCTCCATGTTGAACATAGCAGCTGATGGGGGCTGAATATGTCCTATGATAAATACATATTTGTAGCACTGCAGGTATAGACAAGACATGCAGTTGCTTTTACTATTTTGGTAATGTCTATTTTACAGTACTTAGCTTCTTACAGGTTGGCTACCACTGAATTGCTACAATAAACATGTCTTTCTCTAATACTTCATGGTGCTGAAAGCTACCATTGAACTTGTGATAAGGACGGAAGATAACGCGAATTGAGAATTACTGAACAAATTATCGAGAGCTGGAAAACATATTTAGGATTTGGGGGCATGCAGAACTCTTCTGAATGAATAAGAAAATCAAGATAGTTCACCTAATTTCTATATTCACCTAAGACATTGTTGCATTCGTTTGCTTTACAAAACTACTGATATTCTCTCATGGACTTTGCTCGCTTCTGTGTTTTCTGGCTAAGGAAAAATTTAGCATTTACCCATTGCAAAGCCAATGGCCCTGCTCTGGCTGCTCTCTTTAAACATTTCAGGTCATTCCCCTGCTTACTACTCCTGCCAGCTCGTTTTCTGATTAGGAGATACTGTTACATTTAAACTCTGTCATTATCTTTTACTAGCAAACATCGTCCAAAGGGACATTCCCCACTGCCGTGACTCTGTTTGTTGACTAATGTTGACTATAGAACCACCTTGGACTCCCATTTAAATCAAAGCTAGCAAAAAACCTATTGTGTTTTTCACTGTAAGTTTGATCCAGTTCTTAGCATTAGAGATGTTAAAGGCATTAGTGAGAATAAATCAGACCAGAGTGTGCATACAACAAAAACGATGTCCGAGCTATATAATTATTAAAACATGTTTGTATGAAAGAGATTAAATACATGCTATAGCAAAACATTCCGGATCAAGTAAGAATAAAAGAGTTAACCTCCCCATAATCCTGCCCATCTTCCCAATCAGGCTTTCTGTATTAACATCTAATTATTTATCTATTCATTCACCTCTCCAACCTTCCATCCTGATGGAGTAATTGAGAGACTTCCATTAAACGCAAAATATGGATCTCATTATCTTTGCTGGTGCAGGGATACGTTTATCTTCTTTGTACTGCATTCTCTGTCGCCTTTTTATATACTGTCTCTCTTTCTTCCAGGTCTTGTTTTCCTGGTTTCTTTAAAACGTAAAATGCAAAGAGCAGCTACTTTCTCATCCTATATGTTTGTAGGGTATCTGAATCAATGGTGCCCTGCTGGTTTAGTGCCTGCGTTACTGCGGTACAAATAATAACGATACTGATAGTATCATCTCTGCCCTACATCCTATAGAAGAGGACACTTTGAAGCCAGTTGCATAATAGCAATAAACATGAGGTATCATATAATAGATCTTCAGTGATACATCAATAATATATTTCAAATCACTGCTGCTTGTGCAGTGTTACTGCAAGTGAGTGCCGGGGAAGAGGAACGCTCTGAAAATATCCATCATCTTTTACTGTCTGTGTAAATGTTTTGAAGATAGGCTGTAAAACTGCATTAAGTTTACAATACATTTTGAAGCTCCTAACCTATTACAAAGTGCCAAATGCCAGTGTTCATCCTCTGAGGTACCAGGCCGAGAGTCCGCATCAGCTGCCCTTTCTCTAAGGCATTTATGCGTGCTTCCCTGAACAGCAGCACTGCGTCTCACTTTATTTTGCTACTTCCAGCTGCTGCATGGTGGCAGGCTGGTTTGGAAGGAGGAGCAGGGAAAGTCGGTAGAGCACAACTGCAATACAAACTTCAGTGACTGAGGAGACCTATTTAAGTAATAAACATTTTCAGTTCTGATTAAAGAAAAGGACTAGAAAAATAGCCTTTAAAATATTTTTGTGCAGTCTGTCTGAATACTTCCACACTGAGACTGGGAGATGCTATACATGAGGGAGCAGCTAATTTGCTTTGCCTTTCTGAATTATTTAGAAGCAGGGGAAATACAGACATACAGAGAAATAATACCTGGACCCTGTCTCATCTAGAAGTTAAGTCCTATCTTACTATTAATTTCTTGGAAATCTAAGTCAAGTTTTGCCAAGGCTTTACCATACTGTGCTGTAGGAAGCCAAGAAATGTCAAGAGGATCATCTAGATAATCTTTAACAGGCATTTCCCCTCCGGAGGATGGGGTCTGTAGGATATGATATGGAGTAGCTTTTATGCTCACCACCCCTGGACACTCCAACTGTTTTTCAAGAGAGAGAGTGCTGCACACTGAATAATCTGGTTCCTTTAGTATTCATTATTATTTTTATTATTCTCTGTTATCCACTTTGAAGCAATTTTTTCTGTCTTTGAGAATGATGAGCACCAGGTTTACAGCTTATTACTTCTGCTAACATCCATATTTCCCCTTGAAAAGAGCAGAATGAAAAAGCAGACCGAACAGAGCCATGGCTCCTCCCTCCCGAGAGGGGAAACTCTGGCAGATAGCAGACCTCTTCGCCCAGACCTGAGGAAGGGCAGCCTCTGAGTTTGGATGAGCATGAGGCAAAAGGCTGTGTCGGAGCTGGGGCTGTCCCACAGAAGCCCCTCGTGGCAGACATCCGTCCTTATTTCAAGCAATTGCGTGCTATATTCTTTTATTTTTATGCCATTTTTCAAACCTTTAGCAGACAGTGTACTCTGTACCTTTGCAAATACGGGTAGGCATACAGAGATAGCTAATTAAAAGTAAACAGCTTTATGTTTAAGGAAGTTTAATCTAATAGACACTTAAATCAGTTTTCATAATATTGTCACTTCAAGGTTGTGCCATTTGGAATATAGCTGGTAAGTACTGAATCCAAGGGAGTCACAGTGCAGATGGGACTTAAAAACACAGCTACCAGCTTTACGGAGAAGGATACTTAAAGTGAGTCTAGGGAATTGTTTTGGTGTATCATTCAAGTACTTGTACATATATCAGAAGTGTGATTCACAGCTGGATAATTGACTGTTCTGCGGTTTTTGACATCGTGACCTCCTTTCTTTCCTTTGTGACTTAAACCTTTAGGGAGCAGATATCCCAAGGTTGAAAGGGTGAACTTAAAAATGCAAATTAGGCATTTGCCCATGAAAGCATTTTGCTGCCCTCTAAACTTGCTTTGAAATTTCTGCTCATTAAGAAAGTTCAAGATCTCATTATCTTGGCCATGCAAAAAGAACAAGTGGATGCAAAGCATCGGACTCTGCTGGACGCCAACCAGGTTACCTTATCTGGGAACAGTACTAGGTGATAAATCACACAGAGCACCTAATAATCCTCTTTTTCACTGTCCACAGCTAACTGAAAGGGCTAAAAATTAGCCCCCCATTCCCTGTCCCGTTTGGTAATAGCCAGTTGCTGGGATTCCACCAGCTTTCCCTCACCAAATGCTGATGGAGATAGCACCAGCTTTCCCGAGAAAGCATAAAGAAAGAGCTTCTCAGCTCTTCTGCAAGTCTCTCACAGATTTCTCCAAGCTCTCCTATAAATCTCTGATTTCTTAGAAAATGGATGTTTCTGAAACAAGGTCTGCACATTCGCCACTAAAAGAAGTCTGTGATTGAGCCCAGCAAGCAAGTTTCCAGTTATTTAATGGTTCTCTTCCTTAAATTTGCCCTGAATAAACCTGCTTCTGATCAGATTGTCATAGAAATATCTTGTATCTTCCAGCATGTTCTCTGATGCGCAACCACAGGTCTTTGTGCCCTTGTGCAGCTATAGCCACTTCCATGCTACACCCATCCAGCCGTGCCAACCTGCAGCGCTTGAGAGCAACTTTGCCTTAGCTGCTCCCTGTTGAAAAAATCAAGATCACGCCCTAGAATAGGTCCACAGTTTGGCTCAAATCTCTGTATTTTGATGCTTATATCAACCAGAACTCTCAAATCTGAAACTGTTTACCCTGATTTATATGCTCTCTGCTGGCTGCTTCCGGACAGCAGAAGGTAGTAAAAGGAGAAAGACGGACTCCTGGAACAGGTCAGCGGGACCTCTGCAATAGCCAGTGAAATAGTGCCAGCACTGACAACGCTGCCTTTCAGGAGTGGAGGCATCTAGTGATATTAAGAGCAAGTCCTGGGTAACCTTCCATTTGAAAGTAGAGATGAAACTGAAGGCAAATAATTCCTGAATCATTTCTTCAGTTGGGCTGTATTTAATTTCATTCTTTAATTATACTTCAGCTACACCTAGTTATATCATTGTATGCATAACATACACACTCCTAAAAGTAAGCAGAGATGCAGTCTCTTTGAGACGCACACAGTTAACTTACACTACAGCTACTCTCTTTCTCATGACACCATTGACCGAGTGTTGCTCGAAAATCCAAAGGGTAGGTTGGTGCATTTTTATCAGACCATGATAATCTTTGTTACTCAAGCCATCTTGACCATTAGTTCACTTAATTTCAGCTTCATGATCATGTATGACCCTGTCCAGATATTTGCAATGAATCATGAGATGTACATAAATTGTCAAGAGCTCTTTTCAGTGTTTCTAAAGAGAGTAACAAGCCATTAACACTTGCTGGATCATGAGATAATTAAATAGATATTCAAGTGAGGTAACATCACTATTTACAATACTCAGAGGATTTTCTTGCATAATAAAAGCAAAGAAATAGAAGGGGATGAAGGAACATTACAGAAACTGCTAAAAATGAATGTGCATATCTCTCTTTTTTGATCAACTGCACTCTTTCTCCAAGTTTTTGTTTACTGTGCTTTTCTTTTTTTTACCCTGTGAATTGTAAATAGTTCAGACAGACACACAACAACGCCTACTTCTGTTCAAGGTTTCTTTTTTTGCCTTAATTGTCACAAAAAATTGTTGCTCCATAGCTCAAATGTTAAGTAATTGTTTTCCACTTGTGTGATTGAAGGGATAATATTTCTGTTAAAAAAAGGTGTTAAAAAGGAGTTTTCAGAATAATCGTCAGTTTAAAATTAAATCAGAGATATATAATCTAAAGCTGACATTAGGCTTTTTACCTGTTTCTAGGTAGTTTCAAGTTTGATAATGATTACATTGTATTTCTTTAATTCATATTAACTCTGTTCCTGTGATGTGGTTAGAATGAAGTTTTGACAGATACTAGTGGACCCAGTAATGAATATTAATGTGTCCCCCAAAATGTGTTTTGGATTTAAAGTCTCTCTAGAAAATCATGGAAGAAAGGAATGCAATCATTCACACTAGTCAGATTAAAGTCTAAGCTTTTAATAAGTATACCTTAGTTCAGTACCCAGATTTCTCCATAAGTCTAATGGAATTATGCATAAACAGTCTGGTCTATCCAATGCATTAGAAATACATAATGTTGCAAAATCACGTACACTACCATTTTCACCTCTGCAAATGGCTGTATGCGTGTTGTGAAATTTATTTACTTTCTGGGTTGCATTAATGTGAAATCAGCTAAAAAAATCAATGGACCTGTTCATGCCTACACTGAAGTTATTTAGGGGTGGATAGGGAAACACTTATTCACACTGTAAAGAACTTATTCATTTGAGGAGTCCTAGTAGAGTATGAACTAGGTACATCTCAGTCATTACAGTTGACAGAACTACATCCCTGAGCCTGCCAATATACCTTGGGAGTAAACACTCCCAAGGAGTTCAGAATCTACTGTTTTATAGTATATAATATTATAAAAATTATATAAATTTATATAAAAAATAATTAGTTTAGAAACTACTGTCTGAAGTGAAGCAGAGGATAAAAGTCATTGTAATGATAAAGAATTGATTAAAATGTCAAACTCCACATTTAATGGGAGGCATTGGGAAACTTTTTTAAGGTAAAATCTTAAAAACCTTACTTTCATTGGCATGCTTCGTATTTTTCATTAAAAGCTCTCCCAAAACAGAACATTTTTGATGAAAATGAAAAACTTTCACAAAAATTTGAAATTAAACGAACAGCTATTTTTGTGATGCAACATTTAAAAGACAAAGGAATTGCAATATTTTTAAAAGGGAAAATGAAAATTTAATGAAATGAAATAATGGAGTTTTTAACAAGGCCCCTAATAGGCATTTAGACAATTTAGCTTTTATACTCAAAACAGTATCCCATATTTTGGGATATAAAGAAAAGTTACTAAATAGCCTGTTTTGTCAATGGACTCTGTGGCAAACTTTTGCTGCTGCTTGATCTTCTTTTGGTACTTCTGAAGTTGAAAGGAGAGAACTTTTTCCTTGACGAGAGACAAACAGACCTTTCAAACTCATTTTGTTAGTCTCAAACTACAAGTTTGTTTATCCAGTAGTATTGTAGGCTGCACAAAATTAAGCTGCAAGCCAGTCTACCTTCTGGTAGACAGGTAGGATCTATTGATATCTGTTTAACAGGCAGGAGCCAGGACTCCTATATGGAACTGCACAAACCAGTTTTAAGTAGCTTAGAGGTGACAAGGGGTCACAGCAGATGGGGGAACCTGTGGAAACCCCGAGACAGTGCAGATTAACAGGACATGTGACTGTCCAACCACGTCAGTAGACACCGTTCAGTAGGTGTCATGACAAAGAAAATTTTTATTGGGGGATTAGAAGGAAGTTAATGAAGAAGAAATATAAGGGTTCCTCCTCAGCATGGGAAGCAGGTTGACAAAAGTCCTGGTTTTGCTTCCTGGAAATGTAAGCAGATCTCAGTGGGCACTGGCATCACAGGCTGATCAGTGGGAGGAAAGACGACAAGCAGAAAAGGGAAAAGTCAAGAAGGTGTCTGAAAATGAAAGGTAGGCCTGACGAGTGAGTGAAAGAATGGCCAGTGAAAAGATGGAAAGCGTAATGTAGGCAAAGTGACAGACAAGAAAAATGATCTTTGCAGTAATGCCCTGGATGATATGAGCAAGGCAAGACTGCATTTGTCAAGGCCAGGAAAAGGGCGTTTGAATAACACCACACATATGTTGGAGGCTCGTCTGGAAGAAAGCGAGCAAGTTCCACTAATGTCACATGTGGATCATGGTCCTGGTCCATGAGTTTTCCTGTATAGTTGGGTTTGTTGGAAAATAACTGTTTTCTCCACATTTCTGTGGTCACATGGTTGTCATAGAAATAAAAAAACCGCACATAATAAATTGTCTTTCGATCTGTGTTTGTTTAAAATCCATATTTCAACTTAAATATGCAGTAAAACCAAACAACAACTAGAATGAGAGCACAATTAGCCTGCCATGATTTTTGGAGGCACCTTTTTCGGATGTCACTGTGGCTTAGCAAATGGGAAACAGTATCTGGGGCTAACTGATGTATTGAAACATGAGGCACTAACAAATGGAGAGAGAAACTGAAGAAGACAATACAATGAGGTTATAAAGCAGCGGAACAAATAACAATTAGAGGAGGAAATGTGAAAAATGACCATGTAATCACACTATGACCATATGGATACTCCACGTCTTGACAGCAAAACTCTGTCAGTTGTAAAGACTGTTAGTTGAAGGTTGTGGGGTCTTAAGGGTGTTTACAGCAATGTAAGAAGCAATGACTGAACTGCTGCACTATCAGTTCTTCCTAGAATAAACCAATCCACTCTTGAGGACTGGAAAACCACCTTTTCAGAACATCGCATGTCTTCTTTTAACCCTGAAGGTGAAAGTAAGAAGTGTCCAACATTGCTCAGAAAACACTGTAGATTGGCAGACTGAATACAAGATACTTGATCCTAAGCCCATGAGAATCAGTGGAAAGATTCCCAATGGATTTAGTGGATTTTAGACTCTCCTCATCATGAAGAATAAGGGCTTGATCCTGCCAGGTGTGAATTACTATCTGACTTTTACAATACAAAAATTCTTTGTTTGGTTTGGTGAACTGTTTTGTATGTGGAGCTTGATCCAAAGCCCACGGAAATTAATAGGAAGCTTTGTGTTGACCTTAATTGACTTTGGATTATGCTTTATGTGAAAAGCAGTTCACTGGCTTAACCAAGGAATATTTATAAAGTAAAAGCCAAAGGAAACTTGTGAAAGAAAAATCTTTCATTTCATGTAGTATCAATTTTTGTGCCAAAAATATAATAAAAAATCCTCCAACATTTTTTTCTTTATCATCTTCCTCTTTACAGGCTTCATGAACCTCATCTAAAAGGTGCTCTAGGTAAAAAGTATTATCATTTTGATGAATGCCAGCCCTTTGACACGAGGAAGAAGTCTTTTATTCTCTGACAATGTCCCTGCCAAGCTAAGTAGAAGATGTAGGCAGAAAGCTTTGGGGAAACCCTGATGCTGATGAATCAGAGCTCCCTGCTGAGAGGCAGCCTGATGATACCTACCATCTAAACAGTTTAGCACCTTTTCAGGAGGTAGAAGAATCAGGTTTGCCTTTTTGTGAGATTTTTAAAGGCTAAAGGCTGAACCTGAACCTGGCTCTTCACATAAGGAATGAAACCTCTCTGTTTCCCATGCCTGACTCTTTCTTCCTGCATTTTCACTCTTAAACCTTTGAGCACATAATCTTTTGTCGCATTGTCTAAGGGATAATGCAGCAAACTGTCATCATGCATTACCAGTTGTGGCAGGAGAATATCAAAGACAGAGACATCACATCAGATAAGAAACATTCTCAAAAGTTGGGGTCTTACAAAGCCCATAGAGACTACATGGACCTCCAAAAGTAAGTTAGAAAACTCACTTTTGATTAAGATTCTTCATGAGACTTACAGTGCTTTATGTTTTTGATTGACTGGAAATGTAAGAATGACCCCTTCATTAATTTTGTACTACTTTTTTGTATTACATTGGCATTGATGACATCCAGAAGAGCAGAGCAGAAAAAAAAGTAACAGAGAAAATATTAATCTGTATGTTAAAATAAAAAAGCACCATTTACCTTGAATTTTCATGTTAATTTTTTGTTAGTTACATTTTTCTGGAAATTTTTTAGGTCCTACATGTGCATTGTCTTTACATATTGTTACCAGATAACATAAAATAAGAATGCTTTTTTTTGCGGCAATAAAAAGTGAAAGACTGTCCTAGCCTGAAAGGTTTACACTCTAAATAGATGATAAATTGTGATATGGAAAGAAGAGATTCAAAAAAACTGAAGTGAACTTCCCAAAATATAAAAAGTTCCCAGCAGCATAGATCTCCTGCCAAAAATCTGTGGAAAGATTACGTTTCAATGCACTGGTAATTGCAAATAACTAAACCTTTCCTTTCTGATCAGCCAGAAATTACTATCTAAAAATTTCAGAAAATTGTAACTATCTGCATTCTTGACTCCATGTCCAAGGCCCTTTCCTTCTGATCAGACTGCCTGGGATCCAAATTCTCTCTTGGTAGATCTGGGTGTAATTTCAATAACTGTGAAGAGAATGGGGTATTTTTCTTGGACTGTCAAAGGGAGCACATATTAGATACTATTATTAAATATTTTGGCTGCTCTATCTGTGTTTCATGTTTTATCACCAGTTCAGTGACATGCCGTGTATACTACATTATTACTGACTTTAAAGCACACAACAAGATCAAGCCTTGAAAGAACAGTTTCTTTTTGGAAAGTGGAAAATTGGCAGGAGAAATCACTTCTGCTTTCAGAGGCAATGGCAGAAGCAGATGCTGAGTGCATATTGTTCAAGGACAGTGAAGCAGAAGCAATTGGAAGGGAAACTAATACAGAGATCACACATAATCTGGAGAATTTAAGAAACATGAAATACACACTGCCCAGCTACTGCTCAAAGCACAAACTCAAGCAGACAAGGTGATGGAAGAAAGAGAACAAGTTGAATACTTTAATCACTTCATGTGAAGAAAGCTTACTATATAGGTGCCAGAACTGTGGATATTTAGAAAGTAGAAAATTGATTACGAAGAGATAAGAGTGTGCTAGCTTAAAAAAGGCAACTTGGATACAAATGAAACAGAGGAATCATTGGTATGAAATTGTTTGTCATGGTGTGAAGGAGAATTTGCACAAGGTAATGGATCAAAACTTCAAAGTCAAGGACAAAAACAAGGGAAGAAGAGACCAATTATAGCCATCAGGAAATGCTTGTTAGAAGAACTTGACTATATTCATCAGAATTTTTAAATCTGAGGATTTTAGCTTAGTAAACACTTGGGTGGCTGAACTTCAAAGAATTATTAGATCTTCCAAAAAGTTCAGAAGCAGCCACTAGGGATACTTTTCCTCTCATCAATATTACGAAACAGGAATAATTCCATCCATGATAAAGGAGAAAGACACCTGACCCAACACTTCACGGATCACTGAGATGATTGAGAAGGAAAGGTATATTCTTCTAGTTTATTTTAGCTGGTAGAATTTCTGTAAAGGAATGGTGCTAATCTCTTGGATGAGACAGCAGCTCGTACCAGAAATTACACCACTGCTGCAGTTTCAGCTATAGATTTACCACAGGCTGGTGTCCATGATTATATTAACTACGTTTCTATAACCTAGAATGACAAGTACTATATAATCTAAAGTAAAATAATGGCCAATATCCTGTTCTGAATATGCCAATTCCACTCTTTGCAACCTCCTAATGATCCTACGGTAGGAACCATACAGGACATACCACAGGGCCAGCGAACCAGACATCTCGTCCTGAGCAAGTGTCAAGTGGGAATCCCAGAAGCTGCCCATGTGGAACAGACTGCAGGACCTCTGATGCAGAACCAGCAAAGCATTCAGGTATGGATGACATTAGCTTATTTCTACATGGAAATAACTGCATGATTTGGGAAGGAAAACCCTTACTTTGGTGTTACATATGGATCAGTGCATCTCATTAAGTCATAGAGACCAGGCCTAAGGTTGGTAATATTCAAGCATATTAAAACAATTAAGAAGCAGAGGCAAAATGTGGGTATACTCCACATAATGTTTGCTTTTAAACATGCTTCAAAAGCCTTATTTCTCCACACAAGAAACCTCAGTTTCTAATTAAAGGGATCAGTGTTTAAATAATATAGGAATAACAAATACAAAATGGTTTGCTATAATTAAGTTACAGGTGTAGCAAAGCTTAATAACCTTGTAAATGTAGAGTGAGAAAAAGTCAGCCAAATGTTATATTTTCCTCGCAGTTTATAATAATCCTTCTAGAAGCTTGAAATCTGTTTGCTTACCAAATATTCATTAGTTAATGTTTGTACAGTGCTTTGAAAATGTAAAGCACTAAATATGCACTAATTATAATTATCATTACTTATTATTACAAAACTCTTTCTTCTCTTTGTTTTATGTGACTGCGTCTAGGAGGAGGCACAGAGGTCGCTGCCCCATAAGCATCTTTGCCTTTTACAGGAGCAAATTAAAAGCATTTGTTTGCCGGGGGAAAAAAAAAGAATCATCACAACAGGCTCGCAGATGGACGGGGAGGTAGTGCAAATGTAGAGCCTATCAGCTTCACTGATGTTTTTATTATAATTGTCTTTACAGACCTGACCAATGCTGTTATAACATGCATAACATTAGGATTAATGCCTTATTTTCAAAGGGACAACTGCTGGCCTTTGAAAGGCTGTTAAAATGCCTGTTTTCACCCTGATTCCTTTGGAGAGGATGCTCTAAACATGATGTCTGTCTTCCGCACTGAACATGCCAGCAGCTGTACCCTTCCCTGCCCTACTGCCAGCCTGTGCACGCTGGACACATCCTCCCCACTGTCACTATTCTGTGATTATTCTTTTAGTCTCTTCCATGAGCAAAAATTCCCAAGAGTGTACTGTCCTGCTCTTCACTAACACCTTTCCTACACAAACAGCAGATTGCATTGCAGCTGTCTTTTTGATATAGCATAGAGAAAAAAAACAAAACAAAGCATTCTGCTAATGCTGGAGTCTTTTTCAGATTACTTGGCGATGATGCACATGGGCCTGTGTGCCCATCCTCCTTTTCTCATTGCTAGCCCTGTGTGATGCAGCTGTTTTCTCCAGGCCTTATTTCTTCTTCAGTCCCTGTTTCCCCAAGTGATTCAGTGTTTTGCTCCCACTATCTAAAATTAAACTTTCCCATCTCCATTATCTGGCATCCCTGATTCAGGCTGTTGTCAACATCACAGCGCTCCCTCCATTTCTCCCTTCACTTCCTAGTGGCTTAATTCAATCATTTTTTGCTTTTCCTGGCATGATTTTAATGAACGAAATGCCATGTTTTTAATTCAAATGTGTATATATGCACTTAAGAGAGAGGGCAGATTGACAGAGGTGGGAAATGAAGCCTTGTGCAGTCTGCAGAACAGGCACAGAGTGGGGAGCTTTCCCCACAGGCTGGGAGGCGGCTAAAAGCCTTGGGAGGAAGGTTTACCTTCCCCGTGCTCAAGCCCAGCCGGTTTCACTCACGATGCTGCTAGAAACTGCTGCTGCAGTTTCCCTCACCATGTTGCCTATCAGTTTTTGGAGGAGGAGGAGGTAGCCTGGATTTTGCCTTTTTTAAAGCGGAAATTTTTGTAGTTCTTAGCGGAACGTTAAACAGAGCTGCTCCATGAGCACATTTGTATAATGCTTTTTTTCTGTCTTGTCTAGCATGAAGTTACTGCTGAAGTGACACAAGAGCATTGCTTTCTATAAATAACTTCCAAAAGGAGCTACTAATTATTAATGCAGAGTATTCTGAAAGAGAAAGAAAACAGCATTTCACAGCAAGAACTTTTAATGAGAATGCCATTAAGGCAATCAGTCTGCAAACCACAAAGTGAATTGTAGGGCAACCTTTCCACTTCTTTCCTGTCCACTGAAAACGCAAATGTCTTCTTGGGTGTACCTCCCCAAATGACGATCCCTTCAGACATCACAGCACAGGTTAACCAGAAACAAAGCACGCAGGTTGCCAGCTCCAGCTGGCAAGAAACACGAGTGCAAAGCCACGGGTCTGCCAGCCCGGCCTTAGAGAAGCCCCAGGCCTGGCGATGGCAGATGCAGAGGGGAGCAAGCCCACGTGAGAGGCAGCTGTCTGCCCAGAAAGGCTGTGCCGTGCTCAGACCTTCATTTTCCTGGACTAAGATCCCTAACCGATTTCATCAGTGCCCTCAAACACTCACCAGATGGTAGCTATTTGTCAGCCAGCTTAGACCCTGGCCAGAATCATAGTGGTGGCTTTGAAGGCAACGGCACCACAGACCATAAGTTAGGCAGTACTTCTGTAAGCACTGTTTATCCAAGACCAAGACAATAACGCAAGAAGTGGTTTATTGGCGCTTGGCACAGGAGAGTAATTCCCCTACATGGAGGATTTCAAGATTCTAGCACGTGATTCTAAAATGTGCTCTTGTAAACTGTAAAACTGTTCAGGAAAGTTTTATCACCAACAAATTTATTTAGTAGAAATCTAGTGTGAACACATTTGTATTAAAAAGAGATTTAGAGATTTGCTGTCCGATCAACTATCTGATTCCCAGTATTTTACAGTGTTAAATATTTGTATTATATTTTTTTATTAAGTGTTTGTATCTTTTCAATGAGAACAGCGATTTATCAAAATTAGTTTTAAGCACAGTCATGCCTTTTAAGTCAAGCTCTAACTTATGGCCCCATCACCTTTTGGGCTTTCACAGCCATAGAATGTGCAGAGGTAAAAATCTATTTATGACATTCCAATTTAGGATTGAAGTGAAAATATAAAAGATTGTGAGAAAAATAAGCTAGACAGATACACACTGGCATTACATGAAATTAAATAATATAGATGCATGATATTTTGGTAGTTAGGCTAGAATATTTTACAGCAGCTTTTCTACCAAGATGGAATTTCCGGTTGAGGAGTTGCTTAGCTTTATCACCTATACAATTTAAAGGTTTAAACACTTTATTTGCAAGACACTCGTTATTACTCTTTATATTTTTATGGACGGATGAATACTGAGTGTTTTGCGAGACTGAGTTTTGTCACATTTGGAGAGTCCAGCTCTTTATAACTTCTGATGTTCTTGAGAGACCTTGTTGCCTTAAAAAAGCTTTAGCCTCTTACAAAGTGATTTCTATTATTAATATTTCACAACTGAGATCTGAGGATTATGAACCTTCTTTCACTGTGATATTAAACAAATATTTTCAGAAGCGTGGTTGATTTCCCAAAGAGAATGTAAGCTGATAAATGACTTAATCTGACCCTAGTTGGGGCAAGTTATTAAAATGGAAATCATATCTGTTTGGAAGGGAATGCTGTAACATGGAGCAAATGAATAGAGGAGATCTGGAAAATCCAAAGGCAGCAAGTCTCTACCTTTTGGATAAGTACAGTGTAGCAGAAAGGACAAACCTCATGAATGTTACCCAACTGTCCTAAAACCTCGAAGTCTTCCCTGACAGTAACTCTGAAGTCCAATCCAGAATGAATAAGGCATTAAAATATGTAGTGACATATTAACTCTCCTATTTTTCTTTTCTGTCTTTAGTAGCTGGATGATGTAGAAAGGTGACTCCAGAAAAGCAAAACTTATGCTTCTGTCTACAGTTCGTGTGCAGTTTCTTTCATTCCCTAGACAGCTTTTAGCTGGTGATGGAGATGCCAGCTTTCTGTTAGAGGCTTCACCATGTACTTTTTGACTACTGGACCTATAAGTGGCAATAATTAAATAGAAAAGGTCTGGGGGGAAAATGCCTTCAAGCGGAAATTTAGAACAGGCAAGAGATACATGAGAAAGCAAAGTGCAAACAAAAGCATAAGGCTATTTCCTTGCCTTGCAATGTATAATAGAGAAGCAGCAAAGAAATACAGCAGGTTGTTTGAGTATATTGCTAGAGGAATTGAATATAAATCAAAAAAGAAAGCTTTGTTACTGATGTAGCCTTACCTAGGGTAAGTTTTGGCTTGGTCATCACCGAATGCCTTCAGGAGAAAATAACGTATTTTGAAAAAGAACAGTTTTTAGCAGAGAAATAGTATGTCAGAGATTTAGTTTGTAGAGGAAAGGTTAAGAAAATCAATTGCATCCTCACTGCCAATAAGAAAATAAAGGAGACTTCCTGATAACCAAGTTAAGTGCTTATAATTTGTGAGGAAAGTGTGTATGATCAGTCCTCACATTCTTTTCAGGGAAAAATGCCTTCTATACAAGCACCTGAAGCGATGCAAGGAGAATATGAAAAATTCAGGGCAACTGAACTGAAAGCATCTATCTTTCCATCGGCCACTTTCACTTCAGGTGTACGAACCTTTCTGCAACAACCATCATAGAGCTGGCCTATGTTTCCTTCCAATACTGAAAATCCATGGTAAAAGAGCCTTTTACATGACCCTCACCGTCAGGGGCAAATGTATCTTCTACCCAAATCAGAATTATCCAATCAAGGGTAATTTGAAACTTCACGTATGTTTGAAATGAAAGCAGGTGGAAATACTACGAACATTTTTTCCTGAGTCTCTGTGATATTTTGATGCAATGTCATACCAAGAAATCAGCTGAAGAAGTATAGAGCAAAACCATAACTGGCTTAGATTTAGGAACAGTGTCTACTGAAATGCTCTAAAAAAAAAAAAAAAATGACCCCAGTTTTGCCAGATATAAACTATACCTATGATCACACAGCGAGGTGACCATGCTGTCACGTTACTACATTTACATTAGATACCTTGCCAAGGCCCTACCCCTGCCCTGCGACAGACGCAGGAGGAGAGCAGGAGGGCCCTGGCAGTGGCCATCCCTCGCGTCGTGTAGGAGGAGAAGGCCTGTGCCTCGAAGGCCACCGGCTGGGCAGTGACAGGCAAATGAGGCCCTGGTAAGGCATCTGCAAGGTTATCACAGGGCATCCCACACGTAAAGAATGAGAGAGAATAAATCAAATATTTCATCATCCCTGCTTGCAATTGCTAGGCAGCGCATGGCTCTCAGGTTTCCTCAAGCCCAAGGAACCATTATCCCTTTGCAGCTGGCACTTTCTTTACCTTGTCATAATGGAGTTCAAAGAAATAGTTGTAAAACCAGGAGACAGCGCTGAAATGTATTGTTCAGATTACAGAATGAATATGAGGCATGCGTATGGTTGCAGGAACAGTTTCATCTACACTTTAAATGAAAAGTTAAAGATATTCAGCTACCAGCTCCGGTTACTGATTGCAGCAAAAAGCAATTATTATAACTGTACAAGCTTCTTTCCTTGATTCTTTCTCAGAACTGACCAGCCCAAGTATATTGAGCCTTAGGATAAGAAGGTATACGCTTCATTTGGAAGAGGTGAAACACCTCACATGCATTAAATTTTTTGCTTTTAAAAATGTTAGTTAACAATTAAAAGAATCCCACGTCTAGTCATTTTCTCTGTTTCCACAGGGGTAAAAAGATAGCCTGAGGAATTTACATAAAATTCTACTCAGTTGTTCCTTGACCAGAGAAACCCACCCATCTATTAATTGATTAAATTTAATCTAAAGTTCATGGGGAAGAAAGTTGATTGTTCACTAGATGAGATCCCTTTTCCGAAGCCCACAAGTCCCTAGCAAAAATGAGTAGCTGCAGCTCAGCTCATCTTTATTTCATTTAGCTCAGGCTGGTTCATTTTAGCACACTGCTTTCAGTTGTATAGACTAGTCCTTATCATTGAACGCTAATTCTTAGGAAAAAAAAAATACCTCGCAAAGTATTTTTGCAAAATTTTGTTTTCCCAATTTGTCAACTGATTGTCAGGAGCTTTCATCCACACCTCTAAATACAATTAGGATTAGATTTTAGAAGCAAACAGAAGGTTGCTTGTCTTTTGATTTTAAAATACCATCTTTGTCACTGGCTCTCAGCTGAATTTTTGCTGAGGGCATATGTAAGGTCACAAAAAATATGTGGTCTTTGCAGTCTTGACTACTGGGGTATTATATTAGTGGTTATTTGGACTACTTGTTATGGCTGCCAGACATGAAGTCCACAGTTGCTGCAGCTGAGATTGGTTGATCTCCTTTTAAGAAAATAACAACAAAAAAAATATATTGTCATTACCACCAGCCTCTACTCTTCTTGGACAAGTCTGAGTTTTGTTTCATCGCACAGACAGTAACACATTCAGGTCTTCCCAGGTCACACTGACAACAGGTTTGCTCCAGGCAAAACGCCCTAGATACAGCCTGGCCTCTCCAGTTAAGTCACTTAATCGCTTCTACCTAGACTAAGATTCATCGCCCAGTAATGGAAGGAAAAGGTAATGGACAATCTTCCTCCTGGTTCTGCACCGATAATGAAGCACATATGTCTATATTCACACATGGCTGTGTGCCTGTGTAGTTACCTTGTTTTGTTCGTTTGTAAATCTACACCCATTGTAGGGAAGGTGTTCCTGGGGACGTAGCAGCCCTAAAGCATTGCTGCCTGCATGATCCATGACTTTAGTGTGAATATGAAGAAATTAAAACATTAAGTAGTTATGATTCAAGCTGGTTTCTTCAGCAAGAGGAGAAACAAAATGTATACATGTGTAGATGGACTTACAGGTAGGAGAATGAAAAGAAAAGCAGATGGGGAAGCTCTAGGCATTTTTTCCCAATTATTATTAATCAATTATTTGCTTTTGTAAGTTTGGACAGCTCAGTGGCACATTTGCCTTTACTGATATTGCTGCTCCCACTTCATGCAGCCATATATATAAATATATTTTCCTATTTTGCTTCTCAGCTTGTCACATTAAGCACAGAAGGTCTTTGCACAAAATCGACATGTTCACTGCTCTCCAGCTACTGCAACACTTGCCCGAAATGACCTGCTGAGGAGTTCACGCAATGGGTTTCAAGCTGTGGTTCATGTGAGAGGTAACTCAGAATGGCACAGGTACTTCCAGGAGGTTAAGTGCATCATGAAAGGGGCTTATACCTCTCTCAAAAAATTCTTGAGGGCCTACAAATGTTTAGAGGTTGAAAACACTGATTTCGGGGCCCCATAACAATCACTTTGCGTACTGGCCAACAATGCAGAATCCGAACCCCTCTGCAGAAAGCTGCGTACATCACTGCAGCAGCTTACGTAGCCAGGGTTAGTGCCAAAGGACCGGGGCCAGGGTATATTGTCCAAGGATCTGTCTGATCATCCCCTGCTAGAAGTTTCTGAAATTCTATGAAAAACAACCTGGCACGCACTAACTTCCAGAAACGCAAATTTTGTTGCCTTGAAAGCAATATGAAGGTGACTTAAAAATGGAAGAAAATAAAACATTCTGCACTTCTATGTATTATTTTTACAGACACTAACAGTGCATATTTGAGAAATGTTGTATCGAGAACGTTTTTCTTCATTTGAGAATAATTCATACCCTTACATCTGGATGAAAAATACAACTTTATGGTAATTGATGAAAGAAGATAGAGGCTTGTAAACATCAGCTGAATTAAGAGTATTTCAGCGAAAGCCAGTGAGCCATATGGATTTTAGACCTGTGAAAACAGCATAGGAATCTGGTTCATCCATTTAGAAACATAATCTGTTTCCTAGTCTTTTACATGTGACTCCATTAATAAGTGCAAGTCTGAATATAAAATACTGCAATGCTCCAAACAGTAACAATGACAAACCAAGTAGTTAGTGTCGTTCTTACTTTGAAATGAAAAGAAAGTGCTTGCCAGTCTTCACTGCTGCTATGAAGTAACTGTGTTGCGATGGAATGACTGCACCTCACCCAAGTCCTATTTCTCAGCATTCGAGTCAAATTTTTGCCCATTATTACCCAGAATAATTTGGGAGCAAGTCCACTGACTTCACAATCTTTGACACACTGCAGTGAGGTTTGTATGTAGCTAGGACCATTTTCCTGTTTTTCACAGGTTACATTCTCTCTCATCGCAAATACTCATTCTGTTCTCGTGTCGCTGGTGGCTGCCCAGCTGTTCCCTTTCAGTGCAACTCCAAGGTTTCAGACAGACAATAGAAGCAACGTTTGCGAGAGCTGAAGGTGGATTAATGGGTTTTGTCTTGAGCAGAACAAAATTCATTGAGGTCTTTTTCTTTCCAGTGGCTCAGTGGGTTCCTTTTATTTTGCTTTTAGAATGATGCTCTGTAAAGACTGCAAAAGTAATTTAAGCTTACTGATGCTGTTCCTCATTGTCCTGTTACAAAGTGAACGTATGGACTTCTACAAACAAAGAAAGAATAAAGCTGCACGACGCTCCCTTCGCAACTGCATGCCCCTTTCCTGCTAAATGTCATCCGATTCTCTTCACGGGCAGACCTCAGTTATATGTATTTGGGTATTCTCATGTTGCATTCTTAAATCGAAAAATAAATGGAGAAAATTTCAATACTGGTAAATAGTGTAAATCCCAGGAGTAACTAATGATGCTTATGTGAGATTTCTTCTTACTACTCTCCAAGTGTTATGAGTTGACTTAACCTCAGCTCTTTTATTGTATTAAGGCAAACGCGGAAGTGTATTAGAATCCAAATAGAGCCTTTTCTCCATCTTTCGAACAGGTAACTCCTAAAACTGCTCACATAAAAAGATCACTTCCTGCTTTTCCACTTGAGTAAGTACAGAGCAAGTGTACACTTTGGGAGTTAAAAAAAAGAAAAGAATGCTCAGGTACGGCATTATTTCCTTACGTTGGTTTCCATCAGCTGACAAACAGGCATTATTTCTTCAATATAAGCCCTACATACTAATTTAAACAACAACTTTTCTATGGTGTCTCAGTCAGAAACAAATAGTATATGAATCAGAAATGGGCAGCTATCAAAGTTTTGAAATTACAGAGCAACCAATTACTTCCCAGGAGCTATACATATAGATAACAAAGTAATCCGCTTTTGTTAATGCTCAGCAAAGCTTGTTCAACTGCAAGGATATAAAAACTCACCAGGTATCATTTCAGCTATGTTCAAAAAGACACCATGGTCTTTTTGAAAGGAAAAATAGTTGGTTTTTTTTAAGCAGAAAACTAATTTATTGAATTTCATATAGATATAATCCATGCTCTAATGTTTATATTTTGGAGATATTTCACTTTGCCATTGCTATAACTTTTGATGTGGTAATAAAAATGTAAGTGCAGAAAATGTGTAAGTATCTTGCAAAAATGTTAGGATCCCAAGACAAGGAACAGTATCTCCTCTGCCATGCTATTAAATATTTGTGACAACAATGCTAAGTAAGAGTATATATTTGTCCAGTATGCTTTGTTACTCAAACTCCGAGTGAGAATTTCCTCACCCTGTTTTATCAGCGATTGGATCATTGTAACTGTTAATGCTAAACTGTGGGCCAAATTGTTACCGGTCACTATAGATATTAAATCTCCCCCACCCCCTGGAGGACCTGGGAATCTTCTCCGCAAAATTACCAGCATGTTTGAGATCAAGCAATTACATATGGTCTTCAGTATACATGGCATTCATGGATCTGACAATTTCTTTATCTGTTTTGTGTTTGAGGCTTAACATAGAAAAATTAATGGTTTAATTTGGATGAATTACTTTCATCCGAAAAACAGTGTTAGGCAGGACTGTAGACATAAATTGGCTGGTGTGCATTCAGCCCTTTGGTGGCTGCACTTCAGTGATAGCTGAGATTTCTATAAAATTATAAATAATACCTTACACTTCCATGGCACTCCTCGATGACAGACCTGAATGCTCTTTACAAAAGCACAGAAGTGTTATTATCCCCCTTTTACACCTGGGAAAACTCAGACCAAAAATCTCAGCTCTTGAATTACAAACTAATCAGTCTGAATGAAACATTAAAAAAAAAAATATTTGTGTAACTAAAGATTTTGGCTAAAGTGTTTTGTATTAGTTTTGCATAATGCCCAAACTAGTTTGCAGTGGTATCACTCAGAAATCCTGACTCCAGAATGGACTTTTACTAGGGTTCTTACGGTCCAAAGACAACATCATACTTAACAAATCAATTATCTGAATAATACTGTACACAGACAACAAAAATCCGATCCTCAACCTCATAGCCCCAAAGCAGTGATATCAAGTGTTATTTACAAGACGCTTTTTCTTTTACACTCCATCCTGTAGGTGATCCGTATTATCACGGCGATGCCTTGAATGTTTCATTTCAGGATGCAGGTGTTTCCTTTCCAGGAGCTCACTTGTTAAGGTTACCATTCTGAAGATGAAAGTGAGACATGAAACATTTTCCTTTTTCTGTCGAAAAGTCTCATTTCTCAAGAGATCATCCCATTTGGGAGGTGTCTGGTTCACTATAAATGATAGCCCCTTGCTTGAAAGAGCAGCGTTCAGGTAAGGGGAAAAAAGGATCAAGAATAAAATAGGCATATAAAGCTTAGTTCCTTTTATTTTAATTAAATGGTATAAAAATTTATGTAGAATTTAAAGACTGAACCAATATAATGGTCCAGAATTGATAGATACAATCAGATAATTACTGCATTTTAATGAATATTAAAATATCAAATATTCAAGCCTTGAAGTTCACTTTATTTCTAACATTCTTTTCTAATATTTTAATTTTTGCAGTGAGAAACTCAATGAAATGCACTACGGTGCAGAAAGCCAGCAGCTAGATTTGCAATATCACGTAGGTCCTATTTGAAGTCTCATGGAAAGCATAGGCGAGAATTTAAGTTACATGAATTTGTACTCATATCTGTAGAGACGTCAGTTCCACTTTTTATGACGGAGTAAATATTTGCCTCAGATCCTTAACCACCAGGATATTGCGAATCAAGGCCGCTATACCCGAGTCAGAGGTAAGCCTGAAGAAACAATATAATAAAAATGTTTACTACTCTGCCTTTCACAATTCCTACGCCTACAGATTTTCCACATATACTTTTGTAGAGGTCGGTTCTTCTCACTGCTGGTGTATTGCAGCAGGCACTCATAGCTCTTCTCCTCAGCCAGCCATCAAGCTTGACCATGGTAGTGATGCTATTTTAAGGGAGGCTTGCCATCCATTTTGTGTCTGCCTGTGCCCTAGGGCTCCGGGGGATTTCAGTACAATTCTTCAGAAACCTCACCCGGTGCCTTATTAAGGCTCTCTCCAATTATTCTTCCTTGCCAGTCCAAAAACTCATTGCAGAATTTTTTCCAAAGATAGTTAATTGTTTTTTGACTCTCAATTCTATACACAGAAGTCCTTATAATGATTGTGCACAGCTGAATATTGGTGTTTCTTAGTAGATTTCTAGAAATAAAAGTTATCTGCAGAAAAAAGATAATGTATTCTCTATATATAGTTTTATCATCATTTTCTCCTTTAGGAATTTGCATCAGTAATTAATAGTACTATGTATTTGAGCTACAAACAGTTGATACATATGGTTACTGACCTCTGGATAAGCTTCTTCAAGGTTTTATTAACTTATAATTATCAAATAAGTTTTACTCTTTTTTGTTTGCCAGTTTACCACTGAATAATTCATGAATAATAAAATAGCTAGGAATAATCTCAGATACTCTTTGAGCTTTGCTCTGCAGCTAAGTGTCAACCATCCCAAGTGCAGAACGCAGTGCTGGTGATAGGAACTACCATGTGGGCACTGAGAAAGTTTGAAGGAAAGAGAAGCAGGACTGATTATACCCATTCTAACTCAGAAAAATTGTTAATTAGAAGCTACTCCTCAGATGACTGATATAAATGGAAGAAGTGACAGAAAAAAAATACACTTCATGAAATGACCTCTCAAACGTAAGGTATGGTATTTCTGACGGGAAGACAAACCTGCGCCAGTGCAGATTGCTTCTTTGTTATCATGACCTGGTCAAGGCCTGAAATACATGGATCTTGCATCTCCAGCACTCCAACAAGACTCTAGATATCCTAGGATAATTTTCTTTTCCCTGTCCTCTACCTGCCTTTCTTCCCCCCCCCCCCCCCCCCCCCCGCCCTCATGTGCCCTCCCTGCCCTCACCCATCTTGGACTGAAGAACAGAATGGGAGGAGGAGGAAAAAAGTGACAGCAGGAGTTGGGAAGAGAGGAAGAAAGCCAAACTACAGTGCTGCCCTGGTTAAAATGAGCACAATAAAGAAGTATTGACGTGTAAGTTTCTTGGCCTTTCACTCAGCCATGCTACACTTATAAAAGTCAGAATTGTAAGTGTTAAAATACCAAGGGAATCACATTCAGAGAATTCCTCACTGCTTTAAAGTCCGTCATAGAATCTGTCAATTTAGCTATCACTCATCACTGCTGGATGTACCACTCATCTCCGAAGCTATAAATGGCAGCAGCAGCAATGTTGTCCACATCATTGGGATTAAAAGTCTTATTTTTTGTCTGAAAATGTCAAGCATATTGCACCTACCCTTTTCAGATAATGAGTTCTGAACAAGGAGGCAGTAGTATTCCGGTAAAGATCAGACTTTTATATGAATAATGAGAACAACTACTCTTTTGCTATTTAGGATAAAAAATAATTACTTAAAGGATGACAGCATTTATATTCTAACTACTTATTGAAAGGGATAAGAAGCAACATCTTTGTGCAGTTTCCAGATCACTGGTCATAACGGTGCTTTTCCCACTTTTTTCTGTTATCTGGTTGAACCCTGTAGGCCAAACAGCTGCAGTCAACACATCTGTTCCTATATTCCTACAGGAGCGGCAAGAAGTGTACTAGAGAACTAGATAGAGAACTAGTAGATACCTAGAGAAATGATGATTTCCAAAACACTGGATGTTTGCTATCTGGATTATCAGATGTTACTACGGAAGATACTTGCCTACAGCACTTAATACTTGAGATCGGTCATGGCATTGGAGAATATTGCTACTAACCATCTTTCCTTTAGTATTTCAGCATTTCTTTCAACGATCTCTGATATCTTATCAGTCATGTCATGCCATAATATGGTATATGGGATAAGCCAAGTTAATTAAGTTAATTAGCATAAGGGAAATACTGGAAGAACTGATCATTGTTTGAGTTACTATCAGCAGCCTATTTATTAAATTCTGTAATACCTTATATCACCTTTAACAGATATCATGGCATCTGTTTAAAAACAAAAAAGTAAATGTTAGTGTTTGATGAATGCTTAATTGCATGTGAGTGAGATTCAGCAAGACTAGCTCTATATTTACCAATGAAATACCCAGGACAGAAGAAGAGCTTTTTTTTTTTTTTTTTTTTTTTTTTTTTTCCCCCCCCACTCTCTTTTCCCCCCACTTCCCTTTTCTGTCTAGAGGATTAAGTGTCCAGAATTATGCAGGTCTTTTCTGAAAATTATTACAGGGACTTTCCCCCATGACATCAAGACATGATGGATCAAGATCCAATAACAACTAAGTAGATGAAAAAATACAGAAGAAAAAAAAGGGTTGAAATAACTGATACTGTCTTCTCTATGTGCTCTCACATGAAAACCAAAAGACTTGACAATTGTAAAACAATTTAGGACAAAAGGGACCTCTGGAGGTCATCTGGTCCAACCCCAGCACTCAGAGAAGGGCCAAAATATAAAATGACTAATTTTGCCATGGGCAAGCTGGTTTAATGCTGTTGTCTATTTGAATTTTTACCATCTCCAGTGACAGAGTTTCTACAACCTCTCTGGGCAACCTGTTCCCATGGTTGACTCACTCGCTGTGAATTTTTTTCCTAATCAGAATTTCCCTTGTTTGTGACTTCTGTCTGCTGTCCCTTTTGCTGTGCGCCTCCAAGGAAAACCTGACCTTGTCTTCTCTAATGTCACTCGCTAGATCACAGCTTCTGGGCCAAACAGAGCTTGCCCTTTGCAATAAGCTAGCAGACACCCATTGCATAGCTACGCTATGGTTAGCATCTGCCATTGGACAGCTAACTTACTGATGACTGAGAAATGATCACTGCGTATCCTCTCCAGAGTAATTGCGATGTAACTGCAAGATTTTCCTGTTAAAAAGGATGGAGTAGAAAAGTCCATGAAGGAGAAATTCTCAAATATTAAGTATTTGGAAAAGAAGTAAACTGGGCAGGGGGAGATGACAAAAACAAATGACCAAAAAAACCCCCCTACCAAACACAGGAAGAAAAACCAGGAGAGAAAAGTGCCGGGTGGTGGGGGGAAGGGAATAAAATAAGAAGTCAGTCCTTTTATGCTTTCAGAAACTGAAATAATTCTCACTGACATTTTTGATTACTATCTCAACTTTTTATCTGAACTTTGTACCCTTGAAAAATTTGATAAACCCAGTTTGGCAATTTTATTTCAGCAAGAGGGAGTCTGTGTCATAACACAATGTTATATAATGATTAAAACCTGGGAAAATACATGGAATCTGGAAGAAGCCCAAATTTCAGCTGCATCCTTGTAGCTTATCTATAACAAACACATAGCTGTAATAAAAATGAACTGGATGGGAATGCATGAGTAAGCTCTTCAGATGTAGCAAACTGACTTGCAAAAAGAAGAAAATACAGTGGTTCTCATGAAACAGTACTTTCTTCTGATCATAACTTTAATACTTGGTGGAGGAGATGGAAAGTTACTGACACAGATGTATTCCCAGCATTCTAATTTAAATAACACATCTGCACTGCAAGACTGTATCTACATAGACATAACCAGCACCATTGCTTTTCTGACATCACTCATAGAGAATGAAAAGGACTGGGCTGGAAGCATCATTTATTTTCCTTTAAAACTGAAGAATAAGGGGCTATTTATGCTGTAAGAACTATGTAAGAGATGTCTAGGGAAAGAAAGTTGCCTGTGAGCAAAATTCTCGTTGAAGTTAATAGTAGATTGTTTTGAAGAACATTTGTAGTTTAGACTCTTCTCGTGCTTCACGGCTCTCTCTTACTCAGTCCGTTCGACTAAAAACACTAGTGATCTTGTTCTGAGGGAAGCTGGTCTTCCCAGCAAGAGAAGCGCATGCACCTGTCTTGCACTTGCAGTTGATGTCATATGCTAATATGCAAGTAAACCATTTTCATAACACTCATCTTTACATGGTTTTGGTGACTTTTCCAAGTATTGTAGACAGACGCTGTAATTTGCTTACTTACAGTGAAGCTTTCCAGTCTTGCCTGGTTCGCATTGATTGTATGACATAGAGCATATTTTTAATTAATTGCTAGATGTGCATAATGCAGATTATTCTAACACTTTTCCAATCTCAAATATATCAATGCCTCGTGAAATGCAGAAACAATGACTGCACTAAAACTTTTTCATTTTCTTGGGTGTGTGATTGTGGAACGAAAAAAATCATACAGCAATTCTCACATCTCTTATCTTCATTTTAAAATGTTGTCACATTAACTTGACTACTCTAGAAGGTAGATGCTAAAGGATCTGGGAGGGAAATGGAAGGAACAAGGTAGGGATTTGAAGAAACTCTCCCTGAAATGAAGCACCATGTTATTGGAGAGGTAAGCTACTTCTGCTCTTCTAATCATCCCTAACAGTACAGCATCTCCTTCATTTTGAATGTATTCTTATAGTGTCCCAGAGGGTAGGGAAATGATATTATTCTACTCTAAAGTAGTAAATGTCACTTAACTCTCATTTTGGAAGTTTAATCCCTGAACTCTTGCTAAACTGCTATTTAATTCTGGAGGTGGCTGACCTCTCAGAGTGCCTTGATAGTCTCAGGGAAAGTTTATTTCTTGGCATCTCTGGGAATGCTTCAATCTTAACAGTTTCAAGAAGCCTCAATTCACACTCATACCTGAGTTTCATCAGATTACACCTGAGTAAGGACATATAAGAGGTCTTTAAAACCTTAATGCCCAGAGCCTGGTTCTCCACTTGAATGGAGCCCCACACTACGCACACGAGTTTCAACTGCATGTTACAAACACAGGTAATACCTGTGTGCTGTGACCAGAGCTCTCCAAATCATCATATATTGCTCTGCACATCAATCGCAGAGTAATTCAGTCAAAAGTCAACACGCTACTCACGCGTCCTTCCAGGGCTTGACCTGATTAACTGCTTCAGAGCACATCTAATAAACCCCAGAACGGAAACAGCAGGAGGAAGGACTATGCATTTCGTTGTACTTACAAGGCACTTAAACTGCCACAGATCCCTCAGGGGATTTGACCCAGCTCATGGAAGGGGATTGCAGTAGATCCAGGACTCTATCGTGCTTCCCAAGTCCAAGTGTTAAATATCATTTTGCCAGATAGTCCAATACATTCATGTGGCAACACATTCTTGTAACTAGAAGTTTTTCATTCAGATTTAACTATTTTTGTGGACTTTAACACCAGATCACTTCCAAGAATGTTTTTATCACTTAATTTGGATTATGACAGCTCCAATTAGAGCACAAGAGTGTTGTTTCAATTTCCTTAATTGTTTTCATCCAGTCTTCTCACTGCTGCAATGAGCAGGTACAAGAAACAAAGCCGCTTACTGCCCCTATTGAGTACAGTCATAAAATTATCCTTAGGGAGCAAGAACATGGAGGAACACAGCCTGTAATTAAGAGTGGATAGCATAAACAGAGTGTGAATTCCTTTAGAAATTCTTTCAAAACAAATCACTTTCTAATCCCCCCTTCTTGTGCACGTTATGTCAAATAGATTCTTGAAGAAAGGAAAAGGAAGCAAGCATGATAAGCTGTAATTTTGTCCGTCACTTCCCATTTTAGCACAGTACAGCTAATGAACAACACTGTATAAAGTCGTTGTACTAATCAGGGACATATAGGAGGACAGTCAGGAGGCATCCTATTTTCTGCTTAGATTGTACCAGTGCTACAGACAGGCTGTTCAGTAAAGGTTAGTACACATAGCTAAGCTTACATGTGTCAGAACCAGGAACCTTTGATTTCAATCTTCTGTGTCTACGAGTTAAGTAAGTGGGCAGACAGAGCTAATCAAATGTGTGTTCCAGTTTTCTCTATTCCATGGACATTTTCGTAAGAAAGAAGAATTACGCTCTTCATAAGGTTTTCCTTCCTTAGAGGAGTAACCAAATAACAAATGTACATGAACAGCACAAACGCACATGAGTGGCATTGTAAAGAACACTATGTATTTTTTAGGCTGATTACTAGAAACCTTTGCTGGTTTCCTGTGCACCCACTTGAATAACAGGGAAAAGTCTGTTGCTAAGTGGCTGTACACAAACAAATCCATTCCCGCTCCTACATTCGTTCCTATGCCCTACCCTTACAACATAAACAACCCCTGAAATCCCCTGCACAGGCTTTCCAAATTCTCTCTCCATGCCTCTTTGTAGGTACCTCCCAATTGCTTCCTTTCCCCCTATTTCTTACATGAAAAACACTGGGGGAAAAAAAAAAAGTTCTTCCAAACGATACTCCATAACAAAATCCAGGAGAGGAGAGAAAGTGAAATTGCACAATGGCATGTGAAGTGGTAACAGGAGATCCCGCTGGGGACCCAGGCACATACTGGCCTCTGATGCCCAGAGAGCTGTTCGCTAACCTGCGTGAGCTGACCCATCACCTCTGGGTGAAGCTTCTACAAGAGAGAGAAGGGTAAGAAGATAATGTTCATATATCATTCACATGCATTGTTGTTAAGGAGAGAGAAAGATCAAATAAACATATTTAGGAGGTAAAGGAAGGAAACACAGAATCGACTTTCGTGTTTCAAGTTGACTCAGCTGAGTGTAGAAATTCTGTTGAAATGATGTGGGAACGTGAAGAGGGGAAATCAAAACTACGATGAAAGGAAGTCCTTAACAAGACAACTACTTCCAGCATTTGTTTTTCTATCTCTATTACAGTTTGCCTAGTTTATTTAGGTTATAAACTCAAGAGGCCATGCCAGCTCTGAAGTTACTATACTGTATTTCTCCCAGTACAGCCTCTGATTCTGGTTACAATGCTCCTCTAGGGTGCTACTCTAAGCAAATAATACAATAAATAATGGAAATGGACCCAGGAGGAAACTTAGTTGTTAACTGTGTAGAAACAGGATACCTGAGGCTTCATTGCTGTATAAATTTAATGTTGGGTTTAAAGCTCATGCTGTTTGATGAGTAGGTTTTTAGAAACCTGAGCAGGAATAAGATGCCACTTTGAAATAGAAAAGCACTGAGATTTCCATTCTGTCTGCTGCCACATTAGCACCAACTCTGTCTCTTCAAATGTTTCCTGCTGGTTCTCCTAGAGCACAGGAAGCAATGTTCTGGTGATTAAGCAGCGATATCGTTATAAAAGCCAAATGAATAATCATTGTGCTAATGAACTTTATCTTAGAAAAGATTAGTTTGTTTTTTTTGTTTTTTTTGTTTTTTTACTGTTAAGCCTCTTTCCATACGAAAGAGAAAATGCACTCTCATTCCATTTAATCAACCCTGAGATGCTCATGATCTATACAATTTAATTTTGTCTGCACATATTCCTCCATATCTGCATATCCAGTTGCTTAAATGATGGTGTCAAATCATTTTAATAGATCAGAGATGATGCACTTTCCTGTCTGTAAATACAGCAAGTGGGCTTGCTCTCTGTATTATTTGCAGAATCATCTCTCTTAAGGGATGTCAAGAGGTCATACAGACCATTCCCCTAGACCACTGTCCAGACTGCTTTGTGACAAGTAATACATTTTCTAGCTAGCAAGTAATCATGGTGAAAACCATATAGAAATTGGGTGACTAAATAATATATGGTTAAAAACATTTTACCTGTAATAAGAGTTAAGAAAACGAAAGGTAAGAGTCATAAAACTATAGGGGAAGATGATTGTTGTGGAGAGATCCTACCTTCCACTTTGTGAAAGGACTGTGATCACTTCTTTATGCTGCCTGGGAAGAATTAAACCTCATCCTTCAGGAGAATGGCTCCAAGAGAAGTGTTTTACAAAATGTTTTGAGGTAGCCAAACGCTGCCTGTGACTATTTGTGCATACCTGGCATTTTACATTAAAATTACGAAATAAGATGCAAGTGTCAGAGGTATCATGGCGTGCTGTTGCCATAATAAACAGTGGTGGCTGCATTCAAAACCATTAGCCACATGCACCTTGGACATTTCCCGAATGATGCTTCGGTCTAATGACAGAGGCACCTTGAAGGATCAAATATTTGCATAAAACCATTTTCATTCAGTTGATTCCTAATGCAATTTGGGGAACTATGGACAGGGAAATGTCTTTTTACAGCTTTTCTGTGCACTTGCACACTACTCTTCAGAACTGGAACGGTTTTCAGATCATTTCCACAGCAGCTCCTATTCAAGTAATCTCCTCAACACCAAGGAAAATCCTACACAGCAATCTTGGAGCATGACAGAAAAGCAGAATACAATGAGAGGCTGAAGGGGAAAAGCCATTCTGAGGAGCTCATAACAGCTAGGAGGTTCCCAAGCGACTATCCAACTGCCTGGAAAGCCAAGAGTATCCAGTCACTAGGCCAGTGACAAAGCTGAGAATGTACACTGCGTGGGGGGAACACACACCAAATCCACCCACGCTAGAACCATTTTAACCAGATCAAAGATAAATTGCTCAATAGATGGCTACAAGTTTTGTAATGTTATTACTATAGAATAATGAATAATTCTCAGTAAATTTTATATACTATTTTATTCACAAATCATCTGTGAACTTTTAGAAATTCAAACTCAATTTTTGGACAAATCTGGTATGTAGTATTCTAAATACTACTCTCAAAGTAGCTGTTTGGGAATTGGGTTATTCTGTCTAAATTGTGGTAAATAATTTTTTCCTGTAGTTGCATGATGCTGTTGCTCTCAGAATTTTTTAGCTTAAAGTTCATGTGTCCAAAATATTTGTTTTCATTAATATTTCTGTTTTGATCACATAGACATTGTTCATATTCAATAGAGGAATAAAGGCTTGTTTAGGGATCAGCACTTCATCTCGTGTCAAGATTTTAAAAATAGTTCAGAAAAATTCAATGCTAGACATCACTTTATATAGATACCTCAAATTATGGGAGGAGAATCCTGTCCACAACATTTTACCGAGAAGAAAAGGACTACAGGGCACATGAAGAAAGCAAGCATTTTATAGAAATACACTTCCTGGATTAATTTTCCTAAAGTAAAAAGCAAGAGGTGACAGAAGTGGTCTAAGACATAGAGTAGTCTTTTTCCAGTGATAGAATAACTGATTGAACATAATTTATTGTCAGGAAAAACAGATAGCTTTTACCTTAATGTACATCTCAAATTCCAAAATGGCTTCAAAACAAGAAAATAGCTACAGTTGGAGATTCAACATTAATTGGAGTCAATGGATATCAATCAAATTGACACAAGTATTCACCAAATCAGGCCTTCAGAAAGCATGTTGTATCAACACGTGGGTAAATACAAATTCTTCATTGGTCACAATGGTACCTTTGTTAGAAACATAATGGTATGAAAAATTTTCCAGGTCAGGGGAAATCTCTGTGACTCATTTTGTGTTTTCAAAAAGAGCTGTTTCGTAATCTACTCTCCTAACACCAGTAGAAAACATGCAGCACACTCCATGCTTTCTTCCACACATTTCCTCAAATGACAAACTTACACCATCACTGCAACTGCTGCCTTTTTCCTTTCGAGGTATAATTCAGCAAGAGATGAAGTTGTTAAGCTAAAATGGGCCTTTAGTTGGTATATGTTCTCTTGCAATTAGTACATCACTTCATTATCTTTCACTGTATCGTTGTGTTGCCATGGCATTTTTACCCATGTAACTTAATGAATGACATGATAAACAAAGACCACACTGCACATGAAAGACTGTATTGCAGTCTGATTCTGCATAAGCTATCTTTTATTGGTTTGTAATAGGTTTGGGAAATGGATAGCATATGCTACAGAGAGCGAGCCAGACACCAACACATGCTAAGAAGTCCAGAGGGAAACAGATAATTACAAGCTTTTTGTGGATTAATCAGCCTGCAAAAATGTTGGAGTGGTGTTAAGCACCCAAACACCCATTCAACTCCCACTAAAATAAAAGGCAAGTCATCGTACCCTTAAATCAGCTGCATTGTAATTGCCGGTTGCCTTTTCTCTTATACCAGCAGAAATGTGACCATGCATGTCTTAATAGGAGACCAAATCCATGTGTAAAGCTCTACGGCATCAGCTTCCCCGAGGGACAGCAATAGTAGCACAGAGGCATTATTCTTTCACACCCTCCATACAAGGAGGCAGTATATGGAGCCACCGTGTTGGCACCATATCAAATGCTGATTCCTGCCGTGACAAAAAGTTCGTAAACGACAGGATGCTCTGGCAGGAGCCTGTTTCTTGTGCTGTTGGGACAGCAGAGTACTGCAACCACAACTGGATTGGCTTTCTATTCTGTTCATGATAAACCCACTCAAATAGACCATTTTAGGGAAACAAAGTATTCAAAACAGAGTATAGCTGAAAGAACTCGTTTGGTGAAAGAAAAAGCAGGTTGATTTGAAAGTGTTTAATGATTTCTTTTGGAATTCTTCCAAAATGAAGTATGAGGTTTCAAGAAAGATGGAAGTTTCATTTCCATTTTCAAAATGCCATATTTTAACTTTTACTTTGTAAGCAATATTTTCTTTGAAATAGGTTTCTTTTAAAGCAAGATGCTGTGGTTAAATAAAATATTAAAAAAAAAATCTAGAGCAAAGAGGGTCTGTTAGATCAGTCTGAATTTTTTTCCACTTTCATCATAAGAACTTTCTTTGGACTTCAAACTGAGCTTTTCCCACCAATTTTTTAGTTCATGCACCAATCTCCAAATTGATTAAATGCCTATAATCATAATAGAGAAAGTGCACCCAGTATCATGATTATAGGTAGGAAGCAAAACTAAAATGCCTACTTCTCTCTCTTTTTTCTCTCTTCTTTTTTCTTCTTAACTCTCTACCCATCTTCTGTTAGTAAGTCACAGTCAAAATAAATTTTTCTTCATGAGTTTTTAATGGAAAATTAGTTAGGCTGGATATAATAGAAGTTATTCTTACTTTAACAACTACTTTCTCTGAGTTCTAGGAAAAGTTTGATTCGTTTACTTCATTTGTCAGATTTTCTATGTAGGCAGATGAGGTGAGCCAAAGGTAACAAAGTCAGTGTATATATCTGAAAAAAACAGACAGAAAAGGCAAGAAAAATCTGCCTTTTATTTTTAAACACGCTATATTGGTATAGAGGAATGGAGTGGGAGAAGGTATTAACCCAGAAAAGAACAGATTGGCAGAAAACCCGGTAAGGGTAAATGCCATCTGTATTTGTGGTACTACATACTTAAATAATAAAATTGGATGGAAACTCTCAGTGCAAAATAAATAAATAAATAAATAAAAAGTGCATTCAAGTCTTCTAGGACCAGAGCAAATTGTTCTAGAAAGAATTATTTTTTTAAAAGTAAAAAATTTTACTTTGGCAATTTTCTTTCTTTGTTTTCTATTTTTTCTATTATTTTATTTCCTTTTTCCCCCCTCTGTTATTTATTTTAATCAATTTTTTTTAAGAAAACATTTGGGTTTGGGTCAAACATTAACTCTCTACTTTATCAAGGAATTTAAAGGTATTGGTGTTATTTCAAAACCCCAGTTTATTTTTCACTTTGACCAGCCCAGTAGAATATAGATCTTTGTCTGAAGATAATTCTAACATACAGCACTAAACACTGCACTCAGGCCCCTCTTCTCCTCCTGTCACCAGGAGTCAGGAAGGGAAGATGGAGCTGCAGGAGGTGTTCTGCAGGCCAGCGCTGGCTGGAGGGAGCAAAGTTTTGCGGGAGGTGAGAGAAAGGTCCCTGGCTCGCCGGGACAAACCCTGAATGGGTTTAATGCCCTGGCCTGATGCAGAGTAGCAGAGATTTGTATTGCCCTTTGCTTTCACATCCTGGCAGAGCCAGGATTAGCTTGTACTTCTTAAGTGAACTACAATTCCCTGTGACTTCCCCATCCATGTTACTAGAATTTCCCTATCTTTTGTCTTTGTCCTTAGTGATCTGCCCAGTAGTTTTCAGCTGGGTATCTGATGCTAACATAATTTATGGGTTGTTTATTTCTCCCCTTTCCTATCATTAATAAAGGAGAATCACCGCTTATATAGTTACAGTTAAAATAAATCAGGGTGTTAATTGGGATTCAGGTGGGAACCTGTAAGCATGCAGGATGGAGAAGAAAGGATCTTTAATTTTAAGTGTATCCTTTTATATCTGGGGTAGGAATTTACTGCTGGGAGAGTGAGGTCAGAGGAAGACTATTATTCTTTAGACTTGTCACTTCAAAAGTATGCTCATCTAGCTTCTGCGCAGCACTGGAGATTTCCTTTCAGCAGAAGCTGCATGAGGTTGAAACACTTCTGAAGTCGTAGTAACTCCGAGGGTGCTGGTCACAGCCACAGAGGAGTCAAACTCAGATGCCATGAAGCCAAGGCGCGTGCCCTGCTTGCTGCTGATGTCTCGCTGGGGAACTGAACCTGGACACGAGCCCCTCGAGGTACCCAAGTCGCTTAGCCCAGCCAAAGCTCTGTCTCCCCCCAACATGCATCATGAGGCTCTGCAAGGCCCTTTCACGTTTCAAGAACATTACCTTTCTGCCACAGCATAGTGATCATTAAGCCCATGTCAGTCTACTGCCAACAACCGCTTTGTACCTCATTAACATGACTGAGCCTGGATGCCAACATCATCCCTATCAAAAAACTGAGGAAGTGTCTCCACAGCCGGTATAGTCCTTCAACTTTCCTAACTGCTTCAAACAGTTAACTCTGAAGAGTTTTGACTAAGTTTTCTTAAACCATATACTTCCCTCCTTTTCCTTCTTACAGGCATTACATTATTTTTATAATGCGTTCTCAGAAATCCCAGTGGTATATACATACTGGAGCACCCACTGTACCCTCAGAAGGAATTTGGGAAGCTCACAGGGTTCCCAATTTGCGTAGATGTTCTCAGCAGCTTTAAATTCTAATGTGAAAGAATAGGCAGCGAGTTAGTATTCACTATCAAAGTGCTTGCAGGGCAACTGTAGAAAGGTGGGTTTGGAAGCAGAAGCCTTTTTTTTTTGGTTTACTTTCAGTACAGAGATGAAACAGAAATAACTGAAGAAAAACTGTCAGATGCAACAGGTAATCAAAGAATCTGCAGAACTTGAGACATTCATGGTCAGTACCTGAGTCCTAGTCATTTATCTTGTCCTTAAGATGCTAAAGGAAATGCCAGGTTATTGGCCATGAACCCAGCAGTCCCAGAAGATCAGAGCACACTCTAGAAATCAAGCTTTAAGTAACCAATTTATGGAGCTTGGGAGATGTTTATACATGAACAAAATGCATGCTTACATGCTTTTAGAGTCCTAGAAATATCAGGTTAGCTGTGCAAAGAAAGCTGATCTACTCTGGCTTCCTAGGCTGCAGCTAGGCATGGCATTTTCAGAGAGAACCAGAGCCCACACTGAAGTCCCAACTTACATCACAAGCACACCACGTTGAGGCAACAGCACTCTGAAGTTTAATAGTTTAGATAGCACTGCTTGATTTGCTAGCAGAGGTTAGTGCGCGCCCAGGGGACTGCTGCCCATCAGGAAACTATTTGCCTGCCACCAAATGACTTGATTCAGTGTGACTTATTCCTCCCTTATTGCTCCGTACTGTTCCCCGCCCACGTGAACCTTCCCAAATATAAAGCATGAAGCACACTTCAAGTATGTTCATACAGAAAATATGGAATTATTAGGAAAACCTTTAAATTTCAACAGGAAGCAGTTAAAAATGTACAGTTATTCTTTTCCAGTATTTTTTACCAAGAACAGAGCTAAGAGAACAGATAAGCAAAAAATCTAAATCTGGAAAAAATAGACAAAAATTTTTGCTACTCATTTTCAGTGAAAGCCATATTTGAGTAGTGATGGATGTCAGTATCTAGCCCAAAAGTTCCAAAAACATTTGAAACCTGTCTCTCTCTTTCAAATTTTACCTAAAAACTTCCAAATGGGCTAACAGACATCCTTATTTATTACATTGCTATTTCTTAAAGAATTTGAAAGCAAATGGTTTTAGTATCATTCCTTTTCATCAGAATTTAAATTAACACACTGAACCCTTTTAGTTAGAAATCAGTTTTGGAATTAGGTTGCAGCCTGTCAGCAGAAAGTGAAGAAGTCAACTACAAAAAGAGCAGTTTGCATTGTTCCTCTCAAGCAGTGTTGGAAGAAAAACGGTTGTAAGAGTCAGTAAAAGGGGAAAAACCATCTTCTTACTTTAAATACCAGCAAACGTGAAGGCTGGAAACCCAAGCAGCAAACTGTATAGCAAGACACAAATTAAAGCCTAAGGTTTACCAAAACTCTCTGCACATGTGGAATACTAAGAACAAACTCATACAGAAATGTAGCTGTAAGACTACACAAGAACTTTTAGTAAGACTACACAAGAACTTTTAGTAAGACTACACAAGAACTTTTAGTAAGACTACACAAGAACTTTTAGTAATACAAGAGGTCCTTCCTGCTGCTGTGTTTGAGCTATATTAAAAATACAACAACAAAAACTTCACAACTAACAAACACCATTATTTAACAACAAGTTTTCATTACTCTTCCCAAAGTCTACCCAGCATAAAGCAAGAAAAGTACTAACCTCAGTAATGCAGCTGCTTGGAAAAAACATGTCCCCAAAGCACCATCACTTCAGAGCTGCATTTGGTGCCCGTCCTCCTCACAGGCTCCTCCAGTGACTACCTTCTTGCTTCTCCAGCTCAGGTCTCCTTTCTCCTGCGGGAAGGGCAGCAGTAGGGCAGAGCTGGAGCTCCCAGCAAGGGAGCAGCCTGAGAAAGGCATTCTCAGAGAGGAAAACTTGGCTTTAAGGCATTCAAACCAGAGCCTCCATGTGATAAACAGGAGGTCTATGAGAATCACTTGATTAGTGAAGTGATTTGGATGGTGATTTTTTTCACTCATTAATAAATATTCCCCATGGAAATCATGTGCCTGTCAAAATATTTTTTTATTATTAATGATGTCTAGCTGAAAATCAATGTCCCTTTGATGGGAAAAGGATATGGCTTTTTCACTAGACTCTCAGTATAGATAAGCCTGTCTCTGGTTTGTTTGCTTGTACTGCTGACCAATAACATTAAAGAAATTAAACTATTTCATGCAGCCTACAAGGTCATTTGCCTAAGGAGTGAAAAATCCCAGGAGCAGAATGGGAGATATTGAGGATTTTTTTTAGGAGGTTGTCTGATTTGATTCTTGTTAGTGGACTTGGTCTACTATTTTCAGGGCAGTTTCATGTCAGATAAAGCACACCAAAAGCCCTTATTATTTAAAACCTGCTGAAGGGAGCTTGGCTATATCTGTAGTAAGAATTTGACATGGTGCTGAATCCTAAAGTTTGTTTCTGCTTCTTGAAAGGAAGGCAACATACTGTGCTCCTTGACACCAGTCATATTCCCATTTCTATATAGAGACAGACCAGGCAGTAGATTAATAATTCAAAGCTGATTAGAAAGTAAAACATGCAGTAAGCAATCAGCTGTAACTAGGCAAAAATACATACATGATTGCAGAGTGAATAAGATCTATGAATCTACTTCATGTGAAATTTCATGATAATTTCATTGGAAGGATCAAGAATGAATAGAAATCCATAAAATACCCAGCTTAAATATATTTTGTTTTTTCTTACCACCATTTATCTATTAGAAGAAATTTTCACCAATATACCACAAGCATATACAATATGTTCAAAGTCGCTCTGATTTTCTTTTTTTGCATTAAAAATACTGAGTAGATTGTGTTTTGCCTCAATATCCCCATATCTAATCGGTATACCTCGAGGCAAGTATATGACCACATAATTGAAGCAGTAAATTGATGACAATTAGCACATTAGCAGTGAATAGCAGCAAGTGATAGTCTTAATTGACAATGCAATGGTTAGTAATTGATGTTAATGACTCATAAGAAGAGGAGAATAGTGACTAATAACCACAATTTTTAGCTGCTTTCCCTGCTCATAATCACTGTACAACATTCAGGCAGATCAGCATTTACTGGGGCTGGACAGATCGTAACAGAGCACGCAGAATCAGGGCCTAACTGGCAAGACATAAAAACGAGAGATACAGGATTGAAGCGCGGATTTTGTGCATTACAGAGGGAGAAGTAAATACAGCTTTACATAGCTTAATAAAATAAATTACAAACTGGTCTGGCATTCCGCTACTTAAAGAAAGCCAGTAGCTTTTTCAACACTTGCACAATTTGTAATTCTCTGAAAAATTCTCATCAAATTGGAAGAACTGCACCAGTTCTTTGCAAGGCTGAGAATTGCAAGATTGAGCAACAGCATATGCAGTAGTTATGGGAATGTTCTCCCCTCTTCAAAATGTATTAATACATGAGGAAAAAATAGGCATAAAAAACAATGCCTATTTAAAACTTTTAAAAGTGCTGGGCTATGTTTTCTGAACAGATGGCAGGTTTTGTGCAGCCTGCCTTATCTGGGGGACTTCCTGTCACTATGAACAACTTAGGGAAACTAAGACCTCAGTGCGCTTTACCAGGCTGACCCGCACCCAGAAGAATGGCAGGATCAGGAGCTTTATTTTCCTGTTGTACATGAATTTTCTTTTTTGTAAAGATGTGTTCCCTGCATAAAATACTTATTGTATGGAAGAAGAGGAGGATTAATCATACTTCACAGTAAAACATATGGATAACTGTGTGGGTGGCAACAATTATCCAAAGATACCTAACATGATAACACTGAGAGATGTATAATTATAGTGTTAGACTTCATGAGAGTAGGTGATGTACAACCACATATATGGGATAATCCCTTCCTTAAAAAATGATGCTAAGATCTAGTTCTATATATTTTTCTATGCACAAAATGTCTTTATACAGCAAAGTCAAAAATGCTTAAGAATGAACTTGTTATCAAGCTTTTTATTCTTAACACTGTGGTTCCTATACTGTATTTTAAAATAGGTTTTGAGAACGATTAAAAGCCAGTTCATGGCTCTAATGTATCTGGATTCTGTGTATTATAATCTTCAAGGCAATCATTTCCACTGGAGTTTGAATGATAAAGGACCCCCATAAATTTTAAAAAGAACTCAATTCTCTTTATATTCTTCTTCAAGTACTCATTATTTTGATTCAAATCATGGAGAGTGTATCTCTGCAGCCTTGACATACCTTCCCATGGCCAGTCTTTAATACACAGAGCCAGCTTCTCGGGTGCAGTAAATCAAAGCAGTCAACTGAAGTCAATGTATTTAGGCTGATTTACACCAGCCAAGGATTTAGCCCTGATCTTTGAGCTGCTGATGACTTCTTATACAAATAGCTAACTACAGGTGTATGTACAACAGATTTCTCTAGTGCTGCTAACATATGATGGTTTACCTTGAGGTGAATTTATAAGGTACAGGACCTTTGTTAGCACTACAGTGAATGTATTTTCTTTCCACTATCAGGAGAAGAGAATTTTTTGGCCTTTTTTCTCCAGTTTCCAGTTATGGAAATTCTTCCTGCTATGGAGCTATAGGAATAAATATTTATGTTTTTTTCTCCAGAGGAGATCACCCTTGGGGGAGTACTGTGCTTCTGTGGTTGAAGAAGAGTCTGGTGGCAGCAGGTTTTACTGCAATACAATACATCTCTCTGCTTAGACTTGGAGGAAGATATAGGAAGGTAGGTTACTAAGAAAAAAGAGAATAGGTATAACTAAGAGATCATTCCTAGCTGAAGAAGCATGTATAAAAATACTTTCTTAAATCTATAAAGCATGTAATATGTGATATCTATCTCTTCTCTGAGGGGGGGAAAAAAAAAGAGGAAAAAATTACCCTTCCACCAGTAGTCTTTACAGGAATTTCTAACAATTATGAACCATCAGGTGAGAAGAGCTGAAGAAACAAGCTAATAAGACTTCTGCACTGATTTTCAGAAAGTAGAATACTATGCATGAGGTGCTGGACTTCAGCTTGTCAAAGCTGACATTAATTCTGGGGATGCTTAGGCACAGACATAATTTTGCTCCCATTCAATCAATGCTCAAATACAGTAAGAGTTGCACAAGAACATCTTCAACAGAAATCACAGGAAGAGGGTTTCCAAAAAGACAGATATCTGTCACAGGGAGTGAAGAAGGAGTTGTGTATCACATAGCTATAAAACTGCTGCGTGATGAAGGAACCTCTATTTTGCTTGGCTACTGGTTACAAACAGAAAAAAATCTCAAGTATCTGTAGTCTACCATGTAACACAGATGACTGAAGCATCTTAAAAGAAAGTCATGTCAACCCTTAAAAGAAATGATCAGAGAAACAAGAAATCTTCTGGTGCTTCTCTGATTTTATTTTGAATTTTTATTCTCAGCAGTGGAATCCTATTCTGGAGCTGAAAACAGACTTTCAAATAACTGCTTTTTTCCTTTACTGGTAAATTTCTTAGCCTATCTAAGACAGAACTGTGACAGAAGAGAGAAATTGTTTAGCTAGGAAAAGGCAAATACAATCTGCAATTTTCCCCTTCAAACATGTTTTATTTTGTACAGTAGTGTACGGTACCTCAGTACCTACCCAGCAGTGTGATTTTGGAGATCGCTCTGGGTTCACATGTGGGCTGACTCAGATGCCCTCGCTCACATGAGCTGGACTGGCATGACGCCTGTTCTCTTGCATGCTGGAGCAGCAATACATCACAGCAATGCCAGTCTGGGGAGAGAGATCATCCTGTTGTTTGTTTAATACCAGTCCTGAAGTATAGAGCCCTGTTCTATGAATTACAATGTCTGGGCAAAGAGTTTGCACCAGGAGTTTCATTGCTTGCAAATCTTATGCTGAGGACAGCCAAGGAGTGAAGATGCCAGATTTTTAGTTGGTGTAATTTACTGTTAGTCCATTAGCTTCAAAAGAGCTATGCTGGTTCAGGCCCTCTGAGTGAGTCTCCTGTAAATCTGAAGACTACGTCAGAAAGCTCCACTTGAGAAAATGGACCCTACCTGATACGTTTCACAGCTATGGATTGCTTTCCTCAAAGTTTGTGACAAATTTTTATTGATGTGATGGGACCACAGACCTAAAGCAAATTCTATTTCTGCTCCTGATTAAAAGAAAAGGAATGAAGGGGGGAAGGAGAGAGAGAACCTAAAAGTTCAGTAAAATTTTTAAGTATTAATCTTGCAGTGATTCTATTAGGTGTATACTGAAAATAAACACAATATAACTGAAATATATCCCACTGACATCTATGTCCAGTTTCTCTCTGCTTGTTGCATTTTCTTGGAATTATTCATTCACTTTGATCACAAAAATATTTAAAGTAATTTGCAGACAGTTAAATAAATACAAGAAATAAGAATTTGCATACTACTTGAATTTATGAGTTTTATAAAACTATTTTGTGCAAACCTAATTACTATAATGATTGCTGAGTAAGAAGCAACACCGTACAAGTCTTAATTCAAACAACATTTTTGTTATAAACTCCTGTTTTAATTTTCTAGGTTCACTGAATAACTAGAATTCTTTGCAGCTGTAGTAAAGTGCCTCATATATAATGTATGGATCACATCCTCTTGCCATTTTTCACAGGTGCCTGGCTATTATACAGTTTAGAATTCATTCATAGTGCTTATTAGAGGTCTTTATATGTAACTGGCTTCCTTTCTTGAATATTTATAGCTTTTATGAGACATTTATGGGTAGACCCAGCAAGAGTTTCAGAGGAAATACTGGGAAATACTTCTGTATAACATCATTAATATACTGTTCTTTGATGGTAATGGCCACAAATGTAATCTAATTGCTATACTGATACATTGTCTAAGCTTTGTATTGATAGGAAAACTCAGATGCAATAGAGAGTCTCTCCAGTCTAGAAAGTATTCTGGGAAGCAATCTGGCTCCTACAGAAAGTAAAACATTTCAGTCTTGATATTAACTATTAAAGTCAGGATATCTGTACCTATGATTACCTATGGGATGCATCAAAGGTTACAAATATGTGAATGGAGGCCAAAAAAACCCCCTAGATTGTGTAAAAAAAAAAAAAACAAAACTGTAAACCAGATTACCTGAAGCAAGATTAACTGGGCTCATGTGGTGACAAAGACAGTCCTAAGAGAACAAGCAATATTGAGAAGACTAATGACACATGATATGAAAGAGAAACACTATTTTGTAGAATTGTACGTAATAGAGAGATTAAAATATTAAACAATATTTGCCAGCAAATTCAGAAAGGCAATGCTCCTTATCAGAGATACCCAGAGGGTAAAATACAACATCTGCTCATTCTAATAATGCTAAATTCATCAGTGGAGTCATCAAGATTATAGGAAAATGATGCATTTTCCTACTCTACAATCGTTATACATTTATGTTACAAAGGAGGACAGAAGATATGTATTATTTCTACCTTTGTTTCGTGCAGGTTTATGGATTTACCTCTTCAGGTGGTTTTGATTTTGATGGTATTTTTTTAAAGAGAAAAAAGTATAATGTAATTAATATTTGTATGAAAGGATAAAGCAGGGTCATTTTTTTCCATCCGGAAGTACTACAGTGAGAGTATTGCATGCAGAAAGAGCTGCTAATCAGCAGGATGTAAAGCAGAAAATTATGGCACCCACAGTATTTGAATCACACAGTTGGCCAATAATAACTGGATTATGAGATAAATTTGGATATCTGCTAAGACCTTTAATAGATTAAACAAGCAGTATTTAAAGTGTTATAAACAAGAAATAGTAGAACCATAGGAAAAGTTTCTACAAGTGAAAAGTAGTTGTGCATGTATGCTGTACGACAACACACATGTACTCACGCTCTTTCATTCTTGCTCTATCTTAAAATGACAATGCTCTTTTAATACTTTCCAGATAGCTCATTAATAAATAAGACACAAAATCTTGTGTAGCTGCTGATATGAAGGAAGAATAAATTTACTTCTTTTAAGTTCATTACATAATTTACAAGAATGAAAAAAATTAAAATAGTGTTTGCTTAATTTTGGAGGAAAATACTAAAGGCTTCTTGTATATCCTTCACTTTGCCCCTTAAACCACTCACTGTACTTTCACACTGTTCCCCACTGGTGGGATGAGACTCCTCTCTGGAGTGGCTTCTGGCATCTGGAACAGCTTTTCTGCAACTTCTATGCTTCACCAGTTCCATCTATTTTTATATCCCATCTCTTCTCCCTTGACTAGCTCTTTTAATTTCTCTCCATCTGCTTTTTATATTAACTTTATAACTCCATATAATGTTTGTGATGCAGTTTGCATGAAAAACACCAGCTACCCAAAATAATGTTGAAGCTTGCTGTTAACTGTGTTGAATGGATTTGCTACTATGGAAGGCTAGTTCCTCCTCTGGTGCATACATGAGCAGCTTCATTGAGAGCAGTCATAGTGGAGAATCTGAACATTTTAATATTTCAGTGTTAATCCCCAAGACGGAGAGCTGATTGCACTACCTATTGGGCAAATGTATAAAATAAGAAAGTAGATCTTGCAGCCAAAAAATGTAAAATTTTTATGAGCGCACTTATGGAAATGATAGAAGAAGAGGCATACAGAAAGTCTTTTTGTTTATGCAGTACAAGGCTATATGTAGAACGTGGATTTTTGGCTAATTACACTGGATCTGTTTTGTATTGCCTGTGCGAGATAGAAATCCTAGTTAATGGAAACTGCCTGAGTCCAGTACTGCAGTACGCAGTTTTTTAAATACTCTAATTTGGTTCAGCATGTTATAGATCTTAATATTACATGAATGAACCCCTCTTTATACAGAAAAAATCTTTATCTTTCAATTTACTAAAACATGCGTATGGACAGATTTTACAAGAGGTTCCGGGGAGATCATTCACCATCTACAATACTGCGAGTGTTTTAATGCAATTAACATAAATAAAGATCAGTGGATTCAACCTAGCCAATTGTAACTGTCCAGTCAACTATGTAATGAACATAAAGGGATAAAAAATGATATAGTCAGTCTAGCCTGATTTTTGCACGTTTTGGACATCTATTAATGTTTCGGTTGGAGAAAGACGCAAATATTCCTCAAGTTGTTACACTTTTTGATGGGTAATCCAATGAAAATTATTTATTACAGGTAACAAATCTTCAAGGCCATGCAAGCTGTATTGCACCTATACTGACGTACTACACAACATATCATGAACAGTGTAAAATGCCAGATGTATATAGCTTTGAGTATTAAGCAACGCCAGTTTTTCTTTTCAATATTGTTGAAATTCATTTTATCTAACATTAGTATACTAAAAATCTATTAATGTGTCACACACATAGTGAAATTGAGCTAGCATAAGATTTACATCACATCACTCTAGCATTATTATGCCACTCACTGAGTCAAAATGAACTCCTAATACTATTGACAAATGTTTCAGATCTTGTATGCATTTCTTCCTGAATGCTCTTCTATCCACCATCTCAGAGCTGTTTTCACTGTAAGTCAAGTCAACGCATTAAACTTGCAAGAGTGGCATTCTAACCATACTAAAAAGTCTCCTCAACCTTTGAAAGGAAATTCCTGAAAGAAATCCAGGTGTGTTGATAATTGCTTCTCTAAAATGTATGTAAAATACCCTGCAAAAATCAGACAGCATCAATCTTCCCATTATTCTCTGTCTGTCTTTGGTAATACTAACATGGAGTCTAAATACCATTTCTTTGCTCAGTCACTCAGGTCTCTTCAGATGATTTCCTTCTATATGTTCTCACAGCTTTAAAACTTTTTTATGCCTCTTCTTTTCAAAATACCATGGATTAAAGTTTCTTTGCTTGTCTTTTTTGGCAGTACTTCAAAATGTCCAGCTTAGCCTGTTACAACATAGTTTATGAACTTCAGCAAGTGGCAGAAGCCAATTACTGAAGCTGAAATCTGTTTCCAATTTTTCGGATCTGACAACAGTAGAAAACTGGGCTCAGAGAGATTCTGAGAGATCATCTAATCACAGACAGGACCAGCTGTTCCTGAACTATCTTTAACAGATGGTTTCTGACCTGTTTGTAACATCTCCAGTGATGGAGAGTCCACAACTTCCCTTAGCAATTTATTCCAATGATCACCTTTCCTAACTGTTAGAAAGGCTTTCTTCTTAAATATCTCTTACTGCAGTTTAGATTCATTACTACTTTGTTGAATACACAGTAAGCATGGAAAGCAGACTATTCGCTTCTTTGAAGTGACCTTTTAGGCATTTGAAACTTGTATCTCCCTTTGGTCTATACTTCTTAACAAAATAGCATCCGTTCCTTCAATCTTTCCTGTTAGATCATGTTCTGAAGTGGAGCAGAAAGGTGGAATTAATATTTTGGTAGTTGACATTGGAGTGTGCCAGTCATACTGCTTCGGCGTTGTTTGACTTGGACAGTGAAGAGCTTTACTCAGGGGCAGGGTGAGTTTTGCCATCCTCATTGCTCTCCCTTGTGCAGGGAAGGACTCATGACTTTCTTCAGTGAGAATCAAAAGCCAGACCAAGGTCATTTGCTTTTTAGAAGCTATTGATGTTGCCTTTCCCTAACAAATACAGGTTATTTTTATAATATTCTATAGTATTTTGGTAGTAGGGAGCAAAATGGAAAAATACTTTCCTTCTATAAAGGAAATAGTTTTGTTATGTACTTTCTTCTCACTCTTGTCAGCATTCTTCATATTGATTAAACCTTCATTTAATTTCATCATTTTTTTCCTCATTTTCAATTCATATGCTCACTATGTTTGGTTTCATAAACTGTTGTCATGGAAATCAGACAGTTGTCAAAAACGTGGCTCTATCATCTAATTTTGGGATGACACAAGAGAAAGACAGAATAAACCCCATGAGAAGTTTTGCAGGTTAAAGCGAAACAAGCTCATGATGACAAGTTAAAAAAACAAAAGACTACCTTTTACATATAATTGTGCTCTCATTATTGCTATTGAAAAATGACAATTTGCAGGTATTGTTTTCAGTACTCATTTTTGTTTATTATTTTATGTGTTGAAAGTTAAAGGCTTCTGAGCTCTACCCTATGTATCCATTAGTGCCGCTCCATATAGACTGTAAAACGAGTACTGATTGTGTAGGCAGCATCCCCATATGAATTGTTTATGCAGTTAGGTTTTTGCAGGTATTCACTGAGCACAAACCTAGTAAGTAGCATAAGAGGTTTCTTATAAATGTTAAACCATCAGAACACCATTATCAGGATAATAAAAGGAATAAAACCAGAGGTCATTCACTAAATGCCCAGGATGGTGGGCAGAAGAGTCTATTGCTATTATAAAAAGAAATGACATTTCAGTTTTTGTCCACAGCTACACAATCTCACTGAATGTAATGAGGTTCAACTTCATTAAACTGAGGTTGAAGTCCTATGGTGTTTAGTCAGAATTTGTGTTTTGCCTAAATGATGCATCCCATCAATATATTTTTAAGCTTAGCTGAGGAATAGGGTGAAAGTCCAATCTCAAGATAAAAGAGCATCAAATTATGCCAGTGCTAAGGCTGGAAACCTAGACAGCTGTAAGAACCCAATCTTGTTGTTCAGGATATAATACTCTTACCATCAAGACATTTATCATATCAATGTCTACACAAGCAAAGTAAGGAATGTTGGGCTTTTAATGGCAGTACCTAACCTCCTCTGTTAGTATGTGTACGTTAGTACAACATTTTTTTAATTGGTTAATAGCTTTATTCCTTTATACATATCTTATCAAGCTTTAACTAAGTATAGAATGAGCCCTTTATGCTTGTTACAAAAGTAATCCATTTGATATCTGCTCATGCAGCTATTTAAAAATGTCAGCCAACCAAATGAATGCACATAAAATAATGCTGGATCTAAATAAACTTATACAGGAAAGCTGCAGTGCTTCCTTGTTCTGTTGCTTTTTGGAGAGGATATGTATATTCTGAGTGGAATGGGTATCATTTCATTCTGCTTTGGAAAGTACGAATGTAAATTTAGCATATCGACTCTAGACTTTTCACTGGGCTCTCTGAGTATTCTTTAGAAACATACTTTTTTTAGGATGTAAAAATACATCTATTTTTGTTAGTGTAGTTAGTCAAACAGTGATATGAAGAAAAAGGAAAGGGAAGGGAAGAAATAAGAACAGAAGAAAGAAAGAAAGGAAAGAACAGAAAGAAAGAAAGAATGAACAAATCAAGCCAGCTTGAGTTTCAGATCTTAGGATGAATTTGCTGAGTCTGGATGTTGAAGAAACAACCTTGAATTATAAATTGAACACATCTGTACAGGAATCACTGAGAGACAATAGACATAAAACTCTGTGACCACAGTTCCACAGAATCACTTTTCAGAGGAGAGCAGCATTTTCCCTATCACAGGATCTGCAGAATATTGTATATGTGACCCTATCTTCAGGCTATCAGCACTGATATACTGAAAACTACTTTATGCCATCTATATTTACTCCACAAATTGCACTGCATTCCAACTGGCGTAAGTACGACAACTGTAGAGTGTCTACCAGTATTTTAATATTTTAAACAGCAGAATGAATAGTAGCTTTTCAGTATTAATTCATATTGCAGCAATAACGTTAGCTGGAGAAGGGTAAAATTAACTTATGTTACTTATGCTGAAATTACATTGAATCACAAACGGTGCTTCAGGAAGGCTAAGAAGCTGAATAATTTTGAATAAATTATTGATGATTTTAAAAGCCTTTCGTATTGATTACAGGTTATGCTCTTAGATTAAAAGAGTGCAACTAAGTCCTGTCAGAGTCTTTAAAAGTCAGAGTTCATCAGTGTAAACAAGTGCCACCATCCCGTGATAATCCAGATCAGCCAAAAAGGAACAAAATGGTAAAAGTACCTTGCTTTACAATTTAAAGCTCTTTTGTTTATTATCTTATTATTGAAAAATATATTATTCTAGTACTATATAAAATAAAATTATGTAAGAGTACAAAAGATACCACAAGTTCTTCTCAGTCAGCATTTGATCGTGTTGAGTATGAACGTGTTGAGAGACATCTCTGTGACTAGCCCTTTGCAATCAAAGGAGCTACTTAAGTAGTGAGGTGCTGTGCAATGCGAGCAAGAGAATGGCTCACTCCCTAATAATATTTAGCTCATATATTTTTCTTCAACACCCTTTCAGACTGCTTACCAACTGGGTTCAAACAATGCTGCATTAGCTCTGCATTGTTATAAACCTATTGGCAGCATTACCACAGGCTGTTCCCAATTTACTTCTGCATAATTAAAGTATCCTATTACTAACTATGTTTTGTTTCTCACTCTGTCTCTTCATACAGTGCGCTGTGGTCATGTTCATTTCACCCTAGAGGTCTTTAGCAAATTCCTGTAATTACTTCTCCAGATCTCTTGTTCATTCATTCCAACTGAAATTATCTCTGAACATTAGTTCCATTTGCTAAATCTGTTCTTGCTTTATTAACTTTAATCAAACTAATATATAATGCTAAATGAAAGGTGGTCTAGGATGCCCATACCTGGCTCAGCCCTCTTCCCAGGGGTAGACACCCTCTTGAAACAATGACACGAGTTAATTTTGCAATTATCAGAATATAATTTGGCTGCTGTCATTTCAGTTATTGAATAGTTACCAGTGAAGCCACTTAAAAGCTGCATAGCCACTGCAAAATAAATATGAAAAAAATTCTATGTATAGTCACCTGAATTTCATAGTAAGTTTACCCTGCATTGGAGATTGCATCTCCACTAATCTTTGCTTTTCAAGAAGTTTTGAGTGAAAGCAATTCAGCTAGGCAAAGTATACTCACTATTCATGGAGAGGTGTGAATAGAAAGAAGGGAAAGAGAAAGGGTATGGCTTTCATTTGTATTTACTTTTAGAATCTGTAAGGTGTACAAATTCTATGGTATTGAGTGAATACAAATGACTGGTTAGACACTTTATAACTTACATCACTGCTAAGGAAAATTTTTCCGATAGAAAAAACATAAGAAATATGACAGCTTAAAAATTCCTCATTAAAATCAACCTAACTAGACCTCTAAAACCATTTTGACTTCAATTAGTCTGCTCTTCTATGTCAAACACACATTAATGGCCCAGTCCTGTCCCCATGGAAGTCAGTAGAAATACTGCCCCTTATCTGAATAGAACGGAAAATGTGAGTTCAAGAGTCAACCCAGAGAACTGTGAAGAACAGATGAAAGCTGAGGCTCAAGCCCAGGTTTTCAGAAAGTGTTCAAAGTAAGAAAATTAGAATTAGAAAAGGTGATTTTCTATATGGAAATATCCAAAATACATACATCAGATACTTTTGTCAAGGATTGTGATGGTATTAGATACACATACTAGAATTGCTGGTGTTGGACAGAGTGGGATAGAGGAAGAAGAGTAGAACTTAATTGAGATTACGCTATTCATTGTATATGAGAATTATTAAATGGAAATATTTAATAATATGATGAGAGGAGATGTCCTCCTTTGTGCCATTATAAGTAGAATGAGCTTACAAGTAGTTACTTGCATTTTTGAAAATGATAAAAATATTGCTAAAGCACAGCGATTATACATATATAAGGCATGGATTAGATTCTGCCCTTGCCAGTCAAAATGGAAATCTTACATGACAAGACAGATGGGAAACACTTAGCACAGAACTGGTCTCTTGACAACCAAACCCCTTGCTATTCACAGTCCTGTCACTAGAATCATGTACTATGAGGTTTCTTAATCAACCATCCAACTAATAAGCTGCCAGGAAAACCTTAAAAAGTTATACCTTTTAATAATTTTGAAATACCACTTACACTGCAAATTTTTCACTAGGAGCGTCCGCATTAATTTGTAATATTATATGACAGAAAACTAACCTCATTTTTGAACCTTGCTTTTGGTTACTTTTTCAGAAATCAGGAAGAACTAGAAAGACTTTTGAAGCAATCATTATCCTTCCTAAATGAAGCTTTGAATGCCTCATCTCAGCTCACTTCCAAGCACAATGGATGTGAAGAAATTTAGTAGTGACCTAACAGTTCTTCTTCAGGTTCCAGGTCATTTTCTGGTTTTGCAAAATAGGCAGAAATGTGAATTTAAGCAACTTTGTCAAATCTGAAGCAATTATCAGTCCTGGAATACCAATGTTGAAATCTGAAGCCCAGTAGAGGAAGAAGCTTTGCTATAAACTGATAGATGCTGCAGTTCAGTGAGCATCCAGTTGATCATACAGGAATGTAGAAGTGATTCTCCTGATACAGTTCCCCACTGCAGTATGTAGTAGCACTTTGAATCCGAAAGAAGGTGAGGGAGTAAGTTTGAAGGAGCTACTCTTAATTCTTCTTGAAGATATGACCCTGGAATTGTTGAATAATAATGGCCATAACAGAACTTTGAGATATAAATAAATCCTGTCTAGGACAGTAATACTCTGTGGAGAAAGATACAGCCTTTAATCTTTAAGGGTTATGTCAGACTTTAAGATGTTTCTCAACAATAAATGAAAATATTTAGCTCGTTGCTGTAAACTGAATTCCTTCTGAACCACATCTATTGTGTGTGTATCAAAGACTGGGATTTAATTCATTATGTGACACCTGAAATTTGATTGGGACAAACACAATGAGTTATGTTTAAAAAGAAAAGATTTTCACCATTGTGATGAAAAGCCTGGGACGACACACAGTCCATAAATCTTTTATGTCAAAGAAAAACAGCAGAAAGTCCAAAATAGGTTCCTAAAGTGTGACTTTTGAATCATGCTCTGCCTAGACAGATTATGGTCAGCTTTTATGTTTTGAGACTATGCTTGAAATGTGAATGAAGCTAGTTCTGTTTTTTAATTGGAGAACAAAACCTGTCAAGCTTGTGCAATAGCACCTAATAGCCAACTATATCAAATACTTCTTTGAAAATGACTAAACTTACAGTTCCTATGGAGTGACCTATTTCAACAGCAGAATATACATTGTTAGGGAATTTTTTTGAAGCATTATGGGTAATAGACCTAACTCAGAAAATTCCCTGACTTCTGGAATAACGGTGGGGGTTATTTATTGATGCGTTTTGAAGTTATGGCACCTTTTGGGACTCCCTTGAGCTGAATTTGTAAACTTACAAACAAATGAAGCAAAAGCCCACTGTGTTACCTCAGCATAGGGCAGGACCCTCATCACCAAATTTGATTCCTGTTCTCCTCACAGGTGCACTGTATGTAGTATATACCTTTCTCTTAGCACAGCTAACCTCCTTCTCTATGGCAATCCTGACACAAAAGCGGATACCCAGGGACACGCAATTGAAGATCCACATCGCTTTTGTCTCCAGTCTACTCTCACTGTGGATCGGGACGGTCCCTGTAGGAGTTGCCTTTCCTCCTCTCAGTCCATTAAGCAGGAAAACTCAAGGTAGAGCCCCAAAATAGCTTAATCCAGTTGAATGAGAAGACATGGGAAGAAATCTGAATTCTTTTGCAGAAGAATCCTATGAAAGATTAATAAGGAAAAGCAACAGGGGAAAAAATAGTAGCAAGAGCAAAATATTTTTAAAAGTGATGTTTCTAAACCTTGACTCTTCATCTCTTTTTCAGACACATCTATAATCCGCCCCATTGCCTCCTGAAGAGAGCTTTCCTGACCTGTAAAAGGTAGATAGCTGACCTCTTTTGTTCTGAATTTGTCTTTGTAGGAGTCCCCTTGCAGGTTTTCAAATTAATAACAGGACAACTCTTATACCTTCTCTGAGTGAAGTGACTATTATTTAGTGTATTTTCATGCTGTTCATTTTCAAACATTTGGACTGGTAATTTGCAGTCTCCGTTGAGACAAGATTTAAATCTCTCGGTTGCATACTGGGAATCCAGTAACCATTTTTAAGGTTTTATTGTAAGACCTAGGTCCTTGCTGGCCTAATTATATGTTAGGTAAAAACAAGGAAGATGTATATCTTTTTTATCAGTTGTCTTGCAATATCAGATATCTAAAATAACCCTATGAAAGCTGATAAACTTAAGGAACAAAAAAAAGCCCAGGTAGCCCATATGGTTATGAGAGGCCTACATTAATGCCTGTCTTTTTGCAAAGGACTAAAAAATGCCAAGAATAAGGAGACTGTTTTTGAGTTCAATGAACTTCTTTCCTTTAAATCAATAGACTCACACCAGTATAAAGTTTTTAACAGATGGATCATTCCTAAAGTTTTTAAATGTGACCAAAATTTAAACCACCTTGAATCTACATTTTTGTAAGTATTATATTATATAACATTTCTTTATTTTTCCTATTACCATCTTTACCTAGCTTTATTCCAGGTGTTTCTTTCCCTCCTTTCTTGACTGCTTTTCCTAACAAATCTCTCAAAGTTTCAGACTGACTATACCAACATCATAGCGGACCTTACTCATCATGAAGAGGATAATTACTTTAAAATGGGGTGATATGACGGTAAAAAATGAAGTTGGTATGAAGTGTCTTAAGATTTCCTTTCAAAAAACAGTTCAGTGTAGGCAAGCAATTCTGCCATCAAAATATAAGGCAAAATATCTGCTAATTAGTGTCTTAAGGTGATCAACCTGTTATTTTGATTATCTCGAACTGATTCCAGTTTTTCAAATGTACACTCTGTCATGTTAATAGTTCTATCACTTATACTAAGAGTGAAGCACCTTTAGCAGCAATTTTTCATAAAGGAAATTCCTCTGCTCCAATAACAAACATGCAGGTTGCTGCAACTAACTGTTTAAAACATTCTTTTTTCAAGATTACTTTCAAACAGGAGATACTAACTGATGCTGTAGCCAGTGTCTGAATGGAAAATAATGTTTATGTCGCTAAGCAGAAGTCTTCTTTACTACCAGAATATGCCATGGGGAACAGTTAAGAAAAAAATTAATTTGGTAAAATGCAAAATAAGAAGTGTTTCTAATGAAGATAATCATAAAGCTACATTTAAATATATTTTTTAAAAGCTCTCTTTTCTTAGCTTTGGTAAAGAATGCATAGTTTCATGCAAACAAATATTGAATTGGCATATATCAAATCATGTAATTTTAGCATTTAGGAGGTCAATAGGGTACACTATGCATGGTCATCCAAGAAGTATAGCAGGACAGAGGTGGTATTCCTTTGGCCAGGATATGAGGGATTGGAATTGTAAAGGATTGTTAAAAATAAAAACTAGCACATGGATAGTTTGAACTTCAGTATTTAAGGTATGCCATGGATGGGTGTCTTTGATGGACTGGGTGTCTTGAATCAGCAAACTCATTTTCTTGGATCCTGATTCAGATTTGATCTTAGCTTTTAGAACAGGGCAAATCAGTGTGAATATCAGCTGAATGTCCTGAGGGAATTGTGTCTTACTGATAGTGAAATCAATTCTGTCCAAGGATATAGTTTGATATCTTATCTGTAGGGCTTTTGCTGAAAAGTTTTCCAGATATTCGGCAATAGTAAGACATTATCTATTTGCAGGGTTGTAGCTATTGTATAAGGAATCAGAAGAAAGAAAATGATAAAGCATGATAAAGCTTCTTAAGTGGTCATGCTCCTCAGAAATACTGGTGAAAACTGCATCAGAGGCACTTCTTGTGCCCATAATACCTCCAAAGAAATTAGGTCATGCTGTGTAACAAGAAAGACTGTTTCCTAGCTCTATATACCCAACTGTTTGTCCTGAAAATAAAAAACAAAGGCATCCCAAACTAGCTGTTCACAGACTCTACAAATACAATTCATGCATCCTTCCACATACTCCTTGCCTGGCTTAAAAAAAAAAAAAAAAAAAAAAAAAGATAAAAAAGGTAAAAAGGAGCATTTAGTTTGGTAGTTACAGTACTAAGTCTCTATAATTTTGTAATTATTATTGGATGAGTGAGAGTTTCATACTGAACTTACATACAAGCCTAGAATTTCTACTGGAAATCGTAAAATCCCATTGTCAAAGTCCTTTTAGGTAAAATGCTGGTATCCCAGGAAGCAAAATATATATAATTTTTATCCTCTGAATTAAATCTTGTAATTTTCAAAAAAACAGCTTTCAAAGTTGCCACGATTTATATTGCTGTTCAGCTACCTCTTTCACTGCAAAAATCCTAGTAAGTTTAACAATAAAAAGTCATACCTTAATTCTGTGCATAAAAGATTCATGTGGGATTCCACATTTCTGTTGGCTTCTGTATGTCTGAGTAAAAGAAAAATCACTCATGGTCTGCACCTACTGCATCTGCTGATCTGAGTCTTTTTGTTCAGGTAAAAACAATAGTGCCTATTTAAATCAGTTATGATATGATCTTTACGAAGCTGATTTAGAAGGTAACCGTTCTCTTGAGAAAATTGTCTGGGGAAGGAGTGTGGAATAAATCAAAGTTGATAGAGCTACTACTATCTAAATACTACAGGGTTATCTGGGAGACAAACTGCAAAGGTTTGTCTACCATCCAGGGCTTTGGAAGACCTACTTAAGATCTGATCATATAAGTAAGTAGGAAGACTCCCTTTTGACTTACGTAGGTATTTCTAAAGAAAGTCTCAGGGAACTTATCTCAATGTCTTGCAAAAGACGTATTCAAAGACTTAAAGAGAGCAAGGTTCCTGAGTCATCTATATTACCAGAGATATCCCAATAAAGGCATGCAACGCAGCTTGCATGGCAGACTAAACACAGTTAAAAAATCTTTCAGCAGTTCAATAAATTATATGGCCCTAAACATGTTACTATGCTTGGAACATGGTTTTCTCTATCAATCCTTAAATAAACTCTTTAAATGGGCATAGAATGGGGGAATTCAGAATAAACTTCCTGCTGACTTTCCTGGATCCCCATTCTCACCTGCATCCCACAATAAGCAGCTGGCACAGGGGTTTAGTCAACAGATGGCTGGCATAGTGGCTTATACGCATTTGCTCATATCTGGCACTCGTCAGGGATGAATGGTATAAAAAAATTCTTCATAGTTGTTGGATGAAAAAATACAGTCTGGTTCATCCGAGTGGAATCGTTATTTTCTATGATTATAGTTTTGAACTTGTTACCTCTTCAAAGGTCACCTTAATCTCTTGAGAACTGTGAAAGGAGAGTGAGAAATTATCCAGTATATTTTCCATATCATTATTATTAGGATTAATAGCTGTGACGCTAGTAATTTTTTTACACCAACAGGGACTTTTCTGGATCTTGCCAAAGCAAGTCAGCAGTTAAGAGAGCTGAATGCATGTTTGAGGGAGGAGATTTTGCCTGAGACATATTCTGTTAGGAAAACACTATCTCTATTAATAGGGAGAAATATGTTTTTCATCGTCCTAACCAGTCATTCGGAGAAACAAGAAATGGTAGCAGAAAAACAGACTTGATTTTAGCAGGTGTCCATCCAATGGGTGTCATATTAGACTCTGGAATTTGAATGTTATGCTATTTCAAGAAGCAACATTTCATGTGTGGTCTGTGTACATTTTACACATGCCCTAAATATTATACAAGAGAAATCTGAAGGAAGGAACTCAGAGTGAGAAAAACACCAGCCTGTTTATTAAGTTTTAGAAAAATGAAAAAAGGAGGAAAAAAATGGATCTGATCTCATGCTCTGTGATGTTCACAATTTTTCAGTGCCCTGTGGTTCGGTTACGCATGGCTCCCTGTGCTCATCCCTGCAGGACTGCTGAGGAAGTGGGAACACTGTGGGAACCATGTTCCCTAGTAGGCAAAATAAATAATAGTCTCACCAAAGTAGAGAGGCAGTAAGGCAATTCAGAGATCAAATCAGAATCAATGCTAACTCCAAACTGTTTCCCTGATTAAAGGGTCAGGAGACCTTTGCTATCTCAGGATTCAAAAAGTTTGGTTCAGTCATGACGCGTTGTCAGGTAGGTGTGTACACGAAGCGTACAGAGTCCAGGCTGGCAGACTGAAAGAGGAAGTCTTCATTATATCTTCTCATTTTTGGTATGCACTTGATCAAATGCTATAAATGTCATGATTTTTTTCTCGCCTAATCAGGATGCACATTTGTTGATATCTCCTCCTCGAGTTTGAAGTTTTGATAAATCAGCCATCAGCAGTTAGAACTAGTCCTTTCACAAAGCAAAGTTACTTATCAGTGTATGCACTGCTATGTCTTCTTACAATCTGGTGCTTCATCTTTAGTCAAAAACAGTGAGAAAAAAATTAGTGCTTTAGTGAAAAAATATAAACCTCAATTAGTTGCCAAGTCCATTAGTAAAGAGTTTTTCTCTTTACTTTTGTCTGTGTGTTGTCCACAAATATCTGTAAGCCTTAAACTAGATCTTAGTTTAAAACAGGTTTTATAAGTAACACTCTGCAAACGAACAAAGAAAACGTGTTCCCTTCATTATGAATGCCTTTCATATTATCTTTTTACAGTTAGACATTTTTAAAACATTGGGTTCAACTCTGAATTTCCACACAACCTCACAATGAAGGTAGTGAGGAGGTTATGTTATCCTTTTACCTGCACGCATCTGAGGGGCAGTAAGTTATTAAACCAAACCCACCTTGCCTACTGTATAAACCTGCAGTCAGTATCTCATTACGAGAAAGATTTGTAATACACTTCAGTGCAAGGTTTTTTAGGTTCTGACTGATTTATTTGGACCACTTGGAGCTGTTGCTGAAGGAAGAAGTTTCCCATCTATACTCAACTTTGGCTTTCTATATTCTTAGGTTTTTGATGTGCCAATGAAACTCACTCAACTCCCTGGGAGATACTGTCCTTCTTTCTTGAATTTCTTACTGATTGATACAGATTATGATTTTTTTTCCCCAAAGGGAAAAAGAACTTCCAGGAAAACACTGAAATGCAACTTGATTAACCCAAACCTGCGGTGAAATCTTTGCACAAAATCCTACTTGGAGAAACAATACTGGGCAACAACAATCTCATTAGCTGGTGGCAGCTTCTTGTCTCCGCAGGCTGCGGGTGCTCACAAAGCAGTGCCCAGCTATTGCAGAAACTTGCTGCATTGTGTAAATTTTTCTGGACTGCTGTCAGTCGGCTTGGGGCCAGGTTGTGTATGCGGGGATCCACATAAGTCACGGTAGTTGATGATCTCTTCAGGGCAACAGGCAGAGGCCATTCTGCTTTGCCAGACTCATCAGTGGCCTTCTCTACCACTGACCTGGAGGTGCCACTTACTTCTTATGAGACAAAGTGTCTTTCAAAGAGACCAAGAATGCAAGAGCAATTGCTCTTTCTCTGCTGGGGAATCCTTCGGGGCTTTAGCTTGTCACTATTCTTGATCAATGTTGCTTTGAAACCACCCAGGGAAATGTGAGGATGTATGGCTACGACGTCATCAATACATCGATGCCACTCAGCTCACATCTCCTCTCAGAGGATCCTGACAGAGCTGATTCCCTGTTCTCTCAGTGCCTGGCAGATAGGGGGACCTGGATGAAAACCAGCTGGCTGAGGTTCAGTTGAAATAAAAAGGAAGTGAGAAACTGAAGGAAGCCTTTCTGAGGAACAGCAAGTGCAACAGCTTTTCGTCGTGTCTGGAGTATCTCTTCTCCTATCAAAATAATGATTCAAATTCTTGGGAGTACAGGAGAGCCCTCATTACTCTTAGAAATCTTTAAAGCAGCAACAGCCTCTTTCAACCCAGGCTGGTTTTCTTTCTGATGAAAGACTCACCAAAACAGTCCACACCTTTGACCTCAGGGTAGAGCTTTTGCAGCATGCCCAGGGTGTGTTAATCTTGCAAGGCCACTAGGAAGTTCTCAGCTTTACCCTGTGTCTGCCTTTGAGCAGCCTGCAGACATTGTGGCTTCACCAGCTAGTGGGTCTCTACCCGGTGACATGGACAAGGCTAGTTTTGATTTATATAATTGCTAAAAGAAGAACTTTCAGCTTTCTATAATGAGAGTATGCGAAGTGGAAATGCTAAAAAATGAGAGAATATGTAATCCCCTATCTAGCTTTTTTAAAGATACAAAGCACATCTAGAAATCATACATAAGTAATTGAGTTAAATAGGAATAATAAACATAACATAACTGGGGCACAAATAAATATGAATGAGTAGAGCAACACGAATGTAATGGATAGAGCTCAGGGCAGCATCTGCTTTTCTGATCTTGCATATATAGAGAGGCAGGTATAGCAGTTTGTTACCCTGGAGCCACTGACGCATACAGTAGGCGGGTTTCCAATAAATGGAGACCTTCTGCTTGAGCTTATGTTGCTTTCTTCCTGATGCTGTTCTGGGATTTATCTAGAGTTCACAGACTGGGTAAAGTGTCCACTAATCTTATGGCAGCACACTGAGAGTATTTTCAGCACTGCAGTTAGAACAGAGAAAGCCATTCATAACCAAGCACACACCCTGCAAAGGAACAAGCCATGTGGATTTGGAAGGATTTTTCTGTATAAACAAGTAAAAGTGGAAGGTTTCTTTCCAACTGAAAATTTAATTTTGGGGAACAAATTTGGGGTACAGTTTGGATGTGGATCCCAATAGGAATCAAACACAAAGAGAAACTTGATTTTCCAACTTCCGCATGCTACTAATATTCCAATGTTAGGAAAAGGAACTTGTGTGTGAATCAAATTACTACACCCCTGAGACCTATGAGAAACCAAAAGCTTTGAAAAAAATCTCCTCTACTTATAGAATTAAAAAATAAAAGAATGCACCAAATACAGGGGGAAAGGAATACTTTATCTGAAAAATCTGGGGAAAGCTGGTTGGAATGAGGGCTGTGCCTATTTTTATTGTACTTCATTTAATGTTACCAAGGATATATGGCTTATTTCATAGGAAGCACTTACAAAAAACATAGAGAAGCAGATTCCTGATTAGGCACCCAATGTGCTGTGCTGCTGATCAATTTTCCTCAATACTTTCCTTCACTTCCAGACTTTCCGTATCTATCTATTGTCTTAGATGTTTATGTCTAAATATAAGCTTTTCAGGTGGAAGATATGTTTTATTGTTGCAGTTCTGCACTTGTACAGCTGCTAGCCTGACCTAGGACTAGCCCTGTACGGTGATGCTGAAAAAGAAAAGAAGAAATTATAAAGCAGACTCCATGAATAATCCTTGGGGGAGGGGGTTTATTCCCAACAGTGAAGCAAAACAGGGGATTTTGCCTCGGAGTCTGTTGTTCCTTGGAAGTGGCCCAAAGTGCGTGACAGCGGTTTTCAACACGGGACCCGAAGTGCCCTGCAGGCCTGTGGAGGCTTCTAAGGTGTCCCCAAATGGTATCTCAGAAAAGCAGTCAGTACGTTTAAAATATCAGCATGAATCACCAACGTTAACAACTGGGGAAAAAAGTAAAAAAGACCTTGGCCACAGAGGCTTACAAACATCTGTGCAAAGGATGCATTTTTCTGCAGGAGCTCAGGATTCGTCCAAGCCTCTAGAGAGCCAAGAAATCCCAAAGAGACTCCCATGGCCACAGCACACATGTGGGCTAGCTAGAAAAATTGAGGGTAATTTAGATGAACGGGTAAAAAGGAATGTCAGCAAAGTAAATGCAACTTCTGATTATAAACATAGGAAATACGTGTGTAGAGTCACCCAGGGTTCCTGTAAGTGTATTGGTTAAGTATGTTGCCAAGAACAGCAGAACTCAGAAGTGCTGAAATAATTCCCCCTTCTGGATCACAACTTCCTACAGTTCAGCATTTGTCGTAGGCCAGTCTATATTTAGTAACAGTAAATTAGACATAATGCAATTAGCCTAGAATGTTCTTTATTTTTCTATTGTAAATGGTAATGACAGTAAATTATCATGAATAATTATAGACTGCTTACAGAATTTCCACAAATAAGACAATGCACTTGTATTTGATAAGATTTTATAACCATCCAGCCTTTATAGCTGTGGAGGTAAACTACTTTTCCTCTGGTTTCAACATATTTGCTGTGTAGATAAACCATTTTTGTGCAAACATGAATGCTCCCAGATGTTTCACATGTTTTTCTCATTGATTTAAACTTCTTAATCTTCACATGATTGTGTATAGGGAATTCATGCAAGGTATGTTTAGAAGGCACAAGTGCACAGAGACTGGGATTTGATAATAGAAAACACAGAATTTCATACCAGTGTTAAATGCAAATGCTGATTTGATTGACTATACCTAGCAAGTCATGCTGTTAGGTTTGAAATTTTGTATTATTTCTGTTAACATGCTAAGAGAATTCAAATCTATAAAAATAGTAAGTTATAGGAGCTACGCCAGTTTTAATGTATGCACTCTGAATTAAGCCTGAGAGCATTTAATTCTAATTTTAATATTTGCCTTGAATATAAAAATTCCTAAAGAATTATAAAGATATCTGTTGGGAAATAATAAAAAAATTAATCCTAAAATTTGTATCAAATAATAGAGAAACAGGGACTTCCTCAGAACCAAAATGAGCTGGTATGTTTGTATGTTTATGTTAATAGATAAATAACCTTTTTCTATCCTTAGTCTGTGGATATTAGAGCTTAGGATTAGAAAGAAGCAATTAATGGGAGATAGTATTCCCTCCTTCTTTTATTGCAAGAAATGTAAGCAATAAATCATACCGCCAGAGAATTTTGCTTTGGAAGAAGACATTTTAAGAGAACAATACCAGAGCCTAACTGATGACTGAAGTTAGCCTATATCAGCACGGAATGGAAGTACTTTTAAGACCAGACAGATATGTCTTGGCAGCTGCAGAGATGCTAACAGCTACCAAGGAAAGTTATTTTCTAATATAATTCTAGTCTTCTTAGGACAAGCATATTCACACTTTATAAGACTGATATTCTATGAGTGTTCTACTGTGGTTGCCTTATTATTGAATCAAGGATATCATGAAGAAGAATTTTTTCTTAATTTATTTGGATCAAGGAAAAAAATTTATTCTTTGGAGGTCTCCTTCCTCATGAGCATAGGCTAGTACCATGGTACATGAAACCATTTAGTCACAGGCTTACCTTTAAGCACACTCTTAAATCCCATTGAATTCAGTGAGCTTCAGAAGTATGATTAAAGCTAAGTATATGTTTAATGCTTTGCTGAAAAAGGACTGTGCGCTTAATTGGGTGTCTGCTTGGAAAGGTATGTAATATTACATATAACTTTAATCAGACAACCAAATTTCAGGTTGGGATCTGAGGACTGTTTTCTTAAATGTACATTTACCATTCATGTTAAATAGATTATCTACAGGAGTCTCATAAGTATATGTAGGAAGAATAAAATACACAGTTTTTCAATTAAAACTGTTAGAAAATTAATCCTGCAAATTTGCTTCTGATTTTCATAAAAACATCAAAGGGATGTCATTGTATTAAATTAGTGATTTACCAGCTGAAAGAGAACATTTCTATGTGGTTTGAAAGTTTATTATAATGTTTACAAATAATTTAAAATGAAATGTAGATGAGCTTGTGCTAGAAAAAAAAATGTTTGTTATGGCTCAACATTTCTTCCATGGAAATCATTAGATTTAAATCTGATCCCACTTTCATCAGCATCGTTGCAATGAGGCTGCTAACTTGAGCAATTTTCAGAGGTGACAACAGAATCTGAACAACTAATTTAAGAGAACCTAGAAGAAAGGGATTTAATTCTAAATCAGTTTTCAGTAAGGTTTGTGATGACTCTTGCAATTAGTTTCACAAGAGTGCTTTAATAATTCCAAGCAACTATATTTGACTAGCAGAGGATGACAATGTGATAATTCTGCCTTAAAATAGTGTGTGCTGCTGTTGAAATTTCATGTTTTGAGGGGCTTACTGAAAACAAATAGCAGTGCTATAAAAAAATGCAGATATGCAGAGGTTTGACTTGCTGATCTTCTGGTCATCTTTTAGCCACAAGCCAAGAGGATATTGGCAAACATTGTTAAGTACAAAATAAAGTAATAATCTTTTTAAGAATGTCCATACACTTCTAAACCTGTAGGGTCTTAAAAACCACAAAGTGATTGTGAACATAGGTCTCCTGGGTTAATAGCTCAAAATCAAATGCATTAGGAAGTCCAGCCGGAAGACACTGATAAGAAATATTCTTTGTTCCTTTGGAAACAGCAATACTTAAGATAAAAGTAGAGTACATTTTAGAGTGGAGATGAATCTAACTTCCAAATAAAACATGAAGTGAATATTGAAAAGAACAGCAGGGAAAGCACTTTTGATTTTCCTCCTGAGTTCAATATCTGAACTTTAAAAATAATTTATTTTTTGTTTGCGTTGATAGCTCTATAGTAAAAAAAAAAAGAAAAACTTAGTTTTTCCAGTGTTTGTATAGTTTGCATGGTTCTTTTGTATCATCTTATTTGTCTTTTTCTTATTTTTCTTTTTCTTAATATTCTCTGTTTCTAAGTTATTGACATAAGCCAAAGAATATCTGAAATCAAAACTGCACAATAGTTCAGGAAACTGAAAGGTTTAAACTGATGTCTAATTGCTGCAAAATTAAATGGCTATTATACATCAGCGTGAATTGGCTGATTTCAGCAGCAGCATTCCTGACTCACATTGATGAAGTGTTAGCCCCACCAAACTGTAATTCCTAGTAGGACATTTTGCAGCACTCTCAAACAATGCCACGGATGTCTTTGCAATGAGATGGAATTCTGTAAGGGACAGAATGATATGCCATAGCTCTCTGTGACCATGGGAGACTCTCTTCACAGGGCCAGGACTGCTGCCACCATCTTAACCTCCTCAGTACACACCGCTGGAAAGCTGAGCTAGTGCCCCTAATTACTTAAGCCTATAGAGAGCTTTAATTTCAGACTGTACAGCAGACAGTTCCAGAGTGTTTAGTAAGCAGCCTAGATGTCCCATAAGAGAACCTGCTTCTGTTACATACGTACGTAAGGATGGTATGAGTATAAAATGCAGTGGTTTTTTCTGTGTTTGTCTGCCAGGTTTTTCTGCTGATGTTTGTGTCAGTGGGTAGTAGGAGCATATTTCCAGTAAGAAAATCTGGCACAATGAGAAATCGAGAGCTAGATCTTGTTCCTGTGTCATGCAGGTTTAATGCCACTGCACTGTGGTCTGCGTATCTCTTACATCAATCCGGTAACACTGCTCTGGCTTTAACAGCCTTCTCTTTATGCTAATAAAACCAGTAGCAATGACAACAGGTGAATCTCTTGTTCTATCTTTCTGCTTTACAAGCAAAATATGATTTGTTAGAAATGCAGCAAAATATATACCTAGCATGCCCAAAACACTGGGGAGAAATTTGAAGCAAATTCCAGAGTCCTTGCTCCTTGTCAAAATATCAGGTACTTCTGATTATAAAGTCACTGTATAATTTCTTTCATTTGTAAGCCTCGTTCACAGTGACTTCTTTTCTCAGCTATATTCAATCATCTAACCACTTCCTTTACATGCACAGCCACTTTGTTTCACTTCACAAGGAGAACTGTAGGCATTACGATATGCTCAGAATATTAAATGTGCGATCTAACCTATCTATCTTTTATGTGTTCATCACATCAGGATATTAGTAAGATTCCTGAGGTATTTAAAAGAGGTATTGAAACCTCATTTACTCACAAACTGCATTAGGTTTTCAGTGCTCACTCTACTGAACACTGCGTATGCCATTTTCAGTGAAGGATAAGTAAATGGGTCTTTTCGATGGAAGGGTAAGTGAAGAACACTTGTAGCTACGTATCTCTAATCTGAGTAAAATAGATCTTCATGGTTTTTGATGTAATGTCCTCCACAAATTAGGCTGTAGTTAGCACAAACATAGGTGTAAATAAGTAACTCCATCTTGATATAGAAGTCTTCTATATTCAGTATTTTGGTGAAACAAGAATAGAAAAAGATGAAAGAAACTATGTAGAAACCACATAGTTTCCTTTGTCTTCCTTGGACTCTCATCCTCTCAGGTTTTTAAAATCATTCTGTAGAATTCAACAGGGCTATATTAGGCTGCATTAATCTGTAGCAATGAATGTTTCAGCTCCCCAGGATATTCTTTAGGTCCTTTTCATAATGAAAAGTCTTTTTTATGGCTTGAATTTATTACTTTATAAATGACATATTTTCCAATATTAATATTGTATTGCAATATTTGCCAATATTGCCAGTGTAATATCAACAGTTCCCCTCAGTCCTTCTGTGAACATATTGAGTCTTAAGACCTATGGTCCCAAAGCTGCTTCTGTTCATTCTGCTCCTATAGGGTGAATATCAGCCCTGGCTGGACTTCAAAACACCTTCAAGTTGAAAATAAGGAAAACTGATATATTAACATTGTTGAAACAGAAATCTTTAGTCTGAGTTCAGCTTGTGTTTTGGGTAGCATTTTAGAGAGATCTTCACTTCTATCTGACTGAGTTCTCCAGCCATAAATACCAGAGATTTTTTGTCAAGTTCATGGTCTGATACTGATATAAAGAGATTTCTGCAACTTGATAGTGTGGTAGAGCAATAACAGAAGAGAAAAAAGAGTGTAAAACAAAATAGCTTAAGTGTATTGACTAAATGTACAGCAGTCTTAGGAGAATGCTGAGCTTTAATTGCAGAAAGATTTTTGCTATTTATATGTATGTTTACTTGGGAATGAAACAGTTTCATCTTCTACCCCTGGGTTCTGCAGAGAATATTTCTCATACAAATGGAAAGTGTCAATGTTCTTGCCAATGTCACAACCAGACCTGGGTGGGACAGAACAGGATATAACTTCATCCAACAGAAAGTGTGCTTTCTAGTGTACTGCCACTTAGCTGAGATGTGACAGGTCAGGTGTTTCAAACTCCTTTGTCAATTAAGGACAATTTTTAACTGTAACTATGTATTATTATAGAGAGTATAACATGCAAAACAATGAAACACATGGTTATTTCAGTAATTATCTTTTCAGTACTTTTTTTCTGTTGATAGCTTTCAAAAGAAACCTTTTAGAGTGGATCTCAGTACCATAGTTCAAAAATTAATAATGAGTTCTGTTTCAGTATGCGATAATGCAAAAATCATAATGTAAACAAGATGTAGGGGAGAGACATCATGTGATTTAAAGATTGGTCAGTCTTTGGTATTATGAATAACATTACCAGATTATAGACATGAAATGTGAGCAATTTAAGGCCTATGAAAGCTAAGAAACTGTTTAAAAACAGTGTCTGCATTAGTTTGCTTTTTAAATCATCTGATCTTTAACAGGAAAAGTGGTCAATATCTTCAACTAAAATAGAATTTTGTTGTAGCACTAAAATAATTTAAAATATATGACTAATTTCTTGTCAGTGATTTATTACTTTGTCTCACTGTGGCGACACTGTGATGATACTATCTGCTGTAGAAATAGAACTGGACAGTTGCTGTTTCCTTGCAGTGCAGCTATTTTTTTTTCTTGGCTGTTGATAATTATTTTCTTCTGAAGATGAACAAAATGATCTCTGATGAGTGCTGTAAGACTGAGGATAGGACACAGAAAAAGTGAATGTTGCTTGTTCAAGTCAGGGGATTTTATAGCTCTTTCTTTCTTAACTTCATGGAAGGAAGAAAACACACCTCTTTCAAGCTTGGCTGGATTTGAAATTATCTATTGTCATGCTTCCTCTAGCTCAGCATCCTCATGGGCTGTTCTTAGTAACATCTTCATTTTAGGATTATATGTCTATTTAATGCATATGCAGCAGACTTCTAATTGCCTTTGTTCCTGCAATCCTGGGTCATCAAATATCTCTCTCAAAGGCTGGCACACACTGGAAAAACACTTTTTCCACAGTAGGTTCACAACTGGGGCAGAACTGACAAGTTAGCAGAGGGCATGGAGAAGAGGGGAAGAAACCTAGACCTTCTCAGGCCAAGGAGGTGGACTGTAGACCACAGCTGAATGCTCTGACTACACATAAAAAATATATCAGAAGAAAGAAAACAGGCAGTATCCGCTGCCAAACATGAATTCCTGATGCATTAACAGGCAGAAGCAGGTCAGATATGGGGAGGGAGTGTTATTGCAAGAATCTATGACTCACGAATGCTTTTGGAATAAAGTTGTTAGGTTGAGGATTTTCCTGCCTAAGGTAATGTTCCTTTTGCTCCTAAAATATTATTTTTGGTGTGATCAAACTGGGAGTGTACAAAACCCAAGACCTAGGTGTGGCTTCGAAGGATCAGACATATATAACAGAGGCAATGCCACCATTTCATTTCAAAATAGAAAATATACAGGAGAATGCATTTATCAAGAGGAATTTCTAGGAAAACAACAGTCAAAGCAAGTCAGCCATTCTGATCCACAGGGACAGTCACCTGCTGTCTCTCCAAGCACTCCAGCTTTTATATTGCAAGCTTTTATGTGACCTGTGGGACCTAAAAAATGGTTACTTATCACCTGTGCTCCTCCCAGAAGAAGAATAATATCAACCATACTCTGTAAGAGGCAGAAGGTCACAACCACAATGCTGAGCAGCCATTTTTCAATGATAGAGTGAAATGTGTCTCTCCTGTTACCCTTTCTTCCCAGAGCCGCTGTTTCTAGCTTTTGCCAAACCATATAAATCAATGACTACTACATTACAGTATCAGCATTTTTCAGCTTTCTTACAACAGGAAGAGGGACCATCTCTAAGAATAATCTCCAGTTAGAAAGAATTCCTTTCTCTCATCAATATCAGCTCTTCCAAAGCCTAACTTTTTGCCACCACCTTTTAGACAGGATGTTAAAAAGCATTTTGCCATGGAGCTTTAAAAGACCCTCCAGAATCAGATTTACAATTACCTGAGCTTGCTGCAGTGAGGTAGATATATGCAATTGTTATCATATATATTTTTCTAATATTGTGCATATTTTAGCTCATGACCTATATTTAACAAGTATATACAATGTGACACATGTCATTAGAAATTAGACATGTCATTATGAAAATATAAAGAACGTGACATGCACCATTAACAAGTGTCAAAAATCATTAGAAACCTTCTCCATTAAGCCACTCAAGCACTTCTAAAACAAGGAAGCCCAGTATCTTTAAAAGTTTGTATTTTAGGTGGTACACCTTTTATTTTGTCTTATAAAGGCTCCTGGCTCAGTACTGTGTCATTACTCTGTATTCTTTGTTGGCTCGCATTACATCTAGTCTCTTCTGTAATATATGGCTAGAAATGTGGCAGCACAGAAGCTAGTTTCTGGTAGCACTTGGCACATGCTGATGGGATTTATGTAGATTAAAATGCAAAATAAGTTGATAATCTACTGCAAGATATCTTTCAGACCTAAATCAGAGGCAGAAAATGCAGCAGTCCTGTTTTCCCTCTCAGTAAGTCTTTCAATAAGTCTTGAACTTTGCTCTTCCTCCTCATAAAAGCAGATCCATTTCTCTCTTTCTCCATTCCCAGTAAAAAGTGATTAATTAAAATAAAGTTCCTAGAAATGTTAAAGGGGTTACTTCAACAACATGTATTAATAACTCTAGTGGTATCAGAGTCATCTCCACTTAAACAGGCTCTAGGAAAAGGTGGACAAAGATCATCTGCAAGCCAAAATAGCTTGTTTGGAAGGGCTGTGTTAATAATTCAACCTTAAAGAAATTCATCTTCATGATCACTCAAACAAGAGCTTATCAAAGAGTAATACTATATATGTATATAGTTATCAATGGAATAATAATACACATATACATGCATACTTATTATTTTGAATATGGCCTTTTTAAAATCCAGATGCACTGTGGATATTAAGTAAGTCCGTAAGCTACCCTTGTAACGTAGATGGATAAATATCTCCACTTTTCCAATGCAAGTAAAACAAGCGGCTTGTAATCAGTCAGATCCATAATTCAGGGCCCAAATCACGTAATGATTCTCCGGGCACTGTGAAGCTTTGAGCATTACATTGCACATGTGTGGGAGGGGAACTCTTTCTAAGCAGCAACATAGGAAAGAAAGGATAAGATATGCACACACAGTGGAGAAGCAGAGGTATTGCTGAATTTGGTACTTCTGCCTACAGCTGATGTCCTGCCCTGTCCTCTCTCATATTTCACCTTTGAAAGTTTTTCTTCGGACATAATGTGAATATGGCTGGGTTTTTTTTTTAATTTTCATGAGTCGGGTAATCTCTCCCCAGACTACATTTAACAAAACTTAGACAAATTTGCTCCACTGATAGTGAGGAAGAGATGCAGAAAGTTATTTACACTTTTTCCAAATTCTAGGGGGAAAACATGAGGTTGCAAAGCTCCTTCAGGTCAGTTTTGCATTTGGGGATGGGGAAAAATCACTCCCATTCTCAGTAAGCACTGCAGGAGGAGTGATGTTCGCAGATGGTCCACTGTGACTCCTTCCCATTTTGGCATTGGAAGAGGAGTGAGTAGGCTGAGGATATGGCCCTTTTAGTAGAAAGCAGTAGAATTAGTGAGCATCTGATCTTTCTTACTACGTGATGAGCAGGTAGGTAAATTTCAAAAGGTTTGTCAATGTCAATTTGCTTTCCATCGTCCCTGACACACAGTGCAGGGTGCCTTAGGAATCATCCCGGTTCTAAAATCTCATGCTCTATTTGTCCCTGATGATTGCCACTGTTTGATTCATTTATAGAGACAGACTGATTTCCTTCTGCCCCTTTTCTCTGTGTCCCAAGCTGGGGATTCTGATTTTCTGTGCATATAGAAACCTGTTCTAGGAAGTCCTAAAATGAAAAATGTTTGCATCACAACTTGTTTGCAAGAAAAGTCTTATTCTCTCATGACACATTGATCTTTTTCACTTTGCTTTTGTTCTCTTGTTAGAATACACAACTGCCTACATTATGCTATTCAGAATGTAACACATGCAGGATGTGCTTGTCAGTGTGTCAGGCTTGAAAATCTATGATTAAAAATTATGTTATTCATTAGTCATTGCAAATCAAACTGAGAACAATGCTCTCTGGCCAATTTGTAAACAAACATCCTGTTCAACCTGTTCTGTGATTTCTTTTTAAGGAAGAGAGTAAGAGACCAACTCATAAATAAATAACTCTCTAATTCTACTGGAGATGTATACTCAGGGCAGCTCGCTGGATGGATAAATACTCCACGCTTTCATTTTCTTCAAAACTGCCTCCTATGAATTTTGGCTTCAGATATCCCTAATGCCAATAATTGTTCATAAATATTTCATGAATGTGAGTACAGTGTGTGTGTGCACATGTGCGCACATACGATGTATTCTTATTCTCATGCGGACAAAGAAGTATTATTACAAGTAACAAATGAGTATCCTGAGAATAAGGCCAAGAACATCACACTAGTGAAAAAACATCAATGTGAAGAGAAATACATGCTCCTCTTCTGTTCGAGAGCGTCCAAAGCCTATGTGAAAGAGTGCCAGTACTGCAGAGAAGAAATTTCCTGTATATTATAATTCCTGTATATTTTCTTCTCCACAAACAGTATTTCAGTTATCTCAGACACCTAGAGTTCTAGTAAGAGCCTTGAAATCACTGGCACAATCCCTCCACATCTGTAAGTAACATTTCTGGCCACAGACAACACCGAATTCAGACACCAGTCCGACCCTAACAAAAGCTAATTTTCTTAGCCTTCCAGTAGAGCTGAAGAGTTGATGATGGCATAGTACCATGGAGCTCCCTGCCCTGAGCCCTCAGCAAAATATCTGCCTATACGTGGAAAAGGAGCATAGAATATATGTGATTTTGAATATATGAAGGCATTAGTCAAATTTAAAAAATAATTCTATTTTAATTATTCAACATGTAAAGGTAAGGTCTGATTTGTTACCCAATAGTATGGGGTGTAGTTAATTCTTCATATGTGTGTTTTGGGGTCTTTTTGCAATATAGTATCACTAGGTCTTACTAGGGCCTACTAAATCCACCATCCACTGAAATGTTGCCAAGGATGAATTTCGATCCATTACATCTCATGTGTAACTGAAGAATAAGAATAGGGAGGGAAAACTGTCTACCAGGATTCACCTCTCTGTTGTAATGTTGTTTCTTTGTAATACAGTACTGACAGACTGTGGCGCAAAATGTCCTTTCTTGGCCCAACAAGTGTCATCAGGGCAGGGCCACAATCACCATCCTGCATACTGTCAGCACATGTAAGACAAAACCCTCTGAACAGTTCCGAATTTTGCCAGGGAATAACTCAACTTGCAATGCAGCTGTTTCCTTTCAGGCGCTGGGGCAGAAGGGCCTCAGAAAAATGGCTCAGTTTTCAACTCGGAACATAGGAATTATTAAATGGCCTATTTTATCCAATATCCTATCCTATTTGGAGAGGAGGCAAAAACAACTCTGGAAAAATGTGCTAAAAAATTATCCAGCAGACAGTTACAAGATAACTTGTTCACATAGAAAAATCCTTCCTTACTGTTGCTGATTAGAGGTTGTTTAGTACCCTGAGGCATGAGGGTTTATATCCTTCAAATACTCCCATTTATTTTAGTTGTTACTGTTACAAGTACAATCCATTCTAGATGTTGTTATAGTCTTGACTTAATGTTGATTGATTTACTGACATTTGTATATGGATAAAGGGATTGCAACATGGAAGTAAGTGAAAACTGACATGTAGCTCCAGCCTAAGGACTAAGAAAATATTTATTTAATTTTATTTCAAATTTGGCTGATGTTTTAGGAGCTGTAAGTGCTACATGACCTATGTCTTGATTATACCACAGTTTATCAGATAAATGTCTATTTTGGTTTGCCTGTTAATTCTCCTAAATGGCATTATTTACCCAGTAGACCACTATGAATGATTCACATCTGGTATGCTCTGTTATTCTGCTCTCTTAGTTCCCAGATCACTGAACCAACAGAAACCAAAAGATCCTTCAGAGACACGATAGTCTGTCATGTCAATACTGCAGCTGTGCCTATACACCAGGGGCTCAGTACTGTTCCCTGCTGCACAATGTATATTCTTGCATTTTCTCCAATGAAGTGTATATGCTTATGCAAATGCTCATTCCAGCAATGCATGGCAAGACATACTACATTCCCTAAGAAGACGAGGTAAGTCCCACTGCCTGCATGTCCTGATTCCTTATAAAAATTTATCAGAAAAGAGAACATTTCTGTGAAACATTGTTACACAATGTACTATGGTGTATTATGGACAAACATCTCCTGTTTTCAACAGTATATCAATTCCACATAATAGCAGAAAATTATTTACTTTTATAGTATTAGATAACTCACTATTCTTTTTGTAATTGTATCCAGAGCTCCCAGCTGACCAGGGCAGCTCTACTCTTGTGCTACATGTTTTCTAAGCAACATTACAAAACTGAGACACATGACAACTTATATCGGCATTGGATTTGATAAGCAAGACTGACTTTTCAGTTTGAAATGGTCAAATTCTTCCAGATAAGCCAATTGACAGTGTCACTTCCATTTTATGCTATGTTTCCACCTCCAAATGAAAGCCCAGGTACCAGATCAGATTGCACTGAAGCAAATTCATTTCTTTGCAATATCTTTTTTAAAAAAAAAAACCCAACGATCTCCATTAAGTTAGTTTTCCTATTCAGGATATCTCATGTTGTTTCTAAACTTGCTTGTCAGATAACCAAATATTCTTCCTATTTCCATCAAATTCAGCTCTTTAAATCCCATGAAAATCTGAAGTAACTTAAATAAAAAAAAATGAGATCTTTCCCTGCTGCTTAGAAATGTTTCTTTTGGTGATTTGTAATGTTCTCATAATTTTGACTATTTTCATAACAAAATGGTTAATATGAGCTGCAAAAGATATTATGGAAATATATTTAATAGAAAATGAAGGCTGCACTACCAAGTGTGAGATTAGCTATATCAAAGTCATTTCTAAAAAGCATATCTTGTTCTTGAAGTCCTCCCATGGAGGAGAGCCCAAAATCTATGCAGACAAGCTATTCCATTGCTCTACTACCCATTTCTTGAAAAGAACTTTTTTCCTGGTATCTAAACTGAATTTTGGGATGCAACTTGACTTCCTTTTGCTATACTCTTAAAGGTCATGAAGACCATATTGTATACTTTTTTTGCAACCTAGCATGTACTGGAAGATTGTTATCATATCCTGCTCTAACATTTTTTGCATGCTAAAAAATCCATATTTACTGAGATTGCATGCTAAAAAATCCATATTTACTGAGACTTGCTGGTTATCTTTTCTAATTGTCAGGTCATTCTTGTTACTCTTCTTTACACCTTTCTTGAAGACAAGTCTCTAAAACTACTCCTTTAAACTTAGGGGCAAACCAATAATCAATAACGTAGAAGTATTTTATGTCTGGTATATCTTGCCTATACATCCCATTGTGATGTTTTCTGTGTTACCCTTGTCCCTATTTTATTTCACTGTTTTTTTCAAGACATTCTCTAGTTGAGGTCATTTCAAATTCCTTCATTCTCCAAAATACTCCCAGTTCCTCTGAGTTCACAAATATGATAAGAAATTCTTCTATTTCATCATTCAGGTCATTAATAAAAGTATTGGATACTACTACTACAGAATCACATTTGATGTATCTTTCCCTTTTGATAACGAATCATAAATATTTTAAGTATGTTTCTCAGACCAGTTTTGCAACCACTATTTGTTTCATTAGATTGTGTTTTCTGAAAATATAATGATAAATATCAAATTGCTAAATTATAGGAAAGGTTAAGAAATGGGGAAAAATACAGCAAATGGAAGTTTGCAATACTTTCAATAACCCTGGTTCCTCAAAGACCTATTCCTATGCTGAATTACATTCTCAAAAGGATTGCTTGGGTGTTTAAAATCAAGTCTATATATAAAATAATTTTAGGCATTAGCACTTCATTTTGACGCGCTAATTTTGGAGCATTTGAGAATATAACCTAATCTCTAAGGCAAAATATTCTGTTGCAATAGTATAAATAGTCAGAACTCTAAACTAGTGACTTCAGTAATGTTAATAGTGATGCTAGTTACACTAGTAAATCTTTGTTCATGTCAACCACATTCTTCTACTGGTCTTGAAGTGAGGAAGATACATATTTTGAGGTATAGATAAAAACCTAGTGCTTCTATAAATAAAGATAGATCAGATACGAGCTATGCATGCTGATAAGCTCCTCATTAAAACAAATTTATTGACAATAATATTGTCTATTCAGGTACCATAATATATAGACAGCTAGATCATATATAATTTAAACTGTTCTCACTTTACAAAAATGACAAGTGAACAAATATAATTGATTCATGTATTGCAATATTCATTCCATTAGTTGGAATATATATCTAAAATTGAAGATGTCAATCAAATAAAATGAATGCATGTTTTCACAGAGCACTGTGATTCCTTTTATTAAACCAAGAAAAAAATCAATCACTATTTTTGGATTCAGAATCAATGAGAGTGTGACTTCTGCAAGTTATGTGGCAATAAATATACACGTTTATTTTAGTCATGTTTGAAAATTACTTTGGATACCTTTGATCTATTTAATGTGTAAGAAAATAAGCTATTTATGATAGCAGTGTCTATAAACACTTTAAACAAATAGTTTTACTGAGATATAGGTACAGCATATAGCACTGATTCTCACTTACACCAGTTTTACACTCCATTGGTTTCAGTGAAAGTTACACTTGATTTACACCAGTGTAAAAGAGATTGGAACCAGACCTTATATTTTAATGGCTTTTTTTCAGTTTTGGATCTACATCTCCCAAATTGCTAGATGAATAATGCTGAGGAAATATTACAGGTTCTTTCTGCATTTTCGTGGTAATTTACTTCTGAACCTTGGGAATAAAAACAGAAATCTGTCATAAACAAAGCATTTATTTCCTTCATTTGGAGTTTTGTCTGCTCCACACATGGTGGGTCTACTCTGTAATGTGTGTAAAACGCTGTAAGGCATTTTCTTTTTCAAAAAGGATACACAAATGCTATTTTAATAAGTTTAAAATTCCAGGTGTCTGCTCTCAGCCAAAGGCATGATATGACAAACACATGCACCTCTAAGAGCTATTGGCAGGTCAGACCCTTAGAACATGTCACACATAGGGCATCAATTCAAGCTGCAGTGGCATTCAAAATGAATCGCTCCTTGACGACTGACAAGAGACAAGCAGAAGGGAAATGTGGAGGGAACTTTTCAGAGAAACCAAGAGGCAAGCGAACCGGGAACCATGTTTTGTCAGGATCCTGCAGAGATTATTGTCTCATCTCATCTAGTCTGCCAGGGTCTTACACTATGCTCATCCCCCAATACCTGTGGCTTGTGAGGTATCCAAAGGGTATCTACAAAGCTTTTCCCAAAACAGCAATTTATATAATTGTGACTGTCTGAACATCTGCACAGAGCATTTTAGCTATGACCTATTTCCTATATCCGTACATGCCTTATACACACACATTCAGTGAATTACCATGGTCCTTCCTCACACATGGATAAATAAAAGTATGAAAGTTAATATATGTGTAGGATAATACTAGGCTATAATATTAAATGAAAATAGAGGCCTCCTGTTATGATACTACCATGTATATCCTGCTTCTACTGAAACTAATGGAATCTAAATTCTTATTATATGTCATCAAAGCTCTTGCAGATGGAGCCAAACAATAGGTTTGTAGTGGGCAGAACTCCAGCCACTTTGCTGCCGGGCAGACCCAGAGAGGTCGCCTCTGCTTCTCTTTGAAAGAAGAAATCTTAGTGAAAAGAAATCATCACCATAAAAAAGGGTCTGTGAAAGGTCATGGAGAGAGATGCTCTCTTTCAAAAAAGCAGCATATAAACCCATTCTGCCTAGCAGGATAAAATATCCATACAAAAGGCTACATAATATATACCTAATCACAATGCAACTTTTTAAAAATAATACTGCTTACAATTTATTTCCTAAGAGTTAATCTGTAGCAACAGACCTTGAGAGGACATGCAGTAAAGATGCTTAATATCACAGAGAATATTTGCATGCAAAATTTTATATTATTATTACCTGGTTCTCTGGACAACTGCATTACAGATTTCTGCCAGTTTATTCTACCTTAGTTTTGATATAGCAGACTTGCACATGTTCTTGGAATATGACTGAACATAGAACTGTACAGTGATTGATAGACATAGATTTATCTAAATTCCTTCATTTAACTTTCTCACATTGTTATCGACTATACAGTGATAAGGTGTATGTGTCTGTGCATGTAATAAGATCTCTGTCTCCTTCATTACGGCTCTATTGTCTATGAGTTCAACACAACTTCTTACAAAGTATTTTGCTATGGCCAAACTAGCAAGACATGGGAGGAGCTCTGGCTCCAGGCTCACAACTGTCACTTGGATTAACAGAGAAATAATTACTGCCTTGCAAAAAGAATAACTCTCTACAGAGAAAGAACTGAGCGTGGCAAGAACCATGACTTGCAGTTCCTAGAATGATTTGACTGTAGTTACCCCTTTGTTGTAGGTTCACCCCATGGGCTCAGCTTTGCTCCAAAACAGATCCTTCTAATGGATATTCTATTTTTATAACTCTGGGCACATTTGGTGCAATTCCAAGCTGGGAGCACTTTGTGAAATCAACAGACATTTCAGGGATCCAGGAATCTAGGCTACAATTTCTGGTTGCAGAGTCCTGGCTTCAGCAGGACTAGCTAAACTATTACAAAGTTTGAATAGCTTTAAAATTAGCAGTATCTTTTTCACATTAAAAAAATAGAGTATTAGGACAGATAAGCAGTCTACATAATTATCTTTTCTGCCTGGGAAAATCTTGTTCTTACAAAGATATGCGGTATTTAATTATCACTAGAGTGAAATCTTATACTATGGTAAGATTTTAGTCTCTTTATGTGAAGACTAGCAGTTGTGTTAAGAAAGAAACAGACCAAAACCTCTTTATTACATCAAATTAACTGAGGCATCAATATGTTTCAATATGGGAACTATTTATATACCTGCAGTTCAGATCCTTTAGCAATGGGCTATGCTATAACTAACTCCTGGCTGTCTGTACAGTAAAGCTGAGAGGAAAAGGAGATGCTTTTCAATCCTGCATTCCAAATAGTCCCTGAGAACATATCTTGCTGGTCCATTTTTCAAAGCCAAAAGATTGTCCCTTTTATGTTATTTCAGATATTGGCTATCTTAAAAAGACAGAAGAGTGCACAGCAAACATCCTTACAGAATACAGCAGGCAGTATATTGCCTCTGAACTGCAGATGGCTCTGACAAATGCACATTAATCACACATTGGCAATTTAGTAGATGCTAGATTAGAGTTTTCTTTACATGTGATCACAGAAATTCCTTATGCAACACACAGTGAGAGTCCGGGTGACCAGAGTTCATGCTTCCTGCTCTCATTTCATGATGATTTGTGAGTACACAGACGTGTAAAATCTAGGCATTGGAAACAATAGATAGTCATAGCATTTATCAGATGTTAGAGAGAGGGTGAAGCTCCTAAGTGAATCTGGTTCTTAAATTCACAAGAGAATCATTGGACTGGACTCAGAAAATTGGTTCTTTCTCAAAGAGTAGTGAGGGATTCTTTACCTAGAGAAAATTCAGGCCACTTGAGTGAGATGAATCCCCTCCCCAGCCAGGCCACCATCCCGCTATAAGGTAGGTAATCTCCTACAGTGCAGCAGCCGGCAGGATATCAGCAAGCAATTTTCCTCTGCCTCCACCCAGCCAAACCTTTCTATATAAAATATAAAATCTACAGTACATGTACAGTAAACTGTGAACAACTCAAACAGCTCAACCATCCGTCACAGTACCATATGGCTGGATGTAAAAAACAGGTTCTAAAGATTATATTGTAATGAACAGAAATGAATCTCTAACTCTTATAAATAATTAGACCTGTGTATATGTGTAGCTATACATATGTATACGTATGTCCCCCTCCTTTCATTTCTTGTGTTTATATACATATATATACACACATATATACACACATATATACAAAATCAGAAACAAATCAGCCAATTGGTTTAATACACGTTTACAAAGAAAAGAGTACAGAGGATTCTGTATTCCCACACCTACAGGAATATACTTCACAGAGTCACAAACCCATTGGAAAAAAAATTTTTCTTGATTAGTTTAAATGACCCTGTATTTAAAAGAAAAAGCACTACAACAATTCACAAGTGTCACTGTCTCTCTGAATCCACGTGGAAAATGTAGATTTTCTTAGAAAGAAAGAAAAAGTTTGAAAATCAGTTATGTCCCCATGTCCTGCATTGGCAACTTGTGCAGTGGAGACCTCAAATACTTAGCTTTCTCTGGCTGTTACCATAACTGTAAAAACACACCACCAAAAATGGGTACTAATGCAGCACTGCAGGCTACTTTCTCCCCAGAGAGGCTCTTCATAATGATTTGAATTGCTTTTCTTTTCTTTAACCTATCACTTTCCCAAGATCTCGGGAACTTCAGTGGCCTACAACTGTGCCCATGATGAATTCCACTCATACTAAGCTTATCCATACCTGGTCTGTTTTCTTCCCAAATGGTTTCCAGATCTACTGCATTCTCTTTTTGAAATCCCATAAGAACTTTCCTGTAGTATTTTCATCGAATGCTAAGCAGAAAAGGAAACCAAGTCCCTAACAGAGATTTTTACTTATTTTGTCAATCTTAAATGACATTTTAAAATAAATTTCTAACTATAAACCTGACATTGCCATGATGTAAGTAGGGAAGAATGGACTTATTAAGGCATGGGCACTTTCACAGAAGGCAACCAATTCCCTACTCTGTCACAGAGTCCCATGTCAGCTGTGAAACCCCATGCCCTCACCTCTTCCTCTGTAAAATTAAAACAACAGAGCTTTTAAAAATCACATAGCTGTTTATAACCCCTTGCTTTATAGCTAAAAATTAATAGATGCTTAGATCCTAACAGGAACAAGAAACTGTTTATGACTCAATCTATACATTGTTTGGAAATATCTTTTTCAGTGAATCTTGGTGAAGCTCTACAAATATGTATTCATATATAAGTTAATAATATGGGTGGACTATACATAGATAAAAAGTTAACCAGTCAAAAATCGGTGTTTTTTCTTACTGACATTTTCTTAGATTCTTTTTTTTCCTTTCTGTCTGGGGGCATGATGTTATTATCTGAAAATATACAAAGTTGAGGAGAATATTTTTTTCACCAGTGTAGGTAGGAATATATGGGAGAAAGATGTAGGCTGAATATCAGGAAAACAAAACAAAACAAAACATTCTAACAGAAAAGCCCTTTGAGCAGTATTTAGCTTCCATTTCTATCTGGAAATTTCTAAGGATGAGTATGATGCAGTTAAACCAGCCTCTAGATAGAATGAACTATATGGCTTCTTGAGGTCCCGCTACCTGTATTTTCTACCATGATCTCAATTTAGTATCTCAACCATAAGGCTGTGACTCATTGGAGGAGCTCTTTTTCCCTCTTCTTTCAAAACACCATTTCATCCCCAACAGAAATGATAAGATTGTTGACATCTCAAGACATAAAGAATTGTTGTGGGATAGAAAACAGCATTTTTCTTATCCATCTGGATCTAGATTGCTGGGTTTTCTTCTCTAAAAAGTCAGTTTTGACCAAAATGGCTTAAGTGATAAAAATAGCTAATATGTTCTTTTCTTTATGTCTCCATTTTTCTATACTTCTGAAAAAAATAGGTAAGCTCTTAGAGCAATTGCCTGGGTCAGATCAGGAAGAATTGTGACCACACAGAGCTCCTGCTGCAGTCCTGAATGCTACTTTACTAATTAGGAGAGAAGAACCTCGAGTTTTGTATAGAGTTCAAACAGGAGACATGCATTTTTGAAAACACAGGAAACCATGAGCTCATTGCAGTTCAGCATGCCCTTTTTTCATCTGTAGAGAGCTAACAGTTTCCTCTTGGCGCATTTTCCATTATATCTATAGCATATAAACCTGTTTAAAGGAGCTGCCAGCAATGGGCTAATACAGTGTAATAGAGTTGTTATCCTTTTTCTGCAGCAGTTTTACAAGTGAATAAAAATGATTTATGAAGGATACTGAACAGTAGATGTGTTTCCTCCTTTTACACAATATGAAAACTGAGGGACATCGCATGAAAACAAAAAGGTTTGAGCTCACAGTTAATCCATTCTCAGACTAACTTGCCTGTGAAACATATAGCCACAGGGAAGCAGTGAATCCAGGAGCATAACAGGAATCAAAATAGCTGAAATATTGTTCTGTGAACAAAATAATCAGGAATATTAATTGAAAATATTTTTAAATCAATATATGTCAAGTCAGGTATCAAGAAATCACCCTTTTTTCCTACTGAAGATTAAGAAATGAGGAGTCAGGTTTATCCCACACTTTCTGCGTTCAAAGCAGAATTTGTTTCAACTTTATCTCTGGACTAAACAGATCACTAGCATATATTGTATTAAAATATCTGTGTTTCCTTTATGAGTTAAATTCCCTCCAAGTAGCCTTTTACTTCAGTCTTTATCATAGGGATGCATTTCATCCTATCAAACTCCTGTCGAAACCACAGTGGGAGTCTTTACTGGCATCAGTAATATATAGATTAATAGAGTATTTTATAACTACTCATAGGAAGAAATTTATTTTACATGGAAAAAGTAGAATATTGGTTGTTGAGGAAACTTCTAAAACTCAGCTACCATGAGGACAGAATCAGTCATAGACAAGTAAATCAGTTGTGTGTGTGCATCTGTAAATGGCTGTTTCCTGTAATATATGAAGGCAGGAAGTCACTTCTAAAAGTCTTAATTTCACAACATGAAAGCAACCCAAAATATCAGAAGCCCAGAGGATAATTAGCACAATAGTATGATGGGGTTTGATGGCATTCTTATGATCATTTTATGAAGCATGTGTGGTAATTCGGAAAGAAGTCTCGAAATGGATGGTTTTAAGATGATTGCTAAGACATTACAGGCTGGGAAAGACTAGTATGTTTCAATTACTGCAACACAGCACTATGAAGTTTCTGTAACAGGCAAGGACCCAATTTCTTCATTGACCTCCACTTCATCTAATCAGGTCCTAGTGTAAAGCGGTCTGGTTTGATGGTGTTTCATGTTCCGATGTTAATAGCTGGTATATCAGACCAGACCCAGGTTTGCTTTATCACTGCTAGTTTTTGCCCTGTTACTGATGCTGGATGTTAAGACTCTCTCTTTTGCCATAGAAATCTTTAGGAGTGCTCTCTGCGGAAGGCCTGTCAATATGTGAAGCTGGGTTCTGCTGTTTAACAGTATCTTTGTGGTTAGAAAGTACTTGCACTGAAAAATGCAAAAGCCACAGCAACTACATTCATATTATAGCCCAAATTCAACCGCTCCTGTGCATGGGGTTATTTCACTAACATTCTCTGAAGGTCCTCTATCGTTCTCATTCTCAGTTTTGTGCAGTTTCTTCAACAGTTCACCCCCACTAATGCCTTCCTATGCTTTGTGCGTCTTTGCTTTAATTTCCTCCTTGGACATCTCTTTTGGTTAGAAACTTGCTCTTTCTAACCTGTTCCTTCTCAAACTGAAGCCTTAAATTAAATTGATTTTAGAAAAAATTAAGACCATTGTAAGGAACTGAGTGACAACAGCTGACTGATCTAATATACATAAAGGGGAATCTGCTGTCTAGTCTTTTATAGCCCTCTTTTTCCTGTAGTCATCATCCAACTCTCTTTTTCCCTGTAACAACATTATAGCATATTACACGACTTGTCTGTCAAAGGCCTAGCCTGAAACATACTCTTAAGCATTAAATTGCTCCTGACTTCCAAACTGCCACTGGTCATGATCAGGCATTAAGGTAGATTTTGTTAATCAATAGGTTTCACATCTATGACACAAAATAAAAACATTAATAAAAGAAATAATAATGAGATTGAACTAAATTTTAGAGAGTCTTTTGTGTTGTCTTTCACAAATTCAGTTCTGATTTTTACTTATAAGAAGCAGCTCTATTGGGGTTTAAAGCAAAATTCTGCTTACTGCCCTAGCAGTACCCTTCACCTCACCTCTGTGGAAGATAGAGTTATGTCTGATATAACCAAATGGTTTAGGAGAAAAGTGGACACTTTACATGTTTATCCAGAAGACACTCAAGACAATCCAAAAGTAGCTGGAAACATTATGTAAGTCCAAATAGAAAACTGCACTATTGCATAACGACTGTAACATACTATAACAAAAGAAAAATAATTGTCAGGTTACTTAAAAAATATTTCTGTGCTATTGAAGATAAAAGACAGACCCAAAGGTCTCACTCACTTCAGGTTGACTGTAAGTTTTGCATCACTTGAATCAATTTACATTATCCCAAATTTAACATACTGCATTCCATTAATTTAGTAAACTGAGTGTATCAGAATGATCAGCTATGTAGTAAATGACTCTCTATATAGTAACTGAGTTACCTGAAAACTGGAATTATTTCTTATTTCCCAGTAAAAATAATCTGCACGTTTATGGGTCTTAATGACTAGATCAAGTGGAAAAACTGAATACATATCCATCAGGGATTGTATGCATAGTTAATTAAGTCTGAAATAATAAATTCCTGATTTCTACAGGATAGGGTAAACATCCAATTAAAATAAGATGCAGTGTACACTTTTCCTTCTCATTAGTCAAAGCATAAAGCATTTTAACATTTCCTAAATAATTTACTTGTATTAAAATAAAGTGAAATGCTTAAAACATTAATAGGGTACTTTACAATGCTGTAGTCAATAAGTTGCTATAGGAAGGTAATGTAAATAATTTATGGCTCTATTTAGCAGAAACGGCCTGCAGTTCTCAGCAGAGCAGGGTCCCACCTAGGCGAGGGAAGAGGCACCCAGTCAAGCATGGCTAAAATCGCAATTAAACTCTACAGCCACTGAGTGGCAAAGACCGCAGGTGCCATAAAACTCCTTCCTCCTGAACGTGTTGAGTATACACGGCGGAGCTCCAATGGCTCTCGGCTCCTCCGAGGGAGCCCGTGCCCAGAACCCATCCCTCTGCAGGTGCAGCCTACACAATGCTGTGTCCTGATTTCCTCATCAGCTCTGCGTAACATGACAAAATGTGACGAGTGCTTTTTGAACATGGAGGAAGAAACAGCCTCTTAACCCAAAGAGAGTATAGAAGGAAAAAGCGTGGCAAGGACTGAAAGTGTCACTGACAAGTCACTGAGGCATCTTTATAAAATCTGACCTGCTCTTGCTATCACCCCCTTTGTCACACCTCTCTTTGGATGAACTGCAGCTTGCTCCTGCGACACTCACACTCTTCTCATGATCCAGACTGTAAGTTGTTTACACCATGGCAGGAAGGAAAGGGCTTTCCAGCAAAGGGACAGAAACCAGATTTTCCATGGAATTTAACTGCCTAAAAATACAGAGTACCTCCTGAGGAACTTCTACAAATTCCTGTAAATGCTTTAGTGTGTCTTTAAGTGCCTAAATACTTGTAAACTTCATGTAATATATTTCTGCTTGTGTTAATTAATTTCTTTTTCTCCCAGTATCTCCATTTTGACCTTACAAACAGGTGTCTATAATATATTTGGGTGTAGGCTAGGCAATTTTAATGAATCTTTGGAAACAAAGGCAGAAAAGCCTTCTTTACTGTATCATGCAGTCCACTTAACCACGTAAATACTTAGTTTCCAAAACCAGGGGTTTATAATTCGTTTGGTCAACATCTGTAAGCATGGTACAGTGTTGACACAGCCCATGTGCGTTGGACTGTAATCCTTTCTTAGACTGCAAGCAAGTGCAGAATTCTGAATTTTCAAAAGCCAAATGGACACAAGTGGTTTTAGAGCTATGAATTTGAATAATTTGAGTTACTGCTATGCAAAACACAGCAGGCATTTCGGCTTCAATTTTCTGCTAAAAGTTGAGGTATGGATATTAAAGCTGGGCTCTCTGATGAGAAAACACATGTACTGACTATCCAAGCAGATTGCTGTATCCAGCAGATTGGGACTGCAGTACATGACCAATGTGTATATAATAGATTTGTGTAGCTAAACTGAATTAACATACTTTTCCCATGGATCATTTTGCAATGTAGAGTAAGTTTCCCTAAAACGTTTCATTATATGGATACCGCCATAACAAATAATAATTAATTTCATAACAGAAATTATTAAATACTGTCTTTTGTCAAGCAAATATATGTTACATCCCACTAAAATTTAGATTTACAGTGCAGATAATATATAGAAACATGGCATTTGGCTGGGACAGCTTTTAGATTTTTCAAATGCTAGAATCACTTTTCATTGAAACTGTGACAGAAACTGAGAAACTGGCAGAGTGCCTTTTCTTATATGTAGATTAAATCATGCATTTTGTGGCAAGCTTTTTACATTTTTCTGTTTATAGAAATCATGTACAATATCTTCCTTGAGTCACGCCAGGATCCATCTGTATAAAGAAAGATGTATTTTTCTCCTAAAGAAGAGAGTTTTTAAAATGTACTGTCCAAAAAATCCTTACTTGCAGCTTGCTCCTACAAGTACTTCTTTCCAGAGCTGCTTGTTTTAAATAATTGATAAATGAAATTATTGAAAGTCAGTGAAATCCTCTGCTATGTTCTCATTCAGAGAAAACAAACCCCAATTTTCCATGCTGATTTAATCTATACTTCTGAAGTGATAAAATAAATACAGTACATCAAGTGGGAATAGAAGCAAATACTTCATTTTCTTTTTTGTAATAAACATTTGCACAAAATGCATCAAAACTAGAACCAAATCTCTGCTCTGAAGGTCGTTACACCAGATACACACGCAGCTCCTCAGAAATTAGGCCAGTGGCCTGTGCCTTTGAAACATCATTAGGAAGAGAGATCACCATTTGGCGTGTTAGAAGAAGCCTAAGGCAACCAGCATCCCACCCTGAAAGCAATGTCAGGGCACCCCACAGTGGAAAATATCACCTTGAAGTCACACTATATTGGCATTTTATTCCCAAACAGCTAACTGGAGTTGTAAATTATAGGTTTACAGATGAGGCTATGCAAACTTTAGTTGTGCTAGTCAGAATGAAAATGCCTCTCTGGACAATGTGAGAAAGGGCTCCACACGGAGAAATAGCCCTTCCTTTGTAGGGACCTCCGTGCTATCAAACATTCAACACCATCCCAAAATGGGATGTACCTTTCTTTTCTGTGGATTTTTCTTTTTTTTTTTTTTTTGTGCTTCAGCATCTTTTCTTTACTCGACACACTGTTATGAGATGCTGCTGTTATAAATGCATTTTAAGGACCTTTTGTGGTATCTTTTTGTAAACTGAGCATTATAAGCCTTGGAAAGAAATTAAAACCATGCTTTAGTCCTGAAAAGGACTTTGCCTCAGGAGCATATCATTATTTGAAAACAGAAAAGATGACTAGCACAAAATAAAGCAATTCAGGATAACAAATTCTGTCAATAGTCTCCAGAGCCTCAGTAAGGTGAGGGAAAAGACAACGTGAGCTTTTCCTGTTACTCCCAATGGTTTGTTGTTCTCATTTGGCCATGCTGCAGGCAGGATCATGTTGCCTTTCCAATCTCCCCACCTTTCATTTCTGAATACCACTGAAAACTACTAGAGATGAATATACTCTTTCCTCTCCTGATCCACTCATGTCCCTTTGCAGCAGAGAAATGCAGACACCATCTTCTCAAACTTTCCAAACTCTTCTGTAACTATGTAAAAGAAAAGGACCTACTCTAAGCTTCTGTGACTCGCTTCTTTCTAGAGTAGTCTGATATCTACGACAAGGTTGGTGGAAGCCTAAATTAAATTTGGGACCCAATTTTAAATAGAATCTCAACCTCCTGAGTAAACAATAGATGGAGCCTGCCTATTAAATCATCATGTTTTAATTAAATTCTTTGCAGCTTGTGAGTTCTTTGAACTGAGCTAGGTGATAAATGCATTGTAATTTTAATAGGGTTATATTTTGTGCTAAACTCACATAGAGCAGTGACACAAGAAATATACTGTGTTAGCCACAAAATACTGCATGGTATTTTGCTGATAACTGCACACTTCTTATATGACATGGTAGCTTCACGAAAGAAACAAAGGCAACATAAAGTGGATTATTTTCAATTACAGAATTTGGGAGTAAATGAGCATATGTGACACTTGCAAAAAAACCCTGCATATTCTTCATATTACTGACACAGTGTCCATTGAAACCAGAGGGAAATTCAACTATTGGTTTAAATGGATCAGGCCCTTAATGTGCTACTGAAAAATAAATAAATAAATAAAACATATCACAAAAATGAAAAAGCCAGATATGGCTTCTTTCAGTAGTCCATGAAATTATATTGGACCTGAATGAAAGAGACCCCAAGAAAAATAAAGGCAATTTCTTTTTTTCTTAAACAACACAGTGAGACTTGGGAAGTCGATTAAAAAAAGAAAAAGTTGTAACCTTAAAATGACCTCCAGTGCCATCATTGAGTACCTCGGCTTCTTTATCACAGTGTTTGTGGAGCTATCTTCCCACAATGCTACTGACATCATAAAGTTTGCCAGTAGGAAATATGACACACTCTTAAAACATATGTCAGATATTTCCAGAATTGCAAACATGGTATTTTAGGTGGTGAGATTCCTTTCCTCATAAAAGCATCTTTAAATTGCGTGACAGAGAAAATTCATATCAAGAATAAAATCCTGGCCCCAGTAGAGTCAGTGCAAGTTTTACGCCTATGCAAGTGGAATCAAGATTTCATCTCAGCTTCTTGCAGTTATTCCTATATGTAAGTACATGCTGATATTGTCAGCATTTGCTTTGTCATCAAGGGAGAACCAATCAAAAGGGCCAGATGCTGTCTCTGAGCAAGAGCGTCCATTGCACTTACCTTGCAGCGGGTCTCTACTCACGCCTCGGCTCTGACTCGGTGGTGCTCTGATGGGTGTAGTTTTAGATATCTGAAAATAAATAAATAAAGTATAAACCCCACACACTGGCATGTATGAGTGATGCTTAGAAACCGTAATATATAATGCCATAGTTGATAGGTTTCTGCTTGTAGAGACCTGATTATTCCACCTGTATAGTGGCTTAAACAAAAGAACAACCAGACAAAAGAAATCTATGTGCAAAGTCCAAGAAGCAGGCTATTATTTTCAATAGAGATTTTTTTTTTCTGGCATTAGCTGCAGTAAAATGAATCATGCAGAGCAACATTTTTCACAAACCCCAAACATCCTACATTCACATAAAACTGATGTACACTAGGAATGTTCACTGGGCTGTAGAATGGGAAGAAAGAGGGCTGCAGACATACAATTTGTCATCCTGATTTTATATAATAACAGGATATAAGCATATAAATGGATAGGTTTGGCAGGTGAAAAGGAAAATTACAGGGAGAGAGGAATATTGCAGCTAACTCAACAGTAACCATATTGCCAATAGATCCTTTTGGCATTTGACAGCTGTCTTACAAAAGGGCTGAAAAATCATGTTTGCTCAGATCAGCCTGATCTCTCTCTCAGTTATTTAGGACTCTACATATTCCACCAAAAAAATACATATTTTCAGCTTCTAACTTCAACTGAATTGTTATGAAATGCACATATGCGTATGTGTGCTTTCTGAACCTTCAGCAATAGGTCTGAAAGATAATGTGGTAGAGTTAGTCCATTATCTTGTATATATGTTTGCAATGCCATGTAAGAAAAGTAAGGGTCTTCTATGCAGAGACAGGAACAGTCAAAGCTCATTTTTTCCAGCCTGAGATCAGCATTTCTCTTAGATCAGGGGGTGTTCAGCTTGCAGTGGAAGCCAGTGAGCCTGAGAAAATCTCTTCTTCCTATAGGACAAATATGGCGAATCCTGCTGTGTGGGATGTGAATAAGACCAGGGAGGCTGCTCACGTTACTGACATGTAACAGAGCACAAGCCGGTGCCTCTGTGGATCAGTGCTGGGGACAGAAATGCAAGAGTGAGTTAAGGAAAGGCTCAGTAAATATCTGACAGATTGCTGCTGCCGCTTCTTTTCTTTAGGGCTTGTTTTGTACTGTACAGAGAAACTTGTAATACTGGACTGAGCTGAAGTGGTGACATTAAACTAGGTCCTTGCGCTTCAGGCTAGGTCTAATGTTTCATCCAAAATCAGATCATGAATAGAGCTAACTTCGTTGTTGACAGACCTTTCATTCGCTGTGAGCAGGTGCTTGGGGCAATTTTGTTATGTTGACCTGATCATTGGCATTTGGGGTAAGAAACTTGAAGCAGGAAGCATTATTTAGCTTCATTCCAATGAGATGGCATTTCTGTGAGCTATCTTCTCTCAGTAAGATAGGATTTGGGAGAGTGAAGGATATTATGTATTGTGAAAATATCTCATTCTTTTAAATGATTAGAGGTTTTTCTGTATTTTCCAAAGTTTTGTTGAACAGTCTGTGTCGGGGGAATTTTTTTTAAAGGCATTGACAAAACTACTGATTTTGCAGCTTCAAGCATTGGTGCAGATAGGCTATGGATTTTAGACATTCACCTATCTGACAAGCAAATGCAGTCAGTTATATTTGATGTTTATTTGAATTGAACTGGCTTTAAATGGAAACAAAATTAGTGGCTTAAAAACCCTTCTTCTGTATATGATTTGTCCATTAGGCCAGCTGAAAACAGAGATAGCAAGCCAGCCAGCTACATACATACATACATATATACATAAGGTCAGAGAAAGAAAGAATGTGAGGTACCTATTACAGAGAGAACAATTCATGTTTATAAAGCACCAAGGATAAGAATAATGCATGAACTCAACAAAAAAAACATTAAAGCATCAACAGTAACCTTGGCAATATTTTAGCTGGCTTATACTAATAAACGCAGAGTGGTTCACCTCATAATAAATGGATAGTGAGTATATAAAAAATTGCATACGTTAATATCTTCATAAGTTAAAAAAATTGGTAAATGGTTCCTAGATGTCTCTGTACTCAGAAATGGTGTGACAGACTAGATAGATGATAAAACCTACACTATACCTTTATTGATCTGTGTGGAAGTACAGAAGGAGCCTTTTTGTGTGTTTGTCATGGGTAACTGTAGAGACTGAATTAGCAAATATATTTGTTTTATCCAGGTCCTCTGCAACTCTGGGTGGGGATGATGAATGCACTATCTCGACAGCGATTTAGGTATATTTTTGGAACTTTGTGTGTAACTTATTCCAGGTCTCCTTTTATCCTCCTGGACACATTTTGCATAACTTTTGCCAGCAGTAGGTCAATGAACTTTCATCTCATTTCACATACAGCAAATCCCATACCTGATGCAACAGTATGAAAAAGTAAGGTCTGCAAGGGAAAATGTGTAAGTGAAGAAATGCTTCTCACATGTGAAATTTAATGCACAGCTCAGTGAAGTAAATCACACTGTGGTTGTGTGGAATGGGAGCTTCCACAAATGGGTACTCTGAAGACTGGACTTCTCCTTTTCTCTCTCTGAGACAATAGCTAAGCTTAAAACTCCCTTAAAAAGGGACATTTCTTTCAAAAAGGCTATTTCAAAAGGCTATTCATTTAGACATAGGGTGTCAGACATGGAAAGAAAAGACTGCGGTTTTGTGAGAACAGGTGTGATGGGTGGGATGTTACATGAAGGCTTTCGGGTGGTTGTGTTTGGACAGATATTAGGCTAGTCATTGAGGGAGTGGGGAATCTAGCTACAGCAATCTCTGAACATGAAACTTGAGAAACCTCAGTTTCATACCATGCAAAACGCTAAACCGTGTTCACCTATCATTTGATACAGCTGCTAGTGTTGGTACTAGCATATAAAGATGAGGCGTACTCATGAGCCATGAGCAGATTTCTGTAACGTGTGTTCTTTCAGTCAGGCTTTTTATTTTCTGTATAAAATTGTGAAAATATTGGCGAGATTCTAAAAAACAGAATAAGAAATCTTCCCGGGAGTTATTTGAAACAAATATTATGAGAGGCCTCATTTTCATGGAGTTAATCCACCCAGAAATGGATAGCAGCAAGATACTTAATCATGGCATATCCAGTTTAATCACATTTAGAATCCCCTGGAAATTAAGCTTATACAACTTCCTTAATTTAGAGGACAGTATAATGCTTAAGTATTTAATCTCCTTAGGATTGATATTGGACTCAAGTCTTTTGCAGAGTTTCATGAATAGATGTAACACTCTCTTCATGTTAGAAAACTTCAGAAGAAGCTCAAATTAATAAATCATATAATTCTGGTCCAACCCAGATAACATTTTTTGTACTTTTTAACCCTGAAAAATGATTTGATTTTGGTGTTGAATATTGACAGTTCTGGCATTAAGGGCATCATACAGTTGTTGGGTCTTGTTAGGGAATGCATACTCCAACATGAGGGTTCTCTTCATTTAAATACAACTAATTGAAAAAGCTGCAGAGAAAAGCAGTGGATTTAGACCTTTCTAGTGCTGTCTGGAGAAACTTTGTATTTTGTAATTTTTACTCTGTCCAGAATTCAGCTGCATTTTCAGCTACAGGTTTATGTTAGTGAGATACAGGATGGATATGATATGCCATGAGTTATAGATCATCCATTGCATGATTTTTTTGTTCAGTCTGCCCTGGGTTTCCATCCCTCCATTCTTTTTATTACATAGGACTTACAGAAAATTTTATGTAAAATGCCTTGATTCTGGTAATTTATTTCAGAACAGCCTCAGAACAATATTTAGCCCTGTTCTGTCCTTGTTTCCATGGAAGGCTCTTAAGTCAGCATGATTTTTTTTGATGGAATTTATATGATGGAAGAATATGGCAGTCATAAATATAGTATGATTTCTTACCCTTTCCATTTTCCTAATGAGAAATCTCACTGGCCCTCAGTTGCTTATGTACGCTTTCTGTAACACAGAGCCTTTGGACTGTACAGTATGTTAGCCTGCCCTGCCTTGCCAGAAAGTGCAATTCCTGTAACAGCACTGGTCAGTGCTTATCTGAAAAAAAAAAAATAGGCAGTCACTGCTCATCAGTATGAGTAATACATTCAAATTTGGATCCTAATTAAAAATAACCAGTGTGAAGAAAATAAAAAATGGAAAAACTGAAAATAACATGAACAACAGAAGCAGATTAATAGTAATAAAAATATTCTGTGGTAATTGTTTATTGGGGAGAATAAATAATAACTAAGATCCCAAATCTTTCAACAAAGAAATATCACTGCAAGTGTCTTTTATTCTAGCATTGAACTACATCTCATAAAATGAGATGATGACCACTGTCTCAAAATATGCTTTAATAATATAGTATTTGGGGTTTTACATCTAACCGTAATTTGATTTTTCTGATTTTATCGAGGAAGAAAGGGCTGTAAATTTAGTATTAGTTCTTTCACTAAAGAATACAAACTATTTCCCCCTAAACATGTAGGGAATAAAATTGAAATAATAAATTCCAAACTCATCCAGGCTAAGGTAAATTCACTGGCAGATTTACAATTAAGTTCCATATGGAATGGAAATAATAATAATTATAAACTCCTAAAAATGCTAGAGCAGCCTGTATCTTGGATTCAGCAGAGAAAAATATCTCATATTTAGTTTCAATAAAGCCATAATTCTTCAAATCTTCAAATGCCTGAAAAGAGTGGCCTGTTTTAGAACATTCTTTGAGAAATGGGTGTCTGTTTAAAATCAAATACTCCTGTAGTCAAAAAAAGACATATAAAACATTTCACTTCACAGCAGAAAAATTCTTGGATGTCCCATCACCCTCAGCTAAGAACAGAGCCATTCTGTGACATGATGCTGGGACCACAATCAGTCCTCTGCGTGCTGGTGGACCTCAATTTCTGCCCAATACTCAGGCAAAAGGGCCCGTGGAGGCAGGTCTGACGATTAACAGCTGACAGCCAAGTTCATGATACTTGAAATAAAAGCAGGGCGCTAAAAATGCGAGAAGGCTTCCCCCTGAGGAGATCACTGTGTAATTTATTTCAGTTTGATTCCTAAGAAGATGTTTTGAAATGCAGATATTTTGCAGGAGTTAATATATTTTTCTGTTACTTAGCATGTGAAGACTCTTCATACTGTAAACTTTGCCTGGATGCTCCTTAACCTGCTGAGAGTTTGCTGCTAGGTGAAGCAGCTTATCAGCATGCTGACACGAACATCTGACAAAAGCTGCTTGTGAAATAATTCTGTTGGCCGTGGCGCTAATCATTTGGCTTAGATTTTGTTCCCTTCTCTACCACAGCAATTGATCAAGGTGGTTACAGTGAGTGAATAATTGAATGATATAATTCTATGCCCATGCACTTAGATTTAGGGGAAGTACAGGGTGCTGGAATGTTTTCTGTGGGGCACTCAAATGCAAAATTACCCAATGATTGCACTGGGATTTGGAGATAGTTAGGGCTTCTTCTACAGCCCCCCCCCCCCCCAAAAAAAAAAAACAAAAAACTGGTGCATCTGCATTAATTCACAGTATTTTACATGTCTGGACTGCCAGCTTCATCACTATTAGTTTGCCTTCAGTAAGAACCCAGTACCTCAGCTCACACCCAATGACCCATCCTTTCGGTATGCTCACAGCAGATTAAAAGTTTCCAAATTCTGATAGGGAAAAAATGACAATGGTTCTTCAGAGATTTTCGCTATTGTGATTTGTTTATAGCTAAGATTTCCATTGCAAGTTTGCTGGATATGAACCAAAAGGAATATTTTTTCTAACACAAGTGTTTTTTGGTGTATTTTTGCTAAGCCTCCAGAACTTAATCAGAGACTCTAAAATCTGCTTTGAAAACAAAGGTTCTGCTACAAAAACTGAGTGTTGTATGCATGTATATGCATAAGAGAAAAATTAGTTATACAGATATCTGAATGCAGTTTCAGCTTAGATTCAGGAGAATGCTGAAAGGTAAAGTGTTTGCCCTTTCTGAGTAAATGAAATTTTGCCACTGAGTAGGGAAGGTACGACTTTTACCTTATGTGTTTGTCTAAATGCAAGGTTAGCCTCTAAAGATTTACTTTTGTATATTCATTTTAATGATGATCATATTAATCTTAAAGACAGGTCAAAGTATATTATTAAGGTTTTTTCAAAATTTTGGATGAAATATATTTTTATCACACACTACTATTTCATCCAAGCTAAAAATTATGTAGAAAAATTAATTCAACAAAGTTTTACTTGGAAAAGTCTCTAAAAACTAATATTTCTTGGTCTCATCTGGTTCAAAAATGTGAATTGGGAACCAGATCATTTTAACTCAAAGGAGATGTTTAATTCAATGTCACCTTGCAAAAATATTCAAAAGACTGCCTTTCCTTTCCAATACAGAATTAAAAATAAGTTCCAGAACTCCAAAAGAGTGGTCATCCTCTAGCCATCTATTTTGATTAAATTCAACCAATCTTTCCTCAAATGCAAATGAAGCCTGTAGCTAATATAGAATCACTTTGAATAGGTTGATAACCTATCCTAAAAAGGGGGGGGGGGGGGAAATTTATGAATAGGCTGCCTTTTTTCTTCAACCAATTTTCTTAATTATTTCAGTCAATATATCACAGAATCACAGAATCACAAAATGATTGAGCTGGGAAGGCACCTCTGGAGATCATCTAGTCCAATCCCCCTGCTCAAGCAGGGTCACCTAGAGCACATTGCCCAGGACCATGTCCAGACAGGTTTTGAGTATCTCCAAGGATGGAGACACCACAACCTCCCCGGGCAGCCTGCTCCAGTCCTCAGTCACCCTCACAATAAAGAAGTTTTTCCTCATGTTCAGACAGAACTTCCTGTGTTTCAGTTTGTGCCTGTTGCCTCTCATCCTATCGCTGGGCACCACTGAAAAGAGTCTGGCCCCATCCTCTCTACACCCTCCCTTCACATACTTGTACACATCGGTAAGATCCCCCCTCAGCCTTCTCAACAGTCCCAGCTCTCAGCCTTTCCTCATATGAGATGCTCCAGTGCCTTAATCATCTTAGTAGCCCTTCGCCAGGCTCGCTCCATTAGCTCCATATCTCTCTTATACTGGGGAGCCCAGGACTGGACACAGTACTCCAGGTGTGAACTCACCAGGGCTGAGCAGAGGGGAAGGATCACCTCCCTCGACCTGCTGGCAATGCTCTTCCTTTATTTTAATTTTCCTATATTTTAATTTTATTCCTTTATTTTAATCTCTTTCCAATAAAATGCTAGTGCTCAAAAACTGCAATAGAGCTTTTGCCCAGACCTAACCAGCTACTGATCTCCCTTCTATTGGTGAAAGTGGAGAATAGCTCTCCTGATGTGATTATGTAAAAAGAGTATGAATTTGCTCTTTGTCTGCTGCAAGAAACTGGTTTCTCTGTTTCAAATTATTTTGAGTTCATGGAGGTATTCTTCATTTGCAACAGCACTACTGATAGTCTATTCCTTCTCATCTTTGTTATAAGGATTATATGTTTTTTGCATGCACAATCTACAGTACATTTTCCCCAATTTACTCAAGAATGGTACTCCCTGAATCTTTGCTTTCATTTGAATTATTCATTAGTCGAGTGCTACTCTATTCTGGACCAGCTGAAGTCAATGGGAAACTTTGGTTTCAGAGGGCCAAAATTTCACTTAATGTCTGTAAAGGCATATGAATGAAGCTATTGCATGACTCTGGATTTTTAGTGGAAGAGAAGATTTGTTTGCTTGGGCAGGTCATATTCTAATACTTGTTCTTAAAATGATGAAGCACAGAACTGAAAAGGATTCCCCTTTCAGTATGTGACTCCCCACTGAATTCAAAGTGTTATTTGCTTTGTAAAACACTACTTAAACAAATTAAGGAATCAAAATCTGGTCTAATCATAGAGAAGAAAACTGAAACTGAATGATCTGTTTTCCTTTTAACTGTAATGACCATTTATGCAACAAAAATTTGGATAAACTAACAACAATATTTTGAATTCATGTCAAGAGAGAAATGCGATGTTTTCTAAGTTAGATGCAGAGCTATTCTAATATTTACTTGGTACAGCCCTGCCACAGTAGTTAATATAATATGTGTGTGTTCTCTGTTCCAAAACCTGCTTTTCTAATTCAGGTGTGATAACGAGTTTTACTTTAAAGGTTTCATAAAGAAATAAGACTTTGATGCTGAAAAGAGAATTGCAATATGCAGCAGTAACAAGTAATGACAGGAAATTTGCTTAAGAATAAGCAAACCTTAAGAATAAGGTTTGACTGCATTTGAAATCCTACATCTTGAAATGGGTTTGGACAGCAAAAACTCAAACACAAATAATAAAGCACTACAAAGAAAAAAAGATAAATGTAATTTGCCAACTAAAAAAAGTGCAGTAGGCCTAATTTTGATCTCACTAGCCCATTTTCCCATGTTCTAATAAAGAAAATGAACTGACTCTAGATGAAGCCTTTGTCAATCTTTTAGCACCTTGGTGTGAGCAAATCTGGTCTCATTTACATTGGTGTAAATTCCCATGATTTTCTGAAAGGCAGTTCCTTACATACATTGTGAAAGAATAATAGAGGTCTACGAATGCAGAACAGTACCGAAAGCTGAGTAGTCTTTTCCACATAAAGTTGAATCTATAAAAGATATGGAGTCTATAGCTTTGCATTGCTCCTTGCAGGAACTTTGCAGTATAGCTTCTGTGCTATTCCTTCTCACCTGCTAGGGGCTGTAGAATAAGATGAGCAGGTCAGTGCAATTCCATGAACTCTGCTATCCAAGCTATAATTTTCACCTGTAAGAGTCTTCTTTAGCCAATTTTAATTTTAATTTGTTTGAAATGGGCTCTTCTGTTGTTTTATGGTCTACAGAATGGTTGTCCTCAAAGCCTTTCAAGGCCCTGGGTGTCTGATCTCTTTGCAGATAGAGCTTTGCTAATTCTGTGTTTAGACTTTATTCTTCTCGCGTATCACAGTCCCTATGAAACCAGAGTTACTCTAGACAACTCCAGTTGTTCCAGGTTTTATTTTCATAAACATGATAGCTTATTTCAGCAGGTAGTTTATATAATATATGCTTAAATGCAGATGGCTTCCATGTTACCAAATCTGGTACAGAGATTCAAAATCAGTCTTTCTTTATAAAAATGTTTCTTCTGCAGAGGAACACAACTAAAAGGACCAATGTGTCATGATGCTTCTGGCTAACTGCTTTCTTCCTTACAGCAAAAGCTGCACAAGTGAGGTAATGACAGTGGTTGGTTAAACAGATGGGTACAACATAAAACATGATATTTGAAACTTTAAATAGTTATTGTATTCATTTGGAACATGATTGTCTCTATGGGTCTGCCATGTAGAGGAGCTATGTATTTGGCCTAATTATCCACCTGACGTTCTTTCAGTGGAAGGGGAAATCCCTAACAGGAAAAGCTTTTTTAATTGCCTCCTAGAACCTTCCTGTATCTCTGGACAGATGGACTAATGATGGAAAGAGATTAGGCTATAGGGAAATTTTAGGCTGTGAAAGTCTAGATGTCATTCTGAACTGCTTAAATCTTACTGGTATTACACAGATCAAGAATTGACTGTAGAATAGGGCTGCAGTAACCCTTTTTATTCAGTTTAGGTGAGAGCTTAACACTTTCTTTTTTCTCAATTCTAATAAGAGTTGTAAAGCACATTCACAAGGGACAATTTAAACCAGCAAATGAAATACAGAAAAAACAAAGCTACAAGTAACTTGGTCACCCTGACACTCTATCAAAATTGCTTTGCTTTTTCTGCCAAAATATGATCATTTCTCATTGCAGATTCTGTATAATCCCTTATCAGTGTTACCACTTCTCTTTCTTTTATTTTGCCCAGGCTTCTGGCAAGTTCTGCATTCTAGTATGTTAAATCCCCAGTTCTATTTTCTGGGTCAGCCATGTGTCTGTTATTCTAATAATATTGTACTTGTCCTTGAAAATCTGTAACTCCATTTCAGCACTCTTACTGTGCTCCTAGGATTTGTTTAAAGAAGATGGAGCGAGAGAGTGAGAGAGAGACAAAGACACAGAATACATACATGCCAAGGACAGATTTTCTCTCCCAGTCATCTTTTTGCTATATATCTTATAGTATTTTTCATTGTTAAACAATTGATGCGTTACCTTGGGAAGTGGCAAGCTACCTTGTATGTTCAGTACACTCACTATCCACATGAAACAAAAACAAAAAGGAGATTGTCCTGATAATTTTTCCTATTAGTAGCGTGCGTCTGTCTTCCTACACATGAAACACAGAAAGTTCAAGGACAAGGCAAATGACTGTAGAAATTCTCTATGAGTCATTCAAAGTATAGACTTGTAGAAAAAAGACAAAATGGGTCATCTCTTTGAGGCCAATTCTGATCTTTCTATTGATGTTTAATAAATAACATCTTACTGCATAGATAATCTGTTGACTTCAATAGATATCAATTCTTATAGACTAAGCTAATATTCAGTGTAAGAAATCATAATCCTCTACAACTACAACCATAAAAGGAAAAAAGGGCCCTTCAGGACAGACTTCACTTTGCTACAATCCCTGGTAGTTTTTGTTCTGCAGCAATATCAGTGTTAATGTTACAACCAGACCTTGACTGACATATTGGGCACTAATTGGGGTGCTGATAAAGAAAAAAGGATTATTTTCACTTAATGCTTGAATAAAGTTATCAGATGTGTTTTGAATGATGGAGGAAATTGAAGTGTTTCAAGTAAAGCATTTAAATGTTGGATCAGATCTCTTACATGTACTTAAAACTCATCAGGATATCAAAGCTTCACTTAGAAAATAGTATTGTTCCCTTTTTCCAGCAATTTCACTTCTGATCATAGCCTCAAACAAAACAAAAAGGATTTTTTTTTAGTCTTTTGACTTCTCGTTTGGCCTAAAAAGGAATATGAAATATATTTTAAAAATTAAAAAGAAAAAAATAGGGGAAATGAATCCATAGGATTGACAGCAACTACAAGAGAAGAACAACAAAGAGGCTTTCTCAAGGAATCTCGTATGCTATGTTTTTGCTTCTTACTTCATACAGTGTTATTTGAGGGGACAAAGATCTCAAGGAAAATCATAGTGGAACAAATCCACAATGAAGGGGAGAGAAGCATTTCTTAAGAATAAGAAAAACCACAACAAAAGTTAGGACATAATTAGTATTCATATCTTAAAAGCAAACAAAACAGTTTCTGTTCATGGCTTTAGGCATCCCCCGTGGGCTGAATGCCTGAAAAATTAGGACTTACACCCCTTTCTACCTCAGGAGTGGTAAGAGACAACACTACTGTTTTCAGATAGACAGAAAATAAAATGAGCTAAATATTAACATTTAAAGAAAACAAAAACAACAGGAGACCACTGATAGTGTCTTTAGCCTACTGAGTATTTTAATGGAGAGATTTACATAGTGTGAACGAATCACCGTTATTTATTGCCTCATAGCTCAATAGTACAACATCATAGCGAAGGGCAGAAGACTTAGTATTTCTATTCTAGCATATCTCTTCCTGAATAGTTGTAAAAATTAATATACACTGAGTCTTGGCATTAAAGACTCATCAGCAAGTTGGAAGATCTAGAAATAGGAAAGACAAATATCATGTACATTTATAGGTGAGTCCATTCATGCCACTTACAAATGTAAATGTCAATGTCAAAAAAGTCAATGGCAGTTGCTTGTAAAGAATCAGCTTTTTTTAAGAGCTCATTCTTTCATCAGGCACCACAATGCATTAGCCAGATGTGCGAAAGCATTAATCTAGCCATTACTTACAAAAATCTGTCCATTTGCACTGAGGCATACAGGTGGGAGTTGTTGAATAAGAAGGTGACTTCCTTTTTTATCATTCTTCTTTCTGTTCTCAATGGCACCTCCACCTCCTCCAAAATACTTATTACATATTCTGGTACTATACGTTTGCGAGTAAAATCTGTTTTGATCTTTGACTATGAGTATTTTCTTGGTTCCTTTTCTGAAGCATGACTCACAACCAGGTGTTGATAGCGATGCTCAGACACCACCAGTGTTGTACCAGATTGTCAGAACACCTTGTACTGAATGAAATTCTTTCCCTGCAGAGAGAGGCCCTGTTTCTGAACAAGCACAGCTCATTACAGAGACCACAGCACTAATGTAATGCTTGTCCCTTTAAATTTTTTGACTGCCTATAGCTGCACAGTTAGTATATCAGTCGAGTACACTTTAATTAGCCCAGAGGAAATCACAGTAGGGATGAAATGAGTTGGGTTGTTATTCTTCTGTTTTTAGTAACAGCAAATAAAAGCATGTAATTATATTTTTAAGGCGTTTTCAGGATCTTAAGGTTATCATAACTGCAAACAATAGTATATTTATCTAATCTGAGAGTGGCACTTGAAGTATATTTTAGTTTTGAATAGGAAACATATTCAAATTATTACAATTGGTCTACTGGTTTTTGAAGAACTGTCTTTGGGTTGAAGTATGCAGCTTTGCAGCAGTTGCAGAAGAGAGTTTAAAGAAGATTTTCAAGCAAGTAAAAATATATTATTTCTTGAATCACTTGCCAATGTCAAAATATTTCATTAGCATGAAATAAAAATGTTTTGTTTTGATTTATTCCAATTGGTTTATATTAAAATATTAGTTTGAATAATGCATTAGTATAATGTACAATGTTCATATCATCAATGTACATAGTTCATATACTGTGAAAGTCTAAAATTTTATTTTGAGTATTATTTTGATACATTTTCATTAATCACTTTAAAGGATGCAATTTTGGTATTAATGAAATAAAACAATTTGATAAATTAAATTTTTGAAGAATTTTTTTCACAGATTTTTTTTTAATTTCATCTCTTTGTTCAGACTTAGATGTGTCTTTTTCACAAGTCATTATTTTTTATGCCAGTTCCCAACCAGTTTATTCCACTCTGCTCCTGCTATCTGCATTTCAGGTGAACTCTTAGTTTGAGTCCTGGTTTTTACAGAATCACAATAGTTGAGGTTGGAAGGCACCTCTGGAGATCATCTAGTCCAATCCCCCTGCTCAAACAGGATCACCTAGAGCACATTGCCCAGCACCATGTCCAGACAGGTTTTGAGCATCTCCAAGGATGGAGACACCACAGCCTCTCTGGGCAGCCTGCTCCAGCCCTCAGTCACGCTCACAATAAAGAAGTTTTTCCTCATGTTCAGACAGAACTTCCTGTGTTTCAGCTTGTTCCCATTGCCTCTCATCCTATCACTGGGCACCACTGAAAAGAATAGTTTTCTTTTAGTGATACTGATGAAAATTGGGAACTGTTCAATGAAGTTACATCAGTATGGTCAAAAGAAGAATTGGATCAAAGGTACTTCAGGAAAGCACTTAAATACCATTTACTGACTGTAATAACTTCCTTCTACAAACTATATCCGAATGGAAAATCTAAAATATTTCATCCATTGAAGAGAATCTTTTGGGTAGATTTGAAACGAAGATATTAGAGAAATGGTTTCTGATGGGAATTAAAGAATGAAAGTGATCAACTATAGCAAACTGCAGCAAACTTGCTTTGTCAGGGATCTTGGAGGTATTTGCACTAGTACGATTTTCCTTTAGTTGGAAAAATATTATTCCCAGTCAGTGTCCATTGAACAGAGCAAGAATCTTTCTCCTGATTTCAGTGAAGGTTCAATAAGACGTAAGTAGTTTCTCCGTAGAATGAGAGGAACTTAGCTGAGTTAGTTATCATCAGCAAAAAACTGGTCCCAGTTATTGAGTTCACTTTCTCTTTACTGAAAAAGTGTTCTCTTCTAATTCCTTTACACAGAAGTATTTATCTTTGAAGTTCTTCATAAATATTAATGAAGGTAGTCCTGGATCTGAACCTGAAACTAACACTGACCCTACTCCGAGCACAGCCGAGTCTGCAGTGAAGTTATAGATTCAGAAGAAAGGTTAGTCTGCAGAAGGATTAAATAAAACTTCACAAGAAATTAGTTTGCCATTTTCTAGAGGAAGTGTTGTACAAATTAAGTCTCCAAAGGAAAATTATCACCAACAGGTTCTTTAAAAAGGAATATTGTTCCTTTAATGAAAAAACCCTCAGTGCCTAAAGTATCCATATTACAAACCTAATGGAACATGGAGAATGAAGTGCTGGTTTCCTGCTGGGATCTCTATTGGTCTTTGTCTTTGTGTTCCATCTAAATCCTACACTGAATTACACCCAATGCTGGCCTTCTATGTGCAGCACTGCAGGAATCAGTAGCTGCACATCTTCATTTTTTGAAAGACCCAAAATTTTATCACATTTAGAGTCTGTTACTATTAATCACTTGCAGCAAAATAAACATGCCCCAAAAATCATTCCTTCCTTGGTAAAATACATATAAAAAGTGCTATCAATCAACTCTGTTTTTCAAGACATACATTAGGAATCACTTCCCTGCTTGCATTTGGACACCCAAACACAGAGTCTCGCCTTGGAAAGAAATCTCCTTTTCACTTATTTATTCATGTATTTTTCATGGTAGATAGAGAGAATTAACTGACACAGACAAATGCATTCACTATCAACATTAGAGATACTGGCCCTTGGGAAATTGAGTTCCTAACAGGTACTGATCAGAGGGATTAACTCTGCAAGTATTCTAGACAGGAATGCTACAGTTTATATACAGTACCTCTGTCTTGTAAGCATCAGCGTTATATTCATATTCCTTCTTAGTGACCATGCAGGGATTTTTACCAATTTTAATGCAGTGAAATAACACATCCATAGCTGAAAGAAACATTCTTCCTCACTTTACTGATTATTAGTGAAAATCGTAGTGTGGTTAGATTACCAAAGGTTTTAGGTGCCCAGTTCCTATTGAGGAACCTATTTTCCATTGAAATCAATGGGAGTTAGATATCTAAAAACTGCTCTGAGGATCTAGGATCATGTTCCTGTTAGTTCTGTACTGTTTCAGTAGAGATGACAGGGTTTTGGATGTCACAGCGGTATAGCCAAAAATTAGTGGGTGGAGAAAGAATTGCTAACAACTTAATTTCTATTGTAGGAACTCTCCCAACAGGAAGGATTTTGGTCGCCATTAGGATGTGGAAGGATTTGACCAACAGGGGAAACAACAAACTCTCCAATAACTAAAAGTTGACCCTGCAGACTGAAAGCATTGTGTTTGTAAGCTGACTGCATGTGATGGAAATTGCTGGTTCACTGGCCATTGATAATAAACCCCACGAAGTCATTTTCTCCTGAGACGGGTTTCCCAGTAAAGAGCTCTTCCTGTCACTGACTCATTATTCAGTCAAAAGCCACTTCCCTTCTTACATACATCCACCACAATAAATCTTGTACGCTTATTGATTGTTTAACATCAAATTCTGGAGAGAATAACTCAGTGAACTTTTCCACATATCACTGACCTTTTCTGGAAAAATTCAGTAAACAGTGTATTATCTTTTTCCTTTAGATATAAAATACTTAATTGTTTTGCAATGCTTCTATGTCAGATGACAGCATAAAAACACGCAAGATTTTGAGCTCTCTGAAACCACTTTCTTGCAAAACATATCACTAAGTTCCTGCCCCATCAGCATATATTGATAACACCATGAGTAATAATATCTGCAACACCACAGAGTAGCTGCTGCTGTGTAATCCTGACTCTGCCCTCCTTATAAAATTTCCTTTCTCTGCTATGAAAAAAGCTGCAAGTATCAGGCTTTATTTTTTTGTGAAAGAAAATATTTTCCTTTTTACAGAAGGAAGTCACAGAATGGAGTATCACTGTAATCCAAAATCTTGAATGCTCCTCAGAGCTTCTAGAAACCCTCACCCTCAGAGAGGACTAGATAATGCCATCAGTGCTATAGCGTATTCTCAAGTTTGAGCACTAGAGATGCCAAGCGCTACACAAAGCCAAATTAGATCCTAGCTCCAGAGAACTTTGGTGTATGTCAGAGATGTTATATAATACAAACTGATATCAGTAGGAAATCTATAGGTTTTGATTTTTATCCCTAAGATAGATTTCCAACAAAACATTCTGTTTTGTGGTATTTGCTTTATATGTCTGTTCTGAGAAGATCCAAACAAAAAGCTTAATGGACATCAGATACGCATCTTTCTTTGCCAGCAATGTACTGCCAGTCTGAACATCTACTTTAAGTCAGAATAATGAGAACATTTAGCCTTTTTTAAATTCTGGTTTTACTTCAACTAAAACAACTACACATCACCTTAATGTCTTTCTTTATTCAGTGACACAGAGGTCACTGCAGTGAGATTTATCTGATTTCACAGTTTGGCTAATTAATTTGCTCATTCTGAGTGTACACCATCAGCATTGCTTTTGCAGTAATACTACCAAAGCAACAGATTAATTTACATGGTCCAGTGCATCTGGAATAATTATTACCCCAAAGAATTGTTATTGCTCAAAATCTGAGGGGAGAGGGAAATTTCCTACTGTGATAAAAGGGTTCTGTTATGGTTTTATCATCTGAAAACAACTACATGGACTAAATTACAAAAGAAGCTTCTTGCAAATGTTAAGCAGCACATATTACAAAAGTCCATAAAGCTGTTACAATACCAAATTTGTTTCTCAAATTTAATTCTTATCAAATTATACTGCCAGGCTAAAAATTCTCAAACCACCCCCATTCCTCCAACAATATTAACAGCCATTTCACTGATCAATACAGATTAACACAGCAGCCACTCCACTGCTGCTAAAGAGTATTGCTGACGCCCTGGTTTGGAAAACAAGTCTTTATAAAGATGTGCTTAGAAACTGGTGGGAGCATAAGTACAGTAAGTAGAAGAATTAAGGAGATAGTAAAGTCATATTTACAGTCTCTCGCCTCAGAAGAGTTAAGTAGTTTGAATTTTTGACATTTGATGACCAAGAAGGATTCTGAAGCTATCTTCAGCAGGCAATAAACACAAAGAAAGGATAGGAATTCTTTCAGCTAGTCAGTGGGTTAAAACTAAGATTAATGACATGAGGAGTATATAAAAAGAAATACAAGGAGTAACATTATGAGTGATATAATAATGTCATGCTAGTCCATTCTATTAGTATTTGGATTAAAGTTGTTTTGCAGCGAAGGTTTGCACTGCGTAATTACTTAAACGGGTTAGAACTAAGTTGGACACAAAAATAGATACACTGAAGGGAGCAATTTCTTTTTTGCCACTGAGGGAGGATCTAAATTCTTTGGTTCCAGTTCTCTGGATCTTTTAGATTTGCTAGAAACCCGTTGTTTTGACTAAATTATTAGTTCTTTCCACTAAGCTCAGGAAAGCATCCTTTCTTGACTTCTCTTTGGAGATCTAATTCTGACACCTTTTTTGTTTCTCCATCTTAGTGCTTGTCTGAGCAAAATCAGAGAGACTCACTGGATCATATGGAGTATTTATTTTCCAGCATACTTGGAAATCTATAATTTATTCTGTATCACAATGCTATCACCAGGAGATGTTTACCTTTCCCATTAACTGACAATAATAATGGTTCACAGGGTTTTTAAGTTAAAGGGTCAGAATAGTATTCCACTTCTCTCTTCTATTCACCTTCCTTTTCAGTATTACAGTACCTATATATTCCATCTGAACATAAGGAAAAACTTCTTTACTGTGAGAGTGACTGAGCACTGGAGCAGGTTGTCTAGAGAGGTTGTGGCGTCTCCATTCTTGCAGATACTCAAAACCCATCTGGACATGGTCCTGGGCAACGTGCTCTGAGTGACCCTGCTTGAGCAGGGGGTTGGACCAGATGAACTCCAGAGGTCCCCACCCACCTCAGCCATTCAGTGATTCTGTAATTCTATATCTATGGCATACATGGCAATTGGACCAAGACAAGTCCAGAGATTTTGGAGGTAGATCCCAAAAGAGAAATGAGTACAGGTGGGAGGTCAGATGTTAGGCAGCTCTGACTAACACAAGGAAAGAGTGAGCAAGTCAAGTTTTAAAGTCTCTGGAGTCTCCTGAGTGAGACAAGAAATGTGAGATGTGACGATTAGTATGAAGTAAAGAGTAAGATGCCAATGATTACACTTTCCTCATTAGCCTGGGGAAAGATTTGAATAGCTGTCATCTAGTCAAGTGAGCCAAGAACAGGTTAAGACCATTAAGTTTTAACAGTTAATTGGCAGACCAGATAGCATGTAATTTGCAACCAATTTGAAAGTGCTCAGATTAGCACAATGCTCCACGCTTTACTTATGATTTCCCTAGGCAACAAAGTAACACTGTATTGACCCAAGCATATGCTATATTTACCCTTTCACCCACTTTCTAACTTTTCAGAAACAAAGATAAGTGTATTTATACTAGAAAATACTAAGTTGCTGCAGGCTTGTAAATATAGAGCCTTTCCCAAAAGTAATGTTTCAAGTATAAAGTGTTCAAACTACTAACAATATGGGGGGCAGGGGGAACAAAAGAGTTCCGTCTAGTGTCCTAAGGAAGCCAGTGAATCATCCACCTCAGAGAAGAGATATGGCCTAGGCTATGACCCTTGCTTGCAGCTTGCAGGGAGCAAAAAGAGAAAGTAACTAGACAAGCATTTCTCTCTGTCAATACTCCTTATCTGCAAAGATGTAAATAATAGTATCTGTTGGATGCCTCTCAGGGATTACAGTAAGTATTGACATTCTCCTGCAACTTTCATAATAAAAATTGGTGCTGCGTTGCCCATCTGTAGTGCAAAAAGATGACATGGGTGACAAGATCCTTTGACAAAGCAGGTCCCAACCTGTTAATTAAAAATAAACCAGCTAGAAACAGCTGCTGCCATTTCTTCTCCCTCTCTTCCTCCTTTTTGGCAAAGTCACCAGGGTAGCAGTATAAAGTAAAAGCATAATTTCTTGAAAAAAAACATTTCTTTGATATTTATCTACTTATTAAATATTTTGACCTTTTAGTACTAGCAGTAGTAGCAGTTTTTTCTGATCTTTTGAGTTTGTGCACCTATACCTCAGGCCTGAGAAGATATTATCCGCAAGTGTAATTTGTCCAGTTTTGATCCTGGTCTTAGGGTCAAAGATCCTGGTCTTAGGGTCAGAATAACATTATACATTTACTTGGAAGGATTCTGAACTCTATTTTACTGCTGTGATTTACTACCGCCATAGGAAAAACAACTATTCATTGCACATTACAAAAAAATGCAGTGTCGACCCAGTTTCAAGCAAACTGGTCAACTGAACTGAATGTTTGAAGATCAAGGATACAAAGATTTATTAACATTATTTAGTTGCCATAATACTGGCTGCATATAATGCTGTACCTGCAAATAGATAAAAAAGCATTTGCTCTGCTTGAAATATGTACTGATCCTTTCAATCAAATCTTCTCTATAGTTTCTGGGAATGTTGAAAGCTTGAACGCAACAGGACAAACTCTGTTCTTGACTGTATAATGCAAAAGAACTTGCCTGACATCAATGGTTTAAAACAATGTGTCCCATTATGAATGGTGGGTTAATCAAAGTTTTTATCTTTGTGGGTTCTTTTTTAGGAGAAGAAAGGGAAGTTCCTGAGGCAGTTGTCTTTTTCCCCTTTTTATTCCTCTAAAATGTTCCATCAACTTTTCCTGAATGCAGCAAAAAACAAACAAGGCGACATCATCTCAGCTATTCCCTCCCTCCTTCCATATCAAGTAAAGATCTCATACATCTTTCTCAAACTGTTTTATCAAGACCCAAGTCTCCAGCAAGGCTCTGTTTGGTACAGCCTCCATCTCGCAGTCTCCAGTAACTGTGGTTCATGAAACTTTCACAAAAATCTCTCTGCCTCTCATGCTTTCTAAGTGCTTCCAAGGTTTGAGTCACAGCCTGCTCTTGCTTCTTTTACCTGGATTCCCAAAGAGGCAAATGCACCTGTCTTAAGAAGATACTAATGGTTTCAGTCCAGAGTTTCAGCGACATTTGGTGATATTGAGGGGAGTCAAAACCATATGTGATTCTAAAGTTTGTCATGCTGTTCATGGTTCTTTGCTTTCGAGCAGTGTTAGCAATAGACATTTAAAATACCTGAATTTTAGATATAAATACCACATTGCCACTACATGAATCTGACTGAAAATGCATTATCTGGTAATGGTACATGGAGCCTACTATGCATCTCTCGCATTCTCAGCCTTTCATTCAAGATCAGATCAGGCCAAAGGCTGTGACCATTGAATCCTAATAAGCTGCGTAGAATGAACTGTGCTATCGATCCATGGCCTAGAGGACAGGTGCCACTACTACAAATGTCATATGTAGAAGTGATGCACCCAAAGCTTATGAGAATATAAACTGGAACCTGGGCTACAGTCGCTGTTGGGTTGAATTACAGGGAAAGAACTGCATAAAGTGTGATATAGTGTTTTGCAAAAGTAAGTTTTGCACTCACATTTGTAGCTGCTGCTGCTGCTTTCCCACTATGTTATTGCCTCCAAATAATTGACACTGGGTATTCAGGCTCACCTCTGAGGTAGCATTTATCAGCTAGATTAAATTGCTGTAGCTAAATAAAACCACATTTGTATCTACCTTTGATGATCTGCGCCATGAAAATACTGTATAACCATTAAATATTTGTTACTGTTAGTGTCACCACCATTCTCTGGAGAGCCAATGGACATGAACACTCATATATATGATATTTCTCCCTAAGAACATTTCTTTGGGTTCAGAAGGAACTGTGTTTGGCTACAGGAGAAACAACGAAGCCTATAATATCAGCTAAGTCTCATGGGTGTGAGACATGGTGATCTTGCCATGGAAGCACCGTTCAGCATAAATTAGTGGGCATCTGGAACAGCAGCATAAATTCACTTTTAAAGACTCTGCATATGATACCAACATTTGGACTAAGGAAAAAGGAAAGACTGCAACTGTTAATTTGGCATTTAACTTCATGGTCTGCAGATTGTCATTATACCAACCATGACTGTCTACTAACAGTTCATGATCTGTAGAGCGTATGTGACACTATAGAGGATGTATCTGTTGCTCTGTCCTGTGTCAGTTCTCTGGACCATACTCCATTCCAATAGTTATTTCTATTGTGCCATAAAATTAAAAATTTCTATTCCAAGTCATAATCATCAATATAAATAAACTATGCTTATCAAACTGCTTATACACTCATCATAAAAATACCTGGGAACTAAACTCTGTACTGAGCACTGCATATACAGTATACAAAACACTATGCCATGTTTTTATTTGCTTGGTCTATTCAAAGTATGGAAGGATATGAACTGAGTGTCTAATTAAAATAAAGTGTAACTCATAACTGTGTATTTGTACTGCAGTGCATTTGCCATGTTATTCACTGCTTTGAATTCAGTACCTTACCATCGAAATGCAGTACACCAGAACTGCCACTTAAAATGAAGTGTAACATGTTCTTTCTTTTATTTGTGTCCAGAGTCTTAACCACCTGTTTTATGGGTCTTCATCAGTTTACACACCATACTACTAACTCCAGTGAAGCTCAAATTGAACATGTGCTTTAAATAATAAAAAGGATCCAAGTTTATTAACGATGGGCAAAACTTAAGTGATTCACTTCTGATAAACATTCTACATGTAAAGTTATGCTGTTCTAACTTTTTAATGTGTCCAGAATCAGTAAATAAAGTAATAGTGTAAACTTTGTTCCATTTGAAATTGGTCTTGCAGAGCTTCTGACTGAGGTGATTTCAACTGTGCTCTGAGATGGAAGCACCTAATTGTAGAATCAGGGTATGTAAGTGTATACATATCATATCTGCAGTATTCAAGCTGTCTCCTCATTATCAAGCTTTTTGTTTTAGCCAGGAAATTCCCATTTATTATGGCATACATCAGTCTAGTAGCACAGAAATGAGGATATCTATGTACACATAGAGTGATTCTGCTCTCTAGAAGGACTTGTAGGATAGGATTTCTTTAGGCTCCTTTTCGGAGGTGCAGAGTTTGTACCTCCAAAATGACTGGACAAAGCAAAGCTAAGATACAGTGCCTATAGGGCGCCTACTTTTTGCTGTTATTTGAAGAAAAAAGTTAATGCCTCAAATCTGAGCCCAAATGCTGCATGAAAGAAGTATGGGAGCAAATGTGTGCCAATAAAAGCAAAGTTGCTATAAAAAGTAATGTTACCCTGGTAAAAATTCACATGTAGTTATATGAGAATTACTGATTTGATGAAAGTCAGTGCACAGCATGGCATGATCTAAGCAGATAATATGCTGTTCTTAATGATGCAGGAGGATATAAGACGGGGATAAACTTCATTTTCAGTTGTATTTCCTGGGTTATGTGCTTGCATATCATAAATAAGTGGTCTATTTAGTGAAATATGGCTGATATGTTGCTATATAAATGAACATTTCTACCCAGGCAAGACTACACAACATTTTAATTGTCCTGTAGCATGCACCTACATTTCATGGAGAATGAGCAAAGACATAGAGTACAGAACAACGTATATCTGCTGTTTAGAACATCGGTACAAATCTGGGTTGGTTACACTGCAATTCAGGGGTCATTTTCGTCCACCATACTTGCATCAGCAACAGCAAAGTGGTAAAGTTTTCACATTTTCTTAGCCATACTGCAGGGAAGTATATTACTATGTGGCAGGTACAGTCTTCGTGCCTCAGGAAGAGGAGTGGCTATTTAAACTCATCTGTGATTTTAGATGCTGATATGGCTTTCCAGTGTTGTGCAACATAGGCACTGCATTTGAAAGGCCTGGAAATGCAAAGATTCCCGTTGTTTGCAGGAGCATGCAGGGACCGTGTATGGCGAGCAGCTAGAAAGGAGTGAGAGGGCAAATGTATAACAAAACTATCCCAGATGGTTTTTACACACAGATCAACACGAGTATTCCCATGGTGACTGGATGCAGCTGAGGGTTTGTTTCTTGCACTTTCCTCCTCCCTTTGCATTGAGGGATTGCTTCAAGTTATTCCTGAATCTCATAGAAAAAAATGCAGAGTATGGGTGGGACAACCTTAGAATTTACTCATAGGTTAAAAAAACAAAACAAAGCAAGCGAAAAACCCCAACAACTACTCATTAAATATGAAGCTGGCTAAAATAAAGAGACAACTTTCTAACCTTTCATATGCTCCTGTCCACCCTGTGGCTTATTTTAGCCGTAATATTGCATAAGCAACCTGTCTTTCCTTAGAAACGTCTTTCCTTAGGGAAAGAGTAGACCATTTATTTCTTTTTATAAAACTCTAAAATCCTTACTATGACAAAACCTTTTGAAATAAATGGCTATTTTACAAGAATAAAACTGGGAAGGACTCAAAGATTTGCATTACTAATGTCAGAATGAATGCAAACTATCATGCTTTGTTGTTGACAGATATGTGGGCAAGCAGATCATTCACTCTACATTCAGTTCCTACAGCGGTTTCCTTTCTCTGTACATTTGCAAAATCTTTGATCTTGGATCCCAACTTCACTTAGGAATCAATGGGACATTTCAGAAAAGGAAATACAGGCATGTCGTCCCTAGTTGCCAAAGTCCATTCTATCTATCTTTTTAATGACATTTCTAGTCATTCCTTGATTTATAATACAAAACAAGATTTGTAGGCAAATGACATCTAACCACTGCAATCATTTATGAAATGTCACTGTCTTCATCTCTTGATAGGCACACAGTGCACATACAGAGAGCTCTCCTTGTTCAGAGTAAAGGATTTATTTTCCTTCTAATTACATCTGGTTATGATAATTTATTGAAACTCCACCATTTAAAACAGAAACCAACACACTCCTGAAGCAATATTAAAAGTCAGCAAATTTTCATCTTCTTTGAAGAAGTCAGCAAATTTGCTTCTTCTGAGAAGAAAATGTGCATGCACAGTAGCCATACTGACATAGTACAGATGTTATCCTATTGAGCTTGGGGTTTGTAGGGACTGTAACCTGATATTAATTTTTAAAAATATATTGATTACTTATGTAGATAAATCTGGTAATCAGAATGTCTCTTGCAAGCTATTATATACTGAATTTTTACAGTAGAATAAAACAAGAAGATTTTCCTCAAGTTAAATAAATCCTGTAAAGAAAATGATGTGCTACCTCCTTCACTAAACATCAAACACAAGTATTTTAGTTCAACATCAGAGGTTGCATAAACAGTATGAAAAAATGGGTCAAAATTTTTTGTTTAAAAATGTTGCATATCTAAATAGGAAGGGGAATTGTTAATCTTGGACAGGGTAGATCACTGTTGCAGCTGATTACTTTTTCCTAATTCTTTTATAGTTGTTTGCATCACTATTCTGGATAAACTGTGGGCTTAAATAACTATTTTGAGACAACAGATTAATGTGTTGAGGATACCTATTTATTTTTGAAAACATTTTTCAAAAAGTTTGAAATTAGAATATTCAAAGATGTGCAGACAAATTTTATATACACCTAATTTGGGCACACACGCTTCTCTATTTCCTTAACCAAGCTCCATTCATGTACTTTGCACAAACCTAGTAGGGAAGTTTCTCGCTTCTTAGGTTCTCATGTCCTAATCCAGCTTTTCAGACACACAAAGAATTATCTCCTAAAACTTTTCCCTAAGTCTAAAGAGAGAAAATGCTTTTGAAATTGTGACCCAAATATCCACCTTCAAGTGTGGTAGTGATCAAAATTATCACACAGCTTCTGCAATCTGTTTTTCAAAGTTCTACTTGCAATAGATTCCTCTGTGTTTGTTTCCTTTGTGTGTATCTTTTAAGATTATTTATGGATACTCTTCTGCTTCTGCAGAGTCCTTGCCCTCATAAAGTATGTAGCCAGTGTAACTTAGCATATACGTAGGTATAAAATATTTGTTGAAAGTAAAAAGTATAGAAAATTACTGTCTTAAACTTTATTCTCAGACAACATAATAAAAAAAGGAAAATATCATCTAATTAAAATGGAAGCTTTATATAAAATGGAAAAGAATTTGGTTTCTCTGATTTATGGTATTGCAACCTTTGGCAGGATTTTTTAATAAAAGAAATACTTTTTCTAAGAAAAAAAGAAAAACAACAGAGATGACTTATCCCTGAAGTAAATATCCAGCCTGTGAAACATAAATAACAAGGCTAATGTAAGAGGAATATAGATAAACCAGATTAATAGAAAAGATGAAAGCATAAAAAGAATGTGTGAGCTATGAAAACTCTCCTGGGCTGTCTAGAAAAACCTGTCAGAGTGTGCACAGGGCAGGAAAGAAATAAAACATTAAAGATCAAACCAAAAAATCCTGGAAAATGGGTAATAATTTCAAGTACTTATATGTACCAATTAGGTATATACATATATAAGAAGGACTAATGGTAAAGAAAACGTTAACAATGAGTAAGGCAGATTGATCAAAAATTAGAAATAAAATGTAATTTTGAATGAAGCTTCTGGTATGAGCTGCCCCAACACAATTTAAATACCCTTATCCAAGTTTTAAACCATGTCTTGCTCTGCAAAGACTTCTATAATCTCAAGCATTTGTCGGAGTTTTTGTTCTGGATGCCAGCACAGGTATCCTCCATGCAATCACCCAGCTTGCGGGAAGGAGAATTTTCGGAGAGAGGGCCTTGGGGTCGCATCTCTGGTGGGACAGGCAGGGACAGCGCATTTGCTTCGGTGAAGGTGCTGGTCTAGGTAAATGGATATAGCAGGAAAAGATTGATTCAGGACTCATTTGCTCTGGGGCCAAGGGATCTGTCCATTTGCCTATTTCCTGCCGCAAATGCAAACGTGTTTCCTGTGAGTTCCATGGTGAATATTACAATAGCAGCATTTCAGTATTTGGAGCCACTGAGTAAAAAAGCTGTCTTCTTTCTTCCATAAACTCCTAGAAGCAATCAGTGTGTGGATACCTTGAATTTGTTCTGGATTAATAGAACAGTTGTTCAGATCTCTTGATCGCTTGGAGCACTCACTGTTGCTTTTACATAGAGTGAAGGTAGAGAACTAAGAGGCCAAAGTGAAAGAAAACCCTCCAAATTGTGAACTTTCTGGATATTAACAAGATCTTCCACAATTATGGCACCAAGGTCATTCTCTGCAGAGGAGGAGGTCATAGATGCATTTATGGGCAAAACTTCAGTTTTTATTTGTTTTCAAATTAATTCAGTGTTCAACAGAACAAATTAGTGAAAAAGCAATCAAGGTCTCTTTTAGCTGGGTCATAGGCCAAAAGCGCTCTTCACTATCAACACACAGTGGAATCAATACTAAAGAATACCTTCCTCCGGCTCTTTAGCAGGATTCCTGTCTGCAATCAGTGTGACCTGAATCTCTGAAACCTCTAAGCAAATCAACAAGTTATGTCCCACCGGCTTTTCTGGCAAGCTGAGGAGGAACACCTGTCAGCAAATTCAGCTACTTCTTAACCTCTGTGAGGGCTCAGCACATCACTGCAGCGTGTACAGGGATGATGGGGTTTCCTGCTTACAACACGCTCAGTGTGGATTCTTCTCAGCAACTCTGAAGCAGTTGTCCAGGCTTGACTTTAAAGCTAATTCAATTATAGCTCTTAGCATTGAATTCCTTAGACAAAATGTACACGCTAGGGAGAAAGCAGGAGCTGAATGAACAAAAAGCACTGCTCCTGAAGTTCTTTTGCTTGCCAAAAATTTGATCTCTCCAAAAATTTTTCACTCAAAAGCAATAGGTCTTGTGAAGATACGATCAGGCAGATGGCCATCCTATTTACCATTGCACTGTCATCCTGTTTGTAAACTCTATACAAAGACCAATTTGTAGGGTATGTCTGCATGGACTGGGCAGAGGAAGGTGAGCTCACTCTGCCAGTGTGAAGAGCAGTCGGGAAGGAAGTATTCTTTGGTGTGTGACTGAGAGCTGCATTAGCTGAGGGAGGGCTGAGGGTGGCAGAGGACACCTGGCTGGCTTGTTCTTCAGCAGGAATTCATGAGAGCTCATGTCAGAGCTCAGCACTCTCAGTGCCACCAGCACTGCTGCTGGTGAGCTGCAGGACACTGGAGGAAAGTTTGGAAGAGAGCAGGGACAGCGTGCCTCCCTCCCTCTGATACCCTGCAACCTGCCTGCAGCAGCTGCCCTTCAGGCAAAGCCTTCCAAATCTCCTCAAGGCAAGCTAATCCTCTGTTCCTGCTTCCCATGAAGCAACTTAACTGGAGGGAGGAAAAAATCTACATAACCCAGTCTGCACTCATTCCCCAGGTAAGAGCGAAGGAAAGGCAGATGTAAGTGGTGCAACTCCATGGCAGATAATTTTTAATACTAAATACCACCTAGATGCATTTATAAACCTTTTCAACTCTCAATAAAGCAAAACAAAGCAGAACCACTTCATATGCAAATATATTTGCAATTATCTGCATTCATGACTTCTCAGTTTATGTACACATGATTCAGCTCTGCTTTCTGTGCTGATTTATACAGATATGGTTTGAACTTAGGTGGATTCTGGGTTCACAGAAGCACATTCTTATTTTGCTGATAAAAAAAACTTTGTAAATGTCAATTCAAAATTAAACTGCACTCCAAATCTTTTGTAAAGCTACAGTTAAAATTACTTCATTGCAAGATTAATATCTGAGATATACTAGACTTTTCTTCAATTATTGGAGTTCAGTAAGTCTGAAAACCTCAGAATGAGCTGTTTCTACTTTCTTGGCCAGGCAGCTATGATTCTTCGATTCCATTATGTGTTGACTTTTTTCTGCAGTTATGCTTTAGTTTCTGTAAAATGCTCTTTTTATTACAACCCCAGTCATCCATCTAGTCACAACAGAACTTAAGTGCCTGATCCTCTTAAATAAAAGAAAGTATATCCACTGTCTTTTGATCTAGCCCTTTAAAGAAAAACAGCTAAAGGATCACTGGGCCATATTGATTTCAGTTTCAGCCTCACCTAGCTAGTCTGACCTCATTAGAACAACTTAAATTACAGAAAGGCAGATAACTTAGGGCATGGAAATGCTAGGCTATCAACTTGCCATGTGACTTCTAACACCACGTACTGCAGGGCTTCAACATATAATGAACAATCTTAAAACTCTTAAAACTGGTGTTTAAAATATTGTTTTGGTAACTTTGAGACAGGCTGAACAAGCCATCTTTGAAAAAGGTCAGATTTGAGAAAGCAGAATGTCTATGATCAAAAACCGTGTAAAAAACCACAATATACAGCTTATATATAGCCTTCATATGCGGCACCTATTGCCCATACGCAGCTTTTAAAAGCTAACAGATAAAACTAAGATGAGTAATTTGGATTTTCCATAATGTTTGCAGACAGTTTGCAGATGATCCAATGGTAACGTGTTTGATTAGAAGCTATTAGAAGCTATTTGAAGCTATTAGAAGCTATTTGAAGCTATTAGAAATGTTGGGTTATTGTTGAGGTTCCTTTTTTGTTGTGGTTGTTTGCTTAATTAGCTTATCAGTTACCCTTACATCTGCTGCCCATGAGTGACTGAAGTGGGCTGAGTGCTTTTACTATTATTAATCACTTTAAGTTCTTCTAAAAAAAGGGGGGGGGGTATGAAAAGCAATTTCAGCACTATTTAACTGTGAATAACGTTAATCACGATTTACACAGATTTTCTCATAGAGTGTTTTTATTCTAGTTTTTAGCTAGTAAATACAGCATTGAGTTGTAAATGAAAAGACCTTCATTTTCTTTTCAGCTTCACCACTGACCCACTGGGTAACGCGGAGCAACTCATATTTCCCATTAGTGGTCAGCACCTGTTACTTTGAGATCCACTAGCGTGGATTAACTGTTAATAATAGGTAATATCAATAATAATCATATTTTTATCATTCTTTTTGCAATTTTAATTAGAACCAGGGAAAACCATCTTTTTTTAAATGCCTCCAGTCTCTAATCATAATCATCTATGACCCTAGCCTCCAGGGGCTGACCCAAAAAACAGAGGCGACAGCCTTAAAACATTTGATGTGCCTCTGCAAGTCTGTTACTGTTAACTAGTAACTTCCATAGCTATGAACTAGCATATATTACAAAATGTTACAAACACCATGCATGACCAAACACTCAAGAAAATCTCATCACAGTGTCACTCCCAAATTCCTAACAGGGTTGGTCCTGCCAGGCTTACTCATGCTGAAGATATCTGATTTTGATTGGGCTGGTCACCAAGAGAGGTACTACTCAGTGTGAGTAACGATGGCAGAACTGCTGTTTGGATGTTGTTCCTTTACCGTTGTTCCTCTGACAACTATGTTAATTTGCTGTTTTTATATGATCTCACTTGTCAAAATAATTCTCAAACTTCTGTGCTCCAATTATGCCTATTTTGGTACACTGCTGTATAAGCTCATGTAGCACAATACTTATTCCATCAATCTGTCCATCTGAGTGAGGACTTTCTGCAATGACTTTTAACAGACAATGTTTCCACAAAAGCCATTAAAATTTATGTAAACTTTTTTTTCCCCTTATTTTGTGAAAAAAACTTGACACAGAGTCAGACTTTAAATCTGGAAGCATTCCTATTGCTGCGGCAATTTTAAAGAGAATTTTGTTTAGCCACTGGATTTCACAGGCTAAAACGCCGCTGGAAGCACCATTTTTAAATAGCAAAGCTTTCAGAGCTGGCATTTCTGTACGGCCCGTCCTCATTTCCAGCACTGATTTGTCATTCTCCACTGGCACTAAGTTTAGCCTCACGGAGCTCAGCCCTTTCCCTCCTACCCCCCCTATGCACACAGTAGCTCGCTCCACTCGCTGGAAAATACCTAGGGACTCATTTGCTGGCAGATGCAGACTCTTTCCAAAGGGACGTTGGCTTGTTCTGTGATGCTCTGTGCTGACCAGAAGCCATATGGCCACATTAACGTGGAGCCGTACCTGCCTGCATGCACCATGGCTCTCGGCAGGGCTTGCTGCTCTGCAAACCACAGACGTGTGGCTTTTGGCTGGCTGCGAGTGCAGACAGAACAAGCTGGCATCTGTCTGCAGACTGTCACGGAGACATACCTTTAGTCTCACGGATCCCTTGTGGGCTAGGCAGCTCTGCCCCTAAAACTGTCACCAAATTCCCATGTACTCTCTAGAGGTATACTGCTAGGAAGGACAGAGATAAACCTGCATTAAAGAACTCATGCTGCGAAGAGAAAAAAAGGATAATTTGCAAGGAACACTAATCCAGACCCTATGGTGAAAGAAACTATGTCAACATTTAAGAATTATGATAAAATATATTCACAATAATCATAATAAATAATACAATAAGTAATGCCCTTAATAGTTTTTACTTTTTAATTACACATCTATACGCATATACATGTAGATATACATGTGCATGTAGATGTACATATACATATACGTACATGTATATAAAGTGAGAGGTGACCATATCCTCTTCTCTTGTGGGTGAGAAGCAGGCAAAAACACTAAATAAATGAATGTGAACAGCCAAGCCTGGCTGCAAGAATGAAAAGAAACCCAGGTTTTATGCATGGGGATATTTAACACAGTTATCTAAAATTCATACCTAGTTAATAATAAATATATTTGACAATTAATATTGGAGGCCAGTTGCAAAACTGAATGTGAGGACAAAATCATACTATATGATCTAGAATCATCACAAATTCATGCCTCAGATGATGAAGGGAGTATCTGGCAGAAATCAAAGTCACTGAGTTGCCATATGATGCTTTGGGCAAAAGAGTAGCAAATGAAAAGTAGTAAGTGGTACATTTTCTTCAAAAGACTGGCTAAAATTCCGGCTGCCCTTGAAGCCAATGATAAAACTCTATACGGCTCCAGTTTGCTCAGATTTCACCAGGTAAGAATAAAAAGGGCCTGATTCTAATCTCCCTTTGGTCTTCTGTGGGTGTATGTATGAAGTCAGTAAGGCTTTCTCTGATTCATATTGATATGAAATCAAACTCTATCCTGGTCTAATTGGGCTACGTGGTTAGACATTTTAATGTCTTTACTTTTTAAACAGTTCAAATTGAAGTGGTGTAAAAACACCCTGAACGATCTAAGAGCACTAAAATCCTCTTCAGTGTCCATAGCCCTCATGCTGGAGTGTACCACTATTCCATGGATATGTGAAATTGGATTGAAGCTAGAAAATATACAGGGAAAAAGAGGGAAAAAAGTATTTTTCCAGGTTCATCTTCTGAGGTAAGAGATAAGTAACAAATAAATAAGGAGCATAAATTATAAAGTGCATTAATATTACTCAATTATATCAGGTAAGTGTTTTTCTAATATCAGATATTTAACAACACATCATTAATGTTTTCTGAGCACCTTGAAAGATCTAGATACTAACAAGTGAATACAATCATTAAAGCAGCTTCTCTGAAACTTAGAGTAGGTCCTCAGTTATAATTATTGCCCCTGTTGACCCTAACCGAGAAAGGGGATTTGAACATATTATAAGATGTAATCCTTTTTCATACGTACATCTCTTGTAAATAGTAAAAACAGAAAAAGATTGGAAGAAAGTAAATATTCCCTACAATTTTTAGGCTAGAACCGAAAAAAACAGAGTTTAAGGACTGATTCACCAGATATTTAAATGTATATGTAAAGCTAAATATGGGGTAATCCCATGTAGTTTATTTAACTAGTTTTAGTCATCTGCAAAATCACATCCAGACAGAGTAATACATAACAATCATAATGCTAAAAGAAATGTAGTTTCTTCTCTCAGACATCCCACCTTTGTCCTTTCTCTATGAGATTATGTGAAAAAAAGTCTTTATGGCTTTGATAATGCTACTATTGCCTTAGTAATTGGAAACCTAGGCCATTTGGAAATGGTAAAGCTAATACAGCATAGGGTTAATGAACCAATCTGTCCTCTGTACGGGATATTTGGTTCATAGAGCAGGAGGACTATGAATGTTTATAAGGCAAGACATAGTGCATTACTCTCAACTGGTTATCAGTGAAGGGTACCAGTCATTACTTTCTATCGGCCTTCCTTTCCTTTTAAAAGAGAAAATTACCCAAGTTCCCATGTTCAAGCGGGGACATTATACTGCCATGTAAACCTTAATGTATACTTATATTCATTTTCAACTTGGCCTCCCAGAAGTAATTAGATAAAAATGAGTCATGCAGGGGCCAAATATATATGTCAGAACGCAATTCATCCGATTTCCCGCTTTGGCTGTGTTGAGTTTGGAAATCTAGTGCTTTTTATTGTATGACCTTTGTTACCATCATATACAGGAAAAGGAACTGAGGATGCTTGGATATACTCTAAGTTTTGCTGGAAAAGAAGCTGGCTTTTTGCTGTATGGTTGAAAAATAAACTGTTATATCTCAGACTGAAATTTTTTTTCCGTTGCCAAAATTGCCTTGACTTGATATTGGAGATGATATGTGTCTCTTTGCTCAGGAGCCCGCCATACTCAAAGGACAGTCAGGACAGGAAGAGGAAAAGTTCATAATGACAGCAACAGCAAGACCCTGGAACCACCCCCACTAATACTTCAGTGACCTGCATCATTAGCTTCAGACATTTGGGGTTGGCTGCACAGTGGTAGGATAGGACCATGTACATCTCAAAGCTATTCAGGGATGACTTTGAAGTATTATTTCCCTGTCTGGCTATGCTGTGCGAAAGCAGCATTTTTTTTTAACTTAGGCCAGTGGTAGGATGTAACAGCTATTATCGTCTTATGACGGAGCTCGCTGGGTCCCTCATCTTGATTCTTTGACTTGCCATTATCACAGTGTTATATACAGGGATATATATCCATAGCCCTTTCCCGTGAACATGGCGTATATCTTCATGTGCTACTCCTGATTATGTAATACAGTATATTTATGGGTGATTGCTTTGCCTAGCTTTGTCTTCAATGAGTATGTATGAAAGTATACTGCAAGCTGTTCTTGCAAAAAAGGAAAGAAAAAGGAAAAGGCACCTTGAAATGTTGTGAAAAGAGACAATTTAAGGACATGAAAATTGTGCAAAATGAATTAGTAACAGTTTGGGTGTGAAAGCTCATGACAAACTGTTCCACGAGTTTCAGACATATTTCCTTGCTGTGCAGTGCAAAAATAGACACGAGTGCCAACAATTAGAGCACATTTTCTTTTTACCTGCTGAAAATCGCTGTACCTAATGTCGAATTTCTGTGCCGAACTGCCTTGGAGATAAAAAAAAAAAGATCATAAATACAGAATTGCCACAAGGAAATGCTTTTATGTTCTATATTGCTGGAATTGTTTTTAATCTTCCTTGATTTGTTCTTGGGCAGGAAGGAGACATGGATTTCTCTCCTGTTGTTCAGATGCAGAGGAGAAGCTTTCTGAAGTGAATTGCTTGCTTTAACTTTCTATTCTTTAGAGGAAACCCTCAGTGGTTTGGGGTTAGAGACATTAGACAGAGCAGATGTGACGCCAGTAACCCCAGAGAGCTACTTCTCTAACTCTCCCACAGCTCACTTGCATATGCAGAAAGGAAGCGGTGTTGTTCCTCAGAGATCTACAGTAGCAGTAGCTGAGCATTTCCTTATAGTTTTATTTTCTTTACTGAAATCATCTAAAGGTAACTTTTATTTCCTTTCATAGATCTCAAGGGTGAGCAAGAAGAGCAGCTGCTAGCTGAAGTGGGTAGGCAGCAGCAAGATGACATTTTGGAAATTAGGCTAACAGCAACCCTCAGTGACTCCCTGGGGAACCCATCTTAGTTAAGTCTTCTTCATACAGTGTGTGGGAATGCCATGACAGGGCGTGAGGGCCTCAGGCGCACCTTATCACCAGAAAGCTATTACAAACGGAAGCACCGATTTCTTTCAGCTGATTAAAGCCTAGAAGACCAGCTCAGAATAAATGCCTAATTTTTAAGCATAAGTAGCTGAGCTAAATTCCACTCAAAGAAATCTCATTTACAATTCCATACTTTTTATTTTAAGCACTGTAGCAAACTGCACTATTGTCCAGACATGAGGTAAATTTTAATGCCAGAATTAAGGCCAAATCACTCAATATATCTTTAAAATTAACTCATTATCATAGCACTGGAAAATAGAACATTGATCCATTCACACAGCAATCCAAAGGTTCCAATTTTATGGTCTTCTTCAGATAATTTACTGAAAGTTGTCACTATAAATTTAAAAAAACAAACCCCCACAGAATGCTTGCGTGTTCAGAATCGAGGGGATAAAAGGGAACTACAATAAAAACACATGCAGTTTAGGCATACAAAACATTATGAAAGGCTTCTTTCTTCAGATATAGAGTTCTACATCTTCTTTCATATTGTGTTTGTACATTTCTGCATTATATAGAGAGAAGCGTTTTTGACTGTAAATATGCACCCATTAAAAATCCATATTTAATCTTTTCCCTAGCTTTCTGGGAAGAAGGGTATGAATTGGAACATACATATGCACAGTACAGATCTTGAAGTCAGTATTATTTTCTCCATCTCTGTCCGATCTCAAGGAAGCTGCACTATTTTCACATACAGTTTACTAAATATATCCATACAGCAATATAATATCAGGTATTCATAAATCATCATATTTCAGACAACTAATTGACAGAAATCTGGCCCCGGAGGAGTCGTCTTGTAAATTCAACAGCTCTTTACAATGAAGGACTCTCTAACTCGAAGCCAGAACCCACTTGAGCTTTGAACCAAGACATGAAGGTCAACAAATGTAAGCTTAATCAGGCCAACGTGGAAACAGATTTCATACTAAAAGCTTCTTTATTGAATAATGTGCTTCTCTGCTGTACTCAGCTGGGAAGACATTGCATACAAAGAGTGAAGGACCTAAATTACTGGAGCCTAAGTAAGACACACCCCATCACACCAACGTATCCAAAATCTAAAAGAAGAGTGTCTGTGCTGTTTAAATGAGAGTTGCAAGGCAAGTGAGAGCCATAAGGTGATCACTGCAACGTCAGCAGGCAGGCATGGTCTGCATTAGCAACGGCTGCATGTGCTTTCTTAAGAGGTAAAGCCATGAAGACCCCCATGAAAAAAAGAGCAGTCTAGCCTGTTGGAGACTGTCAGAATTGTTAAAAACAATTGTTTGAGCTAGATATCCAATGGAAGACTTGTGGCTTGTAGCCACAGATGGTAAGAGAGCTGTAAAATATATTCACTTTTTTATTAACTGTTTTTTGTATCCCAAGGTGAGGGAAAAAATTAAAAAATTACATTGTTTTGTAATTATACTGAAAAAAATCCAATCCACTAAATCTGAAACACTGATTAAATTTAAATTAGTTTTCTCTTTTTTATATACACAACAAATATCAAAATAAAGTAAGTATTTTAGAGTGAAAAAATACAATTTGTTTATCAAAAGTATCACTGAAATCTGGTATGTTTAAATTTCCAGGGATGAATAACCTACCAGATCCCCTTGGATAATTGTTGTAAAGATTAACTGAAAATCTTAAAATGTTTAACTTCAACTTCCAGCTATTTTACTTAATTACACATCGGCTACACTGATGGTCTTATTTCAAAATTCCTTCTCCAGACAGATAGCAGCAAACTATGATAAGTTTAGCCCTTGGTCTTTGCTTTCCTACAAGAAAACAGTAGTTCATTTAGCTCATTGTCTCTTCACTTCAAGGCATGTTTCCAATCCTTTCATCATGTAGTGGTACATATCTGCTACCCTTCCAATTTATTAGCATCCTTCAAGGAGAGTAGCCAACAGAAAGAGAAGTAATACTGAAACAGTAGAATAATCTACTATTAATTGAAACATCTCTTTGTTCTGTCCGCAGTATCTTCAAGATAGCATGTGCTCAACTGTTATCTGTTGTGACCTCAACATTCTTTTTGGTGACTTCTCCCAAGACAGACTCTGCAGGTTACTTATACTGAAGTTAAGTAAACTTCTACATGAATTTCTGTCATAGTTAACGTGCATTTAAACTAGCGGGAGAGGGAGAATGAGCCAGTAAGGAAGCAGGCCTGTGTAGGGGTGAGGCTGTAAGCCTAGGAAATCTGGATTCAGTTCCTTGCTTCCCACACACTCATTTTGTGACCTTGAATAAGTCAGTTTAGCTTCCTGTTTCTTACTTGTCTACCCATGTGACAAAGATGGTAATATTCCTCATAGCACTGGGGGAGTTGGGAGGATAAATAGATTAGAAAGATGAGCCAGATCATAGCTTTATTTCCATTTACAATGTATAAATGTATATGAACACACTCTCACTCTTCTGGCCAAGCATAAAATGAAACATTTAGATGGTAAGATCCAAAGAATTTCATTAAGAATCCACTGCAAATTGCAAATGACACCTCGTGTATTGGAATATGAATTGTGAGTTGGGTGTTGCAGAAGTGTAAAATTATTCCATAAATTATCTATGACAAAGTCAAAAAATGTATCAGTCAAAAAATGTATCAGTAAAGCCATAGTTTATTTTTAGATCCTCAAACCATGCACAGCAACATGTATACTACAGAAATAATTATTCCACTGCAATATGCGGAATAAAAACAGAAGGACATTTAAAATTAAAAATAATATGAATTTGAATTGTGAAATTTCTGCCTGATGACCTCCTGAAAAACATATGACTTAATATTTTATTAATCAGCCTTCACTATCATGCAGAGACATGCTGTGATTCCATCTCATATATTTTCACATTTTAATATTCATCTGAAGATTTCCCTCATATTTTAAGGGATAGGGTAGATGCACGTAGAGTACCTCATTTATCTTTCACAGAATTTGGGACAGAATTGGCTCTGCTGAATTTAACACTCAGCTAAAATTCAGCTTAAGAGCCCAGGAAGTAAGTGAGAGAGAAAGTTAGAAAGTAGAATTTTTCTCTCCCTTTTCCCCAGTCCTTTGCTAGCTGGAGGATGAAACTCCTTGAGATGCAATTTGGGATTCCAGTACTGATTTGTGTTTATTCAAAGGATTGCTCAACCATGTACCTTTGCATGTGCCTCTGCTGGCCCTAGTACACCACTACTGTCAACAGGTATCTTTGGTCATCACTTGATGACAAACCAGACGGAGCAGAGGTCAGCGTGTCAACAGTACTCGGGTTGTAGCAACACCACTGCCTAAGGAGGAGGCTTGTGAAGCCTTCTGTCTTGACAAACTGAATTGCTCAAATACTTAGCATGTTCTTATGTGAATCCTTCTGAGTTTTGGCAGTAAGTTACATAGGTGCATTACATTATAACACAGTACAATTGTTCTGCTGAACTGATACCATGAAGTTTTGGCTTGAATGCTTTATGTATACACAAAACCTTCAAAAAAGCATTGAAGTATTGGTGTCTGCCTTACACATTGCTGACAACAGGGCTTGAAACAGGCAAAGACAACAGTAGAACAAGCAGGAGAAAGCACAGTCCTGAGGAGACAGTGCTGGGAAAGTTTATGGGTTTTCCAGGCGGTGGGAAAGTGTCCTGCTGTCTCCACCAGTGGTGAGTCTCTACTGTACTCTGACCACTGTTGGGGAGAGGCAGTTTTCTTTAGCATCTGAGTTCAAGCAGTAAACATAGCGAATGTATTCTGTAGTCACATTTTCATGGTTTTCAAATTTTCACTATCTTCTTGTTAAGTAATTACCCAACTGAGCATGAAATCCCTGCTTTGAAGTCATTTGAACATGCATTTAAACAGGAGTTTAGTACCATGCCATTATTAGACAAATTATATGAGATGGGTTTACAATACTATGCGATTCAATGTTTTAATTAATAAGAGCCTAGCTCCATAAACTCCTGTGGGAGAAGAATAAGGTGTGTAATCTTCCAAGAACTATTTTAGTCAAATAGGTCACTACTATTTATTTCAAATATTCCAAGGTGCCATGATTTCACAGCAGATCACAAGGGCTTTGATGAAATTAATATCAAATATCACCTAAATACCTACATACTTTGAAATCTCCACCAATATATGGGAACATTAGCTGAATTAATGGCATGAAGAATATGCCAAATGTCATCCTACATTTAAAAGTTCCCTGTTTTCATAGTTTTGAATGACTACACTAATGTTTCTTAAAAGTATTTGTGTGTTTATAGCTATTCATCTCCAATTTTCTTCAATCCTAAGGAATAAAAGTATGACATTTTTTCCACATTAACTGACCATATTAGTCAAGTACTACAATTTTTGCACTTCACTGTTTATAATATTAATAGCCGTGCTATAAGAAGTGTACTATTGAACTGTCAAGAATGATTTGTTACCAGGTGTTAGCATAATTTGCCAGCTGTCATATTTTAATCATTTTTATTTGCCTAAAATCTGACACTTAACTTTAGTGGTAAATCAAGACATATAGCAGAACTTGTCTGATGTTACAGTAGCTAAGGGGGAAAAACTCTGGGCATCCTACCACTAATACTAGTATTTTCAGTTAGAGAATAGATTCTGAAGTCCACATCCATTCATAAATCACACAGAATTGCTGCTGTTCTCAACGAGAATTTTCTTCATTTAAGTAGTTCAAGCAGGTACTACAGACTCTCACTCAAGTGTGTAATGTTTACTCATGTGAGTATTTCCAACAAAATTTTTCACCTCTATCTTATGAATAAAAGGTACTTGCTATATGAAAAAGAGCATAGAGAAGAGTTTTAAACTAAGATCCTGTGCACACTTTTCATAAATGCTGTGAGGTCAAAGCTACGCCAATGCTTTGGGCTCACATTTAAGGGACAAGTATGTTTAAAAGTATAGAAGATTATAGGATAAAGCCATAACTAAACTATGAGCTGTACATAAACAATGAAAAATAAACAACCACTAATATAACAGAGCCTGTTAGAGGAGCTTGATTTTCTTTTTTTAGTACTGGTATTTAGATTTAGTTGCACTTCAGATGCACTTCAAAAAATGAGTGTGCAAAGGAGTGTGAAAGACATATTTTGATATTAGTAAAATATTTGATTTTTGCCATTAAAAATCTTATTTTGAGCATTCATCCTAGTTGTTCTGGGTAGAAATATTATGTTCTGTAGTGTGGATTAAAAGGTCATTGATTACATGCAATAATAAAGAACTATTTATGAAGTTGCAAAGAGTTTCATGAGTTTTCCCAGTGATCCATTGAATCTGATTTTATTATCTAGCATTTTCAACCTAAAAAAATCCAAAAATCAGTAATATGGAAAGGGAAATATGTTTTTGTAGCAAAAAAATGTTTGTAAAATTTAGGGCTGCATAAGGAGAAACATCATGACAGAGGTAAGAAGCCTTGCTATGACTGATACTGGACATAGAATATGGTGTTTCTGGTCAATCTACTATCATAAACAGAAAGAAATAAGAATGTATTTATAAAAAGCAACAAAAATTACTAGATAGATTAAGATACATGGATTCATGAGAAAAAGTGGAAATACATTCAGACAGAGAAAGAGAAAAAAGTGCGCACACAGCTAAAGAATAGGGAACAGAAAGGAGACACGATCATTTGTGAATTTTAAACCCTGTGAAAAGAGGAAAATTGAAAAGGAGCATGAAAATATGGGAAAAATTCCTTGGAGTGAGACAGCTCTGAGTTGGTAGAAGGACTGTATGTTTTGGGACTTTTAAACCCCATCTGTATAAGATACGAAGAGAGGTGCTACATCGGCAAGAACACAGAATAAACTGGTGTTTTTGGTCTTGAACTTTCCTTTGGTTGTATGTTGTCCTTATTCACATTTACAACAGCTGTTATTACTATAATGTTTTCTTTCTACACAGTTACATATGACTGAAGAAGATACGCATAAATAATTAGAGAAGCCTTGGGAGCTTGCAGTAAAAAAAATATAAAGGTGGAAAGACAGACATTAGTCTGATTTTATAAATGAGAAACAATACTATGGAGAGCTAACAGCATCCCACTCCTATTTAAAGCACTTAACTGAGGCGCAGTTAGAAAGTGACATTAGAAACCTAGTCATTCTCTGTATGAGAATGAGGCATCTCTGCAGTGTAGAGAAACATTGCTGGATGTGTGTACCTATCCACATTGGCTATAGAGCCTAAGGCAGCTGGGACCCCAGTTAGGTACCCTTTTTAGGTGGGATGAATCTGAGTCAACGTAACTTACACACTGTCACACAGGAAAACTGCTGAAGAGTTCAAAACTGAACCCCAGTTTTTGAAGACCTCAGACAGACTAATGCAATTTTTGCTTGTGTAGAATTTTGCACAAGATAATGAAACTAATCATTTTGCTGTAAATGGGAGAAAATACGCAAAATCCTGGAATACTAAGGAAATCACCTAATATTTTACCTGGATAACTCTTATTAATGTTGCTTGAAAATCAACAATTTACCCCACACAGTATATACCCTAACACAAAACTGTAACCTCTGTCATTTGTCGTCTCCTAAACTTGCTACACCTCCAAGCACACCAGTAAACTTTAGATATTTACCCTGGAAATAGGTTTAGCTTTGTCAGAACCAACTTTCCTGTATTGTCAATCATGTTATTCAAGCTTTTCATTTTATCCACAATATACTGCTTTTGTTCATGCGTTAACCCCATGGTGCTAGCTGCCACCAAATTATCGGAAAAATTCCATGCCGGGAGATCTAGACTACTCATGACAAGTAGTTCAGGTATCTGTAGCTGGAACATTACCTGACATTTACAGTCAGGGCTATATGCTGTTTATTACTATCCCTAATAGTAATTACTATTTAATTACTAAATAAGTAATTACTATAGCCTAAAAACAGGCTATTCCTATGCCTAGGCTTGTAAAAGTTTTTGGTATGAACAAAACTGGCTACACTTAGGGTATTTCAAATCTCATTGTATGACAAAAGAATTCTCCTTTCTCTCAGTCAAATGCAAATTCCTTAAACTACTTTAAATACATTCAAAAGCATTTACCAAAGACTCCACCTGCCTCTACACACACATATATATAGATCTATCTTTATCTATGACTTATCAGGATTCTGTATTTCGTAGCTCTTTCCTCAGGTGGCAGTAAACCAATTTGTTCACAGCGTTGCTGATGCATCCCAGCAGCTAGCACGCAGGGAAGGATGATGGTTTATTTTTTAGTGCATGAACAACCTCCAGTAAACCCACAGAGCTCAAAAGAGAGGGACTGCAGCATGTATGAAAACAGTGTTGCAGTGATTCCCCAAGGACTCAAACTGAACCAGTTATGAACTGTCATAAACACAAAGGGCCAGGATGGATCGGATGCAACTTCCTCATCTTCGCTTGGTTTACTCAAGGCAGGAGCTTGACTCTGTGCAATCTGAGACTTTCAGAGAGTTATACTGCAGGGGGATGTTCTCAAAAGTACCACAGGCTCTTGGACACTCACAAAGACCGAAAGTGTAGGGGAATGGGACTACATCTCCAGTGCATAACTGATGTGGGCTACCCCGCCCCTGTGCTTCTTATCCCCAGTAAGGATGCTATATGCTGGAGAGCCTTGACATAAAGAAAGCATACTTTGCTACGATAGCCACAGGCATCAAGATTTGTCAGGCTGACAACACACTGGTAGTTTTATCTTGCACTTTCGTAGCCAGATGTTGGGTATATGTGAGAAAGGACCATGGTTCTGTATGGTCTGAAAGGTGCTGGGTTTTGGTCCCTTCTTTGTTCTTAAAGAATTCATAATTAGATTCAATCTCTTCTACTATCCTGTTAGCTAATATTTTTTGTTAGCTACAGAGAGTATCACATTCCATATGCATCATGTTCCAAGGCCTCAGGTGTCCTGTTGCTCCCTGCAATCATGCCAGAACATCCAAGGAGGCACAAGAGAGCCCTGTTTCTATGTTGTTATTGTCCGTGTACAAGGCTCCTTTCCCCATTTTCCTGTGAGTGGACCTAAGCTGTCTTAGACTCCCCAAACCAGCTGAATGCCAGTACAAACCAGAGATACACCTCCTTTGGAGGTGTATTTTCCCCTGGGTTAAACTAAGCTTTTGCCAGAAAAGAAGCATCTTGGATGATGAAAATAAATGTTCCGAAATGCTCATAGAGGTCTGGACCAAAGTTTTGAACACATGAGATAGCATAGAAGACTGAGGTATGTCATATCCTTCATATTACCAGCTCATTTTTCCTGCTGTCCTGTAGCAGAGACTGTTAAAGATATGAGGTATATCTTATTCAGAATCCCATTGAGTTTGGATCATGGTCTCTTCTTCCTAATAGATTGCACACATCAGTACAATGATCTTTGAATATGACTGGAATTGTTGTATGTAACTGTATTAAAGTAATACTAGTACTAAAGTAATTAATATTGATTCATAAAGATTGAGTTCAGAAGTCTCTGGTATCTCTCCTAAATCTTATTCCACCCTTTCCTCCCTAAATTAATCCCGGTAAGAGTAGTTTCAGAAAGCATCTGAAAGTATCAAAAGATGGTGAAGGAAAATCCTCCCAGTTTGTCCCAAAAGAAAAAAGCATTCTTAAAAATATTTGTCATTCTTCGTTCTTAAAAATATTTGTCTTATTTCTCATTTGAATATATCTTCCTTCAGCTTCCACTTACTGGTTCTTCGCATGTTTTTTTGACTAAAGAGCCTTTCAGTGTCCCCTTGATAGGGCTATTTCATGGATGAGGGCTGCTGAGGCACCCTCTCTGCATGCATTGTAGACTGACTGTATTAAAAATATTAAAAATAGTAGTAAAATTTTTTTTTGTTTTAAAGGAACAAATTTAGTGAGGGATCCAGAATGCTCTTTATTATTTCCTTGTTCTCATAATTATTTGCCATTACATCAATCTTTGTGTCATCTGAAACTTTTACAAGCCAATCATTACTGAAAATGATTAATAGCAGTGAGTGACACCAGCGGAATACCAACACTGCACTTAATTATGATTTCCCACTGATAACTATGCTTTAGATCCATTAGCTTGCCCATTCTTCATAGATTTAACCTGTATTTTATTGCTATGGAATAATTCTCATTTTTTAATCAAAATATTCCACAGGACTAGGTGAGGTATCATACAAAAATTAGGGTCTCTAACAGCTACACAGCAACCAAGCTTTTAATGTTAACAAAGAAACAAAATTACGTTTGTTTGACAAGACCTGTTTCATAAAATCATGTGAAATGACAATTATATTCCCATATTCAGTTCTTTATCACTTGAATCCTTTATGAGCTTTCATTTCACATTTGCCAAGGATTGAGGTCAGTGACTTATAGGTACGAAGGTCATCCTGACTGCACATTTGGAATATGGACACAACATACTCTTCTAATCTGCTAGAATTTCTCTACTATTCTAAGACATATTAAAAATAAATATTGTGATAAGATAACCTCAACCAGCTATGAAGGTCACCTTATGTAGAAGGTATCAGGGCTGCTGATTTTAGAATATTTGGTTTTGTATATGTTATTTAATATCCTCATTTGTTTCCAGATGACTCCTAAATACTTCCCAGATGACTCCTAAATACTTCATCCTCATTTCTTTTGAAAATAGAAGACATAAACATTTATGGAGCAATTCTGCTGCTGCTGCATCATTATTAGCAATCTTATCACCATTACGGTGAAGTAATAAACCTATAACTTTGTCAGGATTTCTTTTGTCCTTAAAAAAATTATAATTACATCTTATTCTCCTCAGCTGTTAGGAGTGGATTTATTCCTGAGAATTTGAACTTTTATTTTCAACTTCCTATACTCCATACTTCTAGAGTCCTTCCACTTTCCATTGTTTATATACTGCTTCTACATATTAAATTGCTGACTTCATTGCTGACATCTTCCATCATTTTACTGAACTAGATTAACAAATCCGCTTATTGGCTTCTTGAAAATGCTGTTTATCACTTCAATCTTTCACCTAAACATTTTAAAATTTTTCTCTTGCTCCATTTTCTCTTCCCTACCCTAATGTTGCTGAATCTCTTGTACCTAAGATTCACAGTTCACTCACTCAAAAACTGTTAGGACCATCTGACATGATTGTGTCTCTGTGCAACATCAGCTTCTAGTACAATAATGACATTAAACTTGTATGATAGGAAAAGAAAATAGCAAAGAATACGCCCCAGAACAAGAATTTTATATTTGTAATAACAAATTGTTGCTTTAAGAAAGCTACTTTGGGGGTTACACTCATCAGTTAATATTCTTTAAAATCAGCAAGGCCACTGTTTTGAATGTGCTGCTGGTCTGGCTGCAGTGTCAGGGAACAGAAGTGAAACGGACTAGAGCCCACTACAGCCAGTGTCCTGTTGTCTTCTCAGCAGATGAGGTGATTAGACAACAAAAGTTATCAGTAATGATGAAGGCGAGGAAAAGAGGATAGATTAGGTGACCTCTCAAGATGGACCACAGGTCCCTTTCAGACCAATTTTCTGTGATTTCATGTTGCACCTCGCTACGGTTATTTTTCTAGACCAAAAGCTGTGGGAAACCAAACAGGGAAAATTACTTGAAGGCTCAGAGACATTTATTGCCAGCTATGAAAAATGGCATGTCATAAAAAGTTAGTAAATATATTAAATATGTCATTATATTTATTATAACAATTAAAATAGCAAAAGCTTAATAACTAATGAACCTGGAGAGAACTTTGCTTTCAAATAAATTTGCTGATAAAGAATTATTTTTGACAACAGCATTTATCATGGGCTACCTAGTACTGTTGTAGCTATTTGTTGCACTTAATGAACAATGATAAATGTATCTTCTTGAAGAAGAGTAACTTAAATATGTGTTGTGCAATCTTCTTGAGAAATTGTAGCCAAGACTAATTAAATGATTCTAATTAAAATTGTGTAGATAGGAAGGAAATTAATGGCTTCATTTGTACTATTTGTTTATTTCATTGTCAAGTGTACTGGATATAATTGCAGTGCAAAGAAGAAATCATCAAAATTATTTTTTACTCTGTTGATTCTGTGTTACATCAATTTATTGCAGAGACTTCATTTTCTCTATCTTTAAAGAGAAACAAAGACGGCAAAATGTAAAACCTCAACAAAGTTATTTTCTTCTTTGCAACTGTTAGATGGAGAATACATTTATTGAACAAAATAAAGGTTAAGCTTCAATTAAGCATTCTAAATATATTTAGTGAGCTATTGAAAAGTCATAATGTCTCAGCCCACATGGTTCACCAAAAGCTATGAACAAAATAAATTATAATAGAAACAGAAAGAGTATTCAGATGGTATGCCTGTAACACATGACTTACAAAGGAATAATATTACTCCTACCTTCTATTGTGTACAGTTTGTGTCAGATAAAGAAAAAAAATCTTCATTAATGCTTTTTTTTTCTTTCTTTCTTCTTTACTGCTAGCAGTATCCCATTACAAAAAGAAAGAACACCTAAATTTTTTCCAAGGCGAGGTTTACATTTCAGTTGCTCAGTCAGGGGTCCTCAGTTCCAGAGGGATAATGAATCAGACTATACATAGTCTCCAACTCAAACTGATTTACATTTTGTTTTGAGTACTGGGAGAAATTTGGTTGAGACGTATTGGCAGGCTGTGGTTCTCCGAAGGGCTTGGAGTAGATTCACTTCTCTTTATTCCTTCCCTCTCCATTGAGCTGGTAGCACAAAGAGAGATGCTGCTGCCTGAGAGTCCCCGGCAGGAACCCAGATGGTAGCTTGCAGTCATCCTTTTGCACTCTTCCATGGCAGAAAGCTATGGTCTCTACAGGTTTCCTCTCAGGAGATTCAGTATTACTCAGGAAATTGCTAATTAATTTCTAATGACTTTGAAGACAAGCAGAATTGTTTGAGAATTTTTTTTCAACTAAACATGTGGAAGTGAAAGATTCTGAAATTTCAGAGCTTAAAATGCATGTTTGACTGAATTGTGTTCACAGAATTTGTTTCTTTGAGATGTCTGCATTTTTGCTACAGAAAGCACATGTTTTTCTTTGTGGAAATTTCTGATTAACAAAAAATACAGTTTTCTTTTTCAAATAACTTTCAATCGAACAGTTTTGACAATTGAGCTATACCTAAACCCTTTATGCTGAATGTAAAAGCAGTCTTTATGTTGTTGTCAAAATGTGCTTCTACAATGCTAAATACAAATGAACTTTTATAGCCTTGGTAAGTAGAAATACATGGGAAATGAGAGTATATTTGAAAATGCTTCCATTTGTTAGAGCTAGCTAGACTAATGGCTTATTTTCTGCCTAAATCAGAGAGATTAATCTATAGTTTTAAAATCAGAACAAAAAGAGCTCTACTAAAGGGTAAGGTCTTGAGGAAAACAATTTTCTTCAAGGGTAAGAGACTAATCATCCCTCTCAGTGAATGCTTTTTCTTTCTCTCCACTTTTCTGCAACCCGTAAATGCCAGTGCATTGGGGAAAAAGAACATTCTCCCCTGATTCTTGAGAGTGTTACAACATGGTTATCTTTATGTGATTTCATTCTCTTCCCAGGACTTTAGGATAGCAACTAACGGCACAAGAGCCATTCGGAGACAAGCAAAATGGAAGAGAAATACTTTTTCAACCAGGGAACAGCTGCAATGTTCCCTTGGATGTCCTGGGCTCGCCACTAGGAGGTACGAGGTTGTTAAGTAAGTGTAGCCGTGGCCATGCTTTCCAGCCCTCAGGAATCTGCTTTACACCGGACTACCACAGAGTCTCTCCCTGTTAAGTGCAGTTGGTTACATCTGTCATTAGCAAGTGCTGGGGCTCGCTAGGCCTGGAGCTGTAGGGTAAAATGGATGGGGCTGAGGACCTGCTGCCTGTGCTGTGCGTGCGTTAGGGATTTGTTTTTCTCCTTGCTCTGGTTTGGTGCCATGGACTAAATGCTCATTTGCAGTCAGTGTGTGGCAGTAGCTGTGTTCCTGGAGCACGTCTTTCATCTTAGCGCCTCTTAGCACATCTTTTGTCCATAGGAATCCCTTCCACATGCTCAGAGATGCATGGCATGAACTAGTGCGGTAAGTGGGAATGATCAGGTCTGCCTCCGAAGCACTCTTGACCTAACCTGCAATGGTAATGTAGACACATATGTAGCCCTGCATAGTTTCCACTTGCCTCTACCTGCAGCATTGGTAAGACTCCTATTTAATCATTAGTGTCATGTTGTATTGTTGCAATCACTGTGGGACCAGTAGCTGTAATGCTCTAAGGATGTAAGTAGAGCAAGTTCAGCAAAGGCAATATTTTTTATTAGATCAGCTGATACAGCTAGAAGAAAAGCAGACAAAATCTTTACTTCCCAGAGGAGACTCTTCTTGGATATGAAATAGAGGTCTTTTGTTTCCCATTGGTATATACAATGTGCTTCCATAAGTCAGAGTTCCTAAAGCTGGGTGCGTAGGTAACAATAGCTAAAAAAATATATGTATAAGGTGAAACAGATGCCTGTGGAGGTGTTGAATAGCTCCTTCATAGCAACAGAATCACCTTTTCTTTCCCTATGAACTGATGCTCATGTGTTAGTATGTACCCGAAGTGCAGTGTAGGAAACCACCAAGTGCAACAGGAGCCACACGCTTTATTTTTAGTAATCTGTCAAGGCTCCAATAGAAAGAAGAAAACATCTGTAAGGACATCCTCTCAAAGTCTCAAGAGAAAAGCAGCGGTTTTATATTATTTACATGGGTAGAAAGGTGAATCTGGTATCAAACCTGGTAAGGTTCTCCTAATAATTAAAATTACTGTGTTAAATAGCTTTCCACTCTCAGGTTGGTGTAAGTCTTTATATTGTACACAACCAAGAGTTGCTTTCTACAAGCTGGGGAGACTCATTGCTCAATAGCAATTAGAAGGTCTCCTTACTTGTGAAGCAGTTGTTGAAGCAGTGGTGAGCTGCAGCATCAGGAGCATGCAAGTGTCATAAAAGGTCTAGGTAAGCAGTACAGAAACATTGCCACGTGCACTTTCTAGGCTGGCTGAAGAATTCGCAACAACCATTCACTTGATAAAATTTTGCCCTCTTAATTGTTTTAAAACTTTCCAAAAATAAAACGGGATTTCCTTTTGCTTTTCTTTTTTTTGGCTTGTTTTATTCATTTGCTTGCTACTCCAAGTTCTTCAATGAATATTTCATGCAAGTCAGCTTCAGCTTTTGTATCATTTGGAACTATCTGCTATACATATTCCTTTAATCATTCATTATTTATAATTCAATATTGAGAGTGGTTGATCTGATGCCCAGGTCAAATGGAGGTCTTAAAGAAGCCACAGCCCACTCTTTTCTCGGTGCCAATCATGAAAAACGTTCTCGCTTCCGAGTTTGCGGGTACTGGGGCCCTGTAGACGCTGTTGCATTTGTGCGGCTAAGAATACTCTGTGCTTAATATGAACTTGAAACAAGTGATTTTAGAATAAAGAAAGAATCTCATTTTCTATAGATAACTCTGCATGAGGGCATCCTACAAGGGACAAGAGAAAAAAGATTCCTGGTATTTAGCCCTTCAATTCTGTGTCATAAGAACTTGTTTCCTAATACACTTTGCTGTGGGATCATCTTCCTTTGACCTGACTGTGAGCTTCTGTGCTATTCAGTGGTGTGCCAGCTTATTTTGAGAAGGGAACAAAGATGTTAAAAGAAGGCTAGGTTTCCTTATGAGCCAATGAACTTTTTCTGGCTTTTTTAAAAGCATTAGAGGTAACATTACTGACTATATGGATGTAAAAAGAACAGCAGGGACCAGATAAAAGGAGGAAACTTCCTTTGAATTGTCTCTTTTTTCCTCTTATTTTATAGCAATATTGCCTAGCAGAGTTTTTTTTTCTTTATATGACTTTTTTGTCTGATACTGGATGACAGAAAATAATATATTATAAACACAGTAATCTTTCCATTTTCCTATTGAGCAAGAGAAAATGGAAGGAAAGCAAAATTTTCAGAATTAATTTGCTTGAGACTCAACTGCAGGTTGTGTGCCATTTATTGCATCTCTGGCAATGTGTCTTTGTGGAGAGGGGCTTCAGAATGACTCGGGGATACTGCTGTGTAGGAAAATAGGAAGCTGCCCAAGTATTAAATAAGAGGAAAATCAATGTAGTCCAAAGGTTGCTTCCAAGGAAACAAAATAACATTTATAAATATCTCTGTCTTGCTTGCTTCAACCAGGAATGCCTGCAAAACCTGTTAGCTGTGCTAAACCACCTAACACAAGGCTGCAGATTTAGCCCATGCTGGCAGGTGAGCTACTGCCTTAGCCAGTCCCCAACCGCTCATCATCACCGCTGCCAGAGGTTATTTCCTCTTCAGATGTCCCGGCTAAAATACTTGCACAAGCTCTCCCTAAGCAATTTCAACCAAGCTGAGCTGACCTGGCTTCAAGCAGTAGATAGGAAATGGGTTATTGAAGCTGATCAGAGGGGGAGATAACCTGTGGCAGAGGGCAGGGAATGAACCTGGGGCAGCAGAGGGGAAAATCTGGCACGGAAGAGGCCCCAGACCCCAGGCGTGATAAATCAGGCGAAATCACGCAGTGGTACTGAGCACAAGATTTGACGACAGGATAGACTGGCTCCAGCTTATAAGGAATAACGAGCACTGCATTGTTTCTTTGGTACTAAATGACTGCTACCAGAGTGATCAGTAATAGTAATGAGTGATCAGGAGAGTCATGCCCCATGTCAGAGGGATGAGTGCAACCGCTGCTCCTTATGGCCCTGCTAGAAGCCACATGGCAGCTGCAGGCCATCAGCATCGCCCAGCACCAGCAGGCCTCACTCACGAGCACCTCAGGGAAGGGCTGGCCAGGGCTCTTCTGCGCCCAGAGGTGGAGAGGAGCTGAAGTTTCAGCAGACAGCAGCTAGAAACATAAACTGATTCTTTTTCTCCCCAGCCTCATCTCTGGGTGACACAAAAGGGTCCCCACCTGTCATTCAGTGACTGTACTTATCTACCCGCTTTCAACTTTAGAAATTCTCTCCTATCCAGTTTAATGCCAGGGCTAACTGTGAATATTGTGAGTTAATTTTTGGTGTCCAGGTTTCACTGTTCTGGCTGCAGAGAAGTCTGCAGGTCCACTGCTGAGGTTTACAATCTCTAACTTGAGGGAGTTTCCCTACAGAATTTCCATGTAGAAATGAAGTGTGATGGGAGGAAACAAACTGGAATTAATTTCTTTCTACCATTTTATTTTACTTTACTAGAGAGCTGTCTACATGCACATGCAACGACTCTGAAATCCTTCTTCACTGCTAGATCTCTGAGCAAATTTACATTTTATTACATAGATTATTTTTTTCTTCAGTGTTGACGACCATTTAGAGTGAAAGTAGGACAATAGAAAAACACTGACAAAACAAATAAAGAGATCATTAAAACAGCCTAGATTGCACAGTTCAAAAACTGGCATCTATTCATATGCTGTTCACACTTTACACAAATTTTCATAAGCATTTTTAATACAGATGACATATCACCTAATTACATAATTACATGATGCTTTGTAATGGCTCGGTGATTTGGGGGAGATAAAAACTGCTCTGGAAAGCTCCAAGTGATCGTAAGCTCTAAAACTCTGGAGGGGATTGCTGAGTTCTATATATGTTTTGTCAGTTTTTTAATTTGATATTTCCCTGAAATCATTAGAGTGTAATGGACTATAAAGCAAGGAATACACTTTTTTTGGGGAAAATGCAACCATCTAAAGTAGACTGCCAAAATAAAAGTTAGTTAAATTTCATATAAAAGGCCAAATCCATCTTTTTCTGTTGGATAAATTTAACATTTAATCATTTTAGCTAAAGATGCACTCATCAATTTAGAATGAGTTAAAATCACAAATATGATTTTGTAAAGCTCATGTCAAACCTTGTGGCCTTCCTCTCATCTTAACTATTAACTTGTGTACATGAGTAACTGCTACAGAGACAAGAAGGTGTATTGTGAAAGTTCTGACATGTTAGTGGAAGCAAAATCTTTATAATTAAAGTGCTCCTAAGTCTTGTTTGTAACTTTTAATGATATGATAAAGTTTCTTTTTATATGCCACACTGTCAGGTCATGTACCTCTGCAAACAGCTGCTATTCTATAGCCCTAAAGGTGCCTGAATATGAGCTTCCTACATGCTCTGAGACTCCTACTTAATTAATACTTAAATGGCATAATTCACTGAAAACAATATATTCGAACAAATAAACATTTCTGTTGCATAAGCCCGCAAACATGAATAAGTTTTCTTACTAATATGGTGGAGGATCATGGGAGTGCACAGAAACTGTTTCTACAAAGTAATGAATATCTCAGAAAATTAAGCTCTCACTTCTTTGTAATGAGCCACTTCACAAGAGTTGCTTTCTGTTACCATTGAATTGATTGTATTCAGCGTTTCCCATGGTGTGCCTACTACATATTTTGCCATCTTACTCACGGGGTTAGATAAATAGGTAGATAGATGTTGAACTGTCTGTGTAGAAGATAGCTGTTGTCTGCTTTAATTGATAGGTTAATTAGCGCTGAAATTAGCAGATTAGTTTGGGGTGGAAGAAGTGGAGAATTGTGATTAATGCATTAATAGTACTGAGTTATATACTTCATTAGATACTTGTCTCCGTGAAACCGTCAAATGACCTGCTAAATCATGCCTGATCCTAAATGATTTAAGCGACACCATCCTTTTGGGAAGTCAAATGCAACCTGGCTGTTAGTCTGACAAGCACCGTATAAAATCCTCAGCCCCTTCTGTTGTGTTCGTGCTGAGAAACGAAGCCATTTAACATCTAAGAGCTTATGCTCTTTCAAGAAGCAGCTTCCTACCTGTTGTTAGATATTTACCACTTAAACAGAAGTTTGTTAAAGTTTGTACTGGATGTTTAACTGCAAATAGAAAAAAAAAAGTTTAAGTAAGTGCAACTGAGAAATACATTGTATCAAATATATCACAATTGTTCTGTCATTTCCTCCCTCAGGCTTCTTATGTCACCCTGTCCTGGAATACATCACTAGGAGAGTGAATGGATTATTTCTGAGTAGGTACTAAAGTACACCACCATTTTCGTTAGATTGCTTGTGAGAAGTCAGGGAAAAACTGTTCAGTGAAGTAGACACAAGCTCATTAGTCTAAGGGAGCTTAATTTGCTGACAGATGTGCTGCAGAGTCTTAACTAAACTGTACCCATGTTCGCCCTAGCTCTCCAAGACATAATTTATCACAAGGTGCAGGATTATACGATACTTTTCTAAGCATGTAACCTGTCAGGGCAGAGATCGTAACATGTGGGACGCACCTAACCTTGCCTTTGAGCCTTGCCAGCACTGGGAATTTTAGAGAAATAGAAGTGAGATAATGTGATGGGTTAAATAATATTTTGTAATCCAGATGTACCTGTGTAAGTATTTACTAAACATGAGATAGCAGGTAGGTAGAAGCTAGGGTTATTTCTCCAGTTGCTGATATTAATGTATTTCTGGGTTGATTATACAGGCAGATTAATAATGGTGTCTATTAAATTGAGTTGCCTTCTCTATAGCTGCATTGTCATGATGTCTTCTCAAGAAAGCTGCATTTTACTGACAAGTGCATGTCGCACTTCCATTTCTCACATTGATTCTCCATTATCTAGCACTGCATTTCCTTTATCACTTTGAAAGGAAGTTACAGAGAACTACACTGTGTCGTGATTAACACCCGAGTACAGAAACATTTTTGGCATGCTTGACTATTAATAGAACAAATGTCGTTAATTGTACTGGTCAAGTAGTCCCTGTCACTGATTAATGACTGAATGCACTCTCTGTATTTTCAAGTTCTTTCTTAGACTGAAAAAGAAGAGTGCAGAGAATCATGTACTATCTGAAAGGAGTGTTTACATTAAAGATAACTGGTGGTACAGAAAACATTTAATATCTTAGCATATACCATCTAAAATTAAACAATTTTGGTCTTGGATTTTGTGGGCAAAATTGTAACAATGTATGACTGATACAAGTCATTGTGATATGAAGTGCCTTTTGAAAGATTCAGTAAAGAGCTTCTCCTACGATTGAAGTTAATCAAACTGTAATTAAAACAACTGTGTGGCAGTCAAGAACACACTGTAACAAGTAGAAACAAAAGGATTCTATACAATGCATTTATGCTACAGCTTCTTATGCAAACCGCCCTCTTCTATAGTTCCATACAGATTAATACCATCACCTCTCTTTGAATTTTAAATTTAGAAGAAACATTCCACACGGTACCATTATTATTTTAAATTGCTTTCATTCACATTTTCAGCAGCTGCCCTCACTATGTCTTCACACAGTCCTGACAGAGTTAAGTAGTTGTATTTTTAGAGGTGCAAAGAAATGAAAACAGCAACAACAAAAACCTGAGTAAAGAGCATATGAGCCTGTGATACAAGGTATCAGGTCAATGGAAACAACACTATCTACCCAATAACATAATGGGAAATTCAATGAATGAAAGAGAATGCAAGCCGGAGCTAACAGAATTGCATGCCAGCACAGAAACAATCCAAAAAGAAAGGTACCATTCACACAGTGTACAAGATCCACATAATTCTAGTATCAGTGAAATGGGCAAAAGAAACTTAGAGGTGTTGACATTATATATATTTACAGAAAAAAATACAATGTCAATGGTATCCTCACTAAATTTGATTGAAACATTTCACCAGATCAACATTGAATCACTGCCATTCAGTGGTGAGACCTACTTTTTCAGTGATTGTTTACAAGTCTGCTGAGGAGCTTGTTTGATACACTTTAGCATTTATCTTGCTTCATGCATCTCAAATGATAGCTTTGCACAGCAATCATCACTGCATCACTACATCTCTTGGCCACTGTATAATGGTGGGTGTAATCACTTTATTGATCAGGGGGGCTGAAGCTATTGTGCACGGTATCTGTTCATGCAAGTATCTTCCAAAAATATACCAGAGCTGCTTAGAGGCAAGATGTACTGTGAGAGAATATAGCTAGTTTTCCACTGTTGAAGAATTGTTCATCTGGAAATGTATCTTCATAGAAATTCTTTTGGGGATCAAATGTGTCTTCCAGCACGTGCCTGAGCAAGGGGGTAGCGCAGAAGTTCATGTAGTAAAAGGCACATGGTGCGATTCACACTCTGCACTCTGGGACTCAGGTTAGCAGAGGTTTTCTCCCTGTTTATACTAGCAGCAAATCATAATTCTTTTTGTCTCTCCTGACGTTTACTACACTGACCAGTGAGTGGAGAGAATAAAACTGAAGTTCTGGCCAGCTCCCAGCTCCTGCTGCACAAGTGCTTTAAGTGAGGAACTCGGTCCCAGAGGTTGGTAAAACCGAGGTATCAGGCCCTTTGAATTGTCTCAAATATGAATGCAGAAAAGCTAACGCACCCACACCATTAGCCATTTCTCAGACTGAAATCCTTCTCCCCTTTCTCACCAAAGGGTCAAACCCCTTTGTACCTTCCCATGATACCTGGTGCATTTTCTGTGACTCAGCAGTGTGTGGTAATACGGGAGTCACAGAATGGCAAAGAAGCTCAAAATAAGTGTCAAAAGCTCGATAAGGATGACTCAGAGAATGAGTGTTGGCGGAAGTGGGTGGAGAAATACTGAGTTTCCACACGTTTATCAGGCTTAGTCATAATCTAGCTCCTAAGAAGCTAAACCCTGGCAAAAAATGGAAAAAATGTAGGCATGTGAAAGTGCAAATCTAGATTCTTCAAGGAAAAAAAAAATCAAACTTCATGGCACCTCTGAAGTTCAGGTAAAAAAAGCAGTAGAATAGGGGTTTTCTGAACGTCTCTCTTAAATTAAGACGGCTAATCTTTTCATGGATCTTTCCCAAGCTAAATGAAGAGAAGAAAGCTTCATTCACTTCAGACTTGATCTGAGGATGGGGAGAAACAAATGATTTGGCTTGGTATGACACAATGCAATGTTTCGCTTTGGCTTTAGCAGCGCCAAACTGGTGAATGCTGGCATCCACAAGCATCTCAGTGGAAAATTTAATTTTTACATGAATTGCATTTCACATTGAACAAAATTTCTCAGAAATCAATTTTTTTGGCCTCCCCCAAAAAAGAGAACTTTTATGACAAATTTCTTAGCATATGGATTGGTCGTCATTACCTTTATTATAGCCTTGACATTTTCAGAGTGACAAATGCCTTGTATTTTCATTGGAAAAGAAATCCAGCAGATTCTGAATGTTTTGGGGTTTTGTTTGCAGAAATAGCTTGCAGTTCAGATTCAAGGTAGGTTTGTTTATGTTTTCATTTAGACAGCCCTACACTCATAGCTCAGGCCTTTCCTGTGTAATTTCAATAATTTATCCTGTTTTCATGTAACTGATGACAGAATGCATTACACAATATAAAGGTTTTTTAAAAAGCTAAGAGTCATCAACGTGTCACAAAAGGACAGCAAGCTACATTTCGTCTTTTATTGGCCATCTGCCACCCTCTGAGTGGTAGTCAATAACGGTCTGTCAAACAATTAACACAGCTAATAAATAGTCACAAAGTAACCTAATTTGCCAACCACTAGTAGCCACCAGTTGGAAATTAATGTACTGTAGCTATTCAGTATCACACCTGACACCCAACCAGATGGAAAGGAAACATGACATAAAAGATGATGATTAATGATGAAAATGACATGCAGCGTTAGCAAGTAATTTAGATATGGAAAATACCTTTCTGCTAGCTACATGCGTGTGGCTAGTATGGATTATGCATTGTCTTAAAAGGAAACAACCCTGCAAGAACTGCTGAGATCCCGCATAAAACCGTGGCACTCCACATGTCTCTCTTATACAAGGTAAACTCTGGAAATGTTCTGGTTTACACTGAGATTCTGCTTACCCTGAGATTTTCCATTTCATCATTTTAACAAAGAGAAGAACTGTGCAGAATACTAATGAAATACCTGATATTATCAGGGTGTCTGAAATCCTGCAGCTTGTAGTGCAGAATTCTTAGGTGATTGATTTTAAGGTCTGAAAGAACCGTTATGATAACCTAATCTGGCTTCCTGAATAGTGCAGGTCATAGAATTGCACCCAGTAATTCTTTCAAGCCAATAATTTCTATTTGAGCTAAAGCATAATGTGACAATTCGGGAAATTCCACATATCACCTACGAATTCCAGATTGATTTTATGAAATTTGTGCCACAATGACTTGAATCTTTACATGCTCTACCTCATGCTGCTTATTGGAGTCCAGCTGGGGAATGGCACACACATGTCTATCTATGAATAAGTCAATTCTTAAAGACACTGTGTGGAAGAGACTTCATTTGAGGAGAAGAAAAGAATAATGTAATTGTCGATATAGCCGCTTTTCTCTAAGCTCTCTGCAGGGTTCTGAGATCTGAGAGAGTGTAATTTCCACACATCCATACAAATGGTTCAGGGATTAGTGTCAGGGCTTAAATTCAAAGATCCCACAAAATTCAGAAAAGGTGCTCAGAAATAAAAGGAAATTTGAGCAGAAAAGAAAAACAGTGGGTTCTGTTTCAGTAAAGGAGAGGTCTTTTTAATACTGGGATCAGACAAAATAGAGAAGTCCTACAAAACATATTAGAGTAAAGGAGTGCTCGTCTCTTATCTGTTTATGAACCACTTACACTTCTCTTCAATTATCCAAATACATTAGTAAACATAGAAAAAAATCAGTGGCAGTTTCAGTCTCCATGAAATGCTTTTAATTTATGTCTACCTCTTTCTGCTCCCACAGACAGCTGTGGCTTAGCACTGAAAATATTCGATGCTTTTGAAATTCATGGAAATGGCTGAGAAATTCATGGAAACTGCTCCCTCCTGTGGAGCAGCTGTTGAGTAAGGAGGCAGTTCACCCACTACCCTGGAGTACAGCTCTGTGGGCTGCAGCTCCCAAAGAGGGACAACTTCGCTTTTGAAGCAGTATGTCTTTGCATGACATACATGGGAGTGTAGTGCCATCAGGAAGCGTGAAGCCAGTTGCCTTTCTGAGAAGAGCCTATCACTTCCACTTCCAGGTAGAGAGCAAGACATAGTAGCAGGCAGCATCTAACAGCAGGCAGGTCACAGAGAAAGGAAAAAAGAAAATGCCAGTCACCTTGTTGCAGCAAAAAGATTAATTCCACTGCAAGAATTATGCAAAATCGTAAGTGTTCGCAGAGCCCTGACTGAAATGGATGGGGCAGTTCACGCCTCTCAGAGCTAGGCTTGGAGCTGTCAGAGCACAGCGTGGGAACTGCTTCTGCCTTATCCTGAGCTTAAAGGTTATTTCTGCATTGTGAAAGGCTTGAAATGTAGTGCTGTAAAATGAAAATATCAGATCCCGGAGCACAGTTTTGTGGCAGTAGTCTGGTCTTGGAATTCACGGAGACTGCCAGAAACTTCAGAGACTGCCACAGGTCTGAGAGCAGGGTTACACAGTTGCTCCCCTCAACAGCAGGGCTGGCTTACCCCCCGCCCCCTCCTTCAGGGGACTCTGGGCGCTCTCCAGTTGTGTTATGACAAACCGATTCAGGGAGCTAACTAAAAACATCCTGATTAAAGAAAAAAAATTTAAAAAAACCCAAATCCAGAGTATTTCCATCACTTAGCTCACATGCACTTCCTTGAAGAAGGGGTAGCCCCAAAACAGAACAGGGGAAAGGGAAAGCAGGAATGATCATGGCATGGTAGGCAGAGTAGCATGGAGGCACACCCTCCACTTACGTCATTTCCAGCTTAATCCTGAGTACTTGGTGTACATTTACACTGCAGAGTGATGTCGTGACAACTGCATCAACTTGCCATAATCTGGTTTGTATACTTGCCACAGCAGCAGCAAACTAACTCATTTATGTCCATACCATCTGCATTTCTTTCCACTGTGTTGGTATATTAGACTCCCTATCAATACAGTCTCCTACATACATTTCACTTAATCTTTCACATCAGTGAAGATTCTCAGGTTGCAATTGTCCTGTACTTATAATATCATTATTTTGCTTCTATACCTAAGCAAACTAGGCACATGCCACTCACTGAGCAGTCTACAAGGGATGAATACCAGAAACAGACTTTTTTTCAGTGTTTACTAAAGAATCAATTTCTCTTAGAGTTTTTTAACTAAAATGATACAGAACTGCAGGCAAAGTCCAGCACTGTATTGGGTCTGCTATCCTGAATGAAGAATATGGACATTCACCTGCATTACTGTCAAAAAAAAAAAAAAAAAAAAACACAGTAAGTTGTAACTCTGCAGGAACATTCAATGCAATAGTAAAAATCTGTAAAATAAGATATTTCTCATGGAGAAAGAACATCTTATAAGAGTGTGTGAACTGACTGCCCATTGAAACTCTGATTTTCACTAGGAGCTTCCAAAATGAATAACCTAAAAGGTAAGACTCAGTCATTAAGTAAGAACATAAAGGTGGTCATTTATATAAATTCTGTTAAAGAAATGACTCCCTGAGGACTGGGAAGTGGCTAGCTGACCCCATTATATAACAAAAGTCCTAAGTGCATCTTAAAAAAAATCTACGTCAGAAAACTTAGCATCATTTCATAGTGAAAGTCACAGAAAGCTTTTCTGAAGATCAAACAGAAGAAAACAGAGAAAAGTCTACAGAATTAAACGCAGAGAGGTCAGGCCTCAGTAACTTTTGCAGATTCTTCAAAAGCATGAATTGCCCTGGGGGTTGCAAGGACCAAATGTTCAGGTTTTCATAAGGACATTACCAAAGGCATATCTTGGGAGTACAGGTCTGAAGTGTGAAATCACAGAGCCAGAAGAATGTTAAGCAGCTGCCATTTTACCATGCTTTCCTCTAAGCTGGAAGAAGAAGTAGTTATTGCTTTCAGCAGTTTGACAAATGGCAAGAGACATGGAAATAGGAAGGAGAACTCTTCAAAACTGAAACAAATACAGGAAACGAGTATCTTAGTAGTAAATGCATGGCATGTTCTTAAGCCTTTAGAAAAATCACTGATTTCTGTTTTTAATTGCTTCTGACAGGCTATGTGATTTGGTGTAAATTTCTAAGCCCTATGGGCCCAGATCAAATGACCACAGTGATCAATATTTACCACATATAAACTCAGAGTTGGATGGAAAGAACTCTGATTTCATTCTTTTTTTTTCTGTACTGGATTGTGGCAAAAACAAATTCTTATTAAACAATAGTTTGAAACAAAACTGGATCATGTCAAGCACATAGTCTTTTTTAAATCTTAGATTGCTTTTAGTAATCTGGTCATTTTAAGTTTCAAAAGAAACAGTAATTTCAAATTGAATAATGAAACAACTAGACTGCAGAGCGTGATGTTTTAACAATTTCAAAACCATTTTTTCCAGAATAGGGAGATTTTTCTAAGTAGATTTTCTCCCATAGAGACTTTTGTTGAACTGGCACTTCGAGTTAAAAAAAATGCATTGAAGAATTCTCAATCTGCTATACACAAAAAATGATGAAAGCCTCATGATCTGGGGAGCCATCATGACATTCATTATTAGACACCAGCCTTTAACAGAGCTTTTGTTTCTAGATTTTTAGACACTTGTAAAAATAATAAGTTGAAGTGGGGATGTTTCATCAAGTACAGAAAGAGAATAAACACAACAGAAATCAGAGCAGTGCATGTCACACAACAAGATAAAACGAAGTTACTCCCCAAGAAAGACAGAAATTCAGGGAACGATTATGCATCTCATTTTGCCTTAAGCTAGCCAGAGCAATTTCGGCACACTGCTCTGCTGACCACTACCCTAGGCCACTCACTGTGCTCATGCTCCTGGGGGATTTCACAGCCAGATCAGCAGAGACAAGGGCTCACGGACAGGCACAGAGGTGGCACAGTTGGTTCTTAAAACTCAACATGTGCTGTACTCTTACTTGTACAGTAATTATGTCTTTGCTAAAAATTTTGCTGAAGTAATGGCATGATATTTGTCATGCCACAGAGAGCTACAGTCTGCCGTGAACGAAGCAGCTAGCGTGGAACAGACTGTAAAGATAAGGATTGATCTGGGAAGTGGTCTTCCACTTGTCTAGATCAGCACAACCCAATGGAGGTCAGAAGAGTCTAGGGAGTAAAAATACGCTTTCTGAATTCTAAACAGTGTTTTTCAATGCTATAATTCACCAGTGGAAACACAAAGAGAGAAAATTTCAGATAATGATGTGTTTAATGGGACTATTTAAATATCAGAATATAACAGACCATTGAAACAAGGAAAAAATTGTCTATATGCTCATATTTATGTATCAAATGTTTCCAGTGTAAATACTTTTCCTGATAGAAAGAAGTGTAGAAAACATTTGGAGAATGATTTTCAAGGTGCTTACAGTTTGTGTAGCATCAGTTTAAAAGATCTCAGTGGGTGATCTCTCACCCTTTTTCCTAAGAGAAATAAAATAAAGCTTGTAAAGTAAAACTTGCGAGAAAGTCACTGGGAAGCGGGAATGTGTAAGAAAGCTGCATAGGTAAGTCTACTGGAGTGGCCCAGGAGCATTGCTGCCTCAGCACTGACCTGAGCTCATTTAAAGTCCGGGGAGTTTTATTGCTTTCACCAGTACCAGCTCTATGCCTTTGTCACTTTGATTAATACACAAATGTGAGCAAGTGAGGAGCTTATTTTCAGAACTCAAATTCATGCCCTTGCTTTATTCATATAAAGGGTCATATTGCATCCCATCTACTACAGAGTGCAAGTGCCAGGAACTGGAAATCACCTGGTGGACAGTGCAGATGAAAAGTAGGCAGCTTTTACTGATGAACATTGAGCTTCCTCTTTGTACGCTATTTCTTCAGTGGCATAGGTATACGGCCAACACATGAGTGTAAGAGGAGAAATCCAAATAATAGGAAGCTAGGAAGAATGGTGATGCCTACATTCCTTGGCTTGTGAGGGCCTATAAGATATTAAGAAACACGTATAACGAAAGCAACCCTATCAGATTTATCTCAGGCTACTGAGCTCATATCAGAGTAAAGACATGGCAGGATTTCATTGCTATTAAATGTAGCATGCTGAACCTCAGAGGAAGTGGAGGAAGAGATGTTGGCCACAAGAAAGTTTTTTTTTTACATACAGGACTTTCGGGCTCCATCGAGGCCCCTCTTTTTTTTTTCTGCAGTCATGGCCTGGGTTCTTGGGCCTCTTGTTTATGTCTAAAAATGGCCTTTCCAAAATAGCTGCTAAAAGTAAGGCCAAAATCTTGATTTAATCTGTGAGAAATTCAGTGCATGACATGGCCCTGACCCATACAGTTTGACTTACAGTTTTCCTTTCCTGTGAGCATCAATACTTCCCATCTTTTCCCTTTGGACTTTTCATGTCTATATGCAAAGGCAGCTGCTATTTTTTGATTGCTAGCACACACATTTCTCGGGGAAAAGCTAGCAGAGTAGCTGACAGTTATTAAGATCTGTTGTCAGCTCAGGCTCCATCTCTGCATGGGCATTACAGGACTATAGCATCCCTGATCTGTGGGACAATGGGCCATTTCTGTGGCCATGCTCTCTGGATGCTCTGTACATGGTAGCCAGAGACAGGGGTAACTTATACATTACACTTCTATCTTCAAAACTTCATTCCTACAGGCGCAGATCTTTTTTACCAGTACCTGTCTCTTAAATTCAGCCAGCAGCCGGCAGGTTTGCCATGCTGTTCTAGAAATGACTAGAGGCAGATGGAAGGGGGCACAGAGTTGCCCTCATTTTCCATCTGGCATACTCTACTTTTAGCTCCACAGTTACTTGGGAGGGTTTTAAGTCTACTGGCTAGCGCTGTGTGGTTTGACTGATACTGCCCCCAATGTCGCAGTGCATCATGTATTGCAGGCAGCAGAACTCAGAAGCTTTCCAGACCTTCCATAGATATTTTTATATTAAAATAAAAGCAGACGATGTATTAAAGACTGCTGTGCAAACTCTATTTATGCAGCATATTAAAAGTTATTGGAATTTTTGGTAGCATTAATAAAATATATTTAAATACATTTGATTGTGGTGCAATATAAGACAATAAAAACAAAATCTTCTCAGAAGGAAATTTTTACAGAAAAACTCTTTTTGGGGCTGTAAAAATGCAGACCTACTGTGTTAGAGCATCCCATAAGCAAAGAGCTCAGCCAAATTAGACATATGGAATTCTGATTAAATATTTTACAAATATTCCCAACAAATAAAAGTTTATAATAACATGGAGGAACATATAGCCAGCATTTAGTGAACTAAGGCAACTTGAAATGTTCAGTTTTATTTTAGTATTATAACCCTGTAGTACATTTACTTACGTCAACGGGAGTGCTTCATTTGAGCAGACTCTCAATGAGTACACATGTAGACTTATTATTTATTTACCCCTTATAACTTATTTACTCCTTTGTAACCTCACTTATTTGGAAAAAAAAAACTTTAATATGCTTCTACTGATTTGTGCTAGCTGAGAATAGATCCTTATTAAGGGCAAACAGTGATAAAGCATACAAGCTTATGTATTTTCTCATGGTCTAATGGAAATATAGACTATGAGATTACAGGAAATAATATAAACATCTGAACATGCATGGAAGTGGCGTTCCTTTAGGAGCAATCCCTATGATACTTCATTATAAAGTAATTCAGAATTCAGGACCTGAAAGGAATATAAATGAAGTGGGAAAAACGAAGGCTGGCGACCATTAAATATGTAAAAACCTTTTGAAAGGACCCCAGCAAACCATTCTGTCCCCTCCAAAACCCTCCTCAGATGTTGTAAACTAGTTGTAAACTCCTGAGATGTTTATGAACAAGACTGTATGATATGACTGAGTATGCTAGCAGGCAACTTGATCTGATAACTCAGGAAGGCCTTCCCAGTCTTGTGACCTATGTTACTATCTTCATTGATTATCTATAGCTAGTAATAGGTTTAAAATCCCACATTTTAAATTTTTATTACCACAAGACTTGACACATGTGGGACGTGTATTGAATTCCTTTAAAACTAACTAACAGGCAAAATTCTTTGAAGAAATGTATGGACTGGACTGAAATATTATTCTGCTTATGTGAGAGTTGAGAAGACTGTGTACGCTATTCTGTGTTTTTCCCACTGCAATAATTGTTCGAAACCTAGTCAATACTCTAAGTGCCATATAAAAAGCAGAACATTTGCAATGCTTGGATCCAAAGTTTGATTTGAATTTAAGCATCCTCCTTAAGACTCAGAGTCATATGAAATTTAGGTTCATGATCCATCTTCACTGGGAGGTTGGGTTTTTTTTGTATTCATCTATTTGTGCTATTTTCATCTCTGCATATAAAATAAGTTCAGGCTAGTATCATCTCACTGATTTAACACACTTTAAGATTTCGTTTAGCTCAGATCCTTTTAAGCATCACTGTGTTAGAACAACACAGCATAGCATGAAAGCAGATAGAAATACATGCACAGATTCAAGTGCCCATTTGCAGGATCTCACAGTAGCACATTTCCTACCATTTAATAAAGACTATGATTTCTTTTTTGTCCCTGGCAAGCATATTTGTCACTCTGTCCTTCCAGTCACAACAGTGCTGCTGGGGGAGACACAGCCCTGACCTGGACAGAGGGCACCAAACATGCCGTACAGTGCATTTATGATAGGTAACAGCAAGAACCAGCTATGGCCAGGTGAATGCTCCCCTCCTTTTCCCCAGAGTAACTCCTTGACTGTTTGTCACCTCTGAAATATCATAAGTTTCTCAGAAGCCCTACTTGGTTTTGAAGAAAAAGTAGGTTTGTCTCCACGCATTCTCCAACTCAATGTCACCTTTTATTGGTATTGGATAAACCTTGTTTCTCAATGGTTGTGTTTAATTTAGAAACAATGTGTTAGGCTTGTTTCTAAACAACAACAAAAACAAGTTTTGACTTAGAGAACTTCAAAATGCTGAAGTGTGAAATTATGCTCTCAGCTAAAACATGAACTTTAAAATCTTCCAAAATATGCATGGCATTTTAGTCAAACAGATTCACCTGAGACTTGTATAGAAGATCCTACTCTTCCCTAGATAAAGCAGGAAGGATAGCACCTGTTTCTTATAAAGGCATCTTTTTGCCATTGAAATAATTACTTCACTTTTAATGCAATGAGTTGCAAAATTGGGGTTTTTTTTGTCCTAATCGCATAATACTGCTAAGATTGCAGGAAGAGTTATGTTAAAGTTCAAGAGCAAATCAAGCTTTTAATGTAATAATGCCTATGTTTGATTCTTACTAGCAATTGTTGATCTAAGTTCAGAAACAGCAATGAAATTTTAAAAGGCAACAAACTGAATATGTACACACGATGGTGTGGAAACTCATTAACAACACACCTGTTCATGACATCGCTCCAAAATGCTTTCATAAAAAGGAAGATACTGTTTGAAAATAATTATTTGCCCTTATATAAAATTTAAAATTTGAGAATTCACAATTCCTTAAAATTGCCTATTTCTATCCTTAAAAACTCTTTGAGCACATTAAACACATGAGGTTGCTGATGATACATGGAAACAAAGGCCAAAATTTCATGCTTTTAATTGTGGGCTACCTAGTTTAAGGACCTATTTTTCTGTTTGTTTTTTTTGGTGTGTGTGAAACTGTGGGACTCTAGACCTTCTAAAAAATTCAGCGTGACATTTTTCAGAAGAATATGCAAATATTCTCTGAGTGGGAACAGTTCTTAAATATCTCCAGGAAGAAACTCCTAATTGTACATAGCCATAGACAGATTCATTACACAGTGAAGCCAGTTAGATGCTTCACATTCATTTCTGTGAGCCTTTGGTCCAGATCTTGGTGCTTGGCACTGTAGCTGAATTTTCCTTCAAAAGACCCCATAGCACATTGCAGTCATCAGCGAAGGAGCTTTGGCAGTTCTTTTGGGGATAGGAAAGATTTACTCCGATTTTATTTTTGCTTTTGTTCAGGATGTGTGAGAAATCAATCACAGATATGAGGTCTCCTAAATGCATCTTATACTTTTATCACAAGACCATCCATTACTACATATAGTGATTTGTGAACAATGGCTAACATTTGAATTCAGGTCATTCTAGAGTAGCTTGATTCCCATGTGCAGGTGCTTTTAGAATGATAATACCCATTTCAAACAGTCCATCTAAGTGAATTAGAAGGTCTGCAGGTTTCAGGGCAGAAGAGTCAGGCAGAGGTAGGAAAACTCCCCACACAACAGTGATAGATGTCATGCAGCCAGGGCAGAAATGATCCACCGTGCTGTAGCAAAGCATGAGGCACAGCTGTACATGATTGCACACTGAACACTCATGGATAAGGATAAATAATCCTTGAGTATATCTGAAGACTGAGGCAAATGGTGTCAGATGATGACTGCTAGATGCACAAGAAAGTGAAAAGAAATTGAACTCTGTTAGATGATCATTTCTAATGTACATAAGCGATGCTAGGAGATAGATGGTTGGATGTTACAGCAGTGAAGAAGGATGATTTCAGGCACTATTGCTGACTGGAAGTGAAGAGATCCAAGCCGAACAATGTCAGACAACTACTGCTGAGTGGAGGTTTGGTGAATGAAGATGAACAACGTCAGAGGAAAACTGCTGAGGAAATGCAAGTCAAACAAAGATAAATAACATCAAAGGATTATTACAGAAACTATATAGGTGAATGAAGATGAATAAAGTCAGTCAACTGCCAAACAGATATTAGACAAAGCTGAATATAACAAGATAAGAAAGATACACAGCAAAAGTGATGCAAGTATAAAAGATTCCTTTAAAATGGTAACGAAAAGAACAACTAGTCTTCTCTCCCTACAAACAGAATTTTACTTTCTTTCCCCTACATTTTCTGTACAGATTTCTACTTTGCTCCTAAATCTGCTCATCTTTATAATTTTCTTTCTCACTTGCTCCATTGCCCTCAGATATTTATGTATTGCTATGTTTGGCCTGAAAAAGATGAGTAGTTGGGGTCTAGATTGCTAGTATAGTAGTGTCACTCTTAAAATCATTACGTAAGGAAATTGCACTGATGCGACTGAGAATGGAATTTGGCACAAATCTCTTTGGATAGAAGTTATAAGCATCAGAAGATTCTTGAAGAATGAGAAATGACAAATAGTGACACCTTCTGAGAGGGAAAAATAGAAGATAATTAGTATAATTAGAGAAGACTCCAAAATAACTTAGTGGAATCACATGGCCAAACACTAAGATTAGAATTACCAATCCCTTCCAATTGTCAGGACAATTACGGATCTACTTGCAGGTTCTCAGGGGATAAAAGAAAATCTCACATCCTCAGGAAAGAGAGGAATTAGACAGTAGTTTATGTGAATTACACAATAAATAGCCAAGCACATAATGACGAATAGATTGCATCTCTATTATAAAATGGAATAAATGATAAATAGAAGCCTAGTTAGTAATGTTTCCTCAATACAGAAGCATCCTTCCTAATTAACTGTATTATCACTGTCTTCTCCCTCTTTACATAATACACAATTGCCAGGGTAGTTTCAGTGATGAACCTGGGATTATTTATGAGTTAATTTACTGCTTAGCATGAGGACTAGTGTGTGCTTGTATCTGTGTGATCAGAATATGGATCAAACTATATAGTTCTATGCTGTAATTAGTGAACATTAATGCACTATGATTAGATCATTAGTGTTCTATAGGATGTGAAATGACAGATTATAAAAAGTATGTTAAAATTTGTACCACTTTCAGGACTGTTCTGTTAAAGTTAGGCAATTTATTGGGAAATTTATGGAAAAAATATGGTTTTTTTGCTATGTATTTATTAAGTTGTGACCAAGGTAAAATGTCCAAAATGTGTGTGTAGTAATGGGAGTTGTTACCTCTGGGCATAAGCTTATGGGGCAGGATAGTTTGCTGATCGACCTTCTACAGTTTAATATTATGTCGAAAAATCTTACTCTCCTTCTAATTTAATGATGTATGTTCATTATATTCTACCAGTGCTGGAGACATGAAACACTAAGATTCATCTAGTCTAAACGCATACCATTTTCTACCGGGTTTACAGTCAATAAGAAATATCAGGTTCCAAATTTTAGGCTTTAGATTTTAGAATTTAGACTGAATTAATCTAGGCTAACCAGTCTAGGTAAATAAGATAGGACACGCAGTTCCACTGTGCAGACAGAAAACTGAAACCAGAAATAGATGTATTAATCATGTATGGGCAAGAGGAAATATCCATAATGCTAATGTCAGAATTTGTCAACAATACAAGGTCAACACAGGAAATGGTTCAATTATATATAATCAGATGCCATATATTGCACTCTTCTTCTTAACTGCAACAACCAAAAAAAAAGTCTCTAAATGACATATAAAATAAGTGAGGGTTCTCATTGGCTGCCCAAACGAGCAACTTTTGGCTCTCCATGGTAATTTATTTCATCTGTTATTTAAGGAAGAGCTCTCAATTACAAGGTCTCTCAGCACAGCATTCTGTTCTAACAGTAAGTACATGGCTTAATTTAGAGATTTTTTGGGACAGAAGAGCTTATTATCATCATCTAATCTGACCTTTCATTGAACAAGGGCAAACACTTCCACCTGAAAAAAAGAACATGGTTTTCACTGTTTTAGATCATCATGACTGTGTTTCAGTCTGGTTTTGAGTGATCAGTATGTGCTACAGGAAAAGAGTTCAAAGAATGGAAGTTGGGAAGTGATAAAAAGAGGCCATAAGGCTTGTGTGACTGGGGTAACGCTGTGAATGAAGGATAATAGAATATGAGGTGAAAACTAGGTGGGGCCTAGTTTTGCCTTAGCAATAGAAACTTGTTGAGATAATCATAAGAAGACCGAGAGCATCCCTTGAAATTAAAGCTTTAAGTTTTCCAGAAAAGATCAAATGCTGCCCCTCATAATAGATGCCCAGATTCAAAGACTTCAAACAGGAGGTCATATTAATATGAAAGAGATCTTGCGATGTAGGTAATCTGGATGCAAAGGTTTTATTTTACCTTCATTCCAAAACTACTTCTTAGACTCTATTTTAAATCTCTATCATCAGTGCAGAATGCACGTTTACGCTACAAATTCCATGACTATTTGGACTGAAATAAACATCCCAAATTCTCTTCCCAACAAAAAGTAGAAACTTCAGACACGGCTGCCCCTCTCCCCATTCCCTGTTTTTTATCAGGATTACTCAAAAGGGATACATATGCACACATGCAAACGGAGAGAAGAAAATCTTTAATCTTGGCCTAATCAAAAGGAGTCATCCTTGTCAAGGCTGTCTTTCAGTTTCTCATTGTTACAGTATTTATCTCTTAAGGACTTTCCCTCTCCCTTCCCACCACAGCTGAAGTCTATGAAAGATGGACTTTTGAACTTGTTTCATAAAAAAATAAAGAAGCTTAAGATATTCTGGGCTTCACTAAAGGGAGGACAAGATATTTGTCTCAGTGTGCAACATGATCTCCCCAGAGTGAGTCTTAGCAATGTTTCCGTCCTGAACAAAATACAGAAAGCAAAAGAAAACAGGACAAGAATCAAGACTCAGTGTGGTTGAAATAAGATGGATGAAAATCTATTAAAATGAAAATCTCTTTTGGAGTTTCACTGAATTCATACCAATGAAAAAGAGTTTGCAACTGGGCCCACAAAAGCTATTTTGTCCATATCCTTGTCTTCCTACAGTGAAGATTCTTAAAAAGCAAAGAAAAAAAAACACCACCAAAACCCAACAATAGTAAAATTTGACCTTCATTGAGCTCAGAGATGGTGTTTAAAAAAAAAAAAGATTCACAGGTAAAGAACATTGCATGACACACATGTGAACACCAAAAATATCTACAGCAACCAAACTTCCAATCACCAACATCAAGAGAGAATCTGATAGTGTTAGGAAAGCAAATGTATATAGCAAATTCTGTAGCTGCAAGAAGGGAGCTGTTACATTCAGTAAGTCCAAGTTTTATCACCTATCTTACAAGGTTATCATGAGACAAAAATACAAATAATTGTAGCTGTTATTATGGAAAGGGGGATGGCATTTGTTACACAAAGATGGGAAGAGAATGGGTGATTTCAGACAGAACTGATCATCAGTTATACAAAGACTGTTATCTTTTGGTCTTAAAGAAAACTCTACCTAAGTGGTAAACTGTAACAGTCACCACATCTAGCAACCGCAAGGATACATAACTGTATATACTCAGGCAAATATATTATGCTCACATCATTTTTTTTTTCTGCTGTTGATTCTGAAAAGGCATCTCAGTGAGATGGCTACGAGGACCCCATGGTTACTAAACAAAACTTAAAGACTTATTTAATACAGTAGACAAAAATAGACAGGAGTACACAACTGCTTTGCAGAATTTAGGTCTAAAGATTCTTGTTGAAATAGTGTGGCTGAATACGCTGGAATGGTGATTTTTATGGGAAATCAGATAAAAACTGTTCTCTACAGAATAAAGTGTCTGAAATGTGCACTACAGAAGGATATGGAAATAATGTTTGGGTTTCCCACCTTTTAAAAAATATTCTCCCTACATAGAAATCGCAAGACCACTTATCTCAGCAGTGATTTCCATAGGGACATTTTTTTTTAAACCCTTCCATAACTTTCCATCAAACTCTAATGTAGTGCCTTGTTCACAGTAGTATGCAAGTAACTGTCACACTCAAGATGAGTTTCAAAGCAAATTCATCACAGGAATAATTTGCTAATATTAATTAAAGATAGCTAAAGGTAGAAAAAGAATCCATGCTGCTTGCCATTCTGTCTGATGAGGCAGCATCATAAAAGACTACAGGTACATGCTTTTTTTACCAGTTTGAAGAGAATGACCTAGTAACTCATCAATAGATTTTTTTAAGTGACCTTTTCAGGCTGAATTTTAGCTAGAAGGCATCTTCTTTGTATCATGTATGCCTCAAAGATCAATGTTAAAAGATTATGGAATTTCTGCACACAGTTCTTTGATATTTGCTTACCTTCCTTCCAAATCTTTCTTCCCTCCAAAGTTTACCTTAAGCTAAGAGTCAGATTAGTCTTAGTGAATGATTCCACAGAACAGGTCTTCAGATCCATAATATATCTGTCTCAGCGGGATTTTGTATTAGTTCTTTGCTGCAGAGGCTAAAAACCTAATGATCTAGTTTTCCAGCTTGGGTTTCTACAGCCATGAACCTAGAACTTTACTTAAGCAACTAAATATCTGTAGTAGACTCTAAGGGACTGTCCCTGCATCACTAAAAGATAGACCTACAATTAATATCAGTGGGTCCCAAATCAAGTTGATACTTCCTATCCAGTAAAGTATCTAAATACAGAGTTAACGTCTTGACTTTATCAATTAAATCAGCTACTAAGCAAATATCACACTAAAAAAGTGCATCTGTAGGGTTTCATATGAATAAAGAAATTAATAAAAACAAATATTTACACACAACCTGAATATTCCTTCAAGGCGCTGCTGGTGAAGATTTCTCAATAATATGTATTGAGAAAGTGTTAGGATAACTGATTACTCTTTTAGCTGATTTTTGATTTTCACAAGGTTAGACAGGCTGCAGATCAATGTGTCTGGTATCAAATACTTGTATGAGGGGCACACCGGGTCTACAGAAATCTACTGAGATCCACGGAATGACTCATTTTCAGATAAGAAGGTCCCAGTCCATGTATCAGTAATTGGGAAGGACTGCCTTATTTTCTGTAGACACTTCTACAGAATGCCTATGGCATAAATGGGTAAGGAGCGCAGGCAGTCTGTAGGGCCACTCACACATCGGCTTTGCGGAGAACTGCAGCAGACACAAGACTCTGCCATGCAACAGTAGCAGGATCAATATATATGGTCTCACCAATGCAAAGTGAAACTGTATCTGCTCTGCTACCACAGCCTTTTCTGCACTGGTGGAAGAGGGAGCAGGATTTATTTCTTTATATCCTATCCATCCTAAAAGGATTCACTAATATGTCACAAGGGAAATAGGGGATAAAGAGTATTTGTAGCCATTCTTCCTCACCATTTGTTAACTGTAGAATATGATTAACAGATTACATGACAGCCCCATATGAGTATTTCTTTTCATTCAAAATAGTTGAGTTTGGAATAGATGTATTTTTTTATTGTATATAAGGTTTTCTTTTGAACAAAGATGTAACTGAAGGATGTTTGATAAAATTACATATTGTCTTGTTAGTGTTCTAATTTCTTTGTTTGTAGGCTGCACTATAATGGTAGTTTCAGCCTTGCACCATCTTTATTTGCCTTGTGCTCCATTGTTTGCTTCTGTTTCATATTTTTACTAAGCACTTCAGAGAAGATTTTCATGCATTGAGGATAAGACCTTGAGATTTTGCTTTTGTCTGTTTAGATATAATTTTTAATTATTGTTTAACTTTGCTATAGCTACTTTTATATTGCAGGTATAGCAAACATAGCTGTCCTTGTCTTCCTCTCTTTATATGAGATTTAACAGCTAGTAAATCAACTGACATTAAAATGACTCTGTGGAATGTGCAGAGGTTTAAATGAACCAGTGAAGGCATAATGCACCTGATAATCTGAAAACAAGTAATGAAATTTGGAATGATTTTATTTGGAAAGACATCTAGAGGTCAAGGATATTTCAAGTTCTGAAGGGCTAAGTGGTATGTTCTTTCATGTTGAAATGCAATTAAAAAAAAAAGAGGCCTTTGTAATTTTAACTGTTAAGATCCAATACATTGACTCTTTGTGCAATGCAGAAATGAAAGGAGAAGAGATGTCTGTTTATGTTACATTATATAGCCCCAGTGGTATGAACAGGCTCAGTTCAGCACAATACAAATCTCTTTGAAGAGTGTGCAATCCTTGTGGCAGCACCACACTTCCCTGCTGAGAAGGAAATAAAAAGCTGATGACCAAGAAACCTTCGGGGTTCTTAAGCTTTTCCTTATGATCTCAGGGCAATATTGTGAAGGAAGCATCACTGTCATGTCTTTGTTTAAGAGTGTAGTAGGTGAGAGGATGAGAAGAGTGGCTTGTTGATTTTCTGTGCAAAGTGTTTATGATTCAAACCATGCCATGCTGCATCGTCTGCTTTGTCTAGTAAGGAGGTCAATAGCATCCTCTCATCAGCTGTGCTGAATGCTCTAGAAAGGACTGACATTTGTAAGAACTGATTTTTACCCAGCACTTGTCAACCTTTCTAAAACAAAGGATCATCAAACCTTTTTAAAAATAGTTCATGGGTTATTTCAAATTGGAGTTGTTCTGTGCAAGCGCAACACAGGAACCAGGAGCTGATAGCAATGTTTGTGCTGTATGTGTGCTTTTGGGGAGCACTTCATGAACCACAGGTTGTGAAATACTACTTCAGATCCCTTGGTTCAGCACCATATGGTATTTAGGGAGTGGAACTGGACTGAACTCCTTTTATACAGTCAGTTTGCAACCTGGGAGCATCTATCCAGTACGTTCCACACGGGAACACAGGAACAAACCACTATGTTTGTAGTGCAGGTAATTGGAAAACCAAAACTAACCAAACAAAGAAACAAAAAACCCTAAGATTCACTGCAAACTGTTCTTATTGGTTAGCTTTTTATACTTCATGGCTCTGTAGGAACCAGATACAACTTCAAGCAATTTTTGTTTGCTGTCTTCTTTGAAATAGTCATCATTAATAGTTTACATCCAAATCCCAGCATACATCAACATCCTCTACTTGCCAGTAGAAGCTCCATTTTGCATTATATTTTTGACTGAAATTTACAAATATCCATCTGTTAACTCATTTCATTTATTCATTATTTGTCACTTCCCCTCATCCTACTTATCTGCATGTGGACTCAAAGAAGAGAATTTTGCAGCTTGGAACTGGAAGGATTTTGGATATGAATTTGGAAGCCTTTACCCACAGCTGAGTGTCATTAACTAAGAAATCTACCATTTAATAGATGCCTATTACAACTAAAATCTAAAACCTTTTATTTTCCCAGGAAAATACTTTCCTTTTTTTCTCCCCCATCTTTTCCATTTATTCCATGAAGTCCTGAAACGTATTTTTATGTAGATTAATATTCCTTTCATGTTTATTTCCTGTCACACCAATGTTTGTTTTCTTCACTTTGCTGAAGTACTTTGAGCCTAAGCTGATTAGAATCAATCCAACTTTTGTCTTGCAGTTATACAGACATTTATTAAATGGTAAAAATTAGATGATCAATGAAGAAATGGTAGTAGGAGTCAAAGCAAACCATGACAACCTTTGCAGCTCTTTACAGTGCGATTTTGAAATTAGTTTTTTAAAAAGACCTTTATAAAATCTTTCATGAACAAACAATTCAGATAACATTTGTTGGCAGAAGAATTTGAGAGAAGCAGAAAACTAAATGAGCTATCTCAATCTGGATCCAGTTTTCATAAATGGTCAGCTAGCCTAAAAAGCCAGCAGAAAAATTAACTCTGTTCTCCAAGACAAATTCCAGATAGCAAATCAAACTGGATTCAGGTTGGGCTCATGAAAACTTGTCAGAACTTTTCCTTTTCAACTCATTCAACAGCACATACTATATAACTTCTAAAGAACAAAACCCAAGATTTCCCTTTTCCCTTTCTTTTAATACAAACATACACACAGGCATATGCCACCCCATCTAGATTTTGACTTCTAGCTGTCACCAGAACCAAAAGCTTTTATGCAGATCAACTTAGTAGCTCAAAAATGGAAAGGTAAATTTCACTAACAAGAAAAAATACAAAATAAAAATAAAAATAAAAATAAAAACCAAAAGGACCAAAGACAGGTATTAAGCTGTATTGTTAACTGCAAAACAATTAAACTCTGGGATCGGTTTACAAAGAGGTTGGCCCAGCCCATAATGAGTCAGGGCTATTGAATCTATTAGATAAACAGCATCTATAGGAAGACAAAGAACTAGAAAGAGTTGTAATGAAACCTAAAGGAATGGTATTTCATAATCTCTGCATTGATATTATGCATTATAGTGTCTCCCTAACTCCAGGAGACCATAACTTCAAAATACTTCATAGCACTGTTAGGCAGCTGTGTAGCACTCAAACTGAAACACAAAAACTCATGCTGAAACAGTGGAATTAACCGAAGAGAATACAAATTAGCTAACGGATTTATTTCTCACACTGACATAATAAACAAATATTGATGGTTTCCTGTGGTGTAATACATCCTTATTCACTGCTTCACAACTCACTCGGAGCTTCATCATTTTCTCTTCACTACTTCTAAATGGGTGATTTGTCCCATACTTCTCGAAATATTAGTCTGTTTACAGTCTTCAGATAGCTAACAGATTGTGCATCATTAAAGTAACAATGTGGAGACTTGCAATGGTGGATTGTTATGCTATTCACCTTTATTTGCTTTTTTATGCATCAGAGTTTTAAAGAAGAGAATAAAACAAACTGCATCAGCTTTGTAGCTAACAGAAACATTTTGACTATAGATCTTTATAATGTCTTCTGAGTAACTTTGCCATCTCCAAATGCTTCCTACCTTTTGAAAATTATGTATTGTTTGGTGCATAAACCAGAATGAAAGCGCAGATCTGTAAGGCCTGTAAAGGCCCTTAGCTCCAGCCTGGCATATAAACCCACATAACTTGGCACAGTGAGAAACCAAGTCGGAAATTTCAAATGAATGAAGCCCAATTCAAATGCAGCAAAACCCAAACACCCCTCAAGTTTGATGCATTCACAATTCAGATTAAAATACTGAGGCTTTCTCCTGCCTCTAGCAGATACCCTAGCTCTAGCTCCATACTTCTCAAAGGCAAATATGAAGACTAATCACTGCAGTAACTCTGACTGAAAAAGGTATGTACAATAAACATTATTTCTAGTCCTTTTCTTTACTCTCAGAATGAGAAATACTCTCAAGCATTAAGTATGTAATACTTATTTTTCATAATGGGAAAAATCCCAAATATTGAAAAATGTAGTAAGTATCTTAGTGGAATTTAGAGATGAAAGTGCTGCACATCTAAATTGATAGAGCTTCACTATGAACTTTCACAATTCCCATGGATAAAATCCTGCCTTTAAGTGCCAGAGTGGTCACAGTCCAACGCTGGACTTGCAAAATCCCATAGAAATTAAAACATTCCAAGTCAAGATTTAGAAGCACTGCAAAATAAGTTTGGGGATTTAATACTAATTCTGAGATTTAAAAAAAACTCCTATAGGATATAGTATTGTTAAAGTTTGAACAAATAAAAAGCCGTAATGCTAGCTGCTTTCTGTGCAGGCAAAATGTTGTTCAGGTAGTACAAGTTTCATGGATTTTGACTAAAATCATTTAACAGACCTCATTCCATTTTTTTCTACCTTATTGTGCAGAATTTCTTCCAGATTTATGACTAAATTTCTTAACATTAATATGCAAAAAAATCACTTCATAAAGACCTGATTAGATTTGTAAATTCAGGATCAAACCCCATATGTATATATGTATGTGTGTGTGTATGTATGTATGTATGTATATCAAAAGACTTGCAAATTGTTCCTGTTGAGACTCAGAGGTTTACTAAATGAGTTAAATACTTCAGAAAGCTTTTCTCCACCCTCTCAATACTTAAGACATGAGACATTGTGCCTATTACATTATCTTGTGCTGTATTCTACTAGATCTGTTTAGCTATTCTATAAAAGATTAATCAAAGGGCTGCCAGAAGGAGTCATTTGCTTTTTGGGCACTTTTGGAAACAATATGTTAGAAAGTGTAATTCACAGTTTGTGTTAAATGAAGAAAAATGAGCAAAATAGTGGAGAGTAAAAATATATTGCAGTGGATTTTTGATCTTAGAAAAAGAAACATTTTAATTAAAAGTCTCTCATTTTGTACTTAAATCTCTAATTTTGCATGAATGATCACTGGCATGAAATGAAATATATCAGTAACACCACGCAGATCACACTGTATGCAAGTTTTAGGCACACATTTGCCTTTTTCACTTTTACTGAAGAAACAGTCCAACTGTTGCTCGCCACCCAACAGAGGGTGGAATGGCTGAGTTGAAGAAACAGGTTCCATAAAACCTGCCACAGGGTTCATTTGCGACATTCTACTTTGCTTCAAGGGTTGAATGATTTGGTTCACTGAAAAAGTTGGAATTAGGGGTAGAATCTTTCTGTTATCATTCACCAGCAAGAACACATTCACTCCAGTATCTCTGTCCTAGCAAGAATCCCAAAGCAGAATTGTGTTTTCTTCTTCTCTTACTGTAGGTTGTGATATATCTGGGATTTCCAAATGGATTTCCTGATAGACCTGAGAAAAACAAGTCTCCTGGATGGAGGGATGGGAAGGAAACCAACATGGGGTGCTCAGTGTTTTCTAACGTGAAGACTTGCTGCCAAAAACATAATTTAATCAAATGAAAGCTGGTGAGCTATTTTTGTTAATGGTATTAATAGTCTTAACAGAAAAAGAGAAAAAAAAGACTAAAACTTCTCCCCACTCCTAGCTAAAACAGCCACTAGAAATTGAAAAGCCTCCGTGTATTCTCCTGCTGTGGTACAATGTTGCCTATTGGGCTGTGTTTCCCCCTTGGACAGGGGCTGCTGGACCCAGACATCAAACTTCAGAACACATTTCTGCTGCAGGAGCTCTGACTCTCTGGCAGACATCTCTGACAATTGCATTGGCAGCTTTCACACTGCCTCTGGGCCTGCTGATGGGTTTGGTGGCTGGACAGCATTGCTCTCCTGGATGCCTTTTTTATTTTTTTTTAGAGGAATATTCCAGTTTCAATCCACTTGTGACTCAGCCTAAAGCCTTGCTGATATCTCTAATCTCTGTGGAGGCTGTGCTGTAGTAATCCACATCTCCATGTTCAGCTCAGGCAGAAATCTGCTCTAAAGACTTTGAGTCACACATAACATTGAATGCTTTTCATATAATCTGCTCAGTGGCTTTCTGGCCACTCATTGACCTGAGGATCATTCACAGTGCAGTCTGCTGACCTGACTGAGCCTTCTTTCTGAATGTTCAGACTCTCATCTGTATGAAACCAAACATTTTACAAAGCACTGATAAGATCTGTTTCTTGGAGAACAGGGCCTGTGTGTCTGAGGAAGACAATTTTATCTTCATGAACATCGTAAGCAGGTAAATCTGCTTACACTAAGTACATCTGTCCCTAAAACATGCAAAAGCAATCATTTAGGACACTGCAGTTGTATTTGCAAGAAAGTACAATAGCCTGAGGGGTCTGCTAAGCAATCAAAAAGGTCATTATTTTTGACATTAGTCATACTTCACAGTTAACACATTATTGTCTGAAAAGGCAGTGTTCTGGAGCTATCATTTCAGATTATCTGAAGCCTGGACAACCTACATCAGCTTCTACCAAGCTGCATTTTTCATTTTGTTTTCAGAAAGATAAAACTACAATAGAATGGAACAGAAATTTGAAAATAGCTTACATTTATAGCAACGCATGTGGCTGGATGCTCCTATCATACAAAAAAACACATTAGTAAATTTAACTGGATTGCTAAGAGCCCCTAAAACATCCATTAGCATATATTCATGCCTGCTTATTGTATGAGAACCTTCTGCTCCCTCCAAGTATTTTTGTCATAGGATTTCTTCACAGTCTTGTTGGTTGATATTCATGTTGCATAATCAGTTGCAACAGATTTATTTCTACAACTGCTGTGTATCACTGAGGGAGCACAGGCCATATCCACCTCTATCTGAACCAGCAATCAGTAAACTTTAGTTGATGCTTTCAGAACTTCCAGCCCAGCATTTGCTTTCGTCTATGTTCCAACAAACTATGCACAAGATGCAAAGGGAAGTTGGTAAATTGTGTTAAACAGAATGTGAACATATTCTTCAAGCCTTTCCTCAGTCTTTTTTGTATTCTGCAGGAAAGCCAATCAGTTCTCAGAATTGCTGATAACATGAAACTCCTGTGTGATCAAGTTCTTTTCTATTTCACTGAATTATTTCAAGTGGATATTCCTCTGTGTGCTTTTGCATTTCTGCACAGTTGTAGCTTTCAGGTTTTTCCATACAGTATTGCAAAACATAATAATCCTATTTCTCCCCATCCTCTGTAACGAAATCTGTTCTTTTTTTAAAATAATTTTTTCTTGATTATTTTGATTTGCTTTCTGGTTTTCTAGATCAGATTTTTCTTGCTTTACATTGTAATTTTTCTTTACTACATATGGCAGATATTTTTTAATCCAAAAGTGAGATTCTCATGAAAAATCAGCATTCATTCTTGAAAGAAAAATCACCAAAAATCATTAAAGCTGTGGTATCATTACAGTAGTGGATAGTGTTTTCTGATTTACAGAAGTCTTTTGAAAAACCCAGATTTGAAGCTGCTTGCAGGAACCATTCAAAGCCTAAATCTTTTTTTCCACCTATCTGTCAAAATCATTAAGACTTGTGATTAGATCTCATGAATTGAATCTTTGCAAATAAATTATTCAGGAAATCAAACTCTTTTTCTGCTCATGAATTACTGTGATCTGATCTGGACTGCTGCAAATGTGTTCATTATTAACAGCTGTTCAATGAAGAGCTGGAGCTACACCTCTGCATATGGTTGTTTGCAACCCATTGACTTTGATTACTGAATATTAACTATGTAGAATATGGAACTGGTCACCTGAGTTATACAGACTGTTTTTGTTGTCTGATTAGACGACAGACACTACTTCACAGGGAAGTAACTAAACAGCAGGAAATACACTGGTTTTATGGAAACAGAGACATATGAAAAAACATCCTAACTCCAAAGATGTACAAAAAATTATTCACGGGAATGTTTATTAATATTGAATGATTAAAGGATCTGAATATATTCAAAACCAGGTTGGTCTTTGGAATTCAAAGGAATATACTCAAAATCTGTAATCTGTGCAGCAATCAAAAACTACATTAAGAAACTATTTGAAGCTTTTTCTGTGCATCATCCCTTGTAAAATTAGTTACTGCAGATGTGTGCTCATGCATATCCAAAGGAAAGACTGAATCCTAAGCGTATACACCTAATTCTCTGATTTACTGTTCTGTGACTTTTGCTTAAGTAATGTCACTTTATCAACAAGAAGCATAACAGTATGAACAATAACTTCCACCAGCAGCTCCACCAGTTCCTCACTCATTAGCAAGCTCATTTCTGAGCTGTTCTTCACTCATCTCCTAAACTAGTGTAAATCAATGTCACTGCTATGCAACATGACATCTGACCTCTAGATTTTAAATTTCCATCATATGCCTGCATTTACTTTAAATGGAACATAGAAACTGCACATCTATCTTATCTGATACTATAGCACTGAGCTGGAACTGAATAGCCTGGAAAGGAGCAACTCTGACCTTGGTTCCACTGCTATTTTTTCTATGATTGTTCTGGGATTTCGGTACCGTTACACTGTATTAATACTTGAAAAACAGATTTGGCCTGTATTTGATTTTCTCTTTTGGGGGGTGGTAGGGAACCATGCCTGAGAGATTATTACAGTAACATTTGAAAATTGCTTGAAATTAAAATCAAATAGCATTGCCAGAAATTGAGGGTTTGATTTTCCATAAGTTTACTGGAAGTTCTCACTGACAACAGCAGGTCAGAGACCTCTAATGAATTCCTGTGGTATTTGGCTCATATTGGGATAAAATACTAGCAACTGAAGTTGTCAGATACAGCTAATCTAAAAGCAGGAAGAACAGTAAACAGCATCCAGGACCTCTGGGAACAATTCCTTCCCATGAGCACAAGACAGGGGAAAAATCTTTACTTGACCTACATTTCAAAGCAAGTTTTCCACGGAAACAGATAAGTTTAGGTGAATACCATGACTGAAAATGTCTGAATCACTGAATCTGTCTCCATACAGAGCCTGGTGGCAGTGCATCATAGGTGACAGACCCTGAAAGAGTCTGTCACTAGGACTGTGCAATACACTTCATTCCAGTAAACCTAAGCCCACGCATCATCAGTGTTTTTCTACCAATCTCTCTTTTCTAGGCGTTCTATTACTACACAATTCTCTCTTTACTACATTTTATACAATACATGTTTTGGGGAGAATGGAAGGAAAAGAGAGGGAGAGTAAACTGGGTAAAACCATGCTACTTCTTGTAGACTAACTGTATGCCTATTACAGCACTGAACAGAGTTAGCACCTTTCTGCTAAATGCTTAATTAGTTTCAGACTTGTTCAATAACAAAGCAATGCCCAATGTGAAAAATGGTATTTATCATCTGAACTATTACAGCTGTACAACCCCTGATTAGTCTTCAAACTTAACTGACAAGATGTCTACTGTTTGTTTTAAAACACAAGCCCAAATATTTCTGGAACACATACTTGTGTCTGTCAAAAACACTAAATATGACATCTATTCTTGAATGTATTTGAATATGCTAAAATCAATATATCTAAAATCAATACTTTAATTCAAATCTGAGCTTAAAGAACACAGTTAAAGTTTGTATCAGACCAAAAATTTGTCTTTTTTTTTTTAATCAATCCCACACTGCTTTTATTTATTTTGGGCTCCATACAGAATGCAAATGCATGTCCCAGAGTCAAAATCTCACCAGCAGTCTTTCAAAGGAATGTGCTCTTGTAAAGGATAACAAAATTAGTAGATAGCAGTTTGGAGATTCTAAGAGGTTATATGCAAAAAGTTAAAGGAAACAAATGAATTAAGTTTTTTTTTTTGTTTGTTTTTTTTTTTTACTTATTCTGAATTACATGCTGCAGAAATAGAAGTGATCCATTTATTATTTTGTGGAAGAAATAGAGCTGCCAGCATTATCAAGGCAATACTTAGATAACCCCCATGAGAGATAAGCAATAAAAAGTGCGCTGCAAGCAGTATTACCCACTAAAGCACCATGGCCAGATAGATATACAGACGAATTTCATAGAACATCAGTGATAAATTACTTCCAATTTCATATGTGATTTATAAATATTTTTTGGAGACTAAAGAAATATCTTCTTATTTTAGTTAACCAACATTTCTGTCTTTTTAAAATAAGGTGAAAATCTCAAGTGCATCTGATTCAAAACCTTTCACAAAAATTTTAGCTTTTAGCTCAGAGAAAGTCACAGCTATGCCTCCTTATCTTTCTCAAACTAGATTTGTTCTGGCAAATCTTTAACAGATGGTTCCCAGTATCTAATGAATACAGCCGGTCATTACAAACGGGACACAAGATACACTTAGATAAAGAAAAAGGAGTTTCGAAGTGTTTAAACATACTTCAGAAGTTCAGAAAATATATCTAAATTAGATTCAGATACTTCATAGTAAGCTAATGACTTGAGTTAAAACAAGATAAAAATTGTTTCAGCTTGAAATGAAATCTACTTAGCATATCCAATATGCCTTCTATTTGTTTGTTAGCTTTTCTCAAACCACTGAAAAAGTTGAGTATGAGATTACCCCTTCCTTCAAGAAATACTTTGAGAAAAACAGAAATGTAGATTTCTCTTTTCACTAGATCATAGAGAAAAAAAGAAAAAGAAAAAGAGTGAATAAGAACATGCTGTATTTTAGGAAATAAGGAAATAAAATTTAGGCAGAAGGCAGCAGAATTCTGGAGTATTTAGTAGCTTCAGAAAGAGGGAAGAGCTTTCTAAGCAGTAATCTTTTACAAAATGTCTATTCAATGCTATAGCTATTGACTGCCAAATTTAAAAGGATAGAATAAAGAAAACAGCATTCTTGGAAACAGCTTCTCTATAAGTAGGCTTGGTGCTCAGAGAAGTTTAACAGTACCTGCAGCTCTACTGATGTAGCTGCAGGAGATGGAAGAATGGCTCCTGTTCTGTTAATCTTGTATTATCACTATATAGGTAAGATTTTGTTCTAACTAATGCATGAACTCTTTCAATCTTTGCTTAAATACTAGCTATGAGTAAAGCACAAGAATGAGAAAGGCAACTGTCGTTTAAATTTGTATCTGAAACAGCTTCTATGTGGATATTTTTGGAATACATAGGACTTGCTACTGTAACACAGAACTGCATGAAAAATTATCTATTGCTTTCAGTCTGTGTTGAAGAGAATGTCAGAGACTTGATGCTCTCTTGTCTTCTTCAAAGTCTTTGTTTTTGTTGAACAAATGCTAAGGGAACTGATTTTTGAAATTTCGCTAACTAATATCCATCTCTCTTCCCATTAATTTCATCAGGGAGGATCTATTTCTAAGATAATGAAACATAAACTTCCAAAAGAGTTTAGGAAGACAACGTAAAATTACTTTGAAGGCTTCCAAATAGTACTCAGTGGGTAACTGTGGTAGCAGAAGTACTGATTTCAGTTTGACCCAAATCTGAGTAGGTAAGATCCCTACTACCAGGGATTAAACAATGCACTGGAAATTAATTTTGCCCTGTTTAATCTTGCCAGCAATTAGCATCAGAAACCTTGGTTCACAAACTACACCAGACTTTAGAGAACTACCTCAATTTAGTGTGAGAAGTTGTTAGCAGCATGTGCAATGGAGGACATCTGTAGCAGCTGCCGAGTTGCAAGGCACATTATTTCATACATGCTGTGTCTCACCTGCCTTTCAAAGTCTGCCGACTGCAGAGGAAAAGACTGCAGTTGCTGCTACAGGCTAAAGTCTGAGTCCTCCACTGTAGAAAAGGGTGATTCCTCCTTTGTTTTGGGGGGGGGGACTGAGCATATTTTGGAGGAAGCACCAGCCCTCAAGGTGGGGGAAGGGAAGATGGGGCTGCTGGCAGGGGCCTGGCTAGTAGGAACCTTGCGGATGGGAGCCAGGCAGGAGGAAAAGGAGAAGGTCCCAAGCAGGGCTTTGAGCCAAGCAGAGCAAAGAAGGGCACCGTAGAGCTTCCTGTAGCCTGGAGGGTGATCACCCTGCAAGGAAACCATGGCAGAAGGGACTTCCATTTAACACTCCTTAATATTTCTTTCGTGTTCTGGTTGCTTTGAGTTTTCTCCCCAAACCACTATTCATTCCAGGGATGGTTCAAATGAAAGCTGGCTTTTGAACCTAAAAGCCCTTTTGGTGTTTAGTGTTTTGTGGGGTGCTGGCCCAGGAAAAAAATCTGTGCAGCCAAAATTTCAGTTGCACTGACCACCTCTGGGTCTGCTCGAGTTACAGTATGTTAAAATTAAGATGGAAGGTGGAGAGGGTAGCATAAACCATATTTTCTTTCCTGCTGCTTGTCAAAATGACAGTTGTCCAGCGGAGTGGTGTACTGATGCCGTTCTGTTCCCCTGCTTGTTTTATGCCTTTTGATAAATCACCACTTTTGTATGTTTCTGTTTCTCCTCCTTTGTCATATTTATTTGTCATGTAGGTTGAATTCAGAAAGCCTAAGTCCCTGAATGTGGTGTTTCCTTGTTGGATAGGTGCTTCTGAAGGCTTGCAAGCAGCCAGTAGAAAATCCTAAACAGAGGACTCGAGGTAGAATCTAAACCATCTGCATATGCCACTAAGTGTTTATGCAATCTGCAAGTGATACTGTAAAACTGATAATACCTGTTAAGAGAAATTAATATTACAACAGCAGTTATTGTAATGAGACGTATTACATTTTTATGACAAAAGCTGTAATTTTATAAAGAGATTGCTGCAAAATCTGAGAAAGAAAAGAAGCCAATACTGCCCTACTTGTCATTATGCCATCTAAGATGTCTTTACATGAAAAAATAAAATCCCAGTGTGGTATGTGGGATCAGAATCTCATATGAAAGTGTATTGACAACAAAACTGTTTTAATCAGTTAAATTATCATTTTGTACAAAAAAAGACAGATTTGCTTAATAACCTCACTACTCCAGGGAAGTAAGAAGAAATTGTCAATAAAAGCAATTACATGTTAAATGAGAGAGGCAAGCACAGTACAGGATGGGTCTTGCTTTTTTTTAATTGTAATAGCAAATAATTGTCTTCATACAAAGCAACTTCCCTACATGTCATACAACAGATCAATACTGGTGGATCACCTTCAGGATAGATTTTTTTCTGTCTAGCTACATTTAAGTGATGTTTCCTGAATTAGATTTTTACCGTATGTTAATCGGGAAGCTCTATTGGGCAAACTGACTGAATTTGGATAAAAAATGATCACAAATTTAAATCTTCAAAGTTCACTTACCTTCCCCCTCAGTGTGCATATTCAAAAAATGCTCTACAAAAATAAAAAATTGCAGGGTAGACAGAAGTCTCACACAATTTCAGGTATGACTATTAGAATAAAACCTAAAAGAACCCATTTTCATATGGTTCATGACCACACTTGACTTGCTGCACTTCCTTAAATAGGCTCCGACCTGCTGATGGTGTTTGTATTTCAACGTGCGGCAGGAAAAGCAAGGAGGCTTGCTCTAGAGAAGGGCTTGGGCTGATTCACCTCCAACCTCTTACTGACAGGAGTAATTAGTGGGTGCTTTGAGTCACTTATGAAAAAGGGGCAAGGCCATCTCTTTCTTTCAGGAATCTATAATCTAACATACTGTGAGAGAGAACAGGGCTATAAGAAATAGTTTTACAACCTGTTAAATTATTGTGGGATAGAATTCAGTGGTAAAGTATTTTTTCGAAAATCTGATATACTGTATTTCTTCTGAGGTCTGTATGACAGTTGAAGTCGGTATGTACGGGTGAAAACTAGACTTCAGGACTCTGATGAGTCCTGAAAGAATCTTTACCTTTCTCCAGAAGTCTTCTAAGTTGGATCCAGTTTCAGTGATGAAATAGCGTGGACTCCAAAGAAGTGGCATTTCTCATTGATGTAGATTGGTTTTTTTGCTTTGATTTTTAAATCCAGAAAAACTGGCCCTGAGGAAAGAGAACCAGAAAATACAGAATGAGAAGGAACAGCTAACTTGCAGAAACTTTTAAGACCACAGTAATGGCTGATTTCCTTATGAGAAGACTAATAATCTTCCCCTTGTTGTTACACTGGGTTTGGTGCATAAGACGACTTTTGTTTCAAAAAACCCTCAAATTTACAAGTGAACAGATGACAGAAATGTGTCTGAAGTGCTGATGAGTTTATACGCATAACGCACTGAAGTGAAAATAATTAAGAGTTGCATTGATCACAGGATCTTAATGTAGTTTCAAAATTCAAGGTGAAGTTGCACAAACACATTATTAGTGAAGCTGCTTTAGGCATTTCCTGTTCACTCCTTCCCTGCCTACCTTCTGTTGCAGCTTGCAGTCTCCATGGTGTTGATCGCACTTGTTTTGGGGGCTGTGCTGTAAACAGGATTGATGTAACTATCCAGATTAAGAAACTAAAAACATAACAAACCTTCAACTTGTACACATTTTTTTTTAACTTGGATCATCTTGGACAACTGATCCAATTTACAGCACAGCCCTACCAACAGTTGTGTTGTTATGATGAGAATGAGGAAATGAGTGAGAGGGAAGTGCTGAATTCCACTGATGTTTCTCTTCTACCTTTAGCAGTCATGTACTGCCATGTTAAGTGAAAGCAACCTGACACCCTTCTTTAGCTTCATCATTTAGGCCTCTGTATTAGAGATAATGCTCCCTTTTGTGCACGAGTTTAGATGATCATCTTGAAAAGACAGTCATATCCCTCAGATAACCAGGACTCTCTATATTGTCTTTTTAAAAACAAAAATCTGTTGTTTTTAGCTAAGCCTTTCAATAGATCTATTGTGTGCAATGATTTTATAGTCAAACTGGCACACTTGTGGAAGCAGCCACCTCTGGCAGGATAGGGCAGGGACTGATGGCTACTGATGGGAACTTCCAATTGGAGCATCAGCTGAAGGAACCACAATGTGGAGCCAGAGCCAGAATCTTAGGTTACATTCACAGGCACCAAGACTGAGATCAGCACGTTCAGTATAAGACCAGAACTGTTACTGCAAAAATGTCATTCTTTTCAGGGCAATTCTTTCATGTAGCTCACAGGAGATGAAAAGCGGCTTTGGACTTCTCTGATTCTTCTGTTTTCAGTTTATTCAAAACCTCTCAAGGATTGTTTCAAATACTTCAGAATGAATAAGTTAACATTCCAGGCTTTTCTATTGTTTTTTGATTGCAAACTAATTTGCAGTCCACCTGAAACAGATTAAACATTATATTGTGAACTGTCAACAGGGCTTAGGCACTTCTGAAATTCTTACTGCTGTGCATATTATGAGAGGAAGGTAGCATAAATGACATATGCAGTGCAAAACCTGATTGACCTTGTTCAACAGAAAATGTAAAGATAAACTATATTTTAAATCAAATTGTAGATGAAAAATGAAAAAGAATGGTATATGTCTGTTCAAAGCAGGGGGTGGAATGGGTGGGAAATGTATCGAAAGAATACCTGTTGTGACAAAGCAATGAAAGCTTTGCATTTGTCTCGAAACTGGAAACTGAGGTGGCTCAAAGACCCACGCAACTTGTTGAGGGGTCCATCCATTTCCTGACTTCATTTTTCTTTTACTACTTAATATGCCTTTAAACATATTTTGAGGGTGGAGGGATTTTTTTTTTTAAGAATGATTTTTACATTAAATTCAACCTTCAACATAAAAATAATGAGTTGTTTTAATCTACATAGAGATTGTTCAAATCCCAAAAAATAATCAGCCACCTGGAATTTTAACAAACTCTTTTTGATACAAGTCAATGCCTTTAGTGGTTTTTGCTGGATGAGAAACCAAAGAACTGTAGAAGACGAAAGAGGCTTTTCCTTTACTATGAAACAACATGAAGATGAAGGAGCTAGGTAAAGAGAAGAGAATTGTCACAGTCTTGGTTCTTAACTAAAGTGGTATTCTCCTCCTAGCTCCCATGGGTCCTGGGAAACTCCTCCCAGCTCTGGTACTGGCATATTGCGAGTTTTGATACTCTGGCTGCACTGCTTATTAGTTAAGTCTGCCCTCTCTTCCGCCGTCCTTCCAAATGTTCAACATCGCCTCTTCAGCAGAAGTATCTGCCCCTCCAGTTCTTCTATATTGCAGATGTAATCATTGCTCAACCCAATTCTGTCAAAATGATCCAGTCAATTTGAGCACTTTTAGTAGTAGAGGCTTTGGTTTTCTTTTTCAACCTGGATGATTCTGACAGAATGTGGAACTGAGTGGGCTGTGGGAATGGATTACACTTGGGCAGATGGTCCTTTAATTCATGGCGTTATTACTACTTCTATTACGGTGCTGCAATATTGTAATAAGCCCTATGGTGATCATAGTTTTATTGAGGTAGGTGCTATACTAGCATAGAGTTTGAAACAAATCCTGTTTTGGAAAACTTACTGCCTTATGAAACAAGATATCTAAGAGGTTGGGGGCAAAACTGAGTCAACAGATAAGTGAAGGGGTGCATCTCCTCAGCGCCAGAAGCAAGAACTGAATCTGTGTCTGCTGAACAGAAGCATGGCTAGCCAACACCCCACTGAGTACAAATGCCTCTGCAGATTGTTAGTGGAGTAAGTTATCACACTCAGATGCAGTCTCTCATGTTTTTACCCACATCTTACCTTCTGCTTAGCCCTCACTGCTGGTGACGGGAGTTCAGGGGTGCAGGCTGATAAGCCTTTGCTGAGAAATTCTTACTAATCTCTGCAGTGAGGCTAGATTTGAACTGGATGTAAAGTGTACCCTTGGATGACAGCCTGAATACTGTAGGAAAGCCCTAATTAGAGGCTCACAGTCTCTTAGATGGATTGAAGGGGTTTAGGACCAAGACAGTTGCTGTTGAACAATAATTATAAATTAGGACTCCAGGCATGCTGCCATCTGAGGAGCAATATTGTAGACTCACCTTTGAGCAGTAAACTGAGTACAAGCCCTTACACTGTTTCTGATGCCTTTTCACAGTTTGCCAAGGTCATATCACTCTCTGCTGGATTCAGCCTGGGCTCTCCCATCTACACCCTGGCTCAGCCTGGCAGCAGAAAATTCATGCTGTGGTTCCAGCTGAGCCACAAGTGACAGCAGCATAAACAGGGTATCATTAGCAAATTGACAGAGATTTGTAGGGATGCTGTGTTGTTATCCTGCAGATAAAGGAATTGGTTGCAAAGCATCCTTTGCCTTCAGTGGAGGTAGGGCCCTACCCCATGCTCTTCTCTGAATAAGGAAAGGGCTTGCCATCATTTATAGCAGTGTCTGTGGTCTCCAGTGCAGCCCCAGCCCTTTTTTCTAAGCACTGTACAAACACACACTAAGACAAATTACATGTCATGAAGTGCATATAATCTAAGAGACAATAGAGACAAAAGGTTAGAAAGAAGCATTATTTTCCCACTTTTAGGAAGAGGGGATTGAAGCACAGAGAAACAGTATGTTAGGTTCTCTGAGGTGAGTGCAACAGCCTGCCAGTTTTAGTTGCCTAATAATCAGACCAACATTGGTCTGCAGGAAGATATTTGACAGAGAAGTTTAAATTCACAAAATAAATTCTTCGCAATGCAGTATGTATTACAATTCCCTGAAAACTCTTAAGATCCAGATAGTTTTCCTATTATTCTGGAGCATGATAAGGTGTTCTCCCAGATAACACCAATCACTGGGAGACAATCCTCTTGCATGTCTCTCTACATTATTGACCCAAAATCTGCTCCACAAAGCTCAGTGGAGATATGCTATCCCCATGGGGTAATATTAGAGGAGTAGAAATGTTGGGCACTGAAAGTATGCTGAAGTGCCCTGATTTCAGAGACTGTCTCACTCACAGGGTTGGACTGCCTGGTGATTTAATAGACTAAAGAGATTGCATACTCTTGGAATATCTTAAGATTTAATGATAAAAGAGTATGTGTATTTGTAAATAATCATTTGTAATAATATTTGTAAAAAGATAGAAAGACAAAGACAGGATTCAGATGTTATGGAAGAGCAAAACTTAGCTGTAGCTCTTCTGCTCTCACCTGGCTCTCTGTACGAAGAATCTAGGGATCAACAGCATGAAGGCTCCTTTTGATGATTCCCTTTGCTTTTCCTTAATGACACCAGGGAGCCAGATCCTGTGGACATGATCCAGTCCATAGAGTTTTGTCCGGGGTCATGAAATGAATCTGTAAGAACAAAGGACTGAACTCAATTCTACATCTACTGTCTTAACCACAAAATCATCCCTCCCAAACCTGGTCAAATTAATTTGATTTTATTAAAGGGAAGCAAAAATGCTAATATAATGGATAACATTTTAACAATCTTTGGGCCACAGAGTTTTCTTTTTTTTTCCATTTTCCTGAGGCTGCATTACACACTATATAGAATTACCAGAATTATAATTCTGCCATAGTTGCTGACTGATCTTTTCTTCTTTTTCAGTCACAGATGGTCTGACACTAGAAAATGTACCTATGTTACCAGTGAACAGGTTAAAACTTTGTTAGATAAGGTCAGGAATTTCTCTGACAAGTATATGCACCTGGAATACCAATCCAGGCACATCAATGACTGAAAGGGGAATGGGAATAATCACAATAAATATCACATCCCAACAGCTTACTCTGTGTGGTTTCAGCTATGTTTTTCTCCTTGCATTTATTTTTAATTAAACTAACACTATATGATGCTGTTAGTGAGGCTTCTTATTCTTCCTTTGATAGTCTCAAAGCCAGTAAAACAGGCTGTGGCGGTTGAACAATTATGCAATTAATGGCTCAGTGCGGTTGGCAAGTATGTTACTAGGGAGATAGTCAAAATGATTTTTTTTATTAGTGCTGTAATTCAAGGTGGGTCCCAAAGAGTATTGTAGTTTCTGCCTTGTTTGCTGTCATCTGTGCTCTAGATGTCAAAGAGGGAGAACCTTGTTCATGTTGTTTTGAGAGCATAAGGGGAGTGGAACAGAGGACATTTTAGCGTATTGATTTTTCACTTGTTTTTTCCATCTTCCTAAAGCATCTTCTGGCCTTTTAATTTTTCTCTATCAATCATGTTCTTTTTCTTATTGTTAGAATAGTAATAAGATGTTCTATATAAATGTCTTTCCCTTATTATATAATATCCTTAGTCAGGCTGTAGTCTGTAATTATTTTCTGCTCCTACTTTTGTCTGTAAACACCATCATGAGGATTTTTCTCTTAACTAACTCCTTCACAGTAATACAATTGCTATTTTATTTCCTAGATGTATCAGCTAGGCATTTTTAAAGACTCCTACATAGAATGAGATACTATGTGTCTGTGTGTTCATGACTGTTAGAAAGCTCATCCATAGGAGTTTCTGACTACTACCATGCCCACACTAGAAGTGCTTTAGAGACTTGCAGTGGTTCACCCACCAGTGCCTGGTAAAACTAGCGATACCCAGAACAGCTTTGCAGGTCGTTACATCTGAGGCTGCAGTATCGCTGTGCCAGGATACCAAGGCGATCATGCTATTTCATGTTACTGCCATACACAGATGCGCTGCTGCAACTCTATACAGCAGCTGTGGCCAAAGACCTTTCTACTTCAAGCAAAGGGAAGTCATGCATGATCTCCTTTCACTCAGCTCAGTACACGATTTGAATTAAACAAGTTCAGGGTGTGAATTCAATAAGTTATGCAAAGAGGCCTGTAGATAGGTACAGAAGACCTTACTTAAAGGCATCTTAATACATATTCCTATGACATTGTTGGGGCACTTCCCCTTGGTAGTGATGCATGTTGAGGAAGCCATATCATGATTCATCTTGAAGTTTCATCTTATGATTTGCATGTTTTATCTTCTGCCTGCTGGCATAATAAAAATGTGAATCCATATGGATGTAACGAAAGATAACATACCCTACAAGCAGTGAGTAATGCACCCCTCTACCAAATAGCCCATCATGTTTCACAGCACACATCCTCATAAAAACAAACCCTCCACGTTGTTATTCACAAGTTATTTTCATCTGCAGCTAAAAGATGAAAACTGAGAGCCTGCAGTCCCACGAAAGGATGGTTACCTGCTTGGATTTCCAGGACAGCTTTGAAAACTTTGGAAGAACCAGCTTCCAAGCAAACTTTCTATTAAACCACACTATATTTGCAATTCCACTCCCGCAATTAGCAGTGAGCCTACTGGGTGAATGGCATTTAGCTTACAGGCTTTGAGAGGCTTGTTTGCTAGACTTTGAGGCTCCTGTGCAAAGCATGCTGTGATTCTGTGTGTTAATGACGTGTCAGAGAGTGATAGCCTGCGGCAACAAAAATCCATGAACATGGAAATTCTCTGAATTTAGGGTTTTCACGGGATTTAGGGTATTCACAAAGATTTCCTGAAAAATATGTGACATTTTCCAGCATATAAAGCTCTCACTCTTAGGAAATGATATTTCTATTCACCCTCCAGTCCTAGGAGAGAGACTCAAAAGTGAAAATGGATGTGTTTGGATTTTACTACTAGGTGGGACTTAAAAAAACCAAACATTCATTCCTCAGGAATAAAAAATCAAAACAAAATATTAAATACTATGGATGTGAATCTGCAGTTTTCACTCACTCTTTATTCAGGCAAAACTTCCACTGACTTTTGCTAGACTCATGACTGCCATTTAGCCCAATGGGCCAAAATTCGCATAGATGACAGTCATTTCTGCTTCTTCCTTTCATCCATCTACTCATTAAGGGCCAGATTTTGACAGCAGGCTTAAGGAAAAAATGATGATATGAATCTACTTCTGTTAAAGAACAGCTCCAAGAGACGCTGTGACTCAGTCTTAGCTGTCACAATCTTCCCCCTCCTTCACATTTGCTCCAGGGGGTTAGTGTATTGCTGCTGGCCTGTACCGGCAGCTAATTACAGTGCTCCACTGGCTTAGGCTGTGTTGCTGAGAGGAGATCGATTGAGTGCTGGCTTGCTGCTATGTGTCTTGGTCTAAAACCTGAATAAGCCAGATAATTAACAGAGGATTTTACTTCTACTATTCTTCATGTCTGAGTAGCCCACATCCCAGTCCAGCATTGCACATGTATAAATGTCAAATAGTCAAAATAATTTACAATACCCTGCAAGACACAGAGCAGGGGTTAAAGGCTGTGTGAGAGAAGCCAAGGAGAGGGGGATAAAACCAAATGAACACATTAAAAGGGAAGTAAATACAATTCCTCACTCACACACACATGCGATCTTTTCCAGAGAGGTAAGCAGCCTCCCCTCATTTGTGTGTATGTTTCCTCAGTTTCTCATTTCTGTGGTGATGAGATACTCTGAACAGTGAAGACTGTAACCTGGCCCTCAGTAGTGCTGTGGAGGGCAAGAAGAGCCTGTGCAGAGGCTGTAAAGCTGGGAGGGTAATGCACCTGCAGCCAGGTACAAAGGCAGAAACAGGCTGCCTTTCAGGACACTCCTTGTGTAAGAGCCAAACAACTGAAGCTAAAACCCAGAGTAGGGCCATGAAAAGCTCCCTTCTTTGGGTCTCCCGCCTTTTCCTCTCAATGATGTGAGAGGAGAGGGTAGCGCCTGGCATGATAGCACAGGGGGGCTATGAAGGAAATCTGGTAATTCTCGTAATATAGATATGGCTATGCAGAAAATGGAACTGGAAATACAGAGGAATTCCAAATTATGTAGTTCTACAAGAATAGAAGCTATAGGATAGAGGCCCTTTGAAGAGTAAACAATTGAAAACTAATGAGGGAACAGAGCCAAAAGCCAAAACCATGCACGTTAATAAGCAACTTAGCACCAAAAGCATTTTGAGATCATATTTCTGTATTTCCTGTCAGTATGATGAGAGACGTCTATCTGTACATGCTACAAAACAATGGGTGAGATGAGGCAGGCATGAAGACAGTGGTGCACTTCAGACCAATTTCACAGAAGAAACGTTCACATAAATCCCACTTATTTCTGTGCAAGTAATTCTTTAGAGCTGAAGACAGGATTGTAATGGGATCCATGCCACACTATGGGAGAAAAAAAGAATTTGAGAACCATTTTTCATCTGACCATCACCAAAGCAGAGAGAGAAAACAGATTACGGAAGAGTAACAGAGGGAAGCCAGCAGAGTGATGAGAGCAAAAGACTTAAAGACTTCTGTCTACCTGCCAAAAGATATCTGCTTACCGGTGCCTATTAGATAATGACCCTTCTCATGTTCCATTATCCAGTGGTCTTCTCCTACCTGGACATGGAGCAAAAATGGGAAGCTTCCTCTGAAAATGACACCGAAGAACTCATCAGTGACATCTTGGAAATGTTATCATATCAGCTATCCTCACAAAGAGCACTAGTTGGGTGACATGATATAGTTAGGCAAACATTTGGGTATGTAAACTTCCACAGTAAATCATCAGAATCATTTGGAGGACAACCTTTTGCCAAGGTGTTCTGTTGAATTTGTGGCTCTGCTGCCATGCGTCCCAACAAATGAATTCGTTCTCGTTTCAGAGAGTTTGTACACCCACCCACCCAGCCTTTGGCTCATGCTCTCACTCTTTCTGTACTTCATCAGTGTAAGTTCAAATCTTGTCTTTCAGCAAAATCAGTGTGGATGCTGCTGGCTGAAGCATTTCAAGTCCCTGATTTAGAGTATGGTCTGGAGATCACAGACTTGATGCTAAGCAGATCATATGTGATTAAATAAATGTTCAGATGATGAGCAGAACCCCTGCGTGGATGAGTGTCTCTGTAGTTTTGTGTTAACGACAAATGAGTCATATCACTTAGACAAACTGATCATGTCTTGCGTATCTGTTTATTAACCTAAGTGGCTTGCTTCTGTTCCTGTTTTGCATTTATACAGAAATGAAGCTACAGGACCTAAAGGAGCTAAAGGAACTAGCTCAATATGCAGAAAAGTATTGTGGGATAACATAAAAGGGCTAATCTGAAGTTAAATAAGGTGACTGCAATGTGGTTATGCAAGCAGCAAGCTGATCTTTTTTGAAAGAACAGGAAAGGTTCAGAGAGAATTGGGCCCATTTCTACCCATTTTGTGCCTCTGCAAACAGTCTAATTGATTTTAGTCTGTCAAACCACTCCTGGAAGGAAATGTTACACAGCGCAGCAAGGCTGAAACAGTCTGGCTCTTAGGTTTGTCAGCTTAATAAAAGCAAATAGCTTCTATGAGCAAATGACTGGGTGTGCTGTACATGCATACTACATACTATGTACATGCATACTATGGTGCATTCTACCATTTGCTTTTTTGAAGGTGTTAGCAAGGCAACCCAAAGAGAGAGTTTGCTGATTGAAATAGATTAATTAGACAAAACTGTACTGAACTATAATGTTGAGGATGCAGTTTTGTTGGACACCTGAATATCCGTTGTTCTTCAGCTTCCACTTTAGGGCACAGCTTTTACTTTTGCTGATTTTTTTTCTTCTATAGGTACCAGAGAGATCAGAAAGAGAATCACTGAAGGACAATTTAGTATTTCACTTACAGGATTTGGACAATGTGAAGATGACTAATATAGCTGTTTCAAATGTAAGAACATACATCCAGTCGACAGTGAACAACTTTACCCTTGATTCTTTCTAACAGGACTTAATGGATGTGTAGATTCTTGAGCTGTTCGATTTTCAACATATCTCTTCAAGAGCTGTGAGCAGAACAAGGCCAAATCCTCAGATGAGGAACAGAATCCTTGTGTGGATGAGTTTTTCTGTAATATTGTGTAAATGACAAATGAGTCACATCATTTTGACTAAATGATCTTGTCTTGTATATTTGTTTATTAACATGAAACCACTTACTGCTGTTCCCATTTTTCATTTATATATAAATGAAGCCAGCAAGTAGTTAACAGTTAGACTTCCATTGAACTATAACGGTAGAGGGTAACCACTCATTTTCAGGTGTTTTTGTGCTCACGCAATTAAAACATCAGAACAATTTTTTTAAATGGCAAGCTAAATTGTGACTTGATTCTAACAGTTGCTGCTCAGGGTTACTAGAGAAAATAAAGCTATGAACATGTTAGTGTTTCCAAGATTTTGGACTGGGCTTAATGCCATCTAACTTCAGGCACTTAATTAGAGTATTGCACTTAACTTATGAGCTGGTTGTCAAAAGCTTCTTCTTCAGTATGTATCAGTGTTTTCCTAACTTTTGACATCTGGGAACACTTTTTCCTGAAATAAAATGGGTGGCACGTGGTAGATCTCCACTGGCCACTCCAAACTTGCAAAATGTAGCTGGGCAGTGGCCTCATGACAACCACTGAGTATGTCAAACTGCACATTCTCCCCACCAGCTATTGGGGGCTGCTCACACCTGCCAAGGTTTTCAGACTGTTTGCTAAGGGAGGACAGATGAGAGCACAGGCTGTTGCCGTGGCACACACTAGATGAGTACTGCACTTGCTTTGGGAACTACTAGTTTATAGGAGAAGTTAGATACTCCTAGGGGTCATTCAGCCCAGGCAGGGTTTGAGCTGCCTCTAGGGGTGCCAGCTCTCCTCTTGACTGTTTATGCTTAGTAATACTTAGTGTACTATACACTTAATAAAGTGACATTTGTCAGGTAGTTGCCCTATGTTAAGGAGGATGATGCTGTTTTTTGTCCCTATCCTGAGGCTGATCGGGACCTGAAGAGAGCACAAGGACTATATTGTCAAAGAAAGACATGACAGAGGAAGATATGGTGAGACAGAAAAGATCTGGCATGCTCTTTCCTAGTATTCTGGTTGACAAGGCAGTATCAGGTTTGACAAGAGTATCATGATTCCAAGGTCTCATCAAACAGATTGATAAGAGAGTAATGGATAACAAGTAACTGTTTTTCAGTTTTGAATCTTTTCCCTCTCTCTTCAAAAGAAAAATAAAGCAAAGTAGCATGAAGAATTATTTATCTAGTCCTAAAATCATGACACAAGCAAACAAAACCCAAGGAAATAAAAAGGAAACCTGACTATGTCTCTCTATCTGTTTTTTCTCTGATGGTTATAACTTCAAAAAGAGCGATACACTTCAAAGTTACTAATACTTTTTTTGGTTTTCTGGATAGTTCTGGACTAGTACGGGAACTAAGTCCTTCAGAAAATTTAGCTGCTTTTCCTGATGACACATCTGTGACCAAGGAGTTTTTAAACTCTCACAATAATCAGTATCTTCTCCAGTGTGTGAAATGGTATAAAGTGTCCACAAGAGAAAAGTAAAACTCAAACTGAGGTATTCAGAGATAGCCATAACTCTATGTGGAACTTCAAAAGCAGAATTAAGTATTAAGCTGCAGAAGTAGAATTAAGCACAGTATCCTTAAATATACACTGACAACTGAATCTGCTAACACAAGCTACTGGAAAAGAAGTTGAGATCAGTCCTCTCTTTTGTGAATGTTTGGGCCTTTTTCAGTAGTTAATGAGTCCAGAGACTTAAATGCATTACTGTAGATTTTGAAGCTAACTGAATTTAAGGGAAGTGAACAGTTTGCGAAGAACAAGCTGTACTCATTTTCAAATTCATATTGCTTCTATACATTGCGAATGGAGACGTGAAACGGACTCTAATAGCAGATCCATAACAAGCCCAGAGAAGAATGCAGTGGAAGGAGAAGCCCAAAGTAAAGAATTGTGTCCTTTGCTGATGCAAAATACTATGGTCCCTCCTCAGCTGGGTTGGTTTTCGACTAAAAAAAGACAGGTTCTTGAAAGTATTCATATTAGGTACATGTTGGCTGACAATGTGTTGGCTGTAGCCTTGGGATGAAATCATGCAGCATAAAACAAGATTTAACGGTAAAGAAAATCAAGGAAAAATCTGAAAGCAAAGTCACAAAGACTCAGTTTGAGCAGTTTAAAATTTAAAGAAAGTATAATGTTCAAGAGAATTAGTAGGGACAGAATGTCTTGTGTTGTTGATTGGAAGTTCCTACTTGAAGGCAGCTGTGCTTACTGCCAAAACCAAAACCTGTTTAAACACATGCGCTTTTGAAACTAACCTTGATTCCTCTGTCATGAAAATGACTGAAGGCATTGTTTAGCTGCAAATGGCCAGAGGAATTATTTTCATCTCAACACACAGCATCACAGCGAACTTTCAACACCGAATATATTTAAACAGCCTAAGAGGGGAAAGGAGTACAGTGGGAAGAGATTACAGCCAGTAACTGACTGTATACTCTCAGGGTGATACTCACAAATACATGGAAGATGTACAAAGCCTTTGGCAGAAGGCTTCAGTAGGACCTAGCATCTTTGCGGGGACACACTATTCCCACTGCCCCTCATAGCCTACAATATAGCTGGACCAACATCTTACATGATTTTTTCTACCAGTCTTCAATGGTTTCTAGTTCCTGGCAGGTAGTTTCCACCCTGCTTCAATATTGGTTTAGCAATAGGAAGAATTTTACTGTCTAAAATATTAAACACATCTTCAAATATTAAACAGTTAACATTCTTCTTCTGGTTGTTAAATTTGTATTGAAACTGCCTGGAAACTGCGGTGCAGCCTGTATCTATGGAACTGGTGTCACAAGAGCTTGCTCTGCTCTTATATACATACATAAAAAGTAGATACTGTTTCTCAATGCCTGGGCTTTTAAAGCCTTGCACTCTGCACAAAGGCAAAAGCTTTCTTTTCAGAATATGTGACTTTGCTATTGATCTTGTAGGAAACAAATCCATGCCAATGAGCCTAAAGGGCCAGACTGATCAAAAGAATAATAGACAGGTTGCTGTTGAGGATTTTTTTTCCTTTCTGTTCCAGTTTTAACAAATGTGATTCATTAAAACTGGAAGGTAGATAAATGACAAAATCTAGTTTTGGTGATAACTTCTGGGGGCCAAACGCTATTCCTGTTCATCCCTTGTGCTGAAAAAAAAAGGGAGCAAATAAAAGCACACTGTGAAGACAGATCTAAAAAGCAGTAAAGGTGTTTGTTTAGAGGTGAGATGCCCTCACCCTCTCTCCATCCCTTTGGCATTACCCAGATGGATATGCAGCCTAAATCATTATAACCAACGAATTGCAAAGGCAGCTGGTTACCCTGATTCCATGAAGTCATGTGGAAAAGAAGTCATAAGGTTTGCAAACCTAACTACAAAAATCATGTCATGTTTGTCTCGGCCCAGCCACAGACCCCAGTTTCTGTTGCTGCAGTGAGATGGTCTTATAGCATGGAAATGTTCCAAGACTTTGCTTTCTGGTGCTGTCACCAGGCTGCTGATCTGCAGTGGTACTGCTGTACTTCATATCATACCCATCCTCAGAAGTGGAAGAAGAAAGTAAACATTCAGCCCCAAGTGCTTGTATTTCTAAAGAGGAAATGACATTTCATAAATACTGAACTATGCTTTTCTCAATATCCAATTTTCTATATTGGATTCATTTCTAAAATCTACTTACTCAGTTCAGAAGACTGAAATGTTAATCTATCAAGTCCTGCAGTTTCATAAGCAGTATGTAGCTTTTCATTCAATCTGACAGTTGCATTTAAATGACCCTATAGCTTTAGGGCACTGAGACAACTACTGTTTCATTATAACATTTCTATAAAATAATAAATAATCCTATATGTGATAACTCTTAAAAGGGGGTAACATGAATATGGTATGACCAGTATCAACTATTGAAAGAATGTGTGCAGTTGTGAAAATTTTTCTGTGAGCACCACAGGAAATATCTATTCCCAGAGGCTAGATATCATCTGCGCTGTGAAACTTAACAGTTCTTCACAATAGTTTACTATTTCCCTAACATGCAGAGAAGCAGCCTTTTGACTTCTGCATTGAGACCGCCAGCAAAAAAACTCTAGTTAATGACAATTCTTGTAGATTTTAGCATTTGTAATTTAGGAGCCACCTAAGACTTTCTGTTCAGAATGCCACTGAGCAGTTGTCAGTTGTTAATCAGCTGAAGTCAATTAGTGTTCCTGCTATGGATCTGTGCAGCGTATGACAGCACCGGAAGGCTCTATGGGACTAGAAAACATCTGAAAAATGGGAAAGAAACATGTCTTGGTTCTGTGCTTGAATTCAAGACGCTTTTGAAAGTTTTCAGCATAATTTGTAAACTGAAAGTCTGAACAAGTCCTGCTCAGCCATTTGACTTAGCCTTACAAAGCTTCTGACCAAAAGCACATGTCAAATGGTTTATCCTCAGAATAGCCTCAGGTAGCTTTTCACCTAGGCTATAAACTGCTGAGTATTCCTCAGCAGGCGAATGGTAGTAACTGAGTATGAGACCACTGCAGTGCTAGCAAAACATCTCAGCCTAAACACATCTCTAGTCTCATCATCTATTTTCACTGGGCATAGACCAGTCCTGGGTGCTATAGGGAAATCTGAAGGGAGTCCTGCATACAGCTAATAGGTAATATGGGCAAAAATATCTCCCTTTTGTGAGAACAAAATGCTGTACAGTGAAGTGTGAGGTAACCACAGGTCATAGCCGACCCTGCTTTGAGCAGGAGGTTGGACTAGAGACCTCCTGAGGTCACATCCAGCCCAAATTATCCTATGATTCTATGAATATGAGAAGACAAGTTCATGATTTTTTCAAATTATAAGAAGAAACACTGGACTGATTCTTAATCAAAACATAAGCTGTTCTGTTTCTTCATCTTAATTTTCCCCATCCAAAGTGGCACACAACTCAAAGAAATTATTTTAATTTCTTCTTATTTTTAAGAATCTATTAAGAGATGAACTGTCATGTTTATAAAAACTAAAGTTTTTGTTTTTAAACTAAAATTCCTAAGTTTCTATCAGAAGATGTATTCCACAGACCACTGAATATATGCATGTACACAGACAATGGTAATTCATTAACTGGATGAAGTGGGGGACTTTCATTTGTTTTGTTGACACTTCTTTTCATATGGAAAATCCAGTGCCAAGTTTTCATCTATTCATGTTCTGTCACCTCTTGTAAAAGTCAATATGTCACTATTTTCTGTATGTCAGCTGAGACTGATGGAAGTGCTGACTTTAAAGACAGGTCAGAAAGTCATTGGGAAAAAAAGCAACAACCTTTGCTAGAGCAGAATGATGCTAAATGTCACAGAACAAAGATTTAGATGCAATTTAGAGAGCTGACATGCAAAATGTGTACACTGTAGAGTTCAGAGCCTTAGTTAAAATGAAACAAAGTCCACAATATTACACCCAGATAGTGCATTACTTCCTCATCCTCTTCCAAAACTCCACTTATTTTTAAGGCAGAGAGATTTCTTCTAGCAGCACAGCAGGTTTGCATCATCTACTACAACACTCAGTGGCATTTTGCACACTGTCATTTAGTGTTTCCTATCACTTGGAAGTGTACCTACTCATATCCATTTCCAGATATCCTCTCCTTTTACATTATTCCATTATCCCTGAATGGCTTCGGACTAAAAGTTTGGTTTAAGGCTGCTTTTGGCTACCCCAACCATCACTTAGAGCTGCCTAAGGGGAGAACAGAGGCACTAACTAGAAGTCCTTTTCAGGAAAATATCAGACCCAGAATTCTGAACTTGTTTTAGTCCCATTTCTGTTCCTTATTCCTTGTTATTTTTTAAAGTTCATGAAGTACCTTAATGGTGCAAAGTACCACAGAAATCTAGACTGCAACACACTTCTAACGCACAAGAACTGAGAGCTGAGCTGAGGGACTCTTATTCACACAAGTAACTGTCATCACAAAGAACTATCCTCACTGAAATGAATGGAGATGTATGAATTAGGATGCAGGTATCTCTTCATGTCAGTCTTTAGAGGTCACTATTTTGGACTGATGAATTGAGTACTGCAGTATCTGCCTGTGTAGAGTTTAAGACCTGATTTTCAGCTGTTCATTCCTGTAACCTCTATTGTTGTGTCTATACTGTTACTTCAGTGCTGGAAATCAAGGACAAATAGAGACTAAAAATACTGTGAGCAAATAATGAGCTTTAATAACTTTGTCTTACCTTTGCATTTCAAAAGATCTGGCACATCATTCTAAGAGCCACACATTTTGAAAGCTAATGCCACCTATATTAGAGGCACTATCTTTTTCACACCAAAAATTATTAATTCTTTAACCAATTTAGAGTAAAAATAAAAGTGAACTAGGTACATTCCCTTCTGGCAATGTTCTAAAGAATCCTTCAGTTCCAGGTCATTTGATCATATACGTATACACACACACACACACACACACATACACACACACTTATACATATATATATATATATGTATACATATATAGCGACAGAGAAGTATTGCTACCTGGCTGTTCAGTGATCAGTGTGAAATGACTTGGCTACTTTCTTCTACGCTTGATAGAGACCTGGTCCCATCACAAATCTGTCATCACAAGTGTCATGAACTGACAGCCTCTCCACAGAGAGTTTAACAGCTCAAGGAGAAGACATGCTGGAGCCTCTTTATTCTCTCAGATATCCATCTGTTTTGAACAACTCTTACAGAGGATACGAAGTCAGGCTCTCTTCTGAAAACATACAAGCGGAGATCTTCATCATAGGCCCCAAGGCAGCTCTATCAGCTTTCTAGTCAGGTATGTCCGGATTTATCATGCTGAAGTATCTGACAGATTTCCTTTGCTAACCACTTTCCAGGGTGCCTGTTTCTCTCTGAGTGCTTAGGACTTTTCTAGGATTTACGCACAGGTCTCTGTGTTCATAGAAAAAGCATCATCATTTCACAAAGGTTTCCTATGAGATGTTATTTATATGAGGATGAAATAAAATTAAAGCAATATTCTGTCATTTCTAATTCCATGCTACACCTCTTGTGGAAATGAAAATATATGAAAATAAAGTAAGCCTGTCTGAACCATGCAAAACTAAAACGTTCTATTTTTGGCTTGTTCTGGTATTCCAAGTTATTCATGGGGAATATCTAGGGACTTACAACCAAGTTTTTAAGAACTTTGATCAGCACAATGGTTTGAATAATTGTGACTGACAACCATAATTATTTAAACTATTGCACTGTGTAGCCCTCCTCCCCCTTTTTAATGGTTCACAGAAGAATATATGTGTCATATTAGCATAAATTTAATTTACTTTCCCATACAAAATGCAAACCAATAAGGCCAAATTTTAAGTAGTATTCATTTAGTTTTTAATGCAGGGCTCTGCAGGGCCAGGATTCTTACCAAGGGTGAGGGATAAACAAATCAACATAAATCTACAGGTAATTTGAACTCATCTATGAAGATACAGCACAGTCCTTCAAAGTATCCCCTTTAGATATGTGGCTGATGATGGCTTTAGGAATTCTAAATTGCTTGCTCTCTACCTACTAGTTTTCTCAAACGTGATGTGATGCAATTCCCCTCAAATTCTTTGCTAGAGACCCTTATGTAAAGGGTCAGACCTTCAAGGTCAGACCTCTAGCAATGCAAGTGAACACTAACTGCGGGTGTGATGCCCAAAGTATTTTCTATCCAAGACCAAGAATATTTTAATTTACAAGTAGGTGATCCATTTACTTTGCTTTGACTGGTAATTACACATTACCAGTTATCACAACTAAGGGTATCAGAATCCAGCACTATATCAACTTCTCAAAAATCTGTAGCTTTCAGCACACAAACCACTCCTGTAAAGCACTAGGTCCCCTATATATGAAAGCTCCCATCAGAGCCCTGCTTTCTAACAAGTCTGGAAAAGTAAACAGGCTTTGAAATATGCCCTAAAAGTCATTCCAAACTGTAAGTCAAGTGTGACTTTCTACAAGATGATAAGAGTCTAACATGATTCCTATGTTTATATATATATTTTAAGTCAGAGTTCTTTCTTTATCATAGAATTTGAGAAACAAAAGTCTCCTGCCTTTGATTGCCTGGGAGAAAACATTTTTACAGATGCCTCCTCTATAGAGATCTAAGGGTTGTTTAAAGTCATCTGCTTTTTAAAGATGGAAGTTCAAGGGAAATAATTTCAAAGAACCTCAGAGGAGAGAAACCAAAGTTGGCATATCTTCTAATCTGTATATTCTTTAGCTGTTATTTGAAAGAAGAAAATTTCTTGTTCCTTTGCGTAGACAGAAGAACTGAGATGGAAAATGCTGCAAATTTAAATCAACTCCAAAGGAATGAAGACTTGTTCTATCACCTGCTGAAACCAATGAGGCATTTCCATTACTTCATTTCAGAACTGAAACTGGAAGTAGATAATGCAAATAAGAGTTTCAAGCATGGGTTAAGGGCAGGGCATAACGGTTAAACCTCCCCAGCCCTATCGACTCTCTATCAAAGACGCTATGCAAGGCAAGGCATTTGAATAAAATCTGTTTAGGAAACTTCCGCAAGACTGAAATGTTATGAAAAAGGCTGAAAAAATGTTCTTAATTTTCTTATCAGTTCTAACTATAAATTGTAATTTGTTTTCTGAGTATCATTCTGTCATTATTAGCTTTTTTGAAGGTGATGGCAGTGCCAAACACCACGTAGGAGTTTATCTAAAATTAGAGGATAATTTCTAGGTGCAATTTGCTTTATTTATGTACAAAGAACAGTTTTGGAACAGAAGTCAGAACAGCGTTCTGCAATCCCCTTTTACAGAAATCACTAGCCCTTTAAAACAGATACCTTGTTTAGGAGTCTACTGCTTCTCTCTTAGGGCTGCATTTAAAAATAAATTCTGTGAAAAGGCTACACCTTTATTGAAACACATTTATTTTGTTCATCCACCGAGAAAGAAAACCCGAAACAACAGCAAGGAATTTTATAAACTATCTACAGGAGGTCTGTCTGATCATTTCTGCTTAGAATATTGTCTTAAACTGTTAGACTATATTGAATTCACAAAAATAAGAAAAGCCTTAATTAATAAAAAAGTAGACCTATAGCCTTTCATTTACCATTGGCATGCTTACACTTCCCTGATCTGTGACACCCAGTGAACTATTCACAGCAATATCACACAATAATTTCAAATAGGATGAAGCGATTATATTACCTCATTTAAAATACAGTTGCACCATGGGAATGCAGATATCAGACAAAATGGTGTGTCAGCTTTATTCAGGAGAAAGGAGAATTGCACAGATCATTTCTCCTTTCAGATCTAATATCTGCTGTTCACAGTAACTGTATTTTCTCCTTGGTCACAGTTAATTTTCTTTCTGTTTTTGACATATTTTTCTGATTTTCATAACAATACTCTTTGTTATTATATTGTCTATAAACCCATGTTCTGTTTTAAAATAGTGTCTCAATTTCATTTATTTGCATCTTCATCTAGCTCCCTTTTTCCAAAGTACTTAGGGCTCAGTGCCTTAAGAATCCTCTCCAGGAGGCTTAAATGAAAGCATTCAACAGCTAGATTTAGTCCTCTGTAATCTAATCCTTGCCAGCCTGCACACAAAAGTTAACTACCCTTTCCCATATCTCTTGTCTAACAGCCGGGTCAAGCCAGTCCCTCTCTGGATTTAAGTCCTTGGAGGGCCCCTGTGGTATGAAATGCCTTTGACAAACATACAGTAATTTATTATTTTATCATAATAGCAATTTAAGAATGACAATTTTCCAAAGATCATCCTTAATTAGTTTACTGAATTGTAGCAGCAGACCAATATCCAAAGAGCAGGTTTTTGCTTAGTTTCCTCACTGCTTACTGTTGTTCTGACTCCCATCCTTATCATTTTGCCCTCTTGCATTTGATGTTTGATCAACATTATCAGAAAGCTGATCTGACTGCCATTGAAATGACTGCAAAACTTTCTTTGTTTTGACTGGAAACATGGCGAGGCTCAGATTTTTGTCTTTTAATTAACAAGAGGTTTTAAAGATGAGCCTCATTATATCTGGCTTCATTTGATCTCATAGTGACCTTTTCTGGTGCACTCATAGCAACCTTTCAGAGAGCTGCGCTGGTACAAAGCAGAATCCTTACAGTGAGGTCTTGGTGGGTGAAAGGAGCAAAGCAATAGAAGAATAAACCAGCAAGCTCTGAAGGTGTCCCAAGAAGAACAAAGAATAAGACTAATTAGATTACTTTACGGTAGTGTTTAATCTTTTCAAATGAATTGAAATCTGTTTTCCATGCCCCTTCCCTGGTGGTTTCTCTGAGCTATACAAAATCAGTGTATTCTTTGTAGATGTTGTTCTAAGACTGAATAAAACCCTTGTGAAAATGTCTAGCCATCTGACTCTGTTAATCCACTTTTACAGATTAATGTCTAAACGGAACTATAGTATCTGTCCGGCAAGACTACCTAGCATTCAGTCTGCTATTTTCAATATATCTTCATATAGTCACCCCAAAGAAAGGATTAGCCTGTCATTTCTTAAGATTAATTCACCTTCTTTAAATCTCTTTTCAATAAATTTTTGAAATTAAGACATGTTATAAATAAGGGATTTAATCAACAATGCAGTTTTAGTGTTCTTTTCAGGATAGGTTTGATCTCTATACTTTCTGAAGTCTGTGGAGATTATTCAGTTTCTCTTGCAATCTTTTCATTTTGTCTATATGAAATATTTAAACTTTCAAGATTTAATAATGATGAATAAGTTTGACATTGGAGATTACAGCAAGTTAAGGAAAATTATTTCATTTCAGTCAGCGATGGTCTAACATCAGCAGTCTCCTATTTCTTTTAAGGTTTTGCTGCTGCCCCTTTATATTTAAATGTAATTCTTTTTCTGTTCTTCTTAACACGCTCTTACTGTATTTTAGATTAGCAGACCAAAAAAATCTGAATTTTGCCTGGTCTATTTGCCTATAGTGCATTGCTCTTTATGTTGCTTTTTGGGAGGCCTAGGTTTAAAAGTGACCTTAGGTCTTCTGGCTTCTTAGTTCAGCAGTGGATGGAAGCCCTATCCTGCCTGTGAGCCCCATGCAAGCTTCACCAATTAAATTATTAAAGCCAGTACACGCCGAATGTGAGGAAGGGTTGAAAGACAGTGACCACAGGAAGAACTGAAGTGTCTATTATGAGTGTTTCTCAAACCCTAATCTCTCAAACATATTTTAATGTACCAAAATCTAAAAGCTTTTGCATGTTACTATTATTCCTTTTTAGTTTCATTCCTCTCTCTCTGAGACAATTTTGAACCTTCCTTAAGACATATATGCACATGGCTATTACAGGTGGCAATTCTCTCCTTGTGATTCTTATGTTTAGATGTATTGTAGTGCATGCAAATAATATTTTAATATTATATATTTATATATACTTTATTTACATATAATATATAGAAATAATATAGAAAATAAATATAAAATTTAAATATTTTAGTTACTGGATGGTCATTCAAAGTGCATAGTTTTCTAAATGACATATGCTATTTGGGGATTTCATTCATTTGCTTTCCCTGGTACTCCATACAGAAGATAACACACCCAATTACCTCCAGATGTTTCTGCCTGATAGGAAAAAATACTAAGTCATTAACATTCTGAAATCTTGCTGTTCCTTTGATTAAATACATCTGTTTTTGTACGAATTTATGATTTAAAGCTGGATTTGTGTTTCTTTATAAAAAATTCATCCAAGTTATTGATCAAATTCCATTGCTATCTTGTCTGTTTCCATCCATGCTTTGAGTTAGTTCTCATCTTGTATCCTTTATACATATGCTTATTTATTCTTTTTCAATTTTTTCCATTAATGAGCACATCATTCTTAAAACACACACATAAGCAAAGCTGGAACGAATGACTCTGGTGCTTTGAGAAAGACAGTCTCCCCTTCCTTCATCTCCTACCCACTCCCATCACTAATTCCCGTGGAGCCCACGTTGCCCTATTCTTCACTTGTCCTTAGAGGGATGAAGACATTTTGGAGATCAAATCCCAACCCTTTCACATTGCTCACACATTGAGTTGTTCTTCCTGCCAGTTGCAGAATAAAACTAGTACAGGGACTGGAAGAAAGTGGTGCAACATCTCTAATGGTCCTTCAACCTGTTGTGATGAATATCTAATTCAATGTGGAGTGTGAAAGAGCACAGCGAATTTTGCTACAGAGTTGGAAATACAACTGAGGTCTTCAAATCTCAGTGCATCCCTCTCTTAAGGCAGTCCACATTCCTAATGTGAAATGGACTGATGGTTGTGCCTAACATAGCTAAGTTTCCTCCGCTCTGCTCTGCTCTCAGTTGTAGGTGGGTCTAGATCTTCATGAAATGCCTGAAAGCAATCATTATGCCAAGATAAGGCAGAGGCTCTTCTGATTCTTCCTTTCATCACTCTTCAAAACTTTTTAAAGGTAAAACATATGTAGCTACTGAAGGCTTTTTCTTTACAAGAAGTCCTACATTACTACAGCATTGAGGTAGACACATATCATAGAGTTTACATGCACTTCTAGATTCTTGTTTGTTCTGCTTCATTTCAAATTGGGAATGTAAAAATAGTAAATGTCTTCATTATGTTTATGCTGATCTCATCACCATGTACGGCAAACATCTTTCTGGTTTCATGGCTTCATTTCATATTTGATTCAACATTTCACTGTTTGATCTCTCTTCTGATCAGTAACTTCAGTGACAATCTATCTGATCCTTACTGTATGTTATTTAACAGCTGTAATTATTTGGCTATACTGTGGCTATCTGAGAAAATGTGCCATGGCCAATGTATATGTCAGAACAATAACACCAAAATGCAGTAATGGGAAAATCCTGAAAGGCAATCCCTCTTCTGTTGTGGTCCTTGCCTTCCCTCCATTCAAAGAAAAAATCTCTAAAAGTTTCCTTTTTTTTTTTTTTTTGTAAACTTTGTTTCTCCCTGCCTGGCAGGAGGGAGAAGCAGCTAATGTCTCCCTGCTGAAAGCATTAACTGATTGCATTGTTGCTTGAGCACAGCAGCTGTCCTTATATATTTAGACTCCCAGTGACAACAAAATTAAGGCAGCCTCCCCTTCTGTCAGGCAATAAAATGATTTTCGCAACTTCTTTATTTCTTCTTAGAACTTCGTAGTGCCTGCCTTTCTATGACTGCAGTGAGAAGCTACATCAACTGATCATAATGAAGGGGACCTTTTACTCAGTGCTTTCAGGAAAGGCAACAGGGAAAAAATAACCCAGATTCCAGTGTGCCCTGAGGACTTATTTCCCCCACTTTTCCAGTTGCTTTAAATGTGTTCATGGGAGCAAGTGTTTAATCTCATTTATGCCACCAGTGGAATGCTCAGTAATTGCCCAACGCTTTCTGGTATCTGATTAAACAGATCTTGCTATGACACCCATGGCAGAGCACAATTCCCCAGGAAGGAGGAAGGAGGGTGCTCCTCATCTGAACCATTTAATTCTTGACTCTTGAAGAGTCCTAATGCTTTCTATCAGATGGCAAAACTAAATTGGTATCCTGGCAAGTTTACTCTATGCCAGTGTCTTCAATGAACCTGGGCGGTGTAAGGGATCAAAGCTGAGAATCTGAACCAAATTCCATTAGTTCTTGCAGTCCTAACAGGCTGCTTAACATGAAGGGGGCAATCAGGTCTTCGACTATCCTAAGATATGGAGACTGCAATAACTGTTCTGCTCTTCTTTCATTGCTTAAGCTTCTGTCAAAACTGATCTAATAAGGCAATTCAAGATTTTCCATTCGAAGCGGAGTCTACAGGAGGCATCCCACAACACTGGTGTGAGCAAAGCACATCTGCACAGAGCACATGGGGAAAACAGCACTTAGACTGATCTAAAATTCAGAAAGGAGCTGAACTAGGCCCAGGCAATACCAGACGGGATATCTCCAGTACATTTGAAGCATCTCAAACCTATGCCTTTTAAGATCAAGGGCTTCTCTTCTCAGTCACCTAAGATTTGGGTAATTTTCGCTCTTCTCTTTTTCCCATCTGTACCAGACAATAATTTAAAAATTAGGCCTCCTGATAAGACAGTTTTGTGAGGGATACAACAATCTCATATAGTTTCACCTGCTAGAATCTTAGGACTACTTGGAAGCATAATTTATTGAGAAAATAATTTTAAACTCAATGCTTTCCTCTTTCAGTGACAGTTACTTTGGATATTTCTCCTTAAGTAGACATCCTGCCTGAAATAAAAGCAATAGGAATTGAAGCTGCATCACTACTGCTGAATAGCTGAAATACATTTCTATTCCATGTATACATCTATATTCTCAGCTTCTGATTTGGTATATATATAAATTTAAATGCATGCTGTTTTTAATGAGAAAGTAACCCTTCAATCTTTTAAGAAAGACTTTTGTCCAGTTCTGATTGTGTCTGTTTACGTGTCATTGCTAGTTCTACCTCAATACTCTAAAAACACTGATTCTGCTATGACTTATAGATTACAGGAAGAAACACCACCACACAAGCACTAAGCTAAATCATCCAAATTTGCCACAGCAGGATCCTTCACCTATTTTCTGAAGCATTTAGTTTCATTTTTTCCTCTCGATCTGACCCTCGCAGCTCAGTATTGGTAATTAGCCCCCTGCTTCTTCTGTAGCTCCTAAAAACAGGGGAAAAATAAATGTTTCCATTTTAAAACATTATTATAAAGGCACAGCCATGGAACACTGGAGACTCACTCATGATGTAAGGGCAATTTTAATAAAATGACACTCAGGCATTTGGGTTCCAGCCTTCAGAATTAAGAACAGTATATTTTTTTTTAAATGAGAACTTAAGGCAGTGCTACATCTGTGATTTTAGAGTATTAATTCTGCTGTTGAAATCTCAGCTTGAAATCCTACCATCCTAAAACCCCTTAAATGAAAAACACCAAAGTGAAATAATAAAAATTAGTATTAAAATAAGCCAGGTAAAGGCCTTTGGAAACATGTGATTTCTTCTGCTTTGGTACTGAAAGGAAGTGATTTCTATATGGTAGGATGGTCAAATTATGAACTTTTAAAAAAATTCTTATTGCAGGCAATATGACTGGCAATATGATTTATTGTCACACATAGTCCGAAGAGTACTTCAGAGCTCTTCATAGCAGCTGCCTCAGCAAAATATCCTTCCAATCACTGTATCTATGCCACTCAAATCATAATTAAAGTTCAAACAATCCAGCTAAAGGTTAGATCAACTGCTACATTGCCATTCAGTTCTGAACCTCCTGTAGATATAGCTAAGCAGATATTTCATTAAATCAGTAAATATCAAAACCAAGCAAGAATTTATCAAAAGCTCTAAAGAAGTATTCCCCCTGGCTAGCTATGAAACTGCTACTCTGCTTCTTGTTAAATCTATGCATTTAAATTTAAATTCTGTTTTCTTCTTTCTACAAGGGAGATGCTCAAACAGATGTTATCGACTGAATCTAAATCCTACAATGACAGTGTATCCAACTTGCAAAATTTGATGATTTTCTTTAAGCTCCAGTTGCTTGTGTCAACCAACTGCATAAGAAGCTCGGCTTTTCATTTGTATCAAGAAGTACAGTTCTGATTGGCAGGACTGAGGGCAATGCTGAGGCTGAGGGCAATGCTATGTTAAAGGCTTAGAAAGCCCTGCATATATAACTTCTAAAGCATTGCACATTTGGGGGATTTTTTGTGATTTTTGAATGCATTCACCTGGAAACCGTTCGGTAAGTTCTTTGAAGGTCCTAATCTCCTGTTGCACCAAGCTTTCAGTAGAACATAGTGACAAAATTTTCCACTGAGATGAGGGAAAAATAGCGCAGTACATACTAGTAACATCTGAAGATACACAGCAGTTTTAGGCAGTTTTCAAAGGAGAGTGAAGTAACTAACAGAAAAACATAAAGGATCTTACACTGTCGTCTTCATTGGAAGAGAATTCTAGCTCCAAACAAAGACAGGAGCTTTGTCATTCTCTGATTCCCTCTGGCGTTCTGTTCTGTGCCTCTTATGATTCTCAGAAATTAATCTGGAAATAATGTTGCCTTTTTGTGTATTTTTATTGAGTTCCCCTTTACCTATAAAGCTTTTATCTACTCAACTGTTGACTTGATGTCATTCCGCTTCAGAAATTCAACTCAACTTAGACTTTTTTTGTAACACAAAAGCAGTCTGAGAGCCCTTGAAGACATCATTAAAAAATTTATTTCCATGACTTTCAAAGCCTCTGGAAATACATATTGTATTACATGCCATCGTTGTAAATAGTATTTCTCTTAATGCAATAATCTCAGCCTAATCTTCCAGTGGTATGAATATGCTAAAACGAAAGCTTAAAGAGATAGATGTTAAGTAAATTAAAATGAGCTAAGGGAAGATATTTTATAACCCTAGAAATATTGCAAACATTACTTAAAGTAGTTAATATTTTTACAACCTTGTGAATGCTAATCTCTGGGAAATCTCAGGTAGCAAACAGTTTTAATTCTCAATTTTAATTATCACAATCTGGAACTGCAAATTAATTTCAACACTCTAAAAAGTAATAAAGATGTTTATTTTCTTAAGTGATCTAGCTAAGTCAGCTGTAGACTAAATGTGAATTAATGGTCTTGTTATGCTGAACACAAAATCAGTGAAATGCACATAACAATAATACCAACTGGAAGAGTTACAATGTTGGAGACCAACTTTTTCTCATTAATATACTCTGTTAGTATTAAAAAATGATACTGAGTTTTCTATCTGGCACCTGAGTGCTTTTCTAGTGATTTCTTTACAAGAAATGATACCTTTTGTGGTATCAGTATAGCCTAAGTATGCTTACAGGGATGCATTAAAAGTAAAATTATAGTACCTGTTGTATTAGTATAATCAAGATGCATAACCTCAGATGTGGAACTTTCGAAAAGTCATGGGATGTGACAGGCAATCTTCAGTTCTAGATAAACGGAAGAAGTTGCTAAACTCTTCTTGTAATCATAAACAGTGGAAACAATAGGAATCAACACTGAAAACACAATGCTCTTCAAGAGCCATCAGGTTCCAGAGTAGAAGTTTCATCAATATTGACTGAGGATTTGTATGCATGCATATATATGTTTGCAGAAGTGGCAAGAGAACAGATAAGAAGTGGCCAAAAGGAGTGTTTTAAGAGAACTGAAAATATAATCAAGAAAAAAGTTAAAAGGAGATCTGAGAGGTTCAGTGTGATGGGAAGTACATATGGAGCCACGAAAAAATTTATCTTCCAATGTTTGACCATGTTGTGCTTCAGAAAGCAACACTGTTTTTTTTTTCCCCACGTAATAGGGTATTGCCAAAGAAAAATATCACTCAGTTATTGATTTCTTTCCTTAACAGCAGCAAACCGCAGGACTTTGACTATCACTTGACTTGCTCAGACAAAGTTTATTAAGGAATGAGTTTTCCAGGAATAGCCAGATCATAATGGTGTTGGTCTAAACAAACATAGCTATGATGACGGCATTAAACAGAAGTGTACAAGTGTGGTCAGATGGTCTTAACCCCTGTGCAAAGCCCATCAGAACAGACTAGGTAGGTAGACCTGTGCCTCATACCCAGGCTCCGTGAAGAACTCAGGTCCACTGCATTTCAATGCCCCTTGTGTTATCTGAAAAATTTTTACAAACAGGAGGTGACTCAGTCTGTACTTGTGGCATTAAACAAAAGTCAAAGCAAATAGTGAAGCAAGAAAGAACTTACTCTCCAGCATTAAAGATGAACATCTTCAGTTTGTGAGCTTGCAGAGAAATTTGTCACATCATTGTGAAACTATTTTTCTGCAAATTTGTGAAAAACAGCAAGCGGAAAAATGCTATTTAAAATACCCATGCACTGAATGCATCTTTGCTAAATCAGTGGGTATATTTTTCCTCAGAAAAGGCTGTCCTCCTCCCCTGAGCCAGCCAGTTAACTCAGGGTGATACTGGAAGGCTCTTAGTTCTTGGGTTTTTTTAGTTTTTCATGAAGAGTAAGGGTTAAATATGGTGACAGAAAATGAAAGTGGATAATATTTTAAGTGCCAGGCATTTACAGATGCATTTATTTTATGAACAGTAGAAGCACTATACAAATAAATTGGAGCTGGTGGAGGAAAGGTCAAGCTTTCCTGGAATTTGGGAGGCAGTAGTATTTTTGCAGGCAGGAAGAGGCGTTGGGAATCACTCAGTCATGCTCAGTTAAACTTTAGGAAGTGAGAGTTTGGCCTTTGGGGTTCAGACATGCATGGTTAAGATAAAGTGGAAATGCAAACTAGCAGACAAAGAAAGGGAACTGCTCCAAGGAATGAGACCCTGCTCCAGCCCAGCCACAGTTTTGGATTAGAAAAGCCTCAACCTACTATTTGAGAGGAGAGAGAGGATCACGGTCTGAAATGGTGACAGCAGTTTCTTCAGATTCTCACCTAGTTACACCTCCAAACATTTTTATTGCAAAGTGTTTCTGTGCTGAAAGTCAGTGTCCACTAACATGTTTTTTTTACCTTGAGTTAACAATCCTGAGTCAAGAAAACATGCAGGGAAAATCATTATGCTTTCTGAATAGTTTAAACATCAATGCAAAGCTATAAAGTTGCAGTGGGCTATATAAAGATTTATTAATCAAAACATTTGCAGAATATTGACTATGCATGTAGCCTGTTAGGCCTGAGATATCATCTGTAAAGTAAAGCTTCAATTAATCACTTCTTCTCATACTGTAATCTTTGCAAAATAAAAAATATGTAGGAGATATTTGTGGATATTTTTCTAACTATGTTTTGGTAAATTTATTCTCTAGTTTAAAACTATTTCCCTTTAACAGTTGTCATGTAGATGATAGAAACAAAAACTCAGTGTAAGCAGCCAAAGTACAGCTCATAGAACAACTGTTGTTTTCGAATAGGCCTGGCTCCCCTTTCCTCCTTAAAACACTGAGAGACTACAAGTCCCAAAATGCAAAGCTCCATCATCTTCCAAACAGAAGGGCTGCAAAATAACCCAGAGAGAACTTTGCTGCTGCTTTTCCACTTTTGGTTTAAACTGCTATAGTGCACCCAGATCTATGAAAATCTGGCAGTGCCTTTTCCACACAAAAATGTAGTTCCAGTACAAGAATAAAGCAGCAGAGCAGAACGTTTCACTGATACAAAAAATCGTATTTTAGCACCCAATCAAAGAAATGTTCCCATTTTTCCTTTTAAAATTATGCTTTATTTAAATAGTATATTTTGGCTTGCATTTTTAAGTGCAAAAAATAATGTTAAAGCATTAAGTAAATGTTAAAACATTAAAACAAACATTCTTCACAAAGGAACTTAGAAAAGTTTAAGTTTTGCTCCTAATCAGAATAAAAAACAAATTTTGAAAATGGAAATGCACTAAAAAATGTTTCTTCACAGCACTAAAAGGGACCTGTGTTTTTGACAGCTCTGTACAAACACGAAGGCATCTGCAATTCTGTGTGAGAGTTTCTGTAAACTACTTGTAGTTCTTTAGCTACCAGCAAATTCCTTTAATGAAGATTTTGCTTGGAAAATATGTGGGAATTTTAGTGTTTAGATCTCAAAAGAAATGTCATAAAAATCAAGTATCTCTGATGAAGCACTATATGACTTGTTTCCCAAACTGAAATTTTCCTTCCTAGGAGAGCAGATGTCTTTATTCCAGTATCTACGAGGTTGGGAGAGAGGCATACAGATCTCAGGGTAGCATTCTGGCCACTGTGAGTAATAACAAAACCCCTAGTAAGCACTGGAGATTGTACTGATTAGAAACTGATGGCATAATTTGGCCTGGGATATTTAATTTTATTAAATGCCAAGATATGTACCAGCATAGCTTGGAGTGCCTATGAATCAATAAGTGCTGGCAGGCTTATTTTATTTAAAGATGTGAACTGCTACAAAGTGACCATACTATAGTTGATGTCTTTAATTAAAAAAGAAAATCTAATTGTTGGGCTGGCATGATGATAAGCAATAGCCATGATTTTACTTCATATGTGCCTTTTACTGTTTTTATTAAGATGTTTTTTAAACAAAGTTTTAAAGTGCAAGACATGTTATCATTTTATTTCCTTCGAACAACTAATAAGTCAGAGACCTATGATGTATTTGTAGAGGGATGTATATATAAAAGAAACCTTCCAGCAAATGGGGGAGTGGGAGAGACACACACATCCCCTAATGTGGAGAAACGATTGGGAGCTCATACTTATCAGCATTTATGTAGTGCCATTCCTAGATTAGAAAAATTATTATAGGCCTTAGATGCAAATGTCTGCTGCTATACACTACTTACTATTTCAAAATCACTCTTTTGATTTTTCTTCTCAGGGAGACAAGGAAAATGAAAAACATTACTCTTTTCATTATATGTACTTTTATTTTCTGCTCCTAATTAAAAAAAAAAACACTTAGTTACTACCCTTTATCTTTGATTTTATTTTTACTAAGTACACTCAATTCCCCTGTGAATGCTGACAGTGGACATGTGTTGATGCAGGAAGTATTTATGCTCCACGTGTGCCAGCTGCAGCACAGCCCATGGAAGCAGCTGAGCCTGCAGATTTTGGCACTGCAGCAGGACAGAGTTCAGTGCCGCCACTGTGCAGGGTGCTGCTGTGCTTGGGTGGGCGCTGGAGGTCAGCCGACCTCTGCCACGCTGCCTGCTATGGCCACCTGAGCTGACGACACTTAAGCTGTCTCAATGTATGTGTATGTATGTCACACAGCAGTGCCTGAAGTGAGCAAGAAAGATATTTCAAACCTGAGTGCTATAAAATCCTGTTGAATATTCCTTTCTGAACTACCTAGGCATCTGATCTCTGTGTTTGACTGTCACCCAACCTGCTGTTTTAAGGCTATCAGTTAGAGGAAAAAGAGACTGGAGGAAAAAATCTCAGAAAAAAAGTGAACTTAATGTAAATCCTTAAAACCAAACTCTCCTATGCATTAAATCCATTACTTAATGCGAAAATGTCATCTTTTGCCAACCAATACAATAGGCACAGCATCTCTCTTCTAACAGATAACTGAGATACTGGGAAAAAGGTATATATACTAAACAGAAGCAAAAAGGATTTTTTATGGTTTAGACTTTAGGAAAAATTTTCAAAAGGCTTGTGTGACTCAGTAGCCTGCAAGAACATTTCTGTTACAGATTATCTCCAAATCAGAACAGTGTAGGTGTTTATAGAAGTTCTCTAAAGAAGCTGTTTATTGATCCATAATTATTTTGCTTTACACATTTCACTACATACATGAATGCATATGTGTATATATATTAAAAAAATATAACATTACTGCCTTGCAAACCTAGTACAGCACAGATTATATGGAATTAAGAGTACAAGTGTTCCACCTTGTAGATAATTCTGAAACTTTTTATCACTGTAAATGAGAATAGAAAATGGAAACATTCAAAAATTCATTCTGAACTATTCTATTTGAAAATACCAGAAAGTTCTCATAATGCTTCTCATGCTGAAGAAATGTTATTATGTTCTAATGTAACAAAAAACAATGTGCTTGTGTTTGTGCACATTTGTGCATGCTGGAGTGGGAGGGAGTATAATAAACCAAATACATCATTCATTATAAAACCAACAAAACTAGTAAGTAAAAACGTTTGCATAAAACAAAACAGTGCATGCATCAAAAGAAAAAAACGTCAGAGAAGCAGAGACACTGAAATGAAATACTCAATTTAATTCTCAGTCACTGGGAAATCTCTCTCTTGAAAATATCAAAAATCAACATGTTCCTCTTAATGTTCTGCTCTGATGAAATGTTTTCTGATGGGGAACCGTTTCACGAAACATATTCCAACAAGCTCTAGCACAAATATTGCCAATTGTCACTGTGTGGGAAAGTGAAGAATATATTTTATTTTAGCTTAAATTCCCATAGTGTATAGGAAAGTGGCCTCTCTAATAGAAGTCTTTGAGTCAGAGGACTGGCTGTAAGACACTGGCTGTGACAACAGCCCCCGATATTTCTTTTTACCTCTCCTGACCTCGAGTAAGCAAAAGTGTTGTTATGAAATCCCACTCAGTAAAACTGTTTTTTTCAGACAAGCTCATAAAATCAAATAATGATTGAACAGCCAAATTTCTGGCTGTTCAGGACTGATAATTGATTTCTCATTTTATTTTATTCTTTTTAAACAAGCAGGAAAAAACACTGAAGACTGCCAGCTAAACCAGAACTTCTCTGCAGCTGCCCACCTTACCCTTGCTCTCATTTCCTAGGGCTTTAACAATTGATCTGTCCCACTGATGTTTCTATATGTTTGCTGTAATTTATCTATATATACACACCATTATTTGAAGTAGCTTCTGGCTTTGTGGGCTTATTTAATATCAGACAGGAACTGACACCAGCATTCCTTGGTGGCTGGCATGGGAGGAAAGAGGTGGACAAAATTCAGGCTGTTTCACTGTGGACTTTGAGATAAAGGTTTCTCTTTCTCTTTTCTTATTTTTGTCCATATTTTTTCATCCAGCATTTTATCTCAGCTTTTTTTTTCCCTCCTCCATTATGGTTCTCGTGAAGTTATGCAAGATTGTCTAGGAATATTAGTTCCATTTGAAAACTGTCATCGTAAAAGCAGCACTGAAATCCCAGTAGGAAAAAAAGGTTCAGTATTTGGTGTATAGTTTTGCTTTGTTTGTTTGTTGTTTTTTTTATTTCTTAGAAAAATACAACCACATGTGCAGAATAGGTTTGAGACCTGGGAAAAGCCTCAGAGTAGAGAGAATTTACCCATGAGAATATCTGCATTTGAAGTTAATTCAGTTTTCCAAGCTACTCATTACATACAGAAGTTATAGGAAACCATGATGTTTTGCACCGATAGTGAGGTGGTTCCTGTGTTGTGATCCAGTATTCATTCAAGGGTGGCCATGTGTGATTTTTCTTAGATAGTGTGGCTAAAAGAACAGCTCCACCAGGAGAACAGCATAAAGCTAATGCATTATAACCAATCAAATGTTTCAGTCATGGGATTCTTCTTACCTCAATTTGGGAAAACTTAAAAACAGTCATGATAAATGGGAGTTATATCCACTTTATGGCACTGTAAAGCAACATCTATATCCCAGACGCTGCTAGAAGCTGTGCTAGGAGTAGCTCTTACATGCTCTAACTTTGCATATTTCGCTAGTACAGCAGGAAAGGTCTTAAAGAGCAACATTCATTTTGCCCCTTTAGGGGATTTTGGGATGCCTTAAGATTTTCATCAGGAGCCCAGCTGAAGCTCCCAGCCTTTTGCTGGATGAAAGCGACAGAGATTATTAGCATAAGTGAACAGTAATAAACTCTGAAAAAATGCATTCATTAGTTGAAATTGGCAGAATGAACAGCAGTGTAATCCTCTTCCTCAAAATTCAAATGCCTGCCCATCCTTTTAATATCCAAGTCTTCTAGCTTGTTACCTTGCCAAGATTATGGGCTAGATTTCAGCTCACTCAGATTAAAGTAATAGGAGTTAAACCTTGTAACTTCTTTCCTCCACCCTGCAGCAGCATTTGTCTCATACTTTTCTCTGCTAGAAGCAGGAATACCAAAAAGTTGTTCTAGCTCCACCAGAAGGATTTTTATCAGCTCATTTTAGTCAATAAAGAAAGAAGTCAATCACTTTTGGAAAACAGCACTTTTCAGTACTGTATATACCAGGCCAGTATAATCACAGAATAAATCAATAACCACATTGATCAATACGATGTAAACTGCTGATCGCTGTGGATAAATTGTATGGGTGTAAGAAGGCTTTCAAATAAATTCCAAACCCACTCAAACTGCATAGGCTTTAAATCTACTAAGGGTAGTGGGACATGTGAAAGATTTGTGCTGTTTCTTTTTAAAAATCTCAGGGATAGCAGAGCTGCAGAACAATGTAATTAAATCATGCTAGCAATACTCACACACAAAGCCTACTTCATGGCACACTGAAAGCATCAGAAAATATTCTTTAACTTAAACCTGCCAGCAAAAGCGAATTTCTCATATGGCAATATATCAGGAAGAAAGGCTACACTGAATATGAAGGAGTGCACAGAGAAGGCCGAACTGCAATCTGGTTATACTACAGCCATAACCACTGTAGGAAGTTTTGCTCCTCTAGGCACCTACACTTTTTGTAAAAGCCAGAAACTAAGCATCTCACAGTTTTTATTTCACTCATTGCCATAATAGCAGTCCTGTGAGAGAATGCTGGTAGAGACCATGGACTCTCGTTGCTTGTGAGGGAAAAACTGGGTTACTCCTAAAGACACCACAATCAGTGAAGGATCTGCTGTCAGCTTAGCTTGCATTGTGGTTTCCATCTGCTTAGCTTGCATTGCACCGCATGCATGGCTGACAAATAAGCTGAAGGAAACAAACAGGAATAGAATTTGTGAAAATTTGTACTGGGCTTTTCACTGTGGGCCTGAATGTGTTGTGGAAAACAAAACTGTTAGGAGATGATCGGTATCGATTCAACATCATACCATGAACTTGTATATAACATTAGTAGGAATGCCATAAGGGATTTACAGAGTTGATGAGTATGGGCTGAATCGACATTTCAGGCTTTAGCAGAACAATTAATAGCGCTACACTAAATGACCATGCTATGGTCATACTAGCTGTTTCTGGCAGAGCAGAAACTGAAGCCAGACACCCCAATGTACAAGCCAGTGCTTTAACTATACTGGCCCAGTCTTCCACACCATCCATATAAAGCCGTATTTTCTCAAGTGCAAAGATTCTAGAGACTTGAATGAATCTTGTGAAAAATCTGCATATTTTAGAGGGTCTTCTGGTAACCCTCCGTATTTCAGAATTATTCCGATGCATTCTCTAAGAATGGGAAATATTTGTAGCCATTTTTTGGCATACAGAAGATAGGTTAAGTAAAGAAATGATACATAACAGTATCATTAATATGACATTCTAATTGCCACATCAGGCATATTTTCAAGTGCTAAGTGCTAGGAACTGATAAAAAGAAGTAGTTCATATTAAAGAACCTAAATGATTGAGGCCATTTAGAGGCCTTTATTGTACCATGCTGTCAAAAATGTCCAAGTGGCCTTTTCTACATGGTAAATTTCTCCAAGAAAGATTTTATACAAGCCATTTTAATAGCACTGCTTTTTTGCTTCATAGTTTTTGGATTAGATAGTGGCAAGAGCAAAAGAAATGCCAAATCCTTATACATACTCTGAAGATGACCAGGGGCATATTTAAATTACATACTAAGTCTCTGCAACCTTGTTTAAATTTTTAGAAAGATACTGTTAAACGCATCATTTGCCATTCTTTCACATTTTTAGTCCACAACTATCCTTCTGTAAGTGGCAGTACTCCATTAATTCACACTGAGTAACAGAAGGTAGCATATATACATTATCTCAGTTCGGTGACTGAGTTTGGTTGAACCATTACTTAAGATAAATAATAAAAAGATTGAGATGCAACATATATTTCCACTCTACCTGTGCATTGAAGATATCATCTACACCCTTGCAGTAACATTTCAATAGTCCACTGCTAATACCATTGGTTATCAATCCACACTTACCCAAAAGCCATATTGTGGCTGCATCCACGCAGGCCCTTGAAACCTATCCAAGCTTCAAGGTAACTAAGTCAGGAACAGTGGGACGTGACAAGTTTTCCATTACTTTGAGAGAAATTGTGGGGGATGATGCCTCAGAAAACTAGGTCCTGGACAGAAGGAAGGGCTGACTCAAGTAAGAATGCAAAAAGGGTATACAGAGTAGGGCAAATTCTGCCCTTTCACCCAGAAAAAGGCAAAGGAGTTAGAAATGTGCTCCCTTTTAAGACTAAAAAAATAAAATCTGCCAGCTGCTCTGTGAAACACAAAGGCGGGCACAGCATGAGGGTACCAGCTCCAGCCATCACTTCAGGAAGGTTTTACTGACGCTTCTTTGCCCCAGTAGTCTGAGCCAGGCCTGCGTTCGGCATCCATTGAGGAAATGGGTTGCCGTAAGAGCTGCAGGCATGAAGGGGACCGCCAGCCAGCCTGGGAAGTCGTCTGCCACTGCGCGTAGCCAGCTCTCCCCCAGCACGTAACACCCAGCCAGGCAGCGCAAGCTGCTGCCCCCAGGCCTGGCAGCTGCCCAAGCAAACCTCGCGCCAGCCAGCCCCCCGGGAAAGCAAGCATGCCGCACATGCTGAGATATGCCAACAGCCAAAGATGCTAGGGGAAACTCTGTGGCACATCACACTGACAGAAGAAAAGCAAGCAACAGACGAGGAAAGCAGCCAAGTGGCACATCTATATTTGCAGCAGGATGAACGGGCACATGTATCCCACACATGTTTTTAATAGCACAGAATATATCAGCACAAAGAACTGCTGTAGCTGAAACTCACAATGGCAATGCAAGACAGCTTTCCTCACTGATTTCTGTACAGATACCAGAAAATAACAGGAAGGGCCTTGGAGAAGGGACTGATGTGAGTTGAGTAGTATTTTCCATCACTGGCAAATGGTAGAGGAAGGGAAGCGGGATGCACAGACATCAGACCAAGGCAGCCCTGTCCAATGCTGCAGCCCACAAACTATCTAAGCCATGCAAAAAACTCTCTGGGCAGATTAATTCTTGCTGCAACATAGCTTCCACACACAGGCTCTGCAAATCACTGTAGGAAATTCTTTGTGATTGCAGTATGGTCAGATATTAATAAAATCCTTCTTTGCTTTTACAACGGGTTTATACATAAGTGTGATTTAGAGTTTTGTGCCAGATTATCACTAGTGCTGCATTCCAATAACCAGCAGAAACATAGGGTGTTTCTGCACTTCACACTTGAGGATAATATTGATTTAGGGGCTGGTACAATAGCATGAGATACACATGGGGTATTTTATTTAGTTTCTTGGCATTCATATTCAAAAATTGCCCTATAAAGAAGGGGAAAGGCATTAAAAAAGTTTAAATAATCTTAAATCACAGTGAAACATTGAGTTTAAAGTGAACTGAAACATTTGGATAGACTCAAAATTGCTTTTTTCAGGAACAGAGATTTCGTGGATGTATTAGATTTAAAATAAAAATCTCTCAGTGTGACAGTCTCCTTTTTTTTACTGCTTTCCTTAGGTCATCAAAATAAAATAGGCAGTACTCTTCCAGCTGTTTCAAAACTTAGACCTGTCTGTGATCTGATCTGGTGCTCTAAAATCTGGTAAGACTGGAACCAAGGTTCCCAGTATTGGGAACCTTTAAGTGGTTTGGCTTCCTACTCACTAAAAATCACAAACATTTTGTTTTTCTTTTTCCTTTTCCATTGCTATCATTTTGACTTCTGGTTTTAGGGGTTTTATACTGTTCATATTTTCAGATTTTTTCTGCAAGTGACAAAACTGTTTTTTTTCCTTTTTTCTTTTAATGAAAGCTGCCAGTCATCTGAACTCTTTCTATTTCCGCATCAAGTACTTTAATAATATTTTTAAAAGATGTAAGATAAAATCATCAGAGTTGGACACCTACCATTTCTTACACTGTTCTTTAGTTTGATTAGTCCAGGCTGGCTAAACATGATAAACAATTTCATATAAAAGGAAGGGCTCAACTTTCCTTTCTTTGGACAGGCCAGACCAGACCAAAGAGGAACTTGGTTCCTCTTTGAAGTGAAATACTGAACAGGAATGGGGGAGCCAAATTACAGAAGATGGGCCTTCAAAATTTGGAGAGCTGTATAACCGTTCTGCAGAAAATCTCTCTCTGCTTGGACAAAAAGAAGAACTGTTTTGTTTAAACTTAGCAAAAGCATTACATTTATGTTATAAAATATTATAAGAAATTTAGATTAAGTTCAACCGAAAAAAATGTATTGCTTACTGGATGCAAGGATGGAAGAGCCAGGTCCGAAGATCAGACCTCAGTTCTTTTGCTGAAGCAAGCGCGTAGCCTGGAGTCCTGGTGCACTTGTACAAACAGAAGTCTTTAACCTGAACTTCAAACCCAGCACTGAAGGATGTTGGCTCCCTGCTGAGCCACTAAACAGGCTGCTGAAGAATTAGTGGTCTGGCTGCTCAGGTCTCCCAGCCAGCAATCATATGGAGAGCCAAGGTCTGCAAGGGAGCTGGCAGGACATAAGCCAGGTTCCTGGTAGAAACCTGCTGGAAAGGCATGTTAAAAAAAGTTCTGTCAGACCTCCACCAAATAGTGGTCACCTCTGTGAAATACTTTGTTACATTCAGTATGAGGATTATTAAACATCACTAGTTGTGGTATTTGCTCACCCACAGTAAAGAAAAAACCTAAGTTTTTATGATCATTTCTTCCTAGTAACACTGCAGCTGTATATCCCTGAGAACATGAAACATATTCTCTTTTGGCTTTGATAATGTCACACAAAACCCACATCTTTAACAGTGAGGACAACTGAAACTTCTTGTCTAGGGTTTTAATATACTTTTCATCATGTGCAATCTTTAAATCCAAACTGGGCATCTTTCTGTGACGCAAGCTCTAGCAGTGTTTTCATCATTTATGATTTTATCCCAGTGTGTGGACTTCTTGGAAGTCCAGCACATGGGCTCTAGAATATAGGAGAATTACAGCTCTGATTTTAAGAGATGTGTCTCCACAAGTGTGAGAAAAAAACTTGAAAAGAACTCCCCAAGCCCAGTACAAAAAGGCAAATAAGAGGAGTACAAATTTTTAAAAAATAAATTATCATGTGTCTGGGATGACTTAGTCTTTCCTCTTTGGTGTTTTGACTGGTATTTCTTTTATAGTTTAAACCCATCTTATTGAACACAGGATAGGCACTTTTGGATGACTTCATTTGGTGTAGTATATAGGAAACACAAATTACCAAATGGACTTGCTCTAAACTTCGTGAATCTGAGCACAAGCAACTAGAGGCTTTACCATCTACACTTTGCATAAGCTAAATGACTATCCTTACTATTGCTACCTAAGCCTAAACTTCACTTCTTGTACAAAGACATAACATACAAACCTCATATAACAGCTGCTTTTCATATTCTTCAAGGAAGGAACCAAGTTTGGATACATTTGTACAGGAAAAGTTTGTACTGGCCACAAACAACAAGGCTTCCATTGCAAAAAGCCTTACACGCCAGGAGGCCACAGACCGCCTTGTGCCGGTCACAGCCGGTTCCAGCTGGTTCTAACGGTCGGAACATCGCACCGCGCGCCCAAACTGCAGCCAATCAGAGGAGCCTGTAGCGCCCTTGGGCGCCAAAGCGGCAACCAATCAGAGGAGCACACGGGGCGCCTGCCCGGGCGCTTTTAGGAGAGGGCGGGGGCCGCTGAGGGAGGGGGTTGTGGGAGTGGCGGTGGAGGTGTTTCTCGGGGGAAGGTGTTCCGGGGCGGCAGGGCTGTGTGGGAGCTGCGCCCGGGGGAAGCCCCTGGCGAGGCAGAGGCGACGACTGAGGGGCCCGGAGCAGTAGGAGGGAAGGAGCGGCGGGTGGGAGCGGTTGCGCAGCGCCTCAGTCGCTGGCGCTGGCCATCGCCCCCCCCCCCCCCCCCGAAGGGTTTCGGCGGCGCTGGGTGTAAGGTGCGGCGGAAGCCCGGGCAGTGGGGTGGGGGAGAGGTGTTGGGCTGAAGCTGAGACTGGGGGAGGGAAGGAGCTCCTCGTAGTTGTTGTTTAGTAGTTAGCTTAAGTTTCCCTATACGCGACTCAGCAAAGGTCAGGGTCGTTGGCAGTTGAGGGCAGTTGGCGGGGTCGACGCCGTTTTGCCTGTGGCATAATGGGTGGAAACCGCAGGCAGCAGCGGGCACGGCCTGGGGGTGGACTAGCTGCAGGGTCCCGGAGACTGGAAGGATACATGCTTCTGGCGTGGGGAGTTCGTGGTGGCGTGCCTGGTGTGTGAGGCACGTGTAAAGAGGTGGGAAGGGGAGATCCTGGGGGGAGCTGAGCGAGCTCTTGGAGGGTGGGAAGGCGATGGGGGAGAAGTGGCCGGGTCCTGCTCCAGGTGGCTGCGGTGGTGGCCTGCAGGTGGAGCCGCCTCCGCGTGGAGACTGCGAGAGCGGCAGCCCGGAGGCGGCAGAGGAGCTGTGACCCCCGGAGGAAGGTGTGCTGCTGGGTCGGGGGGTGCGCGGCGGGGAGGGTGGCGTGCGGCAGTGCTGGGCGCGGCAGGGGCCCCGGGTGAGCGGCTGTAACGGTCTTGGCTGCGTGTTTTGCAGGGACAAGGCCTGAGGGTTGTGCTGGCAGTTCAGATTATTACGATGTTAAAGCTAGTAACTTGTAGAGATCAACGGTGGAGTTCGTAATGGATGAGTTTTCGAACTGCTGTCACCTCCTTGGTTGGGTTCGGCACCGCAAGGGCTGACGCTTGAGTAGGGTTTCGGCTGCAGGGCGCCCTGTGTGCAGGACGTCGCGACCTGCCTTGTGCCGCTCACGGCCGGTTCCAGCCGGCTCTAACGGTTGGAACTGTGCCTTGAGCGCCGAAGCGGCAGCCAATCAGAGGAGGCTATAGCGCCCCTGGGCGCCGAAGCGGCAACCAATCAGAGGCGCGCGCGGCTGCAGCGCGGCGTTTGGGAGGTGGGAGGGGGGACGCGGCGGTGGCGCAGGAGGTAGGTGCCGCTGAGGGACCGCGGCCCTGGGGGCACCCACGGCGGGGCAGGGGCTCCCCCGAGTCCCACCACAGAGCAGGCGAGGCCGTTGGCAGCTGCCCCTCGCCACACTGCGGGGAGCGAGTGTAAAGTGTGCCAAAATTGAGGGCGGGAGAGGCTGGTGGGGGAAGACCAAAGTTGAGCCTGGGGAGGGGGTGCAGAAAGCCATTTTCAGAAGTGTTTGATTGTTGTCTTTGTTTCTTAGTAACTTTAACAGTGATTAAAAGCTTTTGTTAATTGGCGCTAAATTAGGTGGAACTTCACTAAGCAAGCCTGTTTTGCCCTCAATAATGGTACAGTGACAGCTTCCATGATAGTGGCACAAGGAATGTGTATAATGCAGTGTGATGTGTGCCATATACAGAATAATAATTTGCCATTCCAGTACAGATCTGTTTTTGCGAACTGCAGTGAACAAAATGAAGTATGTGCTTATGTGTTATGATCATCTTGGCCAGTGTAAAAGCTACATCTTTATGGGCAATGATGGAATATAAATGGGAAAGAATTGAGCTTAACTTTTAGTTCCCTGGAGAGTTTGTAGAAATAATAGAACTACATTGGTGATGTGAGAAAATTGGTCTAATATGAAAAATTGCAATACTGTACTTAAGTGTCTTTCTAGAGTAGAGATGTGTTTTATCTAGGTGTTTAGGACTAAAACCTAAAAAAGAAAGGTCAGCCATTTTCCTCTCCACCACTATGATAGTTCTTCTGTGAAAATAGCAAGTTAAGATTAAAGAAATCTGGCTGTTATTACCATAGAAATGTCATGTGAATTTTAACAGATGTAGTATTTCCCATGACTATTTAGTTTAGCTGTAAATACTTCAGTGTATCTCTGCTTTTAAATGTTGTGTATCATAAAATAATTCACTTTAAACTGTGTTCAGAAGAACTGTGGGGATATGCATGCCCTGAGATATCTGCCTGATAAGGCTGTGCTGAATGTGTGCTCTCGGAGGCATCAGAGAGACAGAGCAGTTCATCGTATCAAGTGCAAGGTTAATACAGATGGAAGTTAATGAGACAGTCTCTTCCTTTTTTAAGTTGAATAAACAAAACTTAAGATTTTGAAGTGCTATTATGAATGGGTGTGTCTTGACAAGATCAAAATGGTATTTTTAAAATTCATCTTGCTCTTCAAATCATCATGACTTGACTCTTGTTCGCTGCTTTGGCTGCCATGGAATTACCTCTGATACTTTGTCTCTGGATGGATATGCCAGCTGATTTTCCTGGTTTATCTGTAAAGAGTTCTAACCTGCTCTACAAGAAATTGATATGTGGAGGAAGAAAAATTGCAAAATAGTATTTGAAGCCATGGTAGTCATTAGTGTTGACAAAGCTCTTACATGGTACAGAGAAGAGAGGAAATTCAGCAGCTCTTTGTCTTATTAAGATAAGCCAAATGCATGATTTTTCTTGATAGCCTGCCCAGGATTGCATATTAACGAGCCTATGAGTAATTTCAGCACTGGAGTTTTTTTAGTAGTTTCACCTACAGAATGGTTATGTATTTTTCAATTTGTCTTTCTCTACTACTGTTCTGCAAAAGAACAATCTCCAGTCTATATAAATTCACACTTAAAGACCTTTTTGCCACCAGTTTGGCTTCCCATAGCCTTAGATGAGAAGCACATTTTATTATGTTGCTTGGAGGATTATCAGCATGCACAGATGAGTCTCTAGACTTCTGCTTGTTAGTAGGTTTATGTATTGCCATCTCCACAGTGCTGCTACCTTTTCCTGAGGAATTTTGTTGTGGGTTACAGGAATGTAAGTGTTATGGAAATTAGGTTTGTTGGCCACCATAACAGGGCCCAACCCTAGGTTCCTGCAGAAAAGTTCAGAGCCAAATCAAAGCAAATTAAATAATTAAATTTTAATGACACGTGTGCAGTAATTACAGCTCGAGCTGGGTGCCTCTGAAGAGGGACCCCGAACAAAGAAATCCCTGGGCAATTACAACTTTCCAATCATGGGGTAGTTTGGACCAATAGTAATATTTTGGTCTGGGATCTCCTGCTCCTTATTGGGTCTCATCACTGTCCCTAGGTAGGCTGTTTATTTTTACTGTTGGGATTTCTGTTGACAGATGTGTCTTGATTCCTCGGGTCCTGCCCTTGTCTCTCAAGGTCCTGACAAAGAGGTGTTGTTCCAGCAATTGTTACTGCCTCAGCAGTGACAGTAGGTGTTATCTCCCAAAGTCCTGACGAAGGGGATATAATCCAGACCCCCTAATTAACACTGTTTCAGCAGTGAGAGGAGGCTTTGTTTCCCAGGGTCCTGGCGCCCAAGTAGGCCTTACTTCAAAGCCTTGACCTCCTCCCTCCTGGAGCGCGAAGCACAGGAATGCAAACTGCTTGCAACTCCCTTACCATTCCAGCTTGAACCAGCTCTCAGGCCCTTTCACTGAACTAGGTAAAAGTTCATTATTTTATCTAAGTGCAGCCTAAGGCTTCAACAAATTTAGCTACTCAGGCTAAGCAAGTTTTATATAAGTTGTGCTGTGCAGCTACCTCTAGACAGTTTCAACTCAATATTCTTTAACAGTAAGAAGTTTCCTTGTGCTTGAAAAATAGCTGGGCAAATTACTGGAAACAGTTACTTACTATCTTTAATACAAAAATGTGTCTGTTTCAGGGAGAACCTGAGAGAAATCATGAGAGCCTGGGAAAAATATTCTGAGAGGTGTCATTTTATGTATGCCCTGCTCTTGTATTCTGTCAGTCTCTTAGCTATTATTTAAGGCAAAATACCAGAGGAAATGGGCCTTTGGTCTGACCTGTTCCAGCTGAGAGGATTCTTTCAAGGAAAATAGGCCTGTAATTATCAGTAGGACTACTGTGAATGTCGAAGTACTTTGGGGAGAGGACAGAATTTGATTCATTTGTGGTTATAAAGACAACACAACACAGATACTTGACAGTGGTGTAAAGAAAATATACTCCAGAGTAAAGTGACAAGGAATTACAGGTCCCCAGCAGTGATATGAGATGACAAATACCTTTTATTGGGTGCTTGTAAAGTTGACACCGTTGTGACTACACATCTTGAGCCATATGCAGTGACTTGAATGAAAGCCATGCTTACGCTGGTGTTTATCATTCTAATAATTAAGTTAAGGACTTAATTAGGTGATTTTTACTGTATGTCAAGATGATTAAAATCAGTGTTCTTATTTACCTTCATACCCAGCCCAAAGATGATCTATGACTTCAAGCTGCAGCAAAAGAATAACAATACCAGCTGATTTTGAGTAACAGAACCTGCTAGAAAACAACTTTATTTCAATCTATGTTTAAGAAAAGTGTTTGACATCTCTGCTAAAAATTTCATTCAGGTGTGGTTCAGAGCTTTCTGATGCCAGTGGAAGGCTATTGAATTCAGTGGGCTTTACATTCATGTGATTGCTTTTATTTATCTGCTTCTGTCTTCAGAAGAAAATAATACTGTACACTTAATATACATTGTGTGACAACTTCTGGTAATACAAACAATGTGTAAAAAGTAAATAACTTTTATTCATTGAAAGTGTTTTTTATAGGTTACAGTGAAGAACATGAAATAAATAATAGCCACTTCACAAATAATTGCAAGTCTCTTAGTTGCAGTAGTTTGAGACAGGTCTTTCACATTTGCAGTACAACCACAATGGAGTTTCAGTAAGAATTACTAGTTGTAAGATAGGAGACCATTCCCCTTACAAGCTCACAGCTATGTTTGCCACCACTCCACTTAATTAATGCATGTACACTTATCTATGAAATTTAAAGCTTATTTTTTAATGTAATACTGATAGTTACATTTTCTTAATGTTCCATTTGTCTTCCTTCCCTATTCCCACTATCTTTATCAGGAATGGTGGTTGTGATGAAGTATTACAATTTACAGATGGTTTACTTTTAGAGGTCCATGGCTGAACATTTTTTTAATCCTCAAGGAAAGGAGAGTATGAGAACAAAACTCAGCAGCAGAATCCCACATGTCAATATATGGTTTACCTGTTGGGAAGATTTTATTCCTCTGGAGCTTAAACCTGTAAAAAATAAAAACATAAATCTTAACAAAAAGTAAATTTATATCCCAAACCACTTTTCTATATACTCTAGTATAATAGTAGCCCTTGTTCTAATTTTAAAAATGAAACATCGTCCACAAATGTAATTTTTATTTTTTCTTTTAAATTGTAGCAGTGTTTTGATGAGGTATGGACTTGAATGAGCTTACCACACTCCACATGAGTATCTGCTTTCATGAGTGTTTTAGCCAGTCTGTTTTGAAACTGTGCTCCATTTTGCATGGAAAAAGTATTTATGAGAGAGACTTGAACCTCAACACCCACATTTCAGCTGTGATGAAGTGCTAAGGTTTTAGGGTCACTTTTTTCCCTCTTTATGTAAGAAGCACTTGACGCCAGAGCACCCAATAGCCCTTCTGTTTCAACATCCTGAAGTTGTAGGAATGCAACTGTAAGACCTTGTCCAACTTGATTCAGGCCAGAGATCTGAGTCTGTCTGCTGTTCTCCATGAACAGCTCTTCATTGCTGAATGTTTTCTCAGTTTTCACCAGAGATTATATCCTGAGTGAGCACAAGCTTTACAGAATTGAGTAGGCTGCTACAAAGCTAAAGTGATCAGCAGAAGGGGAAAACATTTAGCTGAAACATTTCAACTAGTCCTAACATCAGTGACAACCCAAAAAATGGATTGGGGGGGGTGGATTTAGAACTTCAGGGTCTTTCTAGTCTGTACTGCAAATGCCTCTAACTGGAGTATTAAAAACACCTAGCAGATTAAGAGTTATGTTACATGTGTGAGCTATAGCTTAGTCTTTAGTAAGAAAGCTTGTTTCTCTGTCTTTGCTGAAGTGTTACAGGCCAGGACATATGGTGGCGTGCACTAAAGATTAGGTCATTTCTACATGTTCTACAAAATATTTTCTCTGCTAAGGAATGCAAGAGTGCTAGAGACAAATATACACTTTTCCATCATTACAAAGCAATAGGAGGTCACTTACGGTAATGGAAAGTCTGTTATACCTCTTAGAGAAACATGGATTTCTTATTAAGCAGTAAAATTTAGAGAAAGAAAGCAAAAAAACATACTTGATATCTTTGGAATTCTAATTTCCTCACTACTGCTGCCATCCCCACTGTCACTGACTGTTCTTATTTCTATGAGATAATCCTCTTCAAATGGTACCAGAAGTTCAGCTGAAGTGTTGTTTGTCTCCAGTACATGCGTTTTGCTTTGTCTGTTTTGTCTGTACAAAATCTAAACAAAAAGGATTTAGAAAATAAGAGTTACTGGATTTTTTGTGGGTTTTTACATTTTAATGGATTTTATTTTGCAGAGTATTTATTCTATCTCCCAAAATTTTCAGAGTATTTTCAGCACCTGTGGAGTATTAAACAGAAAAAGGGACTTCATCTGAAACATTCTATGGAATTTTGTGATGGAGACCACAGTAGACATGACAACTCAATTTACGCTGCCCGTATTCTACGTGTGATCCCTTGTCTACTAGAATTATAGCAAACCTTGAAAGTAAGGCTATAAAAATGCTTATTCAATACAGTCTTGTTCTGTAAATAAAAAATGCACATCTTTTTCAAGAGACTTTAGCATGCAATATCTTTTGTCTGTATGCTGAAATCTGCTGAAAATCATGTCTCCACTGTGGGTACTGAGGTTTTAGTTTTTTAAATTGGCAGTTGACAATTGTCAGTGTTTGTGACTGTGTAGTCAAATAAAAAGTCACATTGACTCCACTGTAAAATTGTCACCTGTTAAAGAAAACACAGAATGCTTCATAGCAGTATGTTTTAGAGTTCAGGGACAAATTTGCATAGTGGTATCTGGAATTCCTCTTAGTAACCACATTTCAAGAACTAAGTATGATGGATTCAGTGCCTGTTTGTGCTTAGGTCTTTCTGCTGATGTATCATTGTGCCAATGTACAGGCCAGCTGCCCAGGTCCCTTGTGCTTGAGTGCATTGGTAAGTCTAGATGGGGATCCTGCAGACTGCAATAAGCTTTTTTTCATCTAACAAACTTTTCCTCCTTGCTAGCAGAGCAATGACTGTGTTTGACTCCTCTCTTGACAGTCTTTTGACATATACTAAAAAGAACAACTGAAGAGCAAAGCAGAAGGAGAAACAGTTAACAGGAATCATACAGTAAGTATCGCGGTCAGTATTTAAAGCACTCTTAAAACATCAAAATGTAATAGACAAGTACAGCCTTAGAAGCAAGTAGGTTAGTCAGAAGAGCTCAATAGTCTAGTTTTAACTTTACCCTTAGTGTGTAGAGCTATTCAAACACATCACTAGGGTATAAAAAAACCAAAATCTGAAAGATTGCAAGGGTTTTCTCTTTGCCTTGAGGCATAAATAACTCCGTACAAACTTAGGGAGACTAAACTTTTGAGCAGCAAGAAGAAGTGTTCTTCACCTCTGTTTTTGAAATTAATCAGGAGCATTAAAGAAAAAAGTCCCATATGTTATCTTGTGGCCACAGCCACTGCAAACAACCTTTACACTTAATTTTCCTTTTCTTAAGAGATGGATTTACAGAAGGGCTCTTTATTTCAGTCACACTGATCTGTATGTGAATATACGTATATTCAAAGATAACAGTTGTGAATATTCATGGTGCTAGGACTTTCGCATATTTTATACCTGTCTGCATAAGACATAATGCTTAAGAGACTGTTCTTTTACAAATGTGTGGAACTCCATCCCAAAACATGGGAATGCAAGAACCTTACATGAGTAAACTTGCAAGGGAAACTGGACAAGAGCAATCCAGTGTTCAAGACAGAATATCCATCCCTGTGTTGGGATAATGAGATCCTATTCTGAACAACAGCCAGTCTTTCATATATTTTGTATAAATGTCAGCCAACTGTCCGAATAACTCAAGAGAAGTCACTCTGTTGCAGGTAATAAAGTCTCAAGGATAGCATTTCAGCAAGTCTTTTTTTTAATGCTTCTGTTACAGACAATGTGTCTGATTAATAAAATGAATTGTCGAAATTACTTACTTTGTAGCCTAACACTTCTGATTCATTCTCCATTGTTTTTACATGTTCCCAGTTCAAGCAGATTTTTGAATTTGTCAGTTTCCATGCAATGTTTGCTGGTGGCTGGCTTGGTGCTTAAAAAAAAGAAAAGTTGATCAAGATACAGCTAGATACTAATTTGCATAGTGTAGTTGAATGAGCTGCTGACATGAAAGTAATGAATGCATGGGTGGTTGAATCTAAGAGTAAAGTATTTTTCAGTCCATCGTTGCTCTCATATTAGTCAGAATAAAAGATCTATTCATAGCATGAAATCACTTACTGTGAATTCATTTTGGAATTTAGGCTGAGTGTCTGACATTTTGTTACATTTGACAGTTTAAGCACTCTTCCTGTTCTTCCTGTTTATATTTTAATACACTGTAGAATTTTCTGCTGTATGTGTTTCAGAATATCGTAAGACTGGATCGCACAAGACTATCTTCATGAACTATGAAGATGGGTTACGAAGAGTTACACATCACATTTGTATGAGAGCCATCATGAAACACTAGGATTTTATAAATTCTCAGCACAACAGGCTGAGAATATATTTTTGAAAGGCTTTTTATGCCTAAGTGCCAGGACTTTGAAAATTTGCCTACAAGTGACTGAAACTGAATCCTGTGTGAACATGTGAAGTTGAAACTGTGCCTTTGAAATACATCTCAGATTTAGAATGGCACATTATTTCCTCTGTGGTCCTCCCTGCTTGGGAGGACAGCACTGAGAATATAAGAGGAAATAAGGATTTGAACAGAATTAAGAAGATAGATTTGGAGCAACAGGACTTCTTGGTTGTGAATATCCCAGACCAGAACTTAAAATGCTAAACTTCTGGGATCCTTATCTTCTCCCTGCTGTTCCTGTATATTGATGATGAACATACATAAAGCGGAAGGTACTGTTAATTTGATAATGCTCTAACGTCTTTCGTTACAGAGATAAACTGGGTGCATTGTGCAAGAAAACCAGCATTGTCTGTTTTGTAACTGTGGAGAAATTTAATCCATCCCACTGGCAGGGAAAGGTGAATCTAAGCAGATGTGATCCTTCCGTAAGCAGTAATGGGAGATCTGGATAAATACTCATTTTCTTTATGAAGGCATTTGTATATGCTCCCCTGTATAAGAAATTAAACTTAATTGTTGTTAGTAACTCCTTTGCTGCTTTCAGTGCACGTTTTGTACCAGCAGTTCAGTCACAAAATACTCAAAGGCAAAGTGTCTCAAATAACCAACCGAGTTCTTAGAAGTCTTGGAAACACTCAAATATGGGTCAGTGTCACCCTATGCAAAGATTTTTATTGCAGTACTTAAACTATCTCAATTCATAGGCTTTGGCAGAAAACCATTACAGGATGATCTTTCAAACCAAAATTGCCTGGTTTTGCTGTATAGTGAGGCACCAGAATAGTTCATGAATAGCACTTAAAATCTACAGTAATAACTAAGCAAAAAAACACTACAAATACTTAAGTCCTAAATAGGTGTTCAAGTTTAACTTAATGTTGTTGCAGGCTTTGCCTAATACTTGTCTTTGCTCTACTGAGTTGAGGTTTAACCTTGCAGCATAGTTGTAACACTTGAGAGGTATATAGTTGTAAAGAGAAGAAAAATCTCTGAAATCTGTGCCATATCTATATTAAAAAAACAGAACTGAGCCTTACAGAGTTCCTAATGAAGCAGTATGTTCAAAGAATGTAATTTCTGCTTTCTTAACTAGTTCACACTTAGACTCCAGGATATATACTTAGACCTTAAATTGAATCAGAATTGCACCGGTTTGGCAGAAGGGCTGCTTGTTTTTGCTTAGTTTATATACTAATGGCATGCACAGGACATCGTAGAAGTCATGGCAGTGAGTATGACACAAAGCTATTAGCTTGAAGTTACAGCTTGCACTGTAGATGATGTTTATATTCTCTTGGCGTACAATCTCATACTGAAAGTGCCTACATCTTTCAAGAGACTAGAGCTTAAGAATTTAACATACGTTTTTAAATACTGAATGGGTTGTTTTGACTTTAGTTCTTAAATGAACCATTAGTACAAACCTTGGTTTGACAGAAGATGAAGTCAATGTACAGCAATAGCAGATTTACTCTGTATCCTGTCACTTGACTGTCATGTCTTTACCCTCTGCCTTTCATATATGTACACATGAACAAATGCAGAGAATGATTTCCAGAGTCCATTTTCTATCAAGAAATGGCCTTTTAAAAGGAGTCCTCTCGAGGTCCTTGGAAATGTCTTCTCTGGCTCTGGTTTTGTCTATTTACATTAAATAGTAGCTTTTATCATGAACTCATTTCAGAAGTGGGTTCTTATCTTGCACTTCAATAGTACGTGGATAAGAGGATGATGAAAAGACAGGAGAAATATCTCCCTTTTTGTGCAAAAGGTATGAGCAACTGTTTACTGGTGGTGGTGGGGAAATCACAAGGATAGTATAAAAAAAAATCTAACACTTCAACAGTATTAAATTCTGGACACTTGGTAGTAAGATTTCTAAACAAATTCTGTGTTAGTCAACACACTAGTCAACATACTTTCCATAGGAAATTCAGTGCTAAAATGTAACCTGCCAGTTACATAGCTGCAAATTATATGCTGATGGAGCAGAGTCCAAGAGTTTGCTTCCATAAACCAGAATGGTCTTAAGACTGCTGCAGATAACTCAGGAGGGGTCAGTTTATCCTCCAAAATTACCTTAATCTGCATCACACTAATATGCAGAGGGCTAATTAGCTGTACATAAGGTTCTTATGTGTAAAGTTGAAATAAATGCACAACTTCCTGCTAAGGTAAAGTAACCAACCAGGTAAATAACAAGGCTTTATATTCCCAGTTTTCTCTAAGAAAGCTAACTTCTTAAATACTCTGGTAGAAAGATGCAGTTATGCTTTATCATCTGTAATGCTGTGACAATGAAGAGAAATGACAAAGCGTTTCCTTAAGCCACCAGCAGTATTTTGGTGTTACAACAAAGAGGGGTGGTTATTGCTTGATGGTGATGGCAATGAATTCACAAGGATAAGTGATTAACCTTGAAAGAGTCTGAAATGAAAAACAGATGCAAACCCCCTTTTTGGCTCTCAGTCAAAATGTTGCATGGCTTAGCCTAATGTTTTTCCTGTAACTTTTTACCATACTTATATCTAGTGCTCCAAATTAAAGAATGGAGTGCTTCAACAAAATTACAAGTACTTGTAGCTTACAAAGGACCCTAGCACATTAAGGGCTAAATTCTGCCTTTCATAATCAATTTATAGTGGCTGATTCTGTGCTTAAAAATAATCACACTGCTTCACTGTCCGGTCATAAACATCAACTACTTCAAGTGATGTATGTTTTGGAAAGTTCACGAGCAAGTTGGAGACTAGTAATTTCCCTACAAGATACCAACATATTAAGATGATAAGATATCTTTGAGTAGTGGGGACACTTGCATTATTTTTGCAGCTAATTCAAACAAAATGGATGATTTGGTTCAGCAAGCAAATCATTATAAATTGTTTATTCAGTGCTCTAATGCACTTATGGAAGAATAGGAAATACTTGTTTTTCTGATGAAGTTAGAAAAACTAGAAATTAGAACATACAAACTATCTTTCCAAGATACTTTTTTCATTCTCCTAATAGCAGGGGGGGGGGGGGGGGGCGAATTGCAAGAAAAATGCAAGTCCAGTGTTCCATTATGTTACAACATAAACACAGCTAACGGAATTGTCTTTTAAGTGACAACCCTTTCATACAAATCAAAAAGGCCTGAAGCTCCACGTTTTCTTGAGAGCCTCACTAAATCTGAAATCTTCAGTTTGGGGGTGTTTCTCTATGGTTTCAGCAAGGCTATGTTGGCATTGCTGAACATTATGTTGTAGGTTCAATCCCCTAGGATGGTGCTCAGTGCTTCCTTATTATCTTGGAGGATGGGCCCATAAAAGAAAAGCACTGGTTTTATGAAGCAGTTTCTCAAAAACAGAATAGCATCTTTTTTTCTTCTGTACTTACAGGAAACTTAAACAATTGTTATTTAAACAATACTATTTTTATGTTCAGAATTCCTTTAGCATATCAGTAGTATAGGGTAAATGAAGTAACCTTCACAGGTTTGATTTAAGTCAATGAGAAATTTGGCTTCCACTGAGTCAGAATTTAATCCCAAGAGTCTCCTATGGCTAAATATTAAACTGACATCTTACATACTGCAGTCTGAGTAAATTTCATGGTGACAAGAAGATCATCATCAAGGAAGAAATAAGTTTCTTAGTCAATTCCATCATTTAACTTTATGAAGAAATTTAGCATCAAGCTTTATTTGGCATTTCCACATTTAGCAGTGATAGATCATAGTATGTTGAAATGTCACAATGTCAGCACAATTTGATATATGAAATTGAATACTCACGTGACTTCTTAGTAGTGACATTTACTGGGGTGCTAGAGGGCCCTGTGCCTGCAGTGTTGTAAGCCCGAACTGTTACAAAATAGACTGTGTTAGCTTTTAGTCCTGTGATGTTTTTGGCTGTTACATTTCCCTTGACTCTGACTTTACCAGCTGTGCTTTCCTTGGGATCATCTGTCCAATATAAAACCTGAAAAGTAAGAACAAAGAACCAGCAACTAATTGTTTTCCATCAATACAGATCTGGCTGGAAAGCAGACGCATTGACAACTAGGATTTCAAGAAATATACTGTGCTTTCAAAACTGTCAGGAAATAAAACTAAACATGAATACTTACAGAGAATAAAATAAAATTTCAGAGACTGAATACTGATTAGGAAAGCAAATGAAATCCTTAGCTTTATAGATGTCTAAAAGGAAAACTTTGGTAAGGTGAGAAATTTTAAAAGCTTGGCTGTTTTTATGGCTCAAAGACATTTGAAAAGGACTTAGGAAGATACAAGGAAACATCTACCTCAGTCATTTAGGTAATTATAATTATTATGTATCCTGTCTCTAGTTTTGATTCAGTGACAGCTATTTAGACCTGCTTTTTTTTCCCTCCCTCCCTCCCTCCAATGAGTGTTTGATTTAGGCAGGTTTGTACATGCCTCCTATTATCTTGATCTCTACTTTAAATTCTGTCCTGTCATTATGAATGTATTTCTGATGCCTGCACTGGGTTTACTTTTATCTACAAAAAAACCTTTCACCATGTGAGTAAAATGCATTAAGAACCTGAACAGAAATAATATTTCAGATTACTTTGAAGTATCTCAGGTATTAATATAAAAAACCTCCATCTAACCCTATTCTGGAGGCATCTCCATTCTTCCCTATGGATATCATAGTCAGTGTACACTGGTTTCCATCCCCACTGAGTGCTTGAGACTAGACCTATGTGGGAAGCAGTGTGGCTGGCTGTGTACAGCAGAGTTTTGGCATTATCTGTTCCTCCTTGCAGCTTTCCCTCCGGCTCAGACCCTGACATGCCTTTCCCTGGCTCTGGCCCCAGAACTCATTGCTATTACTTTGGCAATGCACCCCTGCTTGCAGCTGAGTCAGGGTGCTAAGCAGGGACAAATAGACTGTCAGTTATTATTAAATGAGCAGCTGTTCACTGAGAACAGGCATGAGAAGCCCAGAGGTTTAACAAATATGCAATAGCACAAGGTTTTGATTGTGTTTATCCCAGTTTCTTCTGGTTAGCAAGGTTAAAATGCTTCCTGTAGGTCATGTATATGCCCTAGAACCATGAAGTTCCTAGTAGTACCCTGTAATCTTTAGATAGCATTGTATTTGTGTAAGAGAAGTGATAATTAGCTTTGTTTTATGGAATCAAGCATGAGTCCTCTTACAGTAGTCATCACAAATGATTATTTCTGAGGTTTCAGTTTACAGGAAGGCTTAGACAGGACTCAAGTCTTGGACTGTAAATGCTTATGATTATTTTGGGTGAAATGTTGCTAATGAGTTGTATGAAGAACTCCATTATCTATTAACTTGAAAACAAGGGAGGAGAAACCAGAATACGAATGCACCTGGAAAATGAGATGTCTGAATATCTCAGAAACCAACACTGCTCCTAATACATGTACTCTGTGCCTCACCTCGTAGCCCAGCACCCTTCCGGTGTGCCTGTTCCACGCAATGGCCTTCCAGGATACTTCCACCTCTGCTGCTGAAATGCTCTGCACCAAAGTCCCTGCTGGTGCTATCTGTGGCTCTGGGGTTAAGAGAAAAAAATAGGCCTATAGTAAATGAAGCTAGTAGAATGTTTGTATAATTAAAAGGTTATATCAGAAATTCTGGAAGACTGACAAAAAGAGCAAGAGTTTTTTGGCTGAGGCAGCAGGCAAAGGCTCAGGAAACCTGTTAGGAATCCCCAGCTTTGCTGCTGATGTACTGTGAACATGATCAAAACTAATTTCTCAGAACTGATCATTACTTACAAGCTAGGCTAAATTTTGAGATCAGCTGCGCTGAATGGAGTGGTGAAAGTCCTAAATTTTTCCCACCCTACTTAGGGGAGCTCCTTGGGGCCGATTATTTTGAAATACACCTTCTACTTCTGAAAATCTGTCCCTTCATTTCCCCATCTTCCGTCTCATTTTGTCCCTCTTGTTAGTCTCCAATCTTTAAGCAGTCTGTAATATCCCTGTAAAGATGTGTCTGATTGTATCTTGGGCCTACTGATGCTGCTCAACCGCTACCACTAACAACAGTAAGGCAGTTTACCATCTTCTCCTGAGTAGACAATGGATATAGAGCTCAGGGTCCCTTCTCCTTCGTTGTTGTACACTCCCACTTTCACCTCAAAAGGGGAGAGAGGTGTGATGCTTTCATTTCTATAAACATATTTGCTTGCTTCTACTGAAGCCACCACTGCCTTTGTCCACGTTGTTGAGCCAAGAGGTCGAAACATGATGATATAGCCAAAACCTTCCCCGCTTTGTAGTTCTTCAGGAACTGGCTGTAGTGACAAGGGAATCGGTCAGTAAGCATTTGCAGCTATACACTGTTTTAATTGAATCTTCATTCTCAGTGTATTTTAGTAGTATTGATTTAGCTGACTGTGCCTTAGAGAAGATGATAATGTTTGCTCCATCAGTCAATGTAATATTGAAATAAAAATCAAAATAATCTATTGAAGCAATCAGTTTAGAAACAAAAGATCTGATCAGCTCTCTTAAGAGCTCTTTCAGGCATGAAGTTTTGAAAATGAAAAGCATCTCACTCAGCTTAGGTTGTATCTGAATTTCTTTTTTCCCAAGGGGCATAGGAGTGCTAGTTTTACCTGATTTTTAAAGAAAAAAGAGTTGGGAAAGGAGCAGATGTATATACAGAAAGTGCACATCAGCTATATTGGCTGCATATGAATATAGTACTTTTTTTTTTAGCAGAAGTGAAGTAACTTCGTGTTCTTTCTTAAGTTTGTTTAGAACAGAAATGTTACAGCAAGTCAACATGGCAAAATTAATGTTTCTATTAATAAAATCTCCTGTCAAGATATGTATTAATGACTCATACTGAAAAGGCAGTTTCATCAACAGTGCATCCAGTGTGAACTTGTATTTTCTTGGGATAAAAATAACTATGGTGGCTTCTCAAAGCAAAAGAACATGTGTGAAAGAAGATCATAACATGGAGGAAACATTCCTCAGCGAAGTGGTGTTTATTTAGATGTTCACTGCTAAGAAAAGTGCACTGGAAAGCAGCCATGCAAAATAGTAGGAATACAAGAGAGAAAGTGGGACAGAACTGTAGCCTATTCAATGATTCATAACTTAGAGCTCCAAGTTCCTCTTCAGCGGACAAACTACCATAAGTAATAGTGATGTGAGAAGATTTCAGGGCTGCTTTCTTTTCTCCCTAAATTCTTTCTAACTATGATAAGCTAAACTCTACGATTTGTCAAGTAACAACCCTGATCTAGCATATATAACATATCTGTGACTTAAGTGTTTTACAGTTATTAATTCTTGAAACTGCTCCCTTCTATCTTAGCCAGTCCTGAGAGAGTTAACTGTGAAGGATAATGGTGCAGTGGGGATTATAGGAGTTCAAGCTACTTTCTAGAGCATTTAATTTGTTTTTTAAAGCTTCTGTGACCTGAGATTTAATCAAGATGTTTAGTCAGTTCATCACAGAAAGCTGAAGAGTTGTGTTCAGTGTTGTTGGCTTGGCATAATTAATATTTCTTCTGACTATTTTTCAGGACACACTGTGGAGTCCAACAGGATAATTTGAGATCTCTCAGGTGGTTTTTTCAATTTTCATGTTATCCCTTTCCCAAAGAGTAGATCAGTATAGGAGAAAATGAAGCAAAACAGTGAAAGATAGATAGGAATTCAGTTCAGTAAAAGTGAAATTTCACTCCATTTGGAGCATGCAAAGGGAAAAAGACTGGCAGTATTATTTATCTTGTGGGTCTTTTCTTTCAGTCTCACTTTTTTCCTGTCTCTTCCCTTCCTCCCCCAAAAGGTTGGTTAAATGGCAGTTTTCAGCACACAGCACAACACAGGTAAATTTCATTTAGTTGATGAATAACATCAATTTAATTCCTTTAGTTTGCTTTAAACCATATGTAAGTGTTCGGTTATTTCTACCTTTGGAAGAAGAGTAAAGTCAAGGGAAAGAGTAGGCTACTTCCCTTGCTTAAGATCTAGCAGATTTACTTTAAATGAGCAGGAAATTTGTGATATCATAAGGAAGCATTGTGGTTCTGGAGGCTCTGACCTAAGTTAAGAGCTCAACAGAGGTCATTTTGATCAGCCTCTTGCATACATCTCTCCTGCTACTAAGACATACGGCAAGCCTGCCTGGCCCCTGCCCTCCAGTCTGGATGCTTCTGCTGGGCTGGGATAGCTCCTGGTCAAGTAGATGTCCTCAGAGCTAGGTGGGGTTATCTACCTCCATAATTCTCATTAATTTCCTACATCTGAACTGTATTTCTCACCTGTAATGAGGAATCCTGAGGGCAGGAGATGCTTTAGTCAGTTTTTCCATAGAGAATGGAGCCCTGACGAAGGGCCTGCCCTGTCACCCACATCTGCTTTGTGAGGGAGCTCCTTCCTGAGCTGCTCAGCGTGTGCAGGGAGGCTGGCAGATGGTGGGAGATGCAGGGCTACTTCTCAGTGCACTTACTTTCTGCACTCTGTAATGAGCTGTGCTTACACATTGCAATTTGTAGTATGTATTTTAACAGTTTAGAAAATGTATAATTGCTGGAGTGCTACAGCATTAAAGGGCTCATCTCCTTTAACGCGTAATAGGATATGTCTTGTCAGCACAGTATTTCAGAATGAAAAACATAAACAAAACTATCAAAAATGTTAATGCAGAAAATGGCCAAGCAGATTAGTGTATTAAGTACCTTCTGTACAATGGAGATAAGAGGGTTATACAGACTTCTGAACATCTTTATAACATGCCTCTTAAAACTTTTTTTTAGAAATAGTTCACTATGACACAAAACTTGCTGTGTAACTTAGGAAATATTTCCTCTCAAGATGCAGGATGAAATCCAGGCTCAGACAAAGCCAATGACGAAATACCTGTGGATTTTGGTACGGCCCTGATCTCACTAATACACTCTTACCCATTAGCTTAGGTTAATTGATTTTAAAATTACCTCCCATGTGATGACAAGCTCAGAACAGCTTCCTCCACCTCCGCTTACATTTGTTGGTGCCACTACAGGAACTGGAGAAAAAAAGGATATTGGTGCTTGCAGTTACTCACTGCTATTGCCAGGAGTCTTCTCAACTGAAAGATGAGAGCTTTTCCTCTCAGCTGTTGTTCTGTGTGGCTATTCTGCCTTTCAGCATGTAGAACAGGGACTATATTATATAACAGCACATTTTAAATGAACTGAAATTATGTTTACTCATTTTCAAGTTTCTAAGACTGAAGCCACAGATGTATTTGATACATGAGTACCCTGGTTCAAAAAACTAATTAAAGAAACTAGTAACATCAAGTATCTGACATTATTATGCCTCATCAGCTAATTGGCAAAATGATGTTCCATTCAGACTGTAGCTGCAACACTACTGATTTACTAATTATGCATTTGTTCAGTAAACATGTTGTTTGAGCAATATATTAATTTTTTTTAATGGGCTATATGCTACTCTTAAGAAAATCAAGACTTGTAATGTGCTTTTCTCCTTTTACACCATTGTCCACTTGTAGCCTGGTGAATGTATTGGAGGTTGATGTACCCAGTGTTGGTTAAGGTTTATACTCCCATAGGTCCAGTCTCAAGATCAAGTAACATGCTGGTGTCCCCAGCTAAAGGGGCTTCTCATCACTGAAATGACTTTACAAAGAGGCAAGGAAAACACTGCTGTTTCTTGCCTCTTGCTCCTTTTCTTCCATTAATGTGTCTACCACATTAACATATAAATATTACTGGGTTTTGTAAATTGGGATTGTGATGCGATGGATGGGATTTTGGCAGGCCAACTTCGTATTACGTATCTCACTGTAGAGTTACTGACAAGGATGATACAGTGTTTATATTCTGCTGTTAGAAGTATAAAAAAAAGACAACTCTAAAACTGACTAAGACAGAAACCCCCCAAATGGTTTGGTTTTTTTAGGATTGTTTTGTTGCACACTTCATTCAGCTTTCACTGTCTAAAAATTGGGTGTGTCAAGAGTGGGCTGAAGACAGGGTCAGAAATAGAAAGGACGGCTGCATCTCAGAAACTTAGATTTGCACAGATGAACTCTGGCCCTTCTGCAGCAATCTTCCTCCTCTGCTACCATGGCTACTGGAGGGGCTGCTCCATCTTACCTGTAGCTGCCTCCCTTCAGAACAAGGGCACTGGGCAAAATTAAACCTGGGACTACGTAGGGAATAAGGTATTGCTGTGTCAGAATTAGGGTATCTGGAAGTAATCTTTTAGATAATATTTGTCTCATATTCTTACAGAAATCTTTGATGAAACTGGTATGAAAAGAGTGCTCATGTCACCTAGATTCAAACTTTTACAAGATACCCGGTTTAAGTTAATCTTGCTTTCCTGAAATTCAGCAGAGAAAAATACATACCTCCCCCTTGGCTTATGCTTTGTCTCCTGTAATAGGTGTCTGAAACAGGTAGGAACAATGACACTTTGAAAGTGTCTCCAGCTCTCCACTGACTATAAACAACTTGCTTAGATTAAATAACTAGTTCTTAGTTTAAGATAGTTCAAGTGAATCTCATTCATAAATAAGAAAGGTAGTAGCCCTTTAAGTTCATAGTGATTTATGTTGCTATTAAATAAATATGTGAACACACTTTCACTACTAGATTCAAGCCCACATCTAAATCTTTACCTGATTTCATTCTCTCTAGAAATGTAGAAATTTCAAGATTATTTTGTTCTGCAGTCATAACTAATCAGTTTTGTCACTCACAATCAATGTCTTTGTGCATATCAGAGGTAAACAATTCAAGACTGAAAAGAACAGCATTAAAGGAAAAAAATGAAGAAACAGACTTACAAGCTTGGCTCAACTAGTTGAACCAGTTGATGGTAGATTAGTGCATGTGTTAAATGTGTTCAGTACTTGCTACATTTGTATGGGGGGGGAAAAAGTATACTACTGCTCAGCGGAGCCTCCACTGGGTCATAGTTGAGAAACAGTTGAAAATTTACAGCTCAGTGCACTGACAGAGGCTCAATTAATTCTCAGCTCCATTTCAATGAAATGAACAGTGGCTCATTTGCATCCACAAATCTTCTAATGCACAATCAGATTTTAGCTCGTAAAACAGCTACTATAACAGGGAAAATCAAATTCACCCTTTCACTGCTAGTGTTTGACTTTTACACTCTGATTCTGCTTTCAGGTTCTTCTGCTAAGAAATTAAAGATAAGCTGTGCCTTGCCTATATGCACAGCAATGTATTGAGACAGAATGATTTACAGCAGTAAACAGGTTAAGTGACTAAAACCTGGAGTGAATCTTTCCATTCATTTTGCTGAGCTTCAGATTAAGCTACACTGAGGGGAAGAAGAAAAAAGACAAACAAACTATTCCTTGCGCTACTGCCGTGATAAATAATTTCACTTTTTTTTTCTAGACCTGCCCTTGTGAATCTCTCTAATAAAACTGAAGGCGGCTTTTACTGATTGTACAACCGGTTTTGATTATCACACTTTGAAAGCCCCCAAGGTGGCGGCAAGGAGGACCCTCTCTAGATTACTTTTGACTTCATGATCAGTTATGTAATGCAGAGCACGCATCCGTGATACTTTAATGGGGACTGCAAAATCTGGCTTCTTCCTGTCTGCAGTTTTTCTGTAACCTTCCTTTTTTCTCACTGACCCTTACTACTTGCACGGAAACCTTGTGATCCTCCTGCAGCAGGAATGTGTCATGTACCATCCTCTGGCATAGATCCCCCCACCCCCCCCAGCTATCTAAGGCCAGGCACAGTTGCCCCCGGAATTCATGCCGGAGGCTCTCGGTTCTTGCCCTTCGCTGTGCGTGCAGCCCGTCTGTTCAGTCGCGCAATCTTTCACTGCCGTACTGATCAGGAGTTCTAGACTGCTAATACGCCTCATTTGATCTTTCTGCATCTGGCAATCTGACAATTTCTGCTATTGAAAACTGCTGTTTTAATGATCAAATACTTTCTTCTGTTATTGATATTCAGGAGAAACTTCTGCTTCAATGATAGAAAAAAAATCTTACCAAATTTAAATCAATACAGTTAATACATTTTGAAGTACTTTGGGACAAACATGGCCTGTTGGCAAAAGTCTGGTAAATATTCTGAGGAGCAAGTACATGGCCTCTTTCTGAGGGTATGTGTATTTTCTGCTATATAATCTACAATACTGTATTTTGAGTTCAATTTTGAAAGCTGGCCAAAATTCAGATCATGGCAAATGAGGTAAGCATAGAACAGAGAATGTATTATAAAACCTGCTTCTATTTCACTGCTTTCCTTCCTGTAGATACTGATTGTATAGGTGGGAGAGAGTTGATGGGCACAGGGCTGGGAGAAACGTAGAACAAACCAAAGGCTTGGGCTTCAGATAAATTGTACCTAACAGAGTAGGTTAAAGGACTGACAGTGTCGGTCAACCAAGAATGAATCTTCTTCCCATGAGGTTCCAAGTCCCAGGAAGATAAATGTGTAAAGGTTAGACAGACTGATAGGAAGGATCCCACACTGGAGTCACTCGAAGCTATTAGCTTCACCGGGCTTTGGATGTTATAACTTACTTGCTCTAGTTAAGGCCAGTATCCTGTCCACACTGATGCTCAGATATCAAACACCTTCTGCAACAAAGGCATTACTTGTTTGTAGTAGGATGTATCAGTGGGCGTTATCCCTTTCTATTAAAGTAACAGAACAGGCTATAAACAGTTATACCTGGAAGAAAACAAAATAGTGTTTCCAGTTGCTTGAGTGAAAGCCTGTTTTTGGGATGGGCGTTAGGTATATTTTGGGAGATGACAAAGGGAGGAAACATGGGCTAGCCCCAGCCTTATTGCTGGCCCAAGTGGACCGACTGCAGGGGGCGAAGCATGCTGTGCCTAAGCCAAGTCTGTCCATGCTCTGTGCTGTCAGCCATGAAGTCTCTCCACAGAAGACTCTAAACACTGCAGGCTGAATCGCAGATAGGTGTGTAAGTAATCCGATAGGACTGAGTGGCTCTGCTGTACTGAACGGATAACAGCCTAGAGCTAGCAACATGCCAGTGTGAGGTACTGACTTTCTAAAAAAGACTGGCAGAAACCAGGAACTTACTTGCTGCTTTAGTTTTCAATAGTGCTGATGATCTGCTTGGCTCCCCAATTCCAACGCTATTGCTGGCAACCACGCGAAACTCGTACTCGACCCAAGGACTTAAGTCAACCACTGTTGCCATATGAGTCCTACCATTAAGGACTTCAGGAACTAAAGACAAGATAGACATGTAAATGAAAATGTTTTTTGCAGTAAGTAATGGTATATGCAAAAAATACAAAAGAGCTCTCAAACTGCTCACCTGTTGAAACTGCCTGCCATCCAACTGAGAAAGGAGTTCTTGTCTGAATATTGTAGATCTGGACTGGACTATTATTATCTATTCCAGATTTCCACGATAACAGAGCAGTAGTGCTAGAAATATGTTCAACTTTAACATCTTCTGGTGGACCTGGGGGGCCTAACATGAATATATATTTTCAGATAAAGGTATTTAAAAGAGAAAATTCATTGCTGGTCTGGGTGGGCAGCTCTTACTTAAGGTGGTAGAATTAGGAAAATGCAGCTTCTTAATAGCAGCACAATCTCTAAATGATGTTTTAAAGAAACCAATGTAAGGTCTGCATTCAAATTTTTAAATTCACGAGGGATTTCTAAGGAAAATAAATACATTACTAATAAGAAAAACGTAAGCAGGTTATGAGTTTTGTCTGGCAAAGAAAACTGCCCAGTGTGTCTTTTGTTGAACCATACAACATTCTCAGAATTTCTTTTGAATTTAATGAAAACAGGGTTAGAAAGAATGCAAGACTGCACACGATACAGATTACTAATTTCTGGTAAGGATAAAGTGGATCTGCTCCCATCACAGCATTTCTCTTGCTGCTGACAGTAAAAGGTTAGTTAAATCTTCAATCTTGTCATTTAGTTGACCATAAAAAATCATCTTTCATACCATCTCCAGATATTGGAAGGAAGACAGGTCTTTTATTTTTTGTGTCCTTTTGAACAGGTGACACCAGTCTGATGGAAGAGGACTTGCCTGCGCATGGCAAGGGAAATCTGCCTTCCCAGAAGGCCAGGACGTAACTGCACGGATCTCCCTGCATTAGCTGCACACCTGGATCATTTTGGCCAGCATCTCAACTGAAACTTAGACCCAAGGGTACACAATACTACTGCATTACTGAAATGTTAAATCAACATCCTAGGACTTCTTAAACAACAGCTGATGTTGAGAAGTTCTAATTCTTTCAGAAGATATGAGAGGGACATTTACATTTAATGGACATACCTCTTACAATTATATCTCCTGTTGCAGATTGACTGTCTATAGTTGTTTGTACAGTGCAGACATACTTCCCAGAGTGATGCAGCTGAATATTTCTTATCATCAAATCCCCAACAGATTCCTGGAGATACAAGGAAAATAAACTAATTACTCACAACCTGCTTTCCATCCTAGACACTTTTTATAAATTGCTCAATATTAATAAAAAATTCAGCTTTTAAATTAAAATATTCATAGCTATCATCAGTTTCTTTCATGTGGACATTTTTATTATGGCTTCACAAATAACTCAAGCATCTTTATGAAATTTAAGAAAGAAAAATAAATGGCTGCAGCCCTTATAAAGAAACAGTTATTTGCTATGCATATCAATAATGATGGAAGAATTATGATAAATGTTTATGTGGTCTGAAGACTGTGGCAAATAGCTTCACTAAGTACTATGGAATTTAAAAAACTTACTCCTCCAATTCTTTCAAAATGATGTATTTCTCTTTTCAGATCAATTATATTGCCATTGAAGGACCACGTGAACACCACATCGACAGAGGAGTCATGAGACACCTGGCAGGGAAGGACTATGCTTTCTCCAACTGTAACATCCATATTAGAAGGTGGAATAGTAATTACAGTCCTTTCTGTGGAGACAAAAAATTTCCCTTTTATTAAAATGCTTACAAAAATAGTAGATCTTGAATGAGTTTTGTACCATTTGTGAAATGTGGTTCAAAATTGGCCCGAATGTTCCATAATAAAGAAAATTATCTCTAATATGGTGATGATTTCAGAACACTCTTACCCATGCATAGCCTATTACTTTTCCAGTATCAATACAGTGAGTACACTGTGTGCCTCAGAAGGTTTGCGGATGTCAGAGGCAACATACTGAATTAGCCATATGTTACTTTGTAAAGCCCATAGTCAACAGATACGGTTTCAGCTCAGAAAGCGCAGAATTCATCATTAAAACTGTTAAAAATAAGCCCACGGTTGTTCAAACTTTGAAACTCTTCTCTTACAGGAAACCACAGCAAAATTAATATTGGTGTCTGGTGTCTGTCTTCCTTTATACATTGAAATTCCTCTGCTTTTCAATTTATATTAATGCTAGTGGTAGTCTACTGCATAGTGTTGCTTACATTACATCTTCAAAGGAGAGCTCTCAAAAGACAGAGTAACTAGCTATGTAATTTTTTTAACTCTTTACACTGAGAAAAAAAGTTGCTCTTAATAAGGGAAGTAGGAGTTTGTTGAAGGGGAAAAAAATGGGTTTATGGGGCTTCATTTTTGTTGACATGACTGGCAGATAGATTAAAGATAACAACCACTTTGTTGTAAGCAATTCTCTTGCATAAAGCTTTTGTGCATGAAAGTGTTATGAAATTGTGAGAATTCAGAAGCACATGAATAAAATGAGAGCAGAATCTATTCAACAATATTAATATGTTCTGAAAATAATGTGAGAGGAGAAGAATTTGCAGGAGCTGTATTCAGCATTCATTCTGGCTTAACCCTATGTGTTAGAAATATATTTGAAAAGTTTGGATTTGTTTTTACCAAGGCCTTGGTTTACCAAAGGGCTGACGCATAATAGGACATCCAACACGTTACCTTCAAATACATTTTCATTCAGACTGCCAGAGTCATTGCAGGAAGTGATTAATATTTAAGCAGAAACAGGCAATACAGGCTGAAATTTGAATAACTTCTTCGCAGAGCTACATTTATTGACTTAAAACAGCGGTTAAGTAGCAATGAGGTGGAATACTGCATTTTTTGCTAGCCTTTTAAAATAAAACTTGGCTCTCACTAGTTCCAGTAATACATTTGATGTAGGCATCAAGTTATATTTTCCAAGGAATGTAAAGAGCCTGTCTGATTTGTATTGTTACAAACGAATTAGGGGATTTTTTCTGGTATCATTAAAAAGCTTACAATCTAGAAAAAGTATTCTCATAAAGAGTTAAGACCTGGAACACACTTTCTCAGATTTTTCTGCATACTCTGATTGCACTTCTCAACTATTTAAAACTATCATCATGGCAGTTTGACCTGTTTGTTTGGTGCCAAGAACTGCAGAAATGTGAAGGCCTCAGCTGACAGTCTTGAAGATATTTGATCATTATTTAGAGAAATTTCTTCCTTTCCTTGGAAGCAGAGTGCCAGATGCAGTAAATTCCAGATGACTCAAGGGCCATATTCTTTGTTGGCACAACTCCACTGATTTCAGCATACACCGGCAAAAGAATCTGGCTCCATAAATCTCAGGTGAATTCCACTGTGAAGCACAGGTAACTTTATAGAGTAATGCTGAGAAGTATCTGGGAACTGCAGAGAACTTCCACAAAGATTTTTTTCTCACTGTTTTGCTCCTGTACTTTGTTTCTCACAGCTGAAGTATAATTTCTGTTACTCGTAATAATGCTGTCTGTATATGTTAAAAACAACATGCAAGTGTATGCCAAAAACTGGAAAGTCTCTTGTGATACCTCTAACTCCTTTTTGCCACTAGCAGGTCAAGAAGCATTAGCTAGTAGCCCAGTATGGTTCTCCATACCCCCTCCTCTCTTCCTTCAAGGCCATCCTATACCTTAAGCCTATTACTGTGCGCATCTCTATAGTAAGCTATTAAAGCCACCTAAGTAGGCCAGCAAGGAAACAAAGTCCTTCCTCGGCACACTAAGACTAAGCGTAAATTCCACATGGCTCTGAATGTCTGTGACATGCTTTCTCCCAAACTCCACCTGTGTTTTGTCTGTTCTGTCTGTACCTGTGCAGGAGAGATGCCTTGACACATCCTTGCTCGAAACTGACAGACCATGCTTGATTTAAAGGCGGCTGTACAAAGGGCCTGGGTGCACAGTCTGCCCTGCCCTCCAGCCTCGCGTGGCCACTGGGTATGTTGTGAGCAACAGCGTTGGAGAGAGACGGCAATGGGGGACTGGCTTCTCTGAAATCCCTGCAAAGCGCCCTGTCTCCACAGCTCCTGTCTCCTTTAGCGTGTGAAATGCCACTGTGAGTGGGCAGGGCTGTCTCTAGCAAGGCTCGTTCACGATGTCAGTCAATTAGACTGGCAGCAGCATGTTTTCTGAGCATTACGTTGGAGTATATCCTTGCTCAGTATCTGCGTATGACTAAATGGTGGTTACATGGTTCAACTTCCCAGGCCTCTCAGACAGACTCCAAAGCCCAAGATGAACTTTCTGATGCCAGGTATAAACTGCTGCTAGTACTCCATCTGTCTAGCTTGAAGTTAACTTGGACATACCTGTTTCGCACTGCAGTGCCTGCTTTATACTCTGCACTGCTTTGACTACAGCCTGGAGATACCCTCTGAATTGGCTTACTCCAGTGAAACTCCAAATCAATGCGCTTACACTAGGGATGAAATGCACCTTTTATGCTTTGGTTCATTAAGCTTTAATAAAGCTCTGCCCCACTATGTAATTTTCCATGTGCCATGTGCTCCCTGTCCTTCAGATTTCTCTTTGAAGTATCTATTCTTCACAAGACCCATGTCAGCCTCTACTGCCAGATGACTTAATACTGCTTCATTCTGTAACTTTTGCTTCTCTGGACTGGATAGTTAGCTTAAGTGTGTTTTGGCCCTTCTGCAATGTATGATGTGAAATTACTGCATTCTATAGATAAGTAAAATACTATAAGTAACATCAATTTCTTTTTCTGGAAAAGTTGAAGTAAAACTAAGCAAGAACTATACAAACAGGATGGCATAGAATTTGTAATCAGGTTCAGTAATTACATTCCCAAACCCATAGCATACAAATAGAAAATGATGTCCTTTTTGTAAAATCTTTAAGCCTCTGTCAAGGCCCCTGTTCTGTTTTACAGAAAGGGGCCATTAGCTCCAGCTGGTTGTGACGAAACTGTCTGTGAGTTTTCTGAAACCTTGCTTCATCAGAAAGTGCCAGTAATATGGCTGCCCATAAGGTCAGCCATATTGTTACTTTTTGTACCATTATTTGATCACACATGCAAACAGATAGGAAATAAGACAACTGCAAGCCTGTTACAGAATGTATTAGTTGGATTAAAAATTCTAGAGACCATTTATCACTCTGTTAAAACCTGCAGGATGCCACCTTAAGGCACAGATAAATAATGTGAAAAAAATATGTGCTATGGAATCCACTATTGAAATTATATTTTGGAATATCAGAACATAAGGGTTTCTTTTTCTAATATGACACATCTCAATAATTATATGCTGTTTTATAAGAACTCTGCTTTGTTATCGTCAGGAACCTTTTGCCTCTGCCAAATAAATGTTCAAAACTGGCCTGTAATGAAATATACTGGGTTTGTGTGGTGTATGTTTTTAGCAGTGTTAGCAAAAAATCCATCTTATGAGGTTATCATCCTATTGTATCTTCTGTTGTAGCCGGCTTATATCCAGTGACACCACTGATGCAGTTGTTCACTTGTGCCATATTTTCTGCTTCTTTTATGGAGTTGTGTTTGACTCTTACCTCAAATACTTTTAAAAGCTTCTTAAAAGCTCTTGGTTGTACATTTTCTATCTATCTTGCTTAGCAACTGCACATAGGTGTTACAAAGCAAATCCCATTCCAGAGGAAAAAACAGATAAGATGTTGTGAGTGCTTGAGGTATAATAAAGACTTCTCACACAACGAATAAACAACTCAATGAGCAGCAATAAACTTAATTTGCACATTAGATATGCTTTTCCAAGTTCTGACATTTCAGTTGAAAATAATGCTGAAGCAATGAGGCCTATAATTGAACAGCCAAAACTTCTCCAGAGGGGAAACAAAAACAAATGTTCCCTGCAAACAAGATCATTTTTATACCATGTTGTTACTCAGTGTTTTAATAAACTTTGTAAATGCCAAACGAAAATTTTTTTTTCCTTTTTTTAATAGGATTTTCCCATACTGCTCCATTAGGATGTATACATGTGATATGTGAAATGGTATATAACCCTAATGAAGTCAGAGCTGCCTAAACTCTACAATTCTGGTTTTATTCACTGCTAGCTGTGCTGTAACACTGTCTGAGATTACACATTGTGTTGCACAGTGCTAACTGCTCTTTCATAATATGAATATGAAAACTATTTCAGCCACCTGCAGTAGGTTAAGAAGGAAGTCGCCCCTGCAGGCGAGAGTAATTATTCTGAAATCACTGAAGATAACTATATTAGGAAAAAAAAAATAGAGCTACAAATTATGTCTAATAATGGGTTCTTCTTGTAACTACAATTATTATTAATGTTATGTTATGCATAACTGATAAATGTTTCCTATTTTCTGACAAGTTATACATTTTAACTTGTTCTCCTCATTTCAGATCAACAAATATGAATACTTGTATAAGAAAATACCTGTATTGAAAAGATCATGCAGGAGACAAGAGAAAACATACTAAGTTTGCCCAATTTTTCTTTTTTTCCTCTAAGTTCTCAAAGATCAGAGGATATAGAACATAGCCATTTCATATGCTGCTCACAGGAGTACCTGTGCAAACAATCTCTCTCTTTACATCCTTCAGCTCTGGACCAAACCACCTGAGGGACAGGACTGTGCTAACGCCTTTCACTAATGGTGATAAACCATCCATCAACATAGCAAAAACTTGAAGTGAAAAACTATTTTGGACATAATATAATTTGATGCGTCCCACAATATACTTAACTGTGTTTCAAAGAAAGGTGAAAAACACTGAAGGGAAGCTCCACCTCTGTAAGGCGTCACTGTATTGGTACTACAATCAGAATGTGCAGTCAGGCCCGTAGCTCAGCCCTGCTGTAGATAAAGCTGTAGCTTTGGAGGGAAGGAGAATTACGGCAGACATGACCATTTGACACGATGTGTCTCCTAGCCAGTAACAGGATTTGCTGGATGTTTAAACTGATAGTCACGGGATGCCTGTTAGGGAAGTTATTTATGTGTCTCCAACTAAAGTATCACAACATCTACAAATTAGACTCCTGGCCTCAGCAAGGTGATCAGAAAAGTTGAACTAGGCATTGAAGATCCCTAATGTTTTCAGTGGGAGGAGTTAGACCCTTAGAAAAGATTATCAAAAAACAAAAGATCGCTCAGTAAATTACCTAGACGTTACCAACAGGGAAACCTAAGGATAGCAGTGCATCTGAAGGCTTCCTGCTCTTGCTGCAGTTTAGACTGACAGCCAGTAAGGGCTGTCATCCAAGTGGGACCAAGCACAAAAAGTCCTCTTCTGAGAGTGCACTTGGGCAGTCTTCACACTCTTCAAAGTGATACTGCTCCTGTGGCTATCCACCTTCTACACAAACGGTTGGAGTCCCACGGTTACCACACTCATCCAGAGAAGAGGAGATCTGGGGTCAAATTCTTCCCAGTACAGGGAACTAAGCTCTGTATCTCCTGTTTTTCCTAGCCATGACTTTGTTCAAGTCTGCTCTACCTTAAGAAGAGCTATGAACAAAGAAAGCAGTTGTCTAAGGGGCAACTCGTTCGGTTCCCTGAGTGATGGCATGCGATGAGGATAAAGGGATAACAGCACAGAAAGAAACCATGCTTTCCAATCTTAAAGGTTATTTCTATTTTATATCCAAGTACTACAGAATGGGGCAGGTAGACAATTACCTGCATTTAGTGACTTACTAAAAAAAGGGAGGGGGCAGGAACCAGACGTGATTGGAATGCAGTCAGAACAATTTTCGCTGATGTCCATGCAAAGTTTGGGAAACATCACGTACTTATTTGGTCACTGCACTTTGGCACATCTCGTCAGGTAGCATCAGCCACTTGGTCTTAGTATCTGACTTCTTATAATGAAAGCTGACTTACACAAATTCATAGTGATGACTTCCAAAGAGACAAGTCACTTTCTTTTTAAGGGAGAGAATTAAAATTTTAGTTCATATACATTATGGAGAAGAGAATAATGGTAATATGAGAGGAGGATGTTCCTCACTCTCCCTTCAGAAAAAAGATCTGCCTAGTTACATGAACATTTGTACTTAATTGTCAAATTGGTTTAGCTCAAACAAAAATCATATTTAAGGAAATACTGGCAAAAAAAATTGTTTTCAGATAATGGAGTGTCATGTGAAATGAGATGCATTACAGTATTAATATCCAGGAAAACAAAATAGTCTGAAAGTATAGAAAATACCCTAACCAAGTCCCTTGATTAACTAGTAATGGAATCAGTAGATTAGGGGGAGCTTTGTTGAGGACGGCCATTTTAATATTCAGAATCAAAAGTCATGTGAAGGACCAAAGAATAATTTTTGCTTGGCTCTGCATTGTTTTGCAGTTATTTACCAAAGTAGCGCACAGCAAATGGGACACAGGTAAGAGGTGGGTGGCTTCATGATCAGGAATAGAGCAGATGCAACATATATGCACCGTGCTGAAGAAAATAAAACCACCTGAACTTCAGATTAATTCAGAACATCTTATTTCTTTTTGCCAGCACAGCTTTGAAAACTCTTCTGTAGTCTGAGATGTGATATAAATGATAAATGAGCTGAATAAACTTATCCAAGCACACTGCAAAAAGTCCAGTGAACCTCCAAACTGCCTCTGCATCTTTTAAAACTGTCTGCCCCATGGCTGCAAGTGTAGCCCACGCCTGCAACTGCTAAATGTTACTGGAGTGCAAATATCATTATTAATGTTACCACACATTTCTGGTGACACCTTAGGAGGCCTGCCTGATAAACAAAGTGATCATCAGAGTGGTGTGATCATGAGATTTTCTTTGCTGCAAGCAAAAGCTTCAAACCGCAAGTGAAAACCTGTCAATACTGATTGGCACAGTCCTGGGCATCCCAGTGTGTTTCAGCAAAAAAAGCACATACTTTTAACATTCATAAAAAACAAATGAAGATACTAAAATACCTTTCACAACCAGGTTCCCTGAACTTCTGGCAACTCCAAATTGATTTGTTGCTATACAAGTGTACACTCCTGCGTCCGATTTGGTGATGTTGTAGAGCTTAAGACTGCCATCCTCTAGTAAGGAGACCCTGGGGGAAAAAAAAAAGAAAGAAAAAAAGATACTTCTATTACAGGAACTATAATAAAAATGCAGCGCTATTTTTAGTATTTAAATGCTTTCATTGTGCTTCTTCTCTACTACAGCAAGCTGAATATATATCAACTTTTTCCACCTCTGCTTATTACTGATTTCTATATTGGGAATATTATACTGACACACTGCAACTGACCAGTAACTGATCAAGCTCGCTTTCTTGTGGTAGGTTTGGAGTCTCCGGAGAAAGAATTAAGACCCAACCTGCTATCTAATTCTGCTCATTTTACCTTGGGATGCATTTTTCTTTTCAGTTCCCATGTTCTTATGCTATCCTAATGTTACGTCTGAGGGCCAACTGCCTGTGCAATTTTGTCAGGATTATTAAAAGGTATTAGCAGACTAGCTGAAATGCCATCTCACAAACCAAAGAACCAAATCAAATATACCACCGTCTCACAGGGCCCCCACACCACCTTGTTAGTGACTATGTTGTTTACATCAGTTTGCAGAATATTGGCTAGACTGCATTTAACCGTAATTTCAGAACCACTCCTGGGTTTTATGGATGAAATTAATTTCTGAGCTTATTTATATACCTCTTCATATCAATGAGATACTTTAGGATATAAGAGTTTACACTAAGCTTTTCTTTGCTAAGTTTTGACTGTACTTGGCACCTTTGTGCTTACACATACAAGGGCACCACTTTAAGGTTTGGGGATTTTCTTCACAAATATATAGAACACTTAGCTATTCAAAGACAGAGAAATTAGATTGAAAACTAAATTAGAATGAACTTTAGCAGAGAAAATAATATTATCCTGTTGTGCTGTGCTCATTTTCTGTCAATTCTTCCATCTACTTATTCCAGCTAACAGATGTTGAAGTTCTTGGCCAATTTTTTCTGAGTTTAGGAGATGGATAATGAGCTCAAAGATATTAAGTTCCTAGAAGCTTCATGAAAATGGGGGCAGGGTTTCTATTTATAGCCCCCACAGCCAGGAATGTTATGTTACTGTATGAGCACAGTCCTTAGTAGACATCAGAGAATCTGCACACGACAGAGCTGTCACAAATCACCTCACTGTGGAAAAGCTGCACTCAAATGAGACACCCTCCTAGATCTGACAAAATTCAACCCTAAGTCATACATCTACAGAAAACCAGGCTTCATTCACTCCAGCGGTAGCAGAAATACTGCATTTTTTTTAATATTCCTCTTTTAATTGACATTTGAATCAAATACAGGAATCCTTTCATATAAAGAAAATATCTAATTCATGCATCACAGCTTGGGTATTTAATATTTATTACTAACAACGTAAGATTGGATGATGTAATGAATTATTAAAAGAAATGAACAATAACAAGAGCAGAAGTTGAAGCTGACAGTAATATCATAGCCATTAAACACACAAAAAACATCATAGCACCTTGCTGTATTCCACTTCTGTATTTATATGCTTGTAGTTATATGCATAACACACATCAGGCCTTGTTCTGCTTCCAGTTACATGTTCTCAACCTCTCAACTGCTTGAGCAAAGAGCTAAACTCTGATTTCTGGCCCCTGCTTTGAAATACAAATAACAATCCATCCTGTGGCCCTGCCACGGAGTCTGCAAAGAGCATGAACCAGCTCTGACTCCGGTGGAGGCAGATGCCTGATTTGGAGTTAATTATCACAGGCTGTGTCCAGCTAACTGTCAGATGAAGAGGAGTGCTCACACCTGTGTTTAGTGTGCCAGGTGATGGATGTTGGAGAGAAGCTAGTCTGGAGGTTGTTTGTAAGGGTTTAATTTTTTCTCCCTGTTTGCTCCCACTGCTGAATCAGCAGGATGCTCTAATGTGCCTCAGAGCTGATTAAATTCACCTTCAAATCTACATTTTTCACCAGCTGTGATTCATGCTGCTTCTTCCCCTCATTTCTCTCCTTAAAAGGTACCAGGTTTGGAAGGAGAGGACCAACCTCTTTCACGGTGTAAATTAGTGCTGCTTCGGTGAAGGCAAAAGAAAATGGGTTTTAAAAATAGGAGTCCTGCTGCTGTGTCACGAAGATGTTTAAAAGGACACATCAGTAAGTGGTTCTCTATGGAGCAACTTCAGGCAGCTGAAGCTCCACAGTCTGAACCAAACAACTTAAAGCCAAAGGGATGTGTGTGTTTTTGTGGCTAATTCATATATAAGACTTGTGAGAAGTAAGCAATGTATGTGTGGTCATTAGTCCTGCCCTGACACAGCAGGCTGAAGTACAGCTCCGCTGCCAGGTGGTTGTCGGGGAAGGGTCCCCCCAGCACGCAGCACCCACCCACAAGGTTGGTTCTCCAGGGCAGTATGTTATTCCTCTCTCCATTGCCTACGCGCCCCTGAAGCAGAACGCACGCCAGCCGTGGTTCCCTCGCCTCGCCCTGCACGCTGCCCCTTACACGAGGTCTGGGGCCCTACGCCACCGGCCTCATCCCGTAACAGGATACAACACAAGGAAAACCCCCGCACAACCAGTGCTGTTAACTGTGAATGAATTCCTGACCTCTGTTACACAGGATATATTTTCAATCCCGTATTTTGCTACGCAAATGTATTCAGTGTGTTCTCTGAAGCTAAATTTTTATTCCCTGTTCATTAGGGTGCTTTTCATAATTTGTGTGTTTGATTGTCTCAGCTCAGTCTTTTCACTCACACCGCTCCAATTTCACATCTCACACTGTCATCAGATTTTACCCAGTTGAAAGATCTGGCCTTGAATAGGGGTGGCTTTAGGAATGAGAAACACGAGAGTTGTAGATTTTCCCACTGTGCTGTGCAGCGCAAAGGCAAAGGTTGCTTTCACTAAGTTTTTAGTAACACAGGGCTGGTGCTTAGCCCCTGGCGGGAGGATGGCCGAGCGCTGCCAGCCACAGCGCAGCCGTGCGCAACCCAGCCCTTGCAGCGTGCTGAACTCCCTGGGTACAGCAACTTTTGTCACTGGAGTGTGTAACTGAAGAGGGAAGGGATTTAGGCCCATATTAAATGGAGAGGAGCAAAACACGAAACAATGAAGTACACTCTTCAGTATAACGATGTATCAACCAAATGACATTTTGAGATAAGGAAGGATGAATAAGCGAGGAAGAACTGCACTTTTCAACTGACACCATTACGCTGCACATCAAAACAAGAGGCTACAGATGCCTCTCCTCAGTTTGGAGAGATACCTGATGACAGTACTTTAAGGGTGGCTTTAAATACAAAGAAACATGTGCAAGTGTTTCACTCCTGCCTCTGCAGTTTTTTGGAATTTAAAATCAGTTTTTATCAGCTGCAAGAAAACGCTGCCATTTGAAACTGCTGGTGATAAAATAGTTGATTCAATTGACTAGTTAGCTAATATATGTTGGCTTTACTGGTCAGTATCAAAAGATATTAATGTGTCAATCAGCATATGTTCATAAATGGGATACCTGAGCTCTAATGAGCCAATTTAGTGAGTTTCTCACCATTGAATATTAAGGCCTTGTTATTTTTATTGCAGTTGCACTTAAAAGTTCTAGCAACACACTGGAGTATTGAAATGGGCATGGGGCAAAGCAAGAAGACAATCCTGGTCCCCCAAAACTTCCAATTTAGGTAAATATGAAGGAAAAACAGTCTGTAAAAAGACAGAATAATATAGGGAAGTATCTTTGAATGGACAGGCTGTGTTTAGCACTTTCTGTATGTATCAGGGACTGGAAAACCACAGAGTCTTTTCCTCTCCCTGAGTCGCAGGTCAGCTGAGGGCCAGTACCATTCCCAGTCTTCTCTAGCTCATACCAGTCTGCAGTAGATGCTAGAAACCATTATTAGAGGAAGCAGCACTGAAGCAATGAAAATGCTGTGAAAATGCTTGTGATGCTGAGCAGGGAATATGAGTGTGTGAGATCTAGCCATGCCATCTTCAGGCAAGCGTATCCTGTGTCAAGCATTCACCTGTGACACCTTACACTGAAGAATGATGGAGACTGATGTTTGAAAGCACCGTGAAATTTACTGATGGGCTTGCTCAATACAGGAACAGGAAGGTGGGTCTCACGCTCAAAAAAACTGTGAAGCATGCATGGCTCTGTTCTTACCTCAGCTTATTTTAATGAAGAAATGCTTCAGCCAACTAAATGGAAACTTTTCCCCTGAGATACGAAGGAAAATTATATTATCAAAATGTTTAGTGTCTTATTTTGCCAAATGAATTAAGTCTGAAACTCACTCTAAGAAAAAGTCCTTTGAATTGTGAAATTAAGCCAGCTCAGAGATGGGTTACTGGTTATGCCTCTTTTGCTGAAGTTTTGTGATGCCTAGCTGAGACTTTTCTTCTGTATTCTTTACTAGGAACTGAGACTTGAATAAATCATGACATCCTGGTTTATCCACTAAGAAGGCTTCATACCCACTCAAGTGCTGATTAGGTAATCTTTAGCCTGAAGAAACATTGCTATGAAATAGTGTTTCAATGGTTAGGCAAGCTAAGCATGACGTGGCTCTTCCAACTGATCAAAACATGGCTTAACGAAGAGAAACCATGATGTGAGCTAATAAAGTTTCAGAGCTGTTTGAAACAGAGGTCACATTACCTAAAAAACATTAGGAAGCCAGCAGTAAATAAGATACTCTGGCAGAATTTATTAAAAACACAATGGACTCTTGGGTAATTAGTTACCAGGAAAGGGAATTAAAGCAAAGAATGTGAGCAATTTCCAGATGTACCGAGATGTGCTTCAGGAGAAGGATGGGAATGCAGAGCAGAGCAGAAAATCAAGATGATGCATTTCAAATGCAAGAAGAAAGAGATGTGAAATACCAACCCAGCTGGATCGAACAGTAAAGTTCCCATGATCTTCAGCGAAGCCAAGATTTTGTGCTGCGGGTAGATTCAGATGGACTGCGCTTTATACTCTTCCATTTGTCTTTCAAATAATGGCAGGCAATGGGAGTATTTTCTTTAATGGACTTTAGATCAAGCTCTTTAGAAAATGATTAAAAAGAAGCTGTGAAACACACATCTCACCTGCTCAAAGGCTTGCTGAAAACTGTTACTTTTCACAACATTTTAGACTTAATAATTCTTACCATTTGCATCAAAAGACAATGTAATTCCAGGCACTTCAACAAAAATGAAAAGTTTAACATTTCCGATATAATACAATTATTTCCTCTGCCAGGAAAACTGGACCTCTGTCAATAAGTAAACCAGCATCTGTCAAAGGGCAAAAGGCAAAAAAGATTTGAAGCCGACCTGTTAAATACATCCTTGCTAAAGCAGCAGCAGCAAGAATGGAATGAGCTACTTGGGACACAGCTGTTCATAAAGCCCTGTTTCAGCAAGAGACTGTTTAAGCATAAACCTATGAACTAACACCTCTCACTTGAAAGATGCTTAAATACTTACCAGACTAATGTCTGATGCCTGTGCTGCTGCCTGAGTTAATGCTAGGTGCTACCTCTGGGTGAATAGCTCAATTAAACAAAGATACTATAAGCAAAAGAAGTGATGACCACCCAGTTATATAAAGCCATAAGAAGTTCCTCCACACAAGGGCTAACTGGAAATGCCTAGAAATATCATTACATATGTAAGAAGCATAGGAACTTGCCCCCCCCCCCCGGAAATGATATGGTAGATGAAATTCACTTCATAGAAACCATAACATAAGATAACCCTACTGAGGACCAGTTCAGAGATACGTCTAGCCAACCTCATCTTGGACAGTAGCCAGCAATGGGCGGCACTGGACAAGGGCAAGGCAAGGAAGCAGTGGCAGGTCCCAGCATCCTTTCCCAGCACTAAGCGATCTGTGACTCGGGGTTTTTGATCCAGAGATAGCGTCTTCTTAAATAGGACTAATTCTGCCTTCAGCAATGAGTCCAAAGCTCTTCGAACCTCTGTAAACATTTCATCCAAAACCAGTTTGTGAGAAGTCTTTCCCCAGTTTATTTAAGCATAGCATAACCTATCTTTTTTCGTTTTTAACCTACCGATTTCATTTGATTGATCCACGTCCTTGGGGGCAAGCAAACAGTGGTTCCCCCCTCAACTCTGAGCCTCTTGCAGTTTACTAGGTGTTATATCCGACCACAGTCTCTCAACTTGTGATTTGTATTTTACTTTTCAGTTTAGGTAATGCAGATGTGCACATTAACACATGGATGAGGCCATGTGTTTGGACAATCAGCTGAGAAATCATTCCCTTTCTGAGTGACTCCATTAATATATAAGATAAGCATTATATAAGGAAAGGCAAAACAACCAACTTACCCAAGTTCTACTCGAGTCAAAACTCGGTGTAGTGCTCAAAAAGAATAGTTTGCAATGTCTACGCAGGAGACATGAGACTGGGAAGAAGAGCTCATTAAAATCGTCACACATACTTTTTAAGTAAAGAACTTGAGAAATCAAGCAGGGATGATAGGTACAGCTTTTAATTAACCAGGCCAAACAAATCAGCTCTGAATGTGTTGTCTCATGTGAACAAAAGATTGTTGATGGCTACTTGCTTTGGTCTTAAGAGCATGAAAGAATAATATGTATTTAAGAAGGATGACAGAAAAATAAAATCTGAGAAAAGAAGGAGGTGTCAACTCATTAGATTTTAAAATACAACCAAGGTAATTTTGTGCACTGCTGTACTGTTCAGCCAATCTGTTTAAGAGAGAGGAACAATTTTAGTTCATGTATGTGAACTGCATTAATTCAATACAGCAAATACCTTTGAAATCTCCATCAAAATCAATTGCATTACATTGGTGTAAAACTGGAGGTGAACAAACCTATTTTGTAGGTTTCCGCACTGCCAATAGGATAGTTATCTCTCCAAGGGCATAAAATAATGCCTTTCAAAATAAAGTAACCCTAATATTTAATGTAAAGATTCACTCTTCTCCTGTCTGCCTCTAACATCAAGTGTCTGACACCTCATAATGTTACTGAAGTCATCATCACAGTACTATAGAGATAAAAAGGGAGTATTCGGGATCTGATGAAATCAGAGGAAAAGGAATTTTTATTAGCTGAGCTCACATAAGATATCCTCTTCAAAACCATGTCTTCTCAGTCTCAAGTTCACTGCTCAAGAACAAAAACACTCTCGCCTTCATACATTATGAAAAGATGTATTGTTTACACATTTCTTCAGGTATGCTAGCAGTCAGTAAGAAATTAAATCAACTTTTCTGATTTTACAGAGATTGGTAAGCATGAGAGAAGCTAAATTTAAAAGCACAAGGGGAAGTAAGCAAGGGGCAGAAAAGTGAGCACAATTCTCAAGCGTCTCAGAATTAGTAGTGATTTATGCAGAAGCAAATGTAAGTAAAGTTTGACTGTGTGAATGAATTGTACTTGATGATGACAGCTCTGGTATTTTTGAAAAGGTCCCACTGAGTCCCATCTGAGATCCAACTGTCTGTATTATATGTTAATGATCTTTGTACCTGTTTATCCTATTCTGAGTGTAATTTGTATGCTAATAGTATTGCCATTTAATAAACTATGTTTAACAGAAGATTTTGCTTATCTGCATGCTGATATAAATGAGCTTCAGAAATGACTTATAATTAACTGGAAATAAAATAAATGCCATTATACTCTTAACTATTTGAATCAAACAAAGTTACAGTATCTAGCTAGTGCTATTAAAATGTTTTAGAAAAGAATACTATTAGCAATAGTAGAAGGTGACAATAAAACATTGTTCCTTACTAGTTGAAAAGGAACATTATTTTTGCCATTTCTCTAGATAACTTGAGTGGAATCTCTGCACAATTTGTGAACACAAATATTTATTTTATGCAACTACAGACAGACATATGAACTGCACTGTTTTAGTGCACTGTAAAGCTTCCAGACAAAATGCAGTGTGTTGAGGAGATGGTAGTCCCATGAACATAAAATGGAGATGTTTGTAAAGCCCTTTCTTTCACATACTCAAGAAAGAAATGTGAGGCAGAGGTCCTCATGCAATGACCAAAGAAAAAAACTGACAAAAACACCATGCCTGTAAACATATGTCTACCTCTTGCTACTTATTATAGTAATAAATCTTGCAGCTGGAAAATACTGTGCAAAAGCACCTCTGTGCATACAGGAAAGAAAAACACACCAAATCAGTAATTAGTTTAGTAATGAAATAAATAAGCAAACCCCCCCCCCCCACAATGTTGCTCATCATACTTAAATCCTTTCACTTTTCTAAATCATTGTGATAATTTCTAGCTGCTCATGGGTCTACTCACGCCTAGCCTGCAGCTCCAAACACCCCTCCACACACACAGTTCTGACCTTTCCCCAGGCAGATAACTTAGCCTAATGTCCTATTTACAAGATATGCCCTGTTTATGGCTCTTCTCTTCCCTGTGTCTATCCTTGTCCTATTTTAAATCTGCATCTAAACAGCAGATGTCATGACATGAGGTATCTAGTGTAGCTCCTGACTCAGACATGAGCCATATGCTAAGACGGTAGCATATCCAGCCAAAAAGAAAAATTTCTTGGTGTATAGGTCAACCCTGTGAACCCGGAACCCTCCATCAGTCTGATCGGTCTGAGTATTCATAGGAGAAAAAGTTATGATGTAGCAGTATACTGAGAAGGAAGGAATCAGTTTGCAAAATCCTATGGTGAGAATCCAAGTGGAAAATAAACATAATTGCCAGACAAAAAGCTTACCATTTTTTCTATTTGCCAAGAAGTGCTGTTTTTATAAGAACTTAAGAACCCTAGTACTTCAGAGAAAAGTTCTTCCAGCAAAGGATGGTATGCCCACACTACCGTTACTCAATCTAATTGCACCAGTAATTGTTATTTTTTATGATGATTCAGACATTATTAGGAGTCGAGATGCAGCCATTCATACAACCACATTCATTCCAGATGTAAAACTAAGCCCTTAATATGGGACTGTAGTAGAATTTAAACAGTACATAAGGCCCTGAATTAAACTCCTACACAGAGGGTAATTCACTTACAGAAATGTTCTTCCGTATCTGCTTGTCAGAACATATTTTAAAAGTAAAAGTACAATACAACCTGCTGTTGCCTTTAAAGTATTGTGTATATACAACAAGCGAGTGACAGAAAGTACATAGGGTGGTACTGGCTTGGTTTTCAGAAACCCTGGACGGCATGTTCATAAGCACATGCATGCACAGGTACATACCAGATATGCAATACTGGAGATGCTCATGCAGTAGATAGGTTCTGATGTTTGAGTCATTAATTTTTAACAATCAAATCAGGAAAGGGATTTTTGGATGAATAGTTCAATTTCCCTAACTCAGGCAAATAAATTCTAAGACAGTGAAAAAGAGAGACCAAAATTTCCATTTTCCTCCCCTGAGGAACTCTCACTGCTACTTTGCCATCAACCATCTTTCTAAGCTCAGCTTGATTCCCTCTATTCTTCTCCTTAGTCTTACAACATTCATCTTTGGCAATTTCAGCTTCCATACTCATGACTCTTACTACTTTATGCATATGTCCTTGCTCTCACCTCTTTAGTTCATCATCTCTAGCTTCCTGTGCCCATTGGTTTGGCTATCTGTTTTTAGGAAATCCAAGAGAAATCCTCATTAGGCTAGAGAATTTATGCTTAATTTGTATTATAGTAATAGGGACTCCATGCTGTTCACTGAAGCTTTAGATCCACATCCTTGTTTAAAATTACAGAGCACAGACTATTATGTCTTTCTGAATATGTGAGTAATATTCTATCACTTGCATGGGTCTATTAAGGGGTGTTTTATTTTGCCTTTCACTGAAAGCTTTAAAATATGTATTACTACTTATAGAAGAAAAAAAAAAAGTATCTTTCTCTAATAAAAATCCTGTTCTCCAACATCTTCTCATAGATATTCAGCCACTAGCTCCAGCACATGGCTAAAACAGAAGTGTTAACATCCTCTTACAGACTTTTCATGTTGATCAAGCATCGGCCACTTCTTTAAGGTGCTGTTCCTATGCTCTCTCTCACGTAACCCTTTACAGAGGGACTGCATAAACTCCTCCCTAGAAGTCTCTTTGTTCATCATGCCTAGAGCATAACTGAAAACTGTCTTAGCATAACTGTCTGTCACGCTAATCAATAATGTCTTACTGCTTCTTTTAAAGCACCTCCCCAACATATCCCACTCTATCTCTTGCCTCTCATTTTACTCTTAGTTTGAACACTTTTTGGATCAGCAACTATCTTTTATTCAGTGTTTGTACAGTATAGCGCAGCATCTTTTTCATCCATTACTAGTATTCCTGCATGCTAAAGCAATACACATAATAAACACGATGGCAACGATGTGCATGACAGTACATACAACTTGGACTAGAAGAGAAGCACAGAAGGTTGCATTCTATCATTATTTTTGTGCATATTCCTGATTAGGAACCCTGATTCAAAGCCTGTTGAAGTCAATGGAAAAGCTCCAGTGAGAGTAGCTGGCTTTAGATCAAATCCTATACATCAACCAGATTATGTGCATGAAGCAGGAATAGAACATGAACCTGAAAGAGAGACAGGACACAACACTGACACTTACTGGGCTTCAGCTTGTTACAACTCCCTATGACATGGAAGAGTGACAGATTGCTTGGGACATCTTCAGCGTGTAGCAAAGCCCCTCAGAAAGGTTCACCTTAACAAGGTTCCCAGGAGTTAAGTAGGAACAATTTAAAATTCTATTACAAAGATGTCATACAGAAGGGGAATTGTAATAAATCCAGCATCATGCAGGTTGTCAGTCTACTTTAAACATGAGAACATATGGTTCATTTGCTTATTTGATGCTCATACTATCTGATGTGCTAAACACTATTGCATTAAGTAGTCAGTAATACATGATAAAATTAGGTTTATTGGCTTGTTCCATTATGAAACTCTCTAAGGAGGGAGAAAAAGGAAAAGCCCTTTTCTTATGTCTTCTATTGCACTATTTTTTCCTGTCTACTGCCTGCCAGCATTTCATTGGGTCAAGTAGCAATGGGGGTCCCCTTCTGCCTTCTCATTACTTTGCAGTGAATTGACTTCAAACGGAAAGATAACAGAAAGAAGAAAGGGGAAAACAAAGCAAAAACAAGATTAAGAAAAATAAAATATTGTCTTTTTCTTCCCCTCATCTGTGCTCATTCTTCCTTCTCCCTGCATCTCTCTCCTCATCTTTCACTCACTCATATAGCTTCCACTCCCCTGCCTTCCTCTCATCTTAGAGGAGAAGACAGAAATAACTGGAAACATGGAGAACACACACACACACACACACACACACAAAAGGGAAGATTGAAGGTACTTCAGGTCAGTCAGAGACAATTCTTCACATTCCTTTGATTGTAAAACTTTTCTTATGCTAATATCATCAGTTTTGTTGGATCACCAAACATTTCTGCTCACGCTTACTCACTGTTAAGGGAGTACTGCTATGTTTATGGTCCTGCTAGATTCGATGACACTACTGAGAAGTAAGCGTAGACAAATGTTTGCATGTTTATGCATGCCTACACCCAATGCTGAGAACAGGAAAATACCACTGCAGCTAGCAATTATATATATGTGAATATATTCCTACCTCTACTGTATTTTGTAGTATCATCTTTTCTGCTACCTTTCATAAAAAAAATAGAGGCCACTGTACTCTGAGCAGAAAATACTTCTTTTAGACAGAATATCCTTGCGACTCAGCATTCCCTTAGGAAAGGTGTAATGATGGGTTTTGTCTTGTTAGTGTCGAATATGTAGTAGCAGTGTGGCCTGGGAGATGAAAAGCCAAAGCAATCTCAGATTTTGCAGGAGTTTTCATATCTTAATGTGTAACTTCAGACAAAGCATTGAAAGCAGGCACATAAATCCATGCCTTTGATTTCTGTCTATCTAGTTGTTAGCAAGGAATAGAACTAAAATGATTAATCAAATTTAGTAGATGTGGAATCAGTTCCATTGGTTCCCTAAGTAAAATCAGAAATTCATGAAGAGATGCACTTAATTTGCATCCGAGCTGGCTTACAGCGATGCTGTCCAAGATACCTGGAACTGCTCTGATTGCCAATGCCCACAGTTCAAGGGTTCTAGTTATCTGATAAGATAGAAGGGTTAAGGCATATCATTAGTGCTATGCAAAGCTTCTTGTGATAGAAAAGCAAGAATAAAATGGTGGTACGCTTAACCCAGGCTTCGAAAACTGGAATTCAAAAATAATAGGCATATTAATATCATGTTCCTATTCACTTAACCACGTTGCTGTGGAAAGCTGGGAATAGAAGGGTAAGTACTGGAATACTGTGAGGAAATACATTGTACATAAAACTAGCTACCAGCACACAAATATCTATACTACCTTTATCTGCAAACAGTGGCTGCTTAAAGCACGGTGGTTTCTGGTATTAAGAGGGATGACAAAACAAGGCTTCTCTTTGGCTCTGCTACTGATCTGGTGCAAGTTCAATACAGCTGTGTTTCCCTGCGAACACTGTGGAGAGGTTTCATTCACACAGCTTTGCTCATCTAAAAGTTAGGCACCTCATTTAATATGGAGGTGCCCGCCAATCAAACACAAATAACTACCTTGAACTGCATATTGACTTGAGCTAAAGGAAAGCTAAGTGACATCAGTCCTCTCTTTTGTTAGTACAGTAGTGGAAAATTTTGAATTTTCAATCCATTTTGCTATGATTCCTCCCCAAGCAGATTTTTTTTTTTTTTTTTTTTAAATGGATATTCTGGAAGGCTTCAACACAAGCTTAACAAACACAGTTGACATTCTGGTAATTGAAGTGTTTCATTGCAGTTTGTTGAACTGCCCTGACACATTTCTTCTCAAATTGGTTCAAGTCAAAATGCTGTTTCACAGTACAATGTATTTAGTATATTATTTTTAATTAGTGAATGAAGGGCTTTAAACATTTACCAACTAATTGGCTTTTTTAAAATTTCATTTGCTTTTTCTAAATCCAACAGTAGTTGACATAAATACACAGTTTTCCCCAAATAATAAAAATTCAAATGTGGTAAGATTTCTGACTCCAAATAACACAACAGAAGGAAAAATGAAGTAGATCATAGTACATGTACTAAGAAAGCTGCAGAAGAACAGTCCTGCTTGGAAGATGGATGGGTAGTTCAGATGCAGCATACAGCTGCAAGAAGATTGGATCCCTTTAGTTAATGAAACCTATTGCATCATTGCATTTTGGAGCAAACTTGGAGAGATTCTCCTGTTCCCCTGCAAAGGTGTAAGACCTCTTTCATCTCTGCGTTGAGCTAAAATCCACACTACATGCCAGGAGAAAAGTCTTGCATTTAGCAAAGGGCAAACAAAACCTCTCTAAACTTTGACAGTTGCCCACTGGGCAAATGGTACTGCTCCTGAAAGATCATTTCTCAAAACTTCAATTCAAAGTAGCTTAATTGCCTGAAAGAAAACCTGAAGCTGTATTAGATGATCCAGAGAAGCTAATTGGGACATTGAGGGCAGGAGATCATCTGAAGAGAACAGTTATAAACAGAAGGATTTACAATTAGACAATTGTGGAATTCCTTTTCAATTCCTCTGGCTGATAATCTTGAATTCCCTCCATAAAATGGCCAGCTGCATGAAACAAAAATAAACCCAACTACTCAAAGGCCAAGCCATACAAATGAAGGTGGATTTTTAGTTATTTTGAATAATTTTGAAATAGAATACTGAACAGTAGAAAGGATATTAAGATGGGAAGCAGTAAGCATATCTTATTCAGGTATATTTAGGCTTGTTTTACTCTCTAATGTAAAGATTGATCAATTTGGGTACTTTTTTTGAAGGACAAGTACGCATGCTTCAACTATCACACATCAAAGTATATTCTATAAGTCAGCGCATCCAAGTAGTTGAAGATCCACGCAGAGATGTGTTTGAACTACTGAGAAGGTAGGAGAGACAAGAGCGGACAGAGGAGGCTGTCTCTGCCCTGAGAAGGGGATTAAGGACTGAGGACCTTCACCATTAGACTGTGGCAGGAGAGTCAAAGGCAGGCTCTTCAGACTCAGGAAATCTAAAGATACTGGTCAAATAGCAGAGGCCCAAATATTGCAACTTGATAAACAAAAAAAAGCTTGATAAAAACCAAAGCAAAAAAGCTAGAAATATTGCATGGTGCTTATTAATAACATAGCTTAGTTAGCTCTTCCTAGTTAGCACACTTATTTACATACCTACAAACTGGCATAAATATAAAACAGTGTTACCTTTGATATCAAGAGCTCAGAGGATAAGTGAGAGCAGTTTCCATGCATGACCATGAGAAATACACTTACACCATGAGTAAGGCGTCGAAAAAGAATATCCTTTTTCCTTTAGGGTGAAATATTCCCCAAAGGTCTAGTTGCACTATTTCTGTACCAAAAGATTGAACTGGTCTAAGTCATCCTAAAGAAGTTATGTAGTTTGACTTATATAGCAATATGTCCATCACAGTATTGCTGTCAGACCTGAGGGATTGTTTTTTCCCCCCTAGCACATATATCCCAAAAAGATAAAAAAAGAAAAAGGGGCTAGGAGTCCATAGAGATTCTAAATGCTACGCAATAAAACAGGAGCAGAAATAACATGAGCTTCAGTTAAAATGGTTCATCTATATGTGACATGTCAGGATTTAATCATATATACACAGAGAAGCAGAGCAGGTTTTCTCTTTATGAAAAAAGATGCATGCGATTTTAGCACTTTAATTAGATGAGAAGAAAAATTACAGCTACACAAATCCTTATTTCATTTTCTGTCTTCCAACCCAAAGAACTCTAGAAAAAATATTGTATAGATTATTTTATCTTCTTTAAAACTGTGGTATTATGTATTTTGTCATTTAATAATTGAAAAGCCCCATAAATACTACTTTGCACCAGTGGACACACTGGTATAATGTTTTGCACATGGAGAGTTTAAACTCCTTCCTCCTTTGCCTCAATGTAAATTCTGCTTTTTGTTGACTTTCGCTAAGCAGCAGAAGGTCTTATGGGATACTCAGAAATCCACGCATGTTTATAATTATTGTTAGTAAATTAATATCAAAGTACAAGTAAATACCATATGCAGTATGTAAATATTGTTTTGTTATAAGCAAATCAGATGGGAATATCATGATGCTGGAGCCTCAAAATCCAGGCTTAGTTGAGTTGTGTTGTACATCTTAGACAGTGCTGATCTCCCTGCTGCCATACTCATGAACATCAGAAAATGGAGAGATTACCCTTGGCAAGCTATGCATACTGAATGAGTTTTCTAGATACTATAGGAGTAGACTCCTCAGTATTCAGTAGGAATGAATAGGCATTTTCACTGAAGACTGTGCAATCAAAATGGAAGTAAGCTGAAGATTTGACTAACCACTAATTAGAAAAATACTTTTAGTTAATAATTGCGCAGTTAAACAGAATAAAACTGGCATTATTGAAAAGATGGAAAAGTCATTGGACAGCTCTTTTCAAAAGACTCTGCAGATGCTGGCACAGATTGCTGATCCAAGTTTTGCTGTGTTTCATTGCGAGTACCTATGTAAAATACCTCTCATTGGGTTTGCGCTTCCACACCCACTCTTCAGATTAAAGCCCAGTGCAAAGCAGCGTAACAGACCTTTATCAGCATTACATGTTGCTGCAGTATGGAATGGAAATACATTTGTTTGTGTCAGTTTTGGATATCATGTTGTTTCAATGAATTATAATCATTTCAAGTCTTATGTGATCTGAATCAACTTCCCTGAGCAACTGGTACTGTATGCACTATCTTCTGTTTGATCTCCAGAACTTTATGAATGAGATTCCAGACTTAGGCTGTGGAAACAATGATGTGATAGAACAGCATTGCTGTTATTTGTGGACTGAAAGACTGGCTGAGAAAGATTATGATTCTTAGACACTCTTACCCATTTCATCTGTCTGTCTGTCTACATTCATATATGGAGAAAGCATCTGATGAATATATAGCGATACTACTCAAAACTCACTTAAGTCAGTGAGTAGCTTTTGATTTTAATGTCTCCCCATTTAATATTAGCTTGTGATAATGTAGTTAACTCTCAAATAAGCGGTTAGTCTTGACAGACAAAACATCAGAAAAGCTCTGCCAAGACCATGCAACTACATATTATAGATTTGCTGTTATTTTGAAGATTAAGACTTTTTAAATTAATACTGTTAATATAAAGTTATTAACCTGTGAGAACTAACTTCTTGAGTACTAAGTAATTTCTTATGAGAATTCTTCAATGTAAAGCATCTCAAGGAGTATGCAATATTTTGCAATTGCTTTTCCTTGCAAAATTTTAGAAGGCTAGAGAGAGTTACTAAGTCAAATTATCCCATCAGGCTCAACTCATCTGCTCTTTCTACGTCGGTCTCACTACCCCTGACACTTTTGTAGCAGGCCATTAGAAAAACCACCCCCTGCCCCACACACTCACTGAAAGAACTACCTGAGACCCCTTATGTAAGCAGGCACCATTCCAAGACCAGTCAAGTCTGTTCTCTCCATTCATTTACATAGTATCTAGCACATGTGCTCTTGCCCATGGTGTGCAGGAAACCACATCAGTCCCACTTTATAAACATGTATCAGAAGGTGGCACAAAGTTTCTTCCAATTGCCATTCATGCCATTGGGTAAAAAAGTCTGATGGTGGTTTGAAGGAAATGAAAGTGGGAAAAAACTCACTGTAAAGGCTAGGGAATGTAATGCTAACCTGGTCCACTGGCGAAATCTTGTCTAAACAAAGACAGAATATGGAGGCTTGATATAGCCTATGGCTTATTACACAATCTGTACAGATGCTGAGCAATTATGCTGCAGCCTGGGGCTATATTCCACTTCCCTAAAGCCTCCACTGATGTCTCCTACATGAAGCTGATTCACTTAGGCTTTGCATGTGGTAAACAGTCAATTCTGGTAGCACTGCAGTGAATTAACTGCTGATGAACACAAACATATGTATCATACAATTACCCATGTGTATTTAATTTAGCTTTGTTCTCAATCAGCTTTATATCTGCAAATTGTATGGCCACTGCTAAAGATGAATAGGCCTCTGGCATCAAAGTTTTCCGTCAGTGAGCTGTCAAAAGCAATACTAAGTCAGCTGTGTTTCAGCAATGTTTAAATAATGTTAAAGCAGAGAACACCCAACAATCCACAAACTAGTTTATTACAGTACCTTTTGTTCTGTCGCAGAACCTCCAAGCCCTTTTTCCACTTAATTACGGCTCTGGGAGAAGCACTTGGTTTACATCCAATTGTAACTTCACCTCCAACTTGAACAACAGACATTTTTTTCACAGGATTTTTGGAAAAATCAGGGGCTGCAGCTAAAAAAAAGAGAAGAAAGAATAAAGAGCAGAATATATGCAGCTGACAGGTTAAATGAACTTGCTAAATTTTTCTCTCTGAATAACATGGTAGGGGAATCCAGTAATTGCTTTGCTTTTGTAGCTTCTGCAAAAGTGGAAAAATCAAACAAATGTATTTAAGTATCAAAGAAGGGGATTCATTGCATCCTATTTATTTTACCATTTCTAAACTGTCTACTCTAAACTGTCTACCTGGAAAAAACACTAAAGTGATGCAGCATTTTGTAGACCTGCAGTCTTTGCTTAGGATAATCGGAAGACTGGAAGAAAGGGGTTCATCTTAGACGAAGAATGAGATTCATGAGTACAACTATGTTAGTAGAATAAAGATCTTTCTCCTGATTCTAGCCAGAGGTGTTTCCTGGCAGAGAATTTAAGAGTATTCAGTTGTAAATACAACTTTGCTATGACTTTCTGTTCGTGAACTGACTCCGATTTCTGAACGTGTATTTGTTATGCACAAGGATTCGTCCATTACTTTACAGAGAAAAAAAAAAATCACTCTTGGAGAAGGAGAAAACACAAGTCCTGTACAACGCTCCAGTGTCGTTAAAGTCCGTGTTTCAATGGTTTCACTGGTGTGAGTGTTGAACAGCCTTTGTATTTGGATGTCTATGCAAGGATAGATTTCATGTATGAACAAATTCCATTTTATGTGCATCTCTAGTAACTGTTATTGAGATTTACTATGTTGTGTTTACATATGTATTTGTCAAATGTTCTGTTTAATATCAGAACTTCATGCTCTCTGAAATGACTTTTTGAAATTGCAGCATAACTAATAGTAACTCAAACTAGTGAGAAATAATATTCATTAAACTTGCATGTATGTGAGAAATCACACATATGTGAATAGAATTTCCCCCCCCAAACACCCTTTCTCCCAATAATCATGAAGTCAAGAACAAGATTCATGAAGAATAACTAGTAAAGAAGTAAGCACAGACTTGAACTGCCAGGTAAAATTTAATCCACTCGCTTCTTAATATCCTATTCTAGTCCGTATCTGCTCATTTTAACGTTTACTCACCTATCACCCGCAACTCAGCATTGGCATAAATAGTATCATATTTGTTTTCTGCAACACACTGATAGAGGCCAGAGTCTGATGTATTCAGCATAGTTATGATAAGAGTTCCGTTTTCTATTTGAATTCTCTCCTGATAAATGGAAGAAAAAAGGCAAAAACATTGACAGAACCAGTGAGTGAACAATCTCAAGGTTTTCTAGTACCATACTAATATACCTGATCACAGTTCAGAAGTGGAGATGTTATTTTTTTTAAGCAACATGGACAAATACATCAGAATAGAGATTATCTTATAGGACCACTGAGCTCTTCAAAGCATTTGAAGAGCACTAGGCACACACTGAACAGCCACTCCTTTGAGAGGTTTCTCCACCTGTTCCACCTGCAGCATGCGTTTAACCGCACGGTGAATTGTGAGTTTGTGGTTATGCTTTACCACGAAGCAGACATTGCAGGACAAGTATGGCTGCACCACCCAGGGAGCCTTAACCATCTTCCATACAACTCCCAACAACTAAATGCATACAGCCCTCTGTAGATACAAGAAAGCACGATCTACCCTTCTTATCTGATCATATGAATCTAGAGAACAGAAAAGCTCCATGGCAGAGCTCAGATATAAAGAAAGTATCATCAGATCTGCATTTTAATGAAGAAAGATGTGCTGAAAAAGTTCTGCTCAAAGTCAATGCTTAAGTTCCTATTGGAAACCTACAGGCAAGCTGTTCAGATCAGATGGAGAACAAGCTCCACATAGCTTGAATTTTTATTCACACCAAGTTGCTCTAAGCTTTAATGTGATTTGCCAAAACACAGGAAACTGCACAATAGGTAAATGTGGGCCAGAGCTTGGTTTGTATATTAAAAGGAATTTTATTTGCCTGTTTCAACAAACAGTAAAGCCTGTTTTGTTCTATAAGCGTAACTTAGTTAAATCTTGAAATATTTGAGTCTATCACCAGCCTTCACAGACTACTGCCTCTGAAGAATTTAATGGGACCATACATCGCTAGAGTGTACAATACAGTCCCCTACTGAACAACTGTAAGCATCTAGAATATATTTGTGAACTGTCGAATGTATATAATCTAACTTGCTAATTGTCAGAGATAAGACAGTTTCACAGGCTGTTCAGCGGACATCTTTTGCTGTGTATAACCAGAGGGGAGAGTGCCACCTATCGAGCCATCAAACTATTTCCTTCTTCATCCCCCAGGTTTTCCTTGGAGGTCTCCCAACCAAGAACTGACCTAGTCCAACCTTGTTTAGCTCGGAAATTTGATGAGAGCGCAGCCTGCAGTTGTATGGCTAGTGTATTGCAAACTAATTAACAATGTTACATTACTTATCCACTGTTAATTTTTGAGGCTCTTGCTACAGATATCTTCCGCATGCTTACTTTTACCTTCAGGCTGTTTGCTATCCTCTCAATGCATTCTATTTTTACAAACATCCTTTGAATATAAAAACACCTTGTGAAGTAACACTAGCATTTCATACGCATGCCAAATTCTCAGCTAGCTCTTTTGAGCTATGCAGACAAAGAATAAAGCACATGTACACGAGCAGAAATAATGCAGAGATGACCAACTAGGTGGCCAGAGAGAAAGGTTTGACAAAGCAGATTATACGCTCAAAATCCGCTCTAAGCATATGGAATGTATTTCTTGTATGGTATTTGCAACAAGAGGGATGCTGTGACAGAATATATTATACCTCCCTTGTACTTTCACCTCCAAACTATCCATTTTGTCCATTGAGCAATAACATTTAGTATTTTCCTGCCTGAAGTATTCCATTTACAATACACTGTAAGTACCGTGAAAACATCAGCTGAAAATATCTGTAGAGTGTTTTATCCTTTTTTATTGAAACGATGCAATTGAAGAGTGACAGCCTCTAAATATCACTGTCTTCAAAGAGAAAGAGGGAGGAAAGGAGGGAAACAAAATCTTTTTTAGGAGGAAGCAACAATATGCGTAAAATTACCAGGTTCTGAGAAACTGCAATTCAAGTAAATTCTGACTAGCCTTCTCAGATGCTAGTTGGGCTCTGTTTAGGACTACTCCAGTAGAAAATCATATGGAAGATCAGCCCTCCCTCCGATTTGTTCAAATAAGCACTAGTAAGTCAAACAAGTGCTGGTGCTGTGACTTAACAGGTGCTAACTTACCCCATAGGTTTTGGAAATGCTTCTGTGTCTGTTCTTGCTAGACAGAAATTAATCACGGTATTACTTTTCCCCTACTAAATAAAACTGCATTAGAGATGAGCCATGCCATTTTATGCCTGAAGGATGCTTAACAGATTAGGGAAAATCTGTCCTCAGTAGAACACAGACAGCAAAGAAGCTGTTGCCACAAAGGTTGTTTTCCATGAGGTTACCAACAAGTCAAGACTGGAAGATGGATTATCCAAAGCTTGACCACCATAGGAGGAAAAAAAATTATACTGTCTTAAAGCCAAAGTCAAGTTCTCAAAGACTTGCCCACATAAGCATCTGACCAGATTTCTTAAGTGTTTGAGGTCCAATTGATTTCCCCATCTCCTCATGCATTCCTACCACTCAACTATTTCTCCTTCTACTTTGGTCTTTCTTTGTCCTTGAAGTGAACCACCTACTCACCTTTTGCTTATCACATCATATGGTTTCCTTTGGTTTATGATTCTTCTACATGGTGCCAGATAAGTATTATACTCAACATTAACTGATTTTCATAGCTGACTAACTTGCTTAACTGATTAACATAGCATAAGAATGGCCATACTGGATCAGACCAAAGGCATCTATCCTACAGATTAAGGCCAGAAACAGAAAAGTGTATGTTAACAGGCTGATCAGTTTGTAATACTAGCTGATATACTTTTCCCATAGACAGGCAATTGTGATCCTACAGGTTTCCTGAATTAGAGACTGCATTCACAAGCATGCGTTTAGTAATTCTAGACAGGTCTTTCTTTCACTGATTGTACTTGTTACTTTTGAACCTGTGCATACTTATTGCCATATCTTGTAGCAGTTAGATGGTCTGCAAGATATATTGTACAAAGATGGTATGGGTGTGTATGCATACAAAAAGTTGTTGATACTTCACATGTTTTTAATGTCCAGTGATTGAGGCTCAGTATTGCAAAGAGTTTATGCTATTATATTTATTTTCATTAAAATTTAATAATAAACTTCCAAAAAAAGTGACGGAATGTAAAATGAACACCACTAAACTGTGGAAACAGAGACATGTAAGAAAGCAAACAGGAAGACAAGAACCTTACCTCTGACATGAGAGGCTGGCCATTTTTTAACCAGCTGTAAGAAGGACTTGGTTTTCCTCTTGCCTTACATTCCCAAAATAAACTGTCATAGAGAGACAGAAAGGCATTTTGGATTTTTTTATCCCATTCAGGGAGTGCTGAAAAGAACATGCAAACCATTTTAAGTAGGAAAATGGTGGTTTCACTGGAGGTATGCTACAATTAATGAACTGAATCATGCTAATTATTGTTTGATCAATGCATTGATACTGTACTGCAACTGTATACTAAACAGCAATTCTCTGGCATTAAACTTGAGGACCAGTTTGGGAAAATGTTAGCAATTAAGTGGCTAGTGATCAGAAGTTCAGTCTAGATATTATGCATTTCTACAGCCACAGAAACAAGCTGTGATTTTAGATGCCTCAAATTCTAGGTGTCCTATCTGAAAAGGCTGGGACACTGGCATTCTGAAAAATTAGCCTTCCTCTTGAGGTATTTCAGTCAAATAGAAGCATCAAAATCATAAATCGGTAACTAATAAAAAATGATGGATAAGTGACACCACTTAGAGTCCATGGATTCCTCAAATATAATTTACAACACAAATACAACATGAAGAAAAAGCTATTCAGATTAGACTAACATGTTCTGAGTATTTGCAAGAGAACAGCCCGTCGTCACAACAAGGTTATTGCTATGTAGGAGGAGAATCTACAAGAATCATGTATGAGCTTCATATACATTCAATTAAATACTTAAGGACTGAACTGAGCAGGAATTACTTTGAGGGAGGCTGACATTTAGAATATGACTAACGTCTAACTTCGGGATAAGACCAAAGCCACATGCTTAGGAAGGTACTAGGTCAGATCCCTCTGACTCCAGCCTCTAGAATAAATGGATACTGTCTTAATGTCCTGAGGAAGATTCTTGGCCGCTCCATATTTAGTCCTTATAAAGGACAGTTCCATTTTATGAATGGAATTGTCATCCACTGAGACAAGCAGAACAAGCTGCTGAAAATCTCTCCCCTTATAGCTCTCTAGAGCTCCGAGGCTGGTAATCACATTCTGACAGAGTACCCCTAGATCATCCAACATCAGATTCACACAGCTCCAACAACTCAGTTCACAATATGTGGAAGTATCTGGGATAAAGAAGTTGGCAAAGGTCACCATGCTTAAAAGTAATTCTAATTACTTGACATCTTTATTATTCTCAGAGCCTAAGATGCCGGATACAGGTATCATACACAAAAAAGCAGACAGTGGCTGGATCAGAAAGCTTATTTCCTAAAGAAACAAGCTATATACAGAGTGAATAAAGACACAGCCATACAGAAATTAAGCAAAAAGAAGTCAATTACATAGATAATATCCCAGACCACTCCTAATATGATAAGAAAACTGCTGTGCAAATGCTTCATGAGTGTTGTTGATATATTTCACTAGCAACAGGTACTAATTAATTTACAAAGCACAATTAATAAGCACATTGTTTTAAACTGTATTAACCAGTCATAATTTTGTAATTACATCTGCTGTTATTACTCATGTCCAGGTAGTCTTCTGAACTTAATTTTAATGGTACTGCTTGATTATTCTGTGAATAGTCTGTTGATATTCTGTGAAAATTAGTGTGCAATGAGAACAAAAACAATTCCCTAAAAGCACAGAAATAATTAAGTATTCAAAACAACAGCAGACTGCTCTGTTCCTGGCATAAATCTTGATATTAACCATGGCTGCAGGAGACTGGCAGCTTATCAGTGAAGTCTGCATCTCTTCATTAGCAGGGACTTCCTTAAAAAAAAACTGCCATGGTCTTCTCACCAGGTATTAATTGTAGGCTCATAATTTAACTTTCTGTAGTTTTTTCTTCATTGCTGTTTTATTTTTCCCCTCTTCCTTTTAAAGATTTATGAGCTAAAAAGATGATCTCCACAAATTCTTATTCATGTCAAAATATGTTCATTTCCCCCTATGTATTAGGAATGGGAATAAAGAGCACATAATTCACTTTGCCTGTAATGAAGCATCATATGACTTGGAGCCCAGACAATTAACGAGCACAGGAAGGCAGGCAGAAGACGAGATCAGTTTCACAGAAACATTATTCCCCATGTTTAGACGAGGAAGAATCAAACTGTGGGAGCAGGATGAGCTTCCTCTGCTATGACCTCCCTGTCAGTCCATCAAGCAATATGGTTCAACTAGAACAGAAGGTGAAATAGTATTGTGCTCAAACCAGAAGCTCAACTCCTTCCCTGATTTGCTTCTGGGGCAGCGCATCTTTATGCCACTGTGAGGTACTGAGAGTAAACCTTTTTGTCTGCCCTTACTGTTTTGTTTAAGCATACTAGGGATTTTATGCCTCATAGTAACCTTTACAACTTCATCATGGCACAGCCCACATTTCCAATCTGAGTTTTAATGCAAGATATCTTCGTTCGCTGAGGATTTAATTCAGTAAAGGTCACTGCAGACCTCCAATCATTTTTTAATCAGCTTAACCTGAGCTACATTTCATATCTTCAGTAAGGGGCTAATAGACTTCATCTACAAAATGCATCTGCACACTACCATACTCTAAAATAAATGAGGAAATTAATCTGCTTACCATAGACAAATAATTGACCTCTTGCAATGTTTCTTCCTCGAATGTTTCCTGCGATACACTCATAAGAGCCTTCATCTTCTTGCTGAACATCTGGGATTTCAAGTACTCCTTTGGTTTTGTCATGTTTGATTTTCCTCGTCAATGAGTTTCCATCAGACCTCTTCCAACTAATACTAGGGACTGGACTAAATAATTATATTTCATTACGGAAAAAGAAAGAGTATTTAGTATAGCAGCAGAGATAATGCAAAATCCCTTCCCTGTTGCTTGAGGGAGGAGTGGTCAAAGACCTTAAAGTAATAAGAAGAAATCACTTATGTTTCTACAAGTGACACACAGAGGTTAATAAGAGTGTGGTTGTATAACTCACCTAACTTGTTTTGGAAAACAAGTCCTACAGTGGGACTTCATCCCTCAATCAGCTGTATGATTGATTGCTAGCCCAATTTTGATTTTGCCACAGTAACTCTTACTTAGGGCCAAATCCCACCCTTAAACACTGAACGCAGATTGAAGACAGACTTTGGAAGTGAAAATAAACACTACAGAAACACTGAAATATTGACTGGCTTTCAGAGTGAACAAATTCTCTGTAGCATTAGAGGTATTTTCACACCTCAAAATATGAAGCATTGGACAAGAATTCAGAGGAGCTAAAGACCAACAAATCTAGGTATTAAAAAAAAAGGAGTCAGGGTGGAGGAGGCAGAAAGACAGTTGAGCAAGGAAGTATGAAAGCATTAGACATAGAGTTTGAAAGGAGATAGAGACAAAAGAGAATATTTCTTGTTTCATGTTTTTGTAGCTTTTTATCATTTTCATTTCTATTTGGATCAATGTATTCTACGCGATAAAAAATAGTCAAGTGGAAGAAAGCTATAAATACTTCTTGGATTTCAGGTAATATCACAAACCATACAAGCCTCACTTTCATGATCTATTATGTCACCAGAACACTTTGAAATATTAATAGTCCTGGATTTCACAGTTGCTTTTCTGCTACTGAAAACTAAAGCTGCTTTTTCCTAAGCAGGAGAGCAGTTACATTTTGAATAGCTTTTTATAGAAGCTTTGATTAATGCTGACTACTTTTCCATTGGAAGCAGTGTCAACAGCAAACACTCAGTACTAAACTTTAAAATAGCTTTCATGTAAATTAGAAGCACATATTGTCCTTCTCCAAGAGTCCCCAGCATCTCTGGCTTGGCATTCCAACTTACAAAACATTTATTGCTTGTTACTGGAGGCTGTAACTGCTCACACTTCAAGTTACTTAGGTCTCTCGTTCAAATCCTTGTTTATTGGCCAGAGAAACTAAGTGACTAATACACACTGGAAAAAATTAACCTAACAGAGGCAAACTTAGGCCTAAATCCTCCATCTTGAGTCTGTTTGGCCATGGCATTCATGAGATCACTCACAGACAGCAAGAATCAGGACCAGGAAATAGCTTGAGTGCTTGTCCAGTCATGTGGATTGAACAACTGACCAGACATTAACAGTGTAAGTACAAGTGTACAAGCAAAGGAAAGACTATACACAGGACGATTTACAGCTAGACCACTCTGAAATACAATGAGTAGCATGTAATATTTGCTTATTTCTGCATTGCATTATAAACTCAAAACATAAGGCAGGTACACTGGAAGTTTAGCATTTGCTGAATGCAGGTGGAAGCTAATAAGCTGGGCAACAGCACCTCTAAGCTATGCCTCCCCCTGCTCTATAATACATAATTGGAGACAACAAATTTAACCAACGGATCTCCAAGAGCTATGTAAGGAGCATAATAGTTTGGCTAGCTAGCTAACCTTTTTCATCATGATAACCAAGCTGCCTGTGGAAGTGGTTTGTAAACTATACACAATCTGTTCCAGATTTTGAAGTTAGCCTTGTATAATATACTCACACACACACACCATTTGTACACATAAAGTTCTGACTTGCACATGACCCCTCCAATACAGCTGAGCAATTTACTATTAACAAGAGAGACTGGGATGTGCCAGACATCATGAACGAGGAAAAGAACTGCAAAGAACAACTGAGATTTTATTCTTCTATTTACTATCTTGGTTCAAAGCCTAAGTAGTTGCTTAAATCCCAAAACTCTTCAGGCAACAGTAGCTGCTGTCACCACCGTTATTATTTGTCCTTCACTATGAGACAGAAACCTATTCTTTCAGGTGCAAACCTGTTTAATATTATCCCTTACCAGGAACCTCAGGAGGTCTTGTCCATTTTTGTCAAACGCGGTAGTTGGTCTGTTAAAGGGTGCTATTTCCCCATAAATCTTGTATGGTATCATTCATACAAAATTTCTGTAAAGCAGATTACTTTTTAGCCATTTAAAAAAGTGCAGCTATTGCACAGAATGTGTTTGTCCCACTCTCACCATGATCAAGTCAAGCAGATAACTAGAGGTATTTGCAGTCCTGAAATAGATTGATACAGACTGCTGATGACAAAGGAGAGCATGGCCAGGTTTTAAAGTGCTATTGCATATTAAACAATAGATGAATAGTACAATAGAATCATGCAGTGCATTGAATGCCAGAAGCACTTAACTGCTTTCGTCAAAGCTACTTCTGGATTTTTCTTTTTTGGGGGAACAAACAGATAAAAAAACCCCAACAACGTGTGAAAAAAACAACAACTAGATGTATTCATTCACGCTCCGCTACCTGGAAGTGCTTCATCTAAATATTTCCTATTCTGTAGCCTATTTCATCTTAGTACAGAGTATTCACAAATAAGGAAAGTCTGCAGCTGACACCAAGGCCAGAGGCAGGACTCTGTAAAAAGAGGTCTCTTCTGTCAACATGTCAAGTCAAGTTTACCAAGTTTGGAGCTGAAGATGCTGTCCTGTTTTTCTTATTCATACCAGATAGTTATAATGACTTCCTTAGGGATGTTTCAAGGCAAACTCTCCTCATTTTTGGCCCTATCCTTCATAACAAGGGTGTTTGAAATGTACATTCTCTGATATTAACTATAGCAGGATGACAGATATAAAACTTAAGAGTTTGGTTCATAAACTTTGCTCTATTTAAATATGTAATTGCAATAAATACTTAACAGCATTTTGTTCTCCTGTTGGGGAGACTGCACTAAGTGGCCTAGTTTTACCAGAAGAAAGAATTCATTTGTTAGGACAGCAGCTCCTCTTCAACCTGAATTACAGGTTAAATGAATGCTGCAGACTGCAGGAGGATCAGTGTTTCAGCTGTGTGACTGTCATCCACAGAAAGAACCTTCATTATCAAGGCAGTATGAGAAGGTCTACATTTCTTCATTGGTTTTTCTGATACTCCATGATCTTAGGCTGTCCAGCATCTTCAACCACTATTTTGCAGAAGGCAGGCTTTTGTCTAGTTTCACCTTCTTCCTGTTATTTACATTTTTACAACAGAAGCCCTTAGCAGCAACCTATTAGTGCAGGCCGTGTGAAACAGTAAGATAAAAATCTAAATGGCTTTGAAAAGAGTGAATTTAAAATTCACCTTAACAAAGAGAAATTTTGTTACATGCTATTTTTATTTTACAAGTTGATACTTTAAGAAGTGAGGCTGTCCTTTAAGTATAGGTAAACATGTACAAAACTTAGTTTAATAGATACAGCCTTGTGAATTCTTGTAGGATTGCACTGCCTAAACATATTGCACTGAAGGCCAGCATCTGACCTTGTTCCAGACTAGTACCTTCCAATGCAACAGACTTTTTTTTTTTTTGGGGGGGGGGGGGTCCTGCAACAAAAAAAATAATGACTTTCTTTTCATTTAGTCCATGCCAATAACCAGATTAAAACAGGTAATTGTTTGAGGCTGCAAATTTTCACAGTATCTGAAAAGCAACAAATACACTCTTCAAATTTATTACACTTCATAAACAGCAAAGCCTTACTTTCACCTGAGTATATAAGAAAATAGTGCATAAATATTAGTGTCTTTGTACATAAATCTGTAGTTTATTTGAAAGCTTCAGAGCATCTAGAAGTACTGGGCACAGATACTAATTTTTATTTATGTTCTACCATACAGATGGCAGAATCACAAATCCCTAAGTTACCAACTTGGACAGAAAAGGAGATGGAAGATATTTTTTGGTTGTGACAAGTCTTGTCACACTGAACAAGAAATTAATTTGTCTGCTGCATTACACCCTGCACCAAAATGAAAGTTCCATCTTTTTGCAACAAAGACTCAACAGCCAGCTGATGCATTGCATTTGTGCCTTGTCTTTCATCCTATGCATCTGAGGGCTCTTCACAATAAAATTCAATCTACAGCTTACATAATGAAGACCATACAAGTGAGACAAAGTTGAGATCTGAAAGCTGCTATCACGTCTGCATCAACTTCTGACACACAGCAGAATTATAATCCAAGGGGTGTAGTAATTAAAATACACAGGCTTCTAACCATCTTGCAATATTATTTGGGAAGCAACAAAGAAGCAAAGTTATCTGAAACCTGATATTGCTACTCATTCTGAGGTGGCAGCCTCAGGTCAGAACGTCACTGGAATCAAGATGCTCACCATAACTCATTTAAGAGAGGATCTTCCAGAGGGTCCAGCTCACTACTTAAGGTACAAATGCTAACAATTATCAGGAGCATGGGTTAAAAACAGCAAGCTTCACTTGTAGCTAAACTGATTCATATGCATATATATATTTTTCAAACCTTCCAATTAATCCTTCTATAGCCACTTATATAAAACCCTTGAGAATATACTAGAGTAGCCATTTAGTCAAGAAGTTAGGCCTGGTATTTTTATGCAAATTGAGTGAAGCTGGTCACATTTGGAATCCACTTGTGACTGCTCAATTATCTTCATTATACTAACAATCAGTAGAAAAACTCTAAACACATTTACAGGAGGAAGATGTGGCATCTTCCAACAAGCAGCAGCTATTCCAGGCCAAAAGATATGCTGTTACATGATTCACACGCACTTCATAACCTCAGCTGACAAGGCCCCAACTGCAGAGATTCTGAACAGATTACTGCCTCTCCATCTTGGAAGATGGAAAATGTATGTTTTTACATAAATAAAACAGGTGCAGTTGAAGTTATGTACACATTAGACACAGAAGCTATTCTGGTTTTGCTCCAGATCCTACTCTTACTTTCACAGGAGAAAGTTTTGGAAACCTATGAGGAAAAAAAAAAAAGCATAATAACTCAACTAAACATAGTTGTAAGCAACTCCCTTTCCATGACACAAAGTCTCTTCAAAGACAGAAGGAAGAATTTATATACATGCTATGATTAATACAGCTTGATCCAAACCATGACTTAATACTGGCACAGTATTAAACACTGTCAACATAATACATATTACTGTAGAACACAGTCTCATTTCCTCTAATGAATTGCCAGAGACTGTAGTATTTCAAATGGTCAAATAGCTATTTCCTACCTCAGCTTACCATCCAGCTAAAGAATTAAGTAACATGTAATGCACATTCTTGGTCCAAGTACCCTGCACCAATGGCCATATGGATGCACACTACTTAAATCCCTTTCACTCTCCCCCCAAATGCATTTCCAACAACAGACTCATTTACTTTCCAGAAGCTTCTCTCCCACTCATTGCCTCTGCTCTATAGAAGAGGATTCACAGTCAAAGCTGACCAAAACACTTTTGGCCATTTGGGTTTATCACAGGCAAAACAGCCTCAACTGCTCTAGCCTGAGCTCCAGCCTTCCCCCAGCTTTGTAATTCCTTGGCTCTCTGAGGGGCTCTAGGGACCACCTCATCACATCCTCCTTTCCTTCAGGAACACCCGGACGCCCCAGCAAGCGGGGCGGGAGCGCTGAACGCTGCTTTAGCCCTTCTTGATGCCTTTCTCGGAGGTGACCACAGCACCGGAGTCTGCTTCGCGGCTAATCTCACACCCACCTCCCACACATCCCCCCCACACCGCCGCAGCAGGACATCCCACCAGCTCACCAGGCAGCACCCGAGGGGCAGCCGTAACCGTGCCAGCCAGAGCTCCCGGGCCCCGGCAGCAGCCGTCACTGCTCTCCTGGGGTCCCTGCCCACCTGCCAGCACTCCGGCCAACCCCGCAGTCCATCGCCTGTTCTCGCCCCTCACTCTCACGAAGGGGCTGTTGAGGCCTCCTCCCCCCGCCGTACACCCGGGGCCGCCCAAACCCTTCGGGGAGGCGACGGCCGGCGAGTGAGGCGCTGCGCAACCGCTCCCGCCCGCCCGCCGCTCCTTACCTCTTACTGCTCCGCGCCCCTCGCTCCTCGCCTCTGCCCCGCCGGGGGCTTCCCCCGGGCGCAGCTCCCGCACAGCCCTGCCGCCGCCCCAGAGCACCTTCCCCCCGGGAGGGGGCACACCTCCACCGCGGCCCCCCCGATACCCTCCCCCTCTACGGCCACCGCCCTCTCCTAAAAGCGCCCGGGCAGCCGCCCCGTGTGCTCCTCTGATTGGTTGCCGCTTTGGCGCCCAAGGGCGCTACAGGCTCCTCTGATTGGCTGCAGTTTGGGCGCGCGGTGCGATGTTCCGACCGTTAGAACCGGCTAGAACCGGCTGTGAGCGGCACAAGGTGGTCTATAGCCTCTTAGCGTGTAGGGCAGCCTGCACTCAAAACCTTGCTGTTTCAGGAGCGTGTGCATTTGAGCTCTGTTCCTGGAAATGAGTACTGATTCTTTAGTCTCCCTGTATTTGTTTTCTTCAAAACAAATTGGGGTTTATAACTGGACTTGAACAGTGCTTATTGGTGTTAACCGTGATGTTTTAACGTAAGATGCATGAAGAGAGTTTTGCAGCACGGACTGCACTAAGCATGCTTCTTCCTGGAGAGCTTCCTGAGCTCTAGTAATTCTCAAGCTCTCAAAAAGCTACAATGTGAGGTACGTGAAATGCATCTGTTTCTAGGGGTGCTATAGTCTTGCTGAAGGAGTACTTCTTAATTATGTGGTTTTGAGTACTGCCAGATAGAAAGGAGTCTTAAAACTCAGTCATAATTCTCTTTTTCTGTGTTTGTGTTTCAAATGTGGAAGTGCTTTTTGAGCAATGTCCGATAAGTATGATTTGCTGTTCCTTATAGAGAAGAGATGCTATTTCTCTAAATACTGTGAAAGTACTTTCATTTAAGACTTTTGGAGACCGAAACCACAGCAGGTTGCCTATAATCTGCCTTAGATGTGAGAGATCTGTTATTCATAGCACAGAGGTAGTAGCAGCTGACAGCATTGTCTGAAGCAGTGGACTAACAGTATGAATATAGAAAGTTATGGATAATGGGAATGTAGCTCTGAAATCCAAGAGAGATAATAACCATTAGTGTTTGTGGCAGATCAGAGGTATAGCTCAACAAATGTTGAGCTGAATCGATTTTAACATAAACAGACAATAGTAGGGACTAGAATTTTAGTGGAATTTAGGCATCTAAAGGTACAGATGGCCACACTGCTGCATTTATATGAGCCTAACTACAATTGTAAACAGCTGGAGGTAGACTCCTCAGAGCTTTTAGCAGTACCAGTAATCACCTACACACCTCTAAATATCCATCCTTATCTAGTAAGTTAAGATTATTTCACCTGCAATTTTTTTTTCTCTCCTGCTTTATTCATATATAAATGCTAGCTGTGAAATAATGCTGTTCCATTGATTGCCACATTAGTGAAAAATTTGGTACGAGGCTGTGCTCAATCAGAGAAGAGAAAAAGCACACTGAAAACAGCAGTAGTGCTCTGCGTTAGACTTCTAACGCGTTAGACTTCTAACGTATTCCAAAAATCTATAAGGAAAAATTTTTCCCGATGTTCCATTAAGGAGTCTTTAGTCACAAACAGCAGCTATCCAATATACATATAATCTGTTATATGCACATTATTAGTATGTTATCAAAAAATTGTGTGGAAAAAAGGTTAGTGCACACGGGTTGCTTGGTGTTGTTTACTCAGTGGAACCCAGGGGAAGTATGGTAGCACCAGTTTCAGCTGCAGTCCTGTGTATAAGAAGAAAATGTACACTAAAGATGTATTAACCTCAGTCATTCCATTTTCTAAGCACAGGATAAAAGGTACTGTACTTGCTGAGGGATTTCATTATCTATATGTCCTTTAGTCCACTTTTTTTTTTTCCTAAAAAAGTGCTTAAAATGGCAAATCCTGTGTGCCACATCAGCATGACTTGTCTTCACCCTTCAGTAAGAAGGCACAGTTTTGTATGTATCATTTACTCTGTTTTTGAAATACTTTAATGTAGTCAGGGTATCTCTATTACATGCATTCCGTGCAACAGATGGAAATACGAAATGACAACTTGAAATGTAAAGCTTGCAGTGACTCACACGCAATTAAAGAAGTATTTAAAGAGGAGTAGCTTGACAGTATTTGGAAAGAAAAATAAGCTTTAGCAGAAGCGTTCCAGTCTGGTACTTGTTTTGGACTCCCCCCAGGCCCTCCCCCCACACACATGCAAAAAAACCCCTCTGCATATGCCTCTGAATATGGCTCTGTAGAAATATTCTTCTTCCTCCTTAAATAAAAATTAGCTCTAAGAGTAGTTTATGTAAAAATCTCATCTGAAAGGAAAGGCCATTTCTCCTCTTATTAAGTTTTTATTTGCTTTATTTCTCTACTTCTCAATGTAGCTTCCACAGGAACATTTGATTAATTTGTGCTGTCTGCAAGTCAGGCTTTTAACCTCTGGGAAGGCTCTAAACGCTTTAAAAGCTTACAGCCTTAAAAAGGATTGTCAAAGTGAACTTAAACTAAATAGAGGTCAACAATCTAAGGTGATTTTAGCTTTTCTAAAGAAAGTGTAGGCTCTTTGGAAAGACTAGTTTTCTTAGACTGGTTACATTTATTCAGTTAACCATTGCTCTTTGAATACAGAGCACCCCTTGCTGTTTAAATGCACTACTACTTCTGTAAATGAATATTACAGCATAAATAGCATAGGCAAAATATAGGCTACTGCAAGTCTAAAAGATTTTAGCAGGAAGGGCTACTGCTAAAATAGCTTGGGACTCTACAGCATCTTTGTGGAAAAGAGAGTGATAAGAGCTACATGAAGCTCTGTTGAATTCATTTTAGACAGTCCATTACACAGAAAACATACTCATACTTTGATGCACATCCATACAGATTTGATGTGAATCTGCAGTTAGACCATGGAATACTGAAAACTCGGTCAAATCTTAGTCCAAAGTAAACTCTTCGGGATTATAATCTCTGGTTTTTTGTTTTTTCCTAATTAAAACTGCAACCAAGTGAGCTTCAGTTTTGAGATTTTCTTTCTCATTACTTTGGGAGCATGTTGCACAGAACCGATCATAAACCAAGATAAAAAAATAAGTTTCACAAATTCATATTCTGACAAAATTCTACTCTGCCATTTAGAAAGAAACATTTTTCACTGTAGAACAGTGTTAGAACCCACATTTTAATAAAACCCAAAAATCTTACTTTCCGAGGGCAAAGCATTCCAGTTTAACAGATGAGCCCTTCGCTGCATATGTTGTTTCTGGAAAACGTACTTCAATCTTTGGTTCATACTCCCCCATCACACCTGTTGAACATCAAAACAGCTAGCACTCCAGTTGAGCCTCAGACCTGTCTAGTACAACAGAATTTCAGTGTAAAAGAAAGAACGGTATTAATAGTATGAGAGCCTTTTGTTCCACACATGAGAATCAACAAGTGATTTCCATGGAGCGGGCTTGGGCTTCTGGGTGAAATCCAAACCTATGCTGAAAGTTTATGTTAAATCTGTAAGTTCTTTGTGTCTGAGAGTAAGCTGCACAACTTTTGTGCAAGTTCTGTATATACAGGTATGTTTTACTAGTGCATTAATGTTTTAGGGAGAATTCAGGGCTCACATCTCTCTTGACCTTAATACTGGTCACTTTGATGAATGGCCGCTTCTCAGGACACCTGATAGGTTGTGGATGCAAGTGAGAATAATGGGACTCCATCTGAAATACTTATAAAAAAAAATTGAGAACTTCTTTAAAATATCCAAATCTGAGCTCCAGGCTCCAGAATAGCTGATGTAACTACATGTAATGATCACGTTTGAAAATCTGGCAGAACATCTGATAAGCCATAGGTAATCCAGTATTAGGTTAGGATATTTAATTTTGCAACAGGTTAGGGATTGCTTCAACAAATTAAACATTTAGCTCAACTTCTTAAATGTGCATGCATCTTTCAGTGTAATTCATTGCAATAGGAATGATGAGCATGAATCAGATATTCTCTCTCGCAAAGTGTTTTTGCCCAGATCCTACACTGAAAATGAGTCGATACTTGTTCCATATTTGACAAGGATCTGACTAATATTATATGTACTATTTTGTGCAGTTGCTTAAGACACTGCTTGTTTAGGATCTGATCCAGAGGCCATTGACGTGAATGGGAGGAGATAAAAAGAAGAGATTGGGAGAGATTGATAGGATGAGACCTGGAGGAAAGGAATAGAGAAGTGGGTAGATGGAAAGGAATAAAATAAAGAGAAAGGAAGATCTTAAGCATTTACACTAAGTTTGTAGCAAATTAACTTTTGAGCTTTGGAGCTATAACTTTGTTTTGGTCTGGTTGAATATGTCATAAAACAACACAGTCTCTTGGTGGAAGTATTGTAATATATGGTAGATTTTTATTTATTTTAAAACATAACCCTCTACAGATTTTTGTTACTATTTATCAAGACTGCTTTGAAAACTGTATCAGTATATTGAAATTTAGGTGAGCAAATTTATAAAATAAACTTTGTGTAAAAGTTTCTCGAGTATGTATCTCTCACTGGGAAAATTCAATGGAAAGTGTGAAAAAATATTTGTGAGTTTTACTTCAATGACTCACTTTGAAACAATTATCTAGATTTGATATTTGAGCTATACCTAGATTATTAAATTTAGGAAGCTTTGCCAGATCAAAATCCGAATACAGGCAACCCTGGGGTTAAAAATATTAACATCTGGCATTCTCTTGCTGTTTTTCAGTGACATTGAACATTATCTTCTTGTGCATGTGTGTTATCTTGCTGTTCTTGTCTGAGAAATGTAAATCTCATTTCAATCCAATGGAAAAAGTGGAATCGCGCCCACTGAACAGCTTTTTACTGAGTCCTTTATGTCCACCAGGATTTATAGCAGTATGAGTTTCAAATAATTACTGATTGACTAGTTAGCATTGTGATTTAAAAAAAAAAAAAAAAAAAAGATAAGCATGCTAAGGTAACTTACCATCACTGCGGAGAATGAGAGGAGTAGGTGGCCCCTGTACACTTTGTTCAGCTTTAGAGTTAGTTACGACACAAGTATAATTGCCCACATCAGATGGCTCTACTTTGGCGATGTACAGATTTCCTGTTTCTTGTGAAACAAAGCGACGGCTATCTTCCTGAACATGTAAAGTATTATTATTGAAGATCCATGCATAGGACAAGCCTAGAAAACACCAAATACTTATCATGTATCCTTTCCATTGTAGTCTACTTCATATTAGTGCTTAAGAGCAAGGTAGCCAGTTGAAAGAACCAGTCAGTTACAAGGCAGACCATTTGGGATGAATAAATTAGTTCAGGCAAGATAAGCATTGCTTTAGTCTTAAACTCATTTCAGGCTACTTCAGAAGGTCACAAAAGTTTTTGTCCCCTGATGCTTTTCATTTTCCTACATCAATGTATTTTTAAGTAGGAATGGCAGTGCTAGAATGCCATGAGAAAGCTGTTTTAGTAAATAATTTCTATTTATAGCACTTCCACTTTGAACATCAGAGGACCAATTGCTGGTCACACAGCATTATGGCTCTCTTCACTCAGACTGTGGAAAAAAGAAGCAGGCAACCTGGAGCTTTATCATCAGATTCTCAGGAAGAGGAAGAACTCAGCCTCACACGAACATTTCAGAGAGGTCTATTTAATATTCACTCCTGTTGCACATTGGACCCTTCTCGTCATCTCTAGCTTTCTTATCACCTTCCATATTTGCATGCTTTGCATGTTTCCTGTCCTGTTTTGGATTCCTTTCTTAACCCTTTTCTACCTTCTTTCTTATTGTGTTTCACAATACATACCTTTGAATAGTCCACCTTGGCAGGGCAGGACTCTGTGCGAGTTGGCCATCTGAGGACCTTCGTTCTCAGAAGGGCTTTTTGGCCAACCCCTGCTATGCTGCTATTGGTACCTTAGCAAACTAATTTGTGGTTTATAAAACATTGCACTGCAATGTAGATACACCCTCAGTTTTCTACCAGCTCTTTGCACAGCTGCTGCTCCTTCTAGCTGCCTGGCATTTGACAGCTGACTGCAGCATTTGGTTGTATTCCAGCAGTGGCACGAATAACACTGAAATTCTGTTTTTAGTAAAACACAGTAAATCAGAAGTTTCAAATTTAGCTTTTTTTAATTAAATGTATAATTCATAAGCTAAGTGTTCTGCCGACAACTTCATTTTCACACATTTCCCCCATCAACAATCCCATTTGAAAAAAATTATTTACATCACCCCCCACCCCCCCAGTTATGACATTGGTACAGTATGGTAATCTGTCTGCAAACTCCAGTAATTTTGTGGTGTTTTATGTTGTTATCCTCTAACACTGTAGGACTATCATTAGAAATGACGCGTCTCCAGGGAACAATCAGTGACTCTTTCTGTACTTGGCTAAATCCTGCAGTAGGCTGCTTTTTACTATAGCCATTGTACTAGGCTTTTTTGATGTACAGTTAACCCAGAGGATGCAGCAATTCCTGAAAGAGTGTACTACTATGCATATATAACATTCCATAGGATGGTTTAGAAGTCCTTCATGTGCATTGGAACAGGTTGCCCAGGGAGGTTGTGGAGTCTCCATCCTTGGAGAAACTCAGAACCCAACTGGACACAATTCTGGGCAACCTTCTCTAGCTGCCCCTGCTTGAGCAGGGGGCTTGGACCAGATAACCTCCAAAGTTTCCTTTGAGCTCCAACTATTCTGTGATTCTGTAATCGAAAGGCATATTCCTGCTATAGGAACTGGTGATAATTAAAATAAACTAAATTCTGCTCAAATTAAAAGAAAACTAAATTCTCTGTGCAAGACAGACTGTATGAATCCTAATAAAATCTATTAAAACCAGCTTTATGCTATAGAGAGCTTCTTCATGAGGTCAGTCTACAAACTGAGCTCATGAATTAGCAAAAGAGCCGGTTCTTGCCTCTCATGATTTCAGTTCTTGGCAGTTTCCAGTTGACTTTAGCTTCCAAAGTTTCCATTACTCCCTCCATCTGTCTGTACTGCACTACTGCCTTAGGGCCTGTTGATGAATTTTTCCATTAACTGGGAACAAATGCAAGCCCTTTCTTTTCATATTTAAATCCTTTTCCCCCAGTATAAGGGATATAAACACTACCACTCTTCTAACTGCAGATTCATCATCACCAGCCCCCGGGCCTTACTTGCCTAGAGTCTAATTCAGATCCACTAAATTCTGTAGAAGCCCTAATTTTAATTGACTTCAATGGGAATTAGATGAAATTGAGAGAGAGAAAAAGGAACCAAACTTTGGAGCTCAAACCTTGTTCTTTTGTAAGGCATAACACTAGCAGCCTACTCCCTTATAAGGTATATTTTCTTAGAAAGTTACATTAAACTAAAATACTGAAAGATGTAATTGATTAGAAAATCTAACGTTGCATTATAAAAGAAGCTACTATTACTTAAACATTTCAATTTTGTGTCAGTCAGAATAAATCAGATTTGTAGCAGACCCATTAAATGAGCAAAAGAAAGGAGTAAAAGGCCCATGCCATCACTTTTAGGGTTACATTCATTTGCATGAGTAAATCAGTGGCTGAGCAGAGTCTGTAAAAATAATACTGAATAGAAGATAGTAGAGGTATAGAGGGGAAAGTACAAAAAATAGTAACTGGCTAATGAAGTCTAGCTAAAATGAACACTTGAAAATTGTTGCAAGATGCTTTAGTGAAGAAGAAAAGGTTACAGTTATCTTTTGCTTGATTTTTGGTTTCCATTTAACCACAAGATTTCTGAAAGGCAGAGTTGTTGAGATCACACTTCAACATACCTGTGATAGTCTCAGAATTATTAAACTTCAGAGGCAGCTGTGAAAAGACTTCAGCATAAGAGGTCTTATATAAATCTTAGCCATCAAGCACCAAGGATTTTTATTTATATTTTTTCCTATTTCATTTTTTTTCTTCATAGCCCTATATATCTGTAAGTTCCCTTCAGGACTAGCCAATTCTCATGTGATACTAAAAATGAAACAATGTGTTTGAAGTAAGGAAATGGAGAATTTTTCATATTAGACCTATTAGTCCAATTTTGTATTCTTCTCATTATAGTTAGTGTCATGTGGAAAAATAAATGTGTGAAGTAAAACTGTGTAGTTCTTTCCTCATAGTGTTAAGCCTACATAAATATATCCACCTTTAGCCCACTGTATTTACAAGGATTAAAAATTAGGTAATATAGTATCATTCATCCTTAAGTGTCTTTGGAAACATCTTTTGCTGTCCTGAAAAGAATACATATCCTCCAAAGTATGTGTTAGATGACAGAATTATGCTATTAACAGTTGTCAAATGTCATTCTTTCTGGTTTTGCCCCTGTGCTAGAACTGCTTATACTGAAACTGGTAAAAGTTTTCACTGAGCAAGGGGTGCCACTGTGTGCAGTGAGATGCAGGTTGAGATGATATAGGGTCAGTCCCTGCTCAGTGGTGTTTTAGATAAGTGTCAAGCAAGCAGAATTTGGTCCTAGATGTTGGGGGGAGGGGGGTTGTAAGCTTTTGAAGCAAATTGCATAAAGGTGGACTCATTCTAAAGACAGAAAGAAAGAATAGAGTATGATTTATCCTTAGGTCACAAAAAAAAAAAAGTACTAACCTTTTGGCAATTTTACATTTGGAGAGAATCCCCCTGCTACCTGTATATGCTATTAATGACAGAAAATAAAATTCATAGCAGTATGAAAGTTTCAGGATTTGGTTTACAAAAACATCTACAGCAAAGTGGAGAAGTATTATTGATATAATTTTTGCCCTCAGTTTTTTAATTTAATGCCTATGTGTCAGCCTCACAGGCAAGCTTAGAAAACATTAATCACCTTCAGCTAATTAGTTTTTTTAGTTCTATTCAGCTATTGCATAATAAATACCTGTCTACAGCTCCTGTTAGCATGTACTACTGGTTGGTCTCAGCCCAAATCAACATATTTGAGCACTGAAGACTGGAAAATGTTATTTGCTCTCAAAAGACAATGATCCTGATGCTGTTACTGACTGTGACGAGATGCCTTGGAATGTACAGAACTGCATTTACTTCAAAGGGGCTACATGTCAGGAGAGATAATTACAGTAATATAGAGCTAATTATGCATATGCCAGAGCATAGGCTATTTTATTAGAGATGTAATCCTAGGTTCTTCTGGCTTTTTTTAGAGCCAGTAAAGAACCTCGAGCAGGGTAAGGCAACTAAATCCAAGTAAACCCTGCTGCTGAATTTGCAGGGTTTATCTGAAGTCACTAGACATTGCAGTGGTTGTGCTGAACATTCGTTAGCTGTCCCTGCTTAGGAGCTGTGTGCCCAAGTGGTGTCAATCTCCCTCCTCATCTCAGAGGCCCCTCAGAAGTAGGTTAACTTTACTTTCCAGACAAGAACTGTCTGCTAGGCAAGTTGTGAGCTTGGCCAAGCAAAAGGAGAGTATTGCCTAACCCAGTCAGTTGTGAACTATTTCTTTCAGAGCACAGCTGGGAGAAGAGCAGCTGATAATCACTTTTGATACACTAGTCTAGGGAATAAAACATTTCAGTGCTTTCCTCAGCCTGAGCAAATTCAAATCAATATTGCTCATTCTTCAGGAGAACAGCTAAAGGCTAGTCTCACAGAGGAGACTTCCTACCCCTCCCACTGAAGCTGGCAGAAAAGAATTAAATATTCATAGGAGCAGTGAGGAATAAGAGCAGAGAGAAGATGACTCTGAACTGATAGAAAATGACTCTAAACTGATGATTAAGGCACTCAGCTTTGTAAAGGGAGATACATTTCAATCTCATTTTAAGATTATGTATTTTATCTAATGACTGTTTAATATAAAACATGGAAACAACCTGGGGCATCCCCAGGTTTTCTGTTCACTAGCTTTACGTACTCCTCCTTCCCCTGCTCCTCTGCTGCTGAGAATTCAGTGTATTCCCCCACCAGGTCTACAGGTCTCTCGCTTTGAGAAGGTTTTTCAGCCAGCCCTGCTATGCTAGTTGTACTACAAAGAAAAGCCTATACTGTAAAGCTTCAGATCTTGGAAGTTCTTCTGCATGATTAAATGAAAGTGTATGAGTGATCCTCTCACTCCTAATATACTAACATTCTTAAAGCTCTATGGGGGCCTAGTTTGAAGAAAATAGGCCTTATATCAGACCAGTTCTAAGAGAATGAATAACAAACAGCCCAGCCCAGCATCAAGTATTATCATTTAGTCAGCAGCTTCTTAATCACACAGTCAGTTCAAACTCATACATAGCTATAGAAATGAAAGTATCTTCAGACTGCCTTCCTCCCCTACACACTTTTTTTGTACCTCTTACACCTACATAACACCTTCATATTTTTCATGAGTAAAACAGTACTATGTTTTAATCACATATGGAAAAGCAACTGACCTGAAGAGCATAGGCTAGAGAGAAGACTTTTCCCAGGAAAAAAAAAATACAGCTTTCCCATCCAGCACTCCAGAACCTTACTAACAAGCAAAAGAAATTTAGATGCTCAGCTTCATAAGGTGTGTTAATGAGCCTCGTAAGTAGCAGCAGCTGAGCCTGAAGAGAGGCTGGTGCATAAATAGGCAGGGGAAGGAAGGACAGAAGAAAGAAAAGAAAGAAAGAGAATGAAGAAATGAAGGGTCTAGTGTGGGTCACTTGATTTGCTTTTTATTTGGAAAGGAGGTTGCTGGGGGTTTTTTTGTTCACTAGCTGCAGCAACTTTACTAATATCTTACTAGGTCTAAGGTGTAAAGTATGCCTTTAAAATGTAGGATTTTTCTTTGAGTCTCATATTTAACTTTACTAACATCACTAATATTTCTTAATGGAAATTTAGAGTAGATTGACTCTTAGAAGCATCAATATGGCTATAATAGCAATTGTGGGAGGGTTTTGCTCTCTGAGAGTCAGTTTAAGGTCTAAAGCTATTGTGAAAGCTTTTGGAATAACTGTTTTAAACCTACTGGTTCTTGCTTCTTACCACCTAATTGCCCAGTACATTGTATCTCTCTTCTATTAGAATGAAATCAGTTGCTTCTGTAGAAGCAAAAATAGGTTTTCTGTATGCTCTGAGTAAAGAAGCATATATGTGAACACAAAAGTAGAAGTGAATATGTTCTTGTTCAATATATCAAAAAGCTAAACTTGTTTGAAAATCAGCTTTGTTAAAACATAAGCTTTGAATGTTTTTAATACTGTGAATGTGAAAAAGTATTTACAGCATACCACAAGCACACCTGAGTGATTAAATCTAGAAGAAAAGTCTGACTTTAGACTGTTTGTGAAAGAGGGCTAGATAAATTTGACAATCTGTCAGAGTCTCTGCAGTGAAAGAAAGGGAGGTGAACCATTCTTGTATAGATACCCTTGCCAGTGGAAGTATCTCTTGAGCTCTCATTTTTTTTCTGTCTACCTATTCCTAGTTTTAGATTTAATATGGGAAAGGATTTAAGATCATGACAACTCCTTGTTTTCTTAGGTCCTCTTCCCCTTTCTGTTTCTTCTTCTATCACTAGCAGAAGCATGCATAGACTTCCTAGGTTATCAGGAAGGTAGGAGGCTTTAGCTAGTGCCCCTTAGTCCCACATCAGTAGTGTAATGATAGTTGCTTCAACCAACTGCTGCACAAAGCTATTAGGTTTCTTCTGTCTTGTTAAAAGTCAGAAGGAGGAAAAAAAAACCCAGTAACCATCAGAATCATGTTCCTCTTCCCTCTGTGCAACCATATGTGTAGGGGCAGGTTTGTCAAGTGACTCATCTAAGGGGAATGAATTGCCTGTCTATAGGGAGGTGTGCGTGAAGGACTGCGCCCATCTGCTGTTATTCCTTGGCATGTCTGCTTTCAGTTACATGGATAATTTCCTTCTAATACCGTAGTCAGCATTTTCTACCTGAACAGTTAACCTCAGTTTCTTTCTAAACACTTGTACTCGCAAAGGTCCACACCAGTTATGGATTGTATCTGTTAAGTTGGATGGGTAATTCTAAGGGCAATCTTGTTTGGTACTGTGTAGAACACATTATATAACTTGTATTGTCTTAGTTTTCCTGTTGATATGGTATATCTTCCACATCCTTTAATATCTAACTAATTTTCATCCCATTTAAAATGCCCTAAGAACACTTCCCGTTAATTCAATGGAAGCTATGTGTAAAGCTAGCAGTCCTTTTTCCTTTGGGTATTGTGAGTCAGAAGCAAGGGTTTCACTAAAACAAAAATACAATCCTTTTCTATAGAAACAACTTCCTAAGCATCCTGAAATAGTATACAGCCTATCATAGTTCACACCATGCATTTAATCCGTACAGCATATAATTTTGGATCACAAATACGGTGTTTATGGATGACAAAATTTCCGTTCTCTAAAGACTTGTTATTTCAGCTATGTTATGTTGTTTTTCATGCCTGTTGGTCAGCAACTCACATTTCCAGCTTAAGGAACCCTGCGGCAGAGAGTTTGTTCATGGATACCATTTTGTCAGTTCAATTAATCTGGGTTAAACTCACTTTCAAACTATTTATTTGTTCTGAATGTTTTCTTCTACTCACTCCTATTCGTCAAATCATAATTTTACCCTCCAGCAAGAAGAAAACATATAGCTTACTGACTCAAGGATAGATGTGTTTTCCTTCTGTCTGTCCCATTGATACATTTCAGGAACTCTTTCAAGCTTTTTCTGCCCTTAAGGACTGGGTTACGCTTCATCTTCTTGATTATACACCTCTTTCATACTGCTGTAAACACTAAGTGAACTGACATTTCTTCTCTGTTCAAGACTTGCTGGGTTTAAATTGATTGATGGGTTTCTCTGTATTTCTCATATACTGCATCCTCTTTATAGATCAATATTTATCTTCTTTTCATGAGAATTTATCTTATCGTGGTGTCTTTAAGAAGAATTGAGGAAACATTCTTGAGAGCAAGGTGTCAGCACTAGCACATAGTAAAGTGAAGTTCCCATGTATATGTGATCACATCCACAGGAAGCTGGGTATGAGTGTCCAAGAAATGCTGATTCTTTCAGTCTTGAACAAGCCAATTTGTTTATTAGTCTATTGATATTTTCATTTTTTAATACATAATCTCTTTTCCAGAGCAAAAATTTTAGTTAGTTTTGCTGGGAAACCATACTTTTACTCCAGACGTCAAAGGAGCTGAAGCAGTTTTGATATGGTTCTAACATCCCAAGCACAGAATTAGGAATGTCTGTTGCTCCCAACTTTGAAGAGTAGATATTGCCAAAAAATCACGAAAGATCACTTGCTCAAGACCTGCTCACTTCCAGTAGGTACACAAATGGGGTTAAGAAACCCCATAAGAAACACACTGCTCCGGCAGTGCACATACATATTCAAACCTTTATATTGCTCTAGAAATACTGATGTTGGAAGCAGTAATAAAGCTATAAAAAGGGTGAAAAAGAATGTTGTTCCATATGTTTAGGGATGTTGTAGATGAAAAAAGGAGTCTGAAATATTGTGCTAAATGCACTGCACTACTGGTTCATCGCACATCACCTGGATTTTACCTTATCCAGAAAGGAAGTCCTCAAACACGTGTAATTCAACAGCCATATGGTTAAGAAGCAGTAGTAGGCAATGACAATAGAAGCAAGGCAGCCCCAAATCAAGTCTCTGGAAAATCCATTTTATTGTCACCCAAAGTCAAAACTTCCAAGATTACCAAGCAGCCTGATCTGATTAGACTTTCTTTGATCAGGAGGTTGGACTGGATGACCTCTATAGAGGTCCTTTCCAACCTAAATTACTCTGTGATTTTATGAGTATCAGAAAGGAGAAAATCAAGAACAGAAAACAAATTTTCATGACAAAGCTAATGTGTAGAATTCAGAATTCAAACTATAACATTGAAATAGCAAGTGCTGAAAGGAAAAATAATCACTTCACTCAGATGGGAAGTGATTTTAATGTGGAAAGAATTGCTTTTGGTAGGTGCTGTTCTGCCATTCCACATGAGTAAGGAGCTGAGATAACCAGGCATAGACAGGAAATACTCTTTTAGACCTTCATACTTTCTTTGCTTGTGTGTCACATGCAAAGAACAATGTTCTAGTCCTCAAGTAACCATAGAACAATAAAAGGGGCCCTGTAAGAAATAGAAACCCCAACATACTTTAAAGAAATGAAATCCAAATTTGTTGTAAACTGTGCGCTTTATGATTTTATCTTTAAAAACACCATGGAGAATGTATAAGTGAAAAGCTCATGACCAGCTTCCTGAGTCTTCAGTACTGTGCTGAACAAGCTTCCATTAATTTTTGCTTCAGTCAATTTGTAAATACATTGAGACCATTTGATTACACTTTTTAGACCTATTACTGTCTCCAGCAGCTCCCTAACATTATTTAATCTTGTTAGCACCTCCTTGCTACACCTGTATCAAAAAGAAGTCCTGTTCTTTTAAGCAATCAGTTTTTCCAGTTCTTGAATACCTTGTGTTGATTACACCAGATCTAGAAGCTGGTTACTTGAGGCTGAGACTGAGACGTAGAGAATCATGAAAATAATAGCTGAGAAAAATTTCTGGCTTCTTCCAACATCTTCCTAAAGCTAGGGCTCGATTTGGCTTGAATGAAGTTTGGTGTTGCTTCCCTGTGAAAATGACTAATTCTGTGGTGGATGTAGGGTCCAGTTCAGTCATATAGACATATGACTCTATGGGTCCAGTTCAGACATATAAATTTATTATCACGAATAGTCTAATGAGAGTACTCGATGCTGAAAATCAGAACGTCGTAATTGACACTGTAAAGAACACTTCAGGGGTGTGTGCCCAATGAATGATGACTTACACCTGGTAAATATACCTGTTCTCCAGACTTTCTGTGAAAATACTGCTTTAAGACAACCTGAATTTCTTTTTCTTTAAAACTTCAGATAGGCTGCACAAATTCTAGGGCTAATCAGCCTGTGAACTGCACAGGCTACTTCTTTTGAGCTGTAGGAATTGATCTTTATTCAGAATGCCTACAACTTAGAACTATTCTCATACCTCCATGATGAGGTGGAGGACCACAAAGCAGAACCACTCCTTGTCCTTCTCTGACTGACACTGTGCTTCTTGTTTTGGTTTCAAAATTTTCAAGATCTATAGAGAGAAGGAGAAAAAAAATCCCAGTTATTATCAGATTTATTCCCAACTGTAGTCTAAGCTATGCAATGCTTACACAGTTAAAATCAACAGAGGAACATACTTACATATTCAATAGCATAATATAATCTCAGTATAAGAATTGATATACCATAAGAAAAGATAGCTTGTCCAATCTAGAATCTAGTCTTTCAGAATTTATCAAATACCTATTCCTAAAGTAGTTATTCCCTAACCCGGTGAGTTTATATTACAATTGCTAATTGCAAAGCTATTGTATTATTCCATGACTTTCTCCAGCATCATTTTTTGGAACTTATTGTTAGACTCTTAAAAATCCTCATAAGGAGGAAAAAGGCATTTTGGTTTGTTTCCTTATTTTAGCAATAAAAAGCAGGTGTGCCTTTTTATATATGCAGATGATAACTAAACAGCATTATGACTCCCACAGTGTATGTGTTTAAATGACTATAAAAGTACATCATATTTTTAAGGAGTCTCTTCTGTCCTAAAGCTGTCTACAGTAATTGGGCATGTTTTAATTGACTTGAATGAACTTTAGCTCTGGTTTTACAGGGGAGAATGAGGATACTTTCAGTAGGAAATAATGTGATGGTTTAGGGAAGTCTCCTGTATAAACATGTCTGTGTTTTATCTCCCTTTCTTGATTTTTGTGGCTGACTGTCAGTTTTTTCTTATTTTTTACTGAGTCTACCATAACATCTGAATCTTTTCTGCTTTTTCATATTTTACTGAGATCTGGAAGTAATTTTCTCAGTCTCGTTCCCTTTATATAATAAAACTTAAATTACAAGAGATGACACAATTGATGTACTTTCAAAATTGATTATTTACTTTTTGATCTAGCTCTCATTCTAGTGAGAAGACTTACTACTTTTGGCAAAGTATTTTGGGAAAAGATTGCCTGAAATACTTATATTCAAAATCTTTTTTAATAAAATAAATAATATCAAGTTTTCCTTAAAGCTCTTTATATCATAGTCTTATATACTATTTGCCTTAAGCTTGTTTTATTTACCTTGCTACAGCTTTTTGTTTCAAACAATTATCCCTTTTTTTCATCAGCTGAATAACTACCTGATCCAGCGTTCAGTAGAGAGAAAGAGGTGTAGCTGGTCAAAGCAATAATGATTACTGCCTGTACAGGCTCAGCTATTTACGTCGATATATCAATTTGCTCCCTCTTACTTGAACTTTACACAGTTAATTTTTCTCTTCCTCCTCTTCATCTCCTGTATATTGGTCTCCTATGAAGACATTGTCTACTCAGAGGTGACTGAATTGAATTAGGCAGCTGTAGCACCTCCTCACACTGTCATAGTCACAATAGATGGTATCTGTCAATACACAGGGAAAGTTTTAAACTGTGATGTTCTTTTAATTGCCTGCCTGCTAGATGTCTGGATTGCAGTCTGTATATTCTGGGGTGGAGAGGGGAAGAAAGGCAAAAGTGAGGTGTTCATAGTTTTATTCCATTCTCTGGTATTAATCGGAAAAATAGAACAATGTTAGGTGGATGTAGTATGTCTGACTAATCAGTGTTTGGGTTCATGCTTAAAAGGTTTTATGGTATATTTCCTGAATGTGTGGATTTGCTTAAGGGTTTACTTGTTCTGAAAATTCAGTCTGAGAAAATTAAGAAAATAGATTGATACACTACTCAGCTTTCTTCTTTTTCTTTTCTTCCCATGTGGGTTAAAAATTTCCTGGAGGAAAAGACCAGAACAAAATATTTGGGAGGAAAAGTGGCCCCTGGGTACAAATGTCAAGATATCACCTGGGGATTCAGTTGAGCTGGCTGTCCTGAAGCTTATGTGGTCTGGAATAAGGGAGCAACTTTGTCATGTGGAAAAAGACCCTTGAACCTTCCTATTTACTATCTTAGTTAGAGAAAAGGTTGGAAGAAGGCAGAAAGATTTCAAAACATGTGATTACCTTAAAGACAATGTCCCAGACAAAGCATTCAGATCTAGGATTCAGGCATTAGTAGCAAAAACAGTCAAATTTCCCTTTGCTAGCACATTCTTTTCTTTTAATTGTTAATACACACAGACTGTGCAGTTTCTAAAGAAAAAATGGATTAAAAAACAACAAAAATCCTTTGGGGCAGTATGGAAAATACATGTAGTGTAGCCGGTTATTTCCAGTGCTTTCCCTTGTCATAAATTTTTACAGAGCACAAAATTTCACTGGTAATGAGAGAGCAGAGAAAGAGGAAAGTAAGAGTAGTACAGAACTAAGCAAAAGATGTTCAAGACAATGCAGAATTAACTGTGTAGTACTTTCCTCTGAAATTGGAATAGATTTGGGAAAGTAATAAGTTGCTAGTATCTTAGTTCAATGACACAATATGTCATGGTATGATTTTACTGTCATTTACAAAACTGCATCACCTGTCCAGGTTCTTCATTTAAAAAAATTGATACGTATCCCTGATTCAAATATTGAAAAAGCAGTAGTACTAGGTGTCCTATGGGGAGAGTATATGGGGAGAAAGTTGGCCTTGCATTTTTAATCTATGCTATTCAACCTTAAATTGAGTATCAAAATCTATATGCAGGAATCCTACCTTTCATAGCATGTTTATAGGTCAGTTTTACAAAGCAGCTCAGTTCTTTGCAGTGCTCAAGAAATTTTCATCCCATTATGCTTACCACAGCTATAGAAAGTAAATATGGAGGTACACGAACGATCAGTCTATTCCTTTGGCCCAAGACAGTTGCAAGTATATGTATGTCCTTCCTAACAGATACTTTTCTAAACCATTTTTAGACCTCTAAGGACAGAGATTTTCTTTATTCTATTCCAGTGCTTGACTTTCAAAGGTCTTCATCACACTGCATCTTCTACCTAAAAATCCCAGAAATTTGGTAGGCCTAATTAGGAATGATCAATGTTTTCTCTATCTGAAGCTGGTTTGATAGATATTGTACAAAATCAATTTATTAAGTGTCTTTCTCTGCAATAGTCGTTACATATTAAAAAAAAGAAAAAGCAAAACAAAGCAAAATCAGTAAAAATAACTCATTATGGGAGTCGTGGTCTTATTTCCCTTTTCATCTTTGTTGGACTTTTTTTCCAGGCAGACTCTATCTTCCAAGAAGTACTGTTACACCTCATTCAGATGTGATACAGCAATGAATTATGAAACTGTCTGTCTTTGAGATGTGGCCCAGGGTGATAACAGAGGAATGAGGTAGACCATCAGGAATAATGTTTCTTTTTGCTGGAAGCAGTCTTTCTGCCCGAAACATTATGCATCCTTTTTTCTTTTCCTTCTCTCTGTGTGTGTGTGTTTGTGGATTTTCAATGATTGATTGCGATCTAAAATGTTTTAAATATAAAAAAATAACCTGAAGAGGAATATAAATGTAGATACTATGTTTGGCTCTTGTTATTCTGAAAATCTGGCTACTTCTTACAATCCGATGTTGCTCATGTGTGGCCCTCAGTGTGCATTTACACCAACAGCAGCACATACACTCCGTCTTCCCTGTTATTGTGTTACCTAGCATAACTTTATAACATAACAAGACTTAACCTAATAAAGCATAATGTTGCTTGTCAAAGAGAGTATCGAATAAGATAGCTAAGATCAGGTGTTTGGCATGCATTTAGGTTGCTAATATGCACTTAGGAATAGTATGACTGTTTAACAGATGGTATATTTGCTAACTTCAGTGTTTCTGCAGAGATCTATAAATAAATTATCACCTAGTTCCTACATAATTCCTTCCATTCTTTGCCCATATTTATCTCACTTTATGAACAATGAGTTGCCTCACACTGCATTGCTCTATCATCTGTGAGTTTTAAGAAAAAAACCAACTTTTTTCAGCCCTTTGCGCCTTGGCGGATTACTATCGGTATAGCACAATTAATCAGTCAAATGAGATAATGGGGTCATGTAGAATAAGCAAAACGCTCAGGTGAACATGTGATTCTTCAAAGTGAAGTGTGTAGACATATGGACTCAGTTGTGTGGCAACAAGTCATCATCTTCAGCTGGGAACATTTGCAGACCTAAGCAAGAAAAATACATGCTTAGAGCAAACAAAATGTGTTATTCTGTGGAAACCGAATTAGAGAATGACAGGACTGTCTCTGATAGAAGTTGAAATATTTGAGATGATGGAGGCTCAGTGCCTCACCAGGTGTAAATACAAGAATGGGGATGGAATAATGGGACAGATCTCTAGCTGGTCTAAGTCATTATTACTCCATGGAAGTCAACAAAATTATGGTGATTTATGCCAGCAGAGGGTATGGCCTGCAAGTCTTCAATGTAGATATCTAATTACCGTAAAATCAAAAGGTAACAGAATGGCTTTTTCAGATGAGAATGGGCATCAGGGTAGTTTTACTGAATACTGAGCTGCAATTAAAAGAAGGCAAGCAAACCCACAGTGATCAGTGAGTTGTTTAGTTGAAGTGATGGATGATGACATACGGAGATAGGTACAAATGGAATTGATGTATACAAATACTTCCTGCTAAAGTACTCGTGTTACTGAATTAATAGGCTTGATGATCAGTCACACAGTATGGCAGTATGATTCTTCAGTGTTTTAATGTCAAACACTGATATAATTGCTGGTTGCATTGTGAATGTGTATCTCATCTACTTCCTTCACGCCTGCCTTCATTACCTACATATCAGACCTTTTTTCTTAATATAAAATTACTTTATAAGTGTTAGAATAGTAGGTTTCACTTGCACAATACCGTGTGTGAAAACTTGATAGGTTACCCTGGGGTTAGGGAGTTATTTTTTAAATATATACAGTAAGAGCAAAAATCTAAGTAGCAACTCATCACAAGTAGCAGCTCATTTGTTTTGACCTCTTGATGATGTGTTTCAAAATCTTTAAACTGTGCAGGTATAGTTATATCGCTTCCAAACCACATACTGATCAAGGACACCTTTGAAAATTTGCAGAATGTTCATTGTTCTCACTTCATACGTAGTTTAAAGTAGATTGAGACAAATTTTCCTTTTCAAGGTGTAATTTAGCAGGCAAGATAAGAATTAATTCAGGGAAATAAAATATGTCAAAAGAAAATATGACAAAAGATATTCTTTTTGTGTCCAGATTAAAATCCTTTCTGTTCATACCTAATCCACAGATCCTTTCCAGTTTGGGCTGTTCTTACGAGCCCACGTATTTGGATTTTTTTGCTCAACCAAATTGCGCAGATTGTTTTCTTGGGCCTTTCCAACTGTGTTAGTATCACAATCACAATACTAATAGCTAAATTCTAAAAAAATAAGATTCATTTAAGTAGATAACTGCAAATGAAGGTAAAAAAAATTTCTTGAAAGATATAACTCATGTCAGTATGGCGTTGACAGTGTATGGAGTAGAGAAGAACTATGTGGCACTGAAGTGTTACAGAGCTGACACTGAAATAAAGAGAAGCCTGCCTGGTGTGGCAGTGGCCAGAAGCCTGGCCTGGGTGGTCCAGTGATAGGAGGATAGGATAGGATTTAAGTAGTGAGGGATGAGCACTAAAATTCTGAACATCTGTTTTCAACTGCCCTGTTTCTAATAACTCCATCAGAAATGTCACAGTGTTCTAAATTATGGAATGGAAATGCCTTAGTGGCTATTTCATGATATTTTCAAATATTTCCATCCATTTTGCTCTCGTCTGAAGCTGAAAACATGAGAAAAGTTGTCTTAATCATATTTCTGCATTTCTGGTGGCTGCATTTCTTCTGCTGTCCATGGCAGGGTTGAGAAATAATAACACTTCTAGGGGAGAAAGGTGTAGGCCTGGGGATTTCTATTACTTTTTAATATGTGGAGACTGTTTGAATATGTCATTGAAGCAGTTGTGGAATTTTTGAAATTCTGGGTAGAGTTACTGTTGCATTTTTATAAGGTAGACCCAGGATTTACACAGCACAGTTCATTCTAAATTTAAAGGTAGACACAGATGATTTTTTTTTATGTCTTCCATTTGCATCAAAAAGAAAATATTTGTTAGAATGAAGGCTCAGTGGTTTGGATATGGGAGAAAAAGATAAAACGAACTTAGCGGTAGGTCCTTGAACAGTAAGCCAAATCAGAATGCTGTTTCATAGAAATATCACTATGTTTGAGATAGCCCAATTTAACCAGTTCCCTCAAAAGACTGAACTGCATTCTTACAATGGCCATACTTCCAGATTATAGAGATAACTCAGAACTAACTATAATCTCTATCAGTTTTCAGGAGAACTTTCTGATTCTCTTAAGTCAGAATTTTTGCCTTTTATTAGTCTTTAGGCGACAGTACAGGACAGGAACAAGGTAGAATTTGATGGCACAGAATGTTTCCAGTTCCATGCAAGGCTTCACTGATTGTATTTATATGGCGATGATTAAGGCATGCATAAGGCATACATAAGTAGCTTGACTTTTAACCAAATAATGCTATTTGTTACATTTTATTTTTATAATGCAAAAGTACTGTAGATACAAAAATAGAAAAACATATTGTATTTGAAGAATGAACATAGGACATTTCTGTATTACTAAGTAGCAAACAAGAAAACTGAAGCATTTTACTGTATGAAATTGTTACAGACAATTAGAGAAAGTCCAATTTATCACCCTGCATAATTACTAATAGTTCATCTGAATTAATGCAATTTCATGCTTTCATGAGCTTTTGATTTTTTCATAAATATTTTGTCATTACATAATCCCAAATATTATAGCTGTAATTACTTATTATTGAAATAGATAATGAGTGTGAAGACATTAGAAGTAAGAACAGTTTACAAATTAGCAATGTTCCTAAGGACATATTAATAAACTTTTTCACATTTCCATTGAGATCTGTCTATTTATGAGAAATCATACCTGTTCAAGTTTCTTCTGTTTATTTTATTGGGTATGATACGTTACAATATGATTTGTATTACTGGATATGACATATCACAATACAACTTACCTTGCAGGGGAAGGTGGTAAAAATTATAAACTCAGCAGTTCTTAAGAGAAGCTCATTGTTATGATTTGCTATAAGCATTTTTAGCATCTATGATTATGGGCTGACTATTATTTACCTTCATTTTTCTGTGACTGTAATGAATTATGTGGTCCACTGGTAAGCGTAGGTTTAAATTCCATGTCTGATTCAGAGGAGTCAAGTCTGTTAGACACCCAAATTGAAAAACTTGATCTTTATTAGATCCTTAAAACTGGGCTATCTTATCTCAAATTCTAGGAGGTCCCCTATTTGGGTAGATTTGGGGGTTGTTTTGCTCTTTGATATATGTGAAGTCTTAAGCACTTTCACTGGGCTGTAACACTTTTAGATTCAGACTGTGCACACTGACAAAAGGTCATGATTATCTGTTTCGGATTGCTCCAGAAGACCTCCAGGTATATATAGCCTTACTTTTTGTTTCTACTTGGTATTGTTATATTGAATAACCTTTTAGGCAGATCAGTACAAATCTCTTGCAGTTTGGTTACTAATAGGGGGTGTTATTTTTAAAACATCAAAAATTCTAGAGATGAAAAAATATTTCTATGTTCTAACATGGGAAGTTAAACATTATATTATATGCTGCTCAGCTTAATCCTGGGTAGGTTTAATTGACCTCAGCAGGGCTTTTTGCTTAGTTTTCAGGATTTGGCGCAGAATAAAACCTAATGCTGCTATATTAAATCACATGAAAAATACTACTTAAAACAGTACGGTAGGACTGCATTCAAAGCCCTCAATGAACTAATAATGGAAAGGAATGGATAACTGTCAGTTTAAGTAATCCTTCTGAACTGCCTCATATGACTTGTTTAGACAGAAGCTAGTCAATAATACAATAATGCATACCACACTCTGCAGTTTACTAAAAATACTTGTAACTTAATGTTTCAACATTTGAAATAAAATGGAAGTAAATCCAATATATAATTTAGGACATCATGAGGTGATCTAATGAAATCCAGTTCCTTATTAAAAAGCTTTCAGATAAAAATCCTTAGCATTCTGTTGTAAAAGAGACTTTCCAACACCATAGAAAATTGACAGCAAAGATAACTCTCTCAGGATGAGAATTAATGAAATTTAGTTTCAATAATGATAACATTCAGCTTCTCTTACAAAAATAAAACAGTTTGAACATTAATTAGTGCTCATCGTAAGTAGCCAAATTCAAAGGCAAATAATAAATGTGATGTGTTTCAGGACCTATTCAAATCTGTGAGTTTAAATACCCAGAGGACCTGATTCCTGTCCTGTCATAGTTAGACAGTAGGATGCAACACATCTCAGTTATGTATGATTGGTGGTTCAGAATGGAAAATGTTAGAATCATAGTATGCATCTAAATACATCAGTCTTTCCTTTTAAATTCATGTGATATGATCCAGAGACAGTGTTATGAAAGAAAACTTTTATTGTATACTCTGTCTTAAGGTTTCCGCTGCCAAACTGCACCTCTTACATCCTGTCTGTAAAAAACAATTGAGAACAGGTAGCTTCTAAGAGGTGCAAATGGTGACTTTCCCAGAATCATGGGATTAACCACTAAACCTCCCAGGTTCCAGTGGATTTGGTCATTGTTGGTAGCTTACTCCTAGAGTTGGCTCTGTGAAGGCCATGCACTCAGAAATCAAGCGAAAAAAGGAGACTCACTCTCTCTCTTCAGATATGTCCCAAAGGCATGGCTAATTTCATTTCTTACAACTTTTACTAGAAAGTAAACTCTCTTTTTCAGCTTTCAGAAGAGTAGTAAACTTACTAAACAGATCCCCTAACAGTTCTTTTGTCTTGATAATAGTGCCAATATTATTAATCTATTTCTCTTTACCCTCTAATCTTAATTTTTTAAAGTTTCTAATTGATTTTCTATGAATTCCATTTAAGATGAAGAGCAGTGTTATCTCTAATTAAGGTGTTTGAAAGCTGCTTAGCACCTGAATGTCTCCTTTGACCAGGACAGGTGAAAAATGGCTGTAATTCCTACTTCTGTTCTAGTTTTCCATCTAAGGTAAACACAAATGCATCCCATCTCAGTTAAAAGAGAAACTTCCCTTCTTATTCCCTTCTCAAGGAAGCCACCAAAACAATCATATGCCGTTTCTGTTGTCCTTTAAAGCCTTGCTCTTCACATCTAGCACTGATTGCCCTATCAGAGCCATTTGCCAAACCAGGAGGGAAAAGCACAGTCATCAACTCTTGTCCTTTTCCAAAGCTGCATAATCAACCAAGGAACTTTATCAGGGCTCCTACATTTATTTAAATGGCTTTGGAGCTTCTAAGGGGAGTGGAGTTGTAATTTACACATTAGGATCCACACCGACCCCTTGTCTTCAATTCGAGTTAAATGATATGAATAGCCAATCCAGGCACTAATTTTAAAGGTGGGGAACAATAATTTCTGCCACAGCCTGATTGTCTTTTTCAATTAAAGAGTGAAAATGCCCTTTACAAAGTAATATCAAGCTCCTCTAGAGGAAAAAATGGAAGGTCACAATTAAATTAAACAGGGAGAGTGAGAGGGAAAAAAGTCCTTAGCTTGATTTTTGTTCATGCACCAAAAAGCCAAGTGCAAAGAAACATATGCTGTGAAGCCATAGTGCTGGTCTACATCTGCTTTTTGTTATTTTTCCCCTTTTACAGAGTTAGCAGCACAAAATATTAAAGCTCTCTTTTGAACTGAACACATGAATTGTGCTGAGCAGTAAGTATTGATGGAGCCTTAGGGCTTTTACTCTAAACTCCATCTGCAGGCCAGAGGCATATCCAAGGATCTGACCCTCTCAAAAGGAGGGGAAAGTAAGAAATATATTTTTAATATTTTATATTCCTGAACAGTTTTCTCACTTGTCACGGCAGAGTTCATTTGTCACCTGTCATCACAGAATCACTTTGCCTTCTGCATGTGTTTTCTCCAGATTGGAGTGTTCTTAAAGACAGATTTTTCTCCCCAATCTAAATCTCATGGGCCAAATTTATCCGTAATAGAACTGTGCTGGTTTGACTGACTTATGATGGAGATTGCCCTGGCTCCCTGTGTCAGAACGCCTCTTGGCCCGGCTATTAGCTTTTGTCCCAAATCAGCTTCTTTTACTTATATTTGCACACCCTTCCACACAGACCTGGTTTCTCAGTCTGTATGTAGATGTTTAATTAACTCAGGCTCATTCACTTGGGCTCTGACCTTCTCATTGGCACTGAGCAGACATATACCGGGTCCTGCAGAGAGCCCTATTTACTTCTAAGTTAGGGGTCCCACAAGCCACTGAATACCTCCTGTTAAGTACCCCAAATTGAGTTCAGGCTTATTAAGGTTTTTTTTTTATAATGCGGTGTAATGCATTAATAAATTCAATAAGAAAGATGGTAAGGAAGAGATGGATGTCATGCATTGTTGCGAGAATGTAATAAATGTGTATGCATATTTCAGCGCTTTCCAAAGTCTTGTCAGGCCTTTGGGAGATCTCAGTCCAGTACGGAATTATTTCTTGCAGTATTACTTTGAAATATCTCCAAACACTGCCGCTTTATCTCACACATTATAGCTGCAATACCATCAAAGATTTCCTTCTAATGGGAATTCTGAAATTCACCTGAGTGATTTGATGTAAAGGATTTTTCAATGCAAATCTTCAATGTGGGATTTGAGCTATGGTATATGTTATTAGTTTTTCTTTCAGCAATGTTTAGAAATGAAGAGTTACAGCTTTGTGCATTCACCATACCCGATCTGGCTTGCCTATTGATAAAAGCTATGCCTGTGGCCTTACCCATTCATGTCATGTAAAGTACTGAAGACTGTTCTTCCTCCTGGAACATAAGATGTAGAATAAAGAGATTTCTCTTGTATCTTAGAACCTTTGTATTAGTCAGGACCAGCCTTTGCTACAAAAATAAGAAGTAAATTAATTTCATTACTTCTTATTCAAAGAAGTCACTCTTCTGTTCCAAAGAATTTAATTCAGTTTTTCTTTCTTCCAAACCTTTATCTATAAATTTTTATTTTTTGTCGAACTGAAGGATGAAGAAGCTCATGTGGACGTTATAGATATTGCATGCACTAGCTTGTTGGAATCTAAGTCATATAGTCTGCAGTGAAAGTAGGGCAGATAAAAAGAAAATCACCTATACTGCAAATAAAGACTGGTTTTACCCTTCAAAATTATTACATTTTATCAGTCAGAATCTAGCAGCTCTGGAACCTGTAGATGCTTTGTTACCTACCATATCTCAGTCACATATATTGCTTTTCCAATACAACTTGCAATGGGCTGATTTAGGATAAACACTTTTATAGGAATTACAGAATAGTAAGTAATACGTAACTGGAAGATAATCTTGAAATACTTCTACATTCCCTGTTACTGCTTTATCTGACTAGCTCACTGCCTGTAATGCTCTTTACAACATCTCTGTAATGTATATCTCCATTTTATAGATAAAGAATTTGTGTACAAAAGGAGTGAGAGGCAATATAATAATGGTTTTGGCAACTAAAAATTAGACAACAATTCATCCTAATAGAACGAAACAACTTTAACAAAGTGTTCTGGTAAAGAATAGCCTTGAACATGGTGCTTGGATACTATGAGAGATATGAGATGAAATCCACTCAGGAAAGATAAAAATGCAACTTGGGTCTCTGATAGTGCTCTGTCTAGCATGACGTTAAATAAAAGGGGAATGTCACTGCCATCAGCTCCAGTTCTTGCGTTTAACAAGAAAGTGGAGGCCATGACTACGTGGTGTCAATGTGCATTAAATGGGCTCTGAGAACCCAGATCAGGCTGAAACTTCTAGGGAATGGTGGAGAAAGCAAAACCCATTTATTGTGTAGACATATCCATATATTCTTTTTCTTAAGATTTTCCGGCTGCTCTTTCTGTCTCCATGATGTCTGGATATTTGCATAATCCTATTTCTGTAATATCTGAGTTTTAAAATAGAAACACTATTAGCACTCTGTCTCTTCCTGTCAGCCAGCAGGTGAAACAGTTCCAATGGTTTTTTAGTTACTGTTGAATGCTGGCTGATGGTTTCTACTTTTCTTTAAGCCTGTGACAGCCTGTGTGCACACAGACTTGTGTGAAGAAATAAATCCAAACAGAGGAGTTGAATGTAGTGAGGTCTTGCATCATTTTTGGTCTTTGTGTAAGTGAGCTGCATCGTTTATAGTGTCAGTTCTCTGTAAATATTCTTAAAGTAGCTTTAAAGTAAATGCGTATCAGGTTCTCACAATGTTTTTTCCCTACGTTTGTGCAGCCAAATTGTGAAGAAGAAAAAAGTATGCCCAAGGCTGCTGAGTCTGCTCCGTGGGGAACATCCATTAAGGCAAAGACCCTGATGTAGACTCACATCGTGGGGAACCACTGCAGTGTTGGAGCATTGGCACAAAGTGTCCATAGTAATCAGAGCTGATAAACGGAAGTTCTATTTCAGTTCAGTCCAAGCAAACATGTTCCAAAATACGGGATTTATTTCCAAGTAATAGAGTGAATTCTTGGTATATTTGTTATATTTTTTTCAGAAGTTTGCACTGTACCTGGTTGTACACAGGGAGAGGTATGTACTGCTGCTGTAGCTGTGTTGACTGTTCAATCATAGTTAAGAATCCAAAAGACAATTTTGGGTTGTAAGCCTATTTGGTGACATAAGGAGAGATGAAAATAGCATTTCCATCCTCCAAACGGAATCAGCTTGAATGATGAGTGTTGCTATTGCAACTTCCATTTTTTCTTGCCTGCTCATGGGAAGAGGCAGATTGTAAGATGTTGCCAAGATCATTGGGAGGGCTGTGCCGAGCCCAGTCTATTGTATCTGGATTTCAGTACATTTGCAAGTTTAGATGTGGTTCTGCATTTTATTTTATATATATATATATATACACACATACACACACACACACACACATATAATATATTGTTTTATATATTATGTATATAAGCTAACACTTTCAAGCCAGGGAGGTAGGTTTAATATATTGCTTTTCATTTGTGGATTATAAAATGATGTGAAATAGAGTCAAGTTTGTGATTTTACCTGAAGTGCCCCTATAGAAGGTATGGGAATGTAGTACATTGGGAAAACTTTTGGATATGTGTCTTTAATGGTGACCTGCTTCTGTCAGTGGAAATCTCAGCTCTTTCTTTTGATTGCTCTTCACTTAGCAGTTATTGGCTATCCTTGAGTTACTTCTGAAAACTGAATTAACAAACATATACCCCCTTTTGAAAAATAAAGAAGTTGCAATGTTCATTCCTTTAGTAGCTGATAGTTGGGCTGATCCATATGGCAGCCCTTGCATGCAGTGATGAATTTGCAATCAATTTAAAGACAGAGAGGGCTTTACTGAAGGTAGAAGTTACAACGTATAGTACACTTTTTAATTAAATACAGTTGTTACAGGGGGATTTCTGGACACACGCAGTACCACAGTAAGCACCAATCCAGAAGTGGATGTACCATTTAGACTAAAATTCATGCATGTCCAGACTGCGTAAATTCAGACTATCTGATCTGATTTAACTGTATCGATTTTTCTATTTTCTGTTTCAAAGCATGTCCTATATAAGTAAAAAGGGTTATGACATTTTGAGGCTTGCTGTATTGCTTTGTGATGTTTGTGTAATTTGTGTGCAGTCAAAGGTAAATAACATGATGAAGTAATCAGATGAAAAGTGGGCTTTTCATGCTAGCTGAGCATCTCACAGTCATTCTAATAGAGCTTTGCAAATACCTCAGACTGTCATGATCTAGCAAAGACTAAATGGACTAGAATGTTTTTAATATCTTTCCTCTAAAATAGTTAAATATGAATAGTTATTGTATTATTATTTTTCTGTTGCCTAATGGAAAAGCTGTCCAGGAGGAATTGTTGCCTCTTAATTTATTTCAGCAAAACTGTGTCTTCTATCCTGCAGCTAACAGACAAACCACACGTGAGAGCGCTTGTGAGCTCTAGGTTTCTTCCATGTGCTCTAGTGCTAGCATGCTCATCCGGACTTCTCTGAGCAGCTCAACCAGTGGTACACCTTATCACTGGCCAACAGGAGGCCAGATGTACGTATTCAGAAAAATGCTGCCGAGAATAAGGACCTCTTTCCAAGCAAAACCCCTGACCGCCCCTTTAAAATCCATGAGATCCAAAGTGGTGGCCCAAAGATGCCAAGGCTTTTTTTATAGTTAGTCTATAGCACTGGGAAAAACTTTTAAATAGATGGTCTATTATCTTCACTGTGCCCTAGTGTGTGTTTCAGTACAAACTGACTAATCCTATTTGTGAATTTAAATTATTGTCATTATTTCTCAAAAATGATGATTAAAAATCTTTGTAAGGCCTGAGGTCTGAGAAAGCAGCAGTCATCATGACTGTCTATCAATGATGACAGAATAATTTGAGAATCTCATTTAAGATCCTAAGCCAACCAAAAGTCTTAAATTAATTTTCTGGGGTTTTGCCCTGAATAGTTATGAATTAGGTTCATATATAATTTTTTTTCATAGTGGAGTAATTTTTTTGTTTGCTTTACTGAACTTATTTCTGCTATGTCTCTGTTAATGTCTCTATTATAGGCATGCTTGACAACTAAAAGAATTAGTAACAGTCCTGGGTAGACTGTTTTGCTGCAGTTAGTTATGGGTATTTCCCTCAAGACCAGTTGTTTACATGCAGTTACTTTTACTTAAAACTGATGAAATAATTAAAACAAATCCCCTGTGTGCCATGGATAGAGACCTAGTTGAAGCAGTATTAAAGCAGTTTTCTCTAACAGGCTTTTTGCTTGATTTTCTTTTAAGGCATGAAATGCAGTTTAGATGGTCTTCATTAATAAAAATAGATTTATGCAAAACACCTCATTAATATGCATGCAGATGCATCTTGGCTCCACAGAATAAGAGAAACTCCAGTTTTACTTATCAAAATACTTCTTTAAACTTAGATGCTTTTCCCTTTTGTGAGTTTTGGACATAGCTGTTATTTTGCTATCTCTGTCTCTGGCACAGAATTTACAGGTGCTGCATTTCTGCCTAAATGGGCTCTGTAGCAGTTTCAGGAGCATGGCTCTCTGGTAGCAGCAATACTGAGGCATTTCTCCTAGTGTAGCAGGGCTCAAGGCAGATGCTTGCATTTCTAGTCCTACCTTCATGCAGGACAAACAAAAACTCTGACGTCTGGGAAGCTTGTGCCCAAGCATCCAAATTTCAGTTTAGAAACTAAATTGTGTAAAACCTGAAGTAAAACCTTCCATGTCCCCATCCCTTTCTTCCAGCCTTCTCTCTTGCATAGTTCACAGAGATAATAAAGTTCTCTTTGAGGTTCCCTTTACTTAGACTTTCATCATTACTGGTGATCTGCTGTTGGACATCAATACTTAATTTACTGATGTAGGATTAAAAAAAGAAGTAATAAATGGGTTGTGACTTGGGAGCAGAGCTCAAAACTCAAATCTGGGTAAAGAACCACTTTTCTGTGACATACTCTGGCTACACAAGCTGGATCTGAAACCAGTGCTCTTTAACCAGGCTGAAAGATCCAGATCCAGTTCTTGCAAAACATGCATTAGCTTTTGAAAGTGTATTGCTTGCTGGGTAGGCAAAGAAGCATAGGATTCCCATAGGGTTTATAGCAAACTTCAAATTTTACTTAAGACGAATCAATCAATCACCAGGAAGTACGACTAACATAGGACTGACATCCTATGTATCCTGCTAATGCATTTTTTTGCTCTTGTTCTGCTCAGTCTCTCTGATACTCCTATTTTCAGCCTGTAGCTTTAATAATCTATGCCATTTCCTTCTGTACTATATTCCTCCTGCAGCTTTCATTTGACAGCTCTGTTTTTAATAGAGGATAAGCATGATACTCCAGCTGAATCTGAAGACATATTTTTCATCTCGTGTGGCATTTGTTTTGTTACTCGAAGAGCTTACTGTTTTGAACTGAGGAAAAAATATATTTTGCAAATTAAGTTGAGATAAATCCATGTCCCATAAGTGTGAGGGGAAGAAGATCCCAAGTTTCCCTAAGTATCATTAATTCAAATTCAAGCTCAAGGTTATTTATCCTGTAGTAAAAATACAAATATGCATAAACCCTGCTACTTGGATAGTAGGCCATGTTCAATTACTTATTGTGGTGATTGCAATTACATGCCAGGCAAGGCCATTCAGGGAAGAGTCCCATTTTGTTAGGTATTGAATGAGTGTTATAATATCAACATACTTGCCTGCCTGGATTTTAAGATATAGTCTGAGGTATTGGGTGAAATAAAGAAATAAATTGGAGAGCAACATGAAAATATGAAATAAGAAAATGTGAACTGTGAAATAACTGTTTCAAGGTAATTTTGTTCCACTATTCTCATCAGGTCATTAGAGTATTTTCCAAGTACTGTGTTTTTTTTTCTCTTGTAAGACGAATTAAGACTCATAGTTCCACAGTGATATCTCTGAATATAAGCGTTTTTCTGGGTGTTTTCATTTGCATGTGTAGATGACAAGCTTCAATTTACCTGTCCTTTCTCTTCTGTATGGGAAAGGATGTACGTTTCTGTCACTGCCAATCAAAAAGTAGCCCACTTCTTGAAAATGGCTTCTATGGTTGTTTTTAAGAACTGAAGGATTAGTGTGGGATGGTAACTGTAGGTTTGTCTGCTGCTGTGGACAAATGAAATTTTACTTTGTTCTGAATTGCCCCGTGAAGTAACTTTGGGAAGTATCTTGGTGGGGATTTGAAGCCTGAGTAAACAATCTACTTAATATTTAGCCCATTTAGCTTACAGTATATTGGCACATGACTTTCAGCAGTTAGTGAGTTACATGCTTCAGATGGCATACTTCACAAACACAGAGTATCAAAGAACTAATGTTTAACGGCTGAAAATACTTAATACCATCCACAGAGGTCCTCTAGTTGCTAAGTGGTGCCAACTGAATAATACTGGAATACGCTTCCTCCTCAGATTTTCCAGAAATGGTACATGTGTTTCGCTTCAGGCTTACATTTGTCTCTGTCCAGCAGCCAGACAAAGAAAGAAGTAATTGCAAGAGGATACAGTAGAGCATCCTTGCGTTCTGTTGGAAGATGCTCCTATGTTTAGATCCTTAATATACTGACTTGCAAAGAAAATTGTGTGTTGGAGTATAAGCTGTGTTAAGGGCAGTTGTTTTAGCCCAAATGCACACAAAAAATCCTGCTTGAGCATGTGCCTGTTTGTTTTAAGTTGAGATTTTAAGCTCTTAGGCCAAGTGTTGGCTTGTTTTTCTTGTCAATTTAAATTTCTTTTTGGTACTAGGGAAAGCTTCCAATGGATCATACTTCCCACAGAGCTTGAAGACAGGATGCCTCTGTCCCAATGAATATCTTTTATTCTTTTGATGGCTACTGGTGATTCATTGACAGTTGTATAGGCAAAACATGGACTGACTTCACAGACATTTCTTCTTTCTCTTCCTTACCAGTGAGACTTTCTCCTGTAAGTTTTCTTCCCTTCTTTCACTCTTTTAACTTTGTCCAAACCCTTCTCTTTACAAGGAGCTAAGGTTTTCCAGAGCTATCTTTCTGTCTCCAACCTCCCTATGGTTACAAACTGGCTATAGGCAGAAGAAAACATTGAAAACCACAGGAAGGAAGTGTAATTAGATATTATTCAAAGGACCAGTGGGCAGAATAGTTGTTTATTGCACCTAAAGCGAGTGTATCAAGCCCATATGATTCCCTCTTGGCTGGGACAGCAAGCAAACAGTAAACGAAAGTGCTTCTAGCATATTCTGAAATTTAAATCAGCAACAGACTTTTCAAGAAAAATAGGAAATAATTGTGAAATTTGCATGTGCTGAACGATCACTGGAGCCTTTCCATCTTTTATGTGTCTTTCCCAGATATTCCTTGTTCTTTTTTGCACCTTCTTCATGTCTTCATTTGAGGAAATTCCTTTTAAGTCTTTCCTGATCTCCCTTCCCAGTCTTTGCTGTTTTCTTGTAGATTATAGATTCCATGGATAATTTTGAGAAGACTGTCTATTCCTGCTGCTTCTGTCTGAAATGAGATTCGTTCTGAAACTGAACAGTTTTCATCTCTGGGTCTTGTAATGATTTCCCAGGTATAAAAGGTGTCTTGCAAGGTTGTTTCAGAAAAAGTGGAAAAATAATGAATCCAAATTTTAGCTTCCATTTGACCAGCTCTTGGGAATCAAAAGATCTTTGAGAAATTCAGGGTAAAAAATTATTAAATGTAATACTCGCGATACACAGTTTGATCGGCTCTACTAGAAGAGAGTCTGTGAACCACCATGACCTCTAATGTCTCCTTTGTATAACCCCAGTGACATGAGATTTGCTATGAGAAATGGAACAAGATTAATAATTAATACATTTGCTGGTGTCTGAAATAGCGACACAAGGTTGGCTTAAGACACATGTTTTATTAATGAGGTTTGAAAACAATTGCTTTCTCCAAGCAACAGACAGCTCAGACCTTTGTACTGTGAAAAAAGAAGTGGAGGTAAAATGTTTTGGGGACTTTTTTTTTCTCTTTTGTTTTTGGGGTTTTTTTTTCAGGACATTAACAGAACTCAGTAACCACATATAAATGATGTGAGGAAGGTTCTTTTTTAAAAGAGGAGAAAAATGGGGAGGAAGGCTAAAGTAACTTTTAAACTGGTTCAAGACAACATACATGCTCTATCCAACCTAGCTGAAATATGAAACATTCTACAGACATTTTGCTAGGTAAGGAGGGAATGTGTTTCTTACTCTGTTACTGTAACAAAATGTCAGTGTGGTAATTAGGGGTACAATGTTTCAGTGACTCCTCTGGACCTCATTATGCTATAGAAAATGGAAAGCCTAACTTTTTGCAACAGTCCCCTCACATGCTCGTAACTGTGCAACATAGCAAAGAAAGCTCTGTCTTAGAAAGTGGAAACACCTTTATTAAGTGAAAATAATTGCATTCATCTTCCTTGACCTTTCAGTTTTCTGAAAGTTATTCTTGTTCCTGAGGGCTAGCAGGTATGAGATGTCTGTTTTTATTATTAATGTTTACTAGGAAAGAATTTTTTAAGAATAAGTACTGCTGAAGTAAGCCAAACATTTTGAACAGAATCATCAATGATATATTAATTATTCGATATATTATAGTTCATGTGCAGAATTAATCAGAAAATAATGCTGCAATAAATATGATCTTCCCAACTTACATGCAAATTGAAGCTTTGCCTTCCTGCTCAGAATTGTTCCAAATGAATTTGTGGCCAAACACTGGTATGTTCCAATATCCTGTTTTTTATGTGGGTTATTGATTGCCAAGCTGCCTCCAACCAACCTGTAGTGATAACTCAGGGTAAGATCAATATCTGTGCCATTTTGCTTCCACCTTTGAGGGGAAAAAAATCAAATTATGCTTATAATTTACAGATCCTGTTCATATTTATCTTAAATAGCGTGCTGTAGCATACCTGTAACAATCAAAGTGTAGTTAAATATCACTAAATCATACCATTTTTCACGCAAGACTGCTTCTTATGTCAATCTTAATGATATCAATAATTCTGTTCTTTGGAAAATCTTTACTGCTTTTATGCTAGTCACCACTGCTCATCCAAATGTCTACAAAAGGTAAGTATAACTTACTCATACAAACTGAGTTATCCATCCAGTTGGGAGTATGGTATATTCCTTGACTTAGCTGCCCTGTTTTTCATAATACAAATAGTACCCGAATGTGTTTTACGGTCCTTGCAAATGATATCACAAATTTGGTTGCAGAAATGATTTGAAGGTACAAGCCAGGAAGGATTACACTTCAAAGGGCAGAATAAATCAGAGAGAAAAGTTTTTATATAGCAAGTTTGAAATTGATAATGTAATGATGAGAATGCTGCTATTTTAAAGCATTATTTGTCTCTGTTAGTCCATTAAGGAGAAAATGGATTGTGTCTGCAACATTTCACAGCTATTTATAAATGTCAAAATAAAATCTATATTTCAAAGAAAATAAATATTATCTCTTTTAAGAAGGGAAGTTCTTGTGGTTTTAACGTTTGTCACATAAGGGTTGAATTTACATTGCCCACATGAAGCCTGAAGAAAGCAAAAAGGTTCTCAGTCACTGATGTCTACAGTCATTGGGCTTGTTGATGCCACACTTCAGGCTGTTAATAATCCTAGCTGTACATGACCAAGTGTTTTCTTTTCCTAACATTATACCATGATGATCTATCTCTTCAGCCTGTGTCGGGTTACATGAGCATGATAGTAAACCCCATCCACAGAGCGCAAAGACCACAAAAGAATTACTCGTGCCTCACTTTGGCTTTGCAGAAGGGTTTATGGAAGTCCTCTAAACAAGAAGAATCTTTCTTCTTGTAATTATCTGAAGGATCATAATATAAAATAAAGTTTCTTGTTGTTTGCAGAGATGAACTTACTGACAGTGGCAGCAGTGTAGTGAACTGTTTTCCACAGTTAACACCTTGAAGCAAATTTGCATTGTAACTATAATCCTAGAAAATGTTACTCTTTAATTTACATCAGTGTAAACTGATGTAAACTTGGTGGAAGCTAAATTGCCAGTTGATACCAGGTGTCACAATTTTACCGTAGTCTATGTAACCAGACTAATTTCCATAGGATGATCTGACCTTGTAATGTGTAGCAGTGCTTTATTCCTAACACCTGAGAGACCTTTCTCTATACAGTCAGACTGTACAGGTAGCTGTTCTTTTGGAGGAGGTTTTTCAAACTGATGTGAAATACTGTGTTCCTAGGGGAATCTGGACAAATATGTACAACGGAAGATAAGATCCTGACCTTTTGAGTGGGCACTTGTTTTTAAAGATGAGGAATGATTGATTAAAATATGAAATCAGTTGAATTCTGTGAACAAATTCTAGTAGCATTAAATAATTTATCCGGGTATGCAGATCATTGCCTCCTTTACATTAAGAAATTTACATTAAGAAATTTAGAGGCAACTATGGACTACCAGTATTTTCTTCCTACCAATTGCAGCTGATTTTTTTTACCTTTGAGTTCCTCTGCACTGTTCGTCTCTTATGTTTTCCTTTGGTTGGTCAAAGTTTTTGTTTTTTGTTTTGGGTTTTTTTTTTTGCTGTTGTTTTTTGCCAAGACAAGCAGCATTTTAGCTGCTGCCCATCCATGAGCCTTTTCTGTGAAGCAGTAGTCTGCAGCAGAGTCAGGATTTTTGCCATACTTCATAATTTACATACAGTGCATGCTCTCTGGACCTTTCAGTTTTTTAATATAGGATATTCTGGTATTTAGTTTGCCAGTTCTCTTTAATTTCAGAATCAATCACTGAAATAACCGCTGTCATCATTACATGGCTCCCAATTAAGCTCTGTAATTGTTTTTCAAAACAAATGCAAAGTTGTTGGCTTAGTTGCTGCAAATGAATTCTTCACAGTATCCCCATAATCATTCTAATCACTAAGGTACAGTGATTATTAAACTGTGCATATAGATCAGGGGTTCTGGTGTGGGCTTTTTCCTAATTAATACATTTACATCAGTGAAGAAGGAGAATTAATGAATTCATATGATAGACAATGATTTAATGATTTCCTGTGTTCTGCAGTATACCATCTAATACACAAGAATTTTGGAAGGATTATCTTAAAATTTAAGGCAGGGATAGCCTATGTATTTTTCTTGAACTTTCTCGTACAACCATTGGAAGATAGTTTTCATCAATTACAGAAAATGCATCCTAGATGGATCATTTCAGAATCTAAACTTAAAAAAGCCTATATTCTGTTGCTGAATTCTGTAGTTCTCTAAAAAAGTAAGACTTCTCAAATAGTACCGGTATGTCCAGACTTAAAGCAACTATGTGTTTTATGAATTCATAGACAGTTTCATGTTCCTTTTGCTCTAAAATCCAACTTTTTATAGAACACCAGTCATAAAATTTTCCCTGTAAATTCTTTATTAAGTTAAAGACTTTGAGAGCATATTTTAGTGCCCCCCCGTCTTGATGTAAAGATCTCAAATGATAGGCAGTATATTCTATTCTGTCTCCTGTTATTTTTTCTAAAATCATTTTATTGCCCATCTATACTTGCATTCAGATTTACCAATATTCTTCCAAGCCACTAAATCGTGTTAAGTCTTTGATGCTGGACTTACTGGTCACTTCCTTCTTACGCAGACTGCAATTAAATCATTTCAGCTCCGTTTATAGGAGGATAAAATTATAATAGATGACGATTTCTTCATATTTGTATTACTTAATCAATACTTGTGATTTACTATTCAAATAATTCCCATCTCCAAGGAGCTAAAAAAGAGGAGGAGTAGGATTTATTAACGAATATAAATATGTGAGTAATGTGTATTTACAGTCCTAGTGCAAATATGGAACCTGTGTTGTGGGTAATATCTTACAAAACAATTGTGGAAAAAATATAATGAATTTCTGTCATCTTTCCACATTGAAAAAATACTAATCTAGCTCAAAATGTTCAAAGTAAAACAGAAGCACATAAAAGTAATAGAAATGTGGAAATACTAGATATCTTTGCAGAATACAGGTATTTTTAGGACTTGTTTGAGAAATGTAGATATGTTTCATTTTAGATGTGTTCAGTGCTAAACTGTACCCATAAGCTTCTCTGATACTTAAACTTCCATTGTCCAGCCTGAGTAGACTTTCTTCTAGACCACGTATTTACTGTACTGATACCTATGATCCCTCCTACACCAATATCCATGTTAAAGTAAATGAAGCACAGCGGAGGAGACAGAGCCTTCAGCCTGGAACTCCACATTACAGAGAGATTCAGAATAAGAAACTTGTTTTGATGCGCTAAGACAGCTGTTTGGTCACCTATAAACTTTTGGTAGGGGAAATTTTAACTTTTCATACAAAGCTGTGTGTTCTGATAAATAGATAGTTCACCAGCAAATTTCTAATCATATTTCTAAGGACAATACTATATAACAGTTTAATAGTAATAACTAAATCAGTCTTATTCCTATGAATTAGTGAATCTGTTCCATAGAAACTGTTTAGAAAAAGGAAGAATTTTCTTTCAGAAGATGTGCTTTTGGTGGAAATTAAATGTCAGAGTTTATCAATTTTGGTGAAACTAGTAACATAAGAAAGTTAAAAGAATTAAGGAACTAGTAAAAGAATCCACTCAGATAATGTGCAGATATTTTGTTAAAGTCAAACATAATATTTTATTAATCTGTTTTACATGTCTTTAAAAAGACACATTTAGGAGTATCAGAATTGCCTGAAGAAACAGAAATGCCCTTTCATTTGTTTTCCACCTCTACATGTAAAATCCTGAAAGTACTGCAAAACATGCATAGCTGTGTCATGGTTTTGTTCTGAAGTCATATTAGGTAAAACTTCTTTTATATATCTTTCCCTAATGTGAACTACTTTCTGTATGATACAGATGAAAGGAGTTTTCGCTTTCTCACTTTCTCCCAACAAATGTAATCATTGGAAGGAAAGGATGTTGAGTTTTCATCTAAAAAGAAAAATGTGTGATTAGTTTCTACCACCCCATCTTCTGACTATTAAATCTGTGTGGTTGCTTTGCACAGATCCAAAAAAGCATGCATCTAAATCAGACAAACATTGAGGGGAAAATCTCCCTTTGATAGGGTAATCTCCATGGTCATTGTTAAGTCTGATCACTCAAATTATTATTTTAATGCCTAGTGGAGCTCTGCTTGGTAGAAGAAATATTTACCTATGGCTGATTGACACTTGGGAGGCACAACTTATTCTGTTTTTATGAACAGCAAAAAAATCATTTCCAAACTGATCCTTTCAAGCAGAATTCTCTCTGGTAAAAATAAGGGAAAGAAGAGCACAGCGGAGGCTTTTGGAAGTCAGGAAAGATCACTGAGAGTGGTATTTAATAAGGAAAAATTTCTCTATGTGGGCTTAAAAGACTGTTTTCCTTCATTTTCTAACTGAAGAGAATTTCTACAATAAACAAGCACATCTAGGATGCCAGTAGACCGGTCTCCTGTCCTAGAAAGGAATATGTGAAATGAGACAGAAGCCAGTCTCTAGACTGAATATCCCACTTAAACCTACCCATTTTCTTACAGAATACCAAAATATCTGATTTCTAGAATTGCAGTACTTTATTTCAATGAGATTTGGGTAAGGTTTCAAGCTCCCTTTCCTTATCTTCTATCCTACTCTGTCTGCTTTAATCTTTGCTTATCCGTAGACCCTACCAGCATCTTCCCCAAGAATCATAAAGGTATTTGGGACTTCTCTGTTATCCCTCTTGGAAGAATTCTCTTGGAATTGTGCCTCTCCCTAATACTGCATGACTCATTATCCACTGGATTTTATGTGCATTTCTTAGTTGTGTTCCTTAGAGAACTTGCATGATCATTTAAGTCTTGACATTTATAAGTAAATCTTAGTTTGCATAAAATCATGTGAAAAAAACCCCAGATGTACAACATGGATGTGTGCGTGTATGATCCTGTGACTTATTCTTTCAGGGACTGTAGCTAAAATAAAAATATGTATGTTTTAAGTCTTCATTAATTCTTCAAAATTAGTGATTATTAAGACAAATTAGTGATTATTAACAAGACAACAAAGGCTGAATGGCATTTTAATTCTACTTCGCTTTTGAAGCAGAATCTACAGTGAATCAAGGGACAGCATTTTAATGAACAAGTACACTATACAAGTGTTGTCATTGGTTTTTCAAGGCTATGAATAAGACTAATATATTTTTGGAGTTACTTGGCATATTCTACAATCTCCCCCTGTGAGGGTTTGTGAGGTGCTAATACAACCAACTTTCATCTTAATCAAGATGAGCTGAAGGCTGCCCCAGTTTACACGCACCACTGAAATGTCAGCTTTTACCAACAGGTGTTACAGAGTGCAGAGATCAGATACCTAGTGCCCTTTCCTCCTCCTTTCTGTCCTTTTGTTTGCTCCTCATTCTTGACTTACACTTTTCTGCTTGTTGCCGTGTCCTATTCCATTTCAATTCATTAAAATACAAGCTTGTATAATGTGCGATGATTATAAACATGTTTCATGCCATTTGCAATCATCCTGGACTTTGTCCTTCTGTTCCCTTCACTTTCATTTGTCTGTTACAGTTACTTTGTGTTACTTTGATTTGGATTGAATTTGAATTTCCTTATCTTATTTTACTGTATCATTCTAAGTTATGCTAATGTTCTAAAATATTATTATTATATAGTGAATAATGCTTATGCTGCCCTTGGAATTCTTACTTATTTGTTCAATTGACTGTTCTTTGTATAGATTATTGGGAAAAAAACTCAACTTCAAATTCACATGAAAATGTTAAATTCAGAATTTGGAGTAATCATGTAATACAAGAGCAGAAGGAAAAATGTGATGAGTGATGAGTTAGAACTGAGCACCTTAAACCGAACAGGAAATGTCAGAATACTGCGGAAAGCACTTGGTTGGCAAGCTATAGGTGACTTTCTTTTTTTTCCAGCATGGAGGAGGGGTAGCTGCATTACACTGAATGATTTAATGAAAGGAAACTGTGGAACTGTGATATGTTCATGGATAGCCTGTAAGCAGAAAAAGACACAGAATTCGTGACTTAAGTTAGTTGATGGTAACCACTAGCCAACTACAACAATGCTTAAGTGAAAAGAATTAGAAATCTAACTTGGAAGGTTGTGCTTATTTATATCAATATCACATAAACAGTTAAAATGATAGACCTGATATTCTGCACAGTTTTGACTACACAAAAAGGCGTAGCAGATTGTTAGATTGACATTTAACAGGATACTTCCTAACACATGCACTGATTTTAGAGGTATTTCTATTTTTATTTTTGTTTCCGTTGTAAGCAGATCTGCATTCTCTGTTGCTTCCAACAGAGGAAATTAGTGTCTCTCTTTTCTATTACTTAGCTGCCATGTCTATTTCAATCTTCTGTTATTTTTAGTGTGACTGTTATACAGGATTTTGAAATGAAGTTGCAAAAAGTTACTAGTATAGCCAACGGGTCTTTAAGAAGAACATAATAAAATACATAAAAAAATAAGACTTTTAGGAAATGCTAAGCTTAGTATCTGTCACCATCATTTGTGTGTATGTGAGGAATGAATGGGTGGAATACGTGAGTTAATTTTTGCAGGTTACTGAGGAAGCTGTGTATGTAACTGGATATGAAGTGAATGGATGGATGAACTGGAAAGACCTGAAATTCATGACGTTACGCAGGAGATCACACACACACAGAGTGGTTGAGGTTGGCAGAGGCCACTGGAGATGATCTAATCTAACCACCTGCTCAAGCAGAGTCACCTAGAGCAGGTTTCCCAGGACAGTGTCCAGTTGAGTTTTGAGTATCTGCAGGGATGGAGATGCCACAGCCTTTCTGGGCAACCTGCACCAGTGCTCACCCTCACAGTAAAAAAAGTTTTTCTTACATTCAGATGGACCTTCCTGTGTTTCAGTTTGTGCCCATTGCCTCTTGTCCTGTTGCTGGGCACCACTAAGAATCTGGCTCTGACGTGTTTACATCTTCCCTTCAGATATTTATACACATTGATAAGGTATCCCCTGAGCCTTCTCTTCTCTAGCCTAAAGAGTCCCAGCTCTCTCAGCCTTTCCTCATATGAGAGATGCTTAATCATCTGAGTAGCCCTTCGCTAGACTCGGTCCAGTAGCTCCATATCTCCGTTGTACTGCGGATCCCAGAACTGGACACAGTACTCCAGATGTTTATCTTGAAAACAGGAAGAATGAATGGGATGGGACCTGGGTAAAGATTTCTGTTCCTATAGAGAAGCTACATTGTGAAAAGGAGAAAAAATAGTCCTCTACCATACATTTGGAAACAAATTAATAAATGAAGTATAAAAGCCAAATTGTTAATTAATAGTGGTAACTACACAGAGGAAACTGTTGTATGAGCAATAAAAAGCTATCGAAGAAATACAGTCTAAGTGTTTGGTAGAATACAATTTTCTTTGATATCTTACATGAATGATTTCTTGTTTTTCATTTTACTTTTCCCAGACCACTGCTTTACCTTTTTTTCTGAAGAAAGCACACTGTCATTTTTTTCAAACTTCCTACTTTTCCCCCTGTTAAATTCAGGTTTCCAGATTCCTGGTGCAACAAAGTATGTTTTAAATGATGAGTCTACAGATGTCTAGCAAGACTACCTTTTTCCATTTTTCACAGCTTTTCAGTGAGTTTGAAAGTAATTTTGAAGACTTTAAAATACTTTCGGGGCAACTTTCAATGTTGTGCCTTTTTATCTGTGTTAATTTCCATAACAGTAGAAGAGAAGAATATTTTTCCTACATTCCTTAGATTTGATTTACTTGCATAACTTTTTAGCTTTTCACTCTCTTTTTTCTCCCTCTTCCCCTCAGATTTCTAATGAACAGGCTTCAAATGATGTGATAGCATAACTGTGTAATTAGAAAAAAATACATTTATATACTTCTTGAAATAAAGGATGCAAATGTGAAATTATTTCATTTTTCAGTGCAAAACACTAGGTCCATTTGTATGGAGGGCACATATAGGTTATGTTGTACCATACTTGAACTGACCAGTCCTAGATATGACTATAGCCTCAAGACCTTCTCCACACTGCATCAAGAACAAATCTGCCCTGTAGGCTGACAGTAAATCCTGTCTCTCCTGGCAGTAAACAAAATTGAGGTCTTTCTAGGAGAGGCCTGAGGCTGTCCTGCCTGCCATCTCAAGAACAGCTAGGAACACCCCAGGATATGGAGGCCTGACCAGCATAAATGCTCCAAAGCACTAAAGATGTGTGAGCTTTTTTCCTCGAGACTATTAGCTGGAAGCATTTGGAGGTGGCCACGTGAGCACTGCTACAGACAAGTAATGTGGAAAAGCAACAAACCTGGCTACAAAGCCTGGCTTTCGGACCCCAGTTGCGTAGCTCCTGACATTCTAGCCATGTGTGCTCACCACATTAAGGTAGCTTACTGTGTACTACTGATTAAAACACAGTTAAAAGATTTACAGTGAGACAGCACTTTCCCAAAGTTGACTTCACCTGTAATATGGGAGAGGATATCCTTTAGCTGTACAATTCAGTAGTATTTCTGGATTCGCTGAGCCCATAGAATAAGTGGTATCATATGGCTCTTGGATAAAAACAGGACCATGTAGGGTGTCTTCCCCTGTGAAAGAAAAAAAGTAATTTAAGATCAGACAGCTGTAGTGCATCCTTACATATGAAAATGTCCTTTGGTGTCCTTTACTTTTGGTCAAAAGTTAAGGTCTTCCATTATGTTCTGCAGAGAATCCACCTCCAGACATTTTGTTATTAAGGAGGAAACATTTCAGGACTGATTGATAATAAAATCACATACCCCAGGTGTTTGTGATTTATTTAGCAAGTGACAGTGAAGACTAGTTTCTTTGCATGTCTTCCATGGAAATTATATGGCCATCTATTAAATCCCCCTCATACACTCCCCACACGTCATACTTGCGCTTTAGATTATGACTGGAAGCAGAAAAGGACAGAATTGTGACGTTTTGTGTTCAGAGCTTATGTGGTTCGTACTAGCCTGGTAAAGGTAATGTGTCAGTCCTCGTATCATGCTGAAGGAGAGGCAGCTCACTGAGTGAGCCCCAAGTCTGGGCAATTCAGACATCAGCTCAGCTTTCTGTGTAGCGTATTAGACTGTATTGTGTGAGAGAACAGATCAGCAAATAGCTTCTGAACGATGTGGTACATGGTGGCGTGGTTTTGCTCCTTTACTGTCTGTTCGTGTTTTAGATGGCCTTTGTTTCTTGTACTGGGTTCTAGAAAATCACATCACAATGTAAGGGAATCAGTCATTTCCTTCTCATATCCTTTATATCCTTTGATTTAATACTGTTACTGTGTACTTTAGCTGGCTCTCCCCTGGTTTCAGTCTTACAATAGTTTTTTCATATTTGGCCCCTTTGAAAACATAGCAGTAGAATTACATGAATGTTAACAATGATTATTCATCAAATATATTTTAGTGACATCACTGGAACCTTTTCATGCCTGGTGATTTAGAGAGTCTAATTACAACATGTAAACTCAAAACCCAAGAGAACTGTGAAGTGAAGTGAGACCCTTTTATTCCCTCAGAGTGTTAGATGTTCCTCCAGGAAAACTTTTGTGGAGATGAAGTGATTTGCTCACAGTTACAATCTAAAATTAGGGACAGAACAGAGAAATGAGCCCAGATCTTTGAATAAAGCTTAGCTATTGGACCATCCTTTGGTTTTTAGGTATTTTGCATGAATCCGAGAGACCCAGAAAGTTTGCAGTATACTTACATAGGTAGCTGGAAAGCACAGATATAAAGGTAAAAACCCAGCAGCTCTACAGTTGCATTCTGCAAATAACATAAATGTGGGCAGTAATCGTGTCTGATTTTATTCACCTATTTTATCTGCTCTTCAGTAATCAAAGAAAGAACATACCAGGGCCAGTGCTTCACTGCAGCTTGTATCATCCTGTCAGCCCCAGCCAGTGCCCTCTTGTTCTATAACTTTGTAACTTCTAGATGTTGTCCTAGATGATATAACTTTGACTTTGTAACTCCTCAGTTGCTGTCAACAGGTCCTGCTCTACTGACTCTAGGAGAAGTGCTTCCTGTATCCCCAAATGGTCAGCCATCCTTATGCATTAACTCAGCTTCTGTCTCCATGCAATTCCCCGGGTCTCATTGCAGTGCTAATCACTGGAACCCCATTTAGCCAAACTCCTCCTGCAGAGGGCATAAGCAGCTACGCAAAATGCCCGTGAAAAATGAGATCATCTCAATCTGGTATCAGCTGTGTACATATCGTGTACCCGTCCTTTTATACTTTACAACCACTTCAGTCTATTTCCTCTACATTTTTGAAAAGGCCAGATCAGCACCATTGTCAGCTCTCAGGACTTTGAAGACTTTGTGAGACTTTCTGTTTTCCTGAGAGTTTCTGAGAGCTGTTTTAACTGGAATTGTATGAATAATTTGACTCATTTTAATTCATGAATATAATATTTGATTTTTCAGAAATATAATTGATTTTTTATCTTTATTTCATTCCTGAACATTTTCAAATAAACCACTAAAGTTAAAAGCTCTATCCTCCTAGGATTAAGATTTTTTTCTATTCATGAATGCAGTCACACTTTTCTACTTTAGGTCTAAAGCAAAGAACAGCTGGCAAAAATTTGAAAAGTTATGATCGAATAAAAATGTTTTATGCTTAAGCTTTATTGACCAAAGACCAATGGCACTTAATGGCAAAAATGTTTTCCACATATCTTAATTGAGATATCAACTCATGAACAATAGGTATCTGTTAGGACACTTTATGCTGCATAACCTTCATAAACTCACAAAATCTGCACAGCTGTGAGTGTATTTTCATGAGCAGTATCTATGAGAAATAGCCTTCAAGAGAATTGGAGTAAAATTCAAAGTAGCAGTCAAAAAAGATTAATTTGTTTTATACCACAATAGCTGTTTGGGTAGACACATCTCATTTTTAAGACTATCTCTTGTTATGAGGGAAATGGAATGGACATATATACACTGGTTATACTAGAATGAAAAAATGCATCCACTAACTTTAGGATATAAAGCTAGTGTGTTATAAAGTCAGGCTAGTAAAACAGCTCAGATGAGCTAGTGGTTTGAAGGTAATATTAAACTGGTCTGAACATTATATGTGGTAAGTGACATAATGGACCATAAAATGCAATAAATCACATAAAAAGTATCAATTTCTGTAAGTTTTTCATTCCACTGAACTTTGCAGACTATATGTGAACTTAAAGTAGGCTTCAGATATTTCCTGACTTATCTGTAACTAGTGGACATAGGTGAAAATCTCAGAAAATATGAAGCAAACAATGAAAGAAGCAGTAACTCAAATACATTCAAGACATAATATTGCCTTCCTGTTTGCCTTTGGTGGGGGTACTCAGATACCTAAAAAAAGCATGTGTTTCAGCTGTTAGTTCTTTCTAGAGCTTAAATTCCTTTTCTTTTTTTAGCTTTTATATTGTTCTGCCAGGGGTCTTTAGACATAGAGTAAGATGCTGTAGGAAAAATAAATAGCTCATATCTTACAGTGCCAACAGTCTGATCAGAAAGATTACACATCTCCCAATATTGACTCAAGACCCCAAATTATTTTTCCTGTTTTTCATGCTTTCTATTCTATTCACGCTAAAATAACACACATTTTCCAGATTGCAGAACCAAATTGTCAGGATGCAGTAATATTCCCCCTTCTGTGATTTTGGGTAGGGAATCAGACCTGGCACATCTAGGAAAGCAAATACCACTGGAATGGGTCAAATGGTTGTAAAGTAAAATAAACGTTTTTCTCTTTCTTATGGAAGTCTTTCACATTGTGTGGAGGTGGAGAGAAGATAATTTGTTCAGCTGACCATGCGGGGCAAGGCAAAACCACTGTCAGAGACTGCAGCTGAACATACATAAATAATTTTTATCTCTTTTCATATTGCTCTTCTATTTCTACTGTCTTGCCAAATTTCAAGACTTCTCTTTCCACTGTTGCTACAAATGATTGTATGACTTCTCTTTTCTTTGGTAGGAATTATTCTTGCCTTCTGTGTTAATTTACTAAGCCTGTTGTCATTCTCATTACCTTTCTAGAACCCTCAGCTAAAAGGTTTTCAAAAGCAACAAAGTAAGTTAGGAAAAAATGTTCCATTTCCAAAATTCATATAGCTACATGGGTCTGGAATTAACAGTGGTGAGCTACCTAACATATATAAAAATGTCTGTTTTAGCTGATAAGAATGTAAATATTTTTGTAAATCTGTCTTGGTGGAAGTAAATTCCCATTAACAGTTCTAAATGGAATTTAGACTCATTTGTCATTCACAGACTTTTGAACTTTTTATACTCTTTCATTGTCCTTAATACTGCACTGTGTCAAATGTGGACACAGGAATTTACATGTACTCTGATGTCTCCTTTATTGGAGACATGTTGCAGCCTCATCAGGAAGATCCTGCCGCTGACTTTTGGTAAAGGTGAATTTATGCTATCATTTTGTCGTCTTTAATATCCTTTTCTTGCTGCAGGATCTGCATCAGAGAATACTACCAAATTTGTGAGAAATAGTGTGTACTTTTAGAGCCAGTGCTGTACTGTGAGTCCATCTGTTATTTATACAAAAGGTCAGACCGGTCACTTCTAATTTCCTGATGCTTCTTTTTGCATTTCTGATAGAGGATGGTGATACATTTCCCCCTGTTCTCCAGATTCACTGCAACTCACCATGATTTCTCCAGAGATACATATGTTGAATGATGTTTGCATTTGTTAAGATTTAAAGAATTCAGAATTTTTTAATCTATTGGAATATGAATATTTGATTAAATGTATGCTTTTTTCCCTAAAACTTGGATGTGAGTCCTCAGCATGGTGCTTGAAAGCAAATATAAACTCTCATTACGGAATGTTTTATATGAAGTTAAAATGTATTTCTTTGTGATACCCAATCAGTTTGATCTCTATAAAGACTGTAATTATGGTAGTCTGAATTCATATCTGAAGTACAAAAGTGAAACAACATTCCTTTATTCATTATATGATATTGTCTTCAGCCAACATGGAGATTAACACAGTGCCAGTAGAAGAAAAGGAAGCCTATTTTTTTATAATTACGTATCAACAGAGGATTTCATTGTGCTTTTGTCTCTTTGCTTTATAGACAACAGTTAGTTATATAGGGGTATGGTATTTGGGTCAAATATAGTCAAAGAGTTCTTGGTTAGTTGCAGTAAATATTTAAATGCTTATGCGCTGCCTCATCCAATCAAGGAGAATCAGTTCAATGAAATAAAATTTGGAGCCCCCACTTAGTCAGCCTCGCTTCCACCCACATCCTGTTCCCTGTGCTTGCCTTTTGTCTCATTCTGGCTGGCGTCATATTTAGCTCAACTGGAAATACTAGGCAGTACAAACTTGGGTAGAATTTAGGCTGGCAAAGTCCCGATCTGTAGGTATGTATAGATAGCTTTGTAGGCCAATATTGCAAACCAGCTGTCTATCCTTTTTATCTCTTTCCCATCACAGATTCTGCTTTCTATTATGATTTCTTCGCAAAGTGGAGTTGTAATTACTATTACCCATATTGGATAGATTCAGTTGGGTGAAACTGAAACTGGCCTAGGAAACATCATGCTCCATTTGTGCAGAAAGACCATATTCTACTTTTAGTTTGTGTGTGTGAATTAGCTCCTAATAGACAAACTCAAAAGGTTTTGAGAGATCCAAAGTGCATATTGTTAGTAGTTCCTGAATTTATTATTTGTATTGCCATAGTATTTTGAGGCCCTAATAGAGATGAGTCCTTTGTGCTGTGTGCTGTACAAACAAATAACTAGAATACTTACCTTGCTGTGAAGAATGCCAATAAGTGATGTGCTACAGCTGTTCTTTACTCACATGGAATGACAAAAAAGGCATAGAGGGATCATGTTACTGCCTAGGCAGATAAATATGTAGCGGATTAGTATATCCTTACTGAAAGATCATAAGAATAAAGAGACCAGAATAACAGTAAAACCTGTACTCTAAAAAGCTTCTAAATGCAAAACTGCTAAAATTCACACAAGTAAACCAGATAAGGAAAAATTTATCCAGGCAATTGAGTTCCAGGAAGGCTGTAAATTCCAGTGATAGTGAGTTTCTAATGAATCTTTCTTAATGTGCCTGAGATAGAGCCTCATATCTGATCCTAAACATTAATATGACTTTATGGGCCAAAGATGACATCTGCTTAAGAGGCCTCTTTCAAATCAGCATGATAGTAAAACACTTGTCATTACTGGCAAAAAGTAGGGGACAAGTGACGTAGAGACTTCTGCCTTGTATTGATATCATGAGTAGAAAAAATATGAAAAATACAAGTAACTTTAAAATCTTTTTAATTTTCTTTGCAACTTAGGACATCAATAAGTTTTAATTGGAAGAAAAGGAATTTCACAACCCATAGGTTTTTAAATGTGAGTGAGGCTTTTCCTGCAAAAACATTAGGGTTTTTGGTTTAATCTTGTCAGGACCAGAAGAGAATGATTATTTTCTTCAACCAGAAACTAGATCAGGTAGCTAAAGGATGTAAAGGAGATGACTGAGGCAAGAAGAGAGGTAATGGATGAGACAGTGTTGGTTTGCTAGCAGGGAAGCATAAACTTAACACACATCAGTGCAAGAGATGATGGGAAAAGAAGTGAGAAGGAGAAAAGCAGCATGAGAGCATTCTGGAAAAAGAATCAAAACTTGTCAGTAGTATAGGCAATAGGAGGCAGGCCTTCTCTCCATCTCAGAGTTGTTCAGTTTGCAATCAGAGTGTTAACCAGAAGATTTATTTACAGAGAAAATGAGATTAAAAGAGATTTTATAGGTTTGAACAGCAGAAGCAACCTAAAACCTGTAGGATTTCCCCAGTGGGTCTTCAACTTTCATTTGTTTTCTCCCTTCAGACACTGATGTACAGAACTTTAGAGACACTGAGCTCCTTTCGCGTTTCTGTTTCTACTGAAAAAGTCAAATTGGGAGTAGTGGTGAAATTCCACATTGTCTCTATTATCAGACACCAAAACCAGAAAGACACTTAGCTATCTCTGATGTAGTGTGAAAAATAGGCATCTAGGAGACATACAGGGTGAAGTACTGGCCCTATTGAAGTCATAGAAACTCTCCATAATGAATTGGAGCTTGGAGCTGTAGCCCATATTTTATATGCAAAGCTATCTGTAAAATGACAGTCAACAGGGCAAGGCATCCCTTTAAACCAGCATATATTCTCGGTAGGCTAGCGATACCCCTTTCTCAGAAACTTGAAAAACAGTGGGTTTAACCAGATAAAAGGAGGCATAGCTATGAACCTGTGATTTACTGGCAGCATGCTTGGAGCAATCTGCCCAAGCGCCTGTGTCACTCCATCCCTCCCCTGCCTTTCCATGGTGCTCCGAGGTTGGGTTTGGCTGGACCTGAAAGTCGCAGCCTGGTTTTGATTTTATAGTCCATATATTATAAGACTAGGATAGTTAGAACTCCTTCAGCCTGGGAAAAGGCTGTAGGAATGATAAACGTCTTCAACATGGACAGTTCTGTGTTCCCTAAACTTTATTCCTTCAAAAACTGTCCAACTACTTCAGTATTTTTCCTAATATTTAAACAAAACGTGATGGTTTTAGTGGATCACTAAATTTAGATTCAGTTTTTAGGGTGATCAGAGGCTGATGTGTCTTGGGTAACACACTCAAGTTATATACTACCTACCTGCAACTTCTCCTGAAGTACTTTGTTGCGAAAACAAGCAATAAATATGTAAAATGTTACTTTAGTTACTAATATAACCATCTGTCAAAATAGCCAAAATCTAGCATATAAAATCAGGATGTAATATATCACAGGAAATAATTAAGTAACTATTGTGCAAAAATCATCATATTCTTGAATTATGAGCATTTTTCAATTAAATATACATATTGATGAAAGATATTGTCAAAATCTGACACGTAAAACATTTCTTACTAGTTCTATTATGATAACCAGTATTGCTTCATCACTTTGAGCTAGCTTCCTGTGAATATAATTGAATATCAGTGAATATATTACCCATCTGTGTTTTGGTCTAACAGATACACATGTTCTAATTTCAAAATAAGTAATGGTAAATCTCTAAATTCGAAAATGTGATGAAATATTTGCTCATAAGATCATCCTGAATTTCACATCCAAACTCTAACTTCTGATTTACATGATATCGACTGTATTCAATACAAAAACCTAATATTCCCTGAAGAATCCATTCTCCAGAAGTTCAAGCTACGGAGTAGGAAAACTGCTAATAATTGATATTTTCTGGATACTATTCAATGAAGCTTCAGTAATTTATACCTTTAGCTGCAGATGAACAGAGATTTATGGACAATTCGTTATGGAGATATGCATAAAGATATTGTACCCTGAACAGGTATAGGGGCTATAAATACACCAATGTGTTAACGTTAACAATAAGATAATGTTTTATTAAAAAATAAAAAAAGTTGTGAGTAGCGATGGCTAGTTATTCCTGTGCTAGAATTACTAACTGTGCATAACTTCATTGGTTTTATGGAAGGATTTTCTGAAGGCTTTTGTGCTATTGTGCGAGATGTAGACAAGATAAAGGAAGCCTTTTCATTTGTGCAGGTGATTTGTTTTATGTCATGAACTTGGCCGTGTCCTTCAGATACAGAACTATTGTGGAACAGACATCTAATTATGGAGACAAATATCCACAATGAAGTTAGAGGGATGTGTCTTTATGATGTATAGTAATCCTGACGTGCATGCTTCTCAATGAAATTTCATTAGTTTTTGTGTTACTAGGCAGGACGAATAAATAATAATGAACCTTTTCCAATCTACTGCACAACCATTTTGTTCACTGTAATTTCAGTTATAAGTGAGACCTAGATTCGATGACAGATTCTGTTTGCTGCATTGTACTGTTGTAATATTCATTTGGAACTGTTGCCAGACTGACTGAAGGCTTAATTCAATAATTTACAATACAGGAAAAGATAACAGCTCTATCATTTAATATCCTGCCAGTTAAATAAATCCAGCACTTAGTTCCTCTGTAACTTTTTTTTGTGTAAAATATAACTATGCTTTGCCATCTTAAAAGGATCATGAATAATTACGCTCAGATAATTTTTACAGCTGCTAGTGTTGGTCAGCTCTGGATATTTGTGTGACGACTCCAAAACTCCATTGCAACTATCGATAGATGCTCAGTAGAAAGGGAGAGAGAGGGGAAACTTTTACTTGAATGATTAAATAACAACTTAGCAAGCTATAGAATTCAGTTTATACCCAAAGAGAAAAAAAATTGATCTGTGGAAAATTCTTCTAACCTTTCAGCACCATTTCAGCATCATTTTTCGATGAAGCATCTCGCTTTGCAACCCTAGAGTTCCATCCAGTGGCTCTGGAGGTGGGAGGAGACAAAAAGGAATTGCTCCACTGCCTCCTTCCCTTAGCTCCCTGTCTTTCTCTTTCCCCCCTTTTTTTGTGTTAGACTAAACCACATGACTAGTGCTGAGGAGTTAGGCTGAAATGCCTTCTTCCCCTTCACTTTCTTGATTAGCCTGAAACGCTTGGGACAACCAAGCTTTTTAATCTCCAAGATCATTTACACAAATCATTACTATCTTTCATGTCACCCCTCTTCTTGCCCCATAGCAGAAAGACTTGTGGAATCTCTTGGAAAAATAACAGTCAAATACAACTGAATTCATAAGGATGATCTTTTTTTTCTTTTTCAGCACGACTACAATTTCAGTATAGAAAATATTGAGAAACCTGATGAATGTTATGTTTGGCTAACATTTTTATAGCTGGCACTAGATACACTTTTATGCCTCATCAATTTTTTTCTCTTCCTATGTAGAGAGTATGAGCCAAAGTGCTTTGAAGTCAGCAAAAGCCTTTCATATACTTCAGTGAGCATTGGATCAAACTCCTACTGAAAAAATATAAGCAATTGATACTCCATTTTTTCTTAGTCTTCTCTGCATGTGCAAACACTGTGCTATATAACATAGATTTATTCTGTACTCGTGTGTGTATATATGTTTAGAATATATACATCTGTACCAGCAAACACACACACACACACGCACACACAGAGTTTAGTCCAAGAGGGAGAGGTTTGCTAAGAATGTCTCTTTGATCTTCTATTCATATTACTTCTATACTGTGTAATAAATGATAATTGGTTTACTAAATACTTCATTGCTTGAAAAATATGCCAAGTCTATGTACAATAGCTATTGAACATCGATGGCAACTGCATTGTTTTCAGGCAGATATTTAGCAGCAAAAATCCATCCAGATTGGAATGAAAATAAAATGATGAAAAAGGCTAGTTTGCAAATACTTTGAATATACTAAAGCAAACAACAATTCCTCTTTTGTTTCCAGAGGGCACGATTTGTAATTCCCATTCATGTTCAGTAGAAAACGTGGTAATGTGTAAAAGCATTTTAGTTTTCACAGTATTATGAATCCCAGACCTTTTAGAAAGCTAGATACAATCACCAGTATAGGAGACTTCAGTTGCAGGTGGGTGTTTAAGCTCTGTGTACATATTATTTAAATTTTGCTTATTTACTTTGAATAACTGGACAAAATGGCTGCATCATAGATGTTTGCTTTTCCAGCTGAGGCTCAACTAACAGGCATGAATAAAACTAGTCATGAACTGGCTGTGAGAACTTGAAATCAGAAATGATTTTGTATGTTGATAAAAAAATTTAAGTTCTGGAATAATACCTAAAAATAATAGAGATTGTGAAGCTCATAAGAGAAAACTGTGTGGATAGAATTAATTTTTGTAGCCCAAATTGACATCAAGACAAAAATCTTTAGGACATGGGAAGATCTGATAAATTTCAGGCTGCCACCCGCTTCTTGCTTGTGGATAATTGATAATTTAGGAATAAAATCTTAGAAAATAAATCTTCTCAAACAATTAAGCCAATGTCAAATCAGACAAGATTAAAAGGGTCTATATTGTCTCATACATAGTTGGAGAGGAAAGCAAGAGATATTTATAACATTTTTAAACCCAAGGAAGGTCCTGATTTAAATTAGGTTAGTCAAACAGGATATTGTTGAAATATTTATTTTATTTACTGACTGATTTACATATGCTTGTCATCATAGTGTCTGGACTTGTTTAGTATGTTAACTTCAAATTTGGAACTTAAACCAAAAAAATGATCTTTCCTGACCAAGAAATCAGGTACTGTCGATTGCAAAATTATTTGGCCCATCAGGAAACTCAAGGGTCAAGCAGAAATGTCTCCTTGCTTTCTCTCTTAGCCCTTTGTATGACTATAGAGATAGAGAATTGCTTCGTGTTATGTGGTGTATGGAACACTTTCCTGCTCCAGAGGGATTTGGCTTGATCTTGTCCCCTATCCTGAACAAAAAAAAATCATTCCAGTTCAGCTCTGGGTTAGGCTTTGCACATGGCATAAAAGTAGAGGAATATGGAACATACTACCCAAGCTATATGTCATCTCTACTCTTGCACTGTTCTTTAGGTGTCGGCTTTTGGCTGACTGACATGCAGTAGGTTCGATGAACCTTTAATCTCAGCCAATATGGCTGTTTTGATTTTATGTACTTTCTTGCGTAGCATCATCTGCAGATCTGGCTCAGACTTAGAATATTTATGTTTAATTATTATTTTGGCATTCTAGCAAAAAATTCCTGACTATCACAAGTAACAGAAGGGAAATAGTGATTTAAAATGTCTGGATCTCAAGAAAATCTGGTTGGGATTTCATGGAACATAGCCCCACCATTGGACACCTATTGCATTTCAGCAGCCTGCTGAAAACAATGAGGTGCAATAGCTCCCCATGAAAGGGCATCATAATCCCTTACTGCAGAAAATATTAGGCAACCTAAATATAATTAGCATCATGTATTTTGTTATTGTGTCAAGCACTGAAAGTTCCCAGGCACTTTTAAAATAAATAGAATAAACATAGATAAATGAAACTGAACTCTGTTAAATATCATCAACTAAGATCTGCTTTATTACTGGCAATTAAACAGTGAAAGTCAAAACACAAGCTATCATTATCACTCATTGATTAAAAACCAGTTAGAACATTGCATTTCGAACTAACCTACTGCTTTGCTCGTTACGCATTACAGCATGAGCAGCAGCACAATATTTCAAAAATAATTAGGAACACAGCATAAGTGATCAGTGCTAATGTTCTTGAATAAAATTGCCAAAGCAAATGATTATACATCAGCCAAAAAACACTATTTGAAGCCATCATCTTTTGCGACTGTTTAATATCTTCAGGATGATCTTTCTCTGAGCAAACACAAATGAAGTTAAAGCAGTTTCAGTAATGGTATCCTAAAATTTAGCAGAAGCAACAAACATAACTTTGTATATGTGTATATACATGTTGGGAAAGTACTTGTTATAGCATTTGAGTTACTCAAGACAATTTCTTTCTCTGTTTTAAAGGGGCTAATATCAATATTTCCAATATATGGCAAGCTGTGAATGTAATTATTATTACTGTTCTGTTTCATTCAAGTAAAAAATCATGCTTTTTCTGATCTGTTTTCAAAAGAGTAACAATATAAATATATATATGTAAATAATATGTGATATATTTAGAATATGTATATATTTATATAATATATAAATAATATATATAAATAGCAAAAAGAACCCCAAAAGAATGAAGAAAACAAATGGTAGGCTGATAGGAGGGAAGTGATTGTGGCTGTAGCGAAACTCTTTTGGAGCAGAGAGCAAAAGGGAAGAACTCAATAGACAGGGCATATGTGACCTCTGTAGAGTTTGTGAGCCAGTTATTTGAGTGTAAATGTCACTGGTGATGTCAGCAGGCTGAACAGCCTGGGGTGAATTGGTAAGGTGGAGAGGCCTTTCATTATATCATTAAAGCAGTGCTTTTCCTCTTCTGATGTAAATGATAGGTTCATTTCAATACTATACTGATAAAAAAGGCTGTGGTTTAAAATACAGTTTTTCCTAGGGGTCTCTATTTATCTTTCTTGAGGCACCAGCTGTCCTCACAGGCATTTACATCAGAACTTCTCTCCTTCGTCTGCTCATCTGCTGCTTCGCTGTCTGCCATGGCAGTGAGAAGAGGCTGACTTTCTTTGAAATTTTCCTCTTCAGCCATCCCTTTTGATTCTCCTATTCTTAAAACAAAGGGATGAAAATCAAAAATTTTAGAACTTCTCATGAAACGTTTTACAATAGCAGTTATTCTCCAGCTAAAATTAACACTAACTAAATGGTTATACAGTTGAATGGCAAATTCTATTAAAGAAAAACTCTGCAGACTCATTTTGTAAGGCGACTGAGGGAGAGGATACTTCTATGAATATTCTTTGTTACTTTGGTATTTCATATAAAAGAGGAAAATAAGTGGAAAGCCTAGAGCATAGAGAACTTTGCTCTCACTCCAGAAAAGAGCGTGTTGAGCATGGGATGATATGTCATCTGGGAAAACTTTGAATGATTTGTCCTTTTGTGTCTCTTGTGCATGTTTCCAGAGGGAAATGACTAATCAGAAATGTTTTTCATAAGCAGATAGGAAAAATCCCACATCTTTTCTGGTGCCTGTTCCACCATTGTTGCCAGTTTAGCTGTCTGGCATCCTGTTATCTTCATTGTTGCTTTCTTTCATCTGTATTTTCATTACTTGTGGTGATCTGGCAATTTTAAGACGCAAAATTTTTTTTTTAATGAAAATACTTCTGTTTTCATCCTTATCTGGAAAGCTGTAATTTCAGGTCAAGTCTTTGCCCTTTATGATCATCAATATTATTTTGCAAGACCAAGTGTTTCCAGATGGGATTTACACTGATCCCTGCGTGCTATTATATTTAATGCTTAGGGTACGCTTCAGTGTTCTACACTTCCCCATGCTTTCATTTAAGTTCTTCCTCATGCCTGTTCTTTCAAGAAGCCCACAAAAGCCAGTCTATGTCACATAGCTTCTCCCCACCTGGAAACTTTACAGGAGGGATAGTAAGAGTACAGGAAGAAGAACTGAGTCCAAGCTTAGGTCCTCCTTATGCTTATCTTAGTCCATTGAGTCCTGTGCAATTTTGTGGAATTTCACTGCTTGGGCTGGAAACAGAAATAGAGATTGGGCAGTCTACACCCTGAATAGCCTGATGGGTGCTTAGTACAGGGACAATAATAAAATGCAGAGAAAACATTTCATATATATTACCTTTCTGTAATTTTTCTCTAATCCAAAAATCACAAAAATGCTGTAATTCTGCAGAAATCTTGCATACTTGGAATGCATATTTTTCCTAGCTACCATAAGAACTGATAACAGGCTGCTAAATTGCTGCTTAATAAACCACTAAATGAGTGCCATCTGAGATAACGGGGCATTAAATGACAACTATTCAGGGAAAAGTAGAACTGCAAGAGGACTCTCTGCATCAAGGGAAATTGGATTAGTCATCTCATCTATGCCAATGGTAAAATTCAAACTGAAGCAGATTTTAAAAAAAGAAAAGCTCCATTTTGTAATGTGTCAAAGGAAGAAGCATACTCAATGTGAGGGCTACTTTCTTATCACAAGAAACTTGGGGAGGTGAATGGGACCGTATTAGAATTATGGAGATAATGTCAGCAATAAAATACTCATTTACAAACACAAAAAACCGCCATTAAATAACAAAAATGATATTATCAAAAACCATCGAAAGAGCTAGAGCTGATGGTAAATTTCAAGATGCAAAGACAGTGCACAAATGCTGTGTTGCACCTGAATTCAGGCTCTTGATCCACATATTTTGATGGGGTTTTGGTATTTAAATACCTGGTCATTCCTATGATGGTTGGGACCTTGATCAAAATCAGTAGAAAGGCAACAGAAAAGGTCTGTGAAGTGTTCCTTTGTTTCAGTCCATATATCATAGGCTGGTGTCATCCAACTACAGGAAGGTTTGTCCCAAAAGGCTGAGAACATACTTGCTTGACTTGTAGTAGTTGGGAAATTGTATCATCTTGACTGATACTTACTATGTCTACTGTATAGTATCACCAGCAGAGTTATGACAAACTGTCTGAAGGACATATTTCTGTGGAATGACATAATCAATGATAGATACTCCTCTAATTTAGCTAGGTTTAGAGTGCACGGTCTTAAAGAAAATAAACCAAAGCATTGTGTCTGTCTCCTTTCCTCAATATTTGCATCCAACTGAATTTACAACACATCTCGTTGTAATAGATTTATTTGCTCCATGTTTGTATTTTCACATGTATCGTCTCTAAAACTGCATGGACATTTTACTAAAATGTCAGTACATTATAAAATATCATTGATTTATTATTTAGGGCTACAGTAAACATCCCCCTTTGGGCTGATGAAAAATTGAGAGAGGAATTTTTTTTCTTATATATTAGTTAGATAATATCCACAGTGTGGCATTTTGCATATATCTCAGAAGCTCTCTCCTGTATAATTCATCAACTGAAGTAAGAGTGTTTAGGCACCACAGTCTAGAGGTTAAAGGAAACAAAATTTAAATGAGCTGCTTGAGATGGAAAAAGTAGATAAAATTTGGTCTCAGTGTTCCTTCACTGTAAATATCTACATACCGTGAAACTGGTGATCAATTGGTTGCACATTCACTTGTTATTCCTGCTAAGGATTATGGACCAAATGCTTAGCTGGTGGAAATCAATTTACCCTATGGGACAGCTGACCTTCCACTGTACTAAGAGTTATACAGTATATAGTTTGAAACTTGGGTATTTAACTTGGGAGGGAATTAAACTTCAAATCTTCAGAATTTTCAGTCTGCTGCTGTCTGTCCTGGAGGTATTTAAAAGCTTTAGACATGCAATTTACTTATAAGAAAGCTCACCCAGCACCTGAAGTTGTACTTCTGTACCTCTCTAGAAATTTTGACAGCAGTGACCCAGCTCAGCACTCTGATTCATGCTTGGACTTCTTGAGATTTGTCCAGTAGACATTTCTTCCTCCTGGAGGAGCTATGCCAGTCTCAAAACATGAACACAAGACTAGCTCCAGGTGAGACACGGAACTTACCCTTCATGAGTAATCGAGAGTAGCTCAGTGGTTAGAGTGCTGCTTTGTCTTACAGAAAATCTGAGCACCATTCTCCCCTAAATTTTCTACCCTTCCCAGAAGCTGATGTCTGAAAGTTTTTCTAGGGATGATAGCAGGTGGAAGCATTTGCTGTTGGTGCAATTTTAACATTGCCTTTAATATGTAAAGATTCATTTTTCCAGAGAACAGGGAAGAGACAACGAGTATGTCTTTTTAACATGCATACTGTTGAGTAGGTGCAGAAGATCTGAGTTTCATCCTCTGCTTTTAACAGACTTTAACCAATGACTCTTTACTGCTTTTGAATTGAGGAAGCTCTTGAAAAAGGTAAATATTACTGCAAAACAAACTTTGAGATTTTGTGAGGATAAATCCTTAAATATTTGGGAATTTAGACATTATGTCATAGTAGGTCTTGAAAATATATATGAAAACAAAAATGAACTTAGCATCCAGATAAACTTCATGTGGATTCAGATTTTATAGTAAATGCTTATTTTGGATTTTTATAAAAGGAGGCATGCAAGAGAAATGATAAAAAGCTGGTTTGTTGTTTGCCTACTGTACTTTGAAATGTTTTTTAATAATAAGGAAGTATTCCTCATCCCTGGATCTCACAGTACAATTTAAATGTTATATCTATATCTATATCTTTATAAAGATACAGATCTAGATATAGATATAATCTATATAATACATATATATATATTCTTAGATTGTCTAAAGACAAGATAGTGTTGTGACTGGTCAGTAGGCCTTGGAAGCCAGTGGCAACATTGGGAACAAGATATATTCTAATTTACATTCAGATTGATAGCATATTAAAGAGACATACCTTTCTTTGAAAGCAAATTCATAGAGTACATATGTATCACCATTTTAATTGCAACATCATACACTTTGCTATACTGTCAGCTTATGTTCAGGAAAGGGTTAATTTAGTTGGAAAAAAAAGTGCGCTAATTAGAAGATGAGTCATAGATGATAAGGTCATTTGTCAGGTAAACATGGATGTTAGTACCTAGCATATATCTAGAAAATGTAGCATAAATGATTACATATGCTCTGGCCTGGAGCAAACTATTTCTGCTTCGCAAAAACACAAATGTTTACAAGAAAGACACGGATAAAACTCCTCTTTTGTTGCTAGTATTTGCTGTGTAAGGCAGAATAAATCTAATTAGCAATAGTAGTTGGAGGTATAGTGTTACGTTGCGATTTAAGTTGCATTATATCATCAATGATTTCAGTAGGCTTACACTAGCATGAATGAAATCAGAATCTGATCAATGCACAAGAAGAGAAGACTGTTAGAGATTAACCCTTGCAGTTTTGTTTTCATGTTGCCCCTATTGGTATACATTTTTTATAGGCTATACAAAAAATAATTAATCATCGAAAACTATTTGGTACAAGTGTATGAAGTGTGACATTGTTAGAGAATGAAGAAATTGTGTTCCATAGATCATGGTTGTGTTGGTGAGAAGCCCATTGAACCACATGAGTCAAAGTTTGCGTAGATTTTCCTCGAAAACTATAAAGCTATTTTCCAGGGTGAGTCATGGCAAATTCTATTAGATACAGAATATGCTGCAGTTTGGAAGGAGTGTCAGCTTGTATGTCTGTTGGGGCAATCAAGTGATATAAGCAAAAATCTGTCCGAGAGCATATAGCAATTCAGCAAAGGTGGAAGCCAATTCCAACAGACAGCATTTGTTTTCTGATTTTGTAACATGCTCCCCTTTTCCTCTGTAATTTTCCCAAATGGTAATAAGCTTTGCATCTGTTTTTAAGGAAACCCAATTGCAAACAATATACCCATACACATGAGAACAATGCATAAAAAATTACCTACCAACCAACAAAACTTTGTGATAATGCACAAGTCCCTTAGTATCTGCCTGTCTCAGAGGGCCTTTCTCCATAAAATGCGCTGCTGCTGCTAAAGCTGGGAGAGGAAAGGGAAGAGAACATCTCCCACAAATGTATTCACATGATTTCGATAAAAGAAAGGTGAAGTTGCTAGAGAATATAATCTCTGAGCAATCTGTTGGTTTTGAATGCTCTTTTCTCTCTCCTCCTGGATAGTTTGAGGAGGTCTGTGCCTCTTGACCAGCACCCTCTTTGAGCAGACATTGGCATGAAGACAAAGGTGCTTAGGGTGGGATTTCCAGTAGATGAGATAGGACTTCAGTTTAGACTGTTTGCACCATGTTTACATCCTGTCGCTAAAAGGAAATCATACTCATTCTAGACTTAGGCATCAATAAGTCCCTCCGTCAGTTTAATGTGACTTTTCATTAATGAGATAAGAATAACCTTTGTGTGTCTTCTGTTTGTTTGGGAGCAAAAATGAATAATATCTTCAGAAAGGCAAGTAATGCCTTTCTGACGTCCTGTTCAGAGAAAGTATTATCCCAGGAACACAATCTGAGCAGTTCTGGAATGCTAGTATGATAGACAAGGGTATGGCGAGGGAAAGACAACAGTTTAGAGATTTGATGACTTTCATTGTTGATATGTACCTTCTGGATTACTTCAGTAATCTTTCATTTTTCCCTCAAAACCCTCTTTCTTCTTTTGTGCACAGTTTGGAACCATAAAGTACAGCTGCTCTGTTTCTAAGAACTTCCAGGGCTGAAGTGAAAGGTGCATTTGCCATTATATAAACATCTTTTGCATTAGAACCTTTCATTCCTACTGATGGCAGCTCACACCATGGCAGTGCTCACAGGGGTTTTGACTAAAAGATCTGACTTATGTAAGAAGAAATGAATAACTTTCAGGTGATTGTAGCAAGTGGAAAACTGTTTGGAGCTAAACGATATCACATATAGTGATTTATTTAGCAGTAGAAGTGATTTAGCAAAATAATATTCTAATACCAATCCAATTGCTACAAATTTTTAAGAACACTGGCACAGAATAACCAAGACCAATAATGAGATGCAGTATCTGTCAGAGGAAAACATACTGCCCATTTAATAATGACACTGTAATTAGAGTAGGACAATAAAGCATATATTAATGTTGAACAAAGGACAAAATACCATGATATTATGGTATACAGGAGAAAAAAAAATCCTATTACCAAAGTTCCAAAAGGATTTAAAAAGCAAGCATATAAAAATAAAGGAATAGAGATTAGGATAAAGTCTGTAGATCTATCTCCTGCAGCAAAGCTGATAGATGGACTCTTAGACAGTTTCCTCTTCAAGCTGCCCTACTAGAACAATGATTTGTCATCTGCAGATGGATTTTAAACAGATCTAGGGAAGCAGAGAGACCTAGAAAAGTGTGAACTGCAGGTCTTCTGTTGGTCTGAGATCTACTCCCTATTCAGAAGCTGCCCTGTTATTTGCTTTCCTTTTCCCTTCTGTGGTAGAAGTAATAGAAAGAGCCTCTCTCTAAATGCTAATTGTAATAACAATGCCACTGACTGTAGTAATTACTAATATAAATTCTGGAATGTTAGGTGTTGGGGGTTTTTATCCAGTTCCCGAAATCATGTAATTCCTTTTTAAAGTCTATCACTAATGTTTAATGGAGGATATATAGAAAAGAGTAGTTCTGGAGAATGAAAAACTAGAAGGCAAATAAAAAGAATCTGTTTGCATTATTGTTTGAAAGCCTAGGAATATAATCCAGTCTCATGAAAAATATTCATTTGGCCTGCAATTTTACAGCGTTTGGAGCTGATAACACCAAAAATAGGAAAACTATAGGATCCTGATATAATAAGGCCGTTGAGAGGACTGTTTTACAGATGGTACAGATGTTATAGCTACAGTCAAAAATGGTTCATTTCTATCTCACATATTTCCATTCATTCAGCCCCTATGCATGGCCTCATTGGACTAATCCATCCATATTTTTCTCAAATTACAGATTGGTATGTGTTTCAGAGTTGGCTTCCCATGCACACACCAGCAAGCAATTTTAGCAGTAATCTCAAGAGTTTCTCTTCCAGATAGTCATGAAAAAAATACCCTGCATCCCTAAGAGGTCACTGTTTGTACTGTAGGCATGATAACTACTGCCCAGATAATACTGTATTATTCAAAATGGGTCTGTGAGCTCAAACTCTATGACAACCACATTTTCTGTCCCAGGGAAAAGACAAAAATAAAAAAAGGTGTGTGTGTGTATATATGCATATAAAGGTGTGTGTATATATATATGTGTGTTTTTATATATATATATAAAAAAACTTTTTTCCCTAACAAGAAGTTGGAGGAGAAAACAACAGATTTTTTAAAAACAGTTACAGTGAATGTGGTAGCAAGCATTCTTCGGGAATGTCAAGTAGGTATGGACGCTGTGAATTCCAAGAAGTTTTCAGTGTTAATTTCTGCTCTACAAGAAACACACACACGTAAACAGCAATCAATAATCATTGAATGAAAAAGAAGTAGCAAATCGATAACTAGAGACATTTTATTTTCAAGTTTCTGCAAACAATGGAATGGATGATCAGTCTGTGATCATATGTAAGTAGTAGACGTTATAATTCTTAAAAGTGGATGGGCAAGGTCTTCGCTGGTGTCAGTGTGTGTAGCTCTGCTGGATGGTAATATTAAATCACATGAAAATTTGACCCCTGGGTTTCTGTTACTTAAGTAAAATAGATTTAATCATTTTTTGCATTTCTAAATGGTTTTTTTCTGAACACAGATTAAATCCCTCTCGTTCTTAGTATCCATTCACAGCATTTTTCCACTAGTGGAAAGTTACAGACTACAACTGAGTTTCTCTTCATTTCGTGTAGTGCAAGTCCATCATTCTGACCATACTGAAATTTATGGTTTAAATTGCTAGTGCTTTAATTCAGGCATAGTGATGAAGATAAAAAGAGAAAGGATTTGATTATTAAGCTCCAAGGATACCCCCTTTTGTAACTGTCTGGACCAAGATGCAACATTCTGAACTTTGAAATGGAGGATCTCAAAATCCAGATTAGGGTTTTCAATTTATCATTTATATCTTAACTTACAAGATTTATAACATTTGTCTATAACATTTGTAAATGAAGTACCCTACTCTAACAGTGAAAAGGAAAAGGAAAACTTATTTGAAACTGCTGAGAAAGTGAGATGATAGCTTCAGATGACATATGCAAAACAATTTCTTAAAAGTTAGGCTTGTTACAGAGGTGAAAGATCAAAGGCAATGGCTCTAGACTTATTTCTAATGGTCTTTAGGCATGAACAAAATCAAAAAAGACTGTAGGTCAAGAGAAAAGTCCTGGGCAATGTGGGAGGCTACAGCAGATGTACAATTTCACCTTGTTCTGTGCTTATATGAAAATGGTTGGGAATTTTCAGACAACTTTTTTTGTTGGAAAATACTTATTCAGGCAAACTGAAACTTCTCATAGGATTTGGTCTGGATGTGAAAGATTACTTAGGTCCAGGATAGAAATTTCATGTGATATATTTTAAGTGCTTAATTACCTACTAATCTCAACTTCTTGTCAGTGATAATAAAGTGCAATTTGAATTTTTTTTTGAAGTACCAGAATGTTATTTTCTAAAGTTGATAAGCGTTTCATACAAAGAGATGAAATGATTTGACATAAAACAGAAAGAAACCATGTAAAATTCACAATATAGAAAAAACTTACTTCATCTCATGTGAAGTAACTAATTGAAGAGATTAGGAAGTAATAGTTATTTAAATGACTATATAAATGGGTTGGGCCTTTCAGGCTATAGAAAAGCATTATACAGTAGACCCATATAGAAAACATAAAACTCCAGTAATGACTTCTGTGAATTCTAGCATGCTTCACTTAACCTTAAGAACTGTAAGTAATATCTTTCTGACAGTTAAATCAATACAACCTAAAATTTAGAAGTGTATTGACCCTCAAAGAAGCATCTGACTCTAACCTCTTTTTCACCATATGTTTGTGTACTTGAGGGAATTCAAAAAAGACAAGACGGTTTTCTTGGAAATGAAGTATAAGGAAGACTGTTCTATAATGCTAATCATACCAATGCTATGTAATATTAAGTGACTTGTCATTCCTTGTTTTTGACAGGTCGGTTTGAGGTGATAAGGGTATGCTTGGGAAACATCTCAGTAATATACTTCATTGCCCCCCTCAGAATAAAAACTGTTTGGGAGATGGGTTTCTGATTGCTTTGTGTCTTAAAGTAAACCTGAAAAGAAATCTTTACAATCTCACCCTATAATAGGTGTGGTTTTCTGAAATGCTCAGCATTGCCCTAATTCTTCCCTTTTCATAGCCAGTGATAAGACTGCCATTGCAATCTGTGGAAGCATAAAAATAACAATGATGAGTCTTTCTCTATATCACACCAGCTAACTGCTACTAATGTATGTTGTCACTTTTTTATTGAGATTATTATTATTGCTATATTGTCCATTCTTTCTGCATGTGCTTCATTATCATACTACTTGAAACCACAAACTCTTGTGAATAGATCCCTTTTGAAATTGAGTAAGGAAGGAGATAGTTATCTTGACTGAATGGTGCCTTGTAACATCACCAGTTCATGTAGTCAGCAAGTGGAGTAAGAAATTCTACACAGGCTTCCTGAGTACCTCTTTGCCACAAGAGGGTTCTTCCTTTATATTGCATTACAATGAAGAGAAATATCCACATTTCCCACATACTGGCTTATCTTGCCTGCCTTTTGCCCGTAGGATAGTAACATGTTGTGGTTCTGATAAAAGACAGGAAATGGAAATACTAAAATTGTTCATTCTTGTTTCTAAAATTAAAGATGTTGGGACCAATTCTGTGTAAGCCCTTCTAGAAATGAAGAAGAGCCGACCAGTTCACTACCTATGACTGGCCCATTCTCTAGTTTAAGTAATAATTGGGATGATACTTACCAAATGTGGTGTCTGCAAAACTGGGTGATAGATTAGAAAAATAGCTTATTTTCCCCTCCTATCTGTCATGTTTCCATCTTGCACATGTTCTCATGACCTTTCTGATAATACTGTTTTTTCTGCTAGCTCAAAAAGTGTTTGATCCTGGCATTGTACCCGAGTGCGTATACAGCAGTTCCTGGAACTGAGTTTTAGCTAGAGCATTGCTGGCCCACATCAGACCCAGAAACAACTGAGATGACTGCATCTAAGGGGAAAGGCAAATGTGATACCAGAGGAATATGACAGTGAAGGTCTCCTACAGTCTACATTAGCCTGTGCCATGGATTGCAGTACTGAAGGAGCAGCTTGTACCATTAGGAAAGGACCTTCCTGAGCTAGCATCTTACTTCAGCATCTGTGGTCAAAACAGTACTCTCTAGTGCATCCTAATCTGTGTGGTATGAAGGAGAGCGAAGCTGTGGTGTAATTAGTAAAATCTTAATGAAGTCTTTCTAAAAACAGAGAATGGGTAAAGCCTATTAACATCAACCAAAGTAACTAAATAATTTCATAGCCCATCCATCCCCAGATACAGTCACATTCCTTCTTCCTGCATCTTGCAAATAGCCAAAAAACTTAGTTGTCTTGGAAATGACAGGGATATTGACTATCCACCTTTCTGGGGCTCTTCACCACCCTTTTGCCTTCCAAATTACTGCACGTTCAGAGGCATTAGGTATTCTCCTTAGCTTTGTTTTACCAAAGTGTATTTGTTGTTCACCGGCGTCAGAAAATGAGCTGAGCCACACAGCACATTCCCATAAAACAGAAATAAAGGTTTTTCTTTAGATATCACTTTTCACTCTCCTGAGAAGGTCATTGCATGACCAGTCATTGTCTCTTACCATGTGTTTGGAAATCATTTATAGAAATACAGCTTTCAGGGTCACTGTTTCCCAAAGTCATGAGAACCTCCATGTTGTTCAAGAGAGGCTTAGTTATTATTATTCTCTGACTCATCGGTGGGTCTCCAAATGCAGCTGTATGTTCAGAGACATCTTAACATTTCCAGACTGAACTAGTTCTTCTCTGCAGTTTGCTGTTAGAAATAGCAAAGATGTCACTTGTCTTAAAATATATGGTCTGCTGTTCCATTCCTAAAGGTGCTGTTATGCTAACGATAAATCTGCAAGAGACTGCAGGCGGAGTGTGGGATGTGAGGTATTCAATATTCATCATGCTGTGACCCAAAGGAGTATCAGGACACTTTACATCAGGAAATTTCTCTCTCTAATTTAGCACTTTCAAAATGATGGGCCAGAGTATAGCCTGGGAGGTTGCCGTTGCATCTTCGATTCTCATTTTCAAGATGAAGGTTTGGATTTCAAGCTAGTTTGGATTTTAATATTTATATTTTCTGTAGCTAATTTTAAGCACCTGATAGTTTTTAATGATGCTTTCTTTTTTCCTCATCTTTAACTCTGAAAAAAACATTCGCTGCTGTGATAGGTTGACACCATCAGTAGAGCAAAGGACAGTTGCAAAGGTAATCCCAATCCTGAAGACTGCATACATGTATTTGAAGGACAGAAGTAAGTTACTGGGAGTCCGATAACAGAAAGGTCATGACAGCCTTTGGGAATGAGAAGGACATAGAGAAAATCAGGATAAGCAGTCCAAGAGGAAGACAGAAACTGCAAAAATAATTACAAAACAGTTCTCCCCCTCTTTCCAAATGGTAGAGTTTTGAATAAGTGGAAGGTTGAAGCAGGGAAGCTCGGTGGCTGGGTTCAGTAGTTGGCTACATCGGTTAGTTGCAGTGAAATCGATCCCAAAATGAGACTGTACATTTACTGCTGTTTAGGGACTCTTGTTTATTCCCCCATTGGGGGGGAATATTCAGCCATTGGAAAAATCAGGCAGTGCTTTGTTTCTCTACTCTGCTAAGATCTGCAACCTGTATTTCTGTAACATCTAACATTCCTAACGTGCATAATAGGAGAAGGTGGGAAAATGGCTTTTGCAACTTACTATGATCAAATTCCCATTATTATTTGTATTACAGCATTGGATAGAAGTTATAACTGGATCTGAGACCTCTTTTTTCCCCCATGTTCATAAGAAGACAGCATTCTGAAGAGTTTGCAAGCAAATCAGGCAAGACAAAGAAATAAGGAGGAGAATTATCCTTACTGACAAATGAGGGAACTGAGGGACAAGAGAGATGAATGACTTGCCTACAGTTACACAGGCAGTCTGTAGCAGAACAAGGTGTGGCATCCGTTTCAAAGTCGCAGTCTAATGTGTCATGCATAAGACAGCTCTTCTCTCATTTTGATGTTGTTGGCAACTAGCCTTGCACAATAGTTCTAGAGTACAGAGGAAGAGCTAGAAGTGGCTGTAAGAGGAAGACTAGGGACACAGTTTTGTTTTGAAAAAATAATTCTTTTCTTTCTTGAATTCTCTGGCCACTTTTCTGTTTGAATCAGCTTCTCAAAATTCTGTCTGAATCTCTAATCCAGAAACTGAGAGTTCTTTCTTAACATATTAATATCAAGCAGCGTTTAAATTTCAACAACAGTGTAAAGAGACGGCTGTCATGTGTCCTTATAGCAAATACACAGAATTTAAAATAATGATCTCTGAGTTTATCTTCATCACTCTTCTTGCCTCTGGTGCTCTGTTTAGATCAGATTATCTCATTTAAATAGCAATGGGTTATGAAAAAAAGTCTAATCTGTTCCCTCACTGTGTCGCTGTGCATGCATACATTATTTTACTTTACTTTATCCCTTAAGGCAGTTGAGAAAAAAACCCAACAACCCAAAGTCACATAAATATGTGAGTCACATAAAAAAGCTCTATTGGAAAATAAGAATTGGAGGGAATATTACTCTTTCCATGTTCTTTCTACGGATTCTAGGAATATAGAGAATATTTTTATTTTTGAGTAATTGAATGGCCATTTTCTCAGCAATAATATCTAGCTCTGCTCTACAGCACATTTAATCCTTAGATTTAAAATTCATGTATAGATCACTATCATTTTCATTCTATAGGTCTCATACAACAGAGGCAGAAACAAGCAAGAAAGGCCTGACTAATGTCATCTAACAAATTGAATTGTCTTCCAGGTCCCAGACCAGGGCTCACAAGAGTGCTCTGCACAACATCGTGCCTAGTTTCTAATTTTCTCACTCAGTTCCATTATGTCTAGATTGATGTGAAACATTCATATAGTATATCAAAGAAGTTTTGCCCATAACTTAAGTTTTACTGTTACCATCAAGCATATTTTAGAATGTCATGTGGTGAAAATCAGCATAACTCCACTGAAATCAATAGAGATAAGTTAATTTATACCTGAGTATAAATTATCACAGTGAACTAAGTAGGAGCTTTTGCTATTACTTTTAATGACTGCAGGATCAGGACAAATGTGCTCTTTTGATTTACTCTTGGTGCTTGAGAATATGGAACGTTTAAATTTTTATCTATTGTTAAGTCTCCACAAAACGGAACATGTGAAAGTGAGCTGCTAATATCTTTTAACTCTGTTGGCCCAGGATACTGGTCTCATTAAAAGATGATCCTGTAACAAGAAAGATGAAAATGACAAGAAGTTTGAAAAATGAAAGCTTTCTGATAGTAAATGAAAGAAAAGGCTATATTCGGAATCATGAAACATAGGTGTAAAATTATCTTGTCCATCACCAAACAGTACTGCTTTTCCAACAGTTCTTATTTCAGGACTGCTATCTATTTGAGAACTGCTAAAAGCAGTCAAGGAGTTATAGGGGTATACTATACTCTTAAAAATTGGGACAATTACTTAGACTAACAAAGAAGACAATGATTCATGAGAAGTACTGTGAAAGTACGCAAGCATTTCCCTCTTAATCTGACCAAGGACCAAAGCTGAGCATTTGGTATTGAACTTCCAGCACATTTTAGTGGGAGAGGAGGAATGTCTGCCATGTATCCGGTATTTACATACCACTTTATATCCGGTATTTGCATGAGGGGGGAGGCTGGTGACAGCAGCGTGGCTTTGCCAGGCCGGCTGACAGTTAGAGGAAAGACTGATTGGAATTATGTTAAATTCAGCATACTTGGGCCTAACTGAGTGACTGTTTACTTGAAATATCTACAAGTCTTAATATGAAATCCTTAACACGTTGGCCGTTTGTTACTGAAAGAGGCACTTAGTATTGATTTAATGGAAAGTCAAATCTTGAGATTTACATTTTTAGCTGGAATCTATTAGACAAAATATTATCTGGTTTAATTTAAATTGTATTTTAAAATACTGTTGTAGTCTGCACTCTGCTTCTATAGTTCCTTCATTTCAAACAGCTGCTGACTCATGCACTACATAATTAATTTAAGTATCATTTGAAGTTACTTTAATCCATTTTCTTTGTAAGTACATGAAAAACATGCCAGCTATTTAGAGTTCAATACATTAATTATAGACAAAAGTCAGTTGTCATGGTTTCCGTCATAGACAGTGTGAAGGGTCAGTTCATCCCAAATCCATTATAACCTCAAAGAGTTCAGTTACTATTTTGTGTCTGGTCTCAGATGAGTCTGTAATGAGTCACATGAATTAATCCCATTTATATGATTTTGTGAAGTAGGATTGTCAAATTACATGTTTTGAATTAGAAGAAAGTTTCAAAAAATGAACTCCGAATACCAAACTCTAACTGTGAACAATGCCCAGCCAGACAGAAATGCACATTTTACCTTGCAGTGTGCTAGCAACCTGTTGATGGTTTAATTAAGCACCAGGGATATTCAAGAAAGAGATAGGGGATAAAGCAGTCCTGCATCCGGCAACCATATTTCCTCCTCTGAATAAAATCTGAGGACAGAAAGGATACCCAGGACTTCGATCAGTGACAGCTTAGGTTGTGTAAGGGTCTATCACCATGCCAACTGGATACAAAGAAGGAGGAAACATTTATATTTGCTTTGGTCATTAAGCAAGATTTCCTTTCATTATTGGCACCTGTGTTTTGATAACCCTTATCTTTCTTACCTATTTTGAACGTCATAAATGAATGCTTTTATTTGTCCTTAAGTGAAATGGGATTTAAAGATATTTTACTAATATAGATGCATTTTAAGGCTGTGATAATCCTTAAAGTGTGGAAACAAAACGATCCTTGCAGCCATCCTCCCATACGCTGCACTATGGGGTTCTTTTTTTACCTAGCTTCACTAGATTGCTTGAGAGTTAGTGATGCCATGGCTAAGAAATGTCTTTCACGTGCATGTTGTTAACTGAGTAAGTTTCCTGCCCTAGAGCAGCTTCATGGGAGAAGTGCCTAAATCCTATAGGTTCTGGTCAGAAGTCATGGAGATACCAGGTCTGATCTTCAAAAATCCATTGTGGATTCTGCAATAACTTTACTGGGACCTGAACTTTATCTGTACAGTCCAGACAAAAAAGTCTAAGGGATTCTGCAAGTTCATAGGTATAGACCTTAAAGGTCAGAAATGACACTGCAGGTTATTTCGTGTTGACTGCATGACCGGACAATCCTCCGGAACTTAAAGGGTGCTTACAAATTTCCATTTTGGGGAGGGTTTGAATGCTACAGTTTAGAATATCTCTTAAAAGCTATTTCCTGGAGCACAGCTTTCTTGTGATCTTGAAACATGTTTTCTGGTTCAAAGGCAGCAGCTTCTGTTGCTGAAAATTAAGGGGTGTCCTAATGAAAAGCTCTTTAGTCACTTGCTCATGCGAATAAGTGCCGTTAGTTTTGGTAATTGCATCTCCTTTCTAAAAGAATTATGATACTGATATAGATTTATCAATCACAAACACTAATAGTGGAACATTTTACCTGTGCTGCAGCTCATGAATGGCAGCAGAATTATTAGTTTCCATAGCAACACCATCTCCACTTTCCAAGGTCAAAAATTCCTCCCATCCAATCAGTGGAAAGTAAAGTGTGTCTTCCTGCGACTACCTTGATATTCTGTAAAAACAGTAAGAGATATTGGGTAATTAAAGCAATAGATTCAAAACATTTTCCCCAGTTTTCCCTGTGTAAAGTCATGTTCTACTGCATCATTGATGAGTTAGACACTAAAGATGCAATAAATGGTCTAGACAGGGTCGTTTCAACATGAGGATAATTACAGAATGACAGAAAGCAGGAAATGTCAAGGCAAGGAATATGCAATATTTGAGACCCATTCATCCTCCGTGTGTGGCATAGAGATTGCTGCCCGGTAGTGAGTTTCTCCAAGTAAGAAAACAAAATCTGTGAACTATTCACGGAACATTGCTGGATTAGGAGAAAGGGTGTGGGCAAAAACGTACTACTCTAGCCTTCTAGATGTTAGTCACACTTTAGGATGTTTCTTTTCTTACACAGATTTGGCTTCTGATCCCAGAAGGGATACTTTGGCGAATGTAAGTTAAGTAACAGAAGCTGTTACTGATGCAGAATGAGATCCCTCACAATTGTGGAGAAGGCAATATAATGTCATACATGCACTATGTAAAAAACAAAAACAAAAATCTATTTTCTGTTAAGGTTTGTTCATAAGAAATGAAACCTGCACCTGTAAGGGTTTGCATAACAATTTGCTCTAATTTCCTTTGACATTTCAGCCAACATATGATGAATTAAATCAGGAAAAAAATATCTGTTTGGCCTTTACTCCCAAAGGGCAAACTAGTAATTTACTGTTGGGAATGAGTTCATAAAACAGCTGAAACCAGAAATCACTTAATAAAATGGGTTTACAGAATCATAAAATCATTCTAAACCTTCTAAGTGCTGAAAATTTTCCACTGAGAAATTATGCTTATGATCCACATTTATGGATCCATATTCTCTTCTCACTTGCATCATTTTTCATACCAGTGTGAAAAGATATCATACAGCCCTTAAACTTATTACTGGTATGAATGAGAGAAGCTTTTTACACAGTGAAGAAATTCAGTTGTTTTGGAAATTATTCTGCTTCTGTTAGGGAGCCAACTCTGTACATAGGTTTTTATAAACTTGGCCTAAAATTTGTACGTGGTCTCGGGGGAGATACATATCAAGCTGGTACACCTTTGCCAGTTGCCATTTCAGTTGGGGCATGATCAAATGTTGAGAAGCTTCTGAATTTTCCAGAAAAGGAAGAAGAAAGTGGATTTCCTTTTAATCTTTTGTAAGGGCCTACTTCACACACATCTGGGGTCTGCAGAAGCGCTTCAGTGTCATCTAGAAGTATAAATGGCTTGAGTTCTTTAGAACATACTTGGATAATTCTGTTGAAATAGAACCACAGAAAATGGAGCTGGATGGTACCTTTATACATTAAACAATCCTGCCCTCAGACAAGCTTAACTGCACCTGAAATACGATCAACAGATATTTGTCTATCCTGATGACTTATGGTGATAAAGTTGCCTTAAACTTCACCAGGAAACTTTAACAGTTCTGTCAGTTTAAAAAATTATTCCCAACACTGAATGTAAATGCCTTTATTTGCCTAGTCTCAGTGGACATTTCTTTCTATAACTTTCGCATATTTTAAGAATATTATCATATCTTGTATTAGAGTAATCCTGTTTTATTTCGCTTAAGTCAATTCTCAACGTCTTATTCTTGTCTGTTCTGGATTCTTTCAAAATACCTGGCATTCATGAAGCACACTGCCCAAATCTGAACATAATATTCCAGCCAAGGCCTTCCTAGTGTGGAGTAGCCATTTCCTATTTACGCATTCGTAAATGAGGATTGTTTCTTCTGTAGTTGCATTCAGTTCAGGATCCACTGTAATGCCTTCATTAGACTGCCTGCTTATACTGAAGGTGTGCACTGATTATTTCTACTTGAGTGAAACTTTGTACTGGTCCTTATTGAATTGCATCATATTTATTTCATACTATTTTTCCTGTTTGTCAAAATTTGAATTAAAGCTCATATATGTCTCTGATACTTAGGACAAAAAAACTTAGATTTTTTTCCTTGTCCTTCCTAAACAAGATATGCCCTTCCAGATCAATAGTGCAGTCATGTCAATTCTATTACTTGTTTCTGTTTGCCAGTTAAGTTAGAATTTTAATTATTTACTAAGATCTCATGTTAAATCTGCCTATGTCTTATATTTATTTGTAGATGGATAAGATTTTCATCATCCGGACCACTTTTGCTGTCTTGTTCCTTCTATGACTTTGACTGTCCTTACCCCTGCCTTCCCTTGTCTCCCAGTTCTCAACTTTTTTCTAAATCCGGTGTACGTTTTACCTTATGTCAAAGCCTTGATGATTGTAGTTTGAAGCCCTTTATACCGAGTGACACAACTGTGACTATTACTTTTCCCTTTGTTAAATGGACCTTACTTCTGCTCAATACCTGTTCTTGTAACACTGGACAACCTTAGAAAACTCAAAACTTCTCTTTGTGTTGATTCCCAAAGGTGAGTAACCAATTTGTTTCTGCCTAGATACATGACACTGCCCTTAGTGTCCTTGCTCGCAGAAAAAAAGTAAGGCCATATACCATAAACAACTGCTACTCTGTTTATTTCTTGCTGTAATGGCCAGGAATACCACGGGGTGAAGATGCGCAAAGCATCTTACTTTATTAGAGGGAGAGTGATTCCCATTTGCTGACAAAACCAATTCTTGGGTAAGAATACTTTCTGTTGTTATTGGTAGAAAACAACCAGTATTTGCTCTGTGGCTCATCTTCTGTTACTGTTGCTGTTGCATTCCACACGCACTGCAGCAGGACTGCATCACTGTTGGAGACCTCCACATTTGTAGGAAAGTCTGGACTGCAGCCAGACTGGTCAAGTTCTCACATTCCTATGGGCTTCTCCATATGCTTCTTTGGAGTTTCTATTTGCATGCACTTCCTCTGCTGGACATTTATCTTTGGTGGTTTTTCTTGATGTGGGCATGTAGGCCACATTTCCTAAAATGAGACTGGATTTGCAGAAGTAAAAGAACAGATAAAGAAACAGCTAGCAGCAAAGATATTATTGGTGAGAAAGCATTTCCCATACATTAGGATGCTGCCTTTTCTGGTCCCGCTTTCCTCACCGTTCTCAAAAATTTCCTATTGCTGGTCGCTTTGCATTTAGCATGTGAGTTATTGCATGCAGGTCAACCAGAACCCTTTTTAAAGGTGCAACAGGTGTCAAAGGCAGTAATTATGGCTCAAAAGAAAGGTTACTTGTTACCAGGTTCATGTGCTTTCTGGGGGAACATTCTGAGCAACAAAAAATCACCAGTGAACCCAGTTAGCCAAATCCATCCTCTTCTAAGGTACTTGCCCTTTCTTACAAGGACAGATCCTTCTGAAAAACTCCATGTTTGCTGTTCTCTCTTTGAGTCTTCTGAAACCAAGAAGCAAGTACATGCTGCTGCGAGTATCAAGAATATATTTTCAAAAATCTTATTCATTTAAGTTATTCATTAATCTTCAGAACTGTAATTCTCCTGCTTTTAAGGTTGCAAATTATGGAATATTATTGTAACTATAAACATATATATGTATATATACACGCACACATATATATATTTCCTTTAAATAACCCAACTGTTAGTTACTTACTTTACTCTGACAAACTCAAGGACCTAACTGGCAACCAGGCACTTAATAATTTTTACAACATCTTTCCAACGGCAGTTTCCATGGGATTATTTACTGTCAAACTAAATCAAGAATAAATGAAAAAACTGAAATATTTATGGCATAAGAAAAATCTGGTTCAGACTAGAAACCCCAGACTGGCATTAAATCAACAAATGTAACAAGATAAATTGTGCCATCATACTCTTTGTTTTCTGGATGTAACACTATCACTTATTGTAATTGTTATGCCACAGTTTGAACAGTCAGTCTAGATAGATGGAAATCAAAGTATGTTAAATATGATCATGGGGAAAACATTACATTTTCCCCTAAAAATACTGATTGCGTGTCCATTTGTCAGCAGTATGTAATTTATACAAATATATTTGTTACAGAAGTAGTCAGGATCATTTTTTGTTTTTTTCCCATTAGAGACAACAAATCAGGAGAAAAGGACTCAATCCTCAGATATTTTTTAGCTGTCACTTTTTCTTCTTATCTGTGGTGGAGGAAGATAGATATGTTCCTGGAACATCCAAATATGATGTCTGCGACATATAGGTGCATATTTCAGATTAATAGATGGAAATACTGTGGTGGAAAACAAGTGGTTGAAATGAATACAGAGGAAGTACATCAGGTCAGTCATGTCTCTGAACGCAGTGCAGAGCTAAGTTACTGTCTGACTGGTTCATACTGCATTTGTTTCCCATTGAAAATACTCTAGCTAGTACTATTGGAGATAATGGACACAAAAGCATTGTGTTCATCAAATCTTTATTTCTGGGTATCTGAAATATGGAAAATTCCAATCTAAATGTGGGATGTGGGTAGATGCATTGACTTCATGATACTGCACCTAGCGCATAGAGGGGAAAGTCTTTTACTTTGTGTGTCCAGAGCTGGCAATTGTATTGCTGTTTTCTTGGCAGAACAGAATTTATAAGGAGGTAAGGCATACCTTCATTTATTCGTTAAAATGGTCTGACATATCTTTAATCCATTAATGTAAATGCCAATATTTAGTCCATTATTTCATGCGGTTTAAAGTAATGACTAGGTTTTAGGTTTTGAGATACATGCTTTGTTCTCCTGCTTATTTTTTTTAAGTAACCGATTTACAAGATCAAGTCTGTGACAAAGGAAGGAATACACTTCTGGTGCTGTGTGAGTTTTCATGAAAATATGCAACATTTTATGTTTCTGCCACAATTGTCTGTTAGTTTTGTAAAAGCAAAGAAGAGTCAGTTCAGGTGGCAAACTGACATCTTTCTGAGGTAAATGTTGTCAAGCAAAGAAAATGATGAGATTTTGCTCTTAGCTAAATTCAAGCAAATTGACATTTTTACCCATGGCAAAATGTTGCTGTGTTTGCAGAAATAGTAACTTTTTGACTTGGTGAAAGAAACAGTGTTTAACAACAGGGATTTGGGCCAAATTCCACAGTGATGCTAGCAAAGGAATTTCACTGCAGTATTGGTATATTGGTGTAACTAACTACAGAGAGAGATCTCTTGAATGCATATAGGAGGAAAGGAATAAAAATGTAGAGATAAGAGGCTATAATCCAGGGAGTGCATGCATAGCCTTTTTATTTTGCAGCCTCAGCTTTCACTCCCTCCAACTTCCACACATCTATATTATCTTTTGAATTTGGCCTTAGATACTTTTGTATTCTTCATCTGCCAGGAAATAAGCTGAGTCTGTCCCAGCAAGGCTTGCATTCTTGGCACACCATTGTTCCTGATCTCTATATTGTCTCCTGAGCACCTGATTTGAAAGCATCTAATGTGAATTTTCTCATGAATGCCAATGATATACTGCTACATTTTTCTTTTCAAACTTTTTATCCCTGAGGCACTTTCTGCACTCAAACTGTTTTCCAGATATCTATAACAGACTGAATAGCAAATACTTGTAATAACAGAGCAGAAGCAGAAGAGAGCAGTTCTACAGGCCCCAGCAAGATTTACCTATGTTGTTCTGGCACTTACTGCTTATTTAAAATTATTGACTGATATTTTGAAGGAAAAGAGGTGGACCATCTTATTTAACTAAGATCTCTCTATACTGATCACTCCTGTTTTCCCTTTGTCACAAAAGGAGTTGTATTGACATTTGTTTTTTATTCATGACTACTATTGCTCTTGCTAGGGAAACTGAAAATATTGTATCTTATTTACAATTCAAACTCAGTACATAAAGCCTTCGGGAGGTTTTAAATCTTGGATCTTCAAAATATTTTCCTAACTCGTAACAGCTCACTGGGTTTCACATGACTTTGGAATTTGTATACTGTGCAATGATATATGTGCTTTGTTCCTTAAATATCTCTAATTAGGCACCTTACTAGCCTGTGAGCAGTAATTGGCCAGATCCTACTTTTGTATCTATGATGAGGCCTCACTTGACTCAGTTCCCTGAATGGATTCATCGGTATTGGCATAAGCACATCCAAAGGTCAGAACTGGCTTACTAAACAAATGGCCCTCCGTGATGACTATGGATAAGGCCATAGCCTCAGAGTTAGCAAGCTGACAAACAAATGGGATGCACCGTCCATTCTTCAGTTGAACCTATGCGTCTTGTGATGATGAAGTAACCTTCTGACAGTTCAACCATTTCTTAAACATATGAATTTCCATATTTTAAAAATATCCCATATTTTTAATTTTTTTTTGATTTTTCATATGGTTTTATTTTCATAGACAGCAACAATTAAAATAACTTTATACTGTTGTTGAATATTGCTGTTTTGAAATGTAGTGTCCAAATGAGGATATCAATGGAAGTATAAACTATTTGGATCTGCTTTGAAGCTGAAATAATTTTCTCCCAATAATGCACTGCAGAATGTATCTGTGTCCTTTATATGCAGTTAGTGTCACATTAGTATTACTGTGGTAATGCTCTGGGAAGATATTAGTGAGTGATACATTTTCACTAGAACATTATGGATAAATGCCCTAGTTTAATGCAACAACACAAACACTTGTGCGAGCATTTGCAGCTGTAAGTAATTGTATCTTAGTAGCAAAGAATCAATGCAAATATTTGCAGTATTTAACCAAAACATGCAGACTGAAAGATACGAATTCTAGTATGTTACATTGTTGACAAGTCCCTGTAAAATGTCTTTTAGCAGTAAACTGCTTAAGTAGTAAGTTGTAATGAATGTAATTGTTGTAGCACAGTCACAACCCTTGTGCTTAAGCAAGTCTTAGGAAAACACAGAAAGATGCAGTTACAACGACTGTGTTCTTCGAAGCTGGTTTACTAGTACTTTGGGGTTTTTTTTTTTCAGTTTATACACAGAATATAGTGTCAGTCACTATTCTGAAAGGGTTGTCTCTTGGGCAAAATAAAAATTTGCTCCACATACTCAGATTGCTGGCAGTGTTTCCTTGTAACTTAGGAGATGTAGGCATATTAGCTTTTTATATAGGTATGTATGTATATGTATATATGCATGTGTGTATAGTAGAAACAGAGGTATGGTTCATTTCAATCATCTCAACTGTAGTCAGTTTTTTGAAATATAAAGTTATGGTGCTATTTCTACTCCTTGCGGAGATATGTATGATAGATAAAGATGGAAATATCTCCCCTGTGGTGCAGTGGGATAAAATTGACCCAGAAACTGGTTTAGTTTTCAGAGTAGTGAAGGCTTTTCTGCTCATTGTTGGCCTCTGGTTGGCCTATTGGTCTTTCAGGGCTGGGATAGGTTGCATAATGACAGCTTGTGTTAGAAATGTTAGGGTACCTTGCCCAGCCAGTATAGTTAGGGAACTTCAGGGAATGTCTTCACAACTGCAGCCTTTCAACAACAGTGCTGGGCTTTGTGTTCAATGACTTCAGCCATGGACTGGCTTCAATCCAGACTTATCTACGAATACCTTTCAGAGAATGGTAAATGACGTTCAACAGAAACTGCTTATTCCATCATCAGATGTTCAGTCACTGAATTAATTATTAAAAAAAGTTAATAATTTCCTTCTTCTTTAGGAGGTCTTCATGATTTCTGTGGCCACTTACTACGTCTGGCTTTGTACATAGACATGTTTTGATTTGGGTCAGTTGAAGACAATGCGTGGTTACAAAGTCAACCCATCAATTTGTATCCTCCTATAGCATGTACCATACAGGGGACTGGAATTTCATTCGTACATAGGACTGTCCAAATTGAGGCTAATAAAAGTATTTGGCACCTAATTAATTGAGGAATGTATTGTCTTTTAAAATAGTCAATGAATTATTGTTTTTTTAAGTCACCTTATTTTACGCTATTCAATGTAAAAAGTAATCATATCAGTTTAAGAAGTTTAGAAATATGTCATGAACATTAGTATGCATTACTGATATTCCTGGAGGCAGCAGCAAGGATCAGCATCCATTTATGGTGAATAAGCTCCTCATCTTTAAGATCCTGAAATGTGATACCAAGAAACACAAAGTCTTCTACCCTGCTACAGTTGTACTTCAGTTTCAGCTGTATAACCATGTGTCTCAGTGTTCTCTTCTCCTAGCAAAAATTATCACTTCTGATTTTAGGAAAATGTTGTTTTCTGCGTTAAATTCATAACTGGGATAAACATAGGTGCCTTTGACAGTGGAATGTTAGCCTGCAACTCTTCTTGTAAACTAAATGAGGTGAAAGCGGAGTGATGCAAGGTAGTAATTATTTATCTTACGTTGTTTGATAGGAAGAAAAACGTCAGTCATAAAAGCTTCCTGGGCCAAAATGGATGACCATAAAGGAAGATTTGCAACAGTGATAGCAGCATTTAGTGATGACTACCATGTTTCCAGCAACTGAGGGAAGGAAGAACTAATTCAAGTCTGTAAGTTTCTGTAGGCAATATGTACAGTGGTTAACCGAAAGATTGTGTGCTGTTGACCTGCCATCTCTTTGCATTTGCAGATACACAGGTCCTAGAGGCATGCTGGAAGAACCAACCTCATAGACAATTTTCCGTTTTGCTTCCCTTTATGTTTGCAGGGTAAGTCTTCCAATGTATAATATGCAGTATGTATGAAGTTAGAAAAAGCAAAATTTATTACATACATTATTACATTATGAAAACATTTTGGAATCCTTGGTCCAGCTGTAAGACCTACCCACAACATAACCCAATACTGAATAAAGTTCCAAGTGTTCTCCAGCTTTCCGCAGAAGGAGAATCCGGAAGCTTGGACAGACTTATTACAATGCCATGCTCCAGTCATTCCCCATCTGGATGACTGGGTGACCTTCACCCTGGTGGCAGAGCAAAAAAAAGTCTAATGCCAGCTTAGTTCCGACGCAGTGCTTAGGTCATCTAACTCATTTTTTCCAGCTATCAGGACAGACCTGACAGACATACTCCTCTCTTAGTTTCACTCTTTCCATGACTCTGTACCACCAGTAAGAGCGTCACCTGCCACCAGAATGTCTATAGAGGAGAACTAGAAATGATCCTCTTTGTTATTATTAAGCATTTAAATAATGTAATATATGCCAGAGTGGCAGTCTTTATCAAAACTGTCTAAAATCCAAATTCTCATGTAGAATCTATGAATCAGAATACTTAATTAAAGACCTGACAGAAAAATCCTAACATCTGCTACAATACGATGGCACCTTCACCTGTACACTGGACCCAACTTCATGCAAAGACTTGGGTTATGACTTCAAAATTCATGAATCTTCCAGGGTAGTCTTTCCAGTGTCAGCTCCCATTCTCCTGTAACTGACAGGTTCACAAGGGCCAAATGTAAGAGTTCAAATTCTTCAGCTAAAATAAGAGTTCAAATTCTTCAGCTAAAATAGGACTGCTGTTAATTAATTTTTATATATGTGGGAATGAAAATTCATACATCTGTATAAAATCTTTCCTGTAAGATTTGATGAGGTGGAAACTTGAGCCTAATCTTCAGAGATTTCTGTGAACTGAACAAGAAAAATATTTTTCCTGTAAATCAAAAGTTTAGCGGTTTTCACCATATAATTTCCAACAATTAGAAGATTCTGTACTAATCACTCAGTGCAGTCTATAGTAACTACTGAACAAACATTGAGATATGTAGAACAGATCTAATAAAACGGCTCAAAAGGTAGTCTCTTTGGTTGAAGTGTAAGTATGAATCAATTTTCAATTCAGTACATTAAGAAATACATTTTCTGAAAAGATTTGAAAGCGTTAAACTTACCAAAACTGAAAGGGTAACTTATAAACTAATTACTATATTCTTTTAAAATGCTGACAGATTCATTTCTTACCCAAGACTAAGATAGAAGAGCATACATTATTCTTCACATGTAATGGGTTTAATATCTACTCAATAACTATGAGTAAAAACTTAAGAACTCTAGAAAATAGCCTTCCAAGTATTATCAGTGTAATAATGATAAAAAACTTGATTCTGTTCCAGTTGAAGTTAGTAACAAAATTCCCATTTACTTCAATAATGTAGAATCAAAATTAGAATGGCATCAAAAGATACTGTGCGAGTTTCTTCAAGGATAGGGCTGTTAATAAAGGAATTGCTGATAAACGTTTACAACGGTGTCTTGAAGACTTCACCTCTTTCAAGATCTCATGCAGAGGTTATTTCAATAAGAGTCATATATCAAAAGAACACTTTAATTTGTGCCACCAGAAAGTCTGCTATTCAGTGTTTTCTTTTTAATCTTTTGCTTGCTTCGTATTAAATATCGCAGATCTTTTATTAAAATTCATATTAAAGCTATTGTAATATCCTTATGGTGCTCTCCTTTCAAACAAGTAATATCCTTTAGTAACAAAGCTCTTAATCCTGCATTCCTTGCATACATGTACCTCTGACTGGCTGCCATGGAAGGGATGAGAGGGCATGATGTGACGGATGCAGTTTCAGGTCACCTCATCTGGATATAATACTCCAGTCAAGGTCAAACTGCCGTGTTGTGCAGAAGCATAATAACAATCCTCTGTCTGTCCTCCTCAGCAAGAGACACTTAACAGCTGCCTTTACCTCCTATCCATTCATTGAGATAATGGCTGAGGGGATTTCCCTTCAATAGCTCACAAATCCCTTTTGATGAGTATGCAGCAGGAATTTACCATTTATTGAGAGAGTCCCTCTTTTTATTGTTCTTGGCTTCTTCATGTATTATATATATTTACTGGCATAGAATTTCATTTGTGCTTTATTGCTCTAACATCTAAAATGATCGTTCTCTTTCTCATTTCATTGTTGCTCATTGTTTGTTATTCCTCCGGATTATAGCTAGCCAACTTGAAATGCTGGGCTCCGCAAACACTGTGCAGACACCAAACACCAGTCAGTGCAACGCCTGTCTAGCAGCTTCTCCTACGTAAAAAATACAATGTTAAGACCCGTTTATTAAGTAACTACTGTTCCTATTCTGTGTTCTGGAGGAGAAAGGGGAGGAATAATATGCTTTGTCTGCAAAGTGTGTCAGGCACAAGGTATGAAAGAAAGCAGGACATAAATTGTGCTATGAGTGGTATTGAGTGGGTTATGACACTTGGAAATATGATACTTGGAATTATGTGGTGGGTAAGATGTCCTCTGTCTGGTCCCCTGACTCCCTTAAAACACTGCCTGAGTTCTTTCCCTCTTCAGCAAATAATCCTGGGACTCTCTATAAGAAAAAAAGGTAGGAGGTTTTCCAGATTGAACAGAAAGGTTCCGCAGAGCAAAGTTGTAGGAAAAAAGAAAGAGAGCCTAGACTTTGCAGAAACATGTGTTCAAGCAGTTTTTTCTGTTTTGTTGAAAATGCACTAATCAATTTACTTGTAATCTTCTCTTCACTTGGGCAAGTGATATAGTCTCCCTCTCCCAGGAAGGATAAGGCTAAAGAAATTCCAGTATCATGATGAGAGGGATTTCATGAGAGAGCTTGCAATCAGCTTTCCTGAAGCACTGTATCGGGCCAAGATGCCCACATTTACACCCTTCTGATTGCAAAAGACATTTAAACTCATCTGAAACAGAATGAGTTTCCTCAACCAGGAACAGTGGCAACAAAACATTTAACATGTTCTTCTGGAATCTAGCAACAGTTTTGGCCCTTTGGACTACCTCTTTACGTATAGATAGAGATACATGCATGTATGGCTGAAAAAAGACCTACCCTGGAAAAAAAGAAATTCAGCTTGATCTACTGATATTTAACATCCTAGTTGCTGTAAAGAATGATGAGTGTCTTGTGTCCAGTAGGATTTTACATCGAGATATAACATGCTGGTTATCCTGTAAAGATCAAACCCCAAACCAAAAAGGACCTCATTCCTCCGCTTGGATTGTGGTTTAACCTTGGAAGTGTGTCATCTACTCACGAGCTACTACAGCCATGTGGAATGAGAAAAGTATACATGAGCCAAAGAAGTAATTCAGACTGGTTTTTGTGGATCCCAGGCTCAGGGCAAGCACCCGTGGGCATTCCCCAGCAGCTAATACAGTGTGATTGTAGGCTGCTGTCTTTCCTTCGAAGAGGGTGTAGGGTGGAGGAAGGAAGAGGAGAGGCAAGCAAAACGTCTAAGAGAAAAAGAGCTTTAGGCACATTCGGCATGTTTTCTGGTGGCTGTCCCAAATGAGTTTTACTTTATGACAGTCAAATTTGTAAATGAGATTCTCCTTTTAAACTTTCTTCCAAAAGTGAGTATGCAGTTCTGCAAAACATAAGTGAGTTCAGTCCTTTTTGAAGTATTAGAGAAGTGCTCTTTTGAACTAAGGTCTTAGAGAAATGTCTTCCAAAGGGGAATAGTGTGTCTGCTTGCCACTCCTGCATCAGGAATTCATGCATCAGAGTTAATATTTGTAAATAAAACAAAAAGTGAAAGCAAAGCTAATTTTAGAAAAGAACCTGGGAATATGCCAAATTATTAACAACTGGTATTCAGCCTGGCAGAAAATACTAGCAGCACTATGAATGTAAATTATTAGCCTTGGATTTCCCCAGAGCTGTCAGGGAATATTTAGATTTTGTAATAGCCGTACATTGCTTCGTAGCAATAAATAAGGAGGCCTGGTCTGTTTCTGTGCTGATGCAGGAGGACACAAATAGCAGTAGGTTAGGTGAATTTGAACCGGCCAGCAATGAGACTAGGTTGAATACTAAATAATAGAAATACAACCAGGCAGGACTATAATGCCAGGGTGACTTTAAGATTAGCTGAACCATACCTGTCCATTATTTTTGCCTAAGATGAATTCTGTAATAATTTTATTTGCATGCATATGTGCATGCATGTGTGTCAGGAGGGAGACTTAATTTCAGGGCTTGTTGTTTAACAAGCAAATGATTCAGCATGAAATGGTGATCTTTACCAATCCATTCCTTCTTGGTGATACTATTTCTGCTTATTACTATTACGTAAAATCTCCTTGATAACCAAGTACAGAAGAAAAGAATCAGCAGGTTTCTATATGAGATTGAACTTAATTCCGTGTGATCTGTATATCTTGAGTTATAGAGCAGTGAATATACAAGTAGAATAATCAATCCAGCAATCAGAGAGAGTGATTATATTAGTGTCTAGACACTGATCAAGCTGATCTGGAGACAGGAATATCTGTATAAATTACCTATTCTGCTCCAACGACTGATCTGGATTGTGGTGGAATCCAGAAAAAAAAAAAATCCTTGAGATGAAAGCCAAGGAGAAAAGTGATGGAGTTCCTAATGGCCTCACCAAATCAAGTACTTTTTCTATAGAAGGTTTTCTGTTGCTATAATGAGGGAGAGGTGTAGAAGACTCTAGAGTTGACAGAATGATTACGAACTGAATAACCAGAGGAAAAACAGCACATTACACTGGACAGAGTTATAGGATTCTGCTGCTTGTTCCTGTAATGCTTGCAGACTGCTTAGAGCCCAGTTCTTCTGGTGTAAGGTGAGACAGTTTGTACGACAGTTAGGAGTTGCTGCTGTGAATGGAAGAAAATGAAATAGACTGCTGCTCTGACAATTCTGTGTCAAAGGGAAATGGATTATGGTTGTCCAGTGGCATGGAAAACATGTCAAAGCAAGAAGCTGTCAGGGAAGCTGTATTTGATATGCTCCTGAACGTGTATGTTCAGACTATGACTTGTCCTTGTCTCTATGTTGAGTCCTAAAAAATTTTCCATGATGGCTCTTCTCATGCAGACCATGTGTGGTCTTTGCAAAGGCTGATCAGGAAAGCAGTGTCTGTCAGGGAACAATCTCTGAGTATTTTCTCTTTCCGTGGGAAGGCAGAGATGAAAGGAGCCCACAGCCCTGTTCTCATTTGCAGTACCCACGCATGGCACTGACTGGGCTTTCAAGTGATAGCATGGTCCAAGCAGAATTACCAGACAGAGCTGCTTGAAGACTCATTTGTCTTTGCACCTCTGAGACAAGGAGCAGTGTGTAAAGGACAATGCCTACCTGAGGACTGTAGCACACACACCAGCCCAAGCTGTATAGGAGGAAGAGTGAAGGTTTTGAAATTGGCTAATGCTTCCCTGCCCAACTGAGTCTGAATTGAGTGAACAGAAGGTCTGCTATTCTCAAATAAGGCTCTGAAGATAAATCATTTATTAGTATTTAATAAAAAATAAATAGCCATGTCTTTCTTAAGCAGCTTGCCATGCACAGACATTTAATACTGTTTTGGTTTTTAGAAGACTATCATGTTTCAAAGCAGAGTAAAGCTTATAGAGGTGCAGAACTTCCTTTTCTATTTAAATTGGTAATTTGTAAAGAAAATACATGATTATGAGCATGTTATTGAATATATACAGAAAAGCACATGTTGACGTGATCTAAATAAAAGCACAAGGTTAGAGGCTTCTCTTACTGCAGAGGAATATTTGGCAGGTTTAAAATAAGATGAATCGCTTTTCCTTTTTTCTACAGTTATCTATGTCTTTCTCTTTCCCTAGAATTCTGTAGATGCATCTAAGTTCCTTCAAAGTCACTTCAAAGTCAGTTCACGCCACATAGACCAATTGTATCATGATGCTTAGAAATTATGATGTAATTCTAGGCCTAAGATTAGTTGATTTTTGTTTGTTTCTTAATGAATTTCTTTTGCAATCCATCCTGTTTTCTAGGACTCATGTATGAGCTATTTGATCATTCAGAAGGCAGACCTTATCAAGTGTCACCAAGTGGGTAAAAGAAAGAGATAAACATTAATACATTTTATTACATTAATTACCACTGGACTCCCATTTTGCACATAGCAGATTATTTGTTAAAAATTGATTTTATTTCTTGATAATTATACTGCACTCTAAACAAGTCACACATGCAAGTATCAATATATTTGCATCTGCTGGATATGCAGCAGACAAATTATATAGATTCAGAATATGTTAGAAAGACAAAATGTTAGCTTGAATAGTAATCAGTGTTTATGAATGTTTCCTCTTACTGGGTACACCAAAGAGATTTGAACTTGAGCTTACTATTCTGGAGGTGTTCTCATATTTTGACAGGTAAACAGGGTTGGATGCTGCAGTGGTGTAAAAAGAAATAGCTTTGAGCTTTATGGATCCATGCTAATTTACACCACTCAGGAGTCAGGACTAAAGAGATTTGGAAGAAAAAGCCTTTAAATTTATCTGCAGTTAGATAATAGTGATTTTACTTAGGATTTCCTAATTCATAGAAAGATAATATTTAGGATAACTTTAGCTTTAATGTATGCACTTACTTAAAATGTATCAATTCTAAAAATGTACCATTCTCAAATGTGAATGTCCATCAAGGCTACCTGTATCAAAACTTGGCCATGACTAGATATAAATATTTAGGAAGTGATTTTTACTGGGATTGCATTTTTTTTCTAGAGGCAGAACCTCCGTTTGTTTCTGCTCTGTTTTCTCATCTGTTAGACTGTATATTGAAAACTAATAGGACTTTAAACTGTTTTCTTATAACATCAATGCTCTGAGAAGCCTCTTATATTCAGCACTTTCATTTAGACTCTTTTTTACGCACTGAAATATGTTGTTTGAATCCCAGAGAATAATGGAGGGGAAATTGCACAATGCCAAGTGATCAGTTATAATGCAAAAAAAGAAATGGTAGTGAATTAAACACATCGCTATCTTACTCAAGGCCATTTTGAGGAAAACTTATTTTGCAAAAAAAAATGATTCTGTTGATTAAGTACCCCAAAATATAACTAGGTTCTGGGGAACTATATGAAACCCTCAACACAGAATTGTTCTGAGGATCTAGGTAAGCTATAATAGCGCTCAGAAATAAACTAGAGTCCTATTAACATACTGAAGAAATCCTAAAGTTTTGGTTATTATAGTAGTGTCAATTAAGGGATGATGGCCAAAATTCAGTCTGCATAATTAGCTGTTACCTATTCCTCTTTTGTTCTCCTGGTCTGTATTTTCTATCCTAAACATTTCTGTGTACTGTTTAAACAGTTGCTGCATTTTTGATCCATACATGGCCATATTTCCAGAGTGGTAAAATAAATGTTTAAGGCCAGATTTTCTTCCAAGATTTATGTGGCTCATTTCAGCCTCTCACAGCTTTGTTTTTCAAAGAGGAATAGGAATTCCTGCTGATGTGAATCATGAAATTCAGCTGATAGTGCTGGGATTTTGTTTGTTTCTCAGATGGAGTATGTTCTTGTAGGGAGAATGGAGTATTGCAGTCAAGATCCTCCATGTCGATCTAAGACTAGATTTTTACTCTTTTTTTAGGTGCTTAAAGAACTGGAAATGTAGTTTATTACGAATTAATTCATAAGGAACTAAGAAAAAGCATTTTCTCACTTTCATCTTGTTCATTGTCTTGCTCTTGGGGGACTGCATAATCCCATTCTCTTTGTGTTAGTATAAATTCACGATTTTGGAAGGCAGATCCATTGTTTGCATATTCTTCAAGGCCTTCCTTGCCTGCTACTCTCAAACAGTATGCCTGGAGGTACTGAATATAACCATATCCATACAATGGAGACCTATAGCATCTCTAAGTAACATTCATAACCTGGTCAAGAATACATCGCTTGCCAAGTGAAATCATAATTACCAATGACTGAATACACAAGCTAGTCACACCTTCATTTCAGTCCTCAGCAATATGGAGAAACACTCTCTATGCTATAAATTAATGCATAGTAATACAATAGCAGGAACAACTGAAGATGCTGCAAAATCCTCTCACAGATATCAGAATGATTCAACCTGCGTATAGTAATCCTCATGCAGATTTCCTCAAGCCTTCACAACCATATGCAGGTCTATAGGACCCTAACTCAAGAACAAACTTTGCCTTTTGACAATGATACAGAAAGCACCTACTTTCTTTGTGATCTCATACCTGCATCAGACTATTTGGTTTTTGTAAACTATTCTTACTGTTGTTTTAACAGACTTTAAGAATATCAAAATCAATCTTCTAATAATAAAAGGGATATTTCTTTATCTCAAATCAGAACCAAGTTCTACCTTTTGGTTTTACTATTAAAGCATGTGATTTTCCCACACCTCTCAGAAAGATTGCCCATTGTTTTAAGCCACAACAATTGCAAATATGTGTGGAACAAGAAAACATTCTGTCACAATATATCCTGGAGTACATTTCTTCTTAATAAACAATCATATTGACATTTTTCACATCTATAAAAATAAAGTCAACAGCCAAAATTTTCCTTACATTTAGTAAATGTGCTAAAAGGCAAATTATCTGCAAAACCAGGGTCTGGCTGTTAATATTGCTCATGTATCTGGCCAGAGGACATGAGGAGGAACACAAAGGATTTGTTCAAGGAAATCACTGAATTTACGGGTCTTTTTAGAATGAACGGTGTCTGCTTCAGAGTCTGTATGCTGCTAAGTTTGTGGAATGGTTGGTCCTTACTTGGCAGTAGAGGCTGCTAATTAGTATATTTTCGGGTGCTCATTTGCATTCTGTGCTGTAGTTGCAGGATCACTCTAGCATTAAATGTAAAGCATATATTTAGATGTTCTGTGAAACGGGGACTATATATTAGAAGATTCTTTCATTTGAAAGAGTAGTTTGATTAGTGAATCTGAAAGAGTAGTTTGATTAGTGGATCTGAACAGTCAAAATCCCATGGTCATACTCCCGTCTTCTCATTTGGTGGGTATTTCTATGAAGCAGGGATCCAAAACATATTAACAAGAAAGTCTTCATTTGCAATCTCTCTGCATCCTTTTCCTGAGACTGTACTGATTCTGCCACGTTTAAGATTGTTTCTGGTGAGTTTGGCTTGGACATGAAGATTTGTCCCAGTAATGGCCTACTAGCCTACCAACAAGCTAGTTGTTTCTTTGCCACTCAAAGCTATGGATGAATGTATGGAAGTAGTATACTATAAAAGAGCCAAAAAAGCTGAAATCGAATGCTTTTCCAAACCCATCTAACCCTTCCCAATGATTCTACAAAAATTATTGTAAGAGTTCACTTGCAGTTTTGTATACCGGTAAAGCTGTTCTATCAATAAGGTTCTATGTGTTTACTTGGAATTCCATTTATAAAACCTCAAAACAGAGTTCAGTCACTAATGGGTTTAAATGCACTTCCTGTTTTGAAGAAGAGACATTGAGGAGGATCTTGGAGTGAAGTGTCTGCAGTTTTTTATGCTAATCATACTTTCACCAGAGTTATGTTCTTAATAATGCAGATTGTTCCTGGGATACTGCAGCTCTTCCCCAGCTTCTTGTCATCCACATATTTGATTGCACTCATAAATTGCTTGTAGGCACTAATAACTTCTGCTGATGTTACAATGCATGTCACTCCAGTCGTTGGCTCAGCCTCTCTCACAATCCAGGATTTTCTCTAGCCGCATATGTTATGGGTTCAACAAGAGTTTAGGAGATTGAATAGAGATGCTAAGAAGATGATGGAGCTGCATTTCATTCTTGAAAACATTCATTTACTGATGATGATCTAAATAATGGACTATTTTTTTTTTCTTGACATATAAAACAATATTGTTACTACATAGTCACACAAATCAAATTTTCCACCAGTTCTAGACTAAGAGTAACAAATAGATGGGCTATATTCCTCTCTTGGTCTGCACCTCCTTGAAAAGCCTATCATTTATTAGGGGAAATAGCAAGTACTAGGTCTGAAGGGATCCACTGTCTTTAGCTTTTATTTCCCTAATAAGCAAATCAGTTTTCATCAGTGTGCAAGATCATCAACATGTATTTCAATATCTGTATACATCAGAATATATCAACTACAGTACATTACGTGGAGGGTAAACCACACAGTAATTAATGTAGCTAATAAACAGCATACAGGGTCTGATTCAGCCTTATGAAAGTCAGGGAAACATATCTCATTGACTTTAGTAAGATTTGGATTAGCTTTCTAAAGATTAGGATCTTCACTTAGCTTATGATACAATCACATTGCAGTAAATAGGCTTATACTCCATCTGTGTATCTGTAGGTCAGTACCCTCATACTTCAAGCAAGACCTACAGAGTAAAAGCTGATTTTATGCTTCTGTGTCTGTCTCAAAGAAAAAAAATTAGGATAGGATAGGATAGGATAGGATAGGATAGGATGAAAAGGGAAATGGGAAAAGGAAAGAAGTCTCAATTATTCCAAAGTGCTACTCCTTTTCTTTGGAACTACACTGGCAAAAAAAGTGTGTACAGGTCAATGTATGTTTCAAAGAGAAATTTTATATTAGAGAAAGAATATCTTTGTACTAAGTACGATACCTTACAATGTATCTCACGAGTACTGTAGGTATCATTCTTTCTGGAGAGATTTCCAACCCTCTCAGCCTCTTGACCCAAATCACAAAAGTTACGATGATCTATATCTCACTACCCCTTGCACAGATGTATTGGGGAAGTGAAGGCTACTTACCCTTTCTCATATTAGTCCTACCCAGCAGCAAGTAACTACCAGAAAATAAACATAATATATGTAACTATACTTAACATCTTGTCTAGCTCACATCCTCTGATAGGTGATGCAAGAGTGAAAAAGCTGCTTGCATGAGGTTTACAGCCTCGTAAGTTTTCTTCAGTTATTGCTCAGAGCATCTCATGTTATCCACCGAAGAATCCATGTGGCCAACCTATGAAGCTACAAGCAAAAGACTGCGATAATATAAATAAAAGTGCCTTGAAGAAAATTTGAGGCACTTTGTGTCTGTTTATTTTGGTCCGATTAGGCTGCTACAACATAATAAATGATCTAGGGTAAGGATAATTTAGTTTATGGCATGATGTGTATGAGAGGTTATTCCTTCATACGCCCTTCTCATAAAATCAACCTTACAAAAGTAAAGTCTTTATGTCTCAGTAAAGAGAAGGCACATCGATATTGTGTAACAAATTATATATTGGATAACAATCTATAAAATTTTATTGGGTTATGAGGTTTGCATTGATTTGAATTTTACCCAAAAGCAAAGCGTTACTGTTTCTCCAAAACACTAAAATAAAAAGAAAACAGAAATCTCCACTGTGGTCTTTTAAAAGTATAGTCATTAGAAACAGTTCTCAACAGTGCAATCAAATTCCGAGAAACAGACTAGGGTTCACCTTGTCTGCTTCTTGTGTATGATTGAGAAAACCCTGCAAATCAGTTCAAGCAGGAATTTCGGCATTGAGGTATACCACAAAGCTCCCCAGCACCTTTTGCCATCAGACTGTCATTGCGATACAGTTCTGTAAAGGTCCATTGCCACATTTCCATTGTGAGATGTTAGTGGTTTACTATCATTGATACAGCTGAGGGAAACTGCGGAAGAAAAGTCAGTTCATGGTGATCATTTTGCACAATTACCTGTTTTCTGAAATCCGGAGTTTGCGTAGTTTTGAAGAAGAGAAAGTTTTTGTGAATCATGGTGAAACTGGAAAGCCCTCTTCACTTGAATATTTGCACTTAAAAATCCACCAGAGACAGACAGTAGCTTAAATCAAATCACTTCTAATGCTCTTTGGGAACAAGGAAGGAACAAGGAGGCCAGGAGTTTTATCTAGAGCTGTCCAATGGCTGACCATGGTAATCATTTTGTAAAGTCAGACACAGACCTGGAATGGTCTAACGCTTTCTCAAGGTCAAATCTGGGTACGCTGATACTTATCTATATGAATGTACTACAGTGCTTTACTCCTAGGCAAGTCATGAAAGCTTTTCCCTGTCTCCAAAATAAGTTAAAATAATATTCACAATAAGGAGAGCCATGATACATGTTCACAGAGGTGCTCAGACCCAGAGAAGCCTCATGTGGGTTTATGGAAACACAGAAATTTTTATTTTGGATGCAGATTGTGTTTCACCAAGGCCAATATACTATTTGCAGTGGTGGCTAAAAACTGGTAACAGACTTTGACAGCAAGTTAGACATATGTATTCAATTACAACAGTGAAAGCTAAAGGGAAACAAATGCAAAGTCTATCATTGCAACATCTGAAATAAGCCTGACAGGGATGCTGAGAGATTATCTGGTGACTTTCCCTGCCCCAAGATAAAACCTCTTGTTACAGGAATTACATCAATCTCTCAGAAGTTATGCTAATTTCATGATACACCTTCAAGAATGTTCAAGATTGGCCTTTGCTCATTGTTTCTCTTGCCCACCTCATGACCATACTAGACATGGGCATTAGTACGATGTCCAGCTGTTCCCCACCACAGGGACATTACGGACATTAGGTGCGCCTATCCTGTGAAATGATGACCCACTTTTCCAGCAGCTTGTTACAAGACCTACAGCGTTCTCCAGAAGTGTGCTCTGAAGGGACACGTCTGTTACTGGGACACGTTTCCTGGAGGCCAGCGTCTCCCACTGCCTCTTTCGTGCCCTGTGCCCTTGCTTTATGCCAGTACACTGCTGGTGAGCAGCCTATACTGCAGTACAGTGCGAGGCTTCAGAGTGGGCTTAGCTTTAAGTGTTATGGGTCGCACCTGTGACTTCGAGGCAGTTGCTCATCAGCTTACATAGGTGATTCCTGGATCAGTGCCAAAATGGTTAGTAATGTTGTGCAGTTTAGCCCTGCTAGGATTTAGCTACTCACGGAATGTTTGTGCAAGAACCTTTCTTCTTTTGAATCTGTCCCATTCACCGTTCTGAGATGCCCCTACTCTACTAACAGAAAGGCTTTTTGTGCATTTCCTTGATCTCTACGGATATTTAGAAGTCTTAGAAGTATGAATTTTCGTTTTTAAAAATCAGGAGCATATGGGTGGAAGATTATATGGCAGAAAGACTTTGTTCAGAGACAGGCTAGTGATTGGATATGCAGTAATGTTTTTGTGCTTGGCTGAATCTTGATTTTTTTTTAACTAGATGGACTGTGGGTGCACGTTACTTATGTAGACACAAAATAGAAACTACTGATCCTTAAACTAGGGAGGTGAGGCACAAACAACTCTGTTATTGCGGGTATTAATTAGTAGGTAGTATTAATTACTATTATTCTATCCAGCAGAGGGAGCATTTGAGCCAGTTTATTACTTTACACACCTTTTGGTAAATGAGACTAGGGCACCAATATTTTATAAGAATTATTTCAGTGATTTATGTTGCATGGCAGAATGTGGCCTATCAATTATGAATGCCTTCACTGCAGTCACATTCATGCTGTCCATTTGATACTATATAATAGATATATAATAAATAGTTCATTTGACTATACCTTACCCAGATATGTTCACCAGGCTGCAGACTGTGTGATCCACTGTGTGATTGCCCACTTCAGTAGTAAGCGTCTGAGAATGGATGCTGATAAATCATCGAATTGGATACCATATTGTTCGTAATAAGTGAAATGGTACAAATGTTGTGACAGGCAATAGTACATTTGTAATAATGTATACAGCTATTAAACTTAACACAAAAAGCAGCCACTAAACTGGGTGTAGAAATGACCAGTAAAAGAAAGTTAAAAATACAATTAAAGCTATGGTTGTCAGCCAGGTATGACAGACTGAAAAATATACTCGTTCTGCATAAATCTGTGAGGCTTTCATGCTGGACACATTACATGGTCTTGCTATTAGATCTCAGATCTTTCCACATCTGCGTTCTTTTCTGGAACAAGCTATATAAATGTGAGTTCCCTGTGCTGACGGTACCTCTGATATCAGAGCTGGCTCGACTCTCCAGCTGCGCCGCACTGGGCACTGCCGTGTTGGGACAAGCGCTGAAGCTTGGGCAAGGTTCTGGAAACTCAGTAACTCAATTTTCTCAGTTAGATTTGCGAGAGATTTGGGTGATTTGCCACAGCAGGTTTCCAGCAGTCACCCCTGCTGCATCAGAGGCAGGGATAAAAGTCAGCAGGCAATTCTCTTTCTTCACTGTTGACACGGCTGTTGGAACAACGATTGTTGTCATTTTTGGTCTATCGCTATTAGCACTATACACTGAGGAGATGACACTGGGAAGTCTGAGCCTGTAGTCTGGCACATTCAAGGTCCTGGCTCATTCAAAGTGCGGGCCACTGGCATTACTATTTTTCCAGGAGTGGTGTAATTTTTAGCTATTATACTGATTACTGTGCCTGACACTGTTAACTCTATGTGTGCTGGCAAAAGCAAGTCAAAGAAAAGTTACAAGAGATGGCCCTAAGATGGTCTCAGACTAATACTACTGCCATAACCAGACCCCAGGGATTTAGATTAAACTTTTGCTGTCCTCCGAATGCCCTTTTAAAATTCTCTCCTTCACAAGCAATCCCACATTCAGTTGAAATATCAACTTTAGCTAGTCAGTTAAGAAAAAAGTCCTACATGCTGCTGATGAAGTCAGTTCTAGAAATGAAATTTGCCAGTTTGTAAAGTAAAAAAAAAAAATTATATTTACAATCCACGTCGAGCAGCTTTAGACATCTGCATGGACAGGAGAGGTGCATGGGAAGTACACAGCCATGAGGAAGAGAGCTTGCAAGTGCACAGCCCCTTCCTTCATGTTAGTCCTCTGCCTTGGGGTACAGCTCATTTTCTAAGGCATCGCCATGCAGGTGAAAAAAAGGAGGTGAGACGAAGACTCCTCTCTTCCTTTAGAGCCTGATGTGACCCTTAGAAATTGGAAAAAATTTCTGTAATGTGAGACCATACATGGCTTGTTTCCAGAAATTCTGCCCCTCTTGCCTTGAGCTTGCCACTTATTACTGGATGTGTATGTGGATGCCATTTCAGGCATCAGTTCTTTTTATTTGTATGACGAAATACCGAAGTGCTAGACTAGCTATTAACTTTCGTGTGCGTGTGTGTGCACACGTGCGTGCGCACCCCCCACCCCCCGAGAGTCTGCCTCTTGCAGAGCAAATAGGCATCTCTGACCCTCTGCCTGCAAATAATGTAAAGGAAAATAGGGCTCCTGCTTGCACTGGTGGGAACATCTGCCCAGAGTGTGGAGAATTAAGCACTTCTTAGGTGCAACAACTGTTATTTTAGAACTGATAAAAGAAAAAAGGGCAAAAATTCTGCAATTAAGATTCCTTACAAGATTTTATTAAAAACATGCTTTCACTGATGTATTTTCTTAAATGAACTTTCTATTTTCAGCCTACTCATTTGGTAAATATAGTTTTGATATGTGAGTCTGGCCATGAAGGAATTAATAAGAAATAAGGAATTAATAAGAAGGATCTCACCTGGTTTTATTTCAACGGTGCTTATACTTAAATTTCTTTATTATTCTTTAGCAGTTCAGAGGTCACAAATATATATTCAGAGGTCACCCAGATATATATGATACATATCACGGTTTCATATGTTTGGTTTTTGCCTTATTTACAAAAAAAGAGTGCAATGTTCTGTTGTGTTACTATTTGCAGCAGATTCTAGCAAATCACCAATGACTAGCATCTTCAGGATTATCCTTTTTTCATTCTTTCTTGCATTTTAAGTTTTTCTTCCTCCTTAATATTTCTCAGTTCAATGCCCTGAATTAATTTTCTAATGAGTGCCACTTCAGCGGTTCTGTGGAAAGCAGCGTTTCTTCAGACAATGAAATTCTTTTGTGCCATTAGAGCATTTGCTGCTGATGTTTTCAGTAACACCAGGGAGCAGAGTTCTGAGGACTTACTTTCAGAGACTTCTGGCAGTGTTTCTGCCTCTCAGCATATATATAAATAATTTCTTACCCAAATTATATTCCTAAGGGAATTTTTTTTGTGTGAATTGTCAATGACATTTCAGATTTAGCAAGCATTAGAAACTTCTTTGGGGAAAAGAAAGAAAAGAAAAAAGAAAGCCTTATAGTACTTCACAATCAGTTTCTAAGTTGTGGTTTTTTTCCCCAAAATACTACTGTATCTGCAGGTATGAGTGGGTTGTCCTTATTGAAGTACTTTGTACTTCATTACACTTAACAGAGACCCCTGGTTAGTCAGAGTATCGTCCTTTTTTTGGATATTGCTGTTGGTTGCTCTGGTTTTTGAAATGACCATCTCAGCAGTGTCAAACAAAGTGGTTTCCTCATAATTCCCTTCAGGGCTTAGATGGGTTTTGAATCAATTTTGCTGAGACACTCAGAGAGACAAAGAGGTAAAGCTGTGAAATGGTTAGTCACTTATATTTTACCTGCATCAGTAAGCAAGGCACTTTTTGTAAGTTCATATATTTCATACATACTTTCTATTCTACCAGTTACTGATTTAAGTTTGATTTTGGGTATCTTGCCTATGTCTTCCAATTCCTAACCCAAAGTTAAACATTATCCGTTATTCAACGCCTTCAATAAGACTAACTTTAAAACTAGTAACCTCTCAGTAAAGCTGTACAATTAATGCTGAAATACCTCAAGTACAGAGTGATACCTAATGGCATTCCCTATAGAATTCCTCAGAGCATTCCAAAATACCAGTAACCTTCCCTTAAGGCTCTACATTTTAAATGTGCTCTAAGATTTAGTGGTAGACCCTGGCTGACCTAAGTAGATTTGCTTAAAAACCAGAATATTTTCCCTGCAAATTTAGCAGTGAATTCTATATCAGCTCATAGTGAACATGCTTTATGTCAGATTTGAATGATCAAAATGTACCCCCTACTCTACTTATTGCACTAATGAACTTTGCCCATGTTGGTTTGTTTGTTTTTATCACTTTTTAGTTTGCCAAATTAATTATTCAGTGTTTTCTTGAAAAGTTAGGGCAAAACAGTTTTTATTCTGTTGAGTAAATCAGTGGAAATACTGATTTATCTAGCTGGATGTAGTACTCTTTCCCCACGCATATGTAGCTATCACAGGATTTTTAGGCCCATTTCTACAAGTGCCTTCAGTGAGCCCATTAATGCTTTGGCCTGTGCATGAATCTCCCCTTCCCCCTCCACGCTTTTAATTCCTTAGTCTTGTTTTAGCTCTTGGGCCCTTGCTTATGCTTTCCTGAGCTTTCCCCTACGTAAGAGACGAGCCCTGAGACATCTGTAGTCCTCCACGGCTTTGCTGTGGATGTGGTGCTGCCCTGCCTGCACCGGGATTGGGCCAGCAGTGCTTCTGGCCCTGTAGCCCACCTCTCCTCCTTTCCTGGGTACGGAGAGACGTGGGGCCCTTGCCTCCCTGCAGCCCCACGCAGACCTGTGCGCTGGGAGCTGGGGGAGCAAATAACTTCCGCTGGCCGCCTGGTGTGCAGGGGCACGCTGCGGGGGTGTCGCGGATGCCGTGCCCAACTCGCAGCAGTCCCTGTGGGCTTCCCCAGCGGCCTGGCTCTTCCATCTGCTTCTCTAAGGTAGGGCTTTAACAAGCTGAAGTTTTACTCTTCCTTGTGATATTAGGTAATGGGCTGCATTTGGACAAAGCTTTTGCTTTAGATGTCTTTACAATCTTCATAGCCACAGTAGTATATGTTTTATTTGAAAACATTACAGTTAGTACAATATAAAGAGGCCATTATTGTTTAGCTATGTTTACCACTGTTCTTTCTACCTCCCCACCAACTTTCCAGCTGTTTTCCTGATGTCTTTCTAGAGTTATCCAGTGTGTGTTAGGTTTACTTATTCCTACTCAATTCCATTTGCAGTAGAAACAACACAGTTATGTTTCTTCCCCCAAGCTCAGTGTCCTCAGAGGAGTATTTAGGTTAAGAGCAGTTTATTCCTAGGCTGGAAATGCAGTAATTGTAAATAGGTTCATAAGCCAGGATTCTCCTTTGCTTCAGGCTGCTACTAAAAGCCTAGGTGATGTCTCAGATGCAGACAAAACCTGAAAATTGTATAGCAGTGGGGCATGAAGCATTCCTGCTGCTGCAGTAAGGGCAGTCCTTGCAGCATGACCTGGTATTTGTGGTATAGGTGGCAGCACTAGGGGTGAAATGATCCCATAAGTAGACAGAAATACATACAGAAAAGTGGCCAAACAGTACACCAAAATTATAGCCCTTTGATCAGTTCTCCCAGAAAGCATCGAAAAGAAGGGCTTATGTGACAGAGAGGGCTACAAGAGTCAGCAGCCTTCATCTAGCAGTGGTAAAGCTAGGATATTCTGAGATATCCTTATGAACTAAATAATAGAATTCTTTTATTTTTGCATTTCAGGACAGCGATGTCCTGACATGTTTCAGGACATGAATTAGATGCCATTTCTAATCACTAAGGAACACCTTCTGCCTGGGACAGGGGTTATTTTGTGGGAAATATTTGTAAACTACTAGTACAATAGTGGCCTTATCCTGGTCTGAGTTGCTTGGTACTTTAACAGTAATGACAGCAAATCTGAAAGAACCATTCCCTTCTGCTGCAACAGTTAAACTAGAATATTTGTTTCTATAAGAATTCTTTCACTGAAGAATGCATTCTTTCTTTGTGTTTTTTTCTACTTCTTATGCAGGATTTTTGCAAAGAAATAGCTGAGTAACTATTCCTACTCGAACTGTAGAGGAAAGGAAGATTTTCCTTTTAAGTGTAGTAGGATCCCTCTGATAGGTCTCTTGTCTGTGGCTGTGACCTCTCCAAACAGATGGCTACACAGCTGGTCAGGCATTACACATTTATATAGTTAGTAAATATTGCTATTTAGTATGGATCTTTTGGTGGGGAAAGTGAGCCAAGACAGAAAATATAGGCCCAATTCTTGAGTGCAGTGGACAGAGTGGGACCAGAGGGGACTTCAGGCAGTGAAGTTAGAACTGCATGTATAGCACCTTGAGGGTGAGTAATATTAGAAAGAAGAGGGTTAAAAATATATATAGCTTTTAGCTTTGTATGATAGCTCCAGAAAGGACTGGGTCACCTCTGTTGAGAGCCTTCAGCAATATGTCATAGATAATGATGTCAGTGCTGAGACAAAGGTGGCAGTTTAAGTGAGTATAATAGGGGTAAAACCTCTAACCTGCTGTGAAGCCTAAGTGCTCTTGTTAAAACAGCAGACAAAACAATTTCTGGGAGAGAGGTGATTTTGCAGAATCTCCACTATCCCCAGATCCGCTGGTGATTGCAGAACTTTCCTGTTATTATCATCCAAAAGAAAATGAAACCATTTTGGAATAAGTGCCTGAATTAAGGAAATTAACATCACCACTTTGAAGAGAGCTTAAATGTTGCAATACCAGGCAGCAGTTACAATACAGTATGCAAAATGAAGCAATGCAAATCAGTTATCGGCCAAGGCTTATTTGAGTCTAAAGCATGCATTAGAAATTGTTTTTATAATAGTGACTGCTGCTAGACATGCCAGAGACTGCAACTGAGGCATGAAGTATGATAAACAACTATACTGGAGATCAGCTTGGATGCACAGCTTGACTCTCCAAAGACTGTGTATACTTTCTCTGTGGAGAACAGTCTCACAGTGCAAATAACATGCCTGTTTTTGTTTACTTGGCTCAAGGACAAACTCCTTGGAAGCTGTAAGAAACTGGGAAATGCACAGAAGGTGTGTGGGTCACTGCAAATAAGTCCAAATTCTGTCTGGCATGCACACCATCAAGATTATCTAGATTCTTCAACTTAGGGATGGGAAACTGAGTCCATGCAGAGTGCTGTATAGGCCATGCAGAATAGCTGTTTAATTTAGGTGATAAAAATCTACATTTTATCTGTATTCCTTTATAAATGGAGGAAGTGAAATGTATAGCGAGGTTTACTGTGGTCCTGCTGTTTTTGTAATTTCATGGTAGGATTATCAGAAACTGCTTGAAGAGATGAAGTTGCAGAAACTTCAGTGCTTTTAATCCCCATTTCTCACAGCAAAGGTAACATCTATATGCTGTATACGGCACACTTAGTGTATGCTCTGCTTGTCGGAGAATGTCTGGGAGAAATGGACCTGGACTGGTAAAGTATATGATATACCAGGATTTCAGAAATAGATGCACATTTTCTGTGGTCCAGCCATACGTGCTTTTGGTGGACCAACCTGGGAATGGACGAGGCAGTGGGATAGGGTGAAGTCTGAAATGCACAAAAGCAAAGGCTATGCTTGATGGGGAAATAATTGCAAAACATTTGAAAACTCATTTTGATACTAGGAAACTGAGTGCAGGTCTTCTGCCCAGTTAGGTTCTTTAATTATTTCCAATGTTAATAATATGAAGAAAAAAAGGTGCTGGTGAAAAGCAGTTGCCTTAAGCTTGCTGACAATCCAGCCTGACATGTCTTCTACCCAGAACAGGGAATGTTTCCTCATTAGCTGGATACAAGAATTTCTCCTTGTCCCCAAGTCTATTAGCGGTGGAGTTTGAACACTGTGAAACACACACTGTTCAACAGTTCAGTATAATAAGAACAATCCTGACACAGAAGTACCAGAAGTGGTGTACCAGAAGTACACCAGTCTCACAGAATTTTCTGTGGGAAGAGATCTCAAATACATGGGGAAACTTCTGCCAAAGAGAGATTCCAGAACAGTCAGGAGTTTAGGCATAAGATTATGAGTGGTGTTGAAATTTCTGCTCTGCCAGAATAGTGATCTCTTGTATCCATGCAGATTGTCTTATCACAGACTACTGCCTGTTCTGGGGAGATCTCTCCCTAGTTTTGATCATCTAAACCCTGAAAAACCTTCAAGACAAAGGTTCAGCAAGAGCAGCAGAGGGTAATCTGTCTGATCCAGGGTAGCAAATTAATCACTGATCTTTTGCACATCAAAGGATTGCACACATTGATGATAGCCCTCATTCCCAGACTCCTAGCTATTCTGAGATACTCCAGCCTCTGAAAAGACCTCATCTTCTACACTAAAATGGAAATGAATAAAATTACAGCATTTTTGATAGCATAGGATTCTTGTTTTCCAGCCAGCCATTTCCCATGGCACAAGTTTAATAACAGTCCTCACAAACATTGCCACAGAGCTGCAATCCTCATGATCCACAATGTGGTGATGCCCACAAAGTGTAATTCATTAAAAAAATATAAAATCATTCTCAGATTTAACCTGAGGAATCTCATATATAAAAAGGATCCTTTTGGTAATCACACCAACCTATTCTGAAGAAAGGACAGTACATAATTTACAAAAATTTGGTAGCATCCTTTTTATTTGTTTGAGAGGCCTCTGAGAGGAGCTGTGATCAGACACACAGGAGGCATACATAGGCAGCTAGGTTGCCCATATTTGTATATAGCTAATAAAAACAGTTATCTAGAAGCCAATTATATTGGTTCCCATATTACTGTGTTGGGTAGAGAGCAAGGACATAACACTGTTTCATCTTTTTGCTGTTTTCCATTTCTTTTAACAAGAGCATTACAGCAGATGCTGTCAAGAATTTTAATAAAACAAACTGTGCTTCTGACCGTCTTTATTCATTCTTCTTGTCTTTATAGGCTAGAAACGTATTAGAAGGTCTAAGTGAAGTAAATTGTTCTTCTCTCCCCCTCCCTCCTGCTTGTCCCTCTCTCTCTCTCAATTGTTTTTCAGAGTGCTGCATGATAGGTAGTTTTTCTTTTGCAGAAAAAACAAAATACAAAGAACCCCCCAAAAGAGCCCCACACTGGCACCACAGGATATACTTGTTACCTGGATATTTACTCACAGACTGTCAGTCAGTCCCCTTAGCTCCCCACTGCCACAAACTCCAAATGGGCCTGAAATGCCTCCTGCAACATTTTGGAAAGGGAAAGGGAAGGACCACAGGGACAGGTAGCAAAGGCTCCAGCATGTTCAGATAGTATGTGCTGGAAGCGGGGGTGGGGGTGTAGGGGAAATATGGTGGCAGTACAAGTCCCCAGCTCCGTTCAGATGATGAGCAGAATCCAGTCACGAGAAGGTGGGAGGATTTGGTGGCAGTGGTGTATTGCAGGACTCCCACTGCTGGAGCCTGCCGAGCCAAGCTGGTGTAAGCTAGATGGATGTGGCTAGAGAATGTCTCCAGTGTAGACAGAGCCATGCTCAATAGCTGTCCAGGAAATAAGTTGACCAAATAACAACACAAACCCAAGGGATAGTAATATAGAAGGTTTGTAATACTGACTGATAGGGTGGGGCGGGGGGGAGAACAAACAGGAAATATGCCAATAACATGTAACCTGACTAAATGGTGCACAGCTGCTGCTAGCAGTACAGGGGAGAGATCATCTGTCTCCTGTCCTCACAGCACAGAGATTGCTGCATTCATGAAAAACCCAATCATTTACTGATAGAAAAGTGATTCCTTTTTGTGTGTCAGTGATTCACAATTTTGTTGTTTCCCTTCTTCACATTATTAGGGGCAGGTCCTTCCTAAACAGTTACTTTTTGCCCCTCACAAGGTCACCTTGTGCATGTATAAACCTCTGTCCAGCTTTAGATATGCTGTGAACAAAGGTTTGTGTATCTTGGCGAGGCTCAGTCCTGCTGAGAACCACTGCCTCCATCAGGAGAGCTCAAAAAAGATCATTTCAAGGCTGATGTTTCTCCTGTTGTGCCCTTCCCACAATTTCTGAAGCTGGTCAGATTGCCTGGGAAAGAATGCTAGAAGATCTCGGCATCCAGCTATGCCAAAAAACCTCAAATGGGCAAGAGTCACTACATGAAGATGACAGAAACTATAGGGAAGAATCTGGCTTAGGGACACCCTCACTTCAGGGGTAGGTAGAGGTGAATTCCCTGACTTAACTTAGCAGTGAAGTCACAGACATAGTAAGATCTTGGTAAAACATTGCTGAAGAAACATCAGAGAAGCAGTTTGGTAAGGCAGATTACTAAAAATGAAGTGAGCTGTTAAGAGTCTTTAATTATCTCTTTGACTACAATGGGACAATTAATTTTACAGTCCCTGAACAAATGGGTGAAAACACCTTTTGTCCTCAAGAGTAAAAGCAGAAGAAACCGCTAATCAGCTGTACATGATCAGTCAGGCAAACCCCACTGTGTTAAAATATTGCAGCTGGGCAGAGGGCCTGGCAGATGTGAGTCAGATGCCTTAGCTGGCACTTCTCTGGGGAAAGGATGTGGAGTTGGGAGCAGAAAGGTATGGCAAAAATCTGACTTTTCCTTCCCACCTCAATCTGGAGATCCTGAAACCTGTAAACAGGTGTGTGCAAATTCCCATGTTTGTCTTTGTGAAAAACTGTTTTGCCAACACTTTGTTTATCTAGTCTGTTTAGCAGCCTCCTAACAGCAAGATAATGTCTTCTGGCCTTTGGTGACTTGTCTCGCACCTGCTGCACATCCCACTATCTCTCATCAAGACTGGCAACTATAGAAGTACAGCGTCCTGATCTGCTTTGCTAGGGGTTATTTTTATCTTCTGTCATTAAGCTATTCAAAGATACTTGATTTTCTTTTTAATGGTGCAGTATTTTTTCTTGCATATCCTTCATTTGTAGAAAGACTTTGTGTAAATAAGGGAGACTTGCAAATGCCTGCCAGTTCATGAATGGAAATAAGGTCACTTGATGGTCTAAATACTAGTGTGTTCCCACAGATTAGGTTTTTTGTAGTCCCGGAGACAGTAACTGCAGGTGCAGGTAACTGTAGTTACAAAACTGTGCCTGAAGTTATTTGTGCCTTCACTTTTTAAAGAGAGAATACAGAAGACTAGGCTATAAATTTTCTCGTGTATCTATTTATAATCCACTTTAACTGAAGCCTTTGGTAAGAAAGAATAAAGGACTTCTTGAGCCAGTCTTTTTGGTGTTCATCCTCTTAAAGAGAGTTCTTTTAGTTTGCTTCTCTGTGGCAAGTCAGGAGGGTCTGGCTGCACCTGAGGGGCAGAGTCAGAGTATTTGAGCACTGACTCTGAGCAGCACAGTAGAATTAAGATGCCTTTTTTGTCCCAGTTTCCCTGAGCAAGCCTCACATCAGGAAGGTGAGCAGCATTTAACTGACCTCTGGTCGAGGATTAGTAGAAGGGGATCTGTGGCAATTCTCTTGAATAAATTCAGTCAAGATTTTAAAAGGAATGTTGTCTTGTAGTAGCATGCAGTTGATACAGTTAAAAAAAAATAATCCTTGAAAGCCATTTTGAAGAGCTGATGTATTTCTGTATGCCCACAATACAGGGACAAACCTTCTCCTAATGAAAATTTTCTGTTCAAATACAAATAGTGTTTCATACCCCATAATGCAAACACACAACTTTCTGTTTAAAGTCTCCTTTGGGAGGCTGGCACCTTGTTTTGTGATGGAAATATTTGCTTCAACAACAAGAAATTAATTTTAGGGTAGCTTATTATGCACCACAAACCTTCTTAATTCTAATCGTAAAGCTGGAAGAAAAGGAAAAGAGATGTCTCCTCTTTGATTTAAAGCACTTAAGTTGTTGTACATCATTTATAATTTTATCCTCAACATGAAAGGTAACATTTCTAATGCATGGCCATCAGTACCTCACCAGCATTTGAAAACAATAGTTGCATATATTGGTGTGTTTTATTTTTCTTTTTAAAACAATAAAATGTGATATATGATAGTTGCTAACTTCATATAGGTACTGATGTGGGACTTCTTAGTGTCATAAAACCTCTGAAGCAGAGACTCATGGAACATGAAACATTGACAGAGTGCCTCTGGAGCACCAGAGCCAAAGCTGGCTGATGAAGATACGTTATTTGTGGTGTTGTGGTGCTTGGAATTACAAGGACTGCAGGGTTTATTTTCTCTCGCTCACATTCACGTACACACACACAGACACACAGACACACACACACACACACACACACACACACGACTTGTAGAACTTTTCAGATGTTGGAAGTAGTCTGGCAATCTTCCCCTCTTGGGTGGGGAGGAGAAGGGAAGGCGGGGGGGAAGAAAAGGCTACCTTAAAGAAGTAAATAATCTGCTTTTGCCTCTTAATTTTTATCTGTAAATTGTTGCAATGTCAAATAAAGGACAAGTAACTGTTATTTAAATAGGCTGCAGAGTGTTTACTTCTTGTTTAATCATTCAAATACACAAGTACTCTGTGAGTGCTGCAGGAAATTGTTAGCGTTCAGCCTGATTGTGCAAAGGCTGTGAGAGGGGACCCTTTATACATGCAATAACTGTCTGAATCTGAGCATTCACCCAAACAGCACTATGGGAGTATACAATTTAACAGAAAGCACTAGTCAAACAGTTGCTTGTTTCTGGAACCACAAACTTTCAAAACTTTTTATAAAGTATTATATTTCCTTTGAAGCTGTGTCATACACTATAAATAAATGACTGCACTAAACCTAGAACTACTTTGCAATTCATTGGACGCAAAACTGAAATTCAGTATATACTGTAACCTTGATTTTTTTTTTAATTGTTTAAAAAAAGCAACAGGGAAAACTTTCTTTTAAGGACTTACATTTTCTGGAGATTTGTGTTTATTGCCTTTACGCCTTCTGCTGGTAGAAATTAGATGACTATCATAACCCACCTCATCTTTTAATATGCAGTACAAAGTCATATGAAAGTGCCAAAATTAGCACTGTCATCCTCTCTGTTGTCCGTTTTACTGCAGCACAGAGCTGTGATCTACTCAAAAAATATACCTGTAGTGTCTGTTACAAGCACAGTCTTCTGTAATGTTTGACTCAAACCTCACATGCATACAAATTCACTATATTTTTCTCTTTCAAGAATAAATACATTTGGAGCATCAGCAATTTATAGAAACATAGCATAAATAACAGCAGTGAATTTTCTTCATTGTCTACCCCTTATGCTAATGAAATTTACTGAGAAAAAAAACAGAAAATGCAGTTCCCCCAGCATCATTCACGTTGCAGTAGACGGCACAATTCTGTACTTACAGATCTTAACAGTGAAATGTCTCAGGATCTTTACAATTTTCTGCAGAACTGTTTGAAGCTCTCAGCAAGCCACAGTGTTCATCGAGGCAGAACGGAGCCGTATGGAATGTCTATGCAGCTGGGAGATAATGGAACTATTTTCCCAGCTGGGACTACAAGCCTTTTATCCACTGAGCATTGCGTGTCTCTTCTCTGGTATTAACCGTGAAATACACTGCTTTCCCGCTGTATTCGTGATAGGACCCACACAATTAGTGCTTGGATCAGATACACAGAGCTACTACAGTTTATGAATATTGCTATCTAGAAATCTTGAATGTATAAAAATTAGCTATGTACTAATCATCCTTCAAGCAAGCTGAGAGAGCGAAAGCACAGCTGTCATACTAGTAGCATAAAAGATTAAATGTGCTCTTACTGTTCTTTTCATACAAATACGAGCTCCTGTCAGGTAATCAGAAAACCTCTCCTCTTGAAAACTGGGTCACCACTCAGTATTAGATTTAGAACAGGAATGGAAATAATTTTGTTTGGTTCTTGGTCCGACATTTATTTCATGCACCCCATAAAATTAAGCTCATAGGATGCACGTTTACACTCAGATTATATTCCAGTACTGACTGTACTCATGAAACAATTAACTACCCCTTCCATATTTTGCATTTAAAATAAAGAAGGAAAGGCTTGCTTATCTAAAGCAGCACAGACATAAATCCTGATTACATGTAAACTCCAAACCTTCTTAGATTTCCACTGTTCCTCTTGGGATTGCTTCAGCAAGATCAAATGGAAAGCTCAGACGAGGGAATGCCTTTCCCTTAGTAAGCAAAAGTTATTTGTATTCACAGGGGAGGAAAGTGGAAACAGCAGTTTTCAGAATGTTTCTTCCAAAAAACATGCAACTGTGTCACAGGCATTGCTTCACCACATTTTAATGTAATCTCAGTGTAAATCCATTAGTTCGTAATGGGATTAATTGCATGCCCATCTGAACAATGGCAAGTTGAGAGGAAGTGGAAGTCAGGTGGCAGAAACACACAGAGGCATGCATGTGTCAAGTAGACCAAAATAAGAATTTGGAAAAAGAATAGCAGTGTGTATCTTCTTTACCTAGTTTGAATTTACCCCACTTATAAACATGGAACGATTCAGCAGATAGCCTCTGTTTCCAGCATAACTGCTGATTTCAGAGAGCTTGCACCAGGAGTTTGAAGTGTTCATGTACCTACTCCCATGTAGCCTCAATGGCCCCGCTGCAATACCTGCTGCAATACCAGTCATTTCAGGCTGCCTCCTCCCTCTCCCCGTTTTAGTGTGGACGTGCTCAAGCATAATGGGTCATTCCTCTGCATCTGAGCCTTTGTGCTTTGTCCTCAGCCAATCATTAGCCCACCCAGAGGGACTGCTTGTGATGGTAAGTTTACTTTCACTTGAAATGGCTATTTTGTTAAGACACCTTTGAAGAACGGTGAAATAACTGTAGCAGAAGAGAAGGTGAAGAGATGGTCTCTCCTAAAAGTAGAGGAGAGCATGTGCTCTGAGGATGTTTCTATCATTTGTCCGCAGGGGAAGAACAGTTCATTGGATGCAGGCTGATTTAAGAGACCTAGGTTCAACTGAATCTCCCTCGAGGGTTTCCCGTATGCCCTCAGAAGTGCCTCATCTGTCCTTGTCTGTTCTTCATTTGTGAAATGGGAACAACAGGATTGCAGGTAGTCGGAGGGTACTGCAGAAAGACATGGTTAAAGGCAGGAAGACCGTCAGTGTGGTGGCAGCGGGACTTGCAGATAAATGCCACAGGTAGCGTGGCAGCCCCAGGGCCGGGGCGCTGAGCGCTCCCCCTCCTGTGCAGTGTGCACATAACCACCCTCTTGATTAACATAAGCAATTTCACACTTCCATCATGTGAGCATCTCAAATGAGCTGTACCGACAATTAATTAAGCCTTGCAGCACCTTCTGAAGTAGACAGGCATTATAATTAGCAGTCCTATTTTTAATTAGGAACAAAATTTGAAATGGAATTTTAGTTATTTCCTCATTAAAATTTTTCTTTTAAATAATGGGAGTGCTTTTTCTAATTTGTATCAAGAGTAAATAGAGGAAGACTTCCTTACAACAGATTAAGCCATTCTTCTTGTTGCCAATTTCAAAAGTGTATTAAAAATCAAATCTTTTCTCTATTGAAACAAATGATTTTGCCTATACATTGATTGTCTAATAAGACTGTCTGGGAACAGGACTTCTTGGTTGCTGGGGAAACTAATGGTGTCAAAACTTTTTCAGTTCCAACTGAGATTGTAAACAAACATTTTAGAAATGTCCCTTTATTCTAAAGGTAGATTATCTATTTGAAGATGACCAAGTGTTTTTGATTTTCTGGAAAGACTGGAACATTTAAATACTGCTCAATTTTGAACTTCTGAATCTCTGAATTGTGCATTATTAGAGCTTGTGAAGTTCTGAATTAGAATTTCTGAAGAGTATGGTATACTCTATCAAAGATTATGCCCATATCTCTTAGAAATGAAGCAGAAAGTGATGTTAAAATTGAATATCAAAACAGTCTGTTCCTAAAGGTCAAGATAGAACATTTAAATGTTACCAAAATGTTGTGTTTTTCCCTAATTTTCTTTCAAAACAAATTTTCATTGACATTTCTTTGCCAAATATTTCACTTTGGAAGGTTTGCCATATTTTAGCAGAAAAAGCTATCCAACAGTTGTTTTTTAAAACACAGATCAAAAAGCCTACTTTAAAACGTATTACCTTACTCTATTTCCAGGAGTCAGAACCCCCTTAAACCATTCATTTCAACTATTAAACCTACTTGCTATTTATGTCTGGGTTTTGATAGTATCAGAGCAGGAGCAGTTGCTGCTGTATTGTAAAGCAATTTAGGATGGGATTCCGGTTACCCCAAAAGTTGGCACTGGTTGATGAACAGGCAAAAATTTCCAGAGCTCAGAATGAATTGCACAATGTCCTTGCGTACCTTTCAGGACACTGAAATAACTCACCGATAGGATCTAGTCTATAAACTAGAAGATAGGTTGAATCTACAATGTAAGCTGGAAGACAGAAGTGAATCAGCAGGTGTCGGGCCAAGGTGTTTCCTGAGGAAATTCTGAGAAAGTCTGGAAGACATGTTCTCTATATTTTCTCTGTAAAAATTGGAAATGCCTTCAAATAATACATGCATTTTTTTGTAAATGCTGTCAGTATACCTTCAAAAAGGAATAGAGCTTTCTGGCTTACTGCTGACTTCTTGTGGGCTGTAGATTTCAGTCTTTCTATCTCTTCTTTAGACATAGTAGAAGATCAAATCCGTCTGAGTGTCTTCAGCAACATTGTAAGTGAATTAGATCAAGGACTAATAGGATCTGGACTTTTTCTGCTGTGCTCAAACAGCAACTTGTCCTTGAGCTAGTCCCTATGATCACAAAGGCAAAATTTAAGGATGAAGATGAAACCCACTTGAACAAAGGAATAAGATTGCATCCCACTGTGTGTTTTATTCAGGCAGTGCCGTCTACTGCTTTGAAACCGATCTATTAAGCAACCTAAATTGCTGTTTGGGTTAATGCTGTATGTAGGATTTTGGTTACTCTGAAATCTTAGATCATCTCTGTGAATCCATAGCCACTGCTCAAATAAGATTGAAAGTAAATTTTTCAGGGCTTACCAAGTAATCATTGCAGAGGCAACACTCCTGGGCCTGAATCACTAACTGAAAAGATTTCAATACAATTAGTGGCTCTACTACAGGCATCCTGTGTGATGTTGGAGGAAGTTCCTACCTAAAGCTACCATTCACTGCTTTTGTAAAACTTCACAGTATTTCTGTGTACTGCTGGCAGGTAATTATTTTTAAATCATTGGCTTAGTCTTCCCACAATCCTGTTAGACATATTCTGAAATAAATAGCAACACACAATAACTGCAAACTAAATACTAGGTGAATACACCTCTGCAATTCTTTTTTAATACAGAACTAATTATGTAATTGCAAATGCATGCAGTAATATGACCTTTGTCTCATGATCGTTTTGGAAGTCTTGTCAGAGAGGTGTTGTCTAACTGAGAGATGGATGTTGGAAAACCTGAGAACTGGACAAACTGAGAACAGAAATTTATGATAATTCGCTTGTGTTATAATAAAAATTAAAAGCAATATGAAGTTAACGGGGATACTGGACAAGCCGGAAAGTTCAACAGTAGACAGCATGGGTGTGGGTATCCATTCTGATCTTGGGATCTTGCATGCAAGAGGCCGTGAAATCTCACAGAAGACTGGATTATTGTGCCCTGAGCTCCCCAGAAAGTCTGTGTAGCTGTGCCTGTGAAGCAGAGCCTGAAGCTCTGGCTTCTAGGGTTTGACACCTTAATATTGAATATACATCAGATATTTCTGGGATTTATTTAATTGAGTAACGAACTGAAGAGCAACAGCAGTTTTTAGAAGAGCTAAAAAACAAATTTTAGATGATTTTAGGGGATGAGACTACCTTTAGAGAAGGATCACTCCACCACAATCACTCCAGCAATGAATTGTGTCAAGTGACTGGAGAGCAAAAATTAAGGTCAGTGCCTTACTATATTTCTGTATGTCATGACTTTATTTAGCTATTCAACAAGATGAGTAGCTTTTACAGTGTGTTGCTATTTATTCAGTAGGAAAGATTTTCAGATGCCTGGACATGATCAGCTCATAGGCCTAGACTGAACAGAAGTCCCACATTTCAAAATTTGCCTTAGTGTATTAGTAGCCTAACCTGCGCGAGCTCTGTAACTCAATCATCCGTATCGCTAAATTGTTAGAACGGTCCTTGGCATTGGCTTATGCAAACTAGCAGGCTCCCAAGCAATTCCAGGCACAGTTCAGGAGTCAGCATGGGCTAGAGACCCCCGCTGCGAGGCAATTTAGAGGTAGGTGTCTGCCCTGTTTTGGGAAGAAAGAGAATTTAACAGTATGGGTGTGGGTTGTTTTATTCCAGCTGATCTAGAGATAGGGAATGAGCCTGGGAATATTTTAATTACTACTATACATCTGGCCTTATGGAGTTATTTCTGTAATCTTCTGGGAAGAGAGAAGGAATTTGCTCTAGAAGTAATGCTCACTCTTTTTTCACAGGCTTTTATATTATTTTTAAATCTTTGTTATATTCTTATTATGCAACTGGAGAGAGCACCAAGTCTCAACAGCATGTCTTCTCTGTATGCTTTAAGCACAGCAACTCATGTGGAAGAATGTTAATTCAGAAAAATTTAATGTAATCTGTAGGAAGTATTCTTTGATATAGAATAGCTTCTTCTATAGTCATTGTAGATTTTATTTTAGTTTTTAGAGAAAAAAGGAAACTTAAGGAAAAGGGATCCACAGGTTTAATGTAAGCCATTTAAACAACAGGGTGCATATTTAGCTTTCTGCTGAGTATAAAAAAGACGCAATTAACAATATTGAGTTTATTGGCCTTTTTCACACTACATCTATTAAAGAATCAAAATAGACTAGTACAGTGCTTTTTTCTGTCCTAACAGTGCTTTTTTCTGTCCTAACTGTAGTCTTTGTATCCTATATCTACTTTAGGTCTCCCTTTTATTGGTTATGAGGTAGTGATTGAACATAGTTATGGACAGCCTAATACATAGATTCAACACTTGGTAATGCTTTAATTACACAGGGTGAATAATTACTTTCCAGATGAACATGTGCACACACAAACACACATACACAAACACACAAATAAAGTAGAAAAGAAGACTTCTGAACTGTTGAGTCTCTAACTCAATGAGATGAGGAGGAGGAAAGAAACCATTCAGTGATGCACTTAGTCTTGTTAAAGTACCAGATTGATCTCAGCCTCTAGAATAAATGCTAAGGTTTATTCAGTGTTAATCCCTGTGGAATGCACTGGTTCTTAATGATTGTTTCAGCAAAGGTGACCTCTGAAGCTATGAATAATGCTCTGTGTAGAGACTAAATGGTTCCTATACATTCATTTGATCTGCATTATTCTCTGATGCCATTTCACTTTTGCTACATTGCAGTGGATTTGAAAACTTTCTGTCCTCTACAGATACCTAGTTCTGACTGGGGCGGTGGGGGAGTGCTCAAATCAATACTTGTAAGCTTATCTATAATGGAACTGAAAGCTCTTTAACCCCAGAACTGAACTGTCAGGCCTGATTGGAGATAATTGGACAAGGAAGTTCCAAAAGTATAAGCAAAAATAAACACGAAGGCTTTTATTTAAGTTATTTTTGATATGGCTGGTAGTGTTATTGAGTACGGTTTGTTTTGAGAGCATAGCCAAGAGCAACCACTGCTGAACAGCCTTAGCTACCAAGACAATTAAAATCTTCTTAGTGATACTTTTTAATGCGCTCAGAATGGCTCTGTGGCTAACTAACTGTAGCATGATTTTCTATTCATAGTATATACTTTAGGAATGTGTTTGGGAGTTGTATTTATCTTTTGTTTGCTTCTTTTTTTTGCTTCTTTTTTTTCTTTTTTAATAGAAGACAGCTGTGTTTCCAGATTTTTAGGGTTTTATTTGTGGTTGCAGCTTCCTGGATCTGAAGTATCAGATAAGTGGGTCACTTTTCACATTGATTTTCCTTAAGGGAGAGAAAACTAGAAAAATGGAGTCTGGAAGTTACAATGAACTTCCAGTGCTACACATCACCATTCTGCTAAATGGTCAGTGGATCAATGTCCACCATCTGTGCTGTGTGGAGGAGAAGCCTACAGAGACATCAGTGGCTCTAAGTATAGGGTACTAGATGTCACCTAACAGGTATCAGCTGGAAGCAGTCATTCAGCTGTGAATAAGAAATTTACAAAAATTCTCTAGTTACAGAACTTGGGGTAGCTACATACTGTTATTCCTTTCACACGCGGCTTGCTTTTATCCAGTACTTGGCACACCGTTCTGAGTTATGTTTTGCAAAAGTGCTTGCAAAACCTACACTTCATTTTGTGTCTAAGCATCTTGTGCCAAGTGGTAGCATGCCTTACAGTGGTCTGTCTTGCCCATCTAAATAGAAAACTCAGTTTTAAAATACACAATCTTCAATACATTTCTCTCTTGTTATAGCTAACCCTTAGCTTAACAAACATTTAAACATTAATGTACAATGAACAGTAATAAACAACAAACAAGTGTTAATAATCTACAAATTGTGGCTTGGCTGTCTCATACAGCTGACTGGTCTGACAAATATAGTGTCCCTTTCCTGTAGTCATCTGCTGAAGAGGTCACCTATTCCTTCAGCAGATATATCTATTTGAACTGACAGCCTGGTCTGATTGTCTTACAGTCTTTTTGTGATACTACCACTTTTTGTGATCCCTGTTTCCTGTAATTTTCATGAAGTTGTTGCAGCTTCCATAATGCCAGTTAATACTGATTGTTTTAAATGCATTTGTTTACCTTATCTGTTCATGTTTCTACAAATTCTCAGTAACTGAAATCTTTTTGTGCTGTTTTTTCCAGATCTCTGCTAAACAAATGTCAGTAGGTAACAGTCCATGCTGTTCAATGGAGTCTTACAAAAATCACTTCTGGCACTTCTATTAGATGTTCTTATCTTTTGTTCATCATGCATTTCTGTTTTGCATTTCCTATATTAGGTGTCATTATCATTATGTCTTCGAGGAATTTCTGATCTAATATTAAGCACTACCCTTTAACTGGGGGGAGTAGTGCTCAATAATATGACGGGGGGAAAAATGTCCAATTCCTGCCAACCTGAATGAGGAAACTCTGTTACATTTCTTCCTCAGCAGTTGTTCTGGCAGTCCTGCTCCACTTCTGTCTGAGATCATGCAGATGTTTCTTATATCAGACTGCAGACTTTTTCCTGCACTTTTGCCAGATGTTCTTCCCCAGTCTTCTCTAGCTTTGTATCAATTTTGCATTTGTAGCTGGAAAGAAGCATCCCTTTCTGGGGGTTGAAGGCAGCTGGAAGAAGGAGGTTGTTTCTGACACCCTTCAGCCTTCAGTTTCTCAGCTTTTCGTTAAAATTGTCATTCTAGTGCACAGTACTACTCTTAGGAGTTGCTGGCTTGGAGCAACTACGTTATACTCAAATTTCACTACAAAGTTCAGCATGTGATTTTGGTATCTCTTCTTTACAGAAACAGGCAAGTAGAGAATATTCATAACCTAATTGGGATCTACTTGCCCACTTTTACCAGAACATGTAATTTAAGCATATAGTTTAGTTCATGTACACTCCCTTAGATTAACTAACCTGAGGCATCTAGCTCTGCATTTTCTATCAAAATTCTAATGGTTCTCCTGCTTCCATTAAAATAACAAATGCTCCATTGTGAAAAAACATTTCAGCTGAAACTGAGAAGTCTTGGTTCTGGAGTTTTTCTGCTGATTTCACATGGACTCAGATCAAGCCTGTAATTCTTAGAGTTTTCATATACCCTGAGGAAGAAAAAAATGTTGCTGTATAAGATTACCTTTAAAATATAAAATAATAGATTTTCAAGTTACTCAATTACATGTATGTATTGGAGGTTGAGTAATGCTTAGAGTGCAGGAAAATTAAGCTCCAGTGTTCAAGTGAGCACAAAGAGTAAATTATCTTGAAGCTTTTTACCTGTGTTTATATTTGAATATCTGAATAATAATGGCTTAATATACGTACAGAATAACCCAAAACTGCTAGAAGAGTTCTACCTCTTACCTGCTTTGCCTCTAAGCCGCAATCTCGGTTTCTCTCTAAGGCCCAGTCAATCATACCCTCCCTATCCCTAGGGGTTTGACTGGCCCATTCAGTGCAAATAAGCATGAAGAAGAGGAAAAGGTACTCAGAAATCTGCTGCAGCAGAGTAGTACTCTGACTCCTTCTGTGAGCGAGGTACTGATGGACTTCACAAACCGTGTGCAGGGGCCAGTGTCAGAACAACTGGGAGGTCTGTGCATGCACGAGTGGCACAAAATTGAGAGGGGAATTCATCAATAACTTTTGTGATTACACTACAGGCATGAGGTCTCTAAATGTGACCATGCAGATGTACTTCTTGCATCAAACAAGGATACCTAGCTTTGGCTCACTGGGTTTCTTCATCATACCAAGATGTTAGCATCTGCAAATGAGATAATTAATATATATTGAGGTCCATTGCACACCAACAAAATGTGGTTCAAGGTTTCCTGTTAGGCTGTTGTCTTGGTATAGTGCTCTTATTGTGCCATAGGACATGCATGGGACATGCCTAGAAGCTAAGTTTGCCAATATTTTTGTCTTTTATGTACTACTCACACTGACTTCAGTTTATTCATTGATACTTGTGGCCCAGGTGTAGGAGTCACCAGGAAAGTGAAAGGAAAGGATGGAAAAGCTAAGGGGAAGGGAGTGGCTTTGTCTTTTCAGTTTGCATGATGCAGCTGATTCCCCAGGTACATGATGGTTGAGCATTCACGCCTCTCCCTTCTCTGTTTTAGAGAATTAGAAAACGAGACATTCTCTCTGTCCTTCTTTTCAGAAAAAAAAGTAGTAGTTGCCATTGCATAATGAAGAAGCATAGAGATGAAATTGTTTTCCAGTTACATTTTTCTCTTTCTGTGTTCCTTTGATGTGAACTGTTAACTGAGCTGTTATCCTGATGCTTCTATTCATTAAAACAAGTTGCTAAATCTCATCCTTCTTTTTCCTAACTGGATCTCTGTTAGCAATTTCAGTCGTATTAGTACAAACTTTCTGATTTATCAAGGCTTTTCTTTCTGTCTGCATCGCTGATCTCATATGAGAATAGAGTATAAGTCATTTCAAGGTGGGGAGGGGGTTTTTTGGTCAAAAAATTACCAGTTTCGTAGTTCCCATAAAGGGCAGGGGATTTCTCATCCATGTTCTGTGGTAAAGCTTTATGCCTATAATATCTATCTATAGATGTGTTTTTGTTTTCACTCATTTCTATTTTGTATAGAGAATAGTATGCCTGAATTATTATTTTTGTAATTCTCTGATTTGCCCAAGTATCCTAAATGTAAATGGGTGGGAAGCAGGTGAAAAGGTGGTATGTTGGCTTGGATGCCACTGCATGATTCTGTAACAGCCCTGCCTGAGTCACTTTTACAGAAAACTTTCAGGGATTGCCAGCCTTGAAATGCAAGAATGGACTTGTCATTTTGTGACCTGATGAATGCAGTCTAGTTTGCCTTTCCCTCTCACAACTTTTGGCAATTTAGCTCCTATCCTAGATTTAGAAAAGGAGGTGGTGTCGGAGTCTGCTATGTTACTTTTAATGCTAGAAAAAGTAGTCTACCTGGTGATGAACCCATTTCATTTGACCAAATGTGTCTAACATGCAGCTTCCTGTGTGATTCCATATTTGCTCTACTGTAATTTGATTAAAAAACAAATGATAATATTATTAATTTACGTTAGGAATCTGAAGAAGGATAATGAGGTTTCGATTTCCGTGATTTAGAGGCTCAAGTTTGCTGAAGAAGTAAAAATGATGTGTAACGATATGCATGAATTGCAGCAAGGAAGGATCCATCACCGGTAAGATATTCACCCAAGCATCTGCTTACTTTCTCTCCCATCTGGAGCAGAAGTGCAAGGAAGCAGATAATTGTTGATTAGGGAGACACAGGTTGGTGAATGTTTAAAATGAAACAAATACTCACATGGATAATAATGCAGACTCGCTTGACCAGGTAAATGACTTACTATTACAGCTAATACTTGGAAATTAAAATCTATATATGTTGCATCATAATCTTAGGTCCCACAAAGACAAAAGTAGATAAAACTTAAGATACTTTAGCAAACCCTGGTGTTCCAGCTCTTAGCTTTGTTGTAACAGAAGCCAAAATATTGCATGGATTCTTGTTAGAATTTTTTTAAGTCATATTTAAATATGCACAAAAATTGTAAAGTTTGGGGGGGGGGTTCTTTTTTCATAACAAGATACAGTTTCACATATATTAAAGACTGATGCCTTTGAAATATTGTCTATTTTCCATTTTGAAGAGAAAGTCCAGTAGGTGACTGGTTGCAGCAGACTAAAAAGGCTTTCACTTCTAAACTGGCAGCTGAATTATAATTGTAATTTTCAGTGATTGAGAGTTCTAATTGTGGAGTAATTTATAGTATAGAATTATGTTAGGATATAGTGAGGAAGGATTGGGTGTTTGTGTCTGTTTGCATCAAACGGAAGGCAATTTAATTCCTTTGAATCCTTTGAAAGCTCTAACTTCCATTGTTCTCAGTTACACACGGGAATATGCCCATACCTGGAGTGGATGCTGTTAAATCCCACCGATCTCCACCATGGTTTTAACCCAGGTTATAATCACACGTGTCTTCTATGGCTAAGCTCAGAAATATGCTTTGACAGTCTTTTTTTGCTGAAGGAAAAGGAAGTGAACAAATAAAAAAATATGATGGACCTACTGTCCTATATATGGTGCTTCCACGTGAATGTGAAATTTATGAAAAAAGGAGGGGGAAAATATATTTACTTTTTCTACATTGTCTTTGGGCTCCTGGAAGACCTTTATCTCCATCCTCAGCACATTTCAAGTCTTGAAGAAAAGAAAAGAAATAGACTGTAAACTTAAACAAAAAGATCTGTTTTCTTCTGTTAGATGAAGATGGGTATATTTTAAAGAGATATATTGTGGCAGTTCATATAAACCACAGCCAGACTGGATTGCACTTTTTTTACTATTATAAAAATGTACCAAAAAACCCTCAGTACCATTACTCATAGAGTACTTCCTTATTACTCTGGTTCCTTCGTTTTAGGCTGCTATTGATGTCAATGATATTAGATCAGTGTAAAGGAATAATTAAACCAAACTCTCTATATTTAGCCAGCCAGCCAGCCAGTTTCTACAAGGTTCACCAGGCCAATAGTTGAGCATCTCTACCTTTATCAGCCTTTGATCTAATTCAAAATATAAACACTAGAGAGCCCATTGTATAATACTGCTGTTACATTGGTCTCCCTTTGGGTAACTAGTATATAAAATCCACTTGTTAAAAGCATATACATGAGAGTAGTGGATACAATATTGTAGATCTGGTTTTACTGCAGAAAAGGTAGTTATTTGAGGATCTCAAAAGCTATAAACCTGTACATAGGTTTTTACAGTGCTGAGCAAGCTTAGATAAATTAAAACATAAAATTTTTCTGCATCCTTCTTTGGATTATGTTTGGAAACATTTTTCATTTGTATTATTTTTTAATTTCAAATGGCAAACACACAAAATATTCCTCTTTCTAGTTGTAGCTAAAATTAATGAAAGGAATATAATATTCAGACAGGGATCGGCTGTATAAAGTCACTTGCTAGATGCTTTGTATAGAAATATCCTTGTGTTTTGACATGCTGATTTCTTGTTTTCTGACAGTGGTATAATTTGCTTTAAGAATTGTTTCAGTCAGTTCCCAAGTATTTCTTATGCAGCATTGGATAGAAATAATTGAATTTTGTTAAGTTATATCAACCTTCATTATGAAAAAAAAGAGATCTCTTTATGTAATCCCATCAACTTCCCCCTCAAAGATTGGTTTAATTAAAACTACTGCCTCTTAAAACAGACCATCGCTTATGAGTATAATGGAGTTGTGCAGGTTAGTTTTTGTATTACGCATGGTAATTTCTTGTTGCTGTTGCCTTGTAGAATTGTAATAAGAGATACTGTAATTAAGGATCAGCCTGGCTTTCCATTTTAAACCTCTAATTTATTTCAGGGGTGCATGTTAGTCTACAAGGATAAATCCTGCATCGGCTACTGCTTAGTGAAAGACAAATCTCAGCTCAGGAAGCATTTCACTCATTCAATGTCTGCCCCAAAGAGGTAGCAAAAACATAAAGGAGGTTTGCTATGGCTTTCAACCAGCACAGGGTTTATTCTACTGTTGAAAGATGTTTACAGAATCAGCAAGACTAATATAAATAGATAACAAATGTTATAAAGAGCAGCACAAAGTGAGGCATTTTTGCTTTATTGGAGTTAGATACTGTTATATTTTTAGAAAGGCCTTGAACCATATCATTTTCATGGACTGCTTAAAACTGCAGTATTTAGCCCATTCTCAAAATATGCTCTTATTCAAATGGTTCCCAACAATTTAATACCCCATCACTGTTCCCATAACATAGCCGTTTGTGTAAATCTTTGTATGGATAGTCTCTTTTCCACTATCCAAATCTTTATGCATCTTTCAACTGTGCAATGGATTTTATCAGACTATTAAAAATAAATTATGCAGGCTTCCTGCCACACAATCAAATCCCTGCTTGTTAAGCATTTAGTGCCAGTGATCAAACCCCCTAAATGTCAGAAAGGTTATAGCCTAGCTGTGTTACTTGCATGAAATAAAAGCTTGTCTTAGGGCTACTGTACATTTTTACCTGGTACAGAAACTTTCTAAATAAAACAATTAGGTGAAACATTCTTCCAGAAATTGTGGTGTGTTTTCCATAAAACTGCAGACACAATTTTGAGGCAAAACATGTGTGGGGGAATGAAAGGCATTTGTTCCTTTTATAGGTCAATTTATATTCCTGGGCCTGATTCTAAACCCCTCCTTTTAGTTTCATTATCAAACTCTAAATTCTGAAGAGACTTGCTTACTTTTACATTTTGTCTTCTGCCAATGTCACTACTATTCTTAAAAGTTATTCTCCAGATTTATACATAATTTTCTGAAATTTTGCTTTTAAGATAGACAACACAGCACCCCTCTATTAAAGAAAAATGTTGCATCTTCAGACAGAAATCACTTGAAGAGATATCACCCATTTTTAAACCCTTGTTTTAGCTGATATCAATGACACTAATCGATGCCAAAAATCTCACAGTTCTATTTATGTAAGAAAAGATAATGATTTACTAAGATCAGTTTCCAAACAAAGATCTATATATCATGTTTAGTTGTTCCCATCTCCTTTATGCCATTTGTTTCAACTTGCTCATGGCAATTGCTGCACCACTTTTTCTCATCTTGGTGCATAAACTCTATTGAAAAAGCAAACATCTCAAATTAACTTCCTAGTAGCTCATTTTAATTTTGCCTGGTGCTGTCTGAGGGCTGATAACCTAAATCAGCTTGATTGCTATTTCAGCTAGTAAACAGCATATATTACCCACTGCTTATTGCTGCTAATAGCTTGTACATAATCCTTGAGGCTATGTGTATTCATCTAATAATTAATTTATTAATACTATCCTTTCTGAAGGAAAAAGAGATGTCTAAAGGTACCAGAAAGAGGTAAAACAAGAGAGGGCATTGTGCATTCTGTGTATCAAAATCCCTGCTTAAGAACACATCAAACTCTTGTAATGGAACTCAGGGGAAAATGATCACTCACATTATCACTGCGTGAATTTCCTTGCTTAAACTCTTGGTCTTTTATTTGCACTTTCTGATGTCTTGTGAATAATGAAGCTGGGAAGTGTAAGAGTAAAGCTGTATCTTGGGAAAGAGAATGTAGCTCGAAACATATTTGTTACTGTAAATTTTCACTAGCAAACCAGTTTTTACACAAAGTGACTAGTAGCATGGTTTCAGGCATGGTATAGGAAGGGCAAAAAATGTTGTTCGTATTATTATTGGTAGTGTGCATAGAGAGAGAAAGATTTTAAAACATGTAGATAAGAAAAGCATTTGGAGTTCACAATTCTTAAATGCTGCTCTGGCTAAGATATTTAAATCATACATTTCACCAGAGCAGCTTACTCATCCAGATTCTCATATTCTACACTGCTGGATACAGCAAAGGATATGTCAGATCCCCTTATAGACGCTTGTGTGCATAAAAGATAAACTATTATTACTACCAGTAATGAATTTACTCCTGTATCTCTAGTAATAAATGTCTGTAATTTAGATCTGTGGTTCAAACCTTGTTCTGGAAAAGGTCAGTATTATGGAGGTCATTGCCGTCACAACAAAAGGAGTCCTAGTCCTGCATTTTTAGCTAGTATTGATGAGTGTGTCCCTTATCGCCTTAATAAATACCATGAAATTGCCACAGATTTGCGCCAAAGCAGTGCACCCTTTCGTTCACTGAAAATGGTACTTCTCTTAGCTACTCAGACCTAACATCCTCTGACACTAATAGAAAATTAGAACTGAATAGCTAAAAGTAGAATTCAATCTATTATTCTCAACTCTCCTGAGGACAGAAATTGCATTGCTGTTGTTTAATATTGAGGGGAAAAAAGAGACAAAGTTAAAAATCCAATTTGATTGACAGTAATGATGAGCTAGAGAACAATTAGCTCTGTATGTGAGAACTGGTATGACTGGTGTAGAAGTTGTTAGGCTATTCAGTAAAACTAGCGTATGAAATAACAGAAGGAGGGAGAAAATATGTCAGTATTATTGCTGTGTAGATGGAATTAGATTCATTATCCTCTCCTGGTTTCTGAGGAACAAGTCTGTTTAAATATCAAACCTGTGTCCAGGTCAGCGATTAGCACCAGGCAGGACTGAAAGACTGTAAAGCATTCCATTAAGGATGAATAATACAGTTTTTTGTGAATACAGTGTGTGCAGCTGCAGCTGCAGCCGAGACAAAGAGGAAGTTTACATACGGAATCATACTGTTCATGAAGTGCTTCTCATGAATAGATTTTATCATTCTCAGTCCCACAGAAAAGAAGGCCCCAGAATGTGTCTATTGATGCTGGTTTGAAAAGCATGTTGTTTGAAATCAAATACATTTGGCCTGATTTTCAACCAGCTGAGTTATGTTTGTCACAGGACTTGACAAGGATGGCCGTTACCCTTTTATGAGCTCCTTGATCTCAGATTGTCAAGAGCTAACCTAGTCCCCCAAAATAAAATAGACTGCTCTTGTGGTAGTTTGTTTTATGCCCAACTGCCAGTGGGCTTTGGGGTCATCGTGGCTGTTGGCCATCCAGTGCATCAGGAACCTTGCAGCACTTGTTCTCCTTCGTCCATGAGTACCAGACTAATCACTTGGGAAGGCTCCCAAAGGGTGAATAGCGATGGCTGCCAGCCACAAATGGAAAATCCCTCAGATCTACTGGCCTTAATGCATGTCTCCCTGGCAGAGCTGTCAGCCATGCCATTTGCAGAGATAGTGTACATCTGGTGATTTTTTGTGAAAATGAAACAAGACTGTCAAAGGGTCCCCAGATCTCCAAGACTTGACCTTATTTAAGTCACTAACAAATCTGTCAAATCAAGAGGTTTCAGGATCAAAATGTTGAAGAGAATCCTAGCTATATGTCTCAGATATACAGGCTTTTCAAATGATCTGTATTCTTGGAACAGTGTCTTTCAGGAGCATTGATAACATCATCTAAGGAGGTCAAGACTAGTTGTTAAATGTTGATGAGTACGTTGATTAGTTAGCTGATTAGATATGAGGTTTAGATGTGGATTATATTTAAGTATCATTAGTATTTAAGAGAAATTTAAGCCCTGAGTTATCCTTCCTCTCCAATCAAACTTGAAGCATGCTTTAGGGGGTGCTAAGGCATCCCTAACCAGTCCCACTGCTCAGGAAAAGACCACTTACAAAGTCGACTGGCATATTGCTTGTGTAAGAACTCCAGGTTCAGGTCTTTAGGAAGCTTTTTTTTCAAAATGGCAATTTATGGCACGTACTAAGTACCTCAGTTGTAGCATCTAGTGATATTTCAGTAATAAAGTCTTCCTTTCAGGTGATAGTCCCCAGTGTTATAACAGCAGTTTAATTAAAGGATTAAAGACTCTTTCTTTTTGGTTTACAATCTTCAATTCTTTTTCCCTCTGGAAACTTAAAAAGGACTGCAAGAAAATATAAATTTTAGGAAAGGAAATTAAGCTCTAATTTTACTTCAGCTAAAATTACTGAGAGCATTCCACAGACTTTACACAGCATATCACAACACCTTGTAAGTGTGTTTATCTTCATAACATCTTTATGAATTAGGGACTTGCTACTGTCTCCATTTTACAATAGAAAACTACCTGCAGAGTAGGCAAAGCCTAATTCTGCAAAAAGACTCTGACATGTCTCTTCACCTCTGCCCAGAACTGTAATGCTTCCTACCACTGGAAAAGTGCCGGCTCCTAATCACCTAATGTCCATAGGTAGCTCAGAGTTTAATATTAAAATTTTCCTATGCCTGTACATCTGCTTATACCTCTCCAACTGAGACTTAGTCAGGATCCAGATTTTAAATGTTCATCCACCTATTCTGCCTGCGTTTAACAAACTGCACAAAAAAGAGGATGCAAACTGGAGCTCTTCTTTTTAACTAATAATGGGTTGAGGAACTAAGCTATGTCCCCTTCCATACAATTCCGACTTCTTTGGCCAGGCGTTTTCCTGATGAGCCTGATGTATGTCACATACCCCCAAAGGCCACTACTCTTTTTGTGCTTATGAGCTCAGGGTAATCATTGGGGTGCCTGAGAGTGCCATACTTGTGTCCAGGATTTTACAACATACCTGAGATTACACAAAGTCCAGTAGGTCCCACACCTCTTTCTGACACTTCCTAAAAGTGTAACTTATGTATTTGTTGTTGATCCATGGAGTAGCTGCAGAAATGTTAGGGATTTCAGACCTTGTGATAGCCACTTGAAACTGCTGCGTAGTAGCTTTATGTGGGCATCTGGAGATCCTGGGCAAAAGTGAAATAGCTCAAATTCCTTCCAGACAGGGTGTTTCATGATACTTCTGGACACCTGGCAGCATAGCATTGGCCAAGCATGTAAAGCAGACCTGTAGCAGAAAGAAAACACAAATTCTGGCTCTCGTGAAAGATAGCTAGTTCCTTAATCTCTGCATTACCCTTCCTCTCCAATCAAATTTGAAGCATGCTTCAAACTAAGACATCCCTACCAGTCCCACTGCCCAAGAAGAGACTGCTTACAAAGTCAGCGGACCTGTTGCCTGCATAAGAACTCCAGGTTCAGGTCTCTCAAAGGCTTTTTTTTTTTTCTTCTTCCTTTCAAAATGACAAGGGCAAAGTGTAACCAGGCAATGAACCATCAACATTCAACTGTTGAATGTTTCTCCATAGTGTTTTGTGAAAACTATAGTCACAATATGCAATTTGTGTGTCTGATGTGAGCCCAATGATTATTTCCTCCTGCCTAAAGATTAGGAGCTGTTTGAAGTACTTGATGAATATTGAACAAAATACAGAGTGAAAGGTATAAAAGGTTATTAGTAAACAAATTCCTGTAGACATCCAAGGGCTGCTTTAGGTACAGTCATGTTTTTATTCTAGCTGAGCATCATTTTCCTCTCAATAATGTTAAATAATGTATGTGCACATCAAAATGTCTATTGCAGTGTAGAATCACCATCTTGTTAGTGGATGTGCATGGCGCTGATTTTTGAGAACTCTAGCAGACAAAAGTCCATTTCAATTCTTCTGTTGCAGGTCTAAGTTTCCCTTTTTAGTGCTGCAGTATCATGTAACTTTGTCACTTACCACTAAATGCTGTGGTACACAATAAGAGATTTATTCTTCTGTACCTGAGATTATAAGTGCCACCTATAGGTTTTTTTTACTTCTACTACAGGTCTTCTTTTACATACATAATTCATAGATTTAAATACAGTTACTGAAAATTTTTGCAATAGTGCATAATCCCCTTAATATCTTACAGGATATGTTTGATCTTTAGAAGGATTTGTTTCTTGAGAGAACTGCTGCAGTATGTAATTATTTCTGTTTAAAATCAAGCAAACCTCATAGACAACATTTTTTGTTAACCTCGGTGGATTTAATTTTAATAGTTTAAAAGAAGTGTGGGATCATGATAAGAATCAAAAATTCTTCCATTTTAATCCTTTCTCTGACCCTCTTGTCTTCTATCATCTTTGGTAAACTGTTCCAAAACGTTTCCTCAGTTTCTTCTTCTGTAATGTAGTAACAAAACTCTTTACCCAGGTTATAGGGATTTTGGTCCGTATCCTCTCAGGTTTCTGGTGGCCATCCATGTCAGTAGTAGCTAGAAATATTACAGTGTTTGAAGATCCAGTCCTTTTTGTGTTAATCAGATTATGCACAATATGTTATCCAGACCACAGTTTTTCTGTCAGCTACTATGCACAATGATAATTGAAGAATATTCAGTTATCATTCATCAAATGATTCATGCATAAATTAGATGTGCAAATATGCTGATTTCTGCCAACATAACTGAACATCCACATATGAAAATGAGGAGTTCATTCATCTCTTTCGCTGAAATCCCAGCTCTGTTGACACCACTGAAGGCAAAATTTTGCCCTCAATATATTTGGGTTGAAATCCTCCCCTTGTGGTGGTAAAAAACTCACTTATTGATTATTGTGGGACCAGAATGTCACCAACCATTTTTGAAATCTTGTCTCCTGTCTTCTAAAGTAATAAATATCCAAGCAATGGAATGATCGCACATGCTGTTACTAGTTTAAGCACATGTGGGAACAAAGGCAGAATCATGTGACTTGGGATTGATTTAGTATATTCTTTTTCTTGTAAAAATGTTTGATTCTATATTATTCCTAGCAATTATAATTTAAATAGGCTCTATACATGAAAAAAATCCAGTTCTCAGAGACCTCTAAAGCAGATCTCTTCTCCCTGTTTATTCGTTTCTTTTTAGATAAACCTTTCATAAAGTATTCCAAAACACCAAAAAATCCGTAGCATTTCATTTCAAACAAAGGATGAGAAACACAGGCTGGAAGTGTGGATTTCCTTGTGTTTCCATTCTCCCTTTGCTTTTACTTTAGCTCTTTAAAAGCACCCTTCCCTGGGGGAGGGAGGGGATCTATATTGTCCAATTGGACTTTCCATTAAAATCAGCAACAATACTCCTATAGCTTTATAGAGGAGCAAGATCAAGACAGGCGTATTTGTTCATGTATTGATCATTTCTGCAGGATATCATGCCTTTTCTCTGAGCTGATAATCTACCATAGCTGTCTGATCAGGTGATTTCTACTCACTGAAAGTTGTATGGTGGGAAGAGATTGCTACTTTTTGTCTATGTAATTGCTTTGAAGATTTAGAAGTAGATTTTAATCTCAGAATGGCAATATATATATCAGAGAATCTCAGAAAAAAAAATGTTTCTAATGGGTATGCAAGCAAGATGCAGTCGCAGATTTGCCCATGCACAAAAAATGCATGACACGTATCAGAGATTAGGATCTGACAGCAATGAAATTTAGAGGGAAAACTCCACAGAGAGCTCGTACTAATTTCACTGCCATTGGTTGTAATCTCCCATATAATAATTGTAGTACTTCTTTTTGATTTCTGTTGGGGTGCTGTAAACCTTTTCATATATAATTCCAGGTGTTTTGCTTGGAAATTCACATACCTTTCTTTCTCCAAAAAGAGTGGAAAATTATCCAGTGTAGGGAGGCCGACCCCACCAACATCTAAATAAAACAGGAAAATAGTGAGTGTGAGTTTTCAGGGTTGTTGTGAGAGACTATAGCAAAATCCAGAAAAGGGCCCATATCTGTTACTCCAGGAGATGATGTTTTAATCCCAGGATTAAATTTTTTCAATTTACTTAGATTTAGCCATGGTCAGAAGTGAACATCATTTGAGCCTGAGTGCATCAGTGAGAGCGTGGTCTGTTAATCATATTTATTGGGCATACACCATGCAGGTATGGTCCTTACACACAGCTTCACTCATACTTGTCTTATGATTTGTACCATAGTAGTGCCCAAAAGCTGTAATTGAAAGCAGGGTTCCCTTGAGCTAGGTGTCATAGGACGAAGAGATAAGATACACTTAAGAGGACAGCTCTTACCCTCTAGAGTAAGAGGAGATCTCATCTAGGGGATGAGAGAAGTGGGAGAAGGGAGGTGTTTTTAATATCCCAGTGTTGTGGGAGAACTGAGGCAGTGAGAATACAAACGACTTGGCGAAGGTCAAAACTGTAGGAGGTGCTTAATGCATGAGTATCTTTTATTTTCCTCACCTTGTGCTTTTGGTGAATATGCACTTTCTCACAGTATTTTCCTACCCTTTGAGTTGTTAAGTGAAGAACACAAGAGGCCTGGATTGCATTCCAGGGTTTCCTAAGGGCCCTGAGGTGGTACACATGAAGATGCATCTGAGGATTCAAAGAAAAACCAGTGCTTCTAGTAGGAAGAATCCTTAAAATGACAGCTGTGATTCCTCAGAAACAGCATATCTGGCTGCCACCCTACCCAGTTTAGATAGTCTAACAACTCTGAAGTTGGTAGAAAGATTTGTGAACCTACATCTCATTTACAGTTTCAGTACAGATTTTTTTCCCTCTTACAGGCATGGCACAGAAAACTATTTTTCTTGGAGTGCTTGTTACCATGACCTGTCAATGAAATGCAGTACCCTGTCTTTTCTGTTGATTCCTGATTCAGTCCATTTTATATGTTCTGCGGAGTATGGTCCTGATGTCATGACTGGGCAGAGGTGAAGTCCCTTTGGGAATATCAGGGTTACAGTTCTTTGTTGTGGTGTATCACAACTTAACCTTTTCCTGTAAATATTTCTGTTGTCTCTACCTAGGTGTCATTTGAACAAGCATATTCTTCCCTTTAAATCCCTTCTGGTTGTTTTGGCATGTTGAAGACAGATATTGGATAGATAATGGATGACTTTTTCTGTCATGTTTGGTTGTTTTCTGTATTGCATTATGTGGCTTGGAGTGTTTCTTTCTGTGTATATACACTATCACTAACATTATTAAAGCACATAGCATGGTTGGAGTCAAAGCCCCACAGGCATGTAGGCTTCTATTTGCCAACTTTCACAGATGTCAAGGTATTTCTGAGCTCCCTATAAGACTACCAGATATTCCACAGCTGTGGCCGTGCTTTGACTGGAAGGATGCACCAACAGCATCAACCAACCATCTTTTTGACATGAATAAAGCATTTAGTTGTGTTTGGTCCCATGGTGAAATTCACCCTGGTACCATATTGCATATAAATTTGGGAACTTAACAAAAAACTAGATCCAGTGCAGCCCATGATGTTAACAATGAGGAAAATGGAGAAAAAAATTTGAATGCTTCCTAAGAATACTTAAAGCTGTTTTTTAATTGTCGCTACTGAATACAGAGTGGGTTTGAAGATCTGAAACTTTTCATTTGAGGAAGAAGTTGGCTTCTTGTTCCTTTCCTCATGCTGGGTTGACACGTTTTCATCAGCTACATCGTGTTACCTCTTCTACATTAAAGGCTAATCACAGACTTGGAGTCTGCAGTTACCAGCTACAAATAGAAAGATTTCTCCCTGTGAGACCACAGCATTCCTCAAGCAATTTTCCACCTTTATGCAGGGTTTTTTGTTTTGTTTCATGAGTTTTTTTTGTTTCTTACCAACTGCCTTGCAATTAAGTTATTTAAAAGCACCCACATCAAAGAAGTGTTCTGGTTCTGTACAAATAGACCTCACTACTGCACTGCAGAAGTGACAAAAATAATCTACCCAATTCCATAGCTCATTACGGTGAAATAAATATTTTCCCCTACTTTTTCTTATTGACTGTTACAAAACCAAAACATAAAAGCATATTTTCTAAATGTGTCTAAATAAAACAATTCCTGATTGAATAAAATTTGGTTATGCAATGATAATCAAATCAGCAGCATCCATCTTTGTCATCTTTTTATGCATACCTAAAGGATATTATAAAACTCATGGACTTTTTTTTCTTGTATTTTTAGAACTTTTTGTTGAATTCATTGCCTGTATGAGAATCAAGAAGGTATGATCCCCTACATATATTAAATTTATATCTATTTTTCATGTAAAAATTTACGTGTAGCTTTTTAACAGTATTCCTAGTTTTAAAGGTTTATGAACTGTGGATAACAGGTAGAGTAGAAGAAAGGGAGGGAAGACTGAGGTTGACGAGCAAGCCTAAGAACTGCTGAGACACTGAGTACTTCACATTAATTGTTACTGTAAGAGTGTTGTAGAGAGGAGCATTTCAAAGGACACGAAATTTAAACAACAAGGTTATACTGAATGTAAAGGCAAAGGAAAAAAGAATGGATTAGAGAAGCCATTTAAAATAAATTGCAACTCTGGCATTTTTCCCACTTTTTTTTTTTTTTTTTTACTATCCAATAATAACTGCAAAGAAAGGGAAAAAGAAGGCAAAACACTTAAGACAATTTATATCAGAAGGAATACAATTATTGTGGGATGAAAAGCCACAGAGGAAAAAGAAATACATAAAACCCAGTGTCCTGTTCTCAAGAGAAAAATTCACAAAGATAAAAATGTGCAGAAGGGTTTCCATGACTTGACAATGAAGAACATGTATAGAAAGTGACCTGTGCTTACAAGTAGTAATTGGAGCTAGCATTTCATTGCCTAGATGAGTGACTACCTTTGTGTTGTTCAAAGTGGCCTCCCTAAACAGCCAAACAAGCTGAGAAAACCTAATTTCCTATTGTCTTCATCACTGGCCCCTGCTGTCAGCATAAAAAAAGTAAATTGATCAGGATATGTTTGTTTTATTCGAAGACTGATGTTTTCTTGCAACAGTTTTTTTTTTCTGTCAGCAAATAATGCTCCAAATTCTTAAGAAAGAAACACAGTTTTGCAAATTCAGAATCTCTCATTTTGGCCTGATGGCACCTGGCTCTTCCAGCTCTCCCATCACAAAGGCACACAGTGGATTGTTTTGAACTGGATATTCAATTATTAGCTGCTCTGTAGAAGTTCGGATCAGGTCTGTCTGTAGGCTATTCTTAAACCGCATTTGAGTCAAGACTGGAGAGGCAAACCCAACAGCCACAATGATGTTTGTCAGCCTATTCCTGCATGCAGCAGTATGCCTTGTAGTTCAGGAAAGTTGGACATCCCAATCCCATATTTGCCCCCACAGCCCAGCCCAACAAACGACAACTCCCATTTTTCGTGAGCTAGGGTGCTCATAGTTCCTCCGAGCCAGATTGGCCAGGCTCAGACTTAGAAATCACAAGTTTAGCTCCTAGTTTCCACTATCCTTCCCCTCACCAGGCTAAGCGATGGATGGCAAACATCCAGCCTAAGTGAATTACAAGACAATTTCCTTTCACTTTGAAATTTGTTTTGATGCTTTATGATTCCTTTGTTTTCACATCTGAAGCATCCCTGGCTGCGTTCACACAAAACTCTCCAGAATTTTCTAACTGATTTTACTTTAGTAAAGGAATTATTTTCCCATAATTGCTTTTTCCTACTGAGCAATTGATATTCTCCTATCTGACTGAATTCTCCTATCTCCTGTCTGCCTGAAAAGCAAGAACAAGGGCCATTTGAGCCTGACAGCAAGACTTCAGCAAGTCCTTTAAAAATCCTTAACTTCTTTAACTTCTTAGATATTTAGGTGCTTTTTTTTTCTGTTGTACATTTCAGAAAGCTCAACTGTCATCTGTACACCACAGGTGTCAAGTGATCCACAAGGCACAAACAGTTAGTACACAGCAATATGCCATCCCTCTCCCTGTTCCCACAATTAGGAAGCCTGGGACTACGAAAAATGTCCAGTAATTACCACCATGTCACTTCCCTGGGGAAATCATCTTTTTTTACAGTATCAGTTGCTGAGCAGGGATTCATCTCACTGTATGAAAATTCAGCATTTCTTGTCAGAAGTGATACACGGTTTTATCCAATTGATGTGGATGGCCCCTTACCATCTAAGCCAGAGGGCAAGTTAGAATCACCATTCACAGGAATTTGAATCGATCTTGGTATTTGTATTCTCCATTTCCAGATACCAAACATTTGATATGTGGGTACGACTAAAAGGTTTGTCAACTCTGAAGCTATCAGAACAAAAGTTTTGTAATTTATTACCAGAAAAAAAACCACGTGCTTTGCCTTGTTCTACTTTTCTCCCTTTTGCTTTCATTCCACTGATCGAAAAGTAACCAAATCTGGATTAATTGTCAAGTTTTGAGAGAATTAGGCTAATCATTTTCAAAGCAATGTCAAAAGGAAACATCTCAGCTGTGACAATCACTTTGTTGCTATGTATATGTGGTGGTTGTCTTAGAAACTTCCTTGAGATGAAACTTTCGAGCAAATGAAAGGTCTTAGTGTTTGAAGAGCTCCATAAAAGGAAAGATCACAGGTATCGTCTTTTTACTCTTCTCATCTAATGTCACTTTACAGTGAATTTGTTTTCACAGTTTGTTTGCTTTTGGATTTCTCCTTTGTACTTCAGGCCTGATCTAAGGGTTATTTAAGTCAGTAGAAAGATTTTTACTGATTTTAGGGGAACATGTCTCCATACAAAAGAAAAGCCTTCAGAAATTCTCTCCTGTTATTGCTTGGACTATTGGGACTTTTTTTCTATCTTCTCAGCCGTTCTTGCCACACCATCTGCTGGCTCTCAGGTCATCGAGGAACCGCTTCAGGATGGCCTGCTCACCGCCTGTGAGGTTGTTCCAAAATGAAGTATGCTCCCCTCTTCTCTCAACTTTCTTCTTTTTCAGAAGAGGCCTTTCTTTTGCAGATCCTGTCCCCAGGTCAATGCTCTTTTTCTTTCAGCCTCATGATATTTCATCTTTTTCAGATCTCCTTTGAAAAAAACATACTTACTCACTCACTGTCTGGAAGTAACTCTAAAACTAAAGCAGAAGAAAGACATTACCTGTATTAAAAGATGGTAGTCTCTGTACTAACATTGCATTGTGATGCTGTCTACTACAGTCAGTGCGGCTGAAATCTGTGAAGCTGAAAGGATGGAAGGGAGTGTAGAATTTGTTCCACTGGCTTCCATGGTACATAATCTTGCCTGCCTTTCTCAGATAAATCTCCACTTCAGCTTGAGAAAGGTTTTGCTGCATGTTAAATAAAGATGGCCTGGATCGGGACCAGAAGGTTATCAGTTCTGAATGTTGTAAATAAATATATATATGTGTGTGTACACATGGACATATACACACACACATACACATGGATTTATGTCTATACGTGGATGGATGGATGGATGGATGGATGGATGTATATGTCCAAAGAGTCATGTAGCCTAACCACAGCTCAGTGTTGGGCTCATCATAGTCTTCTCCAGTGTTACTGAAAAAAGTTCTTCAGAGGAGTCCTCCAGGGCTGCTTTTATTACAGAGACCAGCAGTATAAAGTTGAAACTACAAAACTGTAAGCAACTCTGTTATAATGCACTTTTAAAGAAAGGGAGAACAAATAGTTAGAGTGAGCTCTGTGGTGTCTCTATACTAATATCTGTTACATAATATATACTTTAATAGGCAGGTGTTAATGAGCAAGGTCTTAAAGACTGATCTATTCTCTCAAGATAATGGCTGCTTCAGAAATAAAACCTTTTAAACTAAATAGAGTGAAAAAGCTTAAATCTTCAAAGTATGAGGAGCTGCAGCCTGTCTGGGGAAGAATAAACCCAGACAGCAGCCCACTGTGGAAAGCTTAACAGATTTATATAATGCAGAAACTGGGAGGAATTTGGAAGGCCTAATATCACAATTATGTTGAAGTTTTTAATCAAGTTATTCATTTTCTACCAAGCGAACTCAAAAAATCAGAACAATTACAACTGATCTAATATACATAGAGTGTGTTGTTTGCTTTTCCTTTCAAAGGTACTTTTGATTCAGACATGTAAAGATCATTTTCACGTAACTCCTGTAAAACTGAACTACTCCAAATCCCAAATGCACGTCATTCCATGCAGGTAGGGCAACTATCACAATTTGACATGAAAAGCAGGTGTGAAAGACAGGGAAAAATAATTAGGATGAAAAATGGTCATAGTTTGTTAACAAAACTGTTACTGCTAACTTAATGAAAGCATTATGTTTTTATTCCCCCTTTTTAGTTGGGTTTTCTTCTTATGCCCATCATTACTCATCTCGATTTCCTGAAGAAGTACTGAATAACCTAGTCCTTGGCCATCTATATAGTCTCTTTTATTCTGAAGGACACCCAAGAGATTCATGAACTTTATAAGCCATATATAAAAGAATCATATACAAATTATGTTTGCCTGGGCCATCGCCACTGTCCCTAAGCACATTCTGGAGAAAAAAGATCTCTGTTTTTACATAAAAAATTTTAAGGTGGAAAAGTCTGAACATACAAGCTTTTGCATGACGGAAGAGTTAATAAAACATGTTGCATCCTAGAGGCAGAAAACAAGGTTACAGACAGTGCTCTGAGTGCTAGGCTGTCTTCTTTCCATGATGATAAAACACACAAGGTGATTTCAGCACAATTAATTGTCAGAGATAAGAAACAAATGTCAAGAAGGGACATGAATCGGGAGTTCTGCTGCAAGTGTGACATGTGGTACATGTTAAACACCTTACCTGCATTAGCAGCTGAGGTGCTCCTTAGCACAAGTGAGATCAGAACAGAGAGATTAAGTCTCATTTGCTTAGGAAAGAATTGTGGATGTGGTTTGTATCTAAAATACCCAAAGTCAAAAATGCACTTTAGTAATGGACTAAAAAAGAAGAATTCAATACTGTTTCCCCACAGGGTTTGCATATTTTGGAAGGAGTCTCTTACCCAACTCCAGAAACAAAAAGAAACCTAAATCAGAGAGCTGTGTAAATAAAGCATTCACAAGTCCATGTTTTTTATCATTAGCCAAACCACTCATTGTTGTAAGTATTCCTAAGAGTATCGTTTTATCACAGCCTAAGCAACATATTTGTACTACACAGGCCTGCAATAAGTACTTATTAAAGTCAGCTATACAATGTATTAAGTGGAAACCATTCATAAATACAATCCGAGAGTTAAATGCTAGTAGTCATTCTAAAAGTATTGATAGAGCCTCTTACTAGAATGATTGGAGATATTACTTATCCAACCATTTACTCAGAAATAAAAGTGTGTGATGGAACAGAATTAGCACTGCTATGCTCAGTAAAACCCTTACTATTAGGCAAAATTCGTCAACACTTTGGATGACAGGTTTTGACTCAATGATTGTATTCACAGTATGTGTAATGCATACAGACTCACCTTAGGTATAGCTGCGTTTTAGCTCTTTGGGTTAGGACATTCATTTTCACTCTGGTTCATGTTGGCTACTGATACAGATATGGACTGTACATGGTTCCCAGTTAGACTAAAAGGCCGTTTTCACCTACCTGTCATTTTAAAAGAGCTTAAATATATATAAGTTATATTTGCACTCTCTCTGGTACTATTTTGCGCTGTGTAAATGCTCTTCCCTTTGTAATCCAACAAGGACTGCATAATGGATTTCCACCACAGTTCTCCCAGGTAACAGATAGCACAAAACCAGAGATGCGTTCAGACTCTTTCTCTGTGGGTGTCTGTGTAAGGTAAAAAAAAAAAAAGAAAAAAGAAAAGAAAAGAAAAGCAGATCAGGAGAAATACTGCATTTGCCTACACCTTTTTTATGCATTGCATGAGGTATATAGCAAGGTTCAAATATTAGCAATATTCAGCAATGTAGGAACCACAAAATAATTCTAATTTTTAATGATATTTCTGTCTCTTCCAAAACTGATTTCCATCAGTTATGGTGAGAAAGGCAGCATTTTTCCTGTGGCCGATTTTTCTTCAAATGCAATGAAAAGAAACTGAAGGTTAAAATAAAAGTTATAAGAAAGCACAGTAAGACCACAAGGAACAGGGCAGGAAACAGCAATTCCCTATGGACTATAAAATGAAAAAGGCTTACTAATTCATAAACTAAAGATGTCTGTGCTTTAAAAGTGAAAACTTATGGGACTTGAGCTTCCATTTTTCCATTTCGTTAACCATATGATGTGCTGTAGGCATGTAATATCTTACGTCTGGAATTCACTCAGTTCCTCATTTCTGTCTTACAATACCTGCCAACACCTTGAAATCAGAGCATTATGCAGAGGCAATATCCTCTGGCGAAGGCTCACGTTTGCTATGGGAAAATCCATTTCATGATGTGCAGGGCTGGAAGGGAGGGAAGGAAGAAGAGAGAGCAAGCAAAGAGAAACAGAGTAGGGATGAAGAGGGAAGGACAATAGATTCCCTCAATACCTTACAAGTTCATTTCTCTTTTTCAAGAGTTATTCTTATTATTGTTATTATTGCTCTTACTATGCTGTGTTGTGATAAGACCAGTATGTGGCTATGACCTCAGACTAACTGAGTGAAGTGCTCTCCATTCAAATGCACCTTCTATATCCTGAGAATAGGGTTTGGAAATAGAAAAAGAAAAGTGCAATATAGGAAGTGTTGTTATCACCTTTCTACAGATGTAGACACAGAAGTAAGTGCAGAGGGAATAGAGGGAATTATGATAGCCACAAGAACGAACTTTGAGTCTCCTGAGTCATAGTCTTAGGACTTTTCCTTTGACAGTCAAAATTTATAAAATTTTCTAGTGATGATTTTCAAGGGGAGGGCTTATTCTTTATCTATTGTGTTATTAAATTCTTCCATAATCGTCACTGTCACAGAGCAGAAGCTTGCTCAATATATCTTTAATCTGACCAGCTATAGCACTGCTTACATTCTTGGTATTGCTTAAGATTGACAACGTTAGGAACAAGACATTTCTCCTGTTTGAACTGTTACTAATTTTTAAAACAGGCTTCCAAATGAACTAGATGATGAGATTACAAACTCTTTTGATTACTTACTTGAATTCTGCTTTCTAGTTTGTATCTGAGCCACAATCATGGCATGGCATATTACTGCTAGAAAGGAACTGTTGCACGAGGTACAAATGGTAACAGCTACAGGTGATACCTTGATTCTTCAGGCGGTGATTTATGAAGCCTTCCAGACGAGGTAGTGTTATCAGTAAAAAGAAGCTCTCCAGGGAAGAGTAAACCAGAACAGGGAGTGGAGAACTGAAAGATGCAGTAAAGAAAGATTATTTCCCTTAATTATGCTTCTCAGCTCAAGGACTGGTTCCCACTGATGGCAAGACACGTACACTGTGATGCATGGAGAGGGGAGCACATACGGCATCTGCTGTTTCCTGTGGATATTTCTTTAAAAAAATATATACAGTTATGGTTCATCAAAGTACCTATGAGACTTCCTGGCTTCCTAATTTATCTTTTTATCCAGATGGCATATGACTATCTAAATGCAGAGAAAATTTCTGACAGTGGAAAGCTCTTTAGTTTAGCAGGCGAAGCTGTCGCAAGATTTAGTGTTTTGGGGAGCTGAGGCCATACAGTCATGTCTGAAATAAAGCAAATAATTCTAACTATGTGAGCAATTACTAACTGGAATTTACTACAGAATGAGAAGCATGTTTTGATAAGACACTAAAATTGTTACATCAAGACTGGTGCCTTTCTGAAAGAGGACCTCTTATTAGTCTGGTGGGGGAATTGTCAGATGCCTGTTGCCGAGCCTGGTTTTCTGTATGTAGTCATGTTGATTCCAGTTTGGCCATGAAATCTCTTCGTGTGTATAACGTTACATTGTGAGAAAGAATCCTAAAGACTTAACTGTAGGACTTCAATTTAAAACTCTCAGTTAAGGCAAGTGTTCCCCAAAATGAGCTATTCAGAGCCCATCCCAAGTGAAAATATATACATTTATTTTTGCAGATACAGTACAGGAGAGAAAATACATAAAAAAAAGAAAAACAGCATTCCAATCTGAATTTTAACCTGGATTCAAAATTGAATCTTCCATACTGGCCGCAGAGCTAGGAGATTAACTGAACAACCAGCCTGTCATTATGACAAATAAGTATTCATAGTTTAGAAAGTCAGAAGAAGTTGTTAGAAGCACATTATCTGACTTGGATAACACAGATCAAGGGAATTCCCTGGATTATTTAATGTTACTATTTGTTTTTTAGAAATCCCATTATATTTTTTTTAATTGTTGGGGATGGAAAACCCAGTCAAGCCATGGGTGGGAGTTCCTTAATTTAATGTTGTCACACTTTTGTAAAAGTTCTTCTGCACATGTGCATGTCTGTCGTTGTACATCCCAATATCTTCTTCATGTGTTCAAGGCAGTGGTAGCTCTTCTGAGTGGAAACCTGCCCAGTTTACATCAGCCAATTTGAATGGGTTTGGTATTTCACCTTTCAGATTAAAGGTAAGGTGTACTTCAAAGTACATCAGCGATGCTCCACAAAAAACTGCACTTTAACATAATTATGAAATTATTCTGGAGAACATTTTTGTCATGGACAGCTCCACACTGCTCCAGCGTGTACCTACGTGACAGAAACAAGACCTGTGTGCATTTAAACTCTGTCCCAAAACATGCAACAGGCTCGGATGTCCTCAAGTGTTTCCAGTCCTCCATACCTCAGTATTTGCACCTGTATGAATGGGTCTTGTTCTGGCATACAGCACTGCTCAGCAGTGAGTAAGGGGGATTGCCTGTAGGATATTGCCTTGATGATCTACTATTTTCATTTGGGGAAGTCTAAAGTCTTGGAGAAGTGGCAGAGAAGTTTAGAAAGTAAGTAAAATAATCGCATCGCCAATTAAGAATATTTTGAAATATTCTTATGCATTGTCTTGCACGATTAAACAATGCTGTGACTTTTAAAACTGTTAATGTGTGCTGCTTGTAAGAGTTTGCTAGTTAAATGCAAATTGAGACCTTCAGGCTCAATTGTAACTAATTATTCAAAATATTACTGTTAGTAGATGAGAGTAAATTATATGAAAACTAAAATGTGGGTCTGATGTCTAGATTTTGTACTGTATGAGTATAGCTGTCAGAGTTTTCCCTGCACATAAATTTCCAGGTTTATTGTAATTGCATTCTGATAATTTTGCAATAATAATACTATGTTCCTGTTACTAATAGCAGAAGGAGTAATAGAAAAAGAGTTGTATTTCAGGTGGTCAGATTTGATTTTCAGGTGATCAGATTTGACACATGTAACACTGTCTACCTAGCAAATGAGAGGTAAATTTTGGAGGTGAAGTGAAGAAAGAGGGAAACAGTCTTGATATTGGCTTTATGGGACTGGACAAGTGTCTACGTACTGTCAAAGCTCCTTGAAGGTGACCCTAAACCTTTCAGATCAGGGTATGGAAAAGCTTTCCAACTATGAAAAGCAGCTGCAACTTTAATGTGACTTTAAGACAGCTGTATAGAGATGGATTTATACTTTCTCAAACTTGACCTTCAGAATGTACATACTCTTCAGCACTTATTTTCACCATATGAGCCATAGTCACCTTTCCAGTGGCACTTATGACCTTTTGGCTTTGAATGGCTAAGGAAAACCAGCAGAAATTGGGCTGAAGTCAATAAACTTCAAAAAATGGTGAAATTTAACTGAGTTCAATCAGGAAAAAAAAGTAATATTCACAAAGACCTTAAAATTTCCAGTTTCACTAGTTGGAAAGACAATCCTAGAAATTATTTTAAAATGTCCCTGACAAATATTCAAAGATAAATGTTTTTCTGTGAACACTTCAGTTACAGAATTTAGAAATCTTCACTTTTTAGCTTTCCATAGTTTGCATATGTTATATTCTGTATATATCTAAAACTCAAAAGAGTGATTTCTCTAAGAAGAGACAAACCAATATTGCATGTCAATAACAGAGGTAGGACAAGTCTAATTACATGAGAAATTTTAGTGATTTCCATATGTTAATATCAGATCCTTGCTTTTTGCAATATTACAAAGCTGATGGAAAAAATGAACTGACATAATCCAATTTCATATCAGGAGCTGTCTTATAATTTTAGTAAAACAACATTTATTAATCTGTTAAATAAGTCACTGATATGATAAAAATTGTGCTTAATATGATAAGACTTCATTTTTCATTAAATACTACCCCAACACACCAGGGAATTTTAGTCTTGCTAACACTCTCCAGAAGTCTTACAGTTTAAATGAGTTTAGGTTAAGTAAAACAAGATATGCTTGATGATTTTACAGCAGTTTCAGTACAGCAACATTAGTATTATCAGTCAGTCCTCCAGCAAACAGGTAATGTGCTCAGCTAATTAGTGACACACGAGTATAAGTAAACTCTGCAACTCGAACAGCATGAAACTGTTATTCAGCACTGGAGGCCATCCCTCCACAGCAAACCTGATGCTCAGCTGAACCTTTCAGAGTGAACTTAGAAGAAGTTCCTTAAAAATGTAAATTGTCCCCTATTGTTTTAACATAAAAACAGGCAAAACATAATGAATCTAAGTTTTTCCTGAAATCTGGAAGCTTATTGTAACCTGAAATCAGTGAGATAATGTCAAGATTTTAAAAAGCGACTTGTGCTAATGCTTTCCACACCTGACAAATGGCATGTATTATGGTACATATGTTTGCTATGAGGACATAGTCAACTTTTTTCTTGTTTAGATATAGGATAAGTCATTTGCTTCAGACCTATAGTCTGTCATTTCCACATTTCCTCTTTGACAAGGAGCTGGCGCCATATGCTTTGGAAGCAAGCAGATGTCTGCAACATGCCAGTTTGGGATGCTATCCACTCCATCCTCATTCATAATTCTTAAATAGGTGGCTCTAAACCCAGATGTGTGAGGTTTTATGTCTCTTGTAAAATTTTGTAGCTAAATATGCTCTAACATACCTCTTTATTAAAATGCAAAAATATAAATTTTGTAAGTCATATGCTGAATGCTTCTGTTAACCGTATCATTCATGACAATTATTTTTACTAACTAGTCACCTACTACATGAAAAATATTCCTTTTTATCCATTTAGACTATGTCACTCTTCAAGGATCCCAGTCTGAGAGGTTAAGAACATTTTCTCTGGCATTCATTATCTGATATACTATCCCCACTTTTTCTTTATCTAAAGTGGACAGTCTTGCTTTTTCAAATGCTTTAATAATTCCTATCACCTCACAAAAGTCGTTCCCATAACCAAACCAGAAATACCAGCAAGTGGCCAACAAATCTCTATTTCATGCACCTGCTAGATTAGTTAGCACCTTTTTCCAGAAAATTATATTGTCTATATTGACAATATACATTCGGGCTTTATCCTATATATCCTTCTCATTTTACCCTATGTATGATTCACATTGGAGGTGCCAAGTGGCACCTGTTGGAGAGATGAGGAGGGATCCTCTCCTAGCAAAAGAATAGTAATAAAAACTCAGGAAGAATAGTTTGAGCTTTGACACGGGGGACCAGAAGCAAGACCCTCACACCAGCCGCGTGCAGCTGGGAGCAGTTAAGCCCTTTCACGTTTTCGCTAGAGCTGGTGACAGAGCCGGGCTGATACACACCAACACAGGGCGAGCAAAACAGAACTAATGGGAAGGTTCATGCAAACTCCCCGAAGGGGAAACCAGATTCCACACAGCTGTGCTTGTGACATACTTGTCTTTGTAGGTAGCTGTCAAACAAAGCTGCTGAGAATTGTGAAGGTTATGTTAGATTACGAAAATGAAATGGGAGATAGTAGGCACTCTGTCAGATAAATAAGTCATAATTTCTTCAAGAAAAAGGAGTCTAAGAATAGCTCAACCTAGAGCTTAGAAGCAGAAATGCTAATGAGTTTAAATCAAAGCTTATTTGCATGCAAGAATGCAAACTCTTCAAGTATTAGCTTTGTAAGCTATACAATAACCTCTCTGAGACACGAGTAATGTGTTTGGTTTCAGTAAAAGATGCTGGGCTGACAGCCCTGAAGTCTCAAGGATTGTTTACTCGGAGAGGAAATACGGCAATATCAGCAACAGTGCAAAATGGTTCCTCTGGTTGCACACGCGACACAGCAACCCTCCGGCTGGACACCTTTGAGTCACGTTGCGATTCCTCCCATATTTATTGCAAACAAATCTGGTCTCTGCCATTTGTTTACCCTTGTATTCTGTCTTCCTGCCTTGGTATGCATTTTTAATTAGATGCACTCCAGTTCTTTCACTGCTTGCTAACACTTTAATTTGGAAAGCACAGTTTTCATTAGCTCTGCAAATATCCGCTGTTCTTTGCAAAGTCAAACCTATTACTTGCAAAATAACCTTGCTTAGTCCTGGTTATCAGTTATACCAATAATACTGTGCTCTCTAATTAGTCCAGCTGTTAACTGTTCAAATTCACATGACTTCACTGTATTCCGTAGCTCTGCATCACAGTGATCAATGCTCTCACTTGGCAGATATTTTCTTGCAGAGAAAAGCTGCTTTTCCTGGCTTCTGGAAGAGGTTCAGGGTTTTTTCCTTTAAATTTCGGAATGATTTTGTCTTGCAGTTTGCAGTTTTCTTCGTAATCCCACTGTAATGTACTGCCTATTTCTAATGCCTCTAAACCTGTCACCTGTAACAAACAGAGGATTTTTCTGTCTTCAATATCTCTTCAGAACTACTTGCTTCCAATAAAATACAGAAGTGCTATAATCTTCCCTTCCAGTTCTGGGCCATGTTCCGTTCCTGGCTGAGGGATTCAGGTGGCTTCATTTTTTGCCACTGGTTTACTTGCTTCTGACACCATGTAATGAGTGAGTGGCACATAGATATATTGAAAAGATGGTGAGTTTTATGCTTTCTGGCTACAAGAGCCCAGCAGGGATTAGCATTACAAAATGGAACCCCCTTCCACTGGAAACTTTGGGTGCAGATAATAAAGAATCCAATACAGGTCACTCATAATTGCAAGGTTTTATCTACCATTTTATATGTTGTAGGGGCATTCTCAGAAATCAGCCTTTTGTATTAACTTCTCTATCTTGACCATCAGTTAGCAGTACAGTCTTTCTTACAGACTATTTTAGAAATCTCACAGACTATTTCATAATTTCAAACTTTTATCAAATTCCATTACTCTTTGCCAAACTGATTCAATGAAAAATATTAAAATACCAAATGTGTCCACACCTTTTTCAATAAATTCAACATGTTTTTTCTTAATTGTTAGCTTCAATGTTTGCTTTCTAAATGTATATTTATCTTGTTTGGAAAGATGTTTAAGCAAGCTCTGAAGTTGAAAAAGGGCTTTTAATTTTGGGTTTGAATGGAACATTTTGTTCAACTCAGAAAGAATGCTTAATTATTATTTTTAAGCTTAGACAAATTTTTATGCCATGTTGACTGAATTCTTTTTTAAATTGAAAATGTACTGCAAAGTCTTTTCCAAAGGTTTACCTAAAATTGCTCTTTTTGGTTAGAAAGAATACACAGTATAAATTTGCCCTGGAGCATAGATATGACACTGAGGGAGGTTAATTCTCTTCCCTTTACCTTTGTTGTAGCAAGGACAGATTTTGTTGCTATTACAATCGCAGACTGAAAATAGGCCCACCGGTTTCAGCAGAACCTGCTCACAAAATAAAGTATTTCTCACTGTGAACATATGCTCAGTATTTGTTCCTAAATAAATAAACCCTCATAAATGAAGGCATATGTGACTTTTGCTATTGCTTGAAGTGGAAACAGGTAGATTGGAAACCCCTTTCCAGATCCAGGCTGCAGACAGAAAAGCAAATGAAATGATTCTGGCTAGCTCTGCACATGCTTAGAAATGAGTCAGAATTCGAGAGCTCATATGAAATTATCTGACAGAAAAGTTAACCCAGAATTGAAAGCAAATGTTCTTACAGTAGCAAGGACAAATATTGTTACCATTACAATGCATTATCACTCTCTTTAAACTTGTTTGAAACAATCTGAAAGCATAAAATAATTTCTTTACACATTTTCCCATTGAAGTCTTTCAACTGTGGGGACATTGTTCAATAACAGAGTAAAACATGAAAGATAAAGGTTTGCCTTGCCTTTGATGTAGTCGGGGAAGTCTGATAGAGTCTTCAGTTAATTTGCAAAATGGATCTGATTTGAACTTAACTTTCAAAGGATAGTCTAGCAGTGCATTGCAGTGTCCCCCGAGGAAAGGAGGTTTTTATCTGGACATGCACGCTGGGTGGCCAGACAGTTAACCGAGTTCCCAGCAGAATCCTTTCCTAAGTGTAAGTGTCTGTCAACAGCATTCAGGGAAATTTATCTTGTGTTTTGTTTTTTTTTTTTAATGCAGACGTTTTAAAAGGTTATAGTTTCCTCCATAGCAGTATAGACATCTTTCGACTTTGATTTACTACAACAAGCAGGAAAGGGTATAAGTTACAATTTTGACTTAAATAAATACCCATAAGCCTGAATACTTACTGAAGAGTATGCAGGCCACAGGGAATTTCTCTAGTCTAACTGAAGACAGGCAAAACCAGATTTCCAGTGCTAGCAAGGTAAATGTTGCAATCTCATTGCCCTTGGGATGGGACAGAGACTTCGGTGTAGCAGAGCCAGAGTGTCTCAGTCCCTGTCCTTCCTGGGGCCTGATGGCATCTCCCACACAGGAGCAGGCCCCTGGGAGACACAGTGGCAAAAGCCACCTCCCGGCGGAGGAGCCGCACTCTGGATTCCGGTGGGGAGTGAGTCAGGCCTTCCGCACACCCGTGGGTGCCTTTCTTTGAATAAAACATGAATAAAGCCGTGAGCCTCAGGTGCTGAGAAAGCATGTGACAAGTTCTTCTTTCACAAGGGCACTACAACAGGCAGTTTAGATGAATCCATATGGAAATTTTGGGCAACTCAAGGTCCAGTCATGTACAGAAATATTTAAACTTTTGAGGAAAAATATGAGGAATTGCTATAAAGAGAGTAAGATAGAAAAGTTTCAGGTAAGATACCAAAGCTCTGTGACTCAGCTGAGCTACACCCAGGTAAAAAATCAAAAGGTTTCAGATGAAGAATCTGAAAAACAGTACATGGAAGTATATGGAGCTCACACGAAAGAAATCCATGCATGGAAATCACAATTTGTTTATAAATGGTTGCTGAATAGAAAAGAATGCTCTTAATGTTTCAGATAGCTTATACCAAATAGTTTCGGCAGGACCAAAGATGAACTATTTTCTCCTCTATCTAGAAAACTATGCTAAAAAAGCTTTATTATACAATATTAAAAGTATTTGAGTAACACACTGGCTAGTAGTTTCTCATTCCTCTCAGTCTGCAAGGAGGACTTGGTAGTTCATATAGACACCTGTAAACTCAGTTTTGTATAACAAAGGACTTGAGCCCAGACTGTACCGATGGCTTGTGTTTAAGATCACTACGTTGTCTTTGAGGCATGACTGGAACTATTTCCTTGCTCTAGGGGTCTAATCCAGTTCCGACAAAATTTTTTTGGAAGAACAATATGGAAGGTGGAGAAATCAGGGACTGTCAGTGACAAGTTTAAAAAAATGTAAAAATAAGTTTTGGGGATATTTTAGAACCTCAGTGATGTTTAGCTGAGCTTCAGATATCAAATTAGCAAAAGTAAATATCTTTTCTTTTTTCTTTACTAAATGGGGTTAGATTATTGTAAGTGCAATAAATAATGCATTGAATTTACATTCAAGTATTTCTTTTAAATTAGCCTAGGTAGGAGTTTGCATTTGCAAACATTTGCAGCAACATCTTGCTGGAAAGTTACCCTTTCATAAATAAACAAACAAATAAATAAATATATTTTAATTGGAAAGCCAGATTTTCAGCAGAGACACACTGGCGTTGTAAACAGGCATTACGCTCAAGGTTGATCAAAATTTAAATCCAGGTTTCGAATGTATTCTCACCTTCCTTCCTGAAAAATAAAAACAAAACATTTTTCCAATGCAGTAAGATGCAATTTCCATTACCTTGCAAGAACTATGATCCAACTGGAGTTCAGGTTGCTAATTGCTTTACTTGCAGCAATATAAAAAATATACTGCTAATACTTCTGCACTAGATAGGATACTTAAGGAAAAAAATCCCACTAGATAACATCTGTATGCATTTTCTTGCAGAGATTCCTCAGGTTATGGCAGTATAATCCTTAGGTGCTGAGAAAGCATTTGACAGGAAGGAATGGCTGTTTTCCAACAATTTCAATTTCATTCCCACTCTTTACAGTGGGTCAGAATGCTTTATGCCTATCTATTTGCGGTTGTAAAGACCTCTGGTGTGATCTCCTCATATTTCCCACTAGAGCAATGTGTAAGATAAGAGTGTGTACTCCTTTTTTGTCCTTCAGGATCAAAAGTTTTAATGGCTGCAGTTTGGATTGCTGAGTGGAAGGGTGAATTATGTAGCTAGAAACCAGAAAGTAGGATTTCAATTATTTGCAGGTAGTATGTAGATTTTTTTTGAGGGATCCTAATAAGCTCTCTTTAGCATTTGATAGGCAGATGTGTGTGCATTTTTACTGAAGGAAATCAAATGGGAAAAGAAAGTGATTTGATTACACATTTTGTGAAATAGTTGACTAATGGGCATATAAAGGACTGGATTGTAAATTGGGCTAGATCTGATGCAATATTCAGGCAGGTAAATGTCAGCTGTTGTTACTCCTACCGTTCAGGTGTCTCTGCTTTAGAGAAGACTACAAAAGCCAATGTGTAGGCTTTTCCTACTATACATGAGGAAAATTAGGCACCTGAACATCAGGTGTACACTGCATCTTTTAGGCAGAAATAATATATGAGTATCTGTTTACAGCACAGGCAGAGTGATCTTGCATCCGACTGTTGAGCAGGAGAATTCATAAAAATATTCATAAAATAAACAGGCTCAGCTGGCCTGTAGCAACGTAAGCAACATAAGCAAATTCCGGTCTCTCGGACAGCCTCCTCAGGGCTGCAGCAAAGCGCCTCTTTGAAATCAGGGTTTCCTTTGAACGGCAGGGTGGTAACACCTCCACCATGGTGCCCCAGCCCAGGGGTTACTGCATGCACACAGGCAGCGAAGGGCCCCCTGACAGAGCCATCTGTGCCTCTCGGGCCGTTCTTCCAAACCCCGAGGCCCCCATGGGTACATCTGGGCAAAGTATGCAGTTGAGATCCAAAGGCAGAGTATTACTCAGCTGTACCTGTTGGTGCTATACATTCGCGACCTGCTGGATGGAGAAACATTTCCTTCCTGAAATCAGAGTGGCAAAAAGTTCAGCACTTTCTGAACTGATGATCTAGGGCTTGAATGAGGAAGTCACCGTACATTACAGGATTTTGGGTGGAAGGCAAATTTTCATCTTTTAACAATGGTGATTGTTAAAACACTAGGTACACCCTACAGTTAGGCAGGGTGATAAGCTATGCACAGACGTCAAACAGCTCAAAGGAGTGAGCACAGAGATACATCTTTTTAAAGATATATCTTTGCTCTTCATATACTCCCACACAGAAGCGAAATGCCAGCAGGGACAACTTGTATTTCTCTTTTATGTAAGGTAGATAGATGCTTATGTGGTCCCTGTTACCTAAGCATCTATCTCAGCACTTCCTAAATCTGTCATTTATTTTGCTGTACCATATTAAATTGGTAATACGGGGAATGGATACACCAAAGGGCTGAGTAACACAAGCAAATCCGCACAGGGGATCTGGAGTCCACAGAGCAGGGAACTGGTCCCTTCTTTTCCTCATTTCCTGACTATCAGAAGATACTTTCTTCCATGTTTTCATCCTTCTCCCAATATCAGATCAGTTTCTGCAAAAGCACAAATGCTTCACTTTCTTCCTGAAGTTTTCCCTGAAGATCTCACATTTATCCATTAGCTTTACAATTTTAAGCTTTATTTACTCTAAGAGACAAGATTATGTGCTTCTTTTGTTATGTACCTCGTGTGAGATGAAAACAAATTATTTTGCTTTGCCATTAATTTATCACATTCTTCCCACAGAAATACTTTGATGTTTCATTAAAAGCAGAATCTGGGAAAATGTCAGTTCTTAAGTGCCTGTTTAGTCCTCCACGAGACAATATACCTCTTGGAATGAAGTGATAATGCCTTTACGTTACATATTAGTGTCCATGATTTGGTACTTTATGGGACATAGTGTGCAAATAGACGACAGTGAGGCTTTTTCTCATAAGAGGTCATCTTTATGTTGTTCTTTGTGTTGGGAAATACTAGAGGTGCTGGTTAGCAAAGCTGGCTTTTCTGCGATCCCACAGGGAGGACTGTCTACCTCAGCAGTGTAAGTGCAAGGTTTTAGAAATATGTCTCCAGTCATTCTTGGCAATACCCCTACGTTCATTAGTAAAACAAAGGAATCATTTCCAAAGGTGTTATAAATATCCAGTATTACACAAAGCCTGCCTGTATTCCAGCCTTCATAATATGGCACTTTGTCAGTCACTCTCAAAACAAACTGAAAAGTATTGTCTCGTACTAGCTTAGTAAAAGCTCGTTGTGTTTTCTCCAGACAGCTTGGGAGATAAGGCTTGTGACTACTGAATCATGTTAGTCTAATACATTTATTCTTTTCTTATGAAAACACATATCCTTGTATATGGTTTCAGACATATAGAGTAGTGGTGATAATAAACAGATGTATTATATTGTCCAACTAAAAGTGCTGAGGAGACAGGTAAATAAAAAGAAAGATGTAGTAGGTGGATTCAGTAGCAAAAGCGAAGGGGCTCTGAACATCCGTGCTCCAGCAGTGCAGAGCATTATTGCTGGTGGCATTATCGATACACTCTATTTGCCTATAAAAGATGGTATACAGTGCTGATCTGACAACTCTTCATGTAAATACTTAAGAAAATATTTGAAGGAAAAAACACTTCAATCTCTTGAGTCCATAAGCCTGAAAGGAACTTGCCATGAGCCTTATTCTTCTCTAGGTAATTTTCTGTTCACTCCCCTAAAGGCAGAACTATTAACAAGACATGAAATCCTTATTGTTTTTGTCAGTGCTGGAGGAAAGAATCCTACACAATATGCTTATGAAGAGGTAGGTTTTTCTCACGCTGCTGTTTCCTTTTTTTTTTTTTTTAATGCAGACTGTGGAGCATGTTTCCACAGTTACAGATCTACTTTTCTCTTGTATAATTGAATTTTTAACCTACTACAGGGTCCGCAGAATGACTTACTTTTTGAGTAGTACAGGCCAAATTCTGGTATCTTTATTCACATTGAGAAGCATCCTACTCAGCATGAGGCCTCACTGAAGGATCTACCTGCAAAGTATGCTGCTAGTGAAAATTAAATTCGTAGTCCCTTATATATGGGACCTCAGTACAGAATGCAGATAATCAGAAGCAATAATGCAAGCCTGGAGGGAAGAAATCCAGATAGAGTGGGATGCAAATGACTTCAAGCTTTGCTTTTACAAAAAGAGTAAAACAAAAACAAAAACAAACAAGAATCACTAGTGGACTTCTGGAAATCCTCTGCATTTCTGCACACTTAATATAACCTCTTTTCTGTTTCAAATACCTACTACAGATCTTTTGCAAAATGGAATTAAATTGTTCAGTTCCTGAAACTGAATATTTCTGTTCCACACCCTATAATCTGCTGAAACTTTCTATTTGCTTTAATAGAATAAGACCCCCTATAAAGCATCCCTCTCTGCATGATTTTTCTTTGGCCACAATGTTATATCCTGATTCCTGTATATATTTTGTGTCTTTTTTATGCGCCATTCTCTGTATGCTTAGCAAAGGAAGGAAATTTACGGTCTAGTGTCTGCAGCCTTTTCTTCACAAATAAAAAAGAAATAATGCTGAAGTAAATAACAGATGTCAAATCATGTCACAGTGTTACTTGGAGATGAGAAATATACTGTTAACCAGAAAGTTTACAAGTCTTACAAGCTAGAAGATAATTAAGAATGAGTATTGCTAATCAGATTTACTTAGTAATAAAGCAATGAATAAACTAAGGAAAATAAGGAATTCAAAAGCATGTGCTTTGTGCATTCACCTAGAGCTCTCTAAGAATAGAAATCTGTCATTGACGTAATCTTGCCATGTCAAGTATTTTCAATATCTTTGCTTGCATTGAGGTGGCATAAAGAACTAAGTGTAGGAAGCGGGAGACCCTCATTAGGGGTCCCACTACTGTGAGGAAGCTGGGTCTCAATTTGTGAAGCCAAGGAAAACTGTATCTCTCATGGAGAAAGCCAAATTTTAATTTAAAATATCTGTGATTTCCTGGGCATGGATATGCTAGAAACGATGGATGCTTCAGCAGTTTTAGTGTTGGGCAGTGGCGTTTTCTCTGGCTCCCCAGTTCCACATAGCAGATTCTTGGGTAAAGATTTGGTAGAAGATCTACTGATCTAGGAGCAGCAGCAGCAATGTCCTGCCTTCGCTGTAGCACTTCAGTCCCTTAGCTTTGTCCCTGCCATGGGACCTGTTGGAGGACTTGCTGTCCCACACAGTGACAATGCACGCTGTCAGAGTTCATTTCTTGTTTTTTTTACAGACTCTGGGCGCTTGCATGAATGACAAGATATAGAGGGAATGCACCTCAGTTTTTTTCTTCTTCTTTTCTCTGTCTTGCCACTTCCAAAAGATAATTCTGCATCTTTTTTCATATAAGCATTGAGGGCATACCATTAATGCCCAGCAGGCTGTTTTTCTGAAAGTCTCTGTATAACCCAAGGGGGATAAAAGGACCTAGTCAGTCAAAAACATGTAGGTGTCTAGGTCCTTTTGCAGATCCCATTGGATGCACATCTGCATGTTTATGTATCTCAGGCAAAGGCTCCCAACATGTTGGCATGAAACCAAGACCTGTAGCTACTGTAGCTCCTGATACCAGCTTCCATTAATGCACAGGCAGGGAACCCATCTTCTATTTAACATACAATATCTAGTTTTAGGAGTCTTACCAAGAATTGAGATGAGGTTCATACGAAGCAAAAAGCCCTTATGAACAATATGGTTCGGACTATGCAATGAATGCTGAATGAAGAAAGACCCAAAAAATATTTCTTAATTTGCAAATGAATTTAGCTTGAATAATCCTGGGCGCATTTTGTCATCTTTTTTTCATAGGTAATCTAATGAAGGAGTCTACTATTAGAAATACTCACCTGAATGGCAAGTTTTAAGAGAAACTGTCAGAAAACTCACATACTTGCCATATAGTCTCCAAAGTCCTCAAATTCCTGCCAGAATAGGAATCTTTGACATCTTTGTCCAATCAAGGACCTGCTTACCGTATAGCCAGTAAAACTAGTGCAAATTTCTATTCAAATAAACTTCATGAATAAACTGCAGATGGCAAATAGTTACTCACAAAGTTTAGTATATTCATCAAGAAAAAATTGTGATCTGTTCATGGGCAATTTGTTAGGCAAAAAAGGGACAACACTTTAGAAATAAATAACAAATTATGTATTTTTTCACCCCTCTGTTAGTATGCTGCCTTTCCATTGCTCCCATTCCTTGCCTGTAGTAGTCATTCAACTCCAGCATTATATGTAGCAACACAGCGATCTTTCGTAAGGTCATTGGATTGAATTTGATCTGTTCTCTCATCTTGCACAAAACATGTTTTAGAAACCCCAGTGGTAGATACAGGAACATCTCTAATTTCCCTGTGTTATGACATAATGAAACTTTCCATCTTGCACTGTAAGTAAAGCAATAATAGAATAGATAGGAAGAAACTTCAGTTATGTAATGTCTAAGACCATCAATAAAAGCAATATGACAGTTTGTACAACACCATTGTAATTAATTGAGTGTCCCCAAATTCAACAGCCTCTGATTTAGTAACTTCAGTTAAATGGAAGAAAACTCTAGCATGTCTTCTGGTGAGTCAGAATTAAAAAAAAAATTGTAGGAAGCTTGTCTAGCTCTTTAAAACAGTAGATGCTTAAAGAGCTAATAAAGACCTAACAGTTTGCTACAAGACTGTTGAAGCTAATGGGAGGATTCTCTACTGAATCCCTTGAACTTTGAATCAAACTGAAATAAGAAAAAGCTCAACATGAGTTTTGCTAGGAGAAGGATTATATAATATCCAGTGAGCTGTAAAGAAAGGAAGGAACTTCCTTATCTAAATCAAATGACAGCACTGAAAATGAGAAAGAGGGTATTCAATTCATGTGTTGTTCCCAGGAATATTTGGTTTCTTTTTTAGTTCAAAAATGGTCTGTATTTCCTTGATGGACAGTTATTGTATTCTCAAATAACCTCAAGCATCACAGTAATTCAAGGATCCTTCCACCCTGCTGTGAGTTAGCATCATTCCCAGAAGATAGGGTCTTGATATATGGTGCACAGTTGCAACAAATCAGCATTTCTTGTACGAGAGAGTAACATTCCTTTCAAAACTCTCTTCTTTGGAGGTGGCCTCTACACAAACTATGTCAAAAACACATTAGGATGCCCATAGGAACGATAAGACAAGGGATAAGAAAGTATCTTTCTGAAGCACAACAACTGAATCTTACTGGAAAGTATTTGTACCATTTCTAGCATTTGTTTAGTTCAGCATTATCTTGTTCATGTTTTTTGTTACTAAACAGCCATACAAAATCTCTTTTAAAAGCCCCAAAGACAAAGTGATACAAAGTGTGGCATGTAACACGAACAATAAAACTGTATTTTGACTTCATTTCCCTTTTCCTGTGACTTAAGTATGATAATTATTAATTTATAACACAGGGGAATGCATGGTGCTCCACAGATGAGAAACTTGGAATCTGAATAGTTTGGATAGCTCGGGTATGAAGATTGCATACCAAATAGAAATAGGCAAACTCTTCAGAAGGAAAAGAGTTAACTTGTACTCTAAGTTAATGTCTTCTTCCTCACTAGAATGTCCTTTTCTCTGGCAGAGTGTTCAACACGATTACCAGCTTTCCAAGAAGAAGAATCAAAGTCTCAGTTCTTATATTCTGGAACCAAGTGGTTTGGGACCAGGATACATCAAAGCTTTGAAACAAAGGCCGTAGTCGACAAATCTGCTCCTCTACCAAAAATTAGTCACAAAAGTTTAAATCAAGCCAGCAAGAGACAAAAACTTTCTCAAGAATGATACCAATGCTGTGACCTGAGTTCCCACAAAAACTGAGGGTCACTGCTAAACTCCCTACCTTTACTCTAGACACAGAACATTTAATCTAGCGAAACATATATATTGCTAGGCTTGAAAAAAACACTACACATATCAGATAGGATCTAGCCTGACTGACTTACTATATATTCATTTCAGAAAAATAGTGGAAGTTGTTCCCCAAACATGATTGCTTAAATTTCCTATGTAGTCCATGGGAACAAAGAGTTGTCTTCCAAGGATGGAGTGAAAAATCCCTGTCTACCCAATTTAAGTGCCTGTACTTCAGGAAGGAAAATCTCCATTGGAGGCTTTCAAAGGGACTTATCTCTCCCCTTTGATTCTAATTAGAGAACCTTGGCATAAATAAGGTTTAGAGATAGGTAGATTGGATCTTACTCCCAGCTTAGCTGCAGAAGTGGGAATAGGAGGCCGTATGTTATTCAGGCTGTCTAATGTACCACTGAGAAAAGTTCAAACACTATCATAATATGTGTTGTAACACAATAATAAGTGTTAAATGTTCTTAAACCCCTTTTGATACCCTTGAGCTTTTTTGCAATACAAATAATAAATTATATGGAAGGAATCTTCCAAGAAAAAGGAAAAAGTTCCGTGATATTTATAGAGTCTTATGATTTTGAAAATCTTGCTTTATATTAATAATAATTATAGCATTTCATGTAGTTTGCCGTATTTCTTCACCATTCAGGTTAGGTAAAGACATGGAACGAGCAATTAAACCAAGCTGAGAGGAAGAGCAATGTGGTCTCTGTGTGTGGGATGGTTTCCAGGTGGGATAGCTTTCATACATGCCTTAAAAAACGTTCTGCCGCATGGCTCTTTAGAGGCCTCCCCACAGAAGCAGCTCAATTATTCATTCAGAGGAGAAACTGTTTTATTACATGTCTTGTAGTTCAAATGGTTAGTCTGAAATGCGGGACACTATGCTCTCAACAAGGTTCTGGTACTTGCATTTGTACTTGCACTTGTCCTGCCGAGCAGTAAAAGAGTTGCCAGCACCAGCTGGGAGATAGGAATATCATTAGCACATATTTTGTTTTGTATCTTCAAGGTTAGTACGAATCACAAAACCTCTGCAACTAAAGAGGGAAAAAGAGCACAGTTCTGGAATAAAACTTACTTATTTTCAAATTAATCTGGACAAGTGTTAAGATAAGATTGAACGCTTGCCTTTGGCCCACAGGAAGACCACTGCTGTACTGCACCATCCCACAGAATAATCTTCTCTCAGAGAGTCAGTTCTCAACCTTTCTTGGAAAGTGTCTTTTCATCCCCAAAACACGTTATTTTACTCTTTGACTTTCTAGCTCCACTGGGCAGTTAAGGAGGGAGATGCAAGCCTAAGGCGTTGTTCTTTTCACTGCCTGTATCTCTCTGCCACCTCTCCTTACCCGGTGGGGAATATTGAGGACTTGCGCCCACAGTGGCCGTTATGGGCACTGTGAGGTTGCCCTCTACGTGGTAGAGGGGTTATACTCTAGCTTTCATTACAATATTCAGCTGAGAGATGGGGAATTTATAACTACTGCTGGTTAAGAAAATGTATAAAAATTTTTTGCATTTTTTTGGGGGGGAGAAAGTTATCCCCCTTCATATCTAGCACCAAGTTGTGCTAGTTCAAATTAATATTGTGCCATTAAGGTCCATGGCTGAACTGGGGGTTATGTGGTACCACAATCTGGCACTGAATTAGCAGTGAATGATTTTCAAAGATTTTCCTTGAACTAACATTGACTTAATTGTGTAACACATTATATATTACCATATGTACACATTACCAAGGCTCTTGATTATTTTCTAATTTAAATTTCTCCAGCAGTTCTCTAAAGGGCACTAATTCAGTATCACTGTAAAAATGAAAGTTACTTACCACCATGATGCTTGCCTGAAACCATTGAACCAAGCAAAATATCTCCCCATCTATTCATAACTTTGAATTTCCCCAAAGTAAGGAATGCCTACTTAATTCTGGTCAGTGTTTACACAGTAAATGAGCATGATTTCAAATTGTTCTGTTTTATTTTAAAATTGGATTAGTTTATGTTTCTTCATAAAGCAACTACATTTGCTCAAGCTCATTTGTAGGCACTCCAGAGACAACCATATTGGCAAATGAATCATCTAATCAAACAAGTAAGCTAACTTTGCCAGTCCATTAGCTGTGGCATCTCCTGCGGACAGACTGATCCCTTCATCTCAGAGGGCAAGACACAGCCGAGAGGCCTTGCCAACTAAATGGTGGCCCCCAGATGAGACAGCATCAAGGAGGGCCACATCCTTGTTGGTGTCATGCTCACAAATCATCAAAATACTGGTTTACAGGAGGTGTAGATTTGCTCCTAGACTATCCTGCATTTTATCTCCACAGGAAAAAAGTTATTCCAACTCTGAGAGACCATAACGTGTGTCTTCTTTCATAGTTAAGAGTAGGAGAAGTACACAGAAGATATAATTCTGCTTGTCCACACGCTCAGAGGAAAGTTGTCACTAGTGCGACTCTGTGCCTTTCGTGCTAAACCAAAGCTGAGGGATTCATAAGATTTAGACAGGTTTCCCTATTCTGTTCCATTATTCTAGTTTCGTCTCAAATGTTCGCTGTCAGGGCCAAAGATATCATAAATGTTAATGCCACCAAAAGAATGAACAAATAGAATGCACATATCGACTAAATATATTGGTCTGAGATCTTAGAAGGTGAAATCATCAACTCATAGATCTCCTGAGGTTCCCTGTTTCAGTTTACATATGTGCACACATGTAAACATCAGCATGGCAGAGTTGCATGAAGCTTGGCAGCGATGATTCTCCATGACTTGTGAACACTTTTTTTCCTACCTAATCCACCAGAAATTACCTTCGACTCACTGATCTACTATTGAGATTTTGGATTTCAGTGCATATAATTCATGGTGCAAAATTTGTTAGAAAAAGAGAGGTCTTCTTCTAACAAGAAACTATTGAACAATAATATTGTTGGCACATCCACAACATGAAATAGTAGTAAATTAACCCTGGTTCAGCCCAGAGATTTTTGAACCTCTGTGAATTTTTCAAAGGAAGTGGCCTGAGGTTTTAATTTGTAATCTAATCCAAACTCAGAGAAATTGTAGCCTCATGATTTCATGCCCAGCATGAGAGCACTGCAGTCGACATTCACACTACAATACATTGAATGAATATGCTAATAGGTAAGTTAAAGATAGGAAAAGAAGATGGGAAAGCCTATGGCAAAAATCTAGCTCTGCATTTAGATTACTTCTCCACTCCCTATGCACTAATCATTGTCCACCATTTTCCTGAGACTTTTTCCATTAAAATTTTAGATCAGTCTTTTTCTCATGAAAGAAATCATCATAATAAAATCAAAATGAAGTCTGAATTATGATTCAGTAGCAGATCCAGTTCACAGCTCCAGTTCACAATTCAGATCAAAGATATGAGCAGTCTTGTACTAGGGACTGCATCCTCCTGGATATGAATGAAATTTGTTTCTGGATAGGCTAAGGAATCCTGTCTTGTCTGGGGATGCTGATGATTGCAAAATAAGTGAAGGGTTAGATAATATATTTTAAATAGAGATATAAAAATATTTAGTGAATGTAATAATGGTTATGTAATTTTTTAGCTACATCAAATGTGACCTCAATTGATCTCATAAAATTTGTACAGGAAAAATGTCATGTCCCTGAAATTCTATGTATGGTTACATTTTGGGAAGAAAACAAGATTAATGCAGAGCAATGTCTGTCTGGGTGGTTGTCTTACATGATGTTTATTGGGTGTCTGCATGTGTAAGTAAACATACACTTTTATAGGTACCTGCATTGGCCTTTTTATGCTTTATGTCTTTCTTCCTGTCTTACATTTATAAGATTTGTGATGCATTGTATAGTGAAATAACCTTGTGTAACTAAAGCATGCCTAGACAAGACTCTCTTTCTCAGAAACTGCTTAAATCAAGTGTCTTAAAACACTTTGCTTGTTTTTATACAGGTGTTTCTGAGCCCTATTGAATGTGAGTTTAAGCACTACAAGCAAAATATTAGGTTTTGGTCTGTAGTACATTTATAGCCCTCAGTGTCTGAAACAAGTTTATCTAAAGGGTTCTGTTCATGTGAAAGAAATTGCTATGATCAATCACCGTGTAGTATGGGATCAAAGAAAATGCTGAATCGAGGGTTGTATTTCATTTCACCTATTCAGCAAAAGACAGGGAACACTGCAAGTGGGTAGTTAAATATTCTGCAAGGAAGCTACAACTAATTTTATGTGTTCCCTTACCCCTCAAACATACCCAAAGTCCCTAAAAATGAATGAAACCGTATGTGTTGGACATATTTTTTACTTCACATTGCACATTTACGTTTCAGGGACACGAAGACTTTGTTTGCCCCAGCTGCTGGGTTTGGGTTCCTCTCTATCCATGTTCATGTGGAGGTAAGAGCACAAGGAATTTTTTCTCTGGTTTGCACAGATTGCTGTCCTTTTACTAGAAAATAAGTTGGGGAAAACCTGAGCAAAATCCAAACATACAAGAGTTTGAGTTCTTTGCTTCTTCACTGAGCAAATAACATTTGTCTCCCTCCCCTTCCCCTTAAATGTGTGAGATAATAGCAGTTTTTAAAAGGTCATAATGTGTATTTGAGCCCAATTCAGCTGTCAGCTAAGAGGGAAAAGCTAAAGCTCTGCTGTTCGTTAATATTGACCTTAAAAACACAGCACATGGCCAGTCTGTGCTCACTGCAGTGTCTGTGGTGCCTTTAGATCCTGAACTTGCACTGAACACCCTCAGACACTGGCACCCCATAGCCACGGCAGTATGGCACGTGTGCAGGCTCCCGCAACGGTTTTCAGCTTCCTTTGCGGTGGGAAGGGAAACAAAGGTAGTCAAGGGGACAGGTTCTCTAGTGCACATCAACTTCAGTGCTGGCAGCTTTGCACCTCTTGAGCCAGATGGTTTAAACTGCTTCAGTTTGTCCATGGACAACAGTCACTGAAGTATAGACATAGCCTAACTCTTCTGGGTGGCCTGCCAGGTGGTGGGCTCTCAGCTCTGGGATGCTTGTTTTCAGGTCTTCCCTTGTCTGTGGTCTTAACACAGTGCATGTGAACGGATACTTTAAGGGAGAATAACCCTGCAAGAAAATAGCATGAGGCTACCCCTTCCTTCTTTGTATTGCTAGGGGACAATTATAACTCTGTGAGTAACAGGTATATCGAAAGCTCTTGCGCTGCCAGATGCTCTCGTCACTGAAACTGTACCACCAAGACACTCTTGGAGCTGGTCCCCTGCCAGTCTAGGTGAAAGAAATAGGGTTCATTGGAATCAGAGCTTCTCACTCATATAATCCACAAAAAGAAATAATCCTGGAAAATGTATGCTTCCAATATACAATTTCTAAATCTCATGTGGTCCGAAACCTGCATATGAACCTAGTTTGCATGAATTCTAAGCTGTTGGCAGATCCAGCTGGATTCATTTCCTTTTCTAAACTGTTGCACCATGTTGTACACTTTGGATTGCTATCATATCCTCCCCAAAAGCTGTTGTACTTTGGTGTTGGATGAAACAAAAACAGAGCTACATCCATAAAAAATTTGGATGGAGAACTAGGAGAGAAAAACATACAAGTCCTGTCACTTTGTGAGTAGGACAACCTCGTGATAGTGGAAAAGTGGGCATTAAATCTCTTTCACCACTACAGAGGTGGTGCCTATGAGATGAAGCGAACAGTGTGTATCAATTGAAGTTTGTAAAGCATTTGAGGATGAAAGGTGCTGTATCTTGGATGTCAATCTTGTGGGATGCATGCAGACTGATGTATTATCCAGCCCTCAAATCAATTTAAGAGTACACTGCAATTTGGCCCATGGCCAGCAGCGGCTGCCATCCTGAAAAGAGCATTGCGCAGTTTTGCATACAGAGCTGTTTACGAAGGAATGCCTTTCCAGCAGGCTGAATTTGTAGAGTATGTTCACTAGATAAGAGGGCAATAAGTTGAACAAGAATTAGTCTTCCCTCCATCCCCAAAGAGCAGATTGCCTCAAATGAACTCACTCCAGACACTTTGACACAGGTTAAGCTCTTCTGCCATTTTACCAGGAACAGAGAAAAGGAGAAAGAAAGCCTGTATGACATAAACCACAAAGAGGTGGCACAGGGCAAAATCCCTTGAGGAAAAGATACTCCGGTGCTTTGGTGTTATAGTATCAGCTTTAAAGGCCAGACAAACCTTGCCTTTGTGAAGAAATAATAGTCCCCTGGGACAGGTTTTGCTTTAGAGATCTAGAAACCACCACTCTCTTCAGTCCCAGGCTCAGATATTATTTCTTGGCAAGTGGAGTGTAACCTCCCTCCTTTTCAACTGTTCAGTTCTCCATTCCAGAAGGAATTCATGCATTGCACATGGAATGTTTGGCCAATGTATGCGATATTATCTAACACTAATAGTGTAAATCAGTCGATATAAATTATTGATTATATCAGATATTTTTGTCACTGTATTTCTGTGTAGTACTCATTTTTAGAACCACAGTGTAGGCAAGATTGCATTCAAAACAGCTTGTCTTTCCCCCCTACATGCCCAGGGAAAACAACTCACCCCCAAAAAACTCTTCCAGTTAAAGAGCAGTTAGGTGAATACCCAGGAATCAATGTTCCTATGTTCAGTACTCAGTTCAGAGGGGATTTCCTGACATACCTTAAATAAAATGTCAAAATTTAGACTTTACAAAGTGGGATGATAGTATATTCCTACCGTATGGATATGTTGGATAGACAACATGAATGTCTTCAACAGACTGTGCTTTAGAGCAGAAGGCAGACGTATGACCCTACTCTGCTTTGCACCCACTGGTACAATTTACAGTTAGTACTGCAGATATTTGTAACTGTGAGGCAAGAGAGTCTCAGATATATCCAGAGTACGGGCACTGAACTAACTGGACTATAAGCTTTAGAAAGAAGAGTATCTACTTAATAAAAATCAGAGATACATCAATTTCATTGCCAAAATGATCTGGTGGATATCTAAAGGAATGTAAAAAAGTTATATGTTCTAGATATGTTCTTAGATTTGCAGAAGTTAGTACAGAACATCTATTTGCATTTAAGAAATGGGAAGGAGCACATCAGGCAGTACATGCAAGGAGAGTCAAGAGTACCACATACACCAGCTCCTAACTCTTCAGGGGTTAAATAGGAGATTTTAACATTTCTTGAATAAGTTTCTTTTATTCATTCTCCACCATTTGCATTCAAAGCTGATTATGAAATCTGAACCAAATACAGTGTTTAACTTGATTTTCCTACCCATTTTGCTAAATGCAAGCATTTTTGAATGTATAAAATTGTAGGAACATTGAAGCAAAAAAGGCCTGTTAGCTGCAGAGATAATATACAAGTCTTGGGCAAATGTCTACTCTTGTTTACATCCATTTTTCTCCATTTTAAGAAAAATGACAGAAGACTCAGCAGTTTATTAGGTAACAGCTGTCTTCTGAATTGAAACCTTCCATACTGAAACTGAAACTGAATCCTCCTTTCTTAGGAGGGTAGCACAACCTATTTTGACAATGGCAGTGTCCCATACAGCATCATTTTCAAATTAAAGTATTTTTAATTTGCCACTCTAGGGGCAAAGAGGTGATAGTAATCACAGCCAAAGATCCCGTTTTGCCTAATCCTTGTCGTACAGCATCTGGCATGCAGTCTACCACACAGAGATGCTTTTAACATTACTCAGGGCTCAAATCCCTTTTGTTAGAACTAATGATTCCATGGAAAAATATTCCAAGGAATCACTACAACAGCTTAAAGTGAAGAGTCTGGCTTTTTTAATACAAGATTTGATTTTTCCATATAGCAGGCAGAGATTCTCATAGCAGCAATAAAGTAGACAAGACCAACAAAAGAGAAGGGAATTCTCTCCTGCACTATTATTTATAGCTTCCTCCCATAGAGAATCTTCCTGAGTAGGGAGAGAGACCCTAGGACTTAAATCACTTCATGTGGCAGTGCAGATACGTAAATTAAACATCTCCCAACAGATGAATATAGCACTAATAAGGATTCTGCTGGAATTGTCTGGGGGAGACCTCAGGAGGTAAAGAACTGTAGGATTAACAGCTTTGTTTTTAGGGCTCTTTCTCTTTAAATGGATGATGGAATTGTGACCATAAGAGTGAATGTTTAATGCAGATTAATTTAGTGACCAAGGCTGAGTAAGAGTAGTCGAAACCAAGGAAATGTATTAACACTCTTCATGAAAAAACCTTATCACTGTCCTCTCCCCAGCGTGGGGTAATTAATCAGCTTTGATAGAGACCGAGGGATCCTCTTACAGTGAGCAGAGGATTTCCAAAACAGAAGTACAAATGAGTCAGGGACAAATTCTGCTACCTTAGAAAAATCACAGGCAGATTTCTTGTTACAGAAATAACAGCTCTATATGGACAATGCTATCAAAATCAACCTAAAGAATCCAGAAATCCCATGCATTTAAGAATTTTATCTATTGACTGGATTCCGGATTCACATTTTGTGACATTTTTAACCTCTGTTCTACCAAGGTAGCCCCTGATTGCAAACCAATGCGCCATGGCTTATCCCTTTATGGATAAGTAGCTTCATACATGGTAGAGCACATCAAGGGGAATTAGCTGTTATTGTCCTCTTATCCAATCTCCATTCCAGTGACAGATAACCTGAAAAAATTAATGATAGACTGTGAAACATGCTCTGAAAGACTCCATTTGTTGAATACAAGAGATGAGATGCAGAAAGAACATATTGTTGATACTATCTATAAGAGACTAGTATAACATCCCACAAAGATAATGTGGATTTATATACCTCCAATAGCAATCACCTCTCATAAAACTCATTTTTAGAGGTATGAAAGCATTTGCTTAAAAACTATTGAGTCAGAGTCTGTCAACTCTATACTGAAAATAGTAGCTATATGTAACAGTGAACCTGAAAGCTAGCAAAAGGCTCTGGGTGCACTGCATTCCCACGGTGAGGTAAAAGCAATGTGCTGTGGGCCTGGCTGGGAATATCTTGGCTCTGTCTGTGGGAAGGTTTCCCTCCGCCCCCTTGGACTCTGTGCCTTCAGTCCAAACGAGCAGATATGATACAGTGTTCCTAATCACAAGGCAGTGCAAGGAAAGATATTAATAGCAGCAATTAACAGACCTCATTTGCCCACCTCCTCATGGGACAACAAGTGGAGCACTAGCAAGCCCAGGGCGCATCTGGGAGCAGAGGAGAGCCTGCTAACAATATTGCAGTAAATTTAAACAAAGAGCAAGGGAGGGAAGAAGTTCTTCTAACAGATCTGCACGCTTGGTGCTGGCACACTAGTGCCTATGCATGCATTTTCCCTGTGGGGTTTCCCAGGGCTGCGCGTGCAGCTCCGTGCGGAGGGGGCCAGGTGGCTGGGGCCCGCCAGCCCCAGCAGTGCTGCTGGCTAACGCCTGTCCTCCCCTTCATGCCGTCCTGCCTGCCACCACGATGCCGCCTGCATCCTGCCGTAGGAGGTTTGAGGGGGGAAGTGATGTAAGTGGGCATAACAGAAGGGTCTAGGTGTGTTTTTAGATAATCCATTTTAGATGCAAAAAAAAAGACTACTTTTCCTAGAAAAAAAGAGGAGGTTCAGATCACAGGGATTTATGTAAAATTTCCATGCATTCCAATAGATTAAGAGCCTTTAATGAATCTGAAATTCAAAGCAAATACACCCCGTTTTGGTTTATTTCATGTCAGAGTGCCCCATCCCTGCTTTGCATTCTCCAGTGAAGTATCTAAAGGATACTCAAAGTTTCAAGTTAAAGCTGCAGCTGCAAGTTGCACTAACGGCCAGTGAACCTCACTGGGCCTCTCCCCATCCCTCTGCTGATTTTAAAGTTTGCAACAGACTAAGCGAGATTTGAATATTGCCTGATGAGTTTGCAGAGCTCTAAGACTGTGCTCATAAATGATTCATGTAGTACAGCTATACAAGTGAGATTTAACAAGAAAGAAGAAAATAAATAAACCTGAAACTAGCTTTATAGTGTCGTTTCTCTTTTGCCAGTCCCTGACCTCTTGTACTCTGGTACCTGGAAGCTACTCCTTGCAGAGCACACGCAGAGTTGGACTTTTTAACCTGTAAAACAAAAAAACTGAGGGAGCTTATGACCAGAGCAGAAGGGGCCACCTTGCAGCTCTAGGCCCATATGGGCTCAAGCACATTTCAAGTGCAACTCTGTTGCTCAGGAGCAGTTAGATAACCTGAATTTCTGGCTAAGAGAGTAAGTGGTCTGGCCAAGGACGAAATTATGTTTCTGTGATACCCAGCTAAATGCCCAGTCCTGCCTGGTCCCATCAGATAGCAATTGACTGCTGGGAAGTTACTGTTGTCATCAGTCTGTGAACTGTTCATAACCAGTCACTGCTCTCTGAGATTTGTAATGTTTAGCTTGTGGATTTTGGCCGCACTGCTGTTTTGATCATACAATCAAGAAGGTCAGGAACTACTATTCATTATTTGCTATCACTGAAGACCTAGCGGGCCTTCAGTAACATTATCAGCTAGTAGGTTTTTAAGGAAAGGTCAGTGAAATTTGAGTTTCACAGGGGACTTAATTTACCTGTCTTACAATTCAGACTCTTAAGGGGAGAAAAACTGACCAAGAGCCATAATTAATATGCTGTGAGATAACTGCTAAATTAAACATTTTAGCATATTGTCTGACCTCACCACATAATTTAGCAGTCATTTAAAGAGCAGTAATCTCTTGAAAGGGAAATCCAGTCTCTTCCTTTTCAAAGGCATGTACGGCAGTTCGTGGCAGTGAGGTCAGTGTTATTTAGCAATTTGCTGGCTTCTGTTAGGTTGATGCATCACTGAACCTTACTTTGTGCAAAATATGATTTGAGCGAATGAGTTCTGATGTCTTTGGTGCTACCAAAAAGGAAGGCCTTTCATCTCTCATTGTATTTGCTATTAAAATGCATGGGTTTTATTTATGTCCAGGATTTCTCTGCCCCACAGTTACACTTTTCCTTGACACCAAATATCCATTATATGTATCTTGCAGACTAAGACCCAGAAGTCAGTGTTGGTTGTATATATTCTTCTGCTTTACATCTTGTCCTACATCTAGAATACTGCTGTTGTATTTCAAGATCCTGATCAGGTAGGGGCCCTGTTGTGCTGAACACTGTGCACACAGAGATAAAGAGACAGCATCTGCTCTAGAGAGATAAGGTGCATATTCAGCCAGAATTTTTACCCTCTGGGTAAGGTGTGTTCCTGCTGGTCTGCTGCCTTGCTCTGGAGGAGGTAAATCCAGTTTCAGTGGAGCTACGTTGATGTATTAGATGGCAGTCTGATCCCTGGAGATTTGGAGGGTGACAGCCCAAGTTTTGCAACATTTATCATCCAGTTACTCCTGGCTAAGGTCACATCCTGCTGGCAGATGAAAGGACACCCTGACTTTTGCCTCAGCAGGGGCATCTGTACAGGAGTGTCTGGGAGAGGATAGCAGGGATCACATCACGATCACGAGAGTCACACCGAACGTGTTGGAAGCAGCTTGCTTTCATAGATCTGACTCTTGGAATAGGTTGAGGGTTTTCTCCTCACTGCAACACAAGTGTCGTCCCCCAGCCTGACCCACACAGTATTTCCAGCAGGTTCTCCCTGAGACTGCCCCAGGCCCCAGGCTCAGCCAGATATTTCGTGTGGCAAAGGCAGGGCTTGGGTCATGGACACTCGGTTGTGCCCGGGGTGTCAATACACCTGCGCTATGCTCCGAGCTCCAGAGGACTGTCTGTGCCTTAGACTCGACCACAGCTCTTACCCGCATTGCTGAACTCGGGTTTGATGCATGCAAATTGCTCTCTGATTCATCTCTGAAGGTCAGGCTCTTCAAAGGTGTTTAATAAACAGCTACTGTAAAAGGTCGTTATGAAGTTTGATGTGGCGTTAACTGTCCACTTTGTGGCTTCCTTACGTGGTCTGGTCACGGCCGAGACACCAGCAGGCCACTGCGCCTCCCTCTGTGCCTACCTGCCTCGCGTACGAGGGGAGCCGAGCTAATTCCATCAGTCTAAAGGCAATTTTACTGGCAATCACAAAAAGAGCTCTAATTCTTCTACATAATTGCTCAGATCCTGGTGGAAAAAAGTGCTAGCAATTTAAGACTCTATTATACGAGCAGGGGATGTCCTCACACAGGCCCTATCAAACGCTAACAACCGATTTGGTCTCTAATCCAACTTGTTTCTAACGTTTAGTAATCATAAAATCCTGGTAAATAAAACTTTTGCCTTCATTATCCATTTTGTTTCAAATATCAATAAAACTGTTGCAAACATTAATTAACGCCATTAGGTATAGTAAATAGTGCCTGATTAACTCCCACAATTAGATTAAAAGATTTGCCCAAAAGAGTAGGCGGCAGGGAGGGAAACAGGCCCTAGCTGGGAGCTGGGCTGCTCCGGTAATGCTGGTGCAGACCGTGCACAAGGCAGCACAGGGGCCCTGTGGGGAAACCCTGAGAAACAAGGCCTTTGCCTCTGTGTCCTAGGGAAGAACTGCTGCTCTTCTCTGTGATCGTTTCTTGGGGGTTTGGGTGTTTTGGATTTTGTGGTTTGTCTTTTTTTTTTAAAAAAAAAGGTGCTGCCCATGGGGGCCCAAGCTCCACTCCTCCCTTTGCCTCCGCAGGTGCTGCCTTCAGGGTCTAGTGGGGCTTATTTAAATGAGAATAGCAACCTTTAAGGAAATCATCCACTTGAAGCCAAGGCACTTTAAGAAATGGTTTTATTTTCACTTTGCCTCAACCCCCCCTTTTTTTTTTTTACCAGACTGACTCTCAGTTGTGGCTGTGTAAGCTGGAAGGAGATAGGAATTTCACCTATCTTTTTGTGCTGGGTGATTTCCGTTGTTTAATTCTGCAGTTTCTCTCACCTTGCAGAAATCACAGTGCGGCACTTTAGTTCTGAATCAGGCAATGGGTAGTGGACAGCTTTGGTTAAAGAAGAACTGCACAAGAAAGAATGACATAGAAATTTCGGAGCAGTTGGGCTTGTTAAATATAACCTTGTAAAAGGGATCTTGACTTCTAATTTAGTTTGAGGGGAAAGTTTTTGGTCAGCTGCTGCATCCCTTACCGCAGCACATGTGCCAGGAGGCACTAACCCCCCTCTGCCTTCCCCTCTGGTGTGTGGACCCCAAAGGCTGCACCAGCAAGGATTCCCACCTAAACAGGTATTCCTGCAATGACTTATCTCTAATACTCTCTCATATTTCCTAAGCTAATTAGGCTATAGTTTTATCTTTTCTCACATGCAACATGTCTAAAGCACACTTGATATTCCAGAGATTATAATTTCTTTGCCAGGTTCAATGGATATGAACTTCTTTATTTGACTGAAGACTAATATAATCTTATACTGAGATAGCTACCCTGAAAAAGCTAGAGCAGTATAAAATCCTAACGGAGTGAGATACAAGCAATTTTTAGCTTCATGCATGTTGTCTAATCAATAATATATCTGCCCCTATCTCATTGGTTTAGCTACATATAGGTAAAAAAGTCTGTGTTTTGTTTCACAAAAATTTTATATTAAAATATACTTACAGACACTCTGACACCTCCAAATCATCTTGAGAAGCCTGGGTTACACTCCTGCAGATCCCATTTGTTTTATTTATGTATATATCTGTTGTAGAACTGGGCTGTAAATTGTTGTGTTGCTTTATGCTTGTTGAGCACAGACTTCATTTCATCTGAGATGCAGTGATATTTAAGTAGCTGATTAAGTGTGACTTTTTAAGGCTGGAAGGTGCTTTACTGCCAAAGCCACCTATACTCCTCATTACAACCGAGTTAAATGCTGTGCGAAAGCCATCGTAAATCTAGCTCTTCCTTACTGCGTTCTGCAGAGGGCAGGTTAAATAATTTTAACAATTAAGGTGTTTAATTATGAAAGAGGAGGATAGATAACATAATGTGTCATGCATTTCTTTCTATTCTTTAAAACTACTTATAATACACAGTTTTGATTTGCTGAGCTCCGCCACAGTGATGACTTGCATAGTGTATGGTGGATGCAGTACTGATTTGCAGAAGGGGAAGTTCAAGTTTTTGGTAGAGAAAAGTTTTGGGTTTGGGCACAGATAGGGCTGCCTTAATCTTCCCCATCATCTTCGCCAGAGTAGCTACTGCTCATACCCAAGTACCATCTTGTCTTCAGTGCATGCCAATTACTGGTGAGCCGACAAATGAAGTGCTGTTTGATTCATCAGCTATGAAAGAATTAAGAGAATCCACTATCTAAACGGTTATCATTAGGTTTCAACATGAGTGGATTTGCAAGGGTCATCCTGTGAAAGGCAGCTGTGGTGCATTTTCTCACTTGTGCAGAAAGTTTGTTTTGTAACAGGCAGGGCAGAGACTTGTCGTGTCACTCACCGGAGGCTGAAACTGCTGCAGGACTCTGTGGTCAGGTAGAAATGGTGCCTTCGGCAGCGCATGTCCGCTAACTCGCAAAACGCGGTGCTGCGTGAAATCCCGTCAGCAGCATAGACCGGCTTTTAGCGTTACTCACTTGCATGCTTTATTTTTAGATGTATTTTTAGGTGCTTTGTGAATGAATCCTGCTTAAAAATATTTTAGCAAATTAAAATGTCATTATTTTGTAAGCCTGTTATCCTGCTTTGTCACTTTTCAGATTAATTATTACATAAACAGTGGAGGTTGAGAAGCTTTGCTTGCTGATCACCGGCTGCCTCAGTTGACCTCCAGTCTGCAAGATGAGTCAAAACTGAATAGCTAAGAAGGACAATGACTCATGCTATTAATCTAAAGTAAATAACCCCCCTCTTTAATCCAGGCAGTATTTGCTAAAGGAAATCTGTGCCTTCTTCCTAGTTATCTCTAACTACTTTAATTCTGGATCAAAAATACCTTTGCCAAAACCTAGTAAGAAATTGATAGTTTTGGGACAACTAACCATGCTCACTTTTAACTTGTATATTTTGTGTTTGTAACTAATTAAGTGTTTTGCCTGGAATTAATCGAGATGATACACATTGTAATATACTAAGAACTACAGACATCTGTCTAATTTTCTCATAATACGTTGCAGTATTTCAATCAGTATTTCATCTCTTTAGGTAACTAAGGATGAATTAATTCCAACAGCCCAAAATATAATGTTGGAGTGGGTGGCTAAATGGTCTAAACAGCAGCAGCCTGGTTTCCCCTGTAGTTACCAAAAAGCCAGTTCTGTTGATGGCAAAGAGGGATGTATGCATTGAAGAAAGAGGGATGTGTGTTTGAAATACATAGTTTTGCTGAAAGTATACACTAAATCATGCTCTTCATCACTCTGAACTGGAGGAAAAAAGTCACATGATTTGTTATTGTAAAGATTTCTCATCTGCATCACAGAGGCCACAGTACTAGAAAGAGACCAGAAGTATTATCTTTTGCTTAAAAGATATTACGTAAAGGATGGTATGTAGTTTCACATGTGCTATCTCTTTATACTTACCAGAAGTAATTAAAATTGCATCATACTTGAATTTTTTTCTAAGTTAGCCACTAAGGAATATAGTTCCAAACATGAGAAGGGGAGTAAAATGTAACCTTGCAATCGGTAGCCAAATTTAAGGTTAGCTCTCAGTATCCGCAGTTCGGTTGGCAATTTTCAGTTTGCAACGCATAAGAAGAGGCGCGAAGAATACACACATACCCATCCACACAAAGCTGGAAATAGGTAGTCTCACGGGGCATTTTTATTAATGATACCCTCCTTATCCGAACTAGAAACGCCTCTGGCACATTGCAAATGAGTGCAGGCTTCTTTGTGCCTGATTATGTCTTTGTTCTTTTGCCTAGCAGTAGGAAGGCTTACAGCCAACATATTCAGTTTCATTAGTAGAAACTGTCATCCGTAGGTTGTGAACTCTACTACTGCAGAAAGGCAGCTTCATATTTATCTATATAGGGCACTGAAGAGCTGGATTCATTTATAATTAGACTCTCCAGGGCCTTGTTTCTCAGGATGTGTTCAGTATTAAAATAATGCATGGAGGATGTAGACGTGATCACATAAGATAAAAAAGGATTCACCAATATCTCCAAATAAAATCACTGAGTTCAGTTCACTGCTATTTGACGTGGCTGTTAAAACTGATAACTAACTAACTTTTCGCTGAAACATATTTTATTTTGAATTTTTTTCCCGTGGAAAGTAGTAATTTATCAAAACAGAATAAACTCATAGTATTGGGGGCTTTTCTTCAAAAACACTTTTAAGGTCCTGAGATTACATTCAGAAGTAGATCTTTGCTGGCTAGAGTAAAGCGAATAACCCACTGGTTGCAATATCCAGTTCAGATCTTGGCAGCTCTGTTCAAGTAGTTATTCTGCCATTCTTTTTCATATACCCTAACATACTGGAAAAGCTATGATGGCTTCTTTATTTATTAAAATTAAGCAGCTTGACATTCTACAAATTCTGTCTAAAGTAAGATCAGCAGTCCCTGTCTATATTAGGGGATCAGATAAAGCTGACAGACGGAGGACAGGTTACAGGCTAATACAAGGATATTGGAAACAATTGCTCCTCTAATTAATTCATCAAGTCCTTACCGTATTTTTTTCAGATCAAATGGTCATGTCAAACTGTTTCATTGCGATACAGCTGAGAGGAGCTGATTTGAAAAGAGAAATATTTCCGTCAAGTAGGAGCTGCCTCTTAGTGAATTTAAAAACAATAAAGAGCTACTCTGACAGTTGTGTCACTTTCTGACATGTCACGCCAAACAGAAATGACTTTGCTTGAACGTGTATCATATTATGCACTGCCAGAACTGTCACAAATTGTGAAAACAGCCCAAAATTAACAAAATTGAAAAAATTGTTCTAACAGTTTTTAAGGATATTTTCTGAAGATGTTTTTGCGACACTTCAAAAATACTTGCTTCTGGTAAAGCTCAGCAAAGAAAAGTTTTCAAGCAATGTTCTCCATTAAGGAGAAAACATTATTGTGACTAGCTCTGGTGAGCTCTTTCTTTCTGCTGCTAGTTTGGTGGTCAAGGCAAAATCTTTTCCTTTAAAAATACTGCATCTTTGCAAAGAAAAGCTTGCATTTTTGAAATCATACCATTTTTTTATACTGGAGAAAATCGACAGAAAGAGTGAAGCAACACAGACATCAGGAGGTCCAGCCAGTAGGAGGTAATGGAAGTTTTAACTGAATGAAAACTTCTAGACAGTGATTCAAGAAATAGAAATGAATAGGATGACTTATTTTATCTCGTGCAATTTTGGACAACTGAATGTTTTGATGGGTTTCAGAAAAATCTGTCCTTACTCTAATCCCTGAACGAGAGCGAACAGAATAATTCCCTTATTTTAGCACGGATGGTTGGAAATGTTCTTCAGGGTACCAACAAAAGTCTTCAAGAAATCAGAGGAAAAAAGTATTTCTCTATGGTCTTAGCCTTAACTAAAATAGCCATGACAATGAGACTTGCTTTTCTTTCTCAAGCCAGAATAGTAGAAGCACTGACAGGCTTGATGCCTGGTATAATTACAGCATAATGGGTGCCGCGAGACCTCAGTTTAATTCTAGTGTGAAGCATAGCAGCAGCACTGTATGGTTGTCAGGCTAGTGTAGTCACTTTTCAGAAATCAACACATGCTAACTGAACTGATAATAATTACAAATTTTGTGTAAGTATTAGAACTTCAAAAGTTTGGAGTGAGAAGAGAGAATGAGAACAACTGAGAAATCTTTTTTCGTTTTCTTAAAAAAATACAATCCTCATAAAAGTCTGTGGTGAATATAACTGATTCTGTGAAATGCTGACCTCTGACATACCCTGGAAAAATGCCATCAGCATGGATCACTGGGCAGATATTTTTCACGTCCTTTGTTTCTTTGAAGTTTGGCAATGACACATCAAAACATTTCTGCTGGAAACTGTGCTGCTTTTCCTATGTATGTAAGATTTATCATTGCAGAATCAGTAGAGAAACTTCCAGGGGAATGATTTAATTGACATGGATAATTATGTTGTAACTTTCATAATCTACTTTCATAATATCCAATAATACCCTTATTTATGATAACTTCAAAAGCTGCAATAGCCAATTGCAAAATTCCTAGCAACTTCAGTGGTGCCGATATTTCATCCCAGATGTACTAGCCTTGTTATTTATCTCTCATGGTTTTTGCAAACCTTCCAAGAGCTATATACAATTGCACTTCCAAATGCTATATGCAATTGCAAAGATAGTCTAACATCCTGGTGAAACAACTTCCACATTCAAAACTTAAGCACAAACCTAAGTGCTTTGCTACCCTGGGTTCCATCTATAATCCTGTACACCATGGGATCGCATTATATCACCAAAACCCAAAATGCAATTACAGTGGAGCTGAATGTGGCAGCAAATATAATGGCTAACACTACACAATATTTTAGACATGGAGGCTATAGTGGACAGCTATAAGGAGGAAACATTCACCTTGACTTTACTAAGGCAATTTGTTTTATTTTCTATTTCCTTAGCTCCTACTGGCTTTTGCTTAGTTGTTACTTGTAAAAATATCTGTTGAAATGTTGAAACTGATAGTTTTTTGACAAACTAGAAGTAAAATTCAAGTTAGTATTTCAGTTTCATCACAAGATATTTGTATTAAATGAGATGCTACATTTGCTTAAATTATCCACGTGTTCATTTTCCAAGTAAAACAATGTTATGATATGCCTAAACTAGCTGACTATATTTACTTGTAATAGAATTTGGTCTTAATTCTGTTTTTATGAAAGTTGGTGTGCCAGATATGTTTTATATGTCATTTAACAGGTTCTGTACCTCCTCTTCGTTCCTCTTTAGACTGATATTTTGCTGACTCTTTACTAAATCTAAGAAGTGTCTGCATGGTCATCAGTATCGCAGTTTGTAATCTTCCTGTTCCCGTATTATTCTTTCACATATATGCGAGTACTGTCTTAGCATCTTGCCATCCTTGGTTCATCACACACCCGTTGTACCCACATAAGTGAGAGCAGCAGGCACACGACTGACTCTTCATAAATGCAGATCAATTCTTGACTGCTCTATGCAGATTTGATAACCCAAGTGTTTCACTATGGTACTATGGTTGCATATAAATGCTCGTTGAGAGAAAACTCTCCACAGTTTTTTTGTCTCTATATGTGCTTTGAGAAACGTGTGAAACCTTTGGTGCCTGCTTTGAAGCTGTCATTTAAGCAATTCATGCAAAATGTGCTCAGACAGCTGTGCCTAGGTCCTGCGCTGTGGTGACACTAGCTGGGTGGATTGGAGGGATATCTGTAATGTCGGGGATGCTTTGGAGGTGGAGAATTGAAATAGAGTAACTCCTATGGCAGCCAGTGCTCTTCTGGCATTTGAAGAAGAAATATACAGGGGAAAAAGGAGAACTAGGAGAATTTTCTGTCCTCTGTAGGTGTTGTTGGTCACCATTATAAGTTTCTGAATCCTTCAAGCAGCTTTAGGTAATGCAGTGGTAGAACAGCTTTACATAGCTTCTGGCTGGATCAGTGCAAAAGTCACTTTACCAGGATCATTGATCCTGAGCTCTAAGAATTTCCCTTCTACTATATTTATCCTTAGATATACCGGTAGATAAATTTTTGTGACATTCTAATATTCTCTCATCCACTTTAAAGACAGATTTGAGAATGTTAGTTAGCCTTTTAGTCCATGAGGGAAAGTCCTGGTATCAAGCATTATCTAAAGGACTGAGGACTGCGATGCTCACAAAGGTAAAAGTGCTTCTTGTCTAAATGAAATCTGAATAATGGAGAGTTTGGCTTAAAAGATGGTGGGCTTTGTAGTTTCAATAAATGAAAAATAATAGAATACACTAATTAGAAATTTTTGTATCACTTCTCTTTAGCAAAAAGGCATTGACACTGAAAGTTTCATAATACTTAAATATATTTTATGACAGGACACTAGCAACATTTAAAAGGTCTTGGGTGTTTTGAATTCCTGATTGGTTCGACAGTTTGACAGTGATTTGTAAACTAAAGGTGTTGACACGGCTTGCTCTTCTGTCAGAGCAGATATCAAAGTTCAGATTCCCGACTATTCACCATTTGAACACCGAGCTGAAAAATTGCTCTCTGATAAATGTTTTCACTGTGGAAGAAACAAGCTTCTGTTCCTGAAAATAGTAAGGCCTGATCCGAAAATGATTCAAACCAATTGAAAGACTTCTATTGATTTCAATGGCCTTTGAATCAATCATTCTTTCACACACATCCTATTTTACAGCATACGGGGTGTGTTTGGGGCTCAGCAGAGGATAGGCTATAGCTAAAAACCCTAGAGAGTCTACATCAAAATGAGAGATTTCACCAACAGTGAAAAAGAGAAATAAGGCTCAATTAGATAATGCAGGTAAATAGAGTGATTTGTAACCTGGAATCATGTAATTGGGCTGAACATGAAGTTCAAGTCTCCTTTTCCCTCTTTCTCAATCTTCCTACCTAACATGAATTCATATACTCTGTTGATGCCTAAATCTGAAACCAATATAGTCTGGTTCTACTGGGATTTCTTATAATACACCTAGAATATGGCACTAGCTGTAAAACGAGCACTCGAAGTTACATATTCATGCTTTTATGGGGGGAGGAAATTAATTCTCTAAAATAATTTTACTGTCAAAGATGGTCTGTTTCATGATCTTCTGTTGGGATCCCAACAATCATAGAAATAATTAACTGGTGCGACTGACCATGAAACACCACACCTGCAAAGTTTGTTAACCATGAAAATTTACAGTTGTTTCCATTGCAGTGCTGTATTTTACACATTAAAGTGAACCCATATTACATTATTAAACTATAAATCTTCATGGCTAACAAACTTTGCAGGTGTGGTGTTAAATGCTCAATTGCACCAGTTAATTATTCGCATGATTTTTAGCATCCTTGCAGGAGACTTTGAAACCAGTCATGTGGGCAATAGAAGTACTTCTTAGCCTTCACGGAAGAAAAAGGCTCAAAGGTGCAAATATTTTAAATTAAAATCAGGGGTATTTTTTATGGGGCTCTATTTCTAGCTAAACCCTGGAAATATTGGGAAGATGATACTCTGCAGGATGTCAAGAAACTCCTTCTAATGACAGTGAGGAGTGGGAATAAATACTCTCAATATACTCAATTGACCCTTTGGCCACACTGTTGTGGTAATTATGCCTGAAGTCTCGCTAACTTTATGTAAAACTTAGTGATTTTTTGACTCTTCATTTTTTTAAGATAATAAAATATAAGTATCGTATATTTGTATATATACACAAATACGTATATATCATATATATCATATAATAAAATATAAGTATATTTGCTCTATTTGGCAGCCCGGGAAACGGAGACAGAGGAGCGATCCATACCTGTTCTGGTAGCATGACTTGAAACATTTTCAGTCATGTCAGTCATGTCCATTTTGACTCGGCTTACCCATGAAATGAATCACTGGCACAAGTAAAAATAGAACCAGTGTCCTAAATCTCAGCCGCCTTTCCTATCCCTAATGTATTCTGACTCTAGTAGCAGTCATTTTTCTAAAAGGTGCTCACCATTTAAGAACACAGCAAAGTCCCAGTTGCAGTGCTGAAAATTACTGATTTTATGGTAAGTGAAATGGAGAAGGTCATTTGAAATCTACCATATGTAAAATGCTTTATGTTTGCATGCTCATTTCTGCTGCCTGACACATTACTTAGTTGTACATTAGGCTAATGTAGAACAATATTAATGAGGAAACCAAGGTGTAATGTTCTTGCAAGAATGCTGACAGAAGTGAGTCTAAGTTTTAACCAGGGATTGCTTGCTTTAGCATTATCTCTATTGCCGTTAAACATGCTCTACATTTTCTGGGCAAATATCATTTGGAATTAATTGAATGGAAAGGAGGATGTTCAGAAAATGCATCTTTAGAGTTGTTGAAGTATGACTTTTTAATCAAACTGAGTGATTGTAAACATAAATTAGTTCTTGTTCTTCCTGCTGACTTGAAAATGGAGAGATGTGTACTCTTTTAGGTTAAAATCTTTTTCTCATGCGTTTGCAGTTTCAAACCTTGTAGATGCTTTGCTCTTCTGGTAGAACCGTTATGTAATGAATATTACTTGAAAGCACAGACTCTTTATGCATATAGTGATTTTTAAGTATTTATTATGTTCCATTATTCTCCATATTCCCAGTACGTCTTCTTAAGGCAAAATTCTGCTTGTGCTTTGTATCTTCTTTCTCTGGTAGGACACCAGGTTTAGGGTTCCAGGATATCTTTAGCAACAATTTCTGATACAGTTTCTTCACAAAGAGCAATCTTATGCTATAGAAGAAGAAAGAGAAAAGGAAAAAACCAACTGGGCAGAGAAACTGTGCAGAATGTGTATTACCTCAGTAAAGCTTTGGGGTTCTTGGGTCTTCAGCTTCTCTGAACATAACCATGACAGTGTGCTCGGACGGCTCTCTGCCAGGGCAGAGAGCTCTCTAGAGCTGCCAGCAACTTTTTGAAAAGGAAGTCAGCACACAGAAAATAAGACCTAACAGATGCAAGACAGTCATTGCAAATGTATATCCATTTTTTGCAAAAGGGAGAATTGGTTAAACAGGTACAAACAGGACTAAAAGAAAGTTACTTAATGAGTCCTGGAATTATTACCTCCTAAAAAAAAAGATGGAGAGAATACAGGTGTGGATTATCTTTGGGCATTCAGCAATTCAGGGTATAAATTGTAAAGCTGAATTATCTGATTTAATATCCACTAGATAGTTAGAGCTCAATGAAACTTAATGACAGCAGAGAGAAATCTGAGTAGAAATGCCCACACCTATAGCAAAAGAAACTTTTAACACAGAAACAGCATCTCAGTCTTATTCATAGATTTTTATACTAATGTACCACTCCTTTTGTTTGCATGTTACAGATTACATGCTTTTAAAATGGAAATAGAAAGGTCTTAAGCATGTCACTGTTAAATTCATTGAACATTACAGAAACCCCTTGAAGGTGTTTAAACCCCCTCAGCCTACAACTTGCTGAAGGAACCTGCAAAATGTTAGTGGATAAAGATAATAAGAAAAACAAATTCCTTCTCTGGGCAGTTTCAAATCTCTCCGCTGGTGTACCCTGCTGCTTTGTCTTGGGCGTAACTCCACATGTGGAGAACATACTAAAAAAGTTGGTTCACAGGGATCAGCAGCAGAATTTGATGTCATAGAAAATAATCTTGCTAGAGGGTGAAAAGTCATTCATTCCACATTGAGATGACCATGTCTATCTCAGTTTTAAGGGTTTCTTTAAATATGTAGTTAAGCAACAATGGCTATTTCCTAAGATAAAAATGTAGATTCAGGGTGTAAAAATGTAGATGAATAAAGGAGAATGACTTTAAAGAAGATCTGAGATAACAGTTTTTCATTTTGTTTGTTAAAAAAGGAAAGATTAGAGCCTCCTTCCGCTGTTTCTAACAGAGAAGTCAAACGAGGAGGAGCTGATCAACGGTTGTGATCTGCAAATGTTTGACGATGGTTAGCCGGCTGGTGTGCAGCGAGTTCTGCTTACTGCTGCAGTCTCCATCAATTCACTGTTAGTGTGTGCTCTCCCCACCTGGTCGTTGCTCCCGTTGTTTTGTTCCTGTTTCTGTGCTTAGAGGGCAAGCTCTGGGGATCAGATCAGGGACCAGCTCTTTTTATGTATCTCTATGGTGTCTCTCGCAGGGGGCTCCAGTGCTCATGAGCAGGCTCCAAATGTGTTTCACTGTGTTGCAGCTTTTTATTCTGAGTCTTACAAAATGTGGCCTTCTCCTTTGTGTTTTGGCTTTTAAAAGGTATGCTTTGAAGGCAATATTGCTAGTGGGTCTTTCTGGGTGTAGGGGGGATCTAAAGGAGCTGCTGGATCATTATTTTGTTGCTTATGGGTTGGTAGAGTGTATATAACAAATTCTTAAGCTGTGGCAAGGGTTTATGTCAAAAGGTGATCAGCAAACTCTTTTATGCATGTGCAATGCCCGGTGATGTAGTTAAGGGAAAATATTTGGAAAATCCTCATTGGGTATTTACAATATACAAGGTTTAATGTGGGAGTTATCTGGCACTTCAACTTGGATTCCTGGTCTGTCCTCACCTTTCTTTGCCAGGTGGACTTTGGAGGTATTCATCACCTGCATAAATCTATTTGAAGGTTCAGAGAAGTGGAAAGAGAAAGGCACTAAGAGCCAGTTCCTTATTTGCTAGGAATTAGCACACTAACCTGCAGTTGGAGATGCTTGGGTATATAGGCCTTCTTCAGGGGAAGAATAAACCTGAAGGTGTACACTAAATCCCCAAATCCCAGTTTGCAGAATTGTCTGGCAGAGGAGTCTCCACTGAGGGAGGAAAAAGCTTTTCATCCTCCCTAGAAATTTAGCTGGTTTAAGCATTACAGTACAGAATGACCTGGCTGTTAAAACTTACTCTAGGACCTTAACTCTGCCCAGACAGTGTCTGGGCGACTCTGTAGCCCACATCTAACCCATGAATTCAACTTCTGGAGCTGCAGCAATGGCTCCAGAGGTTCACAAAGCTGGTACAGACCACATTAGTTAAATCATAAAAAAGTAAGTACTTACTTACAATTAAGTTTGAACTCAGGTCTGTCCCCTGATCCAGTTCGCCATGGGATTACACACTGGAGCTGGAAGAAGGGGCAATAAAACTGAAAGAACGAGTACCTGGGAATGGTGCCTCTTCCAGCTTGTGCTTGTGCCAGTCTAAATTGCAGCACAGCGCAAGCACCTTTGTTGCATTCTTGCACAGGAGCGCGCGTGCTGACAGCAGCCGAGATCGTCCTTTGTTTAAGGTGTTAGCACACTCTCCCTGTCTCTGAGAACTGGGATTTTCTTCTAACTTGAGCAAGGCACTGAAAATGGGAATCTTTGGTGATTTATTCAATCTCTTTGTGCTTCATCTTAGTCATTTCTTTTTAATGCTATACCACAAAGATTAGAGATGCAGAAATTGGGGAAGTGAAGAGTTTCATGAATAGTAAAGTTGAAGTCCTGGCCTCAGGAAGCACTTTAGCCGAGAAGACTATTTCACCATCACAACACGTGTCTTGGCTGACCAGTAGCTATCCCATGAAATGACACGGAGGCACTGTGCCACTGACTTTTTATTATCATAACCTTGGACAGTATTAAAGTCAACAAAGAGATGGTATGTCCATTACCCTGCTAAGGTTTGGTCATAACTTGTGTAATTGCCAAGAACCTTATGCCCAGGAATTGAAGTGCTTGAAATGAGACAGCAGTTTGGGAGCAAAAGCTGCTGCTGTTCCTCTTTTTCCCTTTCACTTTGGTGATTCTCGCTATACAACCATTTTATGAGCAACTGGCAAATCACAAAAGGTAAATCTCAGTGCTTTATGTTTTAAAGACCCAGCTCTATCAGTGCAGGTCACCTTATTGAAGTCTGTTGAGAACAAAGACTTGGAATGTGGTATTTTAAACACAAATTTGCTTTCTTTTTGCTTTGCCAGTTCTCATCAAATAATAAGGATGTCAGTATAGTCTTTTGGACAAACATTAAGGAGAAGTATAGTCTTAATCCTTAATTGGTTAGACTCTCAGATGCGAGACCTCAGACTACAAAGCAAATTAGGCGAGAGGGACAACATGTATGTTATCTTTATTAAATGCTTTATGCATCAATACAGAAGGAAGAATCAAATTCTGTCACTGGACTTTGTCTCAAGCTCCGTGTGTGTTGTATGAATGATTTGTTAGTTATATGCTGCACACAAAAGAATTCTCTTTATTTTTAGAAGACTCCCAAAATTGTACTACTGAGACACCTCCAATATAACATCAGCTAACCCTGAAAACCCAGCTGCTCACAGCACTTTCCTGAATAGTTGCATTTGACTGTTTCTGAATCCTCTCTGAAAGAAAGGAGAACGTGTTTAGCCAGTTGACTTCAGTTTTGTAGTCATGGTGCATACTGCAGGTAAAGGTCAGAAGAATTATCTAATCTATTTTTTTTATTATGTTAACATCTCTGGGACTACTGAAGAACTTGTTGACTTGTCAGTCATAGCAATGCAGAAACTTACCTCAAAAATAAGAGAGAGGATTTACCTTTATTAAAATGAACAGAATATCACTGGCATAAAATTGGAATATTTAGGAGGCATAAATTGGGACCAGAGAGAGATCAAGCCATCTTTAGTTAAGAACAAGGAGACAAACCAAAGGAAATCCAACTGCTAGTACAGAAACCGTCAAAATCTTCATTCCTGCTTTCGTTATTCCCAATAAATAATTTAGATTGTTTCAAATTCAGATCATGAGTTTACTTTCAACCGTTCACTGCATATACTAGTTTAGATTTGCTTTGATAGGGAATATCATAAATTATCTACTGGACTGTTAATGTCACGGAGAACTAATCAGACATATAATCATGCATGATATATTGTAAGTCCTCCTGCACTGAAATAACGTTAATTATGACGATTTCATCTATTATTAATGTGAAAATATGTAGTTCTACTGTATAACGGAAATTAATGGACTGTAATTCTGAAGTGTTACTAACATCATCTTTAGTATTTCTTAATTAGTCACGTGTTATTTCTTTTTGGCTGGGAAAGCTTATGCTGAGTTCATATTACACATCCTTTATTACCAGAAATCAGAGCTAGAAGGTCAAAATGGAATTTAAGGAGAGAATTAATTCCTTCTGGAGATCATCTTTCAGAGACAAGAATTTCTCTTACTTCTGCAGGGACTGAAGCTAACATGAGTAAGGCACAAATACATTACAATTTAATTTATTTTATAAAAAGCTATAATTTGATTATGGTTATTCCATGAAAAATCCCATGCAGATTCACTCTGCTACAGGAAGAGACCAAGGCTCATCTGGTAAATAAAGGGTAAGTTAAGAGCAATGCGAGCAATGCACTGAAACATTTCTCACACATCAGTATTAAAACACCTCAGAAGGGCACAGTAAAACTTGCACAGAAACATTAAGTAGCACCATTGTATTTGTACCTTCTTTTTCCCTACATTGAAAAATAAGGAAACTAGAGCATGGCAGGATCTATTTTTCTCGCATGGGTTCCTTCAAAAATCCTATTAGGCACTTATCAGCATCTTAACATGCCTAATAACTCATGAAATTTGCTCCAAGTGGTTTGTCCAAGAGAACACAGAAGATCTCTGGTATTATCAGAAACTATATATAAGGAAAGTTTTCCTTGCTCCGTACAAAGCACCATGCATAAGATCTCTGGAATAGTTCTCCAACTGTCCAACAATCAGCATTGAAGTTTAAATAGTCATGGGTGCAGATCATACCAAGCCGGGCAATAAGGCAATAAAGCCAAGGTCAAGAGTAAGCCCACTCTGAGGCCAGTCAGGTGACTGGAATTCTTCTTGAAGTGAAAGCTGAGCACATTTATGAATAGTGAAAAAAAAGTTACCAAAATGATGGCGGAACGGACTGTGCCTGTCCAGGACACTATCGGATGTAATGATGTCATGTTCCTAATGTGCTGAAAAGACTCCACAAGCTGCACATGTTAAATGTTGCAAGCAACCCGAGGTGGATTTGGCAAGAAAATAAAACGTGGTGAAAGGAACGTAGAAGGCCATTAGAGTTTTCTAACATCTAGTAGAGGAGTGTCTCCCCTGCTGCTTGACCTGATGCCAGACCCTAAGTTTCCCCCAAAATATGTTTTTCTAGAGGAATTATAGCTGCTGTGCAGCAAACATTTGAGAAAAACTTGTCAGAAAATCAAAAAAAATCCCCACCGTTTAAATGTCCTAATAGGAAGAGAGCAAAATGGAACAAAACGTTGTTCTTTACCTTACCTAAGATATGTGTCCAGCAATGCTGAATACTGATTCTTCCCGGAGATGCCCCAAATCCCTTTTAGTCAGACACACTGAGAAAGCTACAGCTCAAGAAAACAAATACAGGGCTACAGAACTGGATTATCCGAAAATGTCTTATTTGTTAAAGTGACTAACGCTATTGAATAACGTGAAGCAGAATACATAAGGGAATTATTTGTTTATGGTATAGTTCTTCTTTTTACAGTCAAGAGAAAAAAGACTAACTTTTTCTACAAGACACTAGAGCAGGCTGTCAAGAATTACAGATATGTAGCATTGTTTATGTGAAGAGCTGTGAACAGTAACTGTCAGACAGTATTGGCAAGCACTGCACACACAGCCCAGTCTTTTCAGAGGTTACTGACACTGAAACACCCTTTTTACAGCGCAGCTTCAGAAAATCAGAGCAAAATACACGAATGTGGAGACGGTGGGGTTCAGTCAAATGCTCTCAGCAGCAATTGCTCTGGAGAGGTGCAATCAGGCTCTCCGTCACACGAGTCTGCAAAATTGCTACCTATGAAAACTAGAGGTAGGCCTGCATGGAAACACCAGATCCACTCTGTCCGTATTCATGTCTTATATTTCAGTGAATTTCCGACTGATTTCCAGATCTTGGCTTCACCTGCTCGTGCTGTGTACTGGACCTAAAGCTGGGCATTAAGGTCTGGCCTTGGAAAAGTTTGATTTTGAATGTGGATTTGATTTTGATTTGATTTTAATTTGCTTTTCTGAAAGCACCTCTAATGTAAAAATGCTTTTGTTTTATGGAGGTCAGTATAAGATCTGTGGTGACCAGCTGAGATTTTTCCTAGCAGTGGAATTCTGTAGTTTTGCACAGGATTTGAAACCGCTGACAATAATGGTTTCAGTATATTTTTATAGGGTTTGGGGCAGGGTTTGGCCTTTACTAGTACTTTGCAGAAAGGGAATGGATACCCTTGGGTGTTTATCTAGTTTTGTTTCTTCCAGTAAAACAATTTTTATCTTATGATAAAAATGTTTTCTCTCCAAATTGGATTTCTATAGTAAATCAGACTTTGATTAAATGAAAATTGCACATTAATTGTAGTAGAAAGGGAAAAAAAGATTCTTCTTTGGGAAAAGCAAATTGAATGTTGCTGTTTTCCCTTTACCTGTGAATATTCCAGAGGAGAGCTGAAAATTTTAGTTCGGATATGGAGCTGCAGTGTTCTCTGGGACTCAGTTACGCTTTCTTGTGTCTTCCTTCTTGCTGTAGCCTGAGGCTCCTGGTTACACTGTCTCTCGCATGATTTGCCTGCCCCGTGAGGCTGGTATCGCAAATGCTTTCCCCTTAGAGACTGGGATGGAAGGTGGGAGAAGTAGCTAAACCAAGAAGCTACCATAAAGAAATGCTTGGACTTGAAGTTCCATCAGAAACTATGTACCTTTCTTTATGGAATATTTTGTTTATAATTTTTTGCCCAGTGTTTACTGTTTTCCATAGAAAATGTCCACTGTGATTTGATTTGTCGTTGTCATGCTCTACACAGGAAAAATTTAAATAAAAATGCAAACCATCCAACCTCACTTCTAGCTTTAGAATGCAGACGGGATCTTCTCCTGCAGAAGAAATGGGTTTGGTGCAGGACCTCATGTCCTAATGTGGCAGGGAAAGTGAGGAGCTGGAGCAACTCAGTAAAGCGTTGATTTCAATACGGTCGACTCATTCAGAGTGTTGGACCCTTTTGTATTTCTTACCAACACACAGACTATGAAATAGTTTTTTACAAACAGCAATAATATGGACTAAAACCCAAATAAACCTACATGATTTATTTCCCATTTGAAATGCACTGTAAACTTCCTTTTCTAGTGTTAGTTATCCAGCAATGAGTAAGTTGTTTATAAATCCATGTTGGAGGAATGGGAGCAAACACTAGCCTTACTGCTTGGTACTTAAAGCTTATGACAACGTGCATCCCACAGCTCTGTCTTTAAAGGTCTCTTACATCTGCAATATTTATGACACTCGGCCACTTGAGGCTTAGCCCTTCTGAAGCCCTGCTGGGATGAAGATTATAGCCAGAGTTGCTGGCTGGGTAACTTGGTTCTTGATTCAAGGGATTTTTTTGGAGGAGGAAGGCTGGTTTTGCTTTGAGTTTTCCTGGGTTGTCAGGGTCTGGTTCTCTGGGGAGACCGTACTTCCCAGGGGCTAGGCATCTTAATTTTCTGAGATTTTTCCTTGGCTTTGGCAAGGAATTACTGTTCCTGAATTGTTTCAGACAATTCTTTCACTACAGTACTGTTTTCCAGCAGTGCTTTGCTGTCTTGAAAAAAATTGTATCAGCTCTGCTTAGGAACTGAAGACTCTTTAAGATATTGTGAATTCATCCAGTCTTTCATCACTGAAGAGGCCTGTGTATGCAGATTACCACAGGGTGTAAGTGTATGTTATAAAAATTCCTTCCATCAAACATCCCCATGTGAAATTACAGAAGAAATCAATCACAAGAGAAACACATCAATTTTTTTTGTGCAAAAGAATCAAGAGTGACAGATGGTCTGAGCCTGGAACATATGGATTTTGTCAGGCAACAGAAAAAAATACAAAAGATCAAATTCTGGAAAGGTACATATAACCTCTGTGTGTGTGCTCTAAGAGAGAAAGAAGAAGGCAGAGTTTTTCAAAACTTACCATTTTTTCTTTGACAATCATTTACAGAAAAGTCGACCAGAAAATATTTGGTACTCAACCTTTCTAACCTCCCAAGTAACACTGGTGCCAGGAGAAACAGATGGCACTCAGGTCTCTTCTGAAATGATAGTTGTTCTACCCTTGCCAGATCTCTGTGGTGTGCAAAATATATGGTACAAGTCACCATCAGAAAACAAGTCATTAATTAATAACATTTCGCTGTTCAAGGATCAGGTGGGTGAGAGTGCCAGTCAGGCAGCTGCCTCTTAAGAAATCTGCTTGGCAGAGGAGGAGAACAGGCACAACGAGATCTTTTTCCAACCCGTTTTACCTGCAATGTGGACATCCATCATTACATGTAATAAAGCCTAAAAGTATTTACCATCCCGAGGGCGTGCAGCTGTTTGAAGTCCAGAGTATAAAGAGAACATCAGTGCAACAACAAAATGATCAGTCAAGTAAAAAAATAAGAAGTGCGAAAACTAGATAATGCAATAACAGAAGAATTATAATTAAATCCTTAGCTGTAATTACATTCAGTGTGAAGTGACAAACAACACTGGCAGAATGTTTTCTACTGACAGTACATTGACTAGGTGATTTACATGTGTCCTCTCTTTGTGGTACCCTTCCAGTACTCTTTGGCTAGTTTCAGGCAGAGTAATCCCCAGGAGGGCAGATAGCACCTTTACTCCATTTTACTCCAGGATTTTTAGCAGATGCAGATCTACAGATGGCTTGGAATCAGGGCTGTCCAGAGAAATCAGGACATGCCCTTAGCTTAAGCAGAGGCCCAGTAATGTGTTGTTGTGTTCCCCACTTTCACTGTTGATGCAGGAAACTTTTTAGAATCATATTTACTGAACAGGAAATATTATATGGCATCATATATGTGTCTGTGCTAGACTTAACACAATGTTCTTCATGGTGTGTGTTTAGCAAGGATTTGTCTTCTAGACGTGCTGTTGGGGAGGCTGACTCTTCTAAAAGTGTGTTCTTTTAACCAGCAGTTTATAGCGTGCCCTTTACCACAGGTATCAAATTGGAGGATTTGTTCAATGTGAAACCTCTTTTTCTGACAGGCTGCATTGTCAGAGTTGGTGCATCTTGTTCCGGAAAGAATCAGTCACCTTTTGCACTTGGCCATCTGTGCTTTTCCTGTCCCTTGTCAGTTCTGTTATATATCCCGTGGTTATTTTGTTCGAGGAGTCTACCTTGTTTAAAAAATTAAGAAAAGAATATCTCCCAAGATTGTCATTTTGCACACAAATCTCTCTAAGTTTTTAAAGTGAGTTTTGTGCTGACGAAGAAATGGTTTTCCATGCACATCTGCCTTCTAGGCATGGCAGGAGTGCTGTTGGGAAACCTGTGCTAACAGAGAGGGGAGTTCAGGTGCTGTGTCCTGGTCAGACAGGTTTCCCAAACCCCAGAAATGTGCAGTAAAAACAGGGTGTAAACTCTGTTATTTGATGGCCCGTAGGAACTGAACTGCGTGAGCTCGTTTCACAGAAACAAAACAGCCAGTAGGGCATCAGGTTTGCTACTATTAATTTGGAAATTTGCTGAATTTACCATGCTCAAAAGAGAAAACTTGTCTGAGCCAGGTTTACCTTCACTTTCCAAAATTTCCAAAGAAGTTTTAGTTCAGAGAAAGTAGTCCATTGTTCCTCAGTGACTTTTGTTTTTATTTATTATCCTCTGAATTGCCAAGGACAATTTGTATCCTTCCATTGAGTTCCTTAAGAAAGAACAGGAAATAGGTGGGGAAGCTAAAGATTTCTGTGCGATTCTCTACTGCTGGCCCCAATCCAAAACCTTTCAAAAACAGCCTAAAAACAAAGAGGATTCCCTCTGAGGAAGGGTCGCAGGAGGCTGGCTCCTTCTAAGCTCTTCTCATCAACCTGACAAAGCATCTCTGGTAAGATATTCACTATATAGCTGCATAAGTGACAAAAATAAACTTCCAAAGGGATGGCAGGTGTGTAGTTTAATTCTTACTTCAAGCATGATTCATGCAGCTGTAGGTATCCGAAAGGTTATTCAACGCCTACGGAAGAAAGACGACCTCGGGCAGCAGGTTTTCTCGATGCTTGGCTTCCAGAAGCATCAAATGAACCCTTTCTTCTGGGCGACTGAGAGCAAAGACAAGCCTGTAGTGGTGACATACTGCCCAGGGGAATCTTTCTATGTAATATTTCTTGCTTCAGCTGGGGTCGAAAGAATGACCCACACTGAAACAAGAGGAACAGGAATCCTCCTCTTTGTTATGCAGCAATTGTCTTGCACTTATTCTTTGGTCTTTCTCTGATCTTGTACTCAGCTATACACAGGTTCCTGTACATTCTTCTTCTATGGTTTTTTTTTAACTCTTATTGTAAAATGCGATAGACTTGTTCAGTTTAATTAGGAACAGTTACCATCAAGAGTAGTTTTAACCTGATCTTCAAGGAATTCTTATTTTAATTTTATATATGTTAGTAAATTTCCAATTTGCATTTAAGCCTGTCATGCACTACTTGTCTTGACAAAATTTCATTTGCGTATTTTTTAATTGTATCTCAAACTTGTCTTAAAAAGTAAAATGAACTTTTAAATAAGATTATTCTAATCTCAGCCTGCATTGTATTTTTCTATGGGGTAACAGAGATCTCACAGCAGTTGAGCTGTCGAATAGTAGCCTTTTATATTACCTAGAGAGAATATGGGTATAATTCAGTACTAGAAACATAATACAGTGCTTATGTCTATTAATATCTCCTTCTGATTTAAAAAGCATGTAGTTGTATCAACAGTAAACCATATGAAAAAAGATTCAGACCTTGACTGAATCCACTGCTCCAGTCAGAGATCATCAGCCAAAAGACAAAATCGTTTCTCTTTTTATATAGTTTAACTTCTGAAGGTAACGGAAGTCAGAGAAATACAGAGATTACAGAGTACTGTCCCAGAGTAGTGCAGGAATTAAAGCAATACTGGCTATGACCCAAGGTACAACCCAAGCTTTGGTAATGTGGAATTAATGTGGATGATAAAAAAGGTTGCAGCTCCAGCAGGATGGTTGTTGGCCAGCCTCGATAGCAGATGGCTAGAGTTAGAAGTTGGAATTGGTGATGCAGGTTAAAACCTAGGTTAGGGTTGGATGAGGTTTCTGGGTGATTAAATCTGGACAGTGTTAAGAGTGAAGATTTAGTCTGAAACTGGGCTGAGACAGTGTATTCATTTGGAAGGAGAAAGGGTTCTGGATTAGAGGCGTGGTTGAGATGGTCTTGGACTATAGTCCCATCAGAGTCGTGTGGTCGCGCAGTTAGTGATGATGATTGCAAGGTAGGATTTGGATAACATTAGGATGAGAATAACATCTGCATGTGGAACCAAAATAGGATGAAACAGGAGACAGCTTGGCTATTCAACAAAGATTCAGTTTTGCCTGCAGGCTCGATTTAACTTGGTCCATTCATGTAGTTTGGATTTGGAGGGACTGGGATCCAAGCAACAGTTAAGGAAAGAACATAGAGCCTCAGATTTATGATGAGGTTGTCATCAGATGGTCATGATGTTTAGGGTTGACTTGTGAACCATGCCTAGAGCAAGAGCTGAATCCAGATTATTTCCAGCAGACTAACGTTCCAGGACAGAAGACAACTTCTTCATGTTGTGGTTAGGATTGAAGACTACAATTATAGTTCAGTGATAGCCCCTCTAAAATCAGACTGGGGCTACAGAGAGGGCAAGGCAAGGACATTTGGCATGGAAAGCGATGAATCCTGTTTGAGACAGGATTTTGCCCCAGTGCTGCTGCTGGGCATATTATCAAATTCTGCTGAGTTGAAGGGCTGGGGACAGCTCTGGCTGGGAGAAGGTTTGTGGCTGCTGTAGGTTTTTGAGACTACAACTTCCTGGTGGAAGAGAGAGACAGAATGGGATTAGAAGAATATTTGTTCTGTGAGGAAACAATTTCATGAACATGCAGAAATTATTTTCCCTTCATTTTATTCAGTGTTACACAGAAATTAAAATGACAGAGAATACTCAAGAAATACAAGCTTGTTATAAGGAACAGATGGCAGCTCAGTGAAGATTTGTATGAAGAAGATCGCCAATCCTTTTGTTTACAACACATACATGTCCTGTTTTGTTTTAATTATATCATTGTTTTTCCACACAGGCTATTCACTTAAAAAAACAAAAACAAAAACAAAACCCACTACCACTGTGTTTATGTCAGCAAAGCTAATGAGCAATCAGCAAACTGGAACCATGTAAGCAAATATGGATGCTGAGAAATCTCTGGTAGATGTGGTGTCTGGGTATGTTGTCTTGATCCAGCTTGGTGTCATTGTGAAGTCAAAGGAAATAAAAAACAAATCATCTTCAATTTCTGTCTGGCTAGGAACCCAGTGTTTTACTGAATATTGTTGTGTTACGCTTTGTTAAACCTATTTAAGAGTCTTATGTTCCTGGCTTTGAAATGTACGAAAGGAGAAAGAAATGCTCTTGTCGAAGGCTGTAGGTTTAAGGCAGGATTTAACCAGTTACTAAATCTTTCATTGTCTCATATACTTTACTACTATAAATGGCAATATTTAATTACAGGTAATAAACACAGAAGCCAGTAACAGGATTATCAACACTAGCTTTCAGTGTTTTGTGTTTTCTGATAGAAAAGGAAAAGGTATAATATGCTATTGTAACCTCAGCAGGGAGCCATAGAAAAAGTAAAAATAATAATAGGAGGACCTGAAGGACATGTATTTGAAAAGAGAAACTGTTTATTCATCTTGCGTTGAGCGTCTTTTGTAAGAACCCTTCTGCTGCTTCAAATGGCTGCTGCACCCTCTAGTGGCATCTAACCTGCTCGTCGCAGAGCGCAGCCACGGTGCTGTGGGAGGAAGCTGGAAAGCTGGTTTGGGTTTGTTTTTATACTTAAATCCTTAGCTGTTCCGGTCTAAAAGACCTAAGTCATAACAGAGCTGCATTGTGGCTGTCGGCTCAGTCTGCTGCTATAAAGTCTGGTAGTATTAGCCTGGGAGTATACTGCTCAGGCAGTTAGTATTAAGCAAGGTTTAGTGACCTACTCTTACATAGAAAGGCCAAAGCAAATACTGTATGACTAGTTGTGTTACACTTAAAACAACATCCTTGTTGAAACAAAAATTTGAAGTCACCAGCATTCTTATCCTTGTGGTATGTTATGTATTACACATGCTCAAGTGGTGTAATGTTTCAGAGAGGCATTCAGAGCCTGAGAAATTTTGGAGGTCTTTCCTGTCAGCGTTGCTGTCATCATTATGTACGCAGTACCTTGTGCAGGTACTGTATTTCGTGCTGGGGTTCTGCCTCATGTGCTGAACAGGAGGGACAGTGACCGTCAAATTAACAGCTACTCGCTCTTTAATCTGTGGCTCCAGGCATTGTGTAGGTTGTAATCTAATTCAAAATGCAAAACTGTTAATTTTTCATTGTTCTTCTGACTGCTTTGCAGCAACTTGGTATAGTACAAACACTAATATTCCAGGTGAAAGTTATGGTGAGTGGTGGAGGTGGTATTATTCCATTTTGTAGCTCAGAAGCTGAGGCACGGCATTTTGACGTCAATGGCAAAAACATACTCTAAATCAGATTGCCAGTGTAAAAGGTCTAGGGCAAGATTTTTCAGAGTGCTTAGCACTTCCTAGTGCTGTGGGTATAATTTCCATCTGCTTCACTTGCTGTGCTCTTCTGAAATATGACCTGAGAGATCAAGCTGGGAACACATGCAATATAGAATATGTAATTGGAGGCCATCTTTCAAAACTTAGTTTCAGTGATTTACTTATCATCACACAGTTATTCAGTGTTCGTTCAGCTGCCATCCTCACAGGAACCACTTTCCTCCTCCTAAAATCCTCCGCTTCATCTTCATTTCTTCTAACTTCACCAAGAAATCAGGCTGAAGTGCAGTAGGCAACAGCTGCCTTCACTACAGAGCCGGGATTGAGTTTAGGAGTTCCTTTATGCATGAGCCTAAAGACTTAGAGAAGAGAAGAGAATATAACGTAACTAAAGATGACAACATTGTGTGTCCAGTGTGCCTGCTGAAGCAGGAGTGCACTGACAGCCAGAAATCTGTCTTTCCTGTCTTCCGAGGATGTCAGATTGAAGCCGCCTTTGTTGTAGCCTTTTAATACGAGTGTGTGCGTAGCTTCTGTGTGTGCATAATGTAAATTATCAGGTGTGGGGGAGAAAAGCAAGAGAAAAAAGATACCATGCAAGACCAGATGCTTGTTCCAGGTTCCCATGTCTCAGCTTTTAATTTCCATGTACTTCAACCAGCCTGTCTTTCCTTTCTTTCGTGCCTGAGCTCCATCACTAGGAGCATTTCAGTTGTTTCAGTAACTAAAGCAACAACATTAACTTTCAAGAGAAACCTCTGGTGCGTAAATTATGGACAGGGCTAGATGGATAGAGCTCTTTTTCAACCATTAGATTTAATATATCATTGAATTGGAGAAGTTTTCAGCCTGATAGCACTATTCCTATATTTCAATTCATTTTTCCTACACAGGAAGTTTGAATTATGTGTCTCTTGTCTGTTATTTTGATGCTTGATCTTAATACTACATTTACAAAATTCTCTCTTTTCTAATATTGTCGTCCTCAATTCAGAAAGCAGATGCATTAGTAAACACTCAAGGCTCATTCTGTACTGCCTAGCTAGTGCTGTTTTGTGACGGAAAGTATTCAGCTACTCTTAATCACAGTGCACCTTCTTCAGCTTTATAGGACAAAGCCTAGATTCTTTTTGCCGTTGATCTCTCCAGATCCTAATAGCACATGTGATATATACTCTGTGTTGCCTGGGCAAGGTTTTAGGGTATGTTGTTAGCCATCAGGGCCAAGCCAATGCATTTCTAAAATCTTACAGTTTGGTCAGACAGTCATGAGCCATCATCTTTCAACAGTGATTTAAACTCATCTGTTTTCCATCATGGCACATTAGACTAGCTGCACATTCACAGCCGTAGGGGAGAGTTACTCCTTCACCTCTGTACCTTCTTTACTGTCAGGCCGTCTAAAATCTAGTGCAGTGCAGACTCTAAAACAAGGTAAATTGATCAAGCTGAAGACTAGGATTTTTTCTTATCTATTTTGCAAGCAGATTCCTGGCATAAGGAAACTTCGGAATTTGCTCACTTGTAGATTACTTCAAAATATAAGAAATGAGTGATTTTTTAAAGCTTATGAGTGCTCCATTTACTAGCCTTTTGGAAAAAAAAAGTTTTCTTTTCTGCAATACCCCCTAAATTTTTCACCAACTTGTGAAAAAGAGTTTGTTCTGAATATCAGCGACACAGAGCTGAATTTTTATGTCAATGACTTTCAGCTGAGAATGGGAGATGCACAAGTTATTTCTGCAGGGCAAGTCACCCATAGGGGAACCAACAGAAAGCATTCTTCATCAAAAGAACCGTCTTTCATTTCAGCTCAGCCAGTAATGCGATTCAGTCATTCCCTTGGCACTCCCCGCAGAGAAAACTTGAAATGACCCTTAAGCTTTCTCCACTTGGCTCTCAAAGCTTTTTTCAAGCTGCCAGGCTGCTGTTGTTTTCAGTGTTAGATAGAGAAAACTGGAGCTTTGGTAAAGTTCTCTCTCATTAAAGTACTATTTTTCAGTCAAAGGCAGAAGCACTTGACCTGTTTTATTCCTTCAGTTTCTGACTTTACTCTCCTGCTTTGGTCAACTCGGGTGAAGCCATCACATGTAGTTTTACAAGAGCAAACCAACCTAGGAGATCTCTATCAAAAATATCAGTAACTTCTATAAAAAGTTGCTTAGCTGTATTTCTCCATAACAGCTAGCGTCATATTCTAAGCCTGCTGCTGTTTTAAATCAGTTTTTCTCAAAATGTGAAAACTGATTTCTTCTTGCCTATCCGCCTTTGCAGACCGCTGTATACCTATCTGCTCCTGTAGTGGGAGAGTCTGAGTGTTTTACAGCTGCAGCTGGTCACCTTAGTGTGTTCTTGCTCCCCTACCCAGAAGAAGATGATGATAGCAAGCTCTGGACGGTATAAACTGCCTTGGCACACTTGTGATTACTAAGAAGTATGAGAAATACTGTCCTACATGAACCAAATGAGGAAAATGTCATTACTTTTTATGCTTCAGCTCTGATTCTGTCCCAGCTGCTTAAAATATCTGGGGGAAAGATGAATTATCAGGTAAATAAGAGAAGATATTCATTATTTTGAAAGTTTTGGTTAAAAAAAGACTGCAGTTTTGCAACATGGCATGATGACTGTGGGATTAAGTGTGATTTTCGATTCTTTGACATTTGCATAAAACTGACTAACAGTTGGCTGGGTTTAGCTGTATAACTATAGCAGTATTGTTAAAGGAGCCACATCTTACATGTAGATGAAACCATTTTGTTAGGAGTGCTTAAACTGCTACAGCCTATTCTGATGTGGTTAACTGAAACAAGTAGACATTGAATAATGACAAAACAGTACGGTAAGGCATAAACAGGCACTGATGTATTGATGCATGCCTTTATTGACATAATAATGCCAGTAAAGCATTAAGTATGTATCAGGCCTAAAAACATTACTATTTTGAAAGGCAGTGTGTTAAAACAGTATTAAATGTTCATGATTGTATGCAGTTAATGCTTAGGGTCTGAGAATATCTTGTGAAATAATACTATGCAGTTTAGCACTCATGTCTATGGGGATCTTAACTCTAGTTTTTGTCTGCCTTCTTTTTCTGGTGAAATTTAGAGCCTATTTGAAGAAACAGGGATGCTGAAGGGAGATTTTGCATTAAAGATTGGATCAGATTCTGAGGCGAGGCAGCAAATTAGTTGAAGGGAAAATAAAGCATTTTGTTACAAACTGCATGAACAAGCAAGTTGTCTGAAACTTCTGGAAAAATTTAGTGTACAGTATCCATGCTTAGAATGGTAATGGAGTTGTTACGGAGTCGTTAGCATGTGTCCTCATTTGCATGGCCACTCCTGCACAGACAGCTGCATCCATACCCTTCTAGATGACATTAAAAGCACATTAATGCATTTTTTGCCAATGAAAAATAAAGAATGTCAAAGAAGACATAAACGATTTATTTTCATAAATGTATTTTTTGCTGTAGAAATGTAACATTATGAAAAGCCTCAATTTTCTCACCAGTCACAAGTAGTAAATAACTTAACTGTACCACATTATAGCCATTTAACAAATATTCCCAAACCAGCCAGCAACACTTAGCTCTGTGAAATAGATTTGTTCTGGATATAAACCAAGGAGAGCAGAATACGTATTTCTTGGCCCTTGTGGATATATGTGATGGTGTTGTGCTACATGACTTGAATTAAGATGGAGCATGTGTATAAGGAGTATCCCCTGGACAGGGATGTTTATACATTTCCTCCCAAACTCCCCTTTTCCCGCTCTCCCAAATGCTGCTTATTACAGCTTTTTCCCTCACTGATAAGTGAATTTTAAAGTTATGTTTCAGTTTTCTCAATACTGGATAAATGTGTGTAATATATCTCTCATAAAATGTTACTACGCAGATGGGACTGAGAAAACTTTTTTCAGTTTATGAAGCCATCGTTAGTAAATCTACCACTTACGAATAATAAAAGAAAATGGCCTTTGGCAAATTTTAGAGTTTTGTTTTGCTTTCTGTGGAAATCCTTGAAGAAAACGAAAGCTCAGAAATCAAACGATCAAAGATTGTGGCATAAAATCTCAGGTGCAGTCATATATAGCCTCTGTGGTACACACTGGCGATACTTTATGCACATGCAGCAAATTCTTTTGTTGTCACTTTTTTGTCACTGCTCTTAGACCAACAGGCAAATCTCAGTCACAGTCAGTTCTCACATGCTGTATTTTCCGTGAGCAAACAAAGATGAGCATGGGTACTACTTTCTGTTTGTTTTTTTTTGATTAATGTACCATATACACTAGCCTATCTTTGTGATGGCAAATGAAATATGATATTAATAATACATGAAAATAAACAGGCAGTAAACACAATCTGGAAAAAGAATTGACCAGAGGAAGAAGAGTAGATGATAAAATTCTACAATTTCACTTTATTAAGAAATAAATGGTGGGGAAGCATACCAGTTTCCCCTGTAGCTGGGGCAACAAACAAATGGAATCAGAGAAAAGCTGTCTGGTTCTGGGCTATCAGGAAATGTAAAACAATACACTTATGCCCTACATAAGTTTCATTCTCACTAATTAAGACTCAGACCTGCTCACATCCCTCAATCGCATGGACTAGTGAATGTGATGTGACTCTGGAAAGGAGGGCCAAGGGCTGTGGGGATGTTTATGTGAACCCCGGCGTTGGCAGCACAGAGTCACGGGGCTGGCGGAGAGGCATTGTGCTCTCTCAGTCCGGCCTGCTCTCTCACACCTATTCCAAAGAAAGTGTGTTATAGCTACACAGCTCAGCAGAAAACAGTTGAAAACCTTAATGTGTTTAATGCACATAAAAACACATGCCTCCTCTAACAGAAGAAGGATTTAGGAATAGCAGAATCACACAGAATCACCAAATGGCTGAGGTTGGTAGGGACCTCTGGAGATCATCTGGTTTGACCCCCTGCTCAAGCAGAGTCACCTGGAGCAGGTTGCCCAAGACCGTGTCCAGTCGGGTTTTGAGTGTCTCCAAGGATGGAGATGCCACAACCTCTCTGGGCAACCTGTAAAACAGTTTTCTTTTATATTTACATGGAATTTTTCATATTTCATTCTGTGTCCATGGCCTCAGTGTTAAAAACCTGTCTTGTCTGACCTTTGCGGAGGGAGGGAACTGAGGGTAGGATGTCTGTAGGAATTCATGATTTAGAGGAGCGCTATCTGGCTGAAGCTCAAAGCAGATGAGACTGAGGTTATGCTGATAAAAATGGGAGAAAAATCACGAGGAAGAGCAGCTGAAGTTTGGTGTTTTAAGGCTCATTTATAAGGCTCATTTATGAGAGGAATCCACAGTTTGTGAGAAAGAGCTTCTTAGCCCCAAGGTGGTTCCTGGGCACGCAGGCAACCAGTGGAGCTGCAAGAGATCAGTGGGACCATCTCTTTGGCGTATGAATCCTGCCACTCTTCGCCATACCTGAAGTGCTAATAGTCTGCATGGGACCCTTTAATATTTGTGAGAAATTCAGGATATTGGCAAGGAGAAAAAACAATCTCCTGTGGCTCATCCAGAGGTATCAGTGGAAACAGCAAAGAAGAACTTGTCATAGTCAATGAAAAATTACGATAGGCATATATTGACCAGTGCTGTCTGATGAAAGATTCAGTAAATGAATACTTTAACTTGAAACATGTGAAAACTTAAAAGAGAAAACATCCTTCGATATCAAAAACTGAGCATTAATGTTTCGGTAGCAAAGAAAATGAGAAAGAGACTGAGGTTTGCATCACTATTTGCTGGTAATTCTCAAGAACTGGGAAGTGATGAAAGGGGATTTTACAAAGAATGCAAAGACCCATTGTTGCCTTAGATGTAAGATTGCCAAGAATTTCCTGCAGACTTTGGAGATTTAAGCAAGTTTGAGATTTGACCCTTCTCTTCAGTGTCTAAAAGAAGAATAAAATATATGCCTCATTCTGCCTTTGACAGTGCACAAAGTTGCTTTTGTTCATGTTTTGATTTACTGAGCTAGTCTCTATCAGACATCTGTTGCTGGATGGATTAACAACACACAGTATTTATTTCTCAGCATGGCTATGCAAAGTCTCAGTAAAATAAGAGAAAATATTAGCGGCTATAAACTGATGGAATATTTCAAGTAAAAAAAAACAAATACACTAATCGTATGGTAAGTTGTTATAACATTCTTTTCATTTATTGTAACAACAAGGAACAAGAGGCAAAATGATATATATTAAAAAAATCAAATTATATCTGTGTCTATATATTGATATGTTCTGCTTCTATTTTACTGGGTATTGTGATGGGAACAATGATAAAATGAAAGTTACAATTCTGCAAAGCCAAGGATGTATGCTTAATTTTAAGCATATGAGTAATGTGACTGACTTAAGTGGGCTTACCTGGAGTTTCAAAACTTGAAACACAATTTAAAACTACGTTGCAGCATTTTTTCATAGCCGAAGCCTCATTTTGTTGCTAATGCATAACTATTCAGATATCAAGCTTTGATCTAATTTGATTTAATTAGTAAAAAATGAAAGGAATGGAGCCAATATGTGAGGTAATAGGGAGGAGAGGTTAAAAGCATGGTACTTGAGACAGATACCTAAGTGTTCTGACTGAAAATGAAGAGTGATTTGAAAATGTGGTGCATGTGATCATTTACTTCTGATTTATGTCTGAAATGGATTTTCAGGACCAGGGTTTAGCCAGTTTTATCCAAACAGTAATTAATCACTAAGATCACATTAATTGAATGCAAATAAATGGAATAAATGCCACAGATTATATGACTATTGCAAACTTCAGATGCCTATTGCTTAAAGCTATCTTTTCACGTAAAAACAATTTAATGCATCCGTTTATGTACGTTTCATACACGCATGTGTATATTTTTGGGAAAAGAAATCCAATAAAAATAGAACTAAAAATACTAATATCTATAGAGTGATTGATGATACAGAAATTCAGATTGATTCTGTATGTTCTTGGTACCCGTTTCCATCTTCCTGCAGTGAATCAGACCATATCATACCCTATTAAAATACAGAACACCAGAAACACCCAAGCTTTGTCTTGACTCATGAACATTAGCCTGTCATTTACATTAATAAATCAGAAAGTCTTTCCTGTGCCAAATTCAACAGACGGTTTTAAGTTTGTGTTTTTACAAGGATGGGAACACACAAATGTCAGCAGTTCAGTCCGAGCTGGTTAGACATTACACGGTTCCAGTCTGGAAATCAAATAGTGATGTCAATGGAGTGAGTGAATCCCTCATCAACGCATGGGCCATAAGCTGCTCACACAGCCCAAAGGCTATCTGTCCAGACCTGAAGGGAAAAGGCAAGCTGGGCCATATTTGTCAGTAATCCTTAAATTTTCTAATCATATGACCATTACAAAACTGGGATTAAAAATTCGTTATCAAACAGTTGTAGATTATTGTACCTGTGATCTTGAATGATAACGTATAGCTTCATTATGGTGACAAAATCCAGTTCCTGAAGTGTACCTCACTTCAGGACTCTCAGTTCCTCACTTGTACCCATAGTTTTCTGCTCTGATAGTTTTTAAAATCTTGGCTATGAAATTGGCTAACTACAAAAAAGAACTCTTCTTTACTGTCAAATCCTTGGAAAAATCAGTGCCAGTTACTTGGTTTATAAATATCCTTGACTTATTTTGAAGATCCAGGTCCACAATCTGTTTCGTTGTTGTTTTAAACATTTCTAAGCATGAAGCGCAGTACTGTGTCTTGACCTTTTTTTTAACTGCTCACTGGTACACAGAACATAACCTTGTTTGATGCATAATCTTTCTAAGTCATACTGCTGCCTGGGCTTGTCATTAACTATTGATCCATCAGGAAACAGAAGAGGATTCTACCATCAGCTAAATCAAAGGAGTTAACTGCATTCACAAGAGAGTTAATTGTATTGATTGATCTTTATTCTTTCTTTACAAAGAAATGTACAGAATAACATCACTTCTTATGTCAAGATTTCTCGTAAGTCACCTTCTCTATTCTGACATGATTAATCTGTAGTAATACAGCATCATTTTTGAGAAGGATGACTTGTATTGTTTCTAGTCAGAGTCTTTAATCACCTTTAGATTTTCCTGTATGTCTTGATATAAATTTTCAGTACCAAGAAAGCGCACAGAGATTCTTGTATAATAAATTCCCATTTTTTAACAATACTAATCAATGAAGATACATTTTCAAAATTACTTCTCATAACCAAGTTTTTCGTGCCACTTGCTTCAGAGAGATACTTGAGATATATTTAAAACATAATTTTCAGAATTAATTAGCTTCAGACATTAAGAATTGCGTTTAGGGAGAGTATGTTGTTACCCCACTTGCTTTAAGGTCATACACTGCACAGTTGTATGTAAGCAATCTTACGTCTTATTTGCATATAAATCTGTGGAGAAGCCTGAGTATATTATCTGTGGTTTTGATAAATAACTATTCAAATTGAACAATGGTCAAAAGAGGATGTAATTATTACTGCTCTTACTAATTTCGAATCCAGTTAATAAGCAACAAACCTTCCTCCCAAAACCCTTGTTATTTTGTTATGACTTCCTTCCAAACATTAAATGAAAATTGAACACTTATTGACACATGAGTTTTTAATTTCAATTCAATTTTAAACTCCAAACCCCAGTTTGATTATCATTTGATACAAGTCCTTTCCTCTCTGTGAACATTTATTGAATCAATTAGTTGTCTTTTACAAGCGTGTGGGAAGATACCCAGATATATATATGAACATAGAAATATATTCCCGGAAATCACAATTAAGTTAAGGTAGAGAGTAGCACTGGGAAGAAAATGGAATAAACACAGATTCAGCACTGTGATTAAGGGAATATTAGGATGTATTTCCACTTCGTATGACTACCCATACCTGTGTTTGGAGTAGGGATACAATTGTCCCATTGGAAATTCTTCTTCATAAAGAATCTCTGCTGTCCTTTCAGAGTCTTGTAATATGTTGAGTAATGGTGGTAATATACTTTAACCATTAGTGCTGATAAAATGTATTTGGAAGTTAAACTGATACAGCTCCTGTGAAAAAAATCCATTATCTCATTAGAAATAGGATGTCAAGGAGAATATAATAAGCATAGCTACCATGTAGCATCTGTATTGTATCAGTGTAGGCTACATTCCTGGACATGGAGAAATAAACCTCATGGGAATGTGAGGTACCTCCACATGTTTCCTATCTCTTCTCTTACTTGGAAACTATCCCGCATTTCCCAGCAATCCAAATGTTTTCTGATGAAATATAAGATACAAGTTACATTGTCTGACCAAATATGAAACGTAGCTTCTGAAAGCCATGAAGGCAGCTGAATTTTAATATGAAATCTTTTCTTTGACCTTGTCTGCCAGTAATCTTCGTTTTAAGGAAACTCATCATTATGGTGCATCATTTTGATGATTCAGTATCCTTTTTCAATTGAAAAGGCAATTTGCTTTGATGATGTATATTATTTATTCACTATAGAAAAGAAAGAAAACAACTATTTTGGGAGGTAGGCAGAATTCAGAATTCTGTAACTCAGGAGAATATGTTTCCCAAGAAACTGTGCACCAGGGATTCATGTACATTAGCAAAACAAACATACTTTTGAAACAGAAATATAGGTAACTTTTCATAATAATTTTTCTCAAATCAATGCTGCTAAATTTAGATCTGGTCTCAGGGTACATTCTGAAGATCTTCAAATTTCCAGACTTTCATTTTGTCATAAAGGCTCTTAAGATCCATTGCAAATGCAGTTAATTATGTCCTACTTTTGTATATCAGCCTGTATCGTCATGTAGACAGGGGTGTTTACAGTGCAAGTTCTCTACTAGAGAGTAAAGAGCAGGCAAATTATAGTGAGTTCAAGAAATTTTGACAAAATACTTTTTTGGGAAGGAACTTTTCTATTGATCAAAATTCAAATTTTCCATACAGGCACATTTTTACCTAAGTTCCTCTAAACTCTATTCAGGCAGTTTGTCTTCACATGTTGGTTGGGACCTGACTGCCCGGTATCTCAAAAGCCACTCTGCAGGCTGCTCTGCAGTTGGGATCCCAGGAGCCTGTGTTATCGCAGCCCGCGCAGCCAGACCTTCCAAGGCTGCAATCAGGTAGCCACCGGTACAGCTCCAGTCCCTTTTGCAGAGACCCCTGACAGCTCTTAATTGGAACAAAACCAGTGTTGCAGCATTACAACAATTGTAGATTGCCCAGCTCTAATCGAAGTAGAGTTTGCAATAGCGTACACTTTACTGGCATAATAAAAGATACTAACTGAAGAAAATGATCCTGCAGGATGTGCTAATTTTCATTCCTTTGCAGTGTTTCACACTGCCAGTATCTTTTCCTCACTCTGTCCATGCTATTAGATAGATTCTGCATCATACACTGAAGATGGCAGATAGGACAATTCTGAACCATTTAAAAACAGCAGGTTTTTAACCTTAGGCTAATAAAAAACTTCAAAATGTTATGCAAATGAATCTGAAATACGCAAAACTGAAATTCTGAAATTGAAGTATGCTATTTTGAAATATATCTCATGATTTCAGGGGCATTCAAGGAGTCAGCAATACTGGAGATCTCACCACCTTTCTTCAGCTCTCATCCCATTGGTCTCCATCCATGTGGACTAATGGCAGTAGCAGTTCCTAGCTACAAAGCTTTTCTTTCAGTCCTGGAAGGTACCTGTCTATGGAAGAGAGAAGTTTTTATTCTTTACTCTCTTGCGTTATCTCATAAGAAATGGTTACATGCAAGCTTGTAATATCAATATTAAAAGATCTAATTTCACCTCACAGGAGCTTCTTGCAGAGGAATAGTCCTGCTCTCTGTGAATAACGGTGGTGGAACTGGGCCCAAAGGAAAGAATGTGATCAAACTCTGCTTGTGTTTTCATAAGCACTTCAAGTTTTACCACTGATAAATGCAGGTGAAGTCATTTCTCCACAATTCTTTCTCCCACAACACCCTTGACTGACAGCTCTGAAGTGCACTAACTGTCACAACAAACATAACTCACAGATGGTAGATGGATAAGCTGGGATGCACAAGTGGAAGAAAGTAGGTCGTGTTTCATTGAGAAACGTATAGACTGTGTAATGTAAAATATATATTAATAATCTGGTCAGGGCATGATTTTATAAACATAGAAAGTGAGGTGGAAGTGTGATTCAAACAACTGCAATTACAGTTCTTTTTCTATTTGTTGGAACCACACTACACATATTACTGGATAAAGAATTTTATGCACGGAGAATCTGGTGCAATGAGAATATGACTGGAAAAAATACTTCCAGGAAGACATCAGATGTTGTAAAGCTATGGCTAAATGCCTTTAAAAATCTGTTCAGCATGTTGCTGCAGTTGTATTCAAAATATTTTACCTTGTTGATTTTTTAAACTTTCTGGGATTTTTGTAGATCCTCCTCCTTATGGAAAAAGGGTACATATGGGCATGTATAATAGCCACCATAAAGTATTGAAAAACAGTTCTCTGATTGCAGAGATCTTTTATACATTCCTCAGTGCACATTCCAAGAAAGCTTTATTGATTTTTAAAACTTCAGCAGTTTGTACTAGAATATGAAAAAATACTAGCATTTCATTATCCCCTGCTGAATGGAAATTCCGATTTTCAGCTCTACACAATATTTGCATATTTTAAACATACCTCTGAAACTTAACTAAAACAGTTTCTTTTTCAGGCAAAAGAACTAAATTCAACATCTAAATTTTTCAATTTTCTTGTGCTGGGTTCAGATACCATTTAAAGTATTTTCCTTTTGAAAATTCTACTAACGTCAATTAATACTCAATTCTAGCGATTGCTGTTACGCCAGTGATTGAAATGGGTTTTCTCCAGGTTTATGTCAGGGAAGGCAAAAGAAGAACCAAATTCCACTGTAAATCCTTGTAAAAGGGCCTAGCACATTGATTCTGTAGATGGGGACTCAGTGTCAAAGCCCTGCCCTATTCAACAGACAGAGACAAGCCCTTTAAAAGCATAGATCATCTCTTCTTTTAAGGGTAGAACGGAGCATTCTGCAGGTTTACTCCTCTCCACACCCATGAGAGAAGACTTTTCACCCTGGCTGTGGAGGCAGCACATATGAGTAATTTAAGCTCCAAACTTGTAAATGGATGAAGTTACTTTAAATGATTCTGAACGCATCGGTCTTCACCCCAGTACCTGCTACTCCTTTCTTCCAGCAGTAGACTACCGTAATTTTGAGGAAGACTCAGAATTTCCGTTTCTATTGAGTCAGCTGTTTGCATCACCCAATTGCAGATACATTTTTGGCAGAATGCCATGAAAGCAAGTTTATGTGAATCCGAGATCTCACTGATTTGATCTGAGTGTTTCTCTACTCAATTTGAGAAGCAGTGTATGCAGCAGGGGATGAAATCGAAAGACTTTGTAAGATCATGTTCTAGAAGCATTACTGATCGTGATACCACAAGTCTACATGGAAGGTGTTAAATGTATTGCTTTAGCCACTGCTGAAAATGCATACGTTTCATAACTGATAGTATAAGCATGTGACTGAATGATGAAAGCCCTGTAAAGAGGCTCTTAGAAAAAGATTAAAGCTTTTAGGTAGGACCTAGTGTTTGCATTTTGTTGAATAATAAATTACTCTGTTGATTTAAACTTCACATTGTGCAGAGGGATCCTGTCTCCATGCACAGAGAAAGACCTTGGAACCAAATCCTACCAACATCCATAGTGGGTTGGTCTTACTCCCTTGATTTCCAGGGATTTACTGCTGATCTACATCATGACATGTAGGAAGGAATCAAATTCCACAAATGCACCCTTCTACCAGACCTTTCATCTGCTAAATCTGACCTTTAGCTTCAGTTTTTCCACACTCTAATATCTCTCTGTTGAATGACAGGTTTATGATTAGGGGACAACAGAAATGTTCAGGGAAATAAATAAAAGAGTTGGCTCTAACCTTTGGTATTCTGCTACCAAGAGGTTTTCAGACCTTCAGACATTCTCTAACCCATTTTAGAGGAAAACTCCTACCTAAAGTCCTTAATAAAGTTTGAATAAGCATTAAATTTGAAAAACCTTCCCATGTCTGGACCTTGGGAAATCTTCTCATCCCTAATTGTGATTCAGTTGTTCCTTCACTGTCAAATATGTGATAAATGCCAAAGCAGAAAAAGCATGTTTTGCTCAGTATGAGGTTAAAGGCATGTTTGTCTTTAGACCTGTGAATTTAATATACAACAAGTTGCTAAGAGAGCCCTGTTCTTTCTATCTTAACACCGTGGGTCTGAGTGGAGGTTTTTTCCCCCCATACACTATTAGTTTGCCAGGAACAAAGGCACAGTATGTACATGAAGGAAAAAAAAATCTTCTTTTGCTACCCCAAAGTGTGTTTTTTTAATAATACAGTATTGAAAGTTCAATGTCAGTAGCACTTAAGATGATCGTGAATTCAAACAATTCATTGCACCTATTTGCATATATAACTGACAAAATGTCATTTCATCTGTCCCAACAAAGGAAATGAAAGATTTAAACATTAATTTGTATTTTTCTGAAAATGAAAGGTCTTCTGCGGTGCTTCTATTAATGCATGAAATACGAAGAGCTGAGATAGCTAAAGTTTTTCCAGTCTTTTTTTCACCTTTTTATTTTTTTTTAATCAAAGAATATTGTGAAAATAAAATGAGAACATCAGAGGCTGATGTCCGGATATTTAAACTTCTGTTATCTCTTATTCACCTTGTTAGAGGCAGTGAGAAGTAAAAAGAAATACAGTGTGAACACTCTTTCTGAAGGAAGAATACTCCTTTCTTGCAGCTATTTTTCTGGGCATTTGTCACTCTGGAGTGGAACTGCTGGTCGAAGAAGGAGATTCCTCCCAGAATATTCAGGAACCAAAGGTTATGGAACAACTACGTTCAAATACAGGCTCTACTGCAACTAGAAGAGTCTTGACCTTGAGTTTTCCATATCTCAGGTAAGAAAACACTGGGCTTTCAGGCCACTGAATTTTAATTTTTTACACAAAGTGAAAGAGATCCTTTGTGCATTTAGGCTGAGTGAAAGAGCAAGTGACTAGGCTTTGCTGACATAGGACTCTCTACTCCTTTTTTCTCTGTCACACACATACTTTAAAAACATTTTCAAAAGAATTTCTCATTCCATTGGAAATCAGGGTGCATTTTGAAGCTACTGGGTGACTGAACTCCTACTTCCCAGCCATATCCAACTCCGTAACACTTGCACATCTTGAAACATGGAGACACAGAGTTCAAGAAACTCTGGATAAAATGCTTCTCTGCCTTGTTTTTTTACTTTGAAAAATCTCCCCATAGCAGCCTCCTAAGAAGATTTCCTGTGATGCTTACATTTAGTACTGATCTGTCATTGCTGGTATTGCCTGTATCACCCTGGCTAAACGCTTTGGCTCAAACTAGGCTGGGAAGCATCAAACAAGATGTTCCCTCAGTGCAGTGCAGCCAGTAAAGTTCCTTTTAATGAGAGCTGAGCATGAAAACTGACTTCTAAATACTTGTAGCAATTAAATATTTAGTTGTGTTCTTCACTGGCTCAAACCACAGTAGCTGTGAGTTATTAACCTTGGTCATAAGCCCCATTTCTTTTTTTAAGTCCTTGTTTGTTTCTGTCTAAATTTGCCTTGCAATTTCTCTTGGGAAAGCTATTTTTACATTGAGTCATGTTATGATGTGGTGGTTGGCAACTGTTAAACTCTGTCTAGATTTCACTCTTGAAATGTTTGCTGTTCAGTGATCAGAGAAGTTACTTGTTACATAGTGGTTTGTAAAGTGTTTGGAGATAAGAATGAGCTAAGTTGCTAATTACCCATCAGATAAAAAGCCAGAGCAGCTGGAAAAATAGATATTCTACAAATTGCCAGCTGAGTTGCAGGTAATCTTGTTCTAGTGCTCTCTGTTTTGAAGTCTTTAACAAATTTACTAATTAAAATTAAGTGAAAACCGAGGTATTTATGTGCAGAGAATGACTTTTTAAAGTTCTGTTCTTACTGTTTTTTGATAGAATTTGCAGAGATTTAGGAACAAAATAAATACTTTCATTAAGTGTGGAGGTTTTTTTCCTTTTAGGGTCCTGAGTGTATCTTGGATTACACGAATTGTGTCACATACATCCTGACATGCTACAGTGATGTTTTGACCAAGGGTGACTAATTGACCTATCCTTCATGGGAGACACCTGATCCAGAACTTTGCCTTAGAGAGAACTGTGAGCTCTGACCCTGCCTCCACTCTCTACCTGTGAGTTTTACCTCTGGGAATTTTCTTCTTTTTTCCTTCCAGAAAAGTTTGCTTGCCCGCCTGTGCTGCCTCCCCAGAAACTTAACTGAGCTGCAGGCCAAAATCCATTCAGATACTCAATAATATGGCACGGACCATTTAGCAAGTAGTCACCCCCTTGACCAAAGGCTTCAACGAACCTGAAAAGCTGGTTTTGTTGTATTTTTCCCTACTTCCTGATAGAGTATGAAAGCTTAAGAGTTAGGTCAGATAAACAGAGGAAAGCTAAAAGTGAAGAGCAGAAAAAGAAATGCAAGTTGTTAGAGAAAGGGAAAGACCTGATACAAATTTCCCCCAAAGGTCTCACCTTCAGCACCCCCACGTCTCCTGCAGCCCATTTGTTGGAGTAAGCTGGCTGATAAAGGGAAACACATGCTCTGCCCTCACAGAAGGAAAAGCAAATGGGAGAGGTTTGTCTGCTCTGATTACCTGAGAAACCCTATCAAGCACTCTTCCCTTTCAGGGCAGACTGCTAGGTGCAAGCCTAGAAATAACCTGGGATTTGCTACCAACCCCCTTCCAAAACCTGCCTGTCCCTGGGAAAACCCCAGGGTTAGGCAGGGGACAGGCCTGCAGCTCCTCCACTGCAGTAAAAACTTGTGTCTCGTTGTGTTAATAAACAAGGTTTTCACAAAACATCCAAGGCCCCCCAGCAGTGCTCCTTGCCAGGTTTCATCTCTTTTAGGCCCCTGCAAGCGGCTGGCGGATGCTGATGCCCGCCGTGCTGGCCTGGCCCTGCTGCTAGCCTGGCCGGGAAGCTGCTCCTGGGGGAGGAGGCATTGCCGTCCCCCTGCCACTTGCGCTCGGCTACCCCCGTTGCAGGACACCTCATGTTTCATGCAGCAGTAAAATGCTAATTAATAACACGATTATTATACTAATAATGGAAAACATTTCTTGCTGCCAAGGGAGCACTTGCTATTTTCCTTCTTCCAAGGACACATGATTCGTTGTTTACTTTGGTTATAGCTGTGCGCAATGGGAAGACTGATTACTGGGAAACAGCAGGGATGGTGCTGTTTGCATGAGCCAAGACAATGACTCATTGCTGACTTGCGTTTGCAACACGTATATGTTTTAGGTTACGTTGTGGGGCAGCAGGGAGAAATCACTCCTCACTGGAGGAAGTATTCACCTTCCAGGTCTACTAGGGCTGTGTGAAATGAAACCGCCACCTGGGAGGTGGGGAGAGACAGGATTGCTGGTAGCCCTTGCCTGCCTTTCTCTTCAGAGAAAAAATGAGATTTCTGCAGCAGGGTCTCAGATCTGAGAGCAAATGCAGAGAAGGAAGGGCACTCCAGAAAAAAATAAAAGACCTCTTTCTGCTGGAACCAGCCAGCCCACTAATCTAGTTCTGCCTGAGGAATGCTGGATATGGGGTCAGTTCTCCTTATAATTTCTGTCAGTACCCTGCAGCTCAACCCTCTTTATTACCTTCTACCTTCCCAGCTCTCACCTGCAGCTCAAGGTATGTTCCCAAGCACTGGCCCCAGACTTCTTTAAGAAATAAAAAAGGAGCTTTTTTATTTTAGTTTCAAGGAAAAAAAAATCTTCCACAGCTTGTTCTTTTGCAGACGAAACTTCCTTAAATGATGTAGAAACTTGAGACAGTTAGAGAACTTGGACCTTCATTTTTCCTTTGGCCTCAGAAAATAATGATGATAGTGGGAAGGAAGCTAACAGTGTAATTGCACAAAGGTATGCTTCATACCAATTTACAACAGCAGGTTAAGATCTCTGTGGGGAAGCAGGGGATTAACCAACTTCCTGCAAAGAGACCCCTGCTTCATCTCAAAGTGTTAGTGCGGCTGTCAATTAAGGGGAAAGAGGAAGTTCAAACCTATTAAAAGACAGAAAAAAGGATGGATGATGGTGTCTTGTCTTTTAAATACCTGAATGGTCTCATTTACAGCTTCAGTTGTGTCTGAAAGAGAGGTGATTTTGGCTCTCCTGGCGAGGAGTGGAGCTCCGACTGGTGAGTAGCCTGTCTGGGCTTTGGTTTGACCTTTGGGGAGCTATTTGAAGATGAGCCTCAACGTTGGCATTGCTAGACTTGCTTGTTCTTGAATCGGATGCTGTAAAATGTTTTATATTCTTGCCCACTATTCACGTGCCATTCTCAAAATGATTGTGTAACAATTCTGATTCCCCCAGGTTAAAAACTATGACATTCTCCTTTGTAAGGTAATGAGAGAAAATATAACCATAAGAAGGATGATCCTATATACTTTCCTTCTGGGATTAATGACTCAGATGAAAATAACTGGAAAAAACAAGACAAGCATGAATTAGGCTTGTATAAATGAAATCTTTATTTACCTTTACCTCTGAACCCATGTCTGCACTGGTACTGCCTTCCTACATATCATCCCTAATATTTTTACTATTTAATTCAAGTCTTGTCCGCAATGTATGCGCAAACACAAAATGACACAAGTATGCAGATTCTCCACTGCCTTGTACCCTCTGCATACTTAAGCTTGCTATCTTCGGCTTCTGTGACTAGCTGACACTACCTCACTCAGCTGACATAAGCATAAAAGACTGTGCAAAGAATATACTGAAAAATTGGAATGCTTGATTAAAGGGTGTTCCTTTTGAATCACTACAGCCTGAAAATAGACTTTGTGTGTGTGATTCTCTTGAATATACATTTCTATGGACTAGTAGGGGTGTGGCAAATTTTGGATGCTATGGCGCCTAGTTTGTATTTAGCAACAGCTTATTGTCTGCCTTGCTCTGCTTGGTGTAAGAAGGGGAGCAGCGGTACTTTCAGTCTGTCAGCTTTGTCATGAGAACTTGCACCCTTGCCTTGATTTCATATTGTTCCCCTCCCCGCGGTGTCTGTGCATGAGTGGCATTGTGTGAAGCAGAAATGATTAGAAAGGATTTTACACTTGCCTCCAGGAGAGTTCATAGGCTGTTCTGATCTTATCGTGAGATGACGATCCAAGGAGACAGGTTGCCGTTGCTCTGAAAAAGTGAGCTTGTTTTGAATCCTCTGGTGAGTAAAAGGGCTGCCAATAGAGCTGAGCCTGTAGCAGTTCACCCAGAGCATTCATCTGGATTGTGTCTGTCATGGTGAGTCGCAGAAGATACCTCATCTCTGAGGCAGCAGAAGCCGCTCCAGCATAGGATTTGTGCACAAGCATAAGGAGCCTTGCTGCCTCCTGCAATAAGCTGGTCTGGGTTTGCTCCGAACTTGGTCTAGTTTTGCTCCAAAGTCTGTAAAACTCTGTCCTTCTTATGCTGCTGGACTTGGTTTCAGGTTGCAAAAGACCTGATGACAGCTGAATTTCAGCTTGCTTTATACTTAATTTCATATTAACTCCAAGGTTCTGGTTGCTACACCATTCGTTGTTGAAAGAACCGCCAATGCATCTCACGAATAATTCAACAAAACAGAGTACAGTCACGCGTGAAAAGATCTCAGTATGCATATTTAACCCTGTGAGTTTGTTTGATTTCCTACATGTTCAGTACTTTATGAAGAATCATGGTTTTATCTGCTTCTTGCAAATTCTGCATTGTATTCAGATTCTTCATTAACCAAAGTTTAAAAAATTTGACTGATACTGTAATGAAATCTCCTGAATGCTGATCAGCTCAGCATTAATGGGCAGACGTTCCTTGTAGCTTCTGTTTAACTCAGATGCTGTCAAAATAAGTGGTTGTTACTCATGTGCCTCCAATTTACTCTAGTTAAGGGTGCTTTAGTTGTTTCTAAAATCATCCTTCAAACATGATTTTATGTGACATCTGTGTAGGCCTAAAGACCTGAATTGCCTTCTAAATCATATCCACTTGTGCCCAGGGATTTAATTAAAATATTTTAAAAATACACAGAGAGGAAGAAGAGCTCTGGAAGATATAGAAATAAGATCCCCTTCCACCACCACTTTTCAGTAGCCATGCTCAGAGACCAGTGGTAAATATGCTGTAATTGCCTTAATGAGGTGCATCATCAGATGTTGTTGAAATGATGAGGGTAGTATTTAATGGGGTGCAGGAGAGTGTAGTTTTAATTGCAAGCTACAGTTTCAAGGCTCCATTGTATCACTCTTGAAACTTTTCAGTTTTGGATATAGACAGACATTTTATACACCTGGGTTTTACTTTTTAATAAAACACACAAGGATCTTAGCAGAGTTTGCCCCATTTAAACAATATAAAACTTCCCTTCTCAAAGTAGATTATCTAGATCTAGAGCTAAGGAAAAATAAGAGAGAAAAATTGTGGACATAGTTTGGCATTTAAACTAGCCCAACTAGCCATAGCTGTCCTTTAAATCCAGGCAAACTCTTTACCAGAGTGGGGTGGGGTTTTTTGGGGAGGTGGGTGTGGTTTTTTTCTTAAGAGCCTGAAGAAGGAGACCTAACACCAACAACACTGTAAGGGTAGCTGACTACTGTTAGAGTTCATGTTACTGTATAAACCATATTCTTCCACTGATACAGACTGGATCCTTTCTCCAGCACTTGCCCTGAATTGCTGAGAATTTACATGATTAAGGGGGAAAAAGTTCTTGAGCTATTGTTGCTAGGGAAACTGCCACCTTGATATTTGCCTGGTGAGAGCAGCTGTCTTCCTTTGTATCTAAGCACAGGAAATCTGGGAGCAATTCTTAGTCGTGGCAAGGTTGTATTTATTATGAGAACTGTGTGGGATTAATGATAACGTTTGCTTGAAGGAAGCCTGCCTGCTGCAATGTGTTTGGGTAGAGGGGTGCTTTTTCCTAGGTAGCCTGATGATCCCATCAGGCTCTGTATCATTTATTTATAATTATTCTTTTAAAACTCACAAGCACTGTAGATCAGTGTTCACCTGTAAAGCACCTCTCATTTTTTGTTTCTGTTTTTTTTCTTCCCACTTGAATAATGCTCTGCAGGATCAGCCACCCAAAGGAACTTAGAGCTCTCTCCTGTTTTTTTTATAGCTCCTGTCATGTTGGTTCAGAAATATATTAGGGTTTTGGTTGTAATATCCACCTTAAATTCACCGCTGATCCTCTCTTTGTGCAAACCTGTCTTTTGTTTTGACCCAATGTATCAGCCACTCAACTTGGAGGAAGTTGCCTGTTTTGATTTAGTGACTCTGGCCAGAGCAAATTTAGTATCATCTGACATGACAGAAGTCATGCGATTGTTTAATCTTTAATTTGCTCTTGCCTTCTCCCCAGTGAGAGTTTGACTCTTAATCATTTAATACTCAACAGCTTTGGATTCCTAATGACGTAGGTCTTTTTAATGTAGTAGTAATGATGTGGAGCTGTACAACAAAATGCTTGGGAAGAAAAGTGCATTTTTCTGTTCTGGGCTTCAAAGTGTTCCGTTCTTCAGTTGCTCTGCTAGTAAATGACTGTATGGCATTTAATAAAGTTAGGCAAAATAAGAGCCTGTCTGGGGAAAGCCAATTAAACAGCATTTGGAGGGGGGGAATATTCTCAAAAATAGCTCTGGATGTTGGTGCTTCTTTCTAAAAACTGCAGCTGAGATACCTTGATGGGCTTACTTTATGGAGAATATTGGCTGCTGAGGAGCGTGTTTCGGCTCCAGTGCTAGCCTCCTGTTTTTCCAAAGACCTTATTCTCCTGTGGAAGCCGGGTCATGGGAGGGTCAACTGGATGGGAAATGCTGCATATGCCCTGAGGGATTTCGGAAGGCCTGCCCGGAGATATGTGACTTAAAGGTAAAGACAGCTGTGCTTCCCTCAGCGTCGTTACTGTGGCATGAAATTGTAGGAGAGCCATGTAGCTGTCGGGAAGACTGTGTTGAAGTTACATTTGTGGTAATCAAAGAGGGTGACTGCTTCCAGACTTGGAAGACACATTTATATCTGTTTCAGTGAAGCCCTCCATGTATTATTATACTGTTGGAGTGTCAGCTGTACAGCTCAGTGGTGTGCTTTGGCACTGATCTAGTGTTTCTTGAAGTCAGGGGTGATTCCCAGACATTTACCATATATACATTCAGCTGCTCTGACGATGCAGTTTTTAGTCTAGGAATTATTCCTGAATAGCTGAAGAAATACAAGAATATTTTTTTTTCTCAGCCATCATTCACTTTCAGTGTGATATTTCTTTTAAAAGAAAAAAGCAAAAGCTCTCTTCTTATTTTCTTAGGCCAGAAGTATAAATGCATGTCAAACTTCTGTGTGTAGCAGCCAGTATTCTGTTCTTGGACTCGGTATTTACACAGTCAAATTAAAGAAACTATCCAGCTGTGTACAAATTGCAAATTGGGCATGCAGATTAGGCGCACAACTGCCTGCCGTACTCTCCATGGAGAGGACTGTTCAATTGTAGAAATACGTGTATTGTACCAGGTTGCTCAGGGAGGTCGCTCGGATAACACTGATTGCAAACCCTGACATGCTGTTGCATCTGGTGAGAGCCGAGAGGTGGAGGGACAGGCCAAATGATTTGCTCATCACCAGTGTGTGCAGTCGGCTTTCCTTGCGATGCTTTTATTAATCGTTAAGGCCTAGAAAACGTAACACTTAGAATCAAGTGTATTTAACAAGTCTTTTATCATAAGAGGTGTATGATATAAGGAAATCCATAAGCAAACAAGGAAGGCTGAGCTAGAGATTCAGGCCATAGTAAATGACCTGGAATTTTATTGTGTTGGTGGCTATTACACTGTGCAGCTATCCTGTGTCTCAGAGTACGGTGGTCTGACAAGTTGCTGTCTAGACTATTCTTCCTCATGCCACACCTTCCCCCCACAGCTAGCCTTTGATAAAAACCATCCCGTGTAACACTGTGTTGGCAGAACTTGGATTATTTCTTCTGAAAGAAGATTTGAATTTGCATAGTGCTACTGTCCAGCTAAAAACACTGGCAGCTTGTTTTGTCAGACTTCCATTATTATCCTGCAAATCCTTCAAATGGTGCTGTGGGCCGGAGCTCTGCAAGAAGCTGTAGGAGCCAGCTTCGCTCAAACATCCCGTTGAACATCTGGACTGCTGCGGCCGCTGTGATGCGGCAGAATCGGCCCGGTGGGGAGCCTCTCTCTATTCCTGTATCTGCATTAGAACACAGTAGGTGGCAGATGCAGGAAAATGGGCCATAGCAAAGTGACATGAACCAAACCTTTTGTGTGGCATTAAGGATCTGGAGTCCTTCCATATGTTCATACAATTGCAAGCATTAAAAAGTGTGGGCAAAAATTGAGGGAAAACTAGAGGAAAGAAACAATTGGAGCCTATGTTCTGCTTTGAATGTTACATTGCTGGTGTGTCTGCTGGTCTGGACTCCATGGCAGGCAAATAATGGGTATGTCTTCACTGTACTTGTAGAAGCAGAGAAGACTAATTTGAGGTAAGCAAGAAAATACTTTCTTCCCATATTTACGTGTCACTTCCTGCAGGTTTCTGAGATTTGTCCATCATTGTGTAAGAAAGTAGTGTTTTCCTCAGAAGCTTGTGATGACATTAATATTGTGCACTGAGCTGAATCCACGGTGGAGAGTGCCCCTTTCCTCTGGGAACTGGTATCCAGCACTGGTATGCAGAAGCAAGGACTTGGGAAGGGACTAACTCTTGCCTGCTCCAGCCTCCCATTTCATGCTCTTTCTGCAACAAAAAGAGAAATCAGTTTAAAACCTTAGTTAATTTATACTTTATAGTTGGGTAGAAGATTGTGTTACCTAGAAAGTAATGAAGTTAAAGCCGTTGCTTTGCAAAACCCAGTATAATCTAGGTTAAGTTTTCTTTCCTATCCTTTTGCTTTGACTTTGAGGTTCAAGCACTGTTCACTAAGCTCTTCCTGTTTACAGTATACTTAATGGATAGATCCTAAGTAGAAGCAGAGCTGGACAAGGTCTAAGCAAAGCTTCTCAGGATGTCTATGAAAATCTTCAAAATTTTGTTACATAAATGAGACTCCCTCATTCAAAACTTTCCTGTTTAAGGATTCCTCTCACCACATACTCCTTTCTGTGTAATAGCATCACTAGTGGTTGTAGTGTGTAAAACTTTGTTTGCTCTCAACTTCTATTTGAAAAGGCTATGAGAGAAAGAGGCAAAGCATTTTTCTTTCTATTCTCATCATATTTCTCTGGCTTTCTTACTCTAATGGTCCCATGTACTAAAACTTTTATGATTTATGTTTTTCAGGCACTAACTATTGGTTTAACAGAAGTCCTCACAGTGCATTATATTCCTGAAATATTTTTTTTTATCTATATCTATATAACAACATTAATTTTTAAAAAGTTTGGATGTTCATCTTATCACAGAACTGCTTGAAATAAAATAAAAAGAATAAAAGATTCAAGCTTACGATACAGAACACTTTTTGTAAAATATGGTACAAAGAAGGATATTAATGTTTGAAGTGATTTTAGCTCTCCTGCACTCTTTGTGTGTCTTTAGCATTCTCTGCTTTCTCTAATCTCCACTGTATCACTCAGTTCTTTTAATCTTAATTCTTTGTGCTGCACTTTGAGCATCAAAAAGCACATTTGATACCCAAAAAAATATCTTCACTCTCAAACGTTTGCTCTTCAACAGAATAGTTTTGATACATGGATAGGGAACGAAAATAAAGAAGTGCAAACAGTGTAAGGAAAGTCATGAGTGAAGAGAGAAAAAAGGGACTCTAATGAGAAAGATGGTGAAGGTACAGGGAAAGAAAAAGATAAAAGTCAATGTAACACACTGAAATAACATGGTATTTATTATTTTAAGAAACTCATACAGCACCTAGTGGTAGTCAGTGGTGTCATGGAGCTCTCCTAGGACAACCCAAAGGATGTTAATTTTGTAAAAATCTAAGCCTCCTGCTAAGGAAGCAAAAGACTCGCTCAGGCTTGAGGTGGGGGGAAATGCAAACATTGCCTTCCATGATCTAATATGAGGCAAAATAAAATTCAGCATCTAAACTTGACCACGGTCCTGGTCGTTATCAGAGCCTTGCTCTGGATTGATGGCCGAAGTGACTTGTAGTTTACCTTTGAATTCCATTGATCATGTCATTCTCTAACTTAAATGTGAGCAGTTTTACGTCTGTTGTGCCTTGTCGCTAACTGCCTGTAACCGAGGGGCCTCTCAACCTTAGGGGAGCAGCTAGTTCCTTCTTTGTCCGAATACCTTCCCTTTTGGCTTCTGAGGTAGACCTGATCTTGTCTGCAACAAGAGATTTTTCCTTAAAATAAAGGCCTAAAACAATTTTGTCATCTTTGAGACTGTTTGCTAGCATTTTGATGACTGTACACAGCACAGCTGTGAAATGGTGTCTGACTGCATACTCCAGGTGAATCGTGGGGCTGTCTGAAGCATGTACCTCCAAACCAGAATAATGTCTGGGCAAGTCTTGCCTTACATTTGAATGTGCAAATAGAAGTGCTTCTTGTTTTGCTACTTTAATAACTGAAACACTGTGGATAATCTCTGTTTCAGTATTCCTACCTTTAAGAGGCAAGACAGACATATCTCTTGCAAATAATCTTAGATAAAAGACAGGCATGAAATTAACAACTTAGGAAATTCTTGCTTAGGGATGTAATTATGGTCCACAGAAAAGGTGAATCATCTGGATTATAAAGCTGATCATGTTAGTGCCACAAGAAAAAAATACAAATTAACTGAGGAAACTAGAGTTCTTAATTGTACTTTTTATCACCCTGAACAGCCATTAAAGAAGCCTTGCAAAAGTCATAACAACTGTAAAACTATTCCAGGAGATTTTGCTTATTTAAAAAATTGAAAAAGGAAGCAAGGCATGGAGAAAACGCTAATCAGCTTTTCTTTTTGTCTGTGCTAACTATTTGCTCTTTTCTGGGTTCCTTTCACTTTTAGTTCTTAATGTATCTTCAAGACTGTAATAGGGAAGGAAAAAGAGAGGGGAGTAATAAAAGATGTGTTTTCTGACAAAGTGCCACTAGGTTTTTACACCTGGAGTGAGAATTTGTCCACAAACCAAAGGAGCTTCTAAATCATTGTATTAAAGCTGGCACCAGTTTTTTTTCCTTGCCAGGAAAAATCTGTACTTAGAAAAATAATGATAATAGAAAGGTGTTGTAGTAACACATGCATACATTAGAGAAATAGCGCAGAAAGCAAAAAGAACAGAGGAGGTTTTCCTCGTCTAGGAACAAAGAGTGAACCTAAATTAAGAAACTACTGAAAAAAGGGCCAGTCAGTTGATTCTTAGAGCCAAGATGTTCCCTTGAGAGAAATTTCTTTTAGCAGAAAGGTTAGAACACCAGATGCAGAATGTGAGTAAGTCGCAGCAGGCGAGACAAACATTACTTCAGACGGTGTTTGATCATGGTGGTTGCTTGTCTAGCATAAAATATCGAGTGCTTGCAACTCCTGGTGATTCAGTGGCAGCTGAAGGTACTTGGTGAGGCTTTCCAAAAACGCTAAGCATCATTCAAGGAGAGCCGCATGCTTTTAATAGGCTTTGGATTAGACTGAAAGCATTAGGTAAGATGCTAAGAATCTTTACTTTGAAAAGGTCATATATAGAATTGAGTGCATTTCAATTTGTAAAGCTTGATAGTTTGTGCATGTTCGAACACCTGAAAGTCAGGCCCCAAAGTTAACATTTCTCATTTTCTCCGAGTGTCAAAAGTAGTTTGTTCTTGATTGTGTATCATCCTTCTGTTACTTCCAAAGTGTTAAAAGTGCATGATGTAGATTTTGCAGTGAAATTGCATCCAGTGAATATCCTCAGACATGTGTGAGTGCAGTAAGAAAGGAGTTTTGTATGTGAAGTTTCTACATGAAGTCAGCCAAGAGTTGCTTCTTTGCTAAACGCTCAGCTGTAAAATGTATTTTTGAATACAGCAAGAATTTTTTAGAGGAGATACCTCAACCAGCTGTTGCCATCAAAAATTAATCAAGGCTTGATGTCAGCCCAAATCAAAGTTTTCAGACTTCACGCAATTTTAGTTAGCTCTGCTAACTGAAAATGGATAGCAATGGTTAGAATTTTTTTATCAAGAGAAATTGTATTTTTAACTGTGACACTAATGATTTTGTCCAAATATTTCACATAGAGGAAATAAAAAGAAATTATATAGCAAAAGACAAGTGTGCGTATATACCCTAAATCAGAAAGGCAAGGAAGTGCGTGCTTCTGCCATTTACCTTGTTTCTTCAAGGGAACATTGTCAACTTGAATAATAATCAATTGAAAAATGCTAGGTGCTTTAAAATACTAACCGAACTTTCTGAGACAGGGTACTGTTTATATATTAGTAAGACAGGGCAAGGACTCAATGAGAATTTCTTTAGCACTTTACCTGTTGATCAAAATATGACATTTCAAGATCACCCTGCTGAAACCTTAAACCTGTTTGATCAACAAGAATGATCATGCTATTTTCCAGCCTCCCCATTCCTTCACATTTCTGCTTTTGTTTACAGAACAAAGAAAATCTTGAGCTGATTTGTAAAGGGACGGCTTTTCTGTCCACAGGCAGCCGCCTTCTAATTGCCTGCAGTGGGACTCCCCTTAGGACAAGAGGAGGCTTTGTATGTGCAAGGGAAAGAATAGAAGAGGGGAGAAGGTTATTCTTTGCACATCTGACTATATGCTGTGTTGCAATACTTTCTTCTTTCAACAGTAGGTAAAAATACTTCAGGGAGAAATAATTTAAGAGTATCCATTAGTACCGCTTTGCATGTTAACTTTAGTGAGGGTAGATATGAAGACACTTGGGAGAGTATAGATTGAGCCATTCCCTTCCTGTTCAAGCTTTCAGAAGAAAACATTGAGCATTAAAATTTATATGACAAATAAAATACAGAGTACTTCAATTAGAATTTACACCAATATTTGAATAGTACCCACAGTGTGCGAGGCAGTGTTTTTACATTTTGTTTGTAGTGGTAGAGCTGTATCCCACAGGATTTTCTAGAAATATTCCTGTATATCGATTCTTTCTAAATAATATTAGCTGTTCCCTGATGGTCCCAAATGTACATCATACCTATTTTGGTATATTGCTTTTAGCATCTGTAGAGTCCCTCTTGCTGTCTGTACTTACTATTGCAGTATGCTTGGAATGAAGCTGGCTGGCAGCATGTGGCATCAAAAGTTGCCTTTTCTTTACAGAAAGAGCAAAAGGGACATGTATTTCAAAGGAAGCCTCCTCACTTCTTGGACCCAATGCAAACCTGAGGATCTGTAAAAAGGTATTTGACAGTATAGGTCAAGACAATGAGTAATGTGATTTTTCTCTATGTGCAATTCCTCCTGAGTGTCAGAATGTGGATTTTGAAGACAGGTGTTTTCATTGTGAGCTCTTGAATATGTAAAACAACCATATTCTGGAGCAAAATAATCACAAGGAAGCTGAAATCCACTCAGTGGCATGCAAAACTTTCTTAGCTGTCTAAGCTGTCTGTAGTGAAATGGTTGCCATCGTTTTATGTACAGGACATGCACATTTGAGTTTTAGAAACTGATACTTAATGTATGCAAGTAGCCAGCAAAGTCAAGTCCAGAGTAACAATTAAGTATGTGTTAAAAGCTGAACATACTAAAAGTAGGTCAGGAAGCAAATCTCACTTGTGGTCTACAAGATGCTAAATAAGACTGTCTAAATAAGCAGTTTTTACATTTTTGCTTATTCTCAGTACCGATAGGTCCCTCAAAACAGACATCTAAGATACTTTGTGGCTCCAAGTTTATCTTGTGGTGAACTATTCAGTTGGAGTTCCCAAAACATGGCCTGTGGCATCAGTTGCGAGTCACGATACCTTTGTATGTGGATAACAAAGAACCATCTTCATTATCCTGTTGAATATAAAAGGCATTATGTTGCAGATGAACTGTAATATCCAATCCAGGCAGTGCAGTCTTTAATGAACAAAACTGAATCAATCTACTGCAAACCTGAAGTTGTCGGTAAGTCAACATTCTTTAAAATAATGAGTGGCTTCCTGTTCTGCACTGTGTACTTACTCTAATAAGAAGGCATTTCTCTACTTCTGAAAAATGCCCTACATGCAAGGGTCTAAATTATCATCAAAGGCCTTGAGGTCCTGTAATTTCTACTTCTGATCAAACAGAAGCAAAAAAGCATTACACCATTGGGTTTCATAAGTACAGATAAGTTTAAGATGCTTTAGAACACAGTAATGTAAATATTTTCAGCCCCCCAACAGCATGTTTTATCAGATTTATCCAAGCTAGTTATGAGGATGGTTCTTTCACTGTTCAAGAGAAGCATTATATTTCTCCTTACTTAAACTTTTCTTCTTAGATATCGGAATGGGCTTTTAGCCATTTTAGTCAGAGATGTAGAGTACTTTCTTTGCATAGTTAATAAGAATTTGCCAGTCTATTTCAAGAGCCCAAATTCAGATGCTTGTATTTCTCAAGGAACATGTAGAAAGGGTAGTGGCTCTTTCAATAACTTGACTAGATATATTATACCCACTTGAAGTCTGCTTTCCTAACTGAGAAGTTGCCGAGGTGGCTATGTTTAGGTGATGGTAGATTGCTTGTTCTTAAGGGTTTTTTCCCCTGTTGTTTAAAGGCTTTTGGTATAAGATTGAACATGACTGATTTATAGTGGCTTAATAAGCTACCACTTGTCAGCTGAGTTCCTATCCCTGATTTCGCAAGTGCTGCTAGCTCTACCTCACTGAGAATAAAGTGCATTCACCTAAGCCACCTATGGCAATGCCAAAATGAATGTGTTTTGCCTCACAGTTGCAATGGGCAAGTACTGTCCATGTGATTAGCGATGGCCACTCAGCAGAAAGGGGAGAAATCTGTCTAATCCTGTGCCTTTGCCCCAGCTTTGCTGTACTGTGAAGTCACTTGAATTTCATGGGGAAGAAAAGTGTTCTGTCTTTGGAAATTAGCACTTTTTATTTTAACTTGGAAACTGGAGTGATGAAAAATCCAGATGCAGTTGCTGTGAGAATGTAGGCAGCTGGCATCTGGGCTCTGACACCAGCAACTATGCTCCATATGTCCCAGTTTTAACACCAGAGAATCTTAACAAGTGAAAAGGACAAACAATCCATCAACCCTAAATACTGTTCATTTTTTAAGGAAAGCAATTTGTACTATATTAAGACACGCTGCTGTTCCTAGTGACTTCTATTCAGGAGCATTTCTTCTAGCCCGAATTGGAGAAGAAAAGCAAGTATTTTTTCCTTGCAGAATATTTGAAGTTTTGCTGAAATAACAGATTTGAATATATTTTGAAGACTTGTCTATCTTAAGATAGAATATATGTATTAACACTACAGTTTAATAAACACTGGAGCCTGACCAGGGCTACTGCAGCTTAAACAGAGTAATCTAGATACTGGCAGAGGCCGAACACCTGAGTACCTGTTCAGTCATACTGAGGAGCCTGCTGTTAATTGCACTGCTAGCACTACCAAAAACTAGATTTTTCATGTCTCTGAACTACAGAAACAACAGACTGCAGGGTAGATATCCTTAGTGTCAGTGTCCTTTCTTTCTTGCTGTAAATGCTTCCGGTGATAAATACTTCTGTTAGTGAGGTTTGGATTCCTCTGCAGATGGCAACTGCTCTGAATCAGCGTCAGGATACGTGAATCTTTTTGGTATTTGTTACCAAGAATGCTATGAGCAAACTGGGGTTTTTGTACATTTTATACTGGGTCTGGAAATCAGAATGGTGGGAAGGATATGGTGTAACCTCTTCAGCTCCGTTCCAGCAAGGGATTCCCACCCAGATGAAAAATCCTCCCCGGCAGACTTCTGCAGAGACTTCTTTCTTTGCATCCAAGGGTAAAATAATTCCTCACAAAAGACCTAATGCAGCCTCTTTTTTTTTTTTTTTTTTTTCCCCTGCTCTGGTTGGATATGAGAGCAATGCAAAAAGTGACTTTTTCTAGTTTCAGTGTCTTCCTCTTCCCTCTTCCTGTGTTGGTCTCTTAGTATTTTACAGCTGTATAAACCTGTTCTTAGAGCAGATTTATAGCTGAGCACTTCATGGTGATGAGTCAATCAAACTGCAAATAGTATGAGGAAAATAACGTGCTTCTGTGTGGGCAATAACTGCATCACTCCTCTCTGTAAGCAAATATTTGGATAACGAAGTCTGGTCCCCAGAGTACCTGGTGACCTGGGAATAGTTCTTTTCTGGACATCAAAGACTATTAAAAATAGCATTTTCTTTTCTTTCCTAATCTGCAAAAACACCAGAATGGGAAAGTAATGGACAGGAAATAGCATACCTGGCTAGGGGTTAGGTCATCCATGTTCCAACTTGCAAGGCTAAACTCTTTTTGAACAAGCAAGTGACTGTAACAGCTTTGGCCAATTGCTGCCTTGCTTGATTCCAGCAGCAATACCTAGGTACGTATTTCAGTATGTAAAATAGGTGGTATGCCACTGTGTATACATAATTTTTTTTCTTAAAAATCTTGCTGTCTGTTCCCTTCCTTTTCCCCTCAGCAACCCCTCAGATAGCCCGTGTTGCTCGACAGTTGTACAGCACCGTTTGGAAGCATGTACTGTTCTTGTCGTGGTATGAAGCTTGCCCTTTGCTTTGAAGACCTTTTGTTTTTTCCTGTAGTTTCCCTCCCCACAACCCAGGCCTACATCTTTGATAAAGCTTTTGGCCATATCTTGATATCTACAGTCAAGAGCAGAAGCTATTTTCTGGTACCTATTGCCACTGCTGTCTGTGAAGAGTTGTACGGGTACAGCCTCTTGCTGAAAATACCTCTAGGAAAGTCCTCCTTTTCTTTGCTCAGCGTTTTCTTTCCCATAGTGATGTGATGTGCTACATAGCTACTTATGTTATTGAAGCCCCAACATGCAAGGAAATTTCTGAAGCTCTATCGAAGTGGATGATTGGACAAACGGGAGTTTTCCAGCCACCTCTGTAAGACGCTACGGTCTCTCCTTGTCCAGGGTCGCTGTGGGCAGGACAGCAGCTACTTCCTTCTAGATGTGTTTGGAAGAACTACGTGGATGGGGAGCCAGAGACTGAGGTGGAAATATGTATGAGGTGTAGGAGCAAGCATGCAGCTAGTACCTGCAAGCTGCTGCTGCAGTGAAACAGAAGTGGTTTGTGATCATTTAAGTGCTGCAAGCTTTAGACTGGAGTTGCATGTGGCTGCAGTTCTTTGTGAATCTCACTGTAGTGGCCTGTCTGCATTCTCCGATAGTTATTCACATTGAACAAAGCTAGCGATGTTCCTAAGCTGTGTAGGCAATTCAGGTTTATTCCCATGTACCTTTAGGGTGTAAGCTTCTAAGATATTTGGAAGTGGAAAGATGAGAAAGGAGATAGCGCATAAGCTGCTTAAATCCATACCAGTGTCATTCTCAATCAGGACCTAGAAGTGTAGTTCCTTCAAGAGAAGGGTTGTTGCAGTACACACATGAGCAGTGTGGAGGAGAGGGGAGGGCTGCATGTACCAGGTTTGGAGCAACGTGGTTCAAATCCCCACTGTGGAGTGAAAGCCCTCCTTTGAGGGGAGACAATCCACCTCACCCTCTACCCAAAATTTTTAAAATGTTTCTGATATGAGCTGTTGCATTTTATCTGCAGCCTCCCTTCAAGAGCTAATGTGTTACAAATAGAAGAAATCTGTAAGTAAGATTTACAGATAATCATTTTCCCTTATCCCATTGTAATAAGAATAGCAAGCAACTGTGAAGTGTCCAGCAAAACCACTGAGAGACTAGAATTTGCTGCAAGTAAAACATGACAAAAAAGTTTTCTCTCCCCCTACTTTTAAAAAATGTTGTTCCATTCTCTTAAAAAAAAAAAAAATCTGAATTTCCCCATCTCTCTTTATCCCATCTAAGCCAAAGAACAAATTCATTCTGGAGAATTATTAAATTAGAAAGGTCATTAGTCATTATTCATATGTGTCAGCTCCCATCATTTGAGTTCTTTTAACTTATTTCAAAAGAAACAGCTATGCTTCTGGGCATCTCTTGTATCCATGTAGATCTGTAATAACATGTTAAGTTAACTAATAATGACCCATACTCTATGATGCCAGGGTCTACTATGTTGCCAGATGGAAAAAGAGTTTTAAGCTCTTAAATTAAATGGCCCCTTTTCAACATCAATACCACAAAGAAAGCATTATTCTACAAGAGAATATATTTTCTGTAATTTACAGGAACTGGGTAACAATGTGGTAAGGATGCAATTAGATCTAATTTGTGTATGCAAGTGAGCTGAATAAAAAGATCAATATTCAATCGACACCTAGTGTGAAAAGCAATTAGTTTAATTGACAAAAAACCTTCTGCTTCAGCTAATTACATAAAAATGACCTAATGCTCATGCAAAGTGGAATTATTAATAGTACATGAGTATTTTAATTACATAAATCATCTTTACCTGTTAACTTGTGCTCTCTCTATTGTTAACTTAGGGATTTAATTTTCAGGAAAAATTCTTTTATCCTTGTTTTCACACAAAGTTTTATATTGCTTTTAAATTACAAACTAAGCCATTTTTCTCAAGGTGTCAATCTAGATTGAGATCCTGTGGAAACAATGGAACTTCAAAACTCCTTGTTCTGCCTGTCCAGCTAATTATTATATAGTATCCAAGGGAGGAACTAGCGAATCTGATGTCATACTGATACTTGGTATGGATAACACGGACATGGAAGTAGAGGCTAGGAACGACAGTAATTTCTCCCTACTGCCAGTGAGATGAGTGATGGGAAGGGAGCAAGACTCCTTCAGAGGCAATTTGGAGCACATAAATTAGGCCTCTGTTCAGAATCATCTTTGAAGGAAACTCTTGCTCCCTCTTCAGTCGATGGCAAGGAGACATCTTAATTTACAATTTTATCTATAATTAGGCACTGCTGTATTCCCCATAGCATGACTGAATGCAGAGACTGCATTTTTAAATTATTTTCTAGTTTAAAGATAGCTGCCACACATTACCTGGCTGGATTGCATCAGATGATACACAGGTACAATCTGGCCCCAGTGACAGGAGGATAAGTGTCAAAGCCATGACTTTAAATTTTTTGGCCTATCAAGTCAATGGGGAAAAAAGCCCCCAGCCCAGCTCTTCCTTCACACTGGCATGGTATATGCAATACACAAACAGCACCCCTCACCCGGTAACACTGTTTCAAGACTGGCATGCGGGCAGCTGAGGGGGCTGCTAAAACTCATCCTTTTAAATAGCAAGTGCTTTTATGTAGCAGACTGCACTGGAACTGACCAAGCTGTGACAGAGGTCCCCTAACCCAGGCCTCCTAGCTCAGCTGTCTGCTGATTTTCTAATGCAGAGAAGAGTCTTTCTGTCCTCGGCTGACATCCAGCAAAGCTGTGGCATCCCCAGGGGCTACCCTGCGTCGGCAGCCAGGGTCAGTCCCCCATCGCCCACCACGACACTGAGCACGTGGCCCTAGCAAACCTCCTGTGCCGAGAGTGGAGGATGGGACAAACCTTAGAGGCGGCACACGGCTTATCTGCCCCATCCATTTTCCTTCCTCAGTCTTGTCTTTGCACAGAAGATGTGGAGAAACAGACGGTCATGCTGAAGGCAGAGTAAAGTAAAGGCAAATGCGCTATGGGGGACACTGCCTTTTTGCTCTTAGGTAAAAATGATTGTTACTCATCCCTGTCTCCTTTGTGTTTCTAGTGCTCACAGCACAGTTTAGGTTAGGAAGCACTGCAGTTCTGAGAGGGGCAGGATAAATGATGATTTAACCTTTTATAGGAGCCATTCATCAGTCCAGTGAGAATCGGGAAAAATTAGTGCTGCTCTAAGGCCTTCACAGTCCCTACTAAATGTCTTTGTTGTGAGCAATGGTAGTTATAAAAGCTGCTAAATTTGGGGGGAGGAGGGGATTAAATCTCTATATAGAAATAGTGCTGTCAGTGACCTCTGAAGTTAGGAGGACTTTCCATGGGGCATAAGGGATTCGGATCAAGCCCCAGTCTCTGATGTCACCTTACCTTCTAGTTTCATGGACAGATTTTATTTAGTTCGGTAAGTGATGCAAATATAGGTCAATGAAATCTTTTTGGCCATTATATGGACCTATGTACGCTTCCCAGGAAGTGCTCAGAGTTGGACACTTATGGATACAGAAGAACAGGGTTATAGCTTAAATTTTGTTAGTTTTTTTATTTCCCCCTGCCTCAGTTAAAAAGTACATGCAGTCTATCCTTTGAATATGAGGCTTTTCATAATACCGCTGTATCCCTACCTAAACTATTATCATAAATTGATATGTAACATGCCACTCCACATAGAGTTCAGGACTTAGAACTCTTCCAACCTTGCAATACAAGAGTGTATTTGTTGTTGTTTGTTTGTTTGTTTTGTTTTGTTTAACAGATCTGAGTGCAATTTAGGAGGTTTCTACCCTGTAGAGAACAAAGTCCCATGCAGAACAGTTGGTATTTTCTGGCTTTCAGCACTGTATGGTAACATAAATGTCAGGATAGCACAAAATAATAATTATGAGATCATATTTTGCTGTTTAAAAGAACCAAAAGTTTTCTAAAAAGTAAATAAAACTTGTCTTTTTTATTATAAGCTCTCTCAGGCAGTGGTTGTACTTTCTTGTGCTGGTGGATGGTATTTAGTGCTGTCTGAATGCAGATGATATTTGTAATAATAATGAAAGAATTCCTAGATCTCCCCTTTTCTAATAGCCTACAGGATTTGCATTTCAGCTACCTAGCAGGACAAAAGAAGAAACTTTGAATGCAGTATCTGGCTCGTGTTCATAAGCTTACACCAGATTAGTTAAGTCACTCCTGAGTCCAGAAGATAGGCTGAGCCAAATATAGTTAAACGTGCTTCTCTATTTCAGTGAAGCAAATGTTGGCTACAAGCTTTTAGTATTTTATTAAAGCTCAGCAACAGTACTTATCTTAATACCTTGAATAAAGGCACAAAAACTGGTAATTCTATTCCATAGTTTGTTGTCTTATCAGATGAAGAAATCTAGATAAAAATGTTATGTGAAATGTGTGAGGTCACGGAAGCCAGGCAAATTTGGTCTTTGAGTCCTAGTTCTTATATTTTATCTGTTGGAGTACACTGACTGCCCATCATTCTCTCTGCCATAAAAATGAACTAACCTTTTAAACCAGGACTGTCCCTGTAGAACTGTGAGTCCCTGTAGAGTCCATATTAGAGCAGAAACTAGCATTTCTATACACTAACATTTTTGTGATCTCAGGTAGATGGAATGATCTCTACTTTAGTCTCTGGTATTCATTCTTCCTCTTTGTTATCTAAAAATGTTTTACTTTGATACAATCCTGCTCTTCTGCATAATACCTCATTAGTATGCAGTGGAGACTTTGAGCATATTCCCACAAATTATACAAAGGCGTTGAGCATGAATCTTCACAATGCCCAAGTGCATTTTACAACAGCTCTGGTGACACTGTAAGTTGTATTACATTTTTGTTCTGAAGGGGTGCTCCTCAGAGAGGAGGCAGAAAGTTATGTGCTGTCAAAGAGTCTTGATGCGTTTCCAGCCATAAGTTTCACACTTGGAAAAACAGAACAAAGTGTTTGGAGGGAATGCCCTGACCTTGGGCTGGAATGGCGATGTGCATGCATACCAAGAAGGACTAGCGTGATGGTAAGACCCTTTGGTTCTGTACGATAGTTGCCATAAACAGTTTCGAGCAAAATAATGCTGGAGAGCTGCCTTATCAATTTTTACCTACTGCAGCAAGTGCTTAGCATTTTCACTCCTGCTCAGCAAGTTTTGGTACCCACTTCATGCTTACTGTTTAATTCTCCATCCTATTTATGGTAAATAGTTTTCCTATAGTTGCCAGTCTCACAAATACTAATATACTTTGAAATAAATTTGAGTGATTGACTTGTCAGTCTCATGTGGAGCTGTGACCTAATGCACTACTGAGCTATGCAGGGCTGTCTCGGGGGATACCACATCTATCTACTAAGTCTAAGGAGAACTGCTTAGCTTCTCTTTGCAGTCTCCAAACTGCCAAAAGCTCACAGCTTCTCTTTAAGGCTGGGATGGTAGAAGATTTTGTGCTTCCACTTGATTTGGGGCTACACAGAGTTTTGTGAATTATGATTAACGTTCTGTGCATTACTCAAAGCTATTTTGCCTCTGCCCTATCAATTGGGCATATGTCATGAATTTCCAAAAATGTTTAATAAAACTAAAAATTAAAACATATGCCAATAAATTATCTACTCCATAACCTTTAGTAAGTAACTGTTTGTTTTCATTCTTTGTTGTAGACAGCTCCAAAAAATCCTTGTACTTTCTCACCCAGGTATTCTTGTGTCACTGGAGGTTAACCATATTGTACTAGTAGGAAAACAAGAGAAAGTGAAAAGCATGTTTTCAAGCTTTGCATCACTCATGATCTCTGCGTACGATTTTGTGCTGAATCAGCTGGGGAACAGGTAGAAGTGGATAGCTGGGTGTTACTTGGAAGTGACCGACAGAGCTGTGCCTTGAATAAGAAGCACTGTTGATCACTGATGGTCATTATAAATCCCATGAAGCTTCTCATAAAGCGTTCCCTCTGATGGACTGACCAAATTCTGAGCCAGGAATACCCTGATTATCTCCCAAGAGCTAAGTAAATTCCCTTGGCAGTGTCAAAAGACAGTGTTCACATGGTCTCTCATTCCCAGAGGTGTTTCTGAAGCATGGCGTTTAGATTCAAGGCCAGGGATGAACCTCTGCAGATGAACTGAGCAGTAAAGTCTGGTCATTTGAAGCTAATGCTGTGGTTGGAAGTAGCTACTACCCATCCAGCAGCTGCACATCAGGTTGGACTTTCCTAGCTGTGAATTATATAAAGTAACACCTGCAATATTGTTTGGTTCTCTGCTTTTATCTTTAACATAGTGCACTACCCTCCCTATTGTTATAAAAAAAAAAGACCATTTCTTTGTAATTCTTGCCTTTTTGCCTGATTACTGATTGAAAAACCATCATCTTTAACTTTGACTCTCTCAACTTTTTCTCATTTATAAACTAAGTATAGCTTTTGTGCTTAATTTCTCTATACACTTTCAAATTCCATAATGCTGTAACATAATTGGAGGAGCCTTTAACCCTGTGGTTTGAACCCCCTCAGTTAATGGTGAACACAAAAACACTTTCAAATGTAAAGCAACCTGAATTCAAAGGAATAAGCTACATCTGCAGTCATTGAAAATGTTAAGAACAAGATTTTGGCCAAGGACAAAACAAATATCTCTAGAAACACAATTAAAGGTTTTGTAAAAGGAAGGAGGTTAGACGAGTTTGTGTGTATGGGGAGGAGGTGGCCATTAGTACAGCCTGCAAGGAGAGTAAATCAAATTTAATGCCCCTTACTTTTGATTGGGAGCTTTTGCTTGTATCTTCTAATGTCTGTAAATAAGAACAGATGTGTTGTTACTCATAAGAGTTTTGATTAGGGTTTTCCCAAACATAATCTTTGTTTGTGGATATGTTACAGTTTTGAGAGAACACAGTATTTTTCTGTCAAATCAAGATTTGTCAGATGTGTGCACTTGCTTCCACTCTACTCATGCTAGTTTAGAAAAAGAAAACTAAAATGTTCAAAAAATACATCAGTCACTTTAAAAAAGAAAAAAAGAGAGAGAGAGAGAGAGGGAAAGGTTAGCATATCACCTAATTATTCAGTAAAAAGATGTTTAGTCAATGGAGACTGTAAATTTCCAAATAATAAGTTCTGCCTGAATTCAAATTCATTGCCATTAATAATGAATACAGCATAAGCACTTTAAAAAAACAGATGGTTGTTTCAGGACAGTGCTATTTATTATTAATAAATCGGTACATGCAGGGACAGTAATTTGGTTTCTGTTCTTTTGGAGTAATCTTCCTTGAGTCTAAGCAGACTTTCTTTCATCTGAACTGTGCCTGCTTTAAGAACTAAGAGAAATTCCTGGCATTCTGGTATGGGTTGATCATTTATTGCCCAATCGCTATTTTAGATGAAAATGCACATTTACTGTTTATTATGTATTTGATATCAGCATGCCATTTTGCTTGACTACTTAAGCTGTTTTCTAAATTTAGCCCCTCTTTTAACATTTACTGAACAATTTAAATGATAATTCATCGTAGCGTGAGTCTCCTGCCTTGGACAAGGTTCAATGGCCTCTAGATCTGATCTAAACGCCGTTCCTCATTTATCCCTATGACTAGGTTAAATTTCAAGTTCCTAATGTTAAGGTACTTAAGTAAGGGCCACATCTGCAAAAGTGCTTGTCCAACAACTTTTATTTCTGCGTTTGGGAACTAATGACCTATTTTTTTTCTCTCTCAACAATTACCAATATTTAAAAACAAGACTGCTTTAACTATTTATACTAGCTATAGCACCATTGTAAAAACAAGTGCGGGTCTCTATAACGCTCAGTAAGAAAAAAATCAAAAGCCATAGCAAATCTAGGGAAATAACATTCTGAAGAGGCACACTTGAGTTTAAGAAATATGCCATAGAGGATGATTGAAATAGATAGTATTAACTGTGTGGGTGCGTGGCATTTTGGAGTGAAATCAAGTATTAGTAGTACAGAGCCATTAGACAAATTCTTGTGAGAGAAATCTGGTACTGAGCCAGCAGTAGCATATCTTGGAGACATATCGAGTGCTTTGAGATATGCACATACCATGTTGGTCCTCAGAGGAAGGTTTCCACTAGCATGGATTGTCCTCTAGTTCTGCTTCTAAGTAAGTGGGAGGTCATAGAATTTGAGAGTATAAGACAGGAAAAAAACCTTCATGATAATGCAAGTATTAAGGTATTTTGCAAAACCTAGTTGAAAAAGGGATGTTCCAGTGGGGTTTTAAAAAAATCGGGTCAAATCAAAGCAGCCTCTATCTCCATGTTTGATTGAACTGTCTCCTTGTCTTTCAGAGCAGCTGTTTATAATTTATGGCTCAGTTCAGTTCATCAGTGCTTTGCTGTATGAGTAAGTTGATAAATAAGGAAGTCTGAGTTTTAATTATTAAAAGTTTTTAATTCAGGCCAAGTTCTCAGTCAGCATAAAATGTGAGCTGAACTGTACTGTCGTTCTTTGTGTTCTGTCTGCTCTGTGCCGGGTTTTCCAGACTTAAGCGCTGAGGTCAGGGGACCTTCATCATGCTTCATGCAATGAAATGTGGCAGAGTTGGACCTTCAGTATTTTACAGAATCTTTTGAGAGTAGCTGATAGTATTTTGGGGTTGTTACATATTAAGAACAAATACCTTAAAACTTCCTTGTTTTTCATGGTCAAGTTTTTTCTTGTAAAAGGCAAGGGTTAAGGTAGGAAGTAGTAGAAACCTAGGGCACTGGTTTCCATGGGCAGACCATCTCAACAAATACACTTTAATGTTCTTTGTAGAAATTGGTTTGTGGATTGCTCTATCATTTGTCTGTCTCTTTAACATTTTTTTGAAATGCTCTTCCCTCTCCCTTTCCTTCCCTCTGCTTTCCATAAGTATTTGTACCAAATTTAAATTTTGCAGACTCAAACGAATGTTCTTTGTGTGTAAGCATGCTGGTCACATAGACCTTTCTGCGTAGTGGCATGTAGGGAAGGCAGCCGTTAATGAGAATTGTCAAAGTGAGAAAAGAGAACATTGTTGTGAGAAAATTCCTGGGGCACACTGTGATTATAAAGGACTTCACTCCTTTATATGTATTTGTGGGCTGATAAATGGTGAATACAAGCTTGTAAACTTGCTACACAGATTATTGTTTTACAGTCAGCCTTTTTACTGTAGATGAATTGGACATCTTTCCACCTGAAGTGTGTATTTGTACTGTTCTGCCACCATGTAGTTCCCCGTGTTTGCTGTTGGGCATGTTCAAACTGGTAACAGGCCCTTCATCAGAGGAGAAAATATTGGCCTTTTATAGTTGGAGTAAGTCAGGAGCATATCGAGAGCACTTGGACTAATCTCTGCTTGAGAATACTTTACATTACCACTGTTCATGCTAAGGTACCTGAGCTAGAGCTGCAGCACAGGAAACTTTGGAAACATTCCAATAAATGTAATGCTACAAATAAATGGAAAATTCAGGTTTGTTGATGCTGAGCAGTTCAGTTCAAAACAACTATCCTCAGTAGATTTTCACTGTTTGTACTCTCAGTGATGGTCTCGAGGCTAGCGGAAGCTGGAAGACTGTGCACAGACTCTAATACACCTATGAAAAGACATGCACATTAATTAATTTTCATTTGTTGGTATATGCTAGTATGATCCATTGGGCCAGGGAAGGTTATGAATGTTGGTATTGTCTGTTGATAGCATTTTGATGCGTTTTTGTACTGGCAAATATGTCTGAAATGCCATACGTGAGACAAGTAATCTTGTGAAGAGTCCCATATCCAACACTTCACTATTTCACAACACACCAAGTGTCCCTCAAATTCAGTGGCAGTGGTGGTCATAAGATAGAAAGCTTTTGACAGCAATAATCAAAGAAAAGGCTCAAATTTGTTTTAAATGGCTAACTTTTAATGTATTTACTTAGCAGAATTTCACTCTTCTATGTAAATAGATCTGTTCTTTTGAAATCCAGTGGTTGATATGTCATGGGAACATATGGCAACAACTCTATCTAGAGGGAATTCTGCTCATACATCACCCTGTATTTCCAAAGGGTTTATGTCTTTTCCTTCATTTTTATTGCTGAGCTGATTTGCATGAAGACAGGGTATTAGTTCCGTCGGGATTCATTGCGTTCAGATGGTTTTTTTCTATGTGAAGTCATAATCTCTTATTTGTGACATTGCATTTGGCCGTCATAAGACGGAGGTGATGACAAACAAAGGATTATGACTTGTGCAAGGAATAAGCACCTGCAACTGACGGATTCCAATAAAACACAGACCTTCTTTCCATGTCGATTTATTCTGCAATATGAAATTTTTAAAAGGGGGAGGAGGAAAGGAAACTGGAACCTACAGAAGTACTTATAGGAAGAAAAAAGAGCTAATTTTTGCCTGTAAAAAGCCTACCTTGCCACCTGGCAGGTGCACTGTAACAAGGGAGCCCTCCCCACCTCCTTGCCATCCCCTTCAGCTCCTCTGGGCTTCCTGGTTCTAATAGTATCCTGCACTGGGAAGTTTGTCTTTAAAGGTCTAAAATATATCAGCACCATATTGTTTTGACATCTGCTCAGACTTTTTTCCAGTGAGGATCTCAGCCCTTCCATAATTAATCCAATCCCAGGCGGAATTTATGACTGAGTCCCATTCTTGTCATTTTATATCTTAGTTTTCTCGCTAGTTCAGAGGAACTGGTGGACAAAATGTTCTACTTGCAATGCAAGGAAGTTAGCAGGCAAAGTCTCCTGAAATCTTAGCCATTTTAAGACCGTCTGCCTCAAGGGGCTTACAGGCAAGATCTTTCACTACTCCTCCAGCTGTCTCCCAGGATTCCTTACAGTCATCTCTAGGAATATCACACCAGAACCAAGGGAATTGCTTTTTCTTTCTTTTTTGTTGTTCCAGATCTGTTTACCATCTCTAGGTATGATACAGTTCTAGCTGCGAAGAACTTTTTGTTGTTCCCAAGAAAAAAGAAATCTCCTCCTGAATTTTAGAAGGAAATTAAAATTTGGCATATGTATTAGTGTCCTGACAACCTCAGTGTGAAGGGGGGCAAATAAGAATTGGAAAAGAGATGTCAAAGTTGGTTTTGCTAAGAAATGGTAGTAGTCCACCCTTCACCTTGTGTTTGTAGTTGGGAGTCTTGATTTGCAAATTAAAACTATACCAAGCAAACTGAAGCTGTGCATTTTGTCACATCCAACAATCATCTTGTCCTGGTCACCATTCTCTCTCTCGAGATAAGAAGGTGATAAAGTCCGGTAGCTATTGCAGGTCTCTTACAGCCAGATTTTTAGTTATTGTTTGATCTTTCTTATTTTCAATTCTCTCTTTTGTATAACTAAACGTCTGATCTGATGTCAAACTGTATGCCTATAGATCAAACAGTCTCCTGACTGCAGTCTCCTCCTCGTAGTCTACAACGAGTTTACATAGCAGCATATGCTTCGATTGTGAAATAGGATTATATTGCCTGGCACTTAATGATGCTTAATTTTCTCAATACTCTTGCAAGAAATTCCTAGTTTAATTAAGTCCTTTGACCTCCTTATCTACCTGCTCTTGTATAAATTCTGGAATGATTCCAGTCTACAACTTTTTCAGTGCTGTGAGATTTCAAAATTAGTATATTTGACTTAGCTGATTACAAGTGTTTATTCAAGGTGTTTATGCACCTTGAATTAATTTTCAGCCCTTAGATGTGTTTGCAGTAGTGTTAGTGTAGACACAACCCCACGTTCTGAGACCATGCTGAAAGTTTATAGGACAATTTCTGTGTCAGTGTCATTATTGCAGAAGGTGCTATGCTTGGGCTGCATAGTACAATTTGGAAAGCTGGATGTTTCATCTTTATTAGGTTTAACAGTATCAAATGTTCTGATTATTTTAACAGAAGTTTGGTCAAATGTCAAATCTACTTAGCATCATTTATCAATAAAAATTAAAATTCTTGCCCCTAGCTTTTGGCTGACAATTTTATGTGTGTACATGTCTGTGTGTAATACATAGAGATTCATTGTTAGCTATAAGAGAACAGAGATTAAGGCTTTAAAAAATAAAATAAAAAATCACATGCTATGGAAGGCTTGAGAGAATGTTAGAACCATGAATATTTGTCACTTCTAAGCTAAAGCAAAGTGGTTATAAATATATTGTTTACATTAGCGTCACACTTTCTTTTTGATAGACTATGTGTAAAGGCTTTAAAATAATTGAAATCAAGGAACCAAGTAACCAAGATGAGTAGAATTACTAATCACAGATAGAAAGGTAGTATTTTGGGACAAACCAAGTTTAGCTGATTGTCAGTGTAGGAATAAGAAGATTAAGAAGGGTCTACCCAAAGAGTGGTGTAACAGACAAGTCAAGCTGTAGGCAGAGTGCAAAAATACAGTCCAAAAGCAAAGTGAATAGTGAAGTGATAGAAAACATCATTTTAATTCCACCTCTTCATATGCATAATAGACCAGGAGAAGAAAGATTTTTGATATTTAGCCACTTAGTGCCTCATAAAATTTTGGAATAATTATGGCAACAAAGGAAACAGTGTGAATGCAGTTTTAGGTTTGAACATAAGGACTCATGTAGAGACAATGCTGGAAAAGTGTGAGTAGCTCCATAGACGGTGGTGGTGACTCACTTATTTGTGCTTGTTGTGCTTCCCATCCAAAAAGAACATAGGCATTTAGTCGGAATAGCCATGTTAAGAGTAGGCGAGATTATGGCATGTGTTGAGCATGCCAGCTCTGAAAGTCTGTGTGCAGCGTTTAGCACACGAATCCTAAAATACAGATCCATTAGAGGGAGCAACCTGTGAATCAGGTGGCGCAAAGCGTGGCTTCCAGGCAAGACCAGTGCATCTAGCCTGTACCACCCACTGCTAAACCTGGACAAGAGCAGCATGAACAACGTCTACAGAGATCATTGCGCACAGTGTTGTGTCCCCGGCTGGGAAGCGCGAGTTCAGAAATTATTGCATAGACAGCTCTGTGGGTGTCAGAGTTAGTTTAAAGAATTACCTGCTTTCTCCACTTCCCTGTCTGCTTCAATTCATCTATCTCCTCTTTAGAGAACAAGAGAGAGCTAGTCTGTGAGAGAGGAGGGACTGAAAAGGCAGCCAGGAGTGGGAATGGAGAGGGAGATGGAGGGAGGAGGGTCTTGTCCCACAATGCTGAAACTTCCACCTCCGCATGTTATTCCTATGCTATTGTCCCTGAAAAGCTCATAACTTGCCTTAATGACAGCTTTGTAGTGCTGGAGTAATTCAAAAAAACTGGAAAGGGAGCAAAAATCTGGCCCGTGAGGCAAAAACAAAGAGAACTGAGGTGTGTGCTTTAGCAGAGACCTAGGTATCACTCTAAACTCAGTATCTGTGTTAGTGCAGCTGCTGCTCGGGGCTGCATGCATCCTTCAAACTGAACCATCCATTTGGGTCTCACACGGCTCCAGTCAATTTACTGGGGCATCCTCAGCCTTTCACAACAACTTAAAGCACAGAAATAAGTCTGACTTTTTTTTTTTCCTTAAATCCTGAATCAGGTCCAAAATGATTAACATCTATTATGTAGCCACTTAACAGATAGTGGCTATCCAGTCAAAGGAGATTTATATCTCCTTACAACCACTTAATGTGTACTTACGCTCCCCCAAAGGCCATCGTCCAACTGAATGGCAGAAATGACGATGTTCAGTACTCTCTCTCACAGCAAACCGTAGACCCAATGGCTGCTTTCACATTTTTATCTGATATGTGTTGTCAAGGATTACACCAATGCCAAACTACACTGAAATGGCATATCTTATGTGAGGTCCTGCCTGCAAGGAGCTGCGTTTCTGGATACTTGCCGGAGCTGTCAGAATTGGTGGATTTGTTGTATAAAGGACCATGTGACGGGATGCCAGCACTTGGATACCAAACAAAGCTGATCTCTGTCACAAATTCTGCCTTAGAGGGATTACTGAGCAGCATACTCACTACTTGCAATATTTCTTGCTTCCTGTGGAGTTGGGAAATATTTAGCATAGTGCAGACAGCCTCTAGATATCCTTGCACAAAGTGTAGCGCATGAATGGTAAGCCCAGCTTCAGAGCTGCAGGAATTACCTCTGAGCATTTGATCTAAAGAATAATGTTGGCATTGTTGAGAGTACAGTTCATGTAACTGTGTTCTTATTTTATGCTAAATATAATTTTATTATATTATTAAGTATAAATGCAGACAGCCCTACTGAGCTAATAGCTAAGCATCACAGCTATACAGCATGGTAAATAATGCAGTTAAAATGAGTGCATTCAAAGAAATCAGCTGGAGCCAACATTTTCTTAAAGACCTGCTCTGAAAGTCCGCATTATTTGCTTATTTTTTCTTTTTCCGTGCTCATTATGGTGGGGGAGTAATCCTTCTTCATGATGGAAACATGTTCTTCAGTCAAAGAAACCCTCTAACCCTCTTCTTCATGGATATATTGCCACTTTTACTTCATCTTAGAATAAGATCCAGTGAGATGGTAAAAATCCGGAAGAAATCTAATAAAGGAAGAGTAAATTTTAAACAGTGACCAGAGGTTTTGTCTATTGGTCGGAAGACAGGGAAGTAATCTGCTACTTGTACGGACAAGTAACTAGCTGAACACTTCGTTCCTTCTACTGTTTTTGGCTTGTGCTCTGAGAATAGGGAAGGCTGAATTTAACCTTTCTATCTTCTCTCCTGCACGTTTAAATTGGGGACGGACTATTTAAAAAGATAGGAATTCCCCACAGTGCCGCCTAGTACTAAAGGGGAGCCGTATATCATGGGGAATGATTTAAGTTGTTCCCTTGCCTTGATTCACCTGTCTCAGCACATGAGGTGATTGCTCTTGCATTTAGATTGCTATCCAGAGCTGCTTATCTGGTCTTTACATGCACTCCTGCATGAGGTTGCCTAGTAAAATGTCTTGAAAGGCTTGCGGAAATAATCTATTAAATCAGGTGCTGTCTGCATTAGAGTTTCTTTGTGTAGGATCATTTGAATTCCAGGCCTTTTTAATTAGTGGCAGTCTAATCAGCACCCTGCCAAGCTTCATGGCTCCCGTTTGATTCAGTTCTCCATTGTCCCGCAAAGACAAGTGCCTTTAATTTTGCAGCAGTCACACAGAGCTGTGGCAGTTTTACCTGAGAGTTTGTTCTGGGAAGTAAACAGGCTCCCAAAAGCATATACTCCTGTGCTGCCTGTAGCAGAGCTGTTTTGATGTGAAGCATAAAAGGACAAGTACTGTCTTTTTTAATGCAGCTTTATGTCAGAGTCCAAATGTTAGTAAATGTGTTGAGCCTCAGTGCTCAGAAAGAAAATGGAGTGTACTTTGTGCCCATAATCAGTATGTTTCCAGGAGACTAACAAATGTTTTATGGTATTATTCGCAACCATTGCACCATGAGGAGCAGTCCGGCATTTCAACCTAATTGAGCCACTACTGTGACATAGCCAAGCTTTTCAACTGGTAAAATTGTAATTATAGAGAGTGCTTCTCTGGCACTTTCTATTGGATAATTGCTTTGAAAACAGTAAGCCCTCCCAATACCTTTGTGAAACAGGTTTTTCTGGGAAGACCTAAGATGCACAATTCCTGTGCCAATCTCCTGGCTCCCCCGGATAGAGAGCAGAACGTATCATGTCTTGAAATGGCACATCCCGATCCCATTTCCTTGCATATCTAGTGTTGGTCCACCTCTTCCCCTCAAGGTAGGGATGGATAGTGCACCTGGAGCTCAGAGAGAAGGTGGCATCCACACTGTTTCAAGGACAGGCACTGTGATTGCTCTAGCCTACAGGGCAAAGTGGAAAAACTCACCCCATGTTCACTTTTCTCCACAATAACAGAGCTTTGAGCAGCCAGCTGTAGAGTGGCCGTTGTCCCTTTATCAACGCTAACAGTGTACGTATAAGCTGAGAGTCTGACAACTGAGAGAGATAGCAACACAGAGCAGGCAGTGATGTTGGAGATGCAATTAATTATAGATTTGTAACATCTCCTAGCTGAGATGCATTCAATGAAAGGTCACAATTTGAAGCCATCATGAGTTGATTCTGCAGAAATCTGCAGCTATACCCCAGATGTAGCTTGTAGGGGAGAGGCAGAGTGGCCCAAGTGCCAGTTTACATCAGAAAATGCAGATCAAAAAAGTAAAATGAAAGGTTTACAATCCCTTTTTGCCCCATTGAGCCGAAAAGGGTAGTGTTAGATACCAAGCAAGTTGGAAGAGTGTTGAGGTAGGAAAACAAAAACGGGAGAAAAGGAGCAGCATGAGGGACAATGCATCTCCTCCTTTTGTTTTGACTGCTCACATTGGAGAATTAAACTGTTGTGCTAGCTGTGATTTCCAGGGATGCTGTGGAAATTGTGTGAAAGGAAACTTTACCTGACCCTCTTTTAGAACATAGAAACCATAAAGGCAAGTATTCAAATCAACTGGCTGACACCATGTGTCAGAAACAATTCTCTGTTGATTTTAGAAATACTCCTGTTTCTATTGTTTTAGGTTTGGGGGGTTTTTTGTTTGTTTGTTTGTTTTTTTCCTTCAGCAGCTATGTCCTATGATGTTTCATTGCTGTGAAAAGCTTTGGGACATCATCTGACATACAGTGCTTATGGTGCTATATCAATGCAAATCATTGTTGTCTCTCCTTGCCTTTCATGCTAGCCAGTCTGGTATTATAATTGCTTGGTTCTAATATTTTCTGTCCCAAGGCTATCAATTTGTTTTCAATTTCTCCACCTGTTGGGTTGGCTCAGGTATCCCACAGGGTTTTGTCCTAGGCATCCGGTACTTAAGTTAATTTATTATGCTCCCAGCTCTGGAACATAGGCACCCTGAAGCATTTTTACAAACAGGATAATATTATAGGGTTGTTTTTGTTTTCCAGAGATTTTGGCAGGAACGTAGCTGAGTTTTCTTCTGTATTTTCTCCTTGTAAGCCTTGTTGTGAAGCTGGTTATTACTGCATTGCATAAATCTAAATTCTTTGACCAGTTTTCTGGTCAACAGCTGTGTCAGTCCACCACCACGGGACATGCTGAGCAAATGGGCAAGATGGGGAAGAGCATCTGAAGAAAGGTCCTTGCAAATGATTGTTTCAACATAAATTCATCTGTCTTTCCTGTGGTTAACCTTGGAAATGACTTCGTAAGAGAATGGAAAGAGGCCAAGTTTTGTTTTCTGCAGCATGGATTTCAAAAGGCAGAACTTAGCCCAGGGAAACATGGTGGAAAATAAGCAGGAATAGCATGGCTGAAAAGAGATTAAAGAAAACAAGGTCTGTTCTCTTACCCAAAGCTCAAGAGCTATTACTGCACTGTCTTAGTATAGACTGGAGCAGAGATTGGAAAGGTGGCACTGGATCACTTCTCTATTAGATTTTTCTAGTCTCTTCAGGAACATGCCTGTAAATTAGAGTGTCTCGAAGGTTGATGTAACAAGTTTTTAGTTTGGCCATAAAAAGCCTAACAACATCTAGAATACAAAATATTGAGGCATGAAAGCCACACAGCTTTCTTTCTACCTCGCCCTCTATACTGGCTGAGGCACATTTACCCTTCTTGTGGGTTATAAGATATCCTTTGCACAAGAGTAGTTTCCAGACAGCCTTTACTGGGAGAGAGGCTGGAGCAGTTGCTATATACTACTTGAACTATTTAAAATACCCAGAGCAGGGCCCCAAATCTTTCTTCTGCATTCGTGTAAGTACTTGATTGTTCATGTTAGCCCTCCAGGGAGAAAGGTTGCTCCTTATGCTGTTTTTAATAACTGACATAGGTGTAAACTGAAGAGGGATTGTAGGGCAGCATGGATTAAACCTTTCTCATCCCGCTGTGAGTATAGATAAGCAGGTAATGTACAGCGGGGAGCTAGCCTTAGTGGGCAGGAGGATGTACCCAGCGTTTCCAACTGAATTGGTTTTGATTACATCAAATTAACTAAGAAAAAGCAAAATCCTGAATGCATTCCGTATCCTTGTTGGTCTCTTCAGCTGAGATTCATATATAATGCAATAACACTGTGTTCATATGAAAAATAGCAGGAAAAAAACAGAATATTTTCAGGATCTATTCCATAGTCTTTGGATAAGTATGTTAAGAAAATAACTTCCATAGAAGACAAATCTCAGTCACCTTGGTGACAGAGTGTCCACTGCTAAATTGCACTCAGTATAACCCACAATTTTTCATTCTTCCTCCTTTTATATATTAATACTAAAATATTGAATACTTTGTCTAATCCATCTTCCCTTTCTTCCTAGTGGACAAAGAAAGTAAAATTAGCCAGAGCAGTGGGCTTTCTGTTTTTGCTGTGGTTTAGTCAATTTAGTTTTTGATTTGTGTGATCCGAGACTGTTTGGGGCAGGAGGTCTAAGTGAGAGAGGGAGTGAAAGCAAACCTTAAATCTTTTAGTAAAATGCTTGTTCTGCTTTTTCTGCTGGGGAGGAAAAAAAAAAGATAAACAGCAGAGCCATTACAGCTTGGCCTGAATCCAGTCCCTTAGTTACATCTATGCCTTTAACTCTGCCTGAGAAAGTCATTTTAAAGAAATACAGTTATTACATGCATTAGTCCTTGCATCCTGGGAGGTACATCTGTACTCTTCAATCTTTCTGGATTACCTCAAATGTTTCCTGAAGGCTTTTAAATCCAGTGAAGACTGATCCGAGAGAATTCTCTCAGCAATCCTTTTATTTTGCTGGCTTCATAGTTAGAAATCTGCAAATAGCTCACAAATTAAATTTTAAAAAATAGGAAATCTAGCAAGACAATTAAAAATGGTCTGTAAAACCACCACAGGCAGGGAATCTGACAGGGGCAGAACTTCCCACTAGAATGGAGTGTGATTAACTTTTCAGATTCTGTTCTCAAATCAATGTTTTCTGGGAATACAGGCCATCGGCTCGTCTGGCCAAAATTATTGTAGCTCACATGATTTCAGTGAATACGTACCAGCTTACTGCTGCTGAAAATGTGACCCAGCAGGGTAAGTGAGTACAGCCTTCAAATTGGTCTCCAAATGATACGCTTGATTCTGATAATACTTTTATTAGTCTTTTACTGATTAAACTCAATGAAGCTGTTCCCAGTTTACATCAGTGTGAACTGAAACATGATCCGAGTCCAGCATCTCTAAAACTGTGATCATTTGGATTCTGTTACTGGGGGTAGGTCTGAAATATGGTCTGAGACATTGCCCATTGTTTGGTGTTCTGAGATAAAAATAAGCCAAAACTGAACTCTTTGTGTAATACTGCTCAGCTCAGTAAATGTCGCTATATTTGCTTGGAGCCATAACAAAATCGCAATTACATTCTGTAAGATGATTAATCCAACAGTCAGTTGTTTGCTAATGCTGCTGGTCCTACTGACGCCACTTGTAATGTCTATGAAACGGCTGTATTCTGCATCCCCTGCTCTTGGTACTGCTGTACATTTGACTTCTGGATCTGGGCCACGATGTATTTGCCATCTGATAGGTTATGTGGCTTGGCTTCTGTCTTTGTCCTTCTCCAGGAAGACAAAAACAATGAGCAATCCTGGTGATGGTCGACAGAGCCTACAGAGAAGGTGGTTAGGACGTGGGATTCCTGACCACAGCGTACAGATCGGTATGCTGAACGTGCAAGAGCAACCTGTGAACGGCTCATTCGTTGCATAAAGCAGATGGTTTGCCTCAACTACGGGAGAGACGTGAATTAAAACATAGTCCTTAGTGCTTGATAAATGGAGAGAATGAGAAGATCCATAAAAATTGTTAAATATTATATTTGCTTTTTCTATGCAAGTTGCCCCATGTCAAAACTAGTTGAAAGAGACTTGATCTTCTGTGAAGCCCCAGATAGGGTTTGGTGCTTTTTTTTTTTTTTTTTTTTTGGATTGGATTATTACCTTCAAACTGATACTGCCCATTTCGTGAGAAAGATCCTGTAGCAACATTTTCAAGCACTGAGAGTATGCTGCAGATCCTGGTCCTTCAGCAGAGAGCTGAAATGCATTTATATGTGAAACACGTTACAGCACCAGGATCTTGCTGACTGCAAATTGACTCATCTGAGTGGGATATATAGAGATAAGAACTGAAAGCAACAAAAGAATGATGTGGTTTGCTTTTAAACTAGTATCATGAAATTCATGCATAATATTAACAAACTTTTACCAGACGAATTTGCAGTGCTTTTTTTTTCTTTTTTTTTTTTCTTTTTTTTTTTTTTTTTACAATGTCAGCATGAAGCCTTTCCACTCACGGTTTAGTTCACATGTGGTGCAAAAGAAACTTTTTTCTTTCTTACAAATTGCACAATTCAAAGGTCAGTAATGGTATCATGTATCACAAGTCACTTGCCATGCCACCCTGAGCTTAAGGGTGCGTGTTTTAAAGTGATCTGTCAGCCCTACTTAACAGATTTAGTACTCACTTGTAATATATTAATAGTTTCATTTTTAGATTTAGCTTTCAACCCAGTAACAGTGGGAAATTGATTGCCAGCTCAATGGCTTCAGAATGGAACCAGATTGCTGACTATGAATTACAGCCCCCAAAATAGCAGCCGGATCCTGGATGGGACGTGATAAATAGGGGAAGTTTTGTGCTTCTGCAGAGCATGGGCGCACTTGCTTTCACGGAGGAGGCGAGGACGGTCTGAATTTGCAGACGAGAGCAAGCCCCAGCTGGTGCGGCGGGAGTTGGAGGTGTGGGTAGTGCAGCCCCCGCGGCGGGTGATCACCCTCTGCTTCCCTGGGCCGCTCGTAGCAGCAGCAGCAGGCTCAGAGCCTCTGAGCTCAAGGGGAAATCACAGTGCTGTTGCAGTCGGGATCAAAACTCCAGGGACTTTACAGGGGCCGCAATACTTCTTCTGACCTTTGCTTTAATCGTTTCTCAAACTGCAAAGAAAAGGAGAGATCTTTGCCAATGACCTTGGTTTCTCTGCTTGTATTCTGTTGTGAAAGGATGGATTATTTAGCAATTTCTAATATGAGATCTTAAAAAAGAAAACTTACACTGTGCTACATGGCGTTGGCAGTTAAATAGGGAAATCATCCCTTAATGAAAGATAACGTGCTACATCCACCTATAACTCAAATTAGTATTCATGGTGAGTGCTGTGTTATAAACACTAAAGGAATAATAATTACACGTCCATAAAATTGACATTAGTCAATCATATTCCTATGATACTGACTTATAAAACAGAATTATCAACTTAAGTAGTTCATTCATTAATTTCCTTTTATATATTGCAGTTTCTCTTAGGAATAACTAGTTTTTAGTTCTGACAAATCCTATTTGCTCTCTAAATCAAAATTCAGGTATTCGGTAATGGCACAAAAACTGAAATGCTCCAGCATACAGCAGACACGTTATTATATCTGCAGTAATTATTTGACACAACCAAAACAAAGTCATTCTAAAATAACGTTGTCAGATCTTTCTCCTAAAATTGTCTCAAAATTGCAATCATTTCACAGAACATAAATAGCTTCAGAGTATCTCACGTTTCCCAGTGTGAGCTGGTGTCTGCCTGCATAGAGTAGTTCTTTGCACAGATGATGTCTTACTTAGGTTACTATTTTAAAATGTTCCCTGACCATTAAAGCTGTCTTTATGTTCTTTTCCAATCTTTATTATTTGCTATTCATATTCATTTTTCTACCAATACATTTTCTGAATTTTGCTACAAAAAAGAACTCTTAAAAATACATTTCCTAAATTAATTCAGTGTTCAGTGTGTGGAACTTATAAAATTATCTAATGGATGTTTTCAGAAATCCTAGTTTTTTGTCTTGCTAGAACTTATTTTTAAAATTTGGGGGTTGGAACGCGGTAATTTCAAAAATAGAAACTCTGAAGTGCATTATTTGAATATTTGTATTTAAAACTATTCGGCTCAGATCATGAACTAGAGTCATCAGAATAGCAGCCCAGACCTTTTGATTTACCTGCTGCTAGCTTTTTCTTTGGATTATTTGCTATATTTTTAGGCAGTGCAGGACAGGGTAGGAAATCTCCAAAAGTCTACAAAAATATCAACAAGTTCTTCTTCCTTGGAAGGAAAAATTGCACTCCCACTGCAATATTTAGAACATTAAAAAATGCTTATATTCATCCCTTGTTTACCGGACAATATTTGTTCACTGCTTTCTTTTTTTCTGAGATACTAAGGCAGACACAGCAGACACATTTCTTAGGTAAAATCATCTGCTTTCCAATAATTGCTAGTGTTCCCACTGGCTGAAAAAAATGTCCCTTTATTTTTATTTCAGAGTATTGCAAAAGCTCTTATTTTTTTTTATTAATCAATACAAAATAAAAACCTATTCAGAGTAAAAATTGCTTAAATTAATGTTATTTGCCACTCATTTACGCATGTACGTATTTTGTGCAGTTAACTTTTTCAGCAATTTCAGTGAGTCACAGAGCTAGCTTTAAAATGCTTCTGGAGTGGTAAAATGAAGACTTGGAAGCTGCAGGTATTGAAGCTGCTGCCTGCAAAATGACTTTGCATATGTTTACTCTATATGTTGTGTGTTTATTAACCAAGTTCGGTTCCTGAGTCTGCTGCCACGAAGAGGGAAGGAGGGGAGACGCCCAGAAAAGCCTGGGGTACCGCAGTCTCCCAACATGGCAATCTCCCATCTTCTCTACAGTGGCACCGGTTTCCCCTGCGGATAGGCACATCAGTTGGAAGAGCCCAGCTGTTTTATTCTCTGAACATGCAAAATTAGAGCAAGATGTTAGGGTTGTTTTATCGGGCTGCTGTGACCTACCTACTCTGCGTGGGCTTGAAGGCAATGGGAATCCTTTCCCTGAGCTTCTTGGTCTTTGGCTTACATCTTCAGGGCTCTCTTGAGCCTGCAATATAGTCTCCACAGCTTTGCAAACCCAGGATTTCTTACTGTTTTGTAAGACAGCAAGTCCCACTGTTTTCAAAATGAAATTATTGTTGGAGAAACTAGTTAAACTGTATAGACAGAGCTTTCTTTTTTGAGAGAGGGAATGATCACATTACAGAAAAGAAAATAAAGAAATTACAGTTGGGTCCATTTTGTTGAAATTAAAAGGCTCCTGGCTAAGTTTAAAAAGAGGAGCTTTCCTTCATGAAAGACCCACTTGTGCCAAAACAGCCCGCCGCTGCTTGGCTCCAGATTCTGTTTCCCCGCCTGCGTTCTGCCTTCTGCTGCGGTGCTCCCTTTGAACTGCTGGCTCCTCTTTCACGAGCTGACTGCAAGGCCCAGAGTTCTTGATAGGAACATAAAAACCTGTATAAATTGTCAGCAATGAAATGTTATTTGTTTATTTAACCATAAAAGTCCTACAATATAAGCCAGTACAGCAGTAACACACTTGAGCAATTTTTAAAGAGCATTACCGTCTATCAGTTATAATCAGTGGATCTTTCTTGCCTTTCTTTGACTGTATCTTTGACAAGTTAGGAAATGAAAGATAAGCAAACGCATGTTCTTGGTTGCATAAGTTCAAAACTGAAGTTTCTGATTATTGTGGGGAGGTTGAGGTTGGTTTTTTTTGGTGTCCTGACTTCATTCTGGAAAACCATTCACTCGCTTTTGTTAATGACACTTAATCTGCAAATCTGGATCCTGAGTCTTCCTAGCAGAAACTGTTTTAAAAGCGAAAAGCTTCTGGCATGCATTGAACTTCGTACTGAAGTTCTCCTTCTGTTAGGCTCAGGGCATGCAGACCAAGGCAGCTCTCAAATGCCTTGCCTTCAGCCTTCCCTCCCAACTAGGGGGACTGACGTGATGGGGTCTGGTTACTGAATTGGGCTGCTCCAAAGCTTAGTAAAGCACGCTGTTTTCCGGCCTAGATGTGTGCGGTGTCATCTCAAAAAATGACAACAACCAACTGACAGTAATTCTTGACAGAACTATCCAACCTTCTGCTCTATAACAATATGCCTGAATGACAATTTCCACTTACCAAACTTTATTAACACAAAACAGGGCTGGCTGTTCAAAATGTTCAAAATATATTGAAGCTGTTCAAAGGAGGCTTCTTTAATTGAAATAGAGGATTGGAGTTCAGCATCTGTATTACAGCCTTCATATAGGGCTACAAAGAAAGTGTTTTGAACCACTACTTTTAGATATTATTCTCCAGATAACAAATTTTTGCAAAATATTCTGCTTATTTATAAGACTGGATTGGCTTTGAACTTAGTAACTGGGATGTATATTTTTATAGGCTGCTATAGTGTTTTTGTTTTAAATGTGGTTAGAAAATGCTAGCTATAGTTAGTGAGGGAATCAAGAGAGAAACCGTTCCAGGAAAAGATTAACTCTGTGGCAGTAACTGTCACAGAGTGGTAAGAATCTTGCAAAAGATTCGTGAGCCCTGAGGGATGAGAACTGGTTTCTCCATTAGCATCCCACGTGCTTTTGGGGTCCTGAGGACTGCCTCTGTCTCTAATTTTTCTTCTCCACCTCACAGCAATCACTACTTAAAATTGGCAAGTTGACAAGTAATAACAGTATGTAGATGGCACCCAGCTGTACCTGGCCTCCCTTTACAGTCAATGGAGAGAAACAAGCACTGTTAGGGCAAGACTGATCTTACCCTAAAGAAGCAGCTTACCATTAGACTAGCAAGTCAAGGTCGAGACATGCAGCACTCTGTTCAAAACCCTGGATAGCCACAGCTTCACTTATTTAGAAGATAATCTCACTTTCCAGGAAGACAGTTCTGAGGCAACAGCCCTCTGTTCTCAGTGCTGTAGACTTATTTCACTCATCACTGTTAGATTCCTAGCGGATGTCAATCACTTTTTAGATTGTTTTTTAAGAAACTGTGTTTAAATGTAGCAAAACAAACAAACAGAAGTGGTGATCTGCTTTTCCTTCTCATAGCTTCCTTAACACTTGCAAGTTCTTTGGGTTTAAGCCAGACTCCTGGAAGCAATCCAGCATTTCCAACCCTACACAGAGCTTCTCCCCCAAATGATGGGACATCTCTCTTTTCTTCTTCTCCTTCTCCTTCCCTGTGCTTCCTTTTGACATCTCCCCACTGCAGCTGAGAAGCCAAAATAAAAGAGTAGTTATTGGTATACCCTTGCTAATATGATCAGACCAGTCCAGAGAAGAGTAGCAGTGAAGGGACGGTTGGATAAGCTTCATGCCAGCAATCAGAGCACAAGCTCTGGTGGGAGATGGTCTGTCTATGCTGTCTCTTCTTAACTATCTGCTAGGAGAAGCAGCAGCACAGTAAGCAGTGGGAGACCTGCCCTTGTGGGGAAGCCATGGATGGTTATGGACGCAGTGGTGGGGCTGTACTAGAAACGGTTCCCTTACAGCTAGCTCAGGCATTTTCTGAAGCCTGATACTGTGCTGTGTTAGCTACCAAGTTCGAAGGGAGAAGTGCTCTCTGCAGAGTGGACTTGCTTTCCGAGTCCCTTCGGTGACCAACTCAGACTCTGCAGTTTTTAAGAACTATTGCTAACATCTCCTCTGTTTATTTTGCTTCTGGGTAAAGCACAACCTTTCAAATCCCAGTCCTCCAAACAGAAATTGGAGAAAATGAGCTTTATCTAGACTGCCATAAGTCATTTGTTCTCCCCAGGTTAGGTCTATTCAGCATCTTGTAGTCCTTAACTATCAATTATTTAAGAGCAGATGTACCAGCACCATTCTCCTGTGTCCTTAGCATAAGAACCATGAGGCAAAATACAATAAAAGATAGTCATAAGACAGTGCAGAGAGTCAGAAGATAGAAGAATACAGGTAGTTCATAAAAGCAAACTGGAAATCATAAATCATATTTAGGCAAGTTTCTCCAATTTGTCACAAAGCCAAACACTGCTAAATGAGATTTTATATTGGCTTGGGGGACTGAAGTTCCTAGTTTCAAAGAAGGTTGCATTGTCTTCTGTCAGTACTGACCTGAATACTTCTGAATAATGAATACACCTACCACATGAAGCATTCGATGGTTGTGGAGTTGTTGTTGCTTTCCTTAGAAATAGACAGTAATTTCACCCAGATCAGGTTTTTTGCTATGATAGGCAGACAGGGCCCCGCCTGAATTCTGAGAGGCTTTGCACACTTGTAACAGAAGTGAATAACTCAGGATTACCCCTAATTTAAACTGAGAACAGGAATAGAATATTTGCATTTAAGGAATGAACTTGTCCAGAAAAAATTTAGTCTCTCTCCAGAGTGGTAGCCAAGCATTTTGCTGTACAGGAGAGAAGGTTAGTTTCAAAGCACCTCTAATTTCTCCCTCATGCAGGCATGCCAGGGAGAGAGAATTTGCAAAACCCCGTTAGCTGCCAGCTGTGGCCTAGGGGCTGGCACCAGCAGAGAGGTGTATGCCTGAGCAGGATGGGCCGGACCTCCCCGCGGCTGGCAAGGCGCTCCTCAGCCTCGGTGGCTGCGAGCCCACGCCGGAGCGAACACCAGCAAGTAGGCGCAGGGTTACCCTGGCTCCCAGGCGCCCAGGACCTTGCCGTGCAGCACGGAGAGCAAACAGGGCTGCAGAATGAGGAGGCAAAGAAAAAAAACCTGAATCATGTCTCCAAATGGGAGTGAGCCTGACTCATACTTCAAAATGTGTATTCCCTGACAGCTTCTGTCATAGCTAAACGCAAAGTGGAATGGACTGAAAGTCTGTAGTGGTGCAACAGTGCCCCTAGGATCCTTTTTGCCGAAGAGCTGGAGCTGCTGAGTTACTTCGTGATGAGGCAGAGAGGGAAGAGCAGAGGGGATGGAGAGAGCAAAGCTTCACGCGGTGTTGTGGAAGGAGGTAAAGGCAAGGCGGTTATCCTCTTTAGCTTGATTTCTCTCCTTGTTATACCTTTCAGACCAATTCCTTCAATTAAATCAGAAAGCAAACAAAAACCTCATTGAAGATGTTTTGAGAAGCTTTTGGAACAGTGAAGGAAAGTGCTCGAGAGCTTTTCACTTAGAAGGTGTTTCATTTAGCAAGTGACAGTTCCTCACCACAAACAAAGAGCTAATACTCTGAGTGAGACTGGGTCATGTGTCTGCCATGAGGGTGCTTTATTGCTAATTTCCTTCTTTTTTAGCAGCAGTTCCCTCCTCTTATTCATTACTGCTTCGAGATGTAGTGAGCTTTATTTCAGTGAGAGTTTATTGGCACTATGCTGTGGAATCAGTCTGGTTTTTTTAATGTATTACATTACATATGCTTCCCATAGGGAACAAAGGGGTGCTAGAGCTCTTGGCAATCTCTGATTTAGGAGCCTTTGCAAAGCTTGCCTGGGTTTGTATTGTGTGACATGCCCTAAATCTTCCAAAATGAGAAATTAAACTCATCAGCCATCCTAAAGGAGGCCGAAGAGGAAGAAGAAAAACAGCATTGAGAGATTAGATTCAATGAGAGCGTCACACGAGTAATGAGTGGGTGATCGGGCCTCCAGGGATCTTTTCATTATAGTGACTAAACCTGTGACTTAGGTGACTTTATACTTTTACAGTGACCGTGTGCAATGTTTGTAGAGTCATGCCTGTCTATAGGTATTGCTGCAAAAATGAGCTGAAAGAAATTTGAAAACAAACATAACAGCATAGCCAACAATAGCTTTCTGTGTAATGTGACAAGGTATTGTGAGCATGATGTAAGGCTAGAGTGTGTATTTGTAAGCATTTCGTTCACTATTTCACTTGAACCCGAGTCAGACCTGTAAATCAAAAGCCAAATCCTCAACTGGTGTAAATCAGCAAGGAGTCAAGCTCAGTTTTCTTGAGGCTGCTCCTGAAATTGTGAATTAGGTAGATGTGTCTCACCGTTATCCCTAGGTTCCGCACAGTGCCACAAAAACCTTGTTGCTGCCACTGAGCGTGTGCTTGTGGTTAAAGGTGCGTTTGTCTTCCGTAGATAGAAATGGGTATCCAGATTCTTCAAAGGTGAAACTCTTCGTTGGTTCTGGCAGCCTTGTTTCTGTATGTTTTTGTTACCTGTATTGCTGTGCCTGGGTTGTCTCTCCAGTCCCCACTACTGTGGATGAAGAGCAATGATCCTGCAAACTGGAGTGGGCCAGTTCACCACGTGGTCTAATGTATCACGTACAATGATGTGCTTCAGGGCAATGAAGTGCTTTGCTCAAGAAAACTCCAAAGAGAGAGGCAAATGAAAATCTCCACTTTTAAGTTATGATTCCTTAAAGAGCAATGGCTACAGAATGTGCAGTTAAGCTGAGGACGTGATATAGGTATAATGTTGCTTTTTTCTTGAAACAAAATTAACTACCAACTGCCATCATTCTAGGACCGTAAAACAGTACAACCTATAAAACATTTACTGGGAATCTAACTCTTCTTGTGGATATCTTTGTGAAAGGAATAACCATGAAACTGAAATCAGATGCTTTAGAATTTATGAAGTTGATACAATTTTTTTTCTACTGACTGTTTTAACAGCCTATTAACATCTTCCCCACAGCAAATATATAACAAAATTGATATTACAGAATTGAGTTGGGATGGTTCCCATGAGTGTACTTAAATATACCGTAAACATCTAGCACTGTTCATCTGTATTATGGACTGTGCATATAAAGTACATCTCTATAAATTCTGCTACTGCAAATTTCTCCAAGTCCTTCTTGGAGAATAAGAATTAAGAGTCTGATTCTGCAAAAGGTTGAGCGCTCCTGCTAAATTCCCAACTCCCATGTAAAGCAGTGGTTCTTGCTCAATGCTTTAAGGACTGCCCACAAAAGAGTAATTTTCTTCCTTTCAAGTGAAGACTGCTGAAATCAATTGTCACTACAGTAAAAGTCTTTTACACGTGATTTGTGCCTTGTTAATTTCTTAAGTGTCAAATATGAGTGCATATAATTCATTGTAGAAGTATAAAGGCCATTAAGCATTACTAATAAAAAAAGAACCTGAGGACAGTTCTGCCCAACACGACGTCACTTTATCATCTCTCTGTGTTCTGCCAGCTCTGCTATATAGGTGTTCATAGTGTAGGTGTTCATAAATTATGGTAAACCATAGTAGATAAGGTTTTAATTATGCATGATATTTGTTTCTTGTCTTACCCATCAGAAGAGGTGTAGTAAATCTTTTTGAAAAAACCTTTATAGTATATTTAAAGCTTGAAGTTGCAAGGATTGGCTGCAAGAGAAAACTTGTGTCAGGGCTGTTTTGTACTAGATTTAGAAATTCAGTACAATCTGAGGGTTTCTATCTGAAGCCAAGTTGTAGATGTAAAATTTCTACGCCTGAACTTGGCTTCCAGACACCCGTCTGTGTACCTAATAAGTGTGAGGCTATTTGTGAAAGCTCTGTGTACTTTCTCTCTCCTGTTACGTTACCAATGTTCTGCAATTCCAGACACTTTATTTGGAGCTGAAGTCTTGACCACACTAGAATCAGTAGTGTAAAGCAGTAGTGAAAATCCCCCTAGGAAAGTTGCAGATGGAGTTGTCAAGTGCTCCAAAGGGCCAGGATTTCAACTCAGTTGTCTAAAGATGGAAGACCTAAGGAACCTAAATTTCAACACTGAATGGGAAGTCCACATCATTAACATGTTGGTGCTTGTTTGAAGTGCTTAATTTAAGTAATTAGCTGTGTTCATTCCAGTGGAGACAGTCTGGAAGTTGACTATGCCGGGAACATAACCGAAGTGGCCTCCCAATGAAGCCAGCCAAGTTAGAGGTCTGAAGTGAAGCATCATGAATTTCTCTCTTGAATTCACACTGGTGTCATGTCTGCTCTGGGTGTTGAATTTGCTAGGTAGAGCGAGATGCAGAAATGCCCGCTGAAAACCAGAGTGAACACGCCTACAAGGCAGGAACCAAAGCCAGTGAATTCCTCAGGCGGGCAAGGGTGGCCACAGTGACCATACTGGAGCTGAAGCTTTTAAAAAATTTCCGTCTGTAGTGCTCTGTAGTTTTAAAACATTTGTCTTTGTCTCTCGCTAGGATTTGGCAATTACTTTGAAAAGATTTATTTTTTTTAAGGGAGGGTAAAGGTAGGGGAAGAAAAGGTAGCAAAAAAAGGGGTTTCAACAATCAAGAGACAGTATTCTGAATCTGCCTTATTGACCTTTCTTTGCAAGAGCAAACACATATGATTCTATAAAAATATCTACTAAAGCGGAAAAGATCTGATTTCTCTGCCCCTGCTTTCTTATTGCTATGTACATTTAACATCTAAAAAATGAGATCCTACTCGTTTACCTGAATTTTGTATGGCTGAGTGTCTAGTATAACATAGAGTATCCTTTGTCCACATATGACAAAATACAAATCAAAATCTGCAGTACAAATAGGGATATGTAAATGTGTAAATGTAATGTATTTGTATGTACATTGATTTAGGTTACATCTAGTGAAATGTGTATATGCTCCTGGTAAGGAGTTTAAAATAATGTTAAATTTAGTTGCAGTAGCCAGTTAGACCGGCTGTTTGGTAATCCTGAATTTTGGAAGTAGTGTTGTTTTTAGTTCTTGCTTGAATTTTTAACCTTGTTAGACTCATCTGCGTCAATGGACAAGTCAGCGTCTATCCCAGTTTGTCTGCTTTACCTGCTCTGTTTATTCTGTTATGTTTTACAGAGGTAAAGGGAAAATAATCTGAAAACAGTAAGCTGTTTAGAATAGAAACAGCAGTGTTGCATCTCAAGTAGCACGTCTGAGTGTTTGCAGAAGAGGATTTGTGGAAGGGAGTTAGATTTGGTTTGGCTAATTTAGTAATTTTAAAAGACTATATTGATTTATGTACAATTAAGACAGGACTCTTTTTGGACATATGTATTACGATGTGTCATTTCCATTTTATAATTAAAAATAAACAATAAGCCTAAAGATCTGTAAACTTGTGAACTAAAGCAGAAAAACTCTAGGCCCTTTTCTGGAAGTAAATTCTGAATGAAAATCTTTCCTAGTAGCTGAACTAATTATATTAATTTCTTCAACTGTTTTTCTGTAATATACTGTTTAATCTGAACATGGCCTTCCATTGAATTACTTGCAGTTCATCTCTGATCCATTTAACATAACTGAGTGAATTTTGAGACAAGATTAATTTGATTTGATGGAGTAAATCAGCAACCCAGTCAGCACCAAACTCTATAAAGTACCCAAAGAGGTGAATTTTTTTCTGCATTTTCTGCATAGAAAAAATGTGACTGTTCTTGCAGTTTGTGAACAGTGGGAAAAAGAAACTATTCTACTAGTAAAATAGAAATTTATTCACTTAGGACAAAGATTGGAGACTAAAAGCTCCATATTCAAGAATAGATAGAGATTTATTCTGCGTTTGGGAGTGAAAATAAATGTTATTTAAAATTTGGTGACTTCAGGGAAGTGGTAAGAATGAATACATGCAAAAATAGAGTAAGTTACATTGATGGCAAAAAACTCATCTAGTGTGAAAAGGCAGGAGTACCACTGCTTCAGGTCGTATCTTTAGTCAGTTGTAATTTTTTTGCCTGATGCATCATACAGCTTTCTCTTAATGTTCAGCTAGCTACCAAAAGGTCAAGCAAACCAGAGGAACAAAGCTCCAGCATTCCTGTCATCTCATTCTTTAGGGGCTTTAAGTAATTTTACCATAGTGGTAGAGAATCTCATCTGTCCTGGGGACAGAGAGATGAGGATGGGACCTCTTTACATCCTTATGACTCTTATTAAATTAAAACACATGGAGTAATCAATGAATAACCAGTATTGGCAAGTCGAGGGTAATTTTTGCAAAATTATCGACTGTCTTCATAGCAGATTTTATGAATTTAGTTTATGCAAGAGGGTTTCTTCAGTAGGGCTGAGATTCAGTGTGGTACTTAGGGAAATGCTAACCTTGAAGGACTTTCATGAGACTATGCAATATGAAAAAGTTAGGACCAGCTAGGCTTAGCAGAATACTTAAACGACTTCAGGGTATTTATGTCACAAGTTTTTCTGTCTGCAGCTGATGCTTCAGCTGCACCTGTCCATTTGTCCATATGCAGATATTCGTGCCATTGCATAAGGATTGTGTTATTTTTCAGAATCTTTAAAAATACTGCCCACGTCTAACCATTCACTGTGGCACAGTATACCCAAAATTATGACGACCAAAAATGGAGATGGTATCTCAAATTTGCCGATTCATAGTCTTGAGCACATCAGAATGAATGAAATCTAAATTGACAGTCACCACATGTGATCTGCTTGAATTTCCTCCCTTCAAAATACTCGAAATATTAAAATGCTGTATTTCTGTAGTGGTCGCATTGACACACCGTCGCACACTAGTTGCAGGAGGTGTGCATAGTCCCAGAAGAGGCTATTCTCATGAGTTTTCAAACCGACCTGACACATCCAGAAGCTGCAGAGAGTTCGGATGAGGTTTCCATCAACCACTTCTGTTCTGGAGCTGACACGGGCTGAACTCCAAAGTGCTTGAGTTTGCCCTTCGCTGCTTCCTATGGATCATTTCTCGGAAGCCTGAGGGATGGTTCATTTTATGATATCGACTTGGATCAAAGTGGCATGAATATCCCCCTTCAACAGCCTACACCGGTCACTTCACAGTTCCCTTAAACAATAATATTTTCTAATTTCAGAATACAAATTGGTAACCAAAAATAGATTGTTCTCAGACAAACTAATCTGTCTGCAACATGTTACGATACAGTTGTAATCAATCTGCCACAGAAAGACGAGATGAATTGCAGCAGCTGGCTTTGATTGAGGTCCTCACGTCACCCACATTTCTGGCTCGGTGCGACTGAGGAACAAGGTCCTATAACTGCCTCAAGGTCACCAAATGAGTTACTCATAGAAGGTAATGGAGAATTTGCTGGTTCCACCCTACAACATTTATTTACAGAAAGTGATGTTGAACCGGTCCCCAGTGCTGTGAGTCCAGGAAGGGTTGGGGAGCTGAGTTAAGCTTGAGGAAGACAAACATCCGGAGGGATTATTCCTTCATAACCATCCTTTTGGTTATCCCTAATCTCTCACTTTCACACTGACAGCAGATCTGTGGGAATTCAAGGTAATGTGCTCCTTTGTCCTTTCTGCAAGGACCCTGACATCTCCAGTTTCTTCTGTCTTGGGACTGACAGGGTGTCTGAGAGAAACCGGTTATTGGCTCCCTTTGAAAATACACACAGGGCAAAGCTGCTACAGCAGCCATAGCTGCATATGCAATGTAGTGAAGGAAGGATGCATTTGGTAAAGATAACGATTATTTTACTGACGTTTAGAGAGCAAAGAACCTGATTGAATTACACTGTATTTTAGCAATTGAATTTTTTTTTCCAGATTTGTTTATTTTATCTTGTAATATGCCAGACTTATTGGAAAAAGCAGAACTGTTCTCTTCCCATTCAGAAACACTTTTGTATCTCCCAGTTCTTCTGAACTCTATGATATATCAGCTCTTAGCCCTAAATATAAATTAGGACATAACGCCGTGAAGTTTTCATTGGCACTGTCTTGGTTTCGATCTTTTTCAGGTACGCCCTTTCTACTTTGGTGTCTGAGCACAGTGTAATCTTTTAAGAAAATAAGCTTTACATCAATTAGGGATTATCTTTATTTTGCAGATGGGCCCCTGAAAACACAGAAGCCAAATTTTAAATATATTTCTGCACCTAAATATAAGGAGCTAGCTAGTGGGAATTTCAAAAGAGCTTAGATGCATAACATCTATCTAAACCACTGTAATGACATGTTTATTTGCATATGTGGTTGCCTGCGTATCTTTAATTATTTAGTTTTTATTACTCAAATAAAAGCACTGATGTTAAAATGAGTTAATCAGTGAGCTGCTTTTGCAAATCCTACTGAGTGCCCGTCTGCATTTTTGGTACCACAGTAGCTTGGAAGATTAGGCCTGGGTGACTACTTGCTTTGAATACAGGTGGCAGAATCAAGCTTGTTGTAATATGTGGTAGGAATTTAACTTCAACTTCTATGCAAATATGCATCTGAATGCATGAGGTGCTTTACATTAAAAACATGATTCAGACTGCTCTTTGACAGAGTTTTTAAATGTTTCAGATAAAAGTAATAGATATACTGAAGGGTAAATGAAAAGGCATGTTAATGTTAACAGAAAAGTTTTCAATCTGTGGATTAAGGAGTTATTTATTTATTTATCTTCTACAAACATGATTATTTTAGAAGCACATTGACTGATGTGGCATGTTCCAAAGATACTTTATTAAATTCTAGTTTAATTTTAGTTGTTCCTGTTAGATTTTATGCTTTTACAAAAAAAATCTGTTTATTATTTCTTCTAAGATCTACCACAGATTTCCTGGCAAGAGTCTCTCCTCTGCTCTTAATAAGCTTCAATAAATTCTTGAAAAGATTATCAAGATCAAATGGGCTTAATTTCTTCAAAGTGAATTATAATGCTTTCCATAAAGAATTATAAGCCCTACAAGCATGCTACTGATTTTCAGGATGGCTGTATTATGAGTCCAAGACAACATGTTAAATCTTTAATCAGTAACTGGTTTATATTACTAATAACTACCTCATTTTATTATAAGTGCTTTCTAGGATCATTTTTTGAAGTGTCATATTATGCTTCATCATCATTTAGCTTAATAAGTTATGAGAGATATGTACTGCTTATATTTATCACAGTACAACCTGAACTGATCTGCAGAACAACACAAAGCTTTAGCATATTTTACTTTGAGCATGTGCACAAGTTGTATTATCTTAATATTAGTTCTGAAGAAAAAGACAAGTTTGTGCACATTTGTGTGTGTAGGTAGATCTGTACACACGTGTGCCACGTGAAGCAAAATGACCAGGCTCATTTTTAGTAACACATCACATACATAATTTTTAACCAGCGTTAAATTGAACAGTCTAAACAAAAATGCAGATATCTAGAGGAGTAATTATTTTCAATGTTAAACTCGCTTAGCTTTAGATATGATTTCATTTTCACATGTGCTGATATAAAGAGAGATGACCTGTAAATCTGTGCCTCAGACTCCCCTCAGCGAGGGTCCCCCTGTAATCTCCAGCAGTGCTTCGGGTCGTTGCGCACTCAGGGTGACCTGGCTTTATTTTCACCGGGCGGCCGTCTCTGGTCATGACAGCGGGGCTTGGGGGTTGTTTGTTTGTGTTTTAAAGTCCTCACTTACTCTTAGTGCAGCTCCAAGATGATTGCAGAAATTGGTAACTGAGCCCTCAGAAAAGGACTAACCAAAATCACTGCTTCCGCGGTGCGGTTCTGCGGTGAATCGCCCCGTGTTCGCTGCCGCGAACAGTGAGTCCCTTCTCAAGGGCGCGCTTTTGGCACAGCGTCAGAGAGCTGAAGGTAGACGGGGCATTAGTTGATTTGGGGGACTGTTTGGAGGAGGACAGGGATTTAAAGGTGACAGTTGTGTGATGAAAAGTGAAAACTAGGTTTGGCTTTACAAATCCAATTGAAGATCAATTCAAGAGAAAGGCTGTGTGTGACTTGTGGGTATAACTTGCGTAGCCAGAGAAAATAATTTCTAAGGATATTTTCACTCTCAAAAGTAAAAACTGTAAATGTAGCATGTGAGGAGAATTGCAATTCATCTACCTAAAAAAAACATAATGAAATTTTGCTCATGCAGGGAGATAGACTTACCTCATTAACCTGCCGTAATCCCTTCATGTCATTAATCACCATGTCTATCACTTTGTCAGGCATCAGACTTTTCCAAGGAGCTAAATGTCCATCACGTTCATGATCTATCAGACAACATAACCTTTTGAATGACAAAGATTGTTTTATCTTTTTTTTTTTTAATTTTCCATAAGATTCCAATTCCATAAAGAGATTTGGGCAAAATCCACAGCGAATCTAGTCCTTGGAACAACTCTTGCAGGTTTGGCCAGCTGTCATTTGCCTCCTGGTGCTGATGCGTGAGAAGGGCCCTGCTCTGCCCCGCGCGGGCGCTGGGCTGGGGAAGGGGAAGGGCACGCGCTCGCGGCAGAAGGGTCGCTCCCACCTCCGCGGGATCAGCCCCGCGAGCGAGCCCCGGCCCCGCAGCCAGCTCAGCATCCCCAGCTGCAGCATCACGGGCCGTCGGCTGCTGCAGGAGCCCCATGGGGCAAAGCAACACAACAGCAAATGTGTCGTCGGAAAAATGAGGCCTCATGGGAAGAATGAGGAGCAGCTGCTCAGTAACGAGGAGTTTGGTATTTCCTCTAGAACAGACCGAAACTCCTGCTAGCAAAAATTAGCGTAGTTCAGCTTGCAAAATCAGAGCTATTCCAGTTTATGCAAGCTGAGGATGTGGTGCATTAGGAGTGAAAATTGGCAGGGGTTGGGCTGGGGAAGATTATAAAATATCCATCAGGAAAAAATCCTCTGGAAAAGGCCATGAAAATGTACTAGTCTCTTAGTTGTTCAATTCCAGCTTGTTTGAATAGTGCATTGGAATTTTTTATTATTATTCCTTCCCCGTCCCTCTTTCTTTGGAGCTTAGAAAACAGGCCTGGAACATATATATGTAAATCTTGTGACAGCTATTGTATTCCCAGTTAATTTACAATGAGCTGCAAGACTGAACACACCTTCTAACATATAAGCCATTTAATTTTATTTATGAATTAAGCTTTTGATCTAAAGCACAAACCACATGCAAACCACACTTTAGCTGACTGAAACAGAAAATTGTCATAGCTTTTTGGAACAGGCTTCCCTTTAATGGAATAAAGAATAGAAGTGATGATAAAACCCTCCATTATCATGGCAGTAATTACAGAAAATGCATAAAATTTTGTTACCTTTATTTACCCAGCTGATTGGTGTGAATGCTTCTAACATATTTTGCTTTTTAATCTGTATTCAATTAGGCAGAAATCAACAAATAAAACTACAGTTAAGCATGAAACAATGGTTATAAATTATCTATCCCTTTCTAGTCAGACTGTGTATGAGTTTGGGATTTTTGCATTGGTACCAAAAACTGGAGTTAGAAGCAGGACTGAGAGAAGCTTGAGTAAGTAAGGCCTTTTTTTAAGGTATTAATACCTAAAAAAAGGCATGTGTTTCCATAGTTGTTCATTCCACATGTAGCCAAATCACTCTGAAGGTAATTGTAAAGCTGTAAAAATATGCATAGCTGCTGTAACTCCATTTTCTCTGAATTGCTAGTCCTGTAAGGCTGTACAGGAGAGGAGGCTGCCCGCGTGCCAGGCTGGGTCCCTCCACTGCCCTGCTCAGGCTCAGCGGCTGCGCTTGTCCCCCCTGCGCTCGGGGACAAACTTCTACATATGGAAACCAATGCTTTAAGTAGGGCAGAAACCCTAGCTCTTAGCCCAACATTTCAGACAGAACAACTTAGAAAATGGTGTAAAAACAACTATCTGCCTTTCTTACATTGTGCATGTAATTGAAGAGGTTATAGCCATTTGTTCCTTCTTTAGTTAAAATAAATAAAAAAACCAGAAATGGAACACATTATTTTTTGCAGCTGAGCCAGTGAGATGGAGTTTATCAGTTAAAAAGTTGTGTCATCGCATGTGTGGCTTGGAGATAGACAGCTAGACTTCTCCATGCTGAGCAGACTTTTTCATTTAATTTACCTTTTGTGGGGTTAAAAATAGTTCTGCAGTTGTTTAGGCTGAAATACTCATGCAGAAAGTGAGTCCCTTTCTACAAGGACAAGGACAACAGAGATCAGTAATCTGCAAAATGCATATGATGTAGTTCTTATCTCTGCTATGTGGAATTGGCCAAACAATCAGGTGGAAAAAATAATTTCCTCAAGTATCTTTTTTTTTTTGGGGGGGGGGGGGGAGGGAGCAGGGGGAGCAGGGAAGTAGTCTCTCCCTCAGTATCCTTAAAGAAAAGAGACAAAGTATTACTCCTGGAGTGCGTCCAAAGTTCTTGGACTGTTTTATTTCCACCTCATTTTAAGGTGCTTTCCAATGCAAAGCTCTCAGCTCCACTGCAGCTTCTGTAATTAATTGCTTCCACCTTAGCACACAAATCTGGGGTTAAAGCACCAGGAAGAAAAGACATTTAGCGGTATCTTGATTCTGTGAAAAAGAGGATTCTCAAACTGGCTGCTGCTAATGCCAGGTGCTCTTATTTGTGGGATTAAGATACTCAGACACTTGAATTTTCAAGATATTACATGACAGCACATGGCCCTGAACCTGAAACTGCTTTTGCAAAGGCAGACACCCCCCTGGCAATTGGAGTTTCCTGATTTTGGAGTTGTCCTAGTTCCAGGCTGCCGCTGGCAGGCAGTGAGTCAGAGGGGACTCTGTGATGAGCATCATCCTCTGGTCTTTCTGCTTGCAGCCTCTAGCACCCTGCACCGCACTGTCCCAGGCACTATCGCAATGCTCTTACTAGCAGTGATAACTAATCAACTAACAGAAAAATCAAAATAAGTACACTTGTTCTTGTTATGACTGATCTGTTCACCTGTAATGTTGTGATCAGAACAGGCATCCACAAGGAATTGCTAAGCTGATATAATATCTACTTACATTCTAATGTAGGAGTACAGTGAGGAGATATTTAAGATCACTTGATGGATAACTTCTGAACTAGCCCACTATGTGCATTGCCTGATTTACGTCATCCTCTGGGTGGACCCTGAACTCAAAAAAGCTCAAATATTTGTTTCTGAAGAGACGTGTCTATAATTTTTTACATATGGAAAGCATGGGGTTGTGTGACTTGTGCATTTGGGTATAATATGGATGAAAAAAGAGTCATGTTTGGAGGTCGAGTTGAAAGCGAAAAGCAGTCTCCTGAGGAGCTGAGCACGTCCACTGTTTTGACTGCTGTGACAGGCGCTGATGCAAGCCTACGAACGATGGCAGCCTTTCCTGGTGGCTTTCTTGATTTTCAGTTCTGGTGCTGGTAGACTGGAAACCTATGATATACCCCTCAGACTGTCGCTCCCCACACACATGCAGTGTGGATGTAGGTCCTATTGAACTACCTGCACGTTTAAACTACCTGCAGACTTTATTGAGGTTTTCTGTGTGATCAGGAAGAAGTTGTATAACACCTATTAAATATAGTCCTGATTTTTCTCTGGGCCCTAGACCACGGTACATATAGTTACTAAGAAATAATAATGCTTTCAGGCTCAGGAATGTAATTTATAAAATATTTTGCAAAGCTTGCAGACTGCCGTAGGGTAACTTCATGGTCGGCATCATATAAGTGTTAGTCATTAAGAAAAATAGTCATAATAATGATCATCAGCACAATAATAATTAGCCTGTCGCCTGGCTTTCTGAAGACTATGATACCTATAGACAACTCATCTTCAATAAGCTAGAGGTGGTACAATGACTGAAGCTGTTGTATAGGCAACACAACTGATCAATAATGTAAGCAGAAGTAAGCAGAAGCAATCACTTTCATTGACATTAGCAGGTAATTTGTGTTCATCTTGCATTGCAGCTGCATATGAACATGGAGAGCAGCAAGCAGATAAAAGTGGCAGCACATCAATAGTTGCTGGTGGTTGGGGCCAATTACTGGAATTAAAATAACCTTTTTCAGACTGCAGCAAGATTAGCTGTTGACCCTGTTGGCCTAATACAGTTACTATTATACTTATTATCATCAGTCCCTTTTCTTACCTCCGCTAGTTATTCTCCGTAATTCAAGGTAGCCACTCTTGTACGTATTATTTCTGCTGCAGTCAGATTCTCTGGATTTGAAAAGTGCCAAGATCTTTCTATTAACAGAGGCTGAGAATGGCAGTGCATAAAGCACGGAGGATTCAGTTCAAGATTTAGTGAATAAAGAAGGAAGGCCACTTAAAACTATACTCATTGAATAGCTACAGTGAATCTATAAAGACTTGAATAATGTCTGCATTATACGAGACTTAATTAATCTCTTTTATTGTGTATAACTTTTCCCCATTAGAAATACTTTTATTCTGCTCTCTCTGTGTAATGATGTGCGGGATAACCACTGAAGTATAACACAAAATGTTTGAAAACGTCCAGAACTGTCGTTAATCCGTGTCCCATCTGTGGATTCTGTAAGCGTAGTCTTGTGCGTAGTCATGTGTGGTCTTGTGCCTGACTGGAAGCTGGGTGATTTAGAGAATGAACTGGAAAAGGTACTAACTTTTCAGATAAAATGTCCATAATCATTACATGGAAACTGTAGGACTGTTTCCCTCGTAGATCTTGTTGCATGGAACTGGGGTCATCCCATGAGACTGCACTTTAAGGGGCGAAGAGCAAATGTGACCACTGTGAAGTTGCCGAGATCCTCTTTGCACCTTTCCTTTCCTTCACTAAAATGCAAACTGCCGTCTTTAAGTTGCCTGGCGCATCTATAACCAGAAGCTCAAGTGGCAATTGTCAGTCCTCGGGTAGATTTTGTAGTGATTTTCTTACTGTCCATTATGCAAAAGTACAGGGAGAATAAACCCGTGAAGGAAATGGAATATCTAAAGGGTGCTTAGCTCTTGTAGCAATATATTTCAACAGTTCATCTCAGAGTCTTTCAAAAAGGAAGTGAGCATCACAGTCTCTCTTTTATGGGGAGAAGATACAGACTGGCTATACAAATGTATTTTTCCCCTAATAGAATCTCTCTGCTATATGGCACATGAAAAATACTGTTTAGAGGGAGACACAATAATAGTTAGACCAAACATCATCTAAATGATCAGTTTTCTCTCATGAGGGAATGATGCCAAGTGGGACTAAGAACATATGTAGGGGAAATAAGAAACCATGAGCCATGCCTTTACAGTGCCTGTGAAATGAGCCACCACTGGGAAATCTGTGATACAAGCACCAAATATGCTGGGAGCACGAGTGGGGTCTGCAAGCACTTCCCCAAAGGAAGATATTTCAAGAGGAACGAAATCACTATGCAAACCAGCCAGCTTTAGGGAGCAACCAGTTACTGTGTCATTAGGCTTGAGCGAAATGTCTAGCTTGTTCTCGGGGAATTGGAAGTGGAATGTCACTGACAGGAAACATGAAGTGTGGGATTTTTCCTCTGCAAAAACACATTTCTGAAGAGAGAGATTTTTCACAGCAGGAGTATAAAAGCTTTTCAGAAAAAAAAATCACAGCAAACAATAATAATTTTTTCTGACTTGCACATAACTCTTGCTGTTTCCTACCTGTTTAAAAAAATCACCTTTAGTTGAAAATGCAAGTTTTAATTAGTTTGAACACACAAGTACCGCTGTGACTTGTGCAAGAGGGCCACGCACTTCTGCAAAATTTATCCTAAAGTATTTTGTTTCTTCAGCCAATCTGAGAAGAAAAATTCAGCTCTTGGGGCTACCTTAATGTTTACCCACTGTCTGCTCCAGCCACGGGTGGCATTACTGACGTAAGATGTTATGCTTACTTGGACTGTTTGACAGAACAGCTATTGGGCAATAAATATGATAAACTGCTCAGACTGAGTAGAAAAGATAAAGAACGCAAAGTCAAATTTCATGAAATAAGTCAGGTATAATAAAAAATAAAAGTAAAGACCTAGTGCATAAAAGTGTTTTGAAGGGACAGGATGTTTAAGAGAGGTCTGGATGTGTGCTAAGCAGAAACCCAATAAACCCAATTACTCTGGTTATTGCTCCCTTCACTACTGCTACAAAGGTCGTTTACTTATTCATTAGTCATTCCTTATAGAATTATAATCTATCATAGCCTCATCTTTTCCTTACTCCTTTGGGAATACAGAAAGGAAAACAAATCTATAAACTGTCCTCTCCCCACTCTCCTCCCCCTTCAGCACTGTTAGAAAAGCTTCCTCATCCTTCAGGAGAACAATCAATATTAAACATCTTTTACTTTGCCAATGATTGATTGTATCTCATTTCCCATTATTCATAGAAAAAGGAACATTTGGGGTGGATTTTTTTTTTAAGAGATGATAGAGATACGGACACCTGAAAAATTCATGAAAACTTCCAGGCCATTTCTTTCTTACACAGTTTTGACAGTAACCTCAGGGAGTGAGAATGCCCCAGGAATGAAAGCTTCTTTTCTAGCACTCATCCTCTGAAAGCCATGACCATCCAGTGGTAGACAAGGATGGCAACAGCTTAAATCCCTTAAGTAAATGCTTATGTTACCACATATTACCAAATGTTGAAGTTATTCTACCTGTAAAACTTGCAACTTGAAATCTTAGATACCTTTAAAAAATCTTGGTAAAAAATCTGTTGGTTAAAAATAAGTAAGGAAACTTTTCTCTTTATTCAAAACATGTATTTTTTTTCCCAACCAATAACGTGTCACTTGTGTTAGATTTGAACCGGCAGCCTGGCTGCTGAGGTTAGTGGGAGTTCCAGATGATCATTATGTTGGTGCTAATATTGACCCCACAAAAACCAAAAAGGAGCCTCCGATTTGGTCTGTCCTATCTACTGGATAGGATAAGAACGTAGACCTGAAAAGACCTTTTGAGTTACTGAATGCAGCCCTGGATAATTTCAGGAGCTTTGCAACAGATGTGTAGTTCAAAATATCTCCAGAGGCTGCAGAATAGTCCCCAGCACTGTAGAGCAACTGCAAAAGTTGCAGTAAAGCCTGAAAAACATAGCTGTAATGTGCCACAGGAAGAGAAGATCACCACAATATTAGCAATTCCCTATACTGTCAAAAATTCCCCCAAAATTCTGGGAGTTAAACGATGCCCTGCTCTTCAAAGGAAGGCAATGAATGACCTTTGTGGCCAACTCTGCTGTTCTGGCTTGTGGGGAAATTCTCTTCCCATCTTAAAGTGGCAATAATAAAGATAATAAATCAGGATCAGCAGCCTGCTTTTATTGATCTGCTTCAGAACTGTATGCTGCTGAGTCTTTAGCAGTATTTTCCTTCTGCACCGTTACTTCTTCTAACTATAATAAAGTTAAATCAGAAAGTCTAGAGTATCGTGGATGTTCAATTAGTTCCACAGAGTGTCTGTGTGAGTTAATGCAATTTGACGAAAGCAGTACTTGAGTGTTCATATCAGATTTGTGTTCAGCTTTGTTAATTCAGACAGATCCAAGCAGATGTGTGGATAGACTAATTTAAAATTAAATGGTAGAGAAAAAAAAGTTTGCCTCTTTTTAAACTGATTGAACAGAAAGTGAAAACTCTGTATCTTTTTGTTTGCTCAGTGTGGTGTATTTCTGTAATAGCCTAGCTTGCCTTCCTTATGTCCCCTCTGCTCAATTCACAATAAAATACACAGACACCAGACAGTATATTTTCACTGCAAAGACTCCTTTTAATTAAGCAAGCATTCCAAGTTAAACAAACATTTGGAGAACATAGCACTATCAAATAATCGAGGAACTGAAGAGAAGAAGTCCAAAGCTACCATGCTGGTCCTCCGCAGACCAGAACTTTAGCTGCTATTGAGAGTTCCAGTTATTTAGCAAAATCGCTTGGGTTTAGTTCAGGAGTCTTTCCATGTGCATTGAAGTAAATAAGAAACGATGCTTCCCATACTGGGTCAAATGATTGTTCCATCTAATCCCTTTCTAGAAGACATTTTTATAGAAGGAATACATTACTTACTTTCATTTTTTTTCAGTCTTAAGGCTTAATCAGGCCTGGGCCTGCACAAGTTATGTCATATATGAGATACCAAACTGAGATGTCTATGTTAGGAGAGCAGTTTTCCTAAATTCCACCTGTGGACGTGCCTCCCTCCCTTTCCACTAACTGCTAGAGATTTTAGGATAATTTTGATCCCAAGGTAGGCAATTGTCTTAAGTAGGATGAATCCAGGCCTGTATATTTTATTCAGATTCTTTCTATGATATAACTGTTACCAGAGATCTTAAACAGCTCATGATTTTCACCTAACTGGAAATTTAACTTTTATAATTCGTATGAAAGTCTTTTTCTTTATGTTGTAGAGCATTCTCTTGTGATACAATCCTTTCACGTGTTGACTGCCCCGGACAGCTATAACTGTAATATTAAATGGCTTAATATACCTGGGGTACTCTGTGAGTCCAGCTTCGGTTCTGGAAGCTCAAAGTCAATGTTAAGGGGCCAAAGCTTCCTGTGAAACCACCGGTGTGTTTTCTTAATTGTTATCGTTTCCGGGGACTCCAGAAAGCAGTTTGGGAGTTAAGTATGCAGTCCAGCAGTAATGTTGTGGGATCGGGAGGGTGGATTTATTTGCAGCAAGGTCCCAGGTCACTCAAGTAGTGCTTCCATAGCAGTTGGCATGAGAAGCCTTTGGGCAGGAGAAATCTAACCAGTTTGTCTATGCACAAAAATTGTGTGTGCGCCTGTGTGTGCGTGTGTGTGTGCGTGCGTGCGTGCGTGCATGCGTGTGTAAGTGGGAAGGTGAAGTGGTTTAGCTCTTCTAATTCTCCCCTTTAGGACTTCAGCTGCTTTTGGGCCCTTTTAGGGCCTTGCTAAAAGTGTCCCTCGTGTGGTGTACAAAGGTGTTCACCTGCTTGAGTGAGATATCCTTAGCCCACTGAGTATCAAAAATACATTTACGAGAGGGAGGCCAAGGTGACTGCAGTCCCATAGCATGATCTGACTTCTGCATCATGGGGCAATGGCTTTCCACCGCCTTGCACACCAGCAACTTCTGGACTCTTGAAACTGCTTAACTTTGGATACCTCTATGTTTGTAGAAGGGCAGTTACCAAGGGAATTACGGGGAGTTATGACTCCCCACCTAATCTCCAGCTCCTCTGGTACAGGCCTGGAAATACCCATATTCCCAACCCGTGCCCACAGTTTGTCTGCAGGCCCCTGACACTAGGCAGAGGTTCTCCACAGCTGGAGCTCCTGCTGCAGACCTGCTTCCGCTGTCGGACACGGGGAAGGTGCTGCCCCATTTAGATGTTTGCACTCATTTGGTGTTTCACATCTTTGAAGAAAAAAAACTGATACTGTTTTAAACATCCATATTGCAGTTTAAAAAGACTTCTATTTTTTATGCGGTGTTTGAGTGCCAAGGATGGACTCCGTAACATGCCAATCATAGTTCATGTGCTTTAGAATATATTAATTTTTTAAGTTCCCTGTAAATGAACCCAAATCTATTGATACTAGAGGAAACTCTCCAGGTCGCACAACCTGTGTCTTGCATCTTTAAAATACTATGTATACATCTTTCACCTAAGCCAAAATTTTAAAATTTTCTAAATTTCTCTCCTGTAGTTATTGCTGGAACATTCTTCAAGCAGAATTAAATTATTTTTCCATGAACTCAATATATTGCAGGAAATATTAAAGAAATACCTGTAATACCCCAGGCTACAGAAATAACGTATGCAATTGAACCTTAGATAATAACTTTTAAAACTTGCCTTTAATATCAAATGAGTTTAAAATTAATATGGAATTTTATCCAGTATAGCATCATCTACTATATTGAAAAGTTCTGTTGTATCTCATTACTGTAACTGGTGCACATCTCAGCTCTTATTTTTTTACCGAATGTGTTAGCAGGCAATTCTGCGAGGAAGTGGTACTTAGGCAAAGTAGACATTTTATCTGATTGCTTCATGGGCTGCTGGAGGGATTAGGGATGAACCAGAGGTTCCATCGCCTGTTTTAGCAGCTTCCCGTAACGATGCAGAAGGTATAATCATGTAAAGTGCTTACTCTCTCCAACGCTTCTTTGAGTTGTCTCAGGTTTGCTACTTCTCTTACCTGCAAAAGGGGATGTAACTGATTACTGTGCCCTAATTCTCAAGCTGGGAAGCTGCACAGAATGACTGGGGTCATTCTATATAAAGGAGCTGAAGAAAAATAACAGTGTTGTCTTAGGAAGCAGAAATCAATACAAAAGTTATACTATTGAATACCCATGGCTTTCTCTGAGATTTAGAGAAATGAAGCTCTAATTTGCAGAAAACTTCCAAGGTATGTGAAAGGTCAGAACATGCATTTGTATTTTAAATAGGTTTATTTTCTTTCAGATATTTTCAAACTATCCGTCTTGGGGCTTGCCTTATTCAGCATGTAAGAGCAGGCTTTTCTTTTCCCATTGTGCAATCAGCAGTGCGGCTCTAATGCCATGAGTTTAATAGGGTGAGCACACTTTCTATAATAGAGAATAATGGAACAGTTTAAATCTACTAATACATTTGTTACTTTATCAAGCAGAGCATATCATGCTCGGTGTGTGGCAACCAATTAGCCTTGGTTAATTTTAGCATGTAATACAGATGGCATTTTCTTGGAAAGATAACATTTATGCATCAACTCTGCAAACTTCTCACATTCTTTCTCAGGCTCATGGAGCCTACAAGAAATGAGCTCATGGATGAAGAGCAGCTGGCACAGACTGAATTCAGGGAAAATGAAAGTGAAGTTATTCAGAAAGGCAAAATGCTTTAAATATTCAGCCCAAACACTAGCACCCAGTCTCCATTCCTCGAAGTGCTGTGAAGGCACCTGGATAACCAGGTAGCATCGAGCTGGCTAAGCACGCTGCTCCCCTCCTGCTGCAAGCTGAGCTTTGCCTCTTCTTTCAGATGGGCTCTCTGGCACCATGGTCCACGGACTTGTCGTCCTCAGCCTGCGTTGCTGACGCTCGGAGATTACCGGATTTAATTTGCCTGTGTACTGCCAGCAGTTCTAGACGCCATAAATTGGGCACATGTACATGTCTGTGGAGACATTTAGCTATCCAATTAGCCTTTTCATAACACTTTGAAGTAATTTTGTATCACCAGTGGTCAGGGATGTACACAGCTCGGCAATCCCTCCTTGAGCACATTGTATCTGAAAGTGATTGATAAAATGGGCTAGGGAACACAAAGAATGAAATACAGTTGATTGCACTGCATTTTAGGAGGAAACAACACTGAGAGCATTGCTACTGTCAGCCCTGGGAGAATCCGCAGTTAGGTTTCTAAGGGCTCCATGAGCAGACTCCTGCAAGGCCATGAATAGGATTTTAAGCCTAAATGACTAAATGGAAATAGGGGATAAGTGTTCCTCTGGCCTGCTTTCTCCCCGCTCCCCTTACCTGAAGAAATAAGGCACAGAGGCTGAAATGGTCCCTAAAGTCTTCGGTAGAGATCCTCTGTTACGCTGTAGGAGAACTCCTGCCTAAGGAAGATAGATATATGATGGCAATAGTAATTATTTTTAACGTGCATTTCAGTAGTCAGGTTATTACGTATATAAAACTTTCAGTTATAATTTTAAAGGGCTATTTGGATGAGTTCCAGCATGCGTGTTACAGTGTGCCTGAACGGAGAGATGAGGGATCCGCTGCCCCAAACCTGCTGGCCCCGCGGAGAGCTTGGTTGCTGGTACACTCCGCTTCCTGCTGGGAACCATTAATGGACAGCCTGCAGTTGGCCTCTTCAGGTGTTGATATCATATATGGTTTTAATATACAGACTGGCACAGTCTGCAAGAGTCAGCGAAGGACAGCAGAATGCCACATAGCCCCGAGAGCAGGAAGAGGGGAAGAGATTTATACTCCTCTGAAGCAGAGTTGTTTACTAGCAAGTGAAGTGCAGCTGATGACTGTCTGATGTGGCCTCAGGATAGATGAAGTAGTCTTTCTTTTATCTATTCACCGATGTCATTTGTCACTGTGTGGTCTATTTTTGATACTATACATAAATGCCTCTTTTTACATTTTACCTTAGCCTGGTTTGGATAAGTTGTGATTGGAGATAACTGGATAACAGTAAGGACTTCCTTGTAAGGCTTAGTGAATCGATAAGCAGGTATCCCAGCTTTTTGGCATATCCTCCAATATAGCCAATGGAGAACGGAGTGGATACGTATTCACCAGGGCAAGTGGAAAGACACAGGGATGCAGGGAGGTAGAATCATCTTCCAGAGACTGTTGTGGCATTGAAGATTGATATTCAGGAAAATATTGGGGTTTGTACTTGAGACCCATGTGTCACAGGGAGCAGTGTCACAAGGTTTAACTCACAATGTATTTTATATTCTAGGTATAGGTTTAACTCAGAATGTATTTTATACTCTATGATTTGAAAACATTGGCTCTTATTCTCTCTTTTATATACGCAGCAGTATCTCAGTATACATACTGTCATGTGTCTCTCAGAGAGTTCATAAAATTTATACTGTAGTTAAAATCAAAAGAAAACTACCTTGCAAGTATTCCCATGTTGTTGCAAATACCAGCATGAATAAGTATCTCATGGAATAAACATTAAATAATTTAATACGATTATGATTTTGCATAGCATAGAAATTGCTGTAGATGATTAGCATAATGTATTGCTGTCTGCAAAGCTGTATACTCACTGAAGCCAGTTCTCGTCCTCACCAACTCAGAGTCACAACCTCGTCCTTTAAAGCCGTCATTGCATCAAAATCAGCTTCATCTATGACCTCCCAACCCTGCTGCATTGCCCGAAGACAGCAGAGCTTAGCTCAGGGGCTGTGGGACACACTTATTGGCACCTGGGTTCTTTAATACCTTTCAAGGAAGGCAAATTCCACTAATCCTATCATTCTTAAATAATTTCTTTGTCATCTTGAAGCACACACTCCTTTCACTTACCTCCTGTCTCTGGCTTGCAGTTAGCAGCTCCGCAGGGGAAACTGCCAGCAGGAGCATGTTCACCTTACGTCTCTCTGGCAGCTTTTGCCATAGCAGCTTTCTCGCAGCAAAAGCTCCCCAGAGGTCTGCTTCTCCCTGCCTGCCCTAACACTGACTCTTCGGGGGCTTTGGTGGCCAGCCCAGCTCTTCAGGAGCAAGAAGGTGAGAGGAGGCTCTTGTTCCTGCAACCTTCCGCACGCTTGGTTTCTGCTCCCTGTACCTTGCAGTTGGGGTTGAAACAGAAAATCTAGCTTTGCTAGATTTTTCTTTGGTCTTAAATTTATGATATACTCTACCATATCTACACTATATCTCATATTATATAATCCTGTTTCCGAATGATTTTTGTTTAAAATAGAACTGAAAAACTACCAAACTACTGAAACTTAGAAATAACCAAAATTTAGTAATAGAAAAAGGATAGAGTCAAGAAGGCAATTTCATTTTTGCTTTAATCACTGTGAACTCCCGAAAGGATTATATCTTGAAATGAAATCCAGTTTGCTAGTTGAGCAATAAGGTGCATCTGGTTGTTTACATCCTTGTCACCATTGAACTACCACTGTTCTTCATAACTTCAGGCAGGATTGTTTGGGGTTGAGATTTTTTTCTCCCTATTATATAGGCTGTGATATTTTATTTATCGTTTAAAGATCGTTGCAAGCAAAGCCGAGATTTTCAAAAAATCCTAATAAAGACGGGCACAACTTCATTTAAAATTCAATACCACATACATACTACCTGAGTTAATCTCTTTTAACAATACCCACTCTAATTCTTGAGCCGACCAAGTGATAGATTCATCTGCAAAAGCACATGCTAGCTTGGCCAGACACACATTTGCAAGTTTGCCATTTAAAGGCACAAATCCCTAATATTAGCAGCACAGGTTTACAAATCGTTACCTGTCTATGTGAATGTTCAGTTTCTGTAAGCAAGTATCATTCATTTACTTAGATAGTACAGGCCTAGGGGAGTCTCTGAGTGCGTATGGTTTCTTCTGATGATATGCTGTGCACTCCGTTCACAATGAGGATTTTAAAATAACTTGTCATTTTGTGGAAAGCAATTTTTGGCACTGTTATGAAACTTGAATGTAACTATCCTCTATGCAAGTCATACTGTGCTGATTGTACTACAAGTAAGGCGGGTGAAGATGTGCTAAATAGGAGTAAGATTAAAATACAATGTATCCATTCGTGAAAAGATCAGTTATCCATTCCAGACTCTTGCCTTGTGTAACCATGTACAAAATAGAACATATTTTTTATGGATTTTTCGTTTCGTTATCATACTGCACAGATTCTTGAAGAAATATATTCATTAAAATGATTATAAAGACAAGCATAGGCTGAAAATAGTGATTTACACCAGCAAGAGATAGGTAATAGTTATTTTTAAGACTTTATCTTTTTAAGTGAATTCCTGTTTCATAATGGAATATTTCCTTATCACAAGATGTTTGTGTACTCGGAAGTCTGTGAAATAGAGGTAGAGGGTTATGTATCAATATGACTCATTAATCAAAATTTACTTATCTCTGTGTACAAATTTAGGCTTTTTCAGGCATCCAGGCATAAACAATCCACATATGCCTGGATGGATTCAAACTGTAGTTATGGATTTAGCTGCTTAAACCTTTACCACCAAAAGGAGAAGCTTGAAAATTTCACATTTTAGCATTTAATGGAATCGTAGCAGATGGCAAACTTTTTCTAGTTGTGTTGTCTAAGACATCCTTGTGAAACGTACTTGTTCTTCTGTATGGTTTTTTTCCTGCAGATAAACAGCAAAATGGGCTTTAAGAAACCCAAACCACCATCACTTCTGTTTATAGATATAACAGCAAGTCTTAAAAGTGAAATGCAATCAGAGTTTTCACAGATGTTTTTCCTGAAGGGCAATAATAATAGTAGATTTTGAGCAACTTTCATACCTGGGAGCTTAGAATGTCCTTGCAGAAAATCTCCTCAGCTGTGCCACATATTTTGCAGCACCTCTGCCAAAAGATAAGCATAAAAGAAAAGATATGAGCACAAAGAAGAGTCTTTCCCAATACATTTTAAAATATGAAATAATATTATACATTCTTTCAGAGCCAAATTCAATAGCTGTAGCTTATTGCACCAAACTAGAGAGAATTAGGAAGGCAGGGAGGATTTCAAATCACAGCCCCAGCTCAGTGTATCGGCTGTGCCGATGCAGAGCGGGGAGGCTGATGTGCTTCTCAGCTCCTGCACCTTTTGAATGGATTTCTTTTCTTCCAGTACTTTAAATGTTGCTAGAATTGCCATCTTCTGCTTAGTTTAATTAAAACCAGCTGAGATTTTTAGGGCAAGTGAGATAAGAAGAATGTTTCATACCTGCTCTGCAGACTTTCTCTCTAAAGGATGCTCCTTCTCCAAAGCACCGTAAGAAAAAATAAATAACACATGGAGTGCTTTAAACATGCATGCACTTGGGCCTATGCATTTGGCATGTACAATAATTACCTTCTTTTCCATTTGCTATAAAGGAGCAAGCCAGCAATATCCAGGTTTTTTCTAGGGGGTAGATTATCTGCTGTTGTTGTAATTTCGGAGGCAATCCAATTACTAATAAATATCCTCCACACAAAGCACAGCAATTTTGTGCAGGAGTGACTGCTCTCACCTACCCCCAGGCTGAGTCACTGTGCTCTGTGCTTTTCCAAAAGTGAGGTCATTGGCAAGAAAGTTGTTTTTGCTGGAATTAGACAAATGCAGGTGGTAACTAGAGTTAATTATATAACAGTATGAATGCTAGATATCGTAAAGAAAGCCGAGCGTTTTCCACTGATCCTAATCTGTTTGGGAACAAGTAGCACCTGTGAAGAAACATTGCACATGAAAACAGAGCTTAGGTGAGCTCAGTGCACGTCCTTGTCTCAGACTTCCTTTTATGCTGAACTGGAGCATAAAAAGGGGGAGATAAGGGCTGGAGTCAACAGCTGGGCAAGGACTACAAAGAACGGTACTACAAAGAAAAACATACAAGCCTATATTTCTGCAGGAAAGTAATCCAAAGCAAATACCCAAAGAGAGGAAGAAATGATAATACAAAATAGTCGCAGAGCCATAATGGACTGCAAACTGAAGATGAGCTTGAAATGAAATCTTGCTTACAAAAGAAGACTGCCATAAATTCGTGCTCGTAAAGGAGTCTTATTGTAGCTCAGAGAAAATAAACCCTCCCTATACATATGAGGTCCACTGCAGCTGGAGCAGTGAACTCAGCCGTGGGTATGGGGTTATCGGGAGCGCTGGCAGCCGGGAGGGAGATCAGGCCTTGGTAGCATGGCGTTAGGGGAGCAGAGGGTTGCCGTTGCTCTTCCTCCGTCTCCTGGTTTGAATCCATCTCTCGTCTTTTGTTTTCTGCTTGGGTTTCTGTATTTCTTGTTTGCGGTTTGTACCACGCCAGCCAGAGCCCTAATCATCAGCGTCACAGAGGATTACCAATATTAAACAATTAGTGATAGAAGTGCTAATTAAGAAAGGATTTCCAAGATTGTCACTTTGGTAAGCAAGAGCTAAGATGAGCAGACACAAAATCTGTGAGCAGTCTGCAGGTACCTGAAGGGTGCATAAGCTGCTGAAAATGGAAAACACGTTGAAGTGATAAGATAGGATGAAATTATGCTAGAAAAAAAGTCCTCCCGATGTTGACTTTAAACTTCTCATGGCAGTCCTTCATAAAAGGCCAGTTTATTGTAGTGTCCTAACCTTCAGTATTCACCTCCTATATTTTCTGTCATGCTTTAGTGTTTTATGGTTACCAGGTCTGCCTTGGAAATGACTGTATTTTTGGAATATATATTGTTTTGGAAAGTCTATCTATTTTAGCACCTGAGTCTGCTTGGATGTCAGCAAGGCTCTTTGCAGGCTCAGGGTTAACGCGGGTTGGAGACAGTAGCCGGAACAAGCTCCACAGCTGCAGCAGCTCTAGGACATTTTGTTTCAGTCCTGTTTATCCCATCTGCCTGCAGACTTCAGACCTGCCATCCCTGCTTCTTCTGACAAAAGCACAGTAGCTGGATGAGAATTTGAAAATCAGATAAAAAGAATGTGGTGGGGCTAGATACAGGGATTACAGAGATGTAGCCTGTAGTTTGTAGGCTGTAGCAAACATTGTACACTGCTGGTAACTCTTTGTTTCTGTCACCTGGCAGCACAAGACTGCCTCGTCTTGGGTGCTGGTGCTGCTGCTGGTGGTATATTTTTTGTAGGGTAGTTGTCTGCTGTCTCTCCTACCAGTATTTTATAATGAGGAAAATATAAATTTAAATTGTATTTTTCATATTTTTATATGGGAAAGAGGAAAAGGAATGCTTCAATTCCCTTGATCCACAAATGAGCAATCAGGCATGTAAATTAGCTTTTGATTTTAAGAAAAAAAACAGTTTGGGGTGCAGAGATGGACATTTACACTGAGACAGTTATAACCTTTTAGTCATACAAATGCACTTGTGCTCTTCACGTACCATTATGTTTAATGACAGTACAATTAAAGGGTGAAATAATCACACTGACATCTGTGTTATGGTGCACACAGACACACAGGAGAAGATAAATGCTATTGCAACAACTACTGCCCCAAGCTTCATTATGCCAAAAGCATAGGAGCAGTTGATTAAATTGGAATTAGTCTTATCTGATTATTTATATTTCAAAGGTTGGGCACATCATTTGCAAAAGACCAAAGCCAGTGTGACACCGGAGATTCAAGACAGGTCCTCTGCTTCTGTGGTTTCAAGAGCTCACTACGTTGGCAGAGCCACGCATTGAGGAGGGGCAGCAGCACGGCGGCAGGTCCGGGAGCAGGCAGCGGCCGGCTCCTGCGCTCGCTCTGCCGCCGGCACGGCCCCGCGCGCTCTGCAGCGCTGCCCAGCCCGGCGTGCGTGTGGCATACGCTCGCTCCTCAAAGAAGAGGCATTCGGGGGCTAAGTGCTGCAAACCCTTAGACCTTAGTGCGTAATGAATGTGTATGTGTGAGTGAATGTGGAATATATAGTTCCAGCCAGTGTCAATAGCACTGAGCAGGTGAAGGAGGTTTTATAGGACTGGCCCTTAGTTGGGACCTTTTCATTATTCTTGGTGCATTTTGTTTAGTTTTATAAATAGGAAGCCAGTGAAAGTGGCTATTGAACCACAAATCAAAGTGGCTATTGAGCCACAAATCAAAGTGGCTATTGAACCACAAATCTTTGCTAGAAGAGCAGTCAAGCTTTGGGGGTGACTGCTTTTATAAAATATACTTCTATTAGCAACTATTTTTCATGTTGGAAAGAAGACATATTACCACCTGAAAGGGAACATAAAGGCTTGGGTATTCAGAGGAGTTTGGCCTCTTGTTTAAAGGGGCTGGATTTTCAAAAGTGCTTAGTGCATAAGAGCTCCCCTGGCTTTCTAAACCGCTCTTTTGAAAAGCTGTTCAAATCAACAGCATTTTTTCCATTGACATGCTTGGGTTTTGTGTCATATCCATCTGCAAGATGGAACGGGCCCTTAATGGTGTTTAATTTATTACCATGACTTGAAATGTTTTAGAGATTCTGAACGCACAGTAATTCCAGGGTGACTACTGTCAGCAGATTAGCTTTTACCTCTCCCAAACTGTCATTTTTTGAAGTGCACAAAGTAAGGTGACCAGTACTTAAAATCATTACCTATTAAATATTATCAGCCGTATCACATAGGTACATCATGCTGTATTAAGTTATTTTAATGTGATATGACTCATATGTGTGTGTGTGTGTGTGTGTGTGTGTGTGTGTGTGTGTGTGTATACATACACACATACACTACAGTTGAACTCATTAAGCCAGGATAAGTAAACGTCCATGACGAATACAGGACATAACCCACTCACCCAAATCATTCAGCATATATAAAGCTTGCAGAAGATGTCAATACTTATCACAAATGGAGCGCGTTTACATTTTCCTGCAAAGTATAGGCTGGGTTTTTTTTCAATCACAGTGTGAAATTTGCTTTCTTGAGGACGCTCCTGGAAAGCGGTTTATCCCCGAGTACGGCAGAGCGTCGGGGAAGGGAGGCTGCGGTGCAGCCTGCTGCAGGCGGCCTCGGCCGGGACTCCGGCCTCCTGTAGCACGGCGTTTCCTCTGCTTTGATGAGGTTCCCGTTGCTGGAGTGAAGGAATTCCCTGCCCTGGTTTCCAAAGCCATTTGCTTGTGTTGCGGTGAAGAAAGATGAACTTCATGTTGGTGTTTCTAAAAGTCTGAGGCTGGGAACTCTCCGAATGCCTGTGGTTTAAAATGAACTTTGTTTGCTATGGTAAAATGGATACTGGTCCAGCAGTGGCACATGACCTAGCGGTGATACATTCTGAGATCAGGACCCTAAAAGATCACGGATCAGCAAGTGGGGGGATGTCCTCCTTACATCTGCGGAGCAGAGTGGTGTGGTAATAAATATTAAATGATATTTCTAGCTAGCACATAATCTGTATTCCACAGCTATATTTCATGTATTAAAAAAAGAGAAGTGAATTAGCATCCCATAGAGATATTTGATTTATGCTTTCTTATTTCCAAACTTGATAAACACAGAAATAAAATACTCAGACATGCAAAACTGCTTTTAGTAAATCTAGCTTTTAATCTAATTTTGCTAGAATTTAATTATTTATGATGAAAATAGGAAAAGAAGAAAGTTGTTGAAATGATCATAATTTGAGACTTAAAATATGCATTTTTTAACATCCACTAAAGAGCAGAAAACAAGATACACCAGAGTCTTAAAAATTTCATATTGCAGAGAAATAAAGAAAACCTACCTTAGATGTTAGTCTGTTCTCATGTACCTCTGTTTCACTGCAGCCAGTTTCCACTGACCTCAGTGGACTTAACCGTGACTTACATTGTTGTAATTGAGAACAGAACAAAACTTGTCATGTGTTGTGCAGAGAGTTGCATAAATCAAAGCAGCTGGTTTTAGCATTCATCACTGTATATGATTAGGTTTAAAGGACATGTTTGTGTATCTTACTTTTACATGGACATAACAATATTCATCTCTAGATTCAGGGAAATCCTGAGGAATATTATTCACACTATAGCTGTATTGCAACATCTGGCCTGATCTTCCTAGCATTTGCGTGCTCATATTGCTGCAAAGATTTTGCTCACCTGTGTGTTTGCAGCGGTGATTTTTGTTTGCTTGCTTGGTGTTTTTGTGTTTTGTGAGCTGTGGGTATTGACACCATCTGTGGGCAAATGTCTGCCACTGGACAGAGACATGGAAATGCTGGCCACAGCTGCTCACCACCAGTAGTGACTAGTCTAACCTATCCCTCTGATTTTATGTATGGGAGACAAGGAGAGTATTCAGGGGATTACTTGCTGTCATTGAAAGTCATTCCTTGTCTTTGGGAGCAGATGATGTCACCTTGAATGTAAGAGGAAACCTCTAGGAAAGGGACACGGAGCCCGGGAGAGGTTCATCAGGCAGAAGCTAGAGCTGGAGAAAGGATGGAGAAATAAAATCCTCAGCTGGTGTCAGGTACAAGGGAAGGAGTGTCCTGGACGAAAGGGACAGGCAAGCTGAAGTTCACAAACTGCTTGTTCAAACACTGTGTATAGTGTCAGCGTCGCTCCTGGAATAACTTTGGTCTGGAGGCCCAGCCCAAAGCCCGCTTCCTGCTGTCCCTGTTTTGCCTTGGCTAGTGGGCCCAGGCGCTTCTTGGGGTGGAGGGGGTCTATGCAAGTCAAGTACAGGCTTTTATGCTTCGCAAAGCTGCTGCTTTAACGTCGTTTCCTCAGTGGTGACACACGGATGCTTCTCTTTCTGAGGACCACAGGTTGAGGGATCTGGCATCCATCACCTACATAGCGTTTGCTGAGCTGTGTATTTAGCACTGATGAGGACAAGTCTCCTGCAGATAGCGCTGCACGTGGATTTTGCACCTTTAGGTTGCATAGGCTGGCTTGGAAGATTTCCTTGGATTGGGAGAGCAGGCAGGCCCGTAGCTCAGCTGGTCCCTTATTTTTTGCAGGTGGCATGTTTTCCAGTATGTCGTATGAATTGGGGACTACATACATCTGCCCACCATTTCAGGATGGTTAGCAAGTTTCCTTCCCAGTGATGCTGTTTGGATTCATATCCCAAGGTGACGATGTGTGCAAGTCCTTGGGGACTGGCCCAGAAATGGTGGCATTGATTTAGGATTGACTTGGAAGACGTTGATTGGTTTTGAATCACTGATCATCTGGAATCCGTTTTATTACTGCCAGGGAAAGGGAGACCAGAGCGCTCCAATTAGCTGGTACTCGTTTTCAACCATGTCAGCTAATTAGTCCAAGACCAAGCAGATGGGAGAGGATTTATCATACTGCTTTCAGAGGCCCAGACCCTGGATATGGCCCAATTCAGGCACTTGGGAGTTATTTTTTCACAGGAGGAGGAAGGCAGCAGGGGAAGGTAGACTCCTCCTTCTCTGTGCCTTTGTGGGAAGGGCTGCATGCTCGTGAGGTTTCAGTCTGCAGCACACTGCTGTAACCCAGATGGCTTTGCTACCTAAAACTCTCTCTCAGAAAGCTGACAGTTATGTCTCTGTATTGTAATGGATGTGAACTAGGAATGAATTCAGTTCTTCAGGTGCTGAAGTATATTTGCTAGAGGATTTGTGTCTTCCAGGCAGGAGTTTCTGCCCACTACCTTGGTGATCTCTCTGCCAGAAGGGGTAGGATGAAGGCGGTAACCTCTGGCTTGCACGCCTGTTGCGAGGAAGGGCCTGTACGGCTCTACAAGGCACGCCTGGAGCAAAGGTGGGGACAGTGCAGGTGGCAGAGCTGACATGTGGCACTTGGCAGTGATTTGTCACATTGAGCCTCGGGTAAAGAGCTGGAAATCCAACGCTCTTTGCTACTCCAACACAGTCTCCAGCCATCTCAGGGAAGCGGTGTCTGGACTGCGGGCATGCAGCTGAGTCTAGGTACTGCTCACTGATTATATGTAAATCAAATGATCTCATTTGGCAAGGTCGTCTGTTCAGAGATCAGCATCTGCGTCTGAGAGCACTGCTGCTGTTTCGTCCCCATGACAGCAAGAGTCATCTACCCATTCTCCCCCCCCTAATTAAAATTTCCAGAAAACTATTTACTATAAGCAGAGTTTCTGCCCTGCTTCCCCGGGCATTTGTCTTTGCGAGCCTTAGCCTAGGCTCTTCCATGATTGCTCACTTCCTTTGACATTTCTTTTATTGCTCTCTGGTGGACTAGCTCATGCTAACACATGTTGGAACAGTAACATCTTTTTGTAGCACTAGTTTTAATTAGTCTTCACCTTCCCCCTGGGATCGTTGTTTGCTCTAAAGCTTCCTGCAGGTGCATATTTTGTGCTGGGTAATTCACTGCGTTACCCTTGTGGTAATGCAGCCGTCTCACCAGGAGCTCTTGGTGATTGTTTGCCTTTTAGCTCATTGTCCATTTTTCCTCGAGCGTGCAGACTTTGCTGGCGTTAGCTGATGAAAATTACTGGTGAGGTGGAACGAAGTCTTTTAACGACAGGAGAAAGGAAAGATGAAGGCAGACACTTTCAAAGCTGCTTCTGTGCTTTCAGTATGCAGTGCCCATTGGCTTGAAGGGAAGGCTGGTATCTGAGTCCCATAGATGGCTTTCAAGAATTTTTTTCTTTTAAAATGTATGAAGAGCAGAAATGGAGAACGTGATTTATAAGACAAAAAAGGTAGTGAATGATACAGTGTAAGCAAGCTGGGTCCTCCTATTCTATCCCTATTTTGCTGTACTTACCATGATTAATCACAAGACTAATTGGGAAAGAAGTTATATTAACTGTGCTACAAAGGCTTGCAGATCTGCTCTCTAAATGTGCCATGTAACTCTTTTATATTATTACACTCTGGTGCGGTGTCTTTGATAACTCTGCAGTGTCCTCTGGTTAGCTGGTAGACTCGGTAGACCTTGGCTAATTATCTCTACGTTCTACATCTTGTCGTTACAGTATGTTTACTTGAACCTCTGTGCCATGGTGTTCGCAGCAAGTTTTGTGAAATATATCAGATCATCAGCAGTTTTGCTTCTCTAAACCATGGAAAATATAAAACCTGGCACTTTTGTTCTCAAAGATCTTGGTTTCGTTTTTGACACCTGGCGTCCTGACTTTGCTTATGTGAGCTGCATAATTTAATTAGAGTCTCCCCTTTGTATTCTGTACCTGACGAATTAGCTGCAATCAAAATATTTGTTATAACAGCGGCCATTTACCGTAATTCTGTATCTGAGCTATGGTTTGCCACAGGGTTTCTGTATAAATAAAAGCTCCCAAATAATCTCTGATCAGTTCAGTAGATTTTGTTTTAGTGGGGCAAAACCAATCAAGTATTTCAGATTTTCCAAGGGAGTTCTGTCAGGGATGGAGAAGAGGAAGGACGCATCATCCTCTTCCCTAGCCTTGACAAATCTCGTCGTGCTCCACTCACATGCATTCAGAGTACGTCAGTAATGAATATTTAGTTCTCTCACCTGAGCACATCATTGCACTGCCAGCGTTCTCCCATTAGCTCCTCTGTGTGGTGCAGCAAACATAAGCTACTTGTTCTCATTTTCATGACCTCTCCTCACTCAGTTATCTCTCAATTCATTACTGGGATGTTGCCTTCATGGCCCAATAACACCAGTATGCATTGCTCATTTATTACAATTTCGGAGGAGCACCTCGCGCAGCCCAGCGCGCTCATCTCAGCTGTGGGAAGAGCTCCCCCAGCTGTTCACTCACTCCGCTGCTTCCCTTTGAGCTCTGCTCTTTGCCATGACCCTTGCAAAAAACAGCCCCTCGACAGCGGAGGGGCAGCAGGCGTGGGGCACCTGCGGTTACGGTGCAAACCAGCGCCACGCTGTTGTTTCTTAACTGCCTCTGTCCCTACTGTAGATTAAGGCATAAAGCAGTGAGCTTGGTGAAGACCTCCTGCCTGAAAGCCTGCCAGGCACGCAGGGCAAATGATAAAAATTGGAAAGAAATTCTTTTATTTGTGTACGTGTGTGCTAAGGTACTGCCTGCAAATATGCTAGGCCGCTTGCTCTGGGCCGTGGCCTCACCTATGCACTGACAGAGAAATCTGCGCTCTGCTTTTGTGGCACAGGCCTGTCTCCAGTAGCTGCTTCCACCACATGCAGCTTGGGTTTTTCTTCTTTCATTTACTAACTTAATGAGCTGGGAAATCATTCCTGTGCTCTTCATGCAACTAGAGAAGAAAGCAATTCTTTCATAATTAGCTAATGCATCTATTTATGTATTTCTTAACACATTACTGTTAATCAATTACCATCGCTGGAGTTAGTAAAAGAGCTTTGCAGTGCTAAACATTGTATACTGATACCAGTTTAAACTGCTGTTTCGTTCCACTCAACCGTTTATTGTCATGTTAACCTGAAGAGTTATATGCTGCAATATTTTCTTAGGCAAAATTCCCATTGATTTCAACAGGATTTTGGAAGAAGTTCATCATAATTAAGTTCAAGCTATTTATAATGTGGGTGGCCACTTAGGGACTGGACTTCTGATCCATGGTGAAGTGGGCAGAGAGAAGAGGAACTGCATTCAGGGCTCAGCAGCCAGTTGAGGGCCTGCAGGGACAAAAGGGCCAGGAGGAAAGAAAGGGGGATGAGACCAAGAAGTCTCGAGTTTGCCCTGAATGGATGCAGCAAGGTTTGGGAGGTGAGGATGTAACGTACTTCTGCGTGTGAATGTCCATGTGGAAACAGTTGGGCAGAGAGGATATGGGGAGATTAAAACTGGAACCGTTCTGAATAGACTAAAAGCAGAACCACGATGGGCAACATTGCACGCTGTATTGAATTGTTTTCATCAAGATGAATAATGATTTGAGGGTCTAGAGAATAATGCAGTTTTGGTTTATTTCAGTTTTAATAATTTCGTATTTTACTGTTTTCTTCTTGCCTGGTGGTGTAGAACATCCTGCTCTGTTCTCATGTTACTTGTGTGAAGCGTAGATACAAACCCAAAACCTGTGACTGTAATTTTTCAGTCATTCACTGCTATGTCTCTTAGCATTATTCAACACTTTAATTATTGTTCTTTCAAGTATGGAAACTAAAAAAGCGCAGTGGCAATGGTAACAGCGGCAAAAGCGCCTGCCTCTAATGCCAGGCAAGAAACAGTGCCCAGGCCCCCCTTGCAGGAGGAAGCAGTCGGTGCCTCCCCCAAGTGCATGGCGAAGGTACCGTAGGCCCAGGTGGCGCAAAGCTAAAGAGGTTCTTATTTTGGGGGGATTAACTGCGCTGCTTTTCTGTTTATGCAATATGTGAAATGTGAACGTGGATTGAGCTGGTGTACAGGCAAGTGCTGCTTCCCTACAAGTGGCTGGAAGACTCTGGATAATTTACACAGACTTGTTGTTTAAGACCCAGCAATTAGTGAACCTACACTTTTGCAACAGACTAGTAGCTACAGATACAGTAATTAACTTTTTGGCTATTGATACACAATCAGAGGAAAGAATGTGCTTTGGGCTGGACTGGGGGTCCAGGAAGGTCATATGATTTGTTATAAAATAGAAGACTTTTTTTTCCTATCCTAATGTCTAAAGCTACATTATGTCAGAAATCCTCTCACCGATTTCAACGGATTGACTTGCCTGGCTTATATGAAGGTGGCTTTAGCTTAAGCTGCGTTGTCTGTACACTTTAATAGAGTTTAAAAAGGGCAAAGTGTGAGAGAAGACAAAGAAATAAACAGTTGCATCATTAAGCCTTCAACCTATGCAAACAGGGGTTTGGCACATTTTGACTTCCCAGTGGTAACCACTGTCTTTGGTTTTGATCATTTAGTTAGGTATTAAAGATATCACCAAGCTGTGTTACTATTTCTGCTTTTATTAACTGCTGTCACAGAAACGGAATTTAGTGCTTCCTATCTCTTCCCGTAGTGTCTACTCTGCAACAGGCAAATTAAAGAAATGGAAAGTGTAGCCGTTGGATCAGAAATCTGGAAAACTTGCAGAACTTGCTGCTAACATAACTACAGAAGTGTTCATGGCACACGATGAACATGTACTGACTCTGCCATTCTTTGTATTTAGAGGTAACTGAAGCTTTGCAGGTTCAAAACACAGATTCTGAGGACAGGAACCTTTTCAGCTTAGCGCCACAATCTTTTTTTTTGGAGATACTCTATCTGAAAACCTCGCAAGTGGAAATTAGCACACAAGAGCCTGCCCACAGTCCAAAGCAGCTCTCTAGCTTTTATAAATATACTAAACAGGATCCTCTGTTAATAAACAAGGCTTTAACTGCTGCTCTGATGAGAATCAAAGAGTTTATCTTTGTTACAGTGTCCACCAACCATTTTTTTCATTCAGACAATTAAACACCAATTTGCAGGGACAAAATTGTAGATAAAAGAATTAGCTCATGCCTCAGTGATTCTTCTTTAATAAATGCAGCAAGGGATGTGACAAGAAAAGAGCTGACAGGCTCTTCTCAGCAGTGAGTTACTGCTTGTGCCTTGCCAAGTATGCTCAGTTCAATCTGAGCCGCCTCCAGTTGTCAGGGGCTCTCTAGCTATCGGTGCGTCTTCTTCTCACTGTGAGATTTCCAACAAAGAGCATTATCACAGCAGTGTGCACACACCGCGCTGAAGGACTATTTGTAAGAGCAGCCTATCCCAGCAGGGTTAGACTTGGTGCTGGGGAGGTGGCGTGGGGAGCAGGACCCTTCAGCTGAAGCTGCAGAGGAGAAGCCAAACCATTTTGTCCATGCTAAAGACATGATACTTCACTTGTTCCTTCAGTTTTCACTCAGGAGGCCACAGGATGCTGCTTTACAATGAGGTTGAGTGAACAGGAGAACAAAACTTAGCTTTTTTCTCCTGAGCCATTTACGCACATTTTTCTCACTGTTATATTTTGGCCCTCTTTCACAGCAGGGACACTCTTTGAAGGGTGCAAGCATAATGTTGTATCCTGCTTGCATTGCTTCCAGATATGCTTGTTGACTCATAATATAGTAAATTATGTTGTATCAGAGCTTTCAGAAAGGCTTCAGCTGATGCATCCTGCCCATTAAAGACCAGTGAGACAGAGAGGTAACATAACAACTCAGCATGAGCCAAGCAACATTATCTCTGGATGTACAACTAACCTGATATCTGCTTTGAAAGTCATGACCTAAAGATCTCAGTGTTCATCTGAATGTATTAAGCACAAAAAATGCTGCTACCTGATGTTTCTTTTTTGAGATGTACCTCTAGCATCGCCATTAAATAGGTTGTGTGCGAGACATCTGAATTTCATCCAGGAATGACATATAATCTCTGGGTGGGTTTAGCTGTGCTGTAATGCTGCAGCCCATGTCCATGTTCATCTCCTGCTCCCACAGAAGCGATCATGGCCACCAGAACGCAGCTTCTACAGCCCAGAGCAGCTACACTGAGTAACTTCCCTTCCTACAGAAGATGCAAGTTAACAGCTGTGTAGCATCACCCTGCTAGTTTAATAAAGACATTTCACAGTTTTATTCTGTGATCTATAGCAAACAAAAAAATCATACACATAATAAGCATAGAAATATTTATACCAGATATTTTAATTAAAAGTTTTATTTATGATATTTTAGTCCATTTGAAATGCTGAGAATAGCTCTACCTTTAATGCTGGAGGGATTTTCTTTATCTACACATTTTTTAAAAAAACAAAAGGAATAAGGATGTTTTTACATTTTAAGTGCCACTATGTCAAGTACAAACTGGAATCCTAGATTTTATTTTTTTAATGAAACTTAATTTAGCCTAGTTAGGAAGCCAATAACCATATTTCCTAATTCAGTTTATTAAAGTAATAAACACAGCTATTCCAGGAAATGAAAACATTTCTGGATATGAAATAGAGAGTTCTCTGAAGAAGATATTCAAATGTGGGTACCTGACATTTAACAAGTAAACCTATAAATTTTGGCATAAACCAGACTTTTTATTTCAAAAGGCGCAGGCGTCTGACCCACTGATGTCTGTGAATGATGTAGATTCTTAGCACTTTTGAGACCCCGGCTGATTTTATTTGGATGTTTAAGGTGAATTTAGATGTCTAATTTTAAGCAACAAGATATTCTTGGGCTTGTTTTAGGATCCGATTTTCAAATCTGATAAGAGTTTCAACTGCATTAGGGAGCCTGAAATGGCAGAATTGGAGTTGTTATTTAATAATGCTCTTAGCTCTTCAGACAATATAGTGGAAGAACACTGGAATACAACATACTTATTAAGAGAGGCCATCAGTCATGTGCAGTAGAGTGTTTGTTGTTCACCATGATGACTGAATTCGTAGAACTTTTAGAAAGAACTAAGTGAAAAATACCAAAATTGATCTATTGCCCTCAAACTGGAATAGGAGTGTCTAGTTTCTTTCTCAACAGGCAAGGGCTCATGCAGTTTACTTTGAAGCTTTTGCTTCTTTTGTCTCCTGAGAAGTGAAAATTTTGTTTTAATAGATCGAGGAACACAAAAGGAAAGGGTTAAAGAGTCCAGGGCCACGGCGGGGGAGCTTTGCAGACCGTGTCAGGGAGGCCAAGCTCGGAGAAGCTGTGCAAGAACCCAAAGGAACTGACCTTTGCCGAATCCCCAGAGTTAGGTCTGAGGAGACATTTAGCTCTGTGTTGGGTGTTGAGACAGATTTTCTCTATAATGCTTTTGTCAAAATAAACAGTATTTTAAAGAGGCTGTTTGGCTGCAGGTTATCCCAGAGGGAGTAGGGGTGCCAGGACTGGCCGCGGCCAAATGGCTGGGACTTGCAGGGACTGCAATGACGGGCCGTCTCCATCGCTGCCGAGCGCCGCTGCGCTCAGCCAGCACCGGAGGCCTGAGCCTGGGAGGCAGACACGCTCATGGACGCAGGTGTAGTTCGCCTGTTTACTCTATAAAATGTAGATCCTTACATTGTAAGAGGAATGGTCCCTTAAGCAGACTTTTTTCACCTTTGAAGTTTTCTGTTTAGAAACATAGGAGACTTAAGCAACCTTTCTCATAAATCAACATGCAGATAATAGATAGATATAGATAGAATTTATAGAATAGATGGAAACATTGTACAGCGATAGAGATATCAGGAGAACATTCCTGGATAAACACGGATTTTTGAGCATTGATCCCAAATTAGCCAGTTCTTGATATTCCACCTTTCTTTTAGACTTTGTGTCTTTGCAGTAGTTCAGTCATCTTAGTCTGTGAAGATGTCCTTTCTATTTTTGTAGGCATGTGTACAATTATTTGAAAAAGTTAAATTGTAATTAAAAGTGAACTAAGTAGGCGTGAATTCTTCTGATTGAGAAAGTTTGCGTGAGTTTTGGAATTCAGCAGAGGTCACTTTCATCTGCTGTTTAATATTTTGAGAGACTTCCAGAAGACGAGCGAGACAGGTGGTTTCCCATGAAAGCCATGCGCGTTTCTGCTGAGCCACCCCGGCTGGGTATCGTTCCAGGTGGCTGATCTTTCACTTCTTCTCTCATGAACTGAGCAGGGCTTGACAATTTCCCGTTCCCCAGGACCTAGATGCGCTGCAGTTAATTAATTTCTTTTTATTTTTTTCCCAAAGATAATTGCTCTGATTTGCAGTTAATGATTTTTTTTTTCAAAGAGAGCACCATTTCACTGCGTTTCTGCAGTCGCGAATGACTCCACAAGAATGCTCTCCAGAGGCCCTGGCAACGCCCAGCTCTTCCAGGTATTGTGGGGCTTGGAGCTTCCCGATCCTGAACACCCTTGCAGTCCATCACTTAAAGCAGGCACCAAGAAGGTCCTGCTGTCCCTGTTATTTCTGTGTCCTAGATACCTCTATTGTTTCCTTTTATGATTCTTTAAGAATATTGGTTGGTTTCCTTTAAAAAAGAAAATATGAAAAGGGGGTGAGCAGCTCATGACATGCCATGGCCAAATATGCATAGGCAATGCTCAGTGGTATGAGAAGCCTTTTCCATTTGCTTTGAGAAAATATTTAGCAGAGTTATAGAGAACATGATATAAGGAGGCTACCAGTTATTTCCAGAGCCCAGTTACAAACCAGTATGTGGTTAGTGGCAATATTTAGAGTTTCAGCAACTTTTGAGTGCCCTCCAGGCATAGCACATTAGTTGAGTGTGCTTAAGAGGAGCACTCGGAATAAAATGAGAGCAGAGGCAGTCACGAGAGCCAGCCGCTTGGAGAAATGCTACTGAGATAGCTCCCATGAAAAATTATCACATATCAGCAGCTGCTGAATGACACAGCAGTCGTGCCAAACCACCAGTCTGCAGCACCTGCTCGCTGCATATTGCTGGTTTTGGCAGCGAGCGGGGAAGCATCGTGCCTGTTCCTGCAGCCACCCAAGGCAGAAGGGCCCTGTACTGATTCCTCAGCATGGGGATGGGATGCACTGCTCATGCGAGTGCCATTTCCTCTTCGATTGCGTTAGCCACAGATTATCATCAGTATCTGTTTGTAGTAATCTGCTTGCAAGTTGTCTGCGCGTTGAGTTTTGGCTTTTAACTCAGAAACTTTTCAAAATCATACAGTAAGATCACTCCTGTGCGTTTCAGTGCAATGTTTACTGTGGTTTATGTTCTAGGAAACAACATTAACGTGCTGTAATACATTTGAATAAAAGTGCTTTATTTCCTACTGGAATTTCATGCTGCTTGTGAATTTATGAATTGGATTTCTGAGGGATAGTACTAAGCTCAAAGCAATTTTCAAAGGGGCAGGCAGCAAGTCATTAGCAACACTTTGAAAATAAATTCTTCCTGTTCTGCATCAGTGAGATTTGTGATCCCCTTTACATATACATTATTATGGTTATTCATTGGTTATCTTTTTGGTACTATTAAAGTAATCAGGAAGAATGTATTGCATATTATGAGTACCACTTGTATTATACTAGCCTCCTAAGTAGAAACACAGGAACACTGAAAGAGAAATGGAACTGGGGAAAGATCTCCTGGGTGAGCATATCCTGTCTCCTGCTATCATATCACATCATTTAATTCATTTCATAGATATAAATAATCTAAAACTCTTATGTTTTGTTGAATTCAAAGGAAAAATATTATTCTACTGTGCCTAAAGATTAAAATAAGTCAATAATAAATGTAGTTACTGTAAATTATACCAGATAGCGTGAAGATTTTATCTCTACAGTTGCCTTAATCTGAGGTTTTTGGAAGAAGAGTTTGTTTCATTCTGTTGAGCTGTCATTTGTTTCCCTGAGTGTTCTTTGTTGAAGAAATTGAAATCAGTCAGATCTTTTTCATAGCCTCTCAAAAGAGCAAGGTTGGAGCAATAGCGGGTCAGTGCATATTAGGGAAGAGCAGCTGGGTGCTCAGATGCTGTTAAAAGCCGTGGCACTTGGATCCCTAACTCTTCTCTGCTGCTCTGACTGTTTGTGACAGTTGGTTCAGGGCTCTAGTGTGCAGATGCAGGTTAAGGAGGTTGCACCTTCACCTTGAGTTCCTTCCTAGCTGACCTGCAGCCCTCACCACCTAATTTGGGCCCATCAGATGAAGTGTCACCTGATCCTCCATCGTGTTCCTTGGGGAGCAGGCAGAGCCCTGCAAAGTTCTCCTAGTGCATCTGCAGTAGTGGTTTAATTCAGCCCAGGAGTGCGATTTTGAAACAGATCTCCCAGCTGTCTCCCCTTACTGCAGGCCAGTCACATCTCTTTAAGTATATGAGCTGGATTCCTTCTGGATACGCTGGAGGACGTGCTCCAGGACTGTACCTACCATGCTCCACCACTACTAGGCGTTCAGTGCGTGGGTAGACATCCCTGAGACATGCACAGGTGGCAGCAGGTCCTCAGCACCGTTTTGCTCCAGAGATCTGCTGTGCTTGCAAGCAGAGATGACAACCCATGTGTCTTACAGTGCCATTGTCCCCTTGCTGCAACAGCAAGCCACATCTTCAGTTCTCCTCTTTCCGTACAAATGCATCAACATTTTCTCCTGATGCCTGGGAAACGAACTTCTCGCTACCACACAGGAGTAAAGAAGATTTGCTGTTATGTATCTCAAGTATGAGATTTATTTTAGACTACAAGGATTTCATCTAAAAGTATTTTTTAAAAAGGAGAGCTGTGCAGCTGAAAAAAACCCTATTTAATTCCTATGCAAGTTGCCTGCAGCACTCTGCTTCTGAGAGGAGAACCCTATGGAATTTAAAAGCACAGTGGCTGAAGAGCTCTTTCAAATTATGAAGAGTGCAAAATAGCTCCTGTAGTGTTTTTTCCTAGCTTGTTTGGGCTGTTTCTCTCTTTCCGGTTGAAACTGCCTGAAGTGAGACTAATCAGCTATTCCTCCAGAGAGAAAGCCAGGCGACTGGAAATAAAAATAATAAATCATGACATTTTACTATAAAGAAACAATATACATCGAGGGAGTGTCTTTTACAACCTTATATTGCTATCTTCAACAATAGCAAGCTAATAAAATGTGAAGTTAATTCAAGTCGGATGTTTCTAGCACCTCATCATGTGAATACTGCTATGTCTACATGCACATTTTCCACCTGGAAATAAAATAAAATGTTAAATTTTAAAGAAGGGGCTTTAACTTTCCTGCTTGCTTCCTGTTTTCTGAATCTTAATCAAGAGAGATTATTTTTCTTACACAGAATCACACTGCAAGACGTATTTTATTAAGGACTGGGCATTGCTATGGTAAATTCAAGATATTGACTGCATTTATTATCAGTTTATTTTGATGTGTACCAAAGCCTAGGTTTCATTCAAGGGCATGTTTTTTCAATTCAGATTTCTCTGAGCATAACTCAGGTGATTGGATACATAACTATAGGGATAATTTTGCTCTGCTTTTGTTCAGTTGCACAAGGCAAGAGATATGTCTACTTTTTTACATTTTTAAGTAACTGGACTATTGTTTTCTTATGTATTTTCATATGACCTAAAATAGAAGGCCCTTGTCTCAAACACCTTTTTTTTTAATCCACCTGGCTGGAAGGGCCTCTCACTTACTGCACGTTTGTGGATCTAGATGCCACAGCGATACTTATGAGCAGCAAAGAGGTAGCTAGAGGTGTCCAACAGGGTGAGAAATGTGCAGTGTTACGCTGTGGTATTTGGTACACAGCATTAGATCAGAAAATTGAAAGATTGCTATAGTGCGCGAATCCAAAAGGTAGCAAAGGCTAACATCTCTGTAGCTTCATACAATGTACAACAGCATCTTTTAGCTTTTCACAAACCAGATGAATCCTTCACAAATGATCCCAAAATAGCAGCCACAGTAGGATTCAGTGAAGTTGTCAGCAAGTATTCTTGAAGGAATTTCAACACATTTCTCCTCCAGGAAAATGTTTCTACAGCAGTTGTTTCTGCAGCAAATTTCAACCTTCCGCTGCCACTTAAAAACAACTCGCAAATATAAATATATATATATAGTTGCATACACTTGTAGAAGAAACCACCTTTTTTGGTCAAATTTCCCCAAAATAGCTTACGCTTAAAGAAAACCTATCCAGACAGTTCAAATCCAACGGCAGGAATCATCAGGAGGTTAAGAGTTAAAACACGAGTTAGATTAATTTTTTCATGCAGCATTGACTCCAGTTGTTGGTTAGCTTTTTTCAAAGTAAGCCTCTAAACAGCAAAGTGCTCAAGCGCACATATAAGCACCGAAGTTAGTTTTGGTAAGGAATTGAATTAAGGCACCCCAAATCCAGAATTTACTAAGACGAAACAGTCGTGATCATGCCTGAACTGGCATTACTAAATACCCAGCTGGTCCCCTGCCATGAAATAGTGAGGCAGCAAGTGCCGGGTGGAGGTTACCCTAGAATGAAGGCTACTTTTTTGGGCTGCTGGAAGAAATAACATCTGGCGGTTCCTGGCCGTGGTGTGTCCTTGAGGCCATGAGCTCAAGGCGGCTGAGCCCGCAGCTCCGCAGAAGCCCCAGGGCCGGTGGCCCTGGTGCCTGCTGCCTCCTCGCCAGCCCTGGCGGCACTTTCCTGGGGGTGCCCAGCGGCCTGGCCCCGCGAGCAGCTCACCGCAGCGATAGCACCGCAAACCGCCGTGCTTTGTGCGGGTTATTCTGACAGCGCTCTCCCCCTGCGTGCCGGCAAGCCAGCAAATCAAAAAGTAATTGCAGCGGCTGTATATTTTGTGGAGCGACTTTGTGCGAGGTGGCTTCAGAGCCTGCCAGGACCAAAGCAGCTGTTAATCTCCCGGTGATAATGCGCCATTGTTCCTGATGAGGCACTTGTGATGTCGGAAGCATGTTCAGACTCCTAATCTGACAAAAATGAAGGTAAATTAAAGCGACGAAGCATTGTTAATATATTTAAATAGTGTGCAAGATAAATTTCCCTACTGGAAAGAAGAATCAAACAACTTCCTTTTGATAACATTGTGAAAAATATTTTAAGTTCCTTTCCCAGCAGCCATCTTTTAATTACTAACGGTTCGACACAGTTGTTCACATCAAAAACCATTTAGGATTGTTCCTGAATCTAGTAAAATGGGTGAAAATGTTGCATTTTTTTTACTACTGGAGTTCTAACTTTAAACTGTTTTAATCATTTGATTATTAACCTTGACATGAAAAGTGACAGAAGCCTTTAATGGCTTAATAACTCAGAGGAGTCCTTGCTTTTGAATGGAGTTCTTAAATGTGGCTTAAAATTGATATATACATTATCTTCATACAAATAGACACCATATCCTTGAAGGATAAGGAAAAGCAGCTTAAACAGGAAGATTCTCTGTGGAAATAATTTTTTCTGTAGGATTGTTTACGTTATCACATCCCCAAATGTGTTTCTTTTTACAGCTGATATATTCCAGCGTGATGCTTCATTATTTTGGTGTTTCGTGGTATCAGTAGACACAGGGCATACTCCGCCGTTAGAAAAGATGTACATGCCTTTGTGTGTGCGTGCGTGTGCGTGTGTAAACCCAAAACTTGAAGTGCTAAGCTAGTAATTACAATAGTTGGCTCTGTAGTGATGAAAGGTTATTTCTGAGTATGCATTTATAGGCAGCTAAATCATGTGGCTCTTGCATTTTTCTATTGAGAACATTACTGCTGTCAGTCCCACGGCACAGCCAGCCTCATCAGCTGAGAGACGCTTCACGTTACGTGTCCTTCTTTTTGCTCTGTGACACAAGTGATTTTGTGCTGCTAACCAAATACACTCCATGCAGCTTCTTCCCTTTGGCACTTTCTATTAGTAAATACCGCTGTTACATGCCTTGGGGTCCAGCCCTTGTTTACATTTAAGTCACGACATTCAGCCCAGTTTGTCTCTTCTCCATACGCCGCGTGAGGTTTTCAGAATAAAACTTCCTGGGCTGGTTTTTATTGCCCTTATGCTGATCATATTGTTCTCTCCAGCTCTGTGTTTAAGTTCTTTTTATGTCTTGTCATTCGAGGTTCCTTCTGGTGTTGAACCAGTTGATGGTTACAGTGTTTGAATAATAAATGCAATTTGTCAGTTCAAATAAAAAACTCCATCTCTGTTTTTTCATGTTACTCTTCCTTTTCTTGTAATTCATGTCTAGTTGCTCAGTCTAGTGATCTTGATCTTTATAACTTCGTCAACAAATAGTATGGTTGAACAGCCTCTCCCCATAATACTCTTCTGCTCCAAAGAGAGCTATCCTTTATGTGTATCTGATTCCCACTTGTTTAATTTGTTGCAGTGCACTCTCATTTAAAGTCTCAGTGTCATCTCCAGCACTGACAGATTGTTCTGCTTCCTCCCTCTTTTTTAGTACAAGATGTGTCAGAAAACATTCACAATGGTAATGTACATAATGACCTTCCATTTGCTTTCTAGTGTCTTTAGCCTTCATTTGCTAAAAGCTTCTGTTCCCTTTTAAAGGTTACTGTGTGATTCAATCTATGTATTCAATCTCAAACTGTATTTTATATATATATTTATATATACATATGTACATATATAAGCATGTGTGTGTGTGTACGCAGGTGATTTCACAACATTGTGCTGGGGGAGTCCCCTGCTTCCACCATCAGCCTGAGATCTGGCCAGCATTGCTGACCAGAAAGCTGGTCTTGGGATTAAAATCTTCAAGGACAAGCCTCACCAGCCTGCAAAGGTACAGATGAAACTAGACAGAGAAATGAGGTGGTCCCGTCACAGACTGTCATTTTAGAAGATCCAGGAACCGATAAAACGCTGCACAGGGGGCGAGTGGCTCTGCAGCTGCGGCTAGCCCTGTAGCTTGGCAGCTTTCTGTCCAGTTCCTCCCAAAAGCCCACTCTGCACAGGCTTTCCACTCTCTCTCTGCCTTATACGTATCCTCTCTTATGTTATACACATCCTGTCCGATACATATCCTCCCCACTTAAGAGGTTCACAAATATACCTCAATTATACGCCACCTCTTTTGCCGCTGCCATGGCCAGCAACAGCAGTGCACGTGCGGGACAATCGTGCCGCGATGTGCCATGTTTCGCAGTGCTACTTGTACCCACCAGGACACTCTCATGTTTCATGCCACTGCTGGCCATCTATCTTTGGCTAAATATTTACAGCAGCCTAGTAAAACAGAACAAATTGGTAGAGAAGTTCTCTCTTCTGTTGTTACTCCCACCTACTACACTTTGTTTTATGCTAGCTAAGGGAGCAAAATTGTCAGCTTACTGCTTGTGAGTGGCCACAGAGAGCTGTGATGCTGCATTACCGAGTGCCAGCAAGAAAAAGCTGAGGTAGCCAATGGAGATTTTAGAGAAGTAGGAGCCTGAGGACAATAGTGTTTATTTTCCAGCTCTAATAAAAGACAAATATATTATGGTATGGTAGTAAAGGTTGATTGATGCCAGTACGCCGCTTCCTCTCCCTGAAGTGTGCAGGAAAAGAGCCTGTGGAAGTCAATGGATGTTTTGCCACTGCCTTCCATGACTGGGCCCCAAATAAATGGTGATTCATGGAGGCACTTAGATGGTAAATGTGAAAAATGAAAATGACCTATCCATTAACTTAATCATCATTCCATCCCTTCTCTAAGGCAAATAAAGTGCTAGATGGAGGCAGATGTTGTTGTAATTGAGGTCTTTTTTCTTATTTGAAGGGACCAATTTCTAAAGGTCATTGATGGAACTTGATGGAAATAAGCCTTTAAAGTGTGAATATTGATGGCTGAATAAAGTGAGTCTTCAGAAGGAAGACTGTGCAAAAAACCATAACTACTTTAAAAAAATTATGGGTCAAATTCCTCTCTTATTCAGGGCACTATAAATCTGAAGTCATTTGAAGAAATCATTGACTTAGTGTAAATGAGGGCACAGCTTTCCTCACTGGAATGAGTTTAAGATTTTTATTCTCATAGAGGAGAATGGAACAAAATTTGCTATGATTTTTGTCAGAGTCGTGATAGAAAGGGAACTACATGTCATCAGAGAAGGACACCAAAAAAGACAATGTGACTGTCAGATATCCAAAAGAAAGTTCCTTTTTTCCTCTCCTTCTTGCATCTGCCTTGATACAGAAAGTGGCACGTGCTTTATCCGGCTTGCCTCGCAGATGCTTGCCCTGCTGTGCCTGCGCAGCAGAGAGAGGACTTCAGACCTTCAGCAGTTCCCCCCTCGTGCTCAGCCCTGCAGAAGCTGCTCTCCTGCCTGCTCTGCAGAGCAGCACGTGGAGAGCCCACACAGGGAGAAAAGGGATTGCAATGACCTTTCCCTATTAGAAGCCTCAACATTTAGTCCTTTTAGTCCTAGAAAAGACACTAAACAGTTAAAACATTGGTATCCTCATGAGTGTACAGTCTGGAAGGGAGAAAGAGAGAAAAATCTATCACTTTGTTTCCATTACTTTTCAAATACTGTATTGTCCTCTGACGGGGTTTGCTTTAATTCTTTGTTTTAAGTCTCAATCTTATGATGGGGCATCAGTATTCTTACATTCGTCTAGGGGAATGCCTTTTCCTTCTCTGTGCCTTACCCAGAAAGTAGGTATGGATATATGATTTTTTTTTTAAGGTATTCTTTGAAGTTCAGAAACATATATGGAGACTACCCTTAATGCTTTCTCCTGAAAAAGGAATTAGGCAGAGGTGAATTTTTGTTTTCGTTTGGAGGATCGGTTATATCTAAATACAATGCTTATACTTAAAATGTATTGAAAAATACATGCTCCAGAATAAGTATTATTCAAGTTACGTTTTTAAATAAGAGCAATTCTCCCATTGATATAAAGTAGGCTGTAGCTATACACATATTAATTATATAGTTATATTGGTTGTATTAAGCATTTATTGTATATCAGTATATTTATATATGTAATTCATAACTATTTATATAAATCATATGCAGATGCATAAACATAAAAATAGTAGCAAAAAACCTTAGTAAAATCTTACACAGACTTTTAGAACAAATGTTTATGGCTACTAGAAACTTTTGAAGGATGTTGTTTGTAATACTTTTCTGACACAACCTTAGCTGTCATCACACAGACAGCCCTACTAAAATTCATCTCCTTGGGACAGCTGGTATGGTGTGATACCTAGCAGATAAAAGAAATCAAGGAGAAGAACCACTGTAGCCTAGAATACAAGAGTGAGATAAAAAGCATCACAAGTAACAGTCTCTCCTTTAGCCAAAAAAAAAAGGAGGTCAAATAAGTTCATCCTTCTGAGACTAACATATAGCTCAAATACACAGCTCCTCTCCAGGCAAATGGAAGATAAATTTACCAGCATCCTAGGAAAAAAGGATGGGTTGATGATGAGAATTATGCTACATGATAGCACACTCCAGGACCACAGAACAGGAGAGAAGAGCAGTAGAGATGTTTTGAGTAGGAAAATCAGGGGAGAAGCTGGCAGGAGAAGGGAACGTCACTATGAGGGGGTATGACAGCTGGGAGGATGCTAGCTCCTACTTGGCATGCCTGAGAAATGCGAAAACAAAATCAACTAGGCAGAGAGAGACATATATAAAAGAACAAGATTGCAGAGGAGAAGACATCAGTCAGGGATTAAAAAGAGATTATCCTGTAAGCAAAATAAGTGCAGATGAAGATAAAAACACAGATAGAATTATGAAGGTGCACGTAACTTGCAAGGGAGATGACTCTGCCGGGGCAGCCTTGGAAACCTCCTGGGCCTCTGCAAGGCAAAAAAACTAGAATTGGCTTTAACTAGTTTATGCAAATTCTTCAATGCAAGCGTAAGTGGTTGTTGCTTTCAGTCATATGGAATATGGGACACTACAGGCTCTGGTTTGATTCTTGGAAGAGCTGTAGGCTTCTACTCTTTCAAACAGTTGCACTAAGCAGTGCTACGCATGTATATAATGGATGAGAAGCCAGCAAAGAGCAGTTTCTTATTAACCATCTTGTGTCCCACCACATATTACCATAGTACCTACACTGCACACAGCTACTAATTTCACTTATGTTACTGTTGTGGAAGAAACTACAGAATGCAAAAGTAATGATCATGTTGGGAGATTTTATTTGCAAGTTCTTCCACAGTAAAAATGTCCATCATTTCTCAGGTAACATTTGCTTTTCAGAAATTCAGTTTTCCTTACCATAAATGCCATTTTTCAAATATAAATAGCCTTTTGTAGCAGTACAAAAAATAAATATTGATTAAACAACATAGAATTAAGCAAAAATAATTTTATTTAAATGCTCTTTTGGAAGGTTTTAAATACATACTTGTAACTACCTGCAGAAAGATGGTGAGTTTTTTGTAATAGACTTACATTTTTTTTCCTCTCAGCCCTATAAAAGCTAGATTTCAAAAAACATGTTATGACTAATAGTAGCTTTAAGCACTTCTGAATATTGGGTCCTTAATAATTATTAAGGCACATTAATACAATTGACTAGGCTAAGTTGCAGTTGTGAGACTTTCAGTAGCGGCATGGTGAGCACTGCAAGATTTCCACAAGTACTGCAGGTGCCCATTTTGCTTTTATTTTTCATCTGCAGTAATCCGAGAAATCTTTCTCCATAGCCTTGAAAGAATTCTTCACTGGAGTTTTCACAAAGCTACACAGAAGATCATTTCATGCTGCTTATATGTTTCTGTTTCCTCAGTTGGGCACTAGCCCTAGCTATAAAATGAGGATCTTTATTTGGCTATGCCTAAGGTTTTTCTGGTTCGTTGCCATTTTCAGAATGAATACCTGCTGACAAAACTGACTGACTTCTGCAAAAATGTTCATAAATATCGCTCCCCCTTTACTACCTAGATCAAGTTTTCAGGTAGAATTGAATCAAAGAGCACTCTCAAAATACCTCCACTTTCACAGTCCTTAGGAAACTTTGATTTTGATTGCTAAAAGTGATCCTTTGCCCATTTGTGTGCACAAATGCTTTTATTTTCTAGCTCACTGTGTTTTTCAAGCTTGTCTGGAGTCTGACAAATATGTCAGAGTCAAAAAATAACAGAAAATTAGATTCAAGGATAGATTTAGCACTATCATAATTTTAAACAGGTTTTTAGTTTAAGACTTGCCATTGTTTTAAAAAGTAGTAAAAATGAGATTCCTTTTTGATCATGGTTTTGATATATAAGCACCAAGAATTGAACTCAATTCACTCAACAGCTGATAGTTAGAACAACAGTTAGAGGAGCAAGGAGCAGCAGCTGGCAAGCATTAATTAAATTTATTAGTACTTTACTAATAAGATTTTTCAGGCACCTGTAAACACTGGCAATATGGTTTTGCTACAGTTCTGAATTCTTCTGTTTGAATTAAGACAACTCAGCCCACCTGTGTGACTTGGGATGGAAGTGCCTGTGTTATCTAACGAGCTTAACACAAGTGGTGTCTGCAGTTTGAACAGCCTTTGTATCACTAAAGCCTATGGAGCATGACTTGTCTTGACCGTTATGATCGGGCTTTATTGCTGTACATTTTCCACTGACACATTTGTGTAAGTGCAAATACAAAAATGTAAAATGTTTAACCTTCTATTCAAACCCTGTTATTCACTTACTGTGTGCAAAAATTCAGCGAGTTGTCCATTATGTCCTCAACTCTTCCAAATTTCCCTGTCTGTCCTTCACACCTAAGCCATCTGTTTGTCATTTCTTGGCACTCCCCATACCTCTTTCACAAACGAACCATCTGCTCAGCGCCTTTAAACTTCTATTTACAATACATACTCTTTTATCTATTTTACAACTCTTTGCATATGTCAAAATTTTAATTACATAGTCACATATTAGGATGTCATCGGCTCAGGGAGCTTTTTCTAACAACAGTGTCTGTGATGGTCTAGAAGGCATTTAAAATGTGTTTTATGGCTCACTGATATATGGTATTTATGAAAAGTGCAACAAATTTTGAAGTGAAGAAGCAGATGATGCATGAAGTCAGTAATTGTTCCAAGACACTCCCAAGTGATTGATGTCTACGTAATTCCACAAATGCTATTGCTTTATTAAAATACAATAACAATATTAATTTATATGAAAATTCACTTCGACTAACAGCTAATGCATTTAAATTTCATATAATCTAGTGTGGTCCTTCTATCTCATCAGTTTGGAAAGAAAGAGAAGTTTCTTTCTATAAATTTACTCTGTACCTCAGGTCTTATAAAATATAAGCAGGTATGATTTTTATAAATGCTATAAATATGGTTAAGATATCTATCTCCTTAAGAGTGAGGGCAAAATTGATCTTACTAAACAAAAAACAGTATCAATTAAAAAAAATTAAACAGTATCAAGGTTATATTACATGTGCTATTATATATACCTGCATAATGCATACACATGCACAAAAGCATGCAGGTTTCCTCATTTCCATTCACAGATGAAACATTCTTCATACAAATTGTTGCAGACTGTTACCTGCTCTTTCGGGATGATTTTGCTTTGTTGATACCATTTCAGGGCACTAAATATTTTGCATGGGGATCAGGAACAGGAGTTTTGTCAAGGAGGAGGATTAGGGGAGAAAAAAGTGGCTGGGTCTCTTGCTGAATGGTCCATAGTATAAAAGAAAAAGCACAAACCTGGAAATTACTTAGCATAAGCAGAGTGAGTTTCCCTTCTGCTAGATTTCAAGGGCTTTGCCTTCATCTAGCCATTCTGACCCCAAAGCTGTCAGGATTGATCAACTTGTCTGTTAGAAAGGAAGGTGATACCAACAATGAAATCTAATAATATGTGGAAAGCATATCGGTAGGGAAGCGTTGTTATCTTCAGCTTTGGAAAAAACTATCCTGAGCGAGATACAAACAGGTTCAGCCCTAGCAGAAGTAGGGCTGCAATTGAAGTAATTGCAAGAGGAGCCTGGTTGCGCCAGGGCTGGTGTCAGTTGAAGGGGTGACTTGACAGTCTGGCTGGCTGCAGCTGCAATTGCCTTTGATACGCAACCAGGAGATGTTATAGCATCCTCTGCTTCCCTGTCTGCTTGCAGGGAGGACTAAGAGCTACATGGAAGTCCTATAGAGTAGATCCTAATCCAAACAACATTGATTAAGTACAGAAACACCTGTCTATGTCTAAATGAAAAACTTTTGGAACAGTTTAATTTACTGTAAGTACAGTTCTAGGAAATGATGTTGAAATTCAGCTGCTTGTGGCAACTACATCTCTAACAGAGCACAGAACCGCTCCAAAGCACTTGACCGTAAATTGATTTGTGAATGTATTGCAGGTGGCTGCTCCAGGGCAGACATGCATGCATGTCTGAAGACCAACAGAAGACCATTTGGTGGGGAGTCAGGATGGTAAAGACAGCTCCCCAAAAATACAACAAAAAAAATGTTAATACTAAGCCATTCCCCAAATAAACCTGATTCAGACCTTACATAATGCCATCAGTAGGACTCCACAAGTGATTGCTAGACTGTGACACATACAGCTGAAACGTGGCACTGCACACCCACTTGTTTGTCATTTGTTTCAGGACGGCTGAGAGACGGGATCCTGTAGAGAGTCAAGGACACAATTAAATCCCATCAGCGAGCATGCATTTCTTCCCTTTCCCTTGGCACCTTGCTGCACTCAGAGACTTTCTGTAGTGCCAAACACCCTGTCACTTCTGAGAACAAGGAGCAGCTTTGCTGCAAGGAGGTGAGATAAATCAAGCATTTGATATTTCTTTGCCTCCATCTAGTTGTGCATACACAATGATCTTTTTTTTTTTGTTGTTAAATTTTATTAGCTTGACTAGAGTGAGCAGCTGTCCTAAGTCTAAAATTACACAGAATATTGGAATGATTCCAAAACAGCTATTCTAGTCATGCAGATGGAGGAGACTGTCCCACCTTTCTTCCTTTTAACTGATCGATTAAGGTAAATAACTAAGGTCTGGAATAGCTCTAAAGGAGCCACTGTGCTTTGATACGTGAATAATCCCCATTCCCTTTTAATTACACGTCTCTTTTTAATAATGCAGTATTTGATATCACAGACAGAAATTTGAAAAATCTCCATCTAATGCTATTGTATACATAAGTGCAGTGACAGCTTCTTTAGAAAAATGCAGGAAGCCAATTCTTCATAATATTAAAAAAAGACACTTTAAAAGATTGTCTATCATGATCTCTCAATTTACTGACTGATTTTCTGCTACCCAGCTAGGGCTACACAAATTAATAATAGCAGATTTCAGGCATTTTCAAGAAATGTGATTCTTCTCTTCCACCAATTCTGATAGTAGGGATTATACTCATAATGCAGATCAATACTACCTGATTTAATACCCTATTTTCAGTTGCTTTCGAACACCCAAATTCAATCATTCAGCCTGAATGATCAGCTACATTGTTTTAGAGATATTTCAATTTAAAAAAAAAAAAGTTATTCATTTCTGCAGCATGGTTAAGGAATAAGGCAGCATTTCTTTGCATAGGATTTCTTACACATTTTTTAACCAAAATGCTCTGTTTCTGTGACTTAAATGAGTGACTTGAAATGTCTTTTCTGTTCTTCATAAGTTGATAAAAGGTAGTAGACAACAGAATGAATTTCTTTCAGTATGGAATTGTCTAAGTTACAGATCTGAATAGAGAAAACTCATTGGACAATAACTCTTCCTGTGGTGGCTACATCAGTTACATCACTGCTTCTTGTACTGCTTTTGTACCAGAAAAACAAGTGTTCAGAATCAATTGATCTATATTTTCTTACCAAAGACAACATAAAAATATGATCTTCTGTGATATATCTGTTCTTTTTTATGGTATATATAAAATGAATTCATACATATTTTATGAAAACCTTTCCCCAAATGCTCTTGCAATCCTATAAAAATGCATGTTTGTTGTATTTTTTAATGCTCAGAAAGATTGATATTTGTAAGATGATTGACTTCAAAAATAACTTTGGATTCTCTGACCTGATTCACACTTCACTTTCACTAATACACACTGCTGTGAAACCAGTGCGAGTGGGAAGTGAATCAGGCAAATGTGTCCAAGACATTTGAAGTCCAATTCTTAGATTTTCTGCAGTGATTCACTGGAAGAATCCTCCAAATGTCCATAGAGGGATCCAGGCAGTTGGAGGAGCAGTAGGCAGGTAAAGGCAGAATAGTGCTGCCGTTGCACCCACCTGTGACCAAGCTGTCCTCCCAGGGCTGAAGCAGTAAAGCAGTGTCCCCTGTCTGCTGTGCCATCAGTTTTGCAAACCCATCACTTCACCTTTTTATCATGCGGTTCAATTCACTGAGGAGGCAGATCCTGAAGCTGTGCGCGGGCTCCACCTCCCAGAGCATGGCCTCTTCGGTTGGCCCCGTTGCTGAGTCTCTCTCCTCTTCTACTGACCTACCAAGCCAGGCGACGGGAAGGCATGGCAGCCCTATCAGGCTGATAGCAAAGCGAGAATCTGTCCTTTAAAAATGTCTAAATCTGTTGCTTTTAGACTACTCCTATCATAATTTAATCATTTTCCTGCTTTCCACCACTCTGATCAGAGGGTGACATTTCCACCATTTATTATAGATGCTTTTTCCATACATTCCAGTTGCCACAATAGTTACATCATCAACAGGCTTGCAGTATGAACAATTAGCTCATGATTTGCTTTAAGCATGCTTAAGACATCACAAAACTCCAGCTGTATGAACAAAGTAAAGAATTATCTTTGAGAGAAGATGCTGTTTGCAATCTTAAAATTTGCAGACTAAAAATTAAATGGCTATTTTTATCCTTCCTATTCTGCCAGACACTAACTACATTTGTCAAAGTAAGCATGCTTGGAATTAAAGTTTTACTGATCTTTTTAAGGCAAACTTAAAACATAGCACATAAAGTTTTCATAGCTGCGAAAGAGTCACTGGCCCAGATTCCCATTCCTGGCGCCATCCGTTTGCCTGCTTAGCGCTTCCAGCCCCAGTCGCTGCATTGCAGCTACCAGGGGGTTTTTTAGAGCTGGCTCATGGGCCAGTCTGGGACACCAAGCTCGGGTACAGCGAGGTTCTCAGAGGAGGGAAAGGGGTGAGAGATGGAGACTCACAGAAATCTATGGGAAAGAGTAATGTGACCCCGTACTGTGTGTCACGTGCATGTTGGGTATTAGAGGTGTCAGCTTGAGAGCAGGTGCATTCAGGAATGGAAGTAAATGGATTCTGCTGGGGCATTTTATGTTGTAGTGTCATTTTTGTTCCTAGGTTTGAGAGAGAATTTTTTTCTGCTGAAGTAAATATCCATTAACATTGGCTTTCGTTTCTGTGAGTTGTTTTTCCATTCTGTTCTTAGCACTTACCATATACAAATCCAGGTTTTTTGAGATTGGGAGGAAAACCAGAAGTATTTTAAGAACTACTATTTCCACAGGTTCCCTTGATAAACTGCTTTCTGATCAGGTTACCCCCCAGCTTTCTTTCTGTGAGTTTCTAATCCTATTCTATTGAATTTAAGAGAGTCTCCCACAGCCTACAGTTAACTTGAGATCAGACATTTTACTGGGCACAAACTTTTAGCTAGTTTGCCAAATACCTCACTGGCACTTACTACCCGAGGTGTTCCTTGGGGTAATCAGTAGAGGCTTTTATATACCTCTTCTTGTAATGCAAGATTCACTAGCTTTCATAGTGTTTTCATGTACTTAAAAGTACATAGCAAAGACAGGGAGTATGAGCTGTAATTTTTATCTATGCTAGGGGAGATGATGGGAAAGGAGGAGGCCCTGGACTCTTGTGGTATGCATTTCACGGAGTAAAACTGAATTCCTGTAAACTTCTTCTGTAAGGACAGTGGAATTAATTGAGTGGGATCTATAGTCATAATTACTAAGAGGTCCAAGAGCAGCTATACTGAAGGGAAAAAAAAATCTGTTTATTACATCATTTGATAAAGATATCTATGAGTAATTTTAGCACAATCCGGTTTGCAGCAGCTGGTGAGACTTCGGCTCCATCTATTGAACAGGCTGTTGTGTAGCTATTACATAAGCATGTTGGACTGACATCCAAAATATTGGCGCTTGCAGTAGTCGCACTACGTTAGAAAGATTACATAACTGTAAAGAGGTACAAACAAGAAGCAGATTAAAGGAGACTGGGGGGGGATTACTGAGTCCTATACAACTTCATGCAGATGAATTTGTAACAAAGGGGAAAAGGAAGTACTAGAAGGTACGTTATTATGTACAGTATGAAAACAAAATCCACATGTCTTCTTCCTGAAGCAGTCAGGATTTTTCATATGCTAATTGAATTCAATGCTAATTGAAAATAAAAGAAAATAAAACCAATATTCTGCGCAGCAGCATCCTAAGCCTCAAATAACTTGATCCTGCAAGTGCTGAGCATGATCTGTGGTGCCAGTTGAGCTAGACAGAGTAAGGAGTTTCCCGTAAAATGATCCCCAATCTCGATTTAAATTTCTGCATTTACCTCTTAGTTTGTCTGAAACTGAAGAAGGCTGCTCGCTCTTGCAGTCAAAACATGTCATATGCATATTCTCACACAGAAAGCAGTAGAGGCTCTAAAGCCTATCTGAGAGCGTGTTTGATTTCCTGGCTGCCTTATTTGTTTACAACAATGCTCTTAAAATTGTCTCTACCATCTGTGTGGTTTCTAGTTGTTTGAATGAGAATGAGATATTAAAATGCCATCCAGATGTCTACATGCATATCAGCATTAACATATTATGCAAATTGTCACAAGGATAGGTTTTTTTCTTCTTAAACAAAACAATATTTTTAGATGGAATGGAAAGAAGCAAATCTGCGAAGGATGACAAGCAAAAAAATGCACTGAGCACATTCAGCTGAACTTCTCAATCATGTCTTATGAAAGGGTGAGGTACAAAGTATCCTTAGTTGTTTTTACTATAAATCTGTAGAAGGACAGTTGGATGAAAATATTATCTTAAAATAAAGTATCCACATAAAGCAGTAAAGCACCACTAGGCCTGAATATCTGATAAAATGAATTCAACAAAGTGAAGTATAAAAGTTGCCTTCTGTGTATTTGTCTCATGAGAATGAGTCTTCATGAACAATAATGACAAATATCGGTTGGCTGCTAAGCATCTAAAGAAACCTTTGGCTTTAGCTCTGCAGGTATTTACACTCGGAGGTAAGTCCCCTGGATCAGCAGTGCAACAGCAGACCTGTGCGTTCCTGCTGCTGTGTGCAACAACAGCACTTTTAGGGTAACGTGAGTGACACTTTTCAGACAGAAATAAATGAATGGTAATTCTCTCGGACTACATCTCTTGACAGTCATGGGCCATAAGCTGTCCAAATGACCTCGTCAGCTTAAACGCAGTAGGAGGTGGTTGCACGCTGGTTCAGTCAAAGCATTCAAACCTGAATATTTCCTGCTTCCCACCAAAGTTTTGAGTTTTACAGGCATTACAACTTGAAATACTATGCCGTCAGCAAAATCGGTAGCAAAGGCTTCTTCTATTAAATGGAAATAAGGAGTCACAGTTTTTGAATATCACTGTTAAAATACATTATCACCAGCTGTCTTTGCTTATAAAAACCTATAGTTCTTGCAAAGTATGTCTTCCTCTCCCCGCAAACGGGTAAAGCCCACAAATGCTTGTAGAATAAGAGAACAAGCGTGGGCCTGAGGAAGTCAGCTGTCTGCACCCCCTTCCCTCTGCCCCCAGACTGCATCACCCACACTTTCGCTCTTTCTAAAAATATGCTCGTCTGCTCTGTTCCTTCAGTCTTGCACACATCTCACAGGATCTTCCCAGATTACTTTCCCCAGTGTTTTATTATTCTTCCTGTTAGAATTACTTTTCTCATTGGTAAGTGCATTGCTTGCTGTAGCCACCATCCTTGTGGAGCACCAACCATTTCCTTTTTCTCTGCAGCAGCCTTTTGCATCTCTGAGGACAGTTTTATGTCCCTGTTCTACTAAACAGACTTACCTGTTCCTCTAGATCCAACATCAGAGACACCGGTTATTCTTGCTGTCTTCTGTAGCCAGTACTATAGCTTGTAAGCTAAGGGTACAGTGAGGTATGTAACACAGGGCTCCTTAAACCAGTGCAAAGAGCTGTCGTCTGCCTGCAATGCTGACCACCTATTCCTACATTTGCTACTGTATTTCTACTCCAAAAATAGCTAACTGTAGGTGTGCTGAGAAATGAAAAATTCAGGCGTTTCAAAAAATTGTTGTCTCAAATGTCCTTTTCTAATTGTTAAAGGGTTTTTTTTTTTGCCCTTCAATTTTTGCCCATCAATTCCTTATGCATATTAATATATATTTTCTAAAAAACATACAATTTTTTCCAAGTTTTTATTTTCATTTTTACATCTTCTCCAGTAATAAGCACTGACAACTTGGTGAGAAGGAGAGAGGCGATATGGCCATTTGTTCCAAAATGGGTTTTTTGGATGATCTGAGGAACCAAACTGAAACTGGGTTTGTGGCCATCATCTCCAGGGTTTGGATACTAGACGAGGATATATGCATGTTAATCCCTTCCACCTTATTTTGGTAGGTTTTTAGGAACAAAAAAAAACAAAACAAAACAAAAAAACCAGACGAAAATCAACGATTCTCCCCAACAGAAAATGATGTAAGTCTTGTATTCACTGTGTCTCAGTTATACCCATTGGCTCTGTTACGTCATCAGCTTAAAATACTCTTAAGTCTGAGATTCTGATAAATCCTTGAAAGTATGTTAATAATTTCAGTCTTTAACAGAAGAATGAATATAGCTATATTTTCAGTGATCACCATTTTTAGTATATGCTTTATAAGCAATATCCTTATACTTTGTGCAGAACTTCAAAAGAACTCACAGAAGACTAAAAATGTTCAGGGTTGATGTATTACAACTTAATTTAACTCAAGGGCATATAGTACAATAACTAGAATGGGGCTTCAGTGCAGAAAGACATTTGAAAAACAGTAGTTGTTCACCTACAGTCAACAGGAAAAGAATGTTTGAAAAAGATGAAGTATTTGGAGAGAAAACAGAGAAAAAATATTTTACAAGAGGCTTTCTAAAGAGACTCTTGCTGTCATGGAAAAAATTGTTGCAAATGCAGAGATGGATGTTTGGTTGCAAAAGCATTAATGGGGATTTCCTGCTGGGGGTGATCAGATGAAGGAGTTAGTTAAAGAAAAGCTGCAGAGCTCTTCCCAGATGCATTTGAAACCAGTTAGTGTGCAATGATGTACTCAAAAGCACGTTCAACAAAACAAATGGCCATCAGTTTTGCCAATTAAATGTTTGGTAGTGAAACACAAAATTCATAGAAATGTTGTTTGGCTTCAAATATTTTAATCAAGTCTAGCCTTAGGCTGGACGTCATGACTAGGCTGTAATTCCTCAGCATTTTTTAAACGTATTGCATTATTGTTCTTTTTTTTTGTCTGATACCAGTGGCATATAAGCTTCACAAGGGGAGTGTATGCCCTGTGTATACTGAGGGCTTAAGCCACAGGGAGGTGTGGAAGAAAAGACTATTTCAACTGCTAGTGTAGCTACTCTTGAGCTCAAATGGCAGTGCCAGCGTTCAGTGGTTCGATGGTAACACAAAGGTTGGTCTTTAATAAATGGATTGGGAGTTTGAGTATCCTGTAGCAGAGAGTAAAAATCTATGTACTAAATGTTATATAGATTATAGCAGAATATATGCACAATCCCCTCCTGAGGGAGAGTGGAGGAGAAGATATATTTTATATCTTGCAGTTTGTTGCATTTTCTGGGTTTTTCACCCTAAAACCACCAGAGACTTCCAGTGATCATTCTCAAATGTCAGTCTCATGTCCCAGGAGCATAAAAAAAAGAAACCTAACTGTATATTTCAGTTCCTGCAGTCATTAAAGCAGGAATCCTAGCCTGGGTGAAAAAAATATTGCTGCTTTGGGGATTGCTAACTATTCAGAGAATAAATCTGCTTGTGGATTATTAACTGGAAAGTAAAAGCCTATTTGCAATGCATGAACAATAGCTGCTTTTTATATTGGTGCGGTTTGAGTGTCTGCAGCCAGAGATACAAACATTTGTAAACAATCCGTGCATACAGCTTCATTTAGTGTTCCTGAGAGTTACGAACTGACGCCAAGAGGATAATAAATAGACCCGCCGATTTTTTTTAAAGGCGGTTTTTGCTTGGCATGCAGAGAGTTTCAGTAAAACTTCTTAAAACAACAGGGTTTTATCATCTGAACTGCAGTAGGTGAAAAAATAGAGCTCCTGTTGGTAAAACTTTCCAAACGATAAAACCAGAACGTCACTTACAATGTACTGAAACAGGGGTAAAACTCACTATATCTGAGACTTGTGCATCCCACAACCTCACAGAGGAACTGGCAAAAATGCTATTTTGGTATTGCTTTAGAAAGAAAACTCTAGTGATCACGTACTGTGTTTGAATCCTTGCAGACTGCATAGTCACCTTGGAGGGCAGTTTATTTACAGTTTAACATTAGTCCTTATTTACAGTTTAACATTAGTTCTTCCCACTGGAAACCTCAAATTAAATGTAAGGTCTCTGAGCTTCTGTTATTCATAGGAAGGAGAAGATTAATGTGCATTTTGTATTCTTGTTACCAGCAGAATGAATCTGTGCTGCTGGTTTGCACCCTCAAAAACATATGCCATGTCAAGGGCAAAGGGTTTTTGAGCATTCATGCGAAACTTTTAATTCATGCCTTCACAGAATCCATAGCGCAAATGACTAATATATTCTAAATTTCAGTATTGTTGACTGTTCCGTTCCTCTCACACATGCTGGTCGGCCTGGATTTGATGTAGGTGTAAGCAGCAACTGTACTCTCAAATGTTTGTGCATACCTGAGAGTGTTGCAGAGTGAACTAATTTGACATTTTCAAGAATGGTTAATTGTGAGCATTTCGAGATCTCTTTCAAGGCCTTACCCAAAGCACATTGATTTTCCATTGACTCTTGTTGTCCTTAGTAGACTGTTGGGCAGTCAGGATCCTTCTGCTGCTTACCAGACACGTTTCTCATTTTGTATCTTCCTGCAATACCTCAGCAGTTGTTTTTCCTGCCATCTGAACCTTCTACACAGAGTCCTTCAAGGGAAATAACAGAATTGTATCAAAGGAAATAAAAGATTTGACATAATCCTGAGACATGTTTTAGTTAAACGTGGGCAATTTGTCCTAGAGCAATTCTGTATCTGGAGGAAAGTATATGGCCTTTGTATACCTGAGATGATACTCTTGTCTATCCTAAAAAGCTACGAATCTGTTAATTAAAACAGACCTAGTGATAGTAATAATTTTACTGGACTATTAAGAAATAATGATTTTTTATTTGAGCTTGAGTCCTTCACAATGACTTTCTTCAAGCACTTGAAGCTTCAGTTGCACAAAATATTGCTAACACACTAATTTTAACTATAAATATTTTCTTTAAAGTTACTTTTCAAATGCTTTTCAAGTACTATATGCAAAGGTAATATTAGACTTTCTCAGTTTACAGTATTAGTTGCTTATATGTATCTATAAGATGCAGACACAATATCTGGTAATCTGCTTTCAAGCACCAATACCTTTTTTGAAAGATATACTTTTATATCTACCATGTACAGTTCACAAAGAGCAAAAATGTTTAAATGAGTTTAATATATCAATTATTATGAATGATTTGCTCAACACTATATAAAACAGAGGAACATTCTTAACCAGTTAAATCAAAGCTCTATGAAAAGCAGTGAATATGTATTTTTTTCTTCATTTTGCTTGGCAAACTGCCTTAATTACTTATTGGGCCTTAACTTCGCAACTTGTCACATCCAACCTGACAATAAAGGGCTGTGTCTGGGTAGAAGACAACACTTTAGCATTCTTGGGAACAGGGACCCAAATTGCAAAAACCAAGTTTATCCTCTTAGAAGTCCATCTGGACACAAATCAAGCTTTGAACTGTGACTCCTTTGTAGGTTCAAAGCCCCCGGACTAGACTAGTCAGTGTGAATTTTCTAGCCCTAGGAGGTAGGTCCACCTCTTTAGGTCCACCGTTTAGGTCTACGTTCTTGTTCAAGACCGCTCTTCCAGTTGTACGGAGGCAGCCGGGACTGCAGACACCAAGTCTTTCAGAGGTCTCGTGTGTGTATGCGATCTGGGTGCATGAAGCTGTAGCGCTGCTTGCACAGACTGCAGTCGCACCTCGTGCAGCAGCTGCTCCCACCAGCCAGTACCATCTTGGTGGAGCTCTGCCTGGCCTTGGTTTCCAGTTCTTGTTCTCCCTTGGAGGTTTCACACCTGCTCAGAGGGGAGAAATAAGGACCAGTACCTAAATGCAAGGATGGGTTGTGGGCTGCCAAATGCAAGAGAAGTTTTCAGTTTACCACGCTGAACGGTTGCGCAGTCTACTCCACAGTATTCCAGATCTCCACGTGTCCCAGGGGTATTCACACTGCATATATGAAGAATCCTTGTAAAAACACTTTATAATCTTGGACCTGTAGTGCCTAGAAAAATATGGGGTTGGTAAGGACTGCATAACTGAGCTAGTAGCATTGCTACCTGACTTTTTCTTCTTTTTTTTTAGCCATAATACCTGTGTCCCTTGCGTGACGTTTTACACTGCATGACCATTTCCCCCCCTTTATTTGTCTTTTTACATAGCTCTAACAAAAATATTACAACTACAGAAGAAACACAGTAGTACAGAATGGAAAAATGAGTTCTTGTTAGTCATGCAGGTATATCTCACTGGGTAATTGAGAGCACCTCTTCCTGCCTGCATGCAGAGCTTCAGAACTGCTTTCACTGCTGTCCCACTATGTAAGAAAGCATGGTTATAAAAGAGGATTCAGCTTCACAGCATCATATAAGCTTAAATTTCATTGATAGTAGCAGCATGAACAAGAAAATGTGGGGTATGAGGAAATACCACAGGGAAAAAGGCATGGGAAAACAATTCCTCAAATGTAAAAATAAAAAAAAAACACCCTACTAACTAACATAACAAATTACTAAACTGAGGTTGCAAGAGAGAACACTTCAATCCCACAAGAAGCAATTAGAAGATCCTGCGGAAATACTGCATTAGAAAGATGAGTCTCCAAAGTAATGAAGTGCTTTTTCCTCATATCTTTTTTTTATTGTTGTTCACATGGAATTCATCTAACTGCATATTCTCTCTGCAGTGTTCAAATGCTGCTTCCCCCTTTTAGGATGATTATCTCACCTCCATTGTAAGGAGGTATGAATAAGCAAAAGCTTTCAAGGCTGCTGAAAAGTATGAAGTACTTTTTTTTAATTTCTTTTTGTAGAACACAAAGCCTGTAGGAGGGAAATTGCAAAATATTGTTTTTCTCTAACATGCTTTAGAGAAGTATTTGGTTTATTTACTCATATCCCACCTGAAACAACCCACAGATTCATTTAAATAAATAAGCTTGCACTACACAGTAGCTTTTTGTGTGTGTGTGCAGTGGGTAAAGAGAGGAGGATGGAAATTCTTTCTTGTGCCTAGTGGGTTAGGGCATACTTGGGCATTTTTTTTCGGTTTTTACTGTTTCCCTTCTAGAGGAGGTTTTGAGCTGAAAGATTTGGGGAATCTCACAATCCAGTGTACTTAGTCCTTGGTTTTAGACACTTTATCATCTTCTAGACCAGTTCACATGTGGTTTAAAATATATCTGTCATTGTAATTCTCCAGCCACAGTCACTTGGAAGCAGAAGAGGCCTTTAGATCATTGAATCTGTTACCTGCTGTCATGCCCCTAGTGATTACTGTTCTTTTTGGAGGTAACTGGAGACATATTACAAATCCAGATTAATAGGCTTTATGATCAATCAACTCAGCGGCACATACTTGTCCTATTAATAATGCAAATGTGGTAGGATTATTGAGTTATGAGTAGCTTATACACAAATATTAACCACTAATACACTTATTAAAGCTGAGTAAAGTATTAATTAGCTTTGATGCAGCCTGGACTGCAGAGTAGTAGATACTTTTACCAAGGCCTGCTCAAATTGATTAGTGTGATCCCATGCTGTGCACAGTGTTTCCACAACAGAATTGATCTTTTTCCTAGATTAAAACAAACAGCATTCTAGGCCACATTCAAGGATGCTTCTGACTAATCCTGGTTAGGGAAATAAATCATAGCAATGTCTTGCTAGAGAGTTTTACCCTGTTTGGGATCTTATTCTGAAGGGAACCACTTTGAATTTGATGTGACTACTTTTAACCCAAAACAAAAGTAGAATAAGAGATCCTCTCTTTTCACTTTGTATCATGAAGGTGTATGCGATCTACTAAAGTATGATTATTCCCCACTTCCTAGTATTCCTGGAATGCTGCTTCCTAAAGTGATATTCCTGTTCTGTCCATCTTATTTATTGTGAAACCTTTGGCTTTGACTTTTCCAAGCCGCAGGTAAAAAAGCCTCTATATAGTCATGTCTACATTGCCAAATGCCTGTAGTTTATGCATGTTATTAAGCCTAAGAAAATGTGTCCCTCAGCACCCAAAGTCATGCAACTTAACAGTGGCAAAAAAAATAAATCTCCATACTCACAAGTGAGTGCCATGCAGAGATGGGTGTGCTCAAGTTCTGAAAAGGGCCTTGATCAGGGAAGACTGCGGTTTCCTCCCAGTGTTTTCTCTGACCGTAGATGGCTCCTTGTCCCCATAATATTATCTCCTTCCTCTGGCTTCTGAAAATGCCTTTCATTTGTAGCACACTGCTGACAGTGAGTGGCAGTTGTTCATTAACCGGTATCTCTTCCGATCTTGTGTGAACTAATTGTAAGGAGCGTAAGGATATTAGAATAGTGAAGAATTGAGGGCCAAGAGAAGGAAAAGTGCAGGTCAAGATTGCATTGGGTCATCAGAGCTTACGGCAGTATTTCTTCCAGGAGATGTGAAGGTCTAAAAGTCAATTGTTAAAAATAAGGCAGAAACAAAACTGCTAATATCAATTCAAAAATCAATAGAAATGCCTATTTTGATACAAACTTCTATAGCCATTTCTAGGGAAAATACTTACCTTATGACATGACAGGCATCTTTATTGCATAGGTTAAATGAGGCAGTAAAAGGTAAAATATTGCTAGCATATTGCAGTGTAGCAGCTGAAGGAAGAATAGACAAATCCAGGCACAAAGCTAAGGAAGCAAAAAAAAGCCCCTGTTGAAGTAGATGCTTACAGTGCAAAGCTGATGCTTGAAGAGAGGAACATGCAAGGAAATCAAAAGGCATCATTTATCTGGCTAATGTTTCCCAGAACTTTGGAAGAAATAGAAATAACATTATTAAAATCATTCATTGCAGATTAGGAGTAAAGTGTTGTTCCTCATGCCTGCATTACTTTGACTTATCACAGCAGGAGATTCCTTATAACCTTAGCTCACTATGAATACAAATCGTTGGGTTAATAAATGGATCACTCATGGTTAAAAATTCATTTTTGAGAGCAATGAACTGAAGGCCATGAAAAAATTGTAAATCAAAATATACACTTCAACAATGTCCTGTTGTGTCAATGCGATTTCAGTAACTCATGATGAAAAGTTAGAAAAACTTGAATGACAGTTGTGGGAATAAAATTTTTCGCATTTCCTGTCTTTTGGAATTTAGACTAATAGGCGGATGTAGCATGAAAAGACAAACAATGATAGGAAAAAAATAGCTGCATTGGCTGCATGTAGCAAACAAGTAAGATATAGGTATCGTTATAAATCAAATCTACAGCTAGAGCACAGATGGATTAACAGGTGGTGAAACAACAGCTGACATACAGAACGCTGATGGCAAAGAAATACGACCAGGTTGAATAGTTTGGACAAGCTTTAATTCAACATAGCACACTTTTGGAAATTGATGGCATTTAAAATACTTTAGGAACCTTTGTCTTCCACCACATCACTTAGTAGCCCCGAGGCCTGAGAAGGGACTAAGTCTAAACTAACTCACCCTGACTAGTTGTTCGGATAGCAAACAGCAAAGCTGATCCATCGCTCTCATTCAGCTGCGGTATTTGAAGTGGTTGTCAGGATCAAGTTCTCATGTTGTGGCTGCAATCAATGTGCTAGAGGTCTCATTTAGGTTTGGTCTAATTACGCCATAGTATTTTCACAGCTCTTGATGCACCACCAGCTCAGAAGTTAAAATGCTGAACTACTATAAAGCAAAGGATTCATTGTTATGCAAAGGTTTCCACTACTTTGGGGGTTAGGGGTATTGGTGAATTCCTTATGGATGAGGCCAAAAACAAATGTTAGCCTTGGAGTAGATTAAAGGCAAGTAAACAGAGCAGCAGAAATATCAGTCATAATAATGAAGGTGGAGGTAGATGGCAGTTCCAGATTGGTAACCTTCATCAAACAAATGCAGGATGAGATCATTTGAACACAGTCTGGAAGAATTATGGAATGAAAAATAAGTTGAGTAAATCAACAAGAATGTCAGGTGATATTCAGAAGTGAAGATGGAGGTTTCTTTTTTAATTTACTGAAAAGGCACATTCTATTCTCACAAGGATGGAGCTATAAGGACTCATTGACAAGAAATACTAGTGCATACACACCTCCACCCCCTCACCCAGAGACCTGTTCCTGTCTGCACGGCAGAGAGATTTACGAAGAAACTTTTTGTACAACATATGAATGCGCATGTGCACACTCACATTCAGAGCTAAAATAATTGCCTCATGTGCAAAATAGATTAAATCAGAAAGCAATGGAATAAGTGAGACTGAAGTGTTAGGTCTGTACCCTTCTTATGCTTTTAGCTGTTCAGAGTACTCTTCTGCATCCTTCTGTGAGCAAACTGCTTGCCTGCTCTCCAGGCTCTTAAAAGGAAGGATTGATTCAAGGCTTTACCCTATGCAGTTCCAGCTGAGACATTCAGAGTGGGCAGGCAGCACATGAATGTTTTTTAAAATAATAATATTCCATCACTGATGATACCAAGTAAAAGTAACAAGCAAGAGGGTTTGTGGTTTATATCATGTGTCATGATTCTGATGGAAAAGTGAAAGGGACACTCAAGTCTCTACATGTTTCTCCTGAGAACAGCACTACTCTCCACTCAGCTCCAGATTGTGCCCAAAGGTGTATTTTCACCAAAGGAAAATGAAAGAAGAGTCATGTAGACAAGTGGGTACTTGTAATCCCAGTAAAGACAGTAGCATGGGCATACCAGACAAGCTTTCAATCTCTGCCTCACTTGGCTAATTTTCCGTCTCAGTTTTGAAGGCTGTCTTGACTCCTACACTATTTAAATCTGCTGTTTAGGTACCACTAATAATTTTTAAACCATTGTTCATCTGCTGCATAAACTTTATGTTTATGCATATCTAAGTCTTCTGAAATATCTGTACCATCTGTCACAGTCTAAGAATTACCATTCTAGTTATGACAAGTAAAGGGATAGAGTCGTTTGATACGAAGTTTATGCATAGCAATAGTCACCCATTCACCCAGTATACAAATGAATCTGCCACTAGCGGATTTGGGATAACCAGCAAGTCAAAGGTTTGGTTAATCATATACATAGAGGGACAAGAAAAATATATTGAAACTGTGTGGGTAGTTTAAAGGGTGGGTATGAATGATTGTATTTGAGATGGAGAAGCTAAGGATGAGCTCTTAATTGATGATGGTAAAACAAGATCCTTTTGGAGCAGAGTGTGGGATGAGGGGAATGGATTATTTATTCCAAACAGTGGATTATGCCAAAGCAAGATTTATCTCTTGCCTTTACATATTTACCTGAGTAAAGGCAAAAAGCAAGACTTAGTGATCCAAGGGGACTGTGGCCCTCGTGACTACCGGTTAAGGCACCCACATTGGAAGGGAAAAAATACGCTTTGCAAGCACTACTCCAGTGAGTATTGAAGACTTTATGGCAGTGGAATAGCTTCAAAAGAAGCACTGAGAAATCCTCCCTACAGGATAACAGGGGGCCTAGTTCAGAGAAGACATTCAGAGGCAGGAATTCAAACCTTCTCAAGCAGAGCGCAGAGCTCAACCTCAGTCTGCCACTTGCCAGGTCAGTGATGCCATTAATGGCCTTTTAGGTTGTTGGTGGGAAGTACCAGAGGGGGTTCTGCTTTACATGAAGTCCAGACCATGTCTATCAGCTTGGGTCCTTCAGGCAACACAGCTGGGGGAACGCTGGCTTTGTCATCTGGTGTAGGACATGGGCTCATCTGCCTGGCTGACGCAGCAGCCAGTAACTCCAGGGCTTGGTAACATCTGAGCCAAGGTTTTGAGGACATTCGTTTAAACATTTGCATCAAAAATCCCAGTTACAGAGACTGAAATACTCTGGTGGATCTAGCCCATGGCAGTTAAGCAATACAAAAAATTACCGTTCTTTGGTATCTGTAAGTAGCACATGAAAAAACCTAATCAAACAGAAACTGCTGATAGAAAGTTTAACTGGGTTAATACAGTTATTATCTAAGACATGCTGCAAGCTATAGACGGATATTTTCCTCAATCCGTTCATTGTTAATGAACATCCAAGCTAGCAAATTAAAATAAACCCATTTTATCACTCAGATTTAATGATTTCCTGCTGGGCCTTTTTAATGTTCAGAATTGGCCTTTGAAATACTTGGCTCGTCAGCAGATTTGCCCTCAGTCTTTCACTTTTTCTTCACCAAAGGTTACTGTGAAACTTTCACTTTTTCCTTTCAGATATTTATATATAAAGATGACCACTACCAGCATGAACAACTTTTACCTCTTCTTGAGCTTTGAGTTTGCAATGCTGTTTGACCATTGTAAGCCCTAGAGTATTGTAACAAGGTGAACATTCAACTCAAGACATTTCAAATCTAGGGGAAATGAACTTGCTGATTAACTGTGGGAGTGAAATTAGTGGTTTGGTGAAGCACTGTGATAACAGCAAATGAAAATCTGTCCCAAAATATAGTAAAGCCTTTAAGAAATAAAAGGTCCCTGCTGAGACATCAGCTTTCTCTTTCGCTATAGTGTTTAATCTTTTTTGCCCAGTTCTTCTTCTGGGGTGGAAGGGACAAAGATACAAATTTCACAGTGCTGTCATCATCATCACTAAAGCGCCTGTATTAATCTAGACTTGTGTGCTGTATTACTGTTAGCAATAAGAATAGTTAACATTCCAATATCACTTTCCATGCAAGGATACTGAAGAGCATTGGAAACATTAAGCTTTGAGGCTGGTAATTTACTAATGAGAAAACTGATTCAAAGAGAAATTAGGACCGTAATCTCTCACCCGTTGAAGCCAGTGGGAATCATTCTGTGATATCCTTGGGCATTGGTCAGACTCTGTGTAGCCTGTAAAAGGTCACATGAGAAATCACAGCAAAGTTAGGCATAAAGTCTGGTAACTTGGGTGCTTGTCCAATAGGAGGAGAAGAATTTCCCCTTATCCTTTATATCTTACATCCCTTTTCCTTAACACAGTCTCAAGATACTGCAATACTTCCGATATTTGAGCCGGAGCATACTGACCACTTCAGAGCACTTTCAGCTCAGATGCAGCATCACTGGTCTCATCCCTGGACCTGAGCTAAAGCCCTAGCTAAAAGTGAAGCTCCAAGCAGATTTTGGAAGCAAAGATCTCTCAGTCAAGTTTCCTACAGAAGAAACTCAAGCCACTCCTACCAGGCTGAAGTATGAAAGCCTTTGTATCCTATTTGCATGCTCATAATTATATTAAGTACATTTGTACAACTGAAAGCTATTCCTCATTTTGTATAAATCTTTCCAAATTCTTGGAAGTAGTTAAACCTTAACAAAAAGCTTCTCTGTACTGCTAGGAGAACTTTCATTGAAGTAAAGCACCCAGTTTTCAGACCAATATAATGACATTGAAGAAATCGCAATTAAATTCTTTAAACTTGTTATTTTTAAACTTGTTATTTTAGATGTAGTAGTCTCCAAGGACCTGATCCAAAGCAGTATGTACTCAGCAGGAATCTTGTTGGCCTCAGGGCTCACTTGAGGTTTTGCAAAATCCTCTATCTCTGGTAATATTTCAAGCAGTTTATTATAGAATTTCTTAATGTAATATGCATTGCTTGTGTGGCTAGAAACCTCTATATCAACAGTCTAGATAAATGCCAGTACTGCTACCATAATACACTTCAACAGAGGTAAGAAATATAGTGCTGTATTTACAAATTTGATCCATTCAGGGCCTAGGGCTGTAGTAACTTAGATATAGGAGCATTTATGCACAGAACCACTGGAGCATACACATGATTATTTATCAAGATGGTCTGTGTATAGTGCGAGTATTATGCATTAGCACCTACTTGATAGAATAGGAATAAACATTTCATAAAAGAACACAAAGGACACTGAAAAAGTATATCATGAACACGTTTTTATAATGAACCCATGGACTATTTATGTTGTACATTCTACCTAAAATATGAGAGAGAGCCAAATAAAGCTCTCCCAAAGCTAAGTAAGCAATAAACTTTTATAATGGTGATATAACTGGAAGAGCCTTTTTAGACTTTAAGTAGGAACCCTACATTTTCTTTTGGTGTTCCTTCAACCTGTGTATCACAGAAAGGTCATTCCATAGCCTGGTAGAAAGACTAGATGCATTTCCATGATACGCAGAACAGACTCAAGTATTTGCACTAACATGGGCTTAGCAAACTGTAGCATGCAATGAGTGGCAAATAAATTATTTAACTGTGCCATATAGAGTATTTCAGATGTCTGAAATAATGTATATAGTTAAAGGCTATGGTAGAGTAATGTTAAAGAAATTCATTTTTTCTTGGCCTGATGGTAATATGTATGATAAAAAGGTGATGACTATTATAGTCTTGAAGCATTACAGTCATTTTGCTATGATAATAGTCCTCAGATCTGGTTATGGCCCTAATATGTTACCTGAAAGTTAAAATCCGATTCACAGGTCTGTTGGCACATAGTGATTACTTATTGTCTAGAATGTAATTTCTAAAAGAGAATGAGAGTTGATCTTGTGGATAATCCTGCTTTGTTTTATCTTTTTTTTTTTTTTTAAGAAGAGCTAAGCATGGAGGTTTTTTTCAGTGAATGAATGGATTTAGAATAGTCATTTCTAGCTTGAACTGCACCAAGATGAAGATCTCTCCTGCTCAGGGCTTTTGTCAGTCTTTCCACCACATTATTATGGACCATGGACAGCTAATGTTTCTGGCTTTAGAAGCAACACACCAAAACTGCCAAGCAACTGAGAGCTTCCAAGCAGATCCTATGGGACTTGAGAGCCCCAAGGAGTTGTTTTGGTTTTACATTTGAGATATTTTAAATAGGAATGTGCAAGGGAGCGGTTCACAGAGCACCAGCCTAGCTATTAGGCTTGTCTGGGGGTTATGTATTGCCCGCCTGCTGTCAAAAGGGCACAGACAGCTCGATGGGCAGACAGGCTCTAAAATGACTTTTTACGAAAGGGAGCCCAACCTTCCTCTTCCCTTCAGAAGTAAGTAGGGGGAGAGAAGGGTTGGAGTCTCACTTTTTACTCCTTCCCCACCATGGCAGACTCTGCGTGGCATCTCACCCCTGCTCTGTTTCAAATAGTGCTCATTTGCTCAAATAGTGCATCATATCATAGTATTTTAGTACTTTATAATCCTTAATCCTTGTTTAATCAATCCATCATCTGCAGAGTCCCAAATCAAGGGCTCACTCTCAGTGGTCACTGCCACTCTCCCAATGCAAAGTACAAAATTACAATCTTAGCCGTAACGAGGTCACATAATAAAGCAGGTATTAGAAGAAAAACTATAATAATAGTAATTGTTGTTATGATGCTTAATAAATAAATACATGATGAATTTTCATAGTAGACAGCTGCAGATCTGTGAAAGTTGAGGAGGTGTTTCTTTTGTGTTCATGATTCTCCTCCTGTACAGAAGTTTAAAGAAAAAGAAAAAGACAAAAAGCATGAGAATAATGTTCCAGCTAAAGCTGGATTCCAGACATGCTGAAAAAGAAATGAAGTGGTGTCACAATTATGACAATACAGAATAGAAATTCAATATTTGTTCTATAGTTTGTGCTCTGCTTTACTTTAGGGGACTAGGAAATGTTTGATTAAAAAGGGAGTTGCGTTCACAGGGTGCATTATTCATTCCAGAATTCAGTTTTGTAACTCAGGATAGTCAAATACATTTCTTACCCCAGAATCTGTCTGATGTCTCAGTATTTCTGGAACTTCACACAGGTGATTGGAAATCAAACATTCAGGGGAGCTACTGCAGTTAAGTATTAAACTTGACAGCTTTTATATGTCTAGTACAGTAATTGATTTCATGTTATGCTAATCTACCCGTGTTAAAGCAGTGAGGATGGTTCCATTTCATAGAGTAGGCACTGAATTATTATTTTGGAGGTTTTAAAAGCACTGAGGCAATTTACATTTCTATTTTATTTTTTAAACATTTATATGGGTGAAGAATATAGAGAACACTTGCACTGGCAAGAGGACAAATTCAACCCTGAAGTTTCCTCTGAGAAAAAAACAGTTGAAAAAACTAAGCGGCTAGCACCTCTTCATATTACTGGTTATTCGTTTATTCTCTCTCTCCTTGTCCTGGTGTACCGGCTCCGCCTGTGCTGCTGCGTGTCGGGAGGGGAGCGTGCCCCTGCCCGGCCCTGCCAGCCCCGTCTGAGCAATCCGTGGCCTTTCAGGGTTTAAAGACAAACCAGCTAACACTGCCTTGAGCAACACAGTACCAGAATTATATTTGCATAGTGTCACTGCAGACAAATTTTGGAGTCTTCGACTCACTGCCTTTTCTTCTGACTGGAAGGGTTTCCCAAAAGAGCGGCTACTTCTCCTCCAGTGTCTTGGTAGAAGGCTTTCTTGTCTGCTTAGTGCTCGCGCTGAAGGAAAAACATGTATTTTAATGTAAGAAATGATTCTGTATTCCGAAACACTGCCTTTTTTAATTTCTTATATTAAAAAACGAAGGAATTGAAGGTGGGATTCACTGGATATTGTTGGACAAGATGGAAGTTTCCCAGAACCTCACAGTTTCTCCCAAGCTTGATGCCCCAGCTTCAAATTCTTCACCTGAACTAGTCAGAAGAGTGATTTAAATGGTGGCCTCTTGCTTTTCAGGTGAAGTCCCTAAACTGAAAATGAGACATTGCAGGGTGGACTGCCCTCGGTCTGCCCAGGTATTACGGTTTCACTTAGATAATACAATAAACTTGAAAAAGAGGGTACATTTCCCTGCGCAGCTGCTTAAGGCACTCATTTAAAATGGAAACACCTGGATTCACATCCCTGTCTCAATATATGTTATGCCTGGTGGAGTATTATTAACTTCAGGGGTAATTCACAAGATAATGTCTTATTACCTACTGTTACAAGTAATTACCATGACCCAACGCCTGGTGGAGGCAATGGAATTTCTACCTCAGTAAACACAAAATCCAGCTGTATGTGGTCAGGGAGACAACTTCCTTTCTCAGGTAGTTCTCACTGTGTATTTATAGTGCAAAATGGGAGTCGCTTTCCTTTTGCACATTAGGACTGCTGAGCTGAAGAAAATAGGTATAACTTTTCTTTTAATTCTATAATCTTATTATCCTAGCTCCAATAAAAACTGTTAATGAAATCTGAGGATATTGAGAACTTGGATTTTTTCCATTAAGTTTAACTTGGTATTTTTTTCAAGCAATGGGGTACTTACTATAGTCCAAGTCTTTTTAAGACTATCCAGGGAAACATAAACCCTTGCAGTGAGCCATTTTCTGTCAAAATTACATCTGACCTGCATATTTTTGCAATTCTCTGATGCATTATACAGTCAGATCAGGTTCTTCCTTGACCAGTTGTTCACCCCTATCAATTGCATTAGCATTTAACCTGTCAGTTTAAATTACAAAGGTAACAAAGGTTTAGGAAGGTTACAATAGATCCAATCTCACCAAGAAGTGTGGAAGAATAATCTTAAATCATCCTTCAATGCAAGTGTTATTTTTTCTACTGACACACATATACTCACCTTCTAGAAACATCACTGTAACTGTGTGCAACTTTTTATGGTGAAGACTACATGAGATCAGCAAAGCGTGTGAAATAAGAAGTACTAGCAATAAGAGAAACGTGTATTTTATTTGAACTTTGATTGCATCTACTGTATCTTTTCTCATTTTCTCTTCTGTTCTCTATCCTCTTTCAGTGCTGAGCTTCTTCTTTTTCTCTCTCCAGAGATTTTATTCTTCATTGTGACTGATTAGTAAATTAGGTCCTGTTCTATAATACCATGAGCAGCTCATCAGGGGTTGAAGTCCTTCAAATCTTATTAAATCTTAATCCTTTAGAATTGAAGAGACTCTGTCTCCAAGGCAGACTGCCCAGCCTCTCCTGCTATTTCTCATCCCCCTGTGCTGTACACTCACAACCCCACCAAGGCAGTTTGCATTGTTTAGCTGGTTTCATTAATAAAATATCATCAAGTATACATAACCAAGGAATTCAAATTGCTATGACAGTATAATATCTAGAGTCAATGTAGTAATAGTCTGGGCTAATTTCTCAATTACTTTTGAACTGTAATACCAGCACTCTTTTAAAGTGCATATGCTTGGAATAATCTAGAAATCATATTCATTTTTCCTGGGATTTTACAAATCCCAAAAATGATGGTATAACACCTGGGCAAATGGCATCATGTCACGGGGCCTGTTAGGCTGTTCCAAGGTAGAAGGAAGATGATGCCAAATTCCTCCCCCTCTCCACAGTTCTGGCCCCAAAATGACCACAGTGCATCAGGGGAGCAGAACTTGAAGCCACATTATGGCCCGCTCATGGGGCAGCCGTTAGCACAGGCTATGAAGAATGATGTCCAATTCTATCTACAGGTTACCTAAATGCAAAATATGATAAAATTCCTACTGCAACTACCCACACCAAACTCTCTGTACCCCTTTCCACATCAACACAGGTTGTTGAGTACTATAAAGGCCCTCTCTAGCCTTTTGCAAGGCTAAATCAGCACCTGATGAGCCAAAATGCCACTGAAGCAAATGTTAGAACAAACAAACAAAAAAAAGCAAAATCATAATTCTGTTAACCTGTTAATGACGTAACATTCCCTTCGTATTTTCTTCCCTTTTTTCACTAAAGATGAAACTAAGGGCTTCTGCCTATAATATTCACATGCACAAAGCTCACGTCAAAGCCATTCTGCCTTTTACCTGCATGGAAACTGCGGCATTAAGATAGTAAGGAAGCGATATGAAAGGTAAAGCCAGATTGTGGCTGTTACTGAGTTCAGGAAACACAGCTGCATATTTTTTGTCATATATGCATATATTTAAAAAATATTGTTTTCAGTGTGTCCACAATGCATGTTAAAAGGACTCTGAAAATAAGAATGCCTGCCTGTGTGGTAAGTTTTAGCAATAGATAAGTGCTAAAAATACTGTCACTGGAAAAATAGCTTAGTCATATATCTTTGCGTGCTTACACAAATACCAACTTTACCACATGCAGCTGTGCCACATTAGCTGTGCCGTGATGAATGTTGTTTAATAAGCAAGAGCGAGGAGGTTGGCCTACATTTGGCCGGCGGGAATTCACTGCTGGACTGCGGATGCCGCCTTCCTCTGCCCGAGCCCCGAGCAGCTGCGCCACCCTGCAGCCGGGGAGCGCGGGGCACGTTCATATTCGAGGCTCTGGGCAGGACATCTGAGTCTTACAATGATCCAAATATGTAGACATATTTCAAATGTTTAACTGCTTTAAGATCATAATGAAAAATCAGTTGTCTATCCAATTAGGAAATACAGCTTGATACCAGTCAATATGAATTTCCGATGAGTCTTCGGAGTCGTACAGGTGTCAGAAAGACAACCTTCGCGGTGACAGGAATGATTCAGACCTTATTGATGTAACCCACAATATTACTAGTCTTGAGCAGAGACAGATAGATTACTCTTCAGTTACATGCCAGGTTTTATTAAAGAGTGCATTGGGAATTGTCAAACTTCTGAAGAAGTATAATGTCTGCACACTCAGAAGGCCCCTATGGCCTTTTCCCAGCACCTCATACTCTGTTTTCAATACATATGGAATACTGTTAAGGAAAGAAACAAAAGGTGAAGTGATTTTCATTTTCCCTGCAATATTCACTACTCTACCAATACAGCTGCAGACCATTTGCTATTCCTTGCACAGAGAGCTTGGATTTAGATTTTTGGTCCCATTGCATCTGCCTTTTGTAATGAGATCTATCTTAAACCCATCTTAACCGGGTAGCTGAGGATATTTCTCCATAGGAAATTCTTCCACTAGACTCATCCTTCACTGAGGGGAGGAACTACGTTACGGCTGCAGCCAGGGGAAACTAGATAGAGCTGGCAAATGGATTCACTCAAATTGCACTCAGATATCAGAACAGATTTCCTGGTGCAAAATGCTCCAGGAAAAAAGCAGATTTCATTTGAGGGCTCTGCCTTATAATTCAACCTCCCTTGCAACGAATTTCTTCAGTGGATACATTTGAGAACATTGAGGAGGATTTTTTCCATTTTTAAAGGCTTTTTTCTTTTTGAAGAGTAGAAGCCATCTAAAGTGGACTGGGCTCAGGTTTGGTTTTTGCTCCCCTGCAATTTCCCACTCTCCCAGAATAAGTGGTGCCCACGGTGGCGCAGAGTACCCGCTGCGCCCCGGTGTTCCCGGGAGCCTGACGGAGCCGGGAGGTTCCATCAGGGAGGCAAGGAGAGGAAAAGTAACACAGAACCACTGTCTTTCAGTCAGCGCTTCTGTTCTTGTCCCTGAAGCCACGATCAAGCAGCTGAAACTAAAGTTAATTAAACTTTGGTTATAATCTACGTGTTCCAAACAGAGAATATAAAGTAATACAGACTTTTGCATGGTCTCACTGCTGTGATGTATTTGGCTTGTCAACCACAGCGTGGGGTCGCTGCTCAGTCTTCCAGCACAGAGGCATTCCTGAGCACGGGAACTGAATCAGGCCTCGGTCACTACCTAACAAATACACTGACGGATCTCTGAGGGACCGTTCACACGGTTACTGCCTAATGTTCACAACTCCTGTACTTCTCTGTTTCTCGCTGCTGGACAATACAGAGCCTAGAATATGCAGCACTCCATTAGGTGATCCCCAAATGCTGTTTTTCTTGCTGGCTCAGTGCTGACATTAGATCTGCTGCTATGCAGAAATACAGAGCAAAGCCTTGTGGGGAAAAAACAGAGACATCTAATCACATTTGCTGAGTGTCTAATTGCCATGATGGTCCCTGGGGCACCCAATGAAATATTATCTAAAAAATGTAAACAGTAACACCCTCCCCTTCTACCCTTCACCCCATGAAAAATGGAGAATTGCAAAAGACTTTTGAATGGATCAGAGATACTAATTCAGTGGCACAAACCTGAAAAGCAGAGCAAAGGGAAAATTTGAAGACAACTTTTTTTCAGTGAAAAATGAAGATTTGCTTACACCAAAGAATGTAAGGGAGTCAGGAAGTTTTCCTTAAGAAAGGACAAAATACTTCTCTTATCCCAAATAATATTCTGGGATATTACAAAGGAAAATGAACATTCAAATACAGCATAAGCCGTATAAAAGCATCTCATGACCAACTTTTTAGAGTGCACCGGTGCATTGTAACCTCACAACTTCAGTAAACCTCAGCAACCCGCACAATCAATTCCCAGCTTCTTTAAATAGTTCCAGCAAATGCATGTGGAAACAATCCCTGTCTACATTTATAACTCAGACTTTTACTACTGTTTCTAGTATTATGTATTCATTAATAGCATCATAAATTGTTTATTTTTTATGGTATAAGCCCAAATATAGCCCCCAGTCCTATAGGAAATAAACCTCAACGTCATTTGGCATGTTTTTCCAATGAGTATTTATAGTAGTACAGGCGTCTGAGACTCTTTTCAGTGAAAAAAAGCTCTCTTCAGGCTTAATTTATGTAACTCACAGTATTACTGCTCTTGAACAAGGTGAGCTTGCACTCAGCCTCTATTAGACAGCACTCTGGGAATCATCAGCCTGCTCACGCCTGCCGGAGCACCCAGTGCTTCAGGTACCTTAACACAACCTTATCATGCAACAAATTTGCCACATGTTTGCAGATTCAGCTGCTGAATATAGTTAAGAAAAAGAACAAGAAGCTACTTGACTTTCCTTATCATTGCAACATTTCAAACCTGATGATGTTGTCCACTGAGAGCATGACTTGCTCCATCACAAAGGCTGCGAACTTCAAATTCAGATTTTGCCCATCAGAAATTCAATGTGCATTTTGGCACTCTCTCACGGGGCCAAGATTTCACCCCAAAAGTGCAAAAAGGAGACAAATGAACAATACTCTAATCAGATTCATCAACACGGGTCATCCCATTCCTCCCCCAGATCTTCAAAATTCGGAAGAACAAGTCCTTTGCACATGTGAGCAAGCTGAACTTGCCATCAGTTGCCCTTCCTTCACGAGCATTTGCCCATGACCAGTTACTGGGGTGTTTAAACACATCTATAGGCCCAGATATAAATAACACTTCTGACAAGCAGAGATCGTACCTGCAGACAGGGTCTCTCTCTACGGGGATATGATATCTGATGTTACACGAAGCACAACAGCTACCATGAGAACTGGCAACTGCGGATGCACCAAAGTTCAAGTCCAGAGCACTCAGTGTATGGGAGGGATAGTGTCCGTTCTTGATTCAGAGCAAGCCCTTGAAAACGTATCACTCGTGCCAAACCTAAGAAGAAAAATCTAGTTTGAGGGATGATACCTTTAAGCAGAAAACACTGTGGATCTGAAAGAGATGGTCTTTGAAATTTCCAGCAAAGCTCAGAAATTTCCACAAAACAAGTTTTGCTTTCAACAATATCTCCCCTCCCTCAGCCCCCCGAAAAAGGCTTTAGCACATAAAAAAAAAAAAAAAATCAGTTGCCTTCCTATTCCTAGATGTACCTCAATATAAACAAAATTAGGCCACATGTTTGATACAGCACATGTCCTATTTACGGTATGTAATCAGGCCATGGAAATCAGTGCCACTGTCTATCATGAAGTCAAACTCTGAAGCTAAATAACTTAATATCTTTAAATTTCGTATCCCCCATATGTTCACGCTTCGGAGAGCAAACGCCTCAGCTGACGGCTCCGGCCTAATTTGTCTGGAGCACCGACCTCCCACTGAAGTGTTACCAGTATTTGTCGCTGCTGTAATCGTGGGAGGGGAGGAGATTTACCAGGCCTCGTTGTCTGTGTTATCAAATTGCTTAACTAAAATATTTAAATGGAAAACGGGTTTGTACTTTTACTGACATACGGAGTAATGCAGATACAGGGCCTTTGTAATACAGCAGAGGGAAATTCTTACAAACCTAAAGACTCACTGAGATTTCTTGTGCAATCTCAGTATGTTAATATACAGCAGGAGAAGTCCAGTCAGATACTTCGTTAAGTCCCTGATTAAAAACAAGAAGAGAAACAGAAATCACTTTCCCTTACCTCCCGGATAAGTGACCGTAGGGCTGAGGACCAGCACGGGACCAGAATCTCCCCTTAGTTCTATGTATTTCACAGCATGGTGTTACACCTGGGGTATTTGCTTGTAGAGGATTTTTTTCCCAATGCGTAGATCTGATAACTGCTGGGCTCCCCCAGAACTGCGCAGAAGATATGGAAAACAAAGAAAGTTGTGCTCCCAACGCAGCCTTCCCAGCGCAGGACACGGAGAGAGGAGCTGCTCTGCTCCCGCGCTGCCCCGCGACACGTGGGGAGACCAGCCTTCCCGGTGCCCCCGCTTGCCTGTGCCCCGAAGGACCGCTTCGAACCATCCCGTGGGAAACAGGCTGTTGTGCCGTGTCCGCAGTGGATTTTCCAGGTGAGCGCCGTCCCGAAAGGGGGGTCCAGCAAAGCTCTGGGGCTTGATTCAGCAGATGCTGAATGCGCTGTGGGGCTCAGTGCGCTCACGCTGCCTGAGGGTGGGCAAGATCCCCGCAGCCCCTGTTAATCTTCCAGTCGGTCCCTGTGCAGGATAACATGCCGCAAAGCATTTACAAAGTGTCTAGTGCCCTCAAATCCCATTGGTTTAAAATGCATTAGTTTGCTAGCTCTCGCATCTTTTTATTTATTTATTTTTGCTTTCTATATAGTGCAAAGCACATCATGTGAAAACTCATCCTGAACAAAAAGGAAGTTTCGCTTTTATTTTACCAATTGATGGCACTTCAGAAGCAGAAATGCAGTAAGTAACTACCCTGCCATAAATAACTCCCTTTCTTTTTTAAAAAGCATATTTATGAAAAATAAGTAAGTATCAGAAATACTGTGCCATATCATCAGCACTAAAAATGTGTCTGATTGTTTGCATCAGAAGAAAAAAGTTTGTATTATCAACTGCAAAGAGGTTACAGGAAACTCTTGGATTTTTTGTCTATGGACAAGCCTTAGAAATAATATTTTGCTGAGCTAAATGCCTTTTATATTTGTTGTTTAAAATAGAAGCTACCTTGTATTTTAAATATGACCTTTTCATCTATTGTGTCAAGGATATTGGCTGACCGTGGAGTGTAAACTAAAATAATTCTTGACTGGCCCTGCACTTTTTTTATTTATCTGGATCACAGCCTTAGTCTTTGGCTCCTAGTCAATATTTTGAAGAATGACTGAGTTCAGCACACCCTTAATTTTCAGTTTTTGCTAAAGAAAAATAAATAATTATATCTCTTCCCTAAACCATGAGGATGTATCTTTTGGTCTCCATCCATCTATTACTTCCAACAAATACTGTCTGCTGCTCAGTCTAACAAAATGTAACCACTGTTTTAAAAACACAATCTTTAGAATAATTACAGACACAAAAGTCTCAGATGATTTTTCCTGTAGACTATAGCAGTAAGGTAAAAGAGCAAACAATAGCTTGGATTACTCTCTATCACTAATATTGTGGTTTTACTGAGGAATTTTATGGTGCTGTCACAATAAGATATAGACATATATGTCACAATACTGCTGTCATAATAGGTGCACATGGCAAATATAACTTCTGTGAACGCCTAGGCAATCGCTGCTACACAAAGTGAGGACGCTCCTGCTGCAGCAACCCTGGCGTTACTTGAATGTGCCTAATTTTGATGTGCATCTTAGCTGGACCAAAGCAAAAGGGACAATGGAAAACAGTGAAAATAATCAAAAATAATCAGAGGTCAATCAGTATCACCTAGAAAGAATATTTAAAATAATTTTTTCCCCTAATTTGGCATAAACACTGAACAGAGACAGGATAACAGTCTTCAAATACTTGAGTAGCAAAAATAAAGGAAATAACTTTTATCATTTATGCACCCATATTAGAGCTAAATGGCAAAAATGTCAGATTTAGCCACAGAATGAGAGTCACACTGAGATTTACTGAGCTGGACTTATTTCACTCAGTGCTTCAGTAACACAGTGCTAGTATCGTAGACCTCACTTCTGGAACTCAGGAAACAGTGAGAAAAAAAGCTGTTTTTCCACAATAATATAGACCACAACTGTTTAATGTAGCTGATTAACACCGTGTTTATGGATCACAGCTTTCACTGTTTGTCAGTATAAGACAAACTCTGCAAGTTACTGCTAGATAAACAGCTTATGCTTTTAACCCACTTTTTTCTCACCAGATGCATCTCTCTAGCAGACTATAAATATAATGTACATAAAACAGAAATATTTTACATCTCCTCTTGCAATGGCTCAGGAGGTACATGCCACTGAGACGACACCTTTTTCCCCGTTCATGGGAGTCAAAACTGCTGGAGGAACAACTCCCACTGCTCGGCAGGACCCAGTCACCATCCTGGTATACCTGCGAGCGCTGGTGGAGGCCCAGTGCAGGGCAGGCAACTGGGCCATGGCGGTGCCAATGGGTCCCTGCCAAAGGGGGGAGTTACAGCAAGTTGCTGGGGCAGTTGGGTTTATCGTTCTCTTCTGCATGTCCCACTAAGACCTGATTTTCCAAGGTTTAAGTGTTTGCACAATCCACTGGCATCTCTACGAGCGGTGGTTCCTCGGTGGGAAGTCCCTGGACTCACTGCAATGAATTTCTGACCGAAACACGGCCAGCCATCTCAGATGCGGCCACTTGTATTCCCAGGAATGATCTTCAGATAAACAGGTTGTTTATCAATAAACATCCATCTGCAGATTTTTACAAGGTCTTTAGGTACTTAGGGTACCTCCTGGCACTCTATCGGTTTTAAAGGCACAAAATTATCTAATTACTTTTCAGAATAACACATTAAAGTTATTCCCCCGTAGTCTGTGGCAGACTTAGTGCTCTTCAGTACTTGACAACATTGATTACTGCATAAGACATTGTCATCTTTGACGGAGAGCAGATGCTTTACTCTCTTGTGAAAGGTAAAATGCAGAGAAACCAAGGAAAAAGTAGGAAAACTTGTGAGAAGAGACGGAGAAGGAAGGCAATAACTTTTGCGAAGGTGAAACTGTTCTGTTGAATCTAGTTTTCTCAGGCAGAACTGAAGTAGATAAAACACATGTTGGCATCTTAATGCTTAGTTTTTCTTTCTTCCCTTTTCTTTATCATAAAATGAAGGAAAGTATTTCCTCTCCTGTCTTTGATCTATCCCTCAGACAGCAGATCAGTAAAGCTGCATCAAAAAAAGAATAATGTTTCCAAAGCAATAGAAATTCTTGAAGAACTATCTATATATTGCTTGATAAATTATTTTTTCGTTTCTATATTCATACAAAGCACATGTATTTTCATGCACCATTGAACAGAGAAATACTATGAATTTCCATAGAAAAGCTGCTATTAGCTTTTTCTTTTACTGAAGAAGGTATTTGCTGTGACTTTTCAAAGCATCATGAAAAACTCAGCTATCCTTCCTGCACCCTATTTTTTTAATGTTATTAATTGAAGATAGTTACAGATTTTATTTAAAATAAATTCAATTCTCTGACTGTGTTTTGAAACCAACTTGACAGGATCCTCATATTACAGTAGTGTAAACCTCAAGTAAAGCCATTATTAGAAATGGATTAGTACCAGTTTATCATGAAAGTGTGAGGTTCAGTAGGATCCAGATGAAGAGGAAATGCTTAAGATGATCCCAACAAAGCTAAGCAGGGTAACAGATCGCTAACATACATTAATGAATAGCCAAATGAATAGCAGAACCCAAGCTTAAATCTCTGCAACAGGGTGATCAAAACCCCATTGCTCACAGGAAAGCGGGGAACGGCAGCCCGCGTGGAGGGCAGAGCTCTCGAGGCTTCTGTGAGGAAGAAACTAAATATCCTGGTCTGAAGAGCCCCGAGGCCTCTGCGAAAGAGCTCGGTAGGTCAGGAAATGTGTAAATTAGGTGATAACTAAATGGGATGGAGCAGACTCGCTCCTTATGAAATTGCATATTTAATTGAATTCCCAAGTTACGTGGGGATGGTGGCATACAAATCTGTGACTAGAATCAAATAAAATTCTGGCCAGTGCTAAAGAACAAATGAGTATTACTACGAGTACCCAGCTAGAAACAGAGGAGACGGCCGAGCCAAACCACTGCTGTGCTCTCCTGCAAATGCCAAGTCGAGTTGCTTGTGCAGTAGGAGAGGGGGCTTGCATTATGCCCTGGGAACTAAACTAAAAATCAACTGAAAGGCACCAGGAGGAAAGGAAACCGAGACTGTTAATGGCTTGGACATTGAGATGCTGATTCTTTTTCCAAATCTCTCAACTTCTTTATAAGCAGAGACTGGGAGGGTCTCAGCAGCATTGCAAGGACAAGTAGCATGGTGAGGAAATTCCCTGCAGAGCATAGATTATAGAAGAAACACCCTGTTTCCCTGACCCATGAGATTTCAATAGATTGAAGAGAAGTTGCATTCAAGACAGGCTGTAAAGCTATGGTCTCACATTTTCACACCTCCCCCCACCTTTTTTTGTCAGGTCAGTCAAATTAATTGGTTTCAACTTTTTTTAGTATAAAAGTTCACTACAATTTTGAAAAATTGCCATCATGAGAAAAAACACAATCTTCAGTTAACAGTGTCAACATGCGATTGCAGTGGCTGTTTTTTCTTCTTAATTGGATGTGTTGAACCAAATTCTGTGTAGTAAACAGTTTTTGTTTTGGCAAATCAGCATTTTTTCCAGTGCGAAAAAATCTGTCAAGAAACTCCCCACCATCTCAGATAATTTCCCAGATGTGGTAGCTTAATAAAGTTGTAGCCTATTTAAAACTACATTCTTGTATCTTTTAGGTCTTCCTGGAGTATCAGGGGAAAATCAGTCACCATTTGCACTCAATAAACTCGGAGATGATACTACAGGAATCGATGTAACCCATGTATATATGTATGCACATATTGGAAAAAGCAGCAAGTAAAACTAAGGCCTCACTGGAATTTAATTTAAGCATCCAACGGGTGAGTTTCTACTTGTGTGCATATATAAATAGCATAGCCAAAGGAAAGGGAGAACTGCAAACTTAGGAAGTATGGATTAATATACAAAAAAATAAGCCAACGTAATCAAGTTATACTCAGCTATTCTAGTTCCTCAGTGATTTGCATAGAGGCCATTTCTGATTGGATGCAGGTAATTTCTGGCTCTCCACTCTTTCAAGGAAAATCAATTTGGAGGCATTATAGACTAAACCAACATTTTCCCATTACAGCTCCAGCATTTCTTGTGCGTACAAAGCTCCATTGCTCAGAAGGGAAAGTTGGTGTTTCCAGAGGTGGCAGAGAGTGCCATCGGCACTGTGAGTATGCAGAAAACATTAGCAATACTATTGTGCCAATACTGAGATCATGCTACTAATGGCAGCATTTTTAAAAACTTCATGGACAACTCACAATTACCATTTCTTCAGGCTTCTTAAATTATCAAGCATTATCAAAATAGACAAGGTCATTGTTTTATCTGCAATAAAGTCAAAGGAATTGCCAGAGATATAGCAATAGTATTACACATATAATTACTACCATGGTAATTTATTCAATAAAGCTCTCATTTAATTACAGGAACCTATTACACTGAATGATGTGTTGGGCATGATTTATATCTCAGATGTAAATATTCAGAAATAAGCCTCCTATAATGAAAGCAACTCCTAGCTGTTCTCCATTTGCATTAGACTTCAGAGTGCTGATACAACAGAAAGGAACCACCAGTGGGTCACATAACTACTGAATATTCGATGCAGCAGGTGATTTATAGACATAAAAGAAGATGGCTCAAACAGTGCAGTCTAAAATAGCACTACCTACCTCTATTAATTGTCCTGGGTTCACAACTGGCATAAGTATTTCATATCAGCACAGGAAAAGTTAACACTTGGGGCTGTAATCATTTTGGAAATGCTTACTCTAGCCTGTCAAAAATATGATTAATAAGAGGCAGTACCAAATACCCGATACCTGGCATGGACATATAGAAGGTCCTCGAACCCTCAAGGAAATTCTAGCTTCAGCCAGGAGATAGGACGGAGCTGACAGGCATTTTGCTGGTGAAACTTCAGAAAGACCAAAGGCTCAAAGGACCTGTTGAATATTCTGGCCAAACTTCTCTTTTTGTCACCCAGCCAAAGCTAGGGGTCAGCTCTTTGCTCCAGCTAGCATTTAATTAGAGAAATAGCCATTTTATGTTGTTGAAGCTTCTTTACCCTTCAGGACCGTGGCCTTAAGCCACCAGTTCCTGACAGAAGCCAGTGGTGAATTTGGCTGATTGCATATCACCTGTGTCGTGCTCTTTTTGTTTGTTGTTTGCCAATGCACACTCATAAATTTGAAATGGTGGAGATCTGTCTGTAAATTAGTAAGTCTGCCCTCTTTTTTTCCATGCATTGAGAAACTGTGCGTCTGAAATAATAAAATTTGAATCTATACTGATTTACAGTAACTTGGATGAAAATATACTGAGCCCTTGTTCATAACGTGGAAAAATAAACACTCCTTATCCTTAGTAAATTATTTCTCATCATTTTATATTTGCAAGTAACGCATTTTCCAACAACCATGCTCACTTCTTTCATCACAGATTTAAACAGCAACAAAATTTCAGGCCCTTTCAGACCCTAACCGTGTCAAGTTTGACTGAAATTGAGGAAATGTTCATAAAAGCTACAGCTTTCTAAAGAGACATTTTTCTCAAGAAAAGTGTTAGCAAATTGATAATACAGGTATTATTCAGCACTCTGCATCTATGCTGATACTGAAAACTGCTGTCAAAGCTGCTGTGTTTATTGACATCATCATGAATACTTTGCTCTCTAAAAACATTATTGTTAGAAAGTGGCTGAAAATGTTATCTGTTTCTCAATTTAACTTTGTAAAAGCTCATTTTTAGAAACACTTCAAAATTCTTTATATTCAAGATTCTTTAAAAGCAAAAAAGACTGAACAAACCCCTTTCACAGTAGCAAGTCACGTAGAGTCTTCAAAAAGCCAATGGTATTTTCTTGATAATTTTAGGAACAAAGAACTGGAAAAGACCATTGGGTCTGCGTGACTTGTCTCTACACCCTGCTTCCCACGCCCTGTACACAAACCTAGAAGGGGTCTCGCAGACTTGGAGAAAGCTAACCACATGTAAACTATCACTGTTACGTGCTGGAACAGGAGCTACCCAGAACGGAGGATGCTGACTAAAGCCTAAAGACTACCTTAATAAGAGACTGGCATTCAACAGCTTACTACCTGTGCTCTCCTTTCACATACATTGAAAATAATGCTGTAAATACAAGGAAAAAGCATTGCCTCTCCCAGTGCTGACCAAAGAAGGTCAGCACAGAAGATCAAATCTACAAAGAGATTTAAACAATTTGCCACCTGCTGGAGTCAAAACCCTAAGTCACTTGCTCCGGCTGCAAGCACATGCCCCGGTCCCGTTGTGGTTTCAGCCTTTCCTAAATATATCAGTACAAAGTCCTCCTGCTTTGAGGGAATCTGAGCTGAGACCCCGGTGACATTTTATCTCAGTCGAGACTAACGTCTAATCTAATTTGACTGAGATGGAGAAACCTCACACTCTCTAGAGATCGATTCTCCTCAAACGCAGCATATAAATGAATATTTTACAAGTCACATAAATGCACTACTTTCCATTTTTCTTTTTCACTCCTGCTGCACGAAAGGAGACGCTGATACCAATTTACAGCTCTAAGCTCCCTCCGTAGAGGTCAGGCATAAATTCACAGCATTGCAGCTGAGTCCTCTCGCAAATACCTGCCCTCCTTCCTAGGGTTCCCGCCTGAGCTCCAGAAATGGCATATGCTGCTATTCAGTTTAGCATGCAACTTTTGACATAATTTTAACTCCTACTCAGCTATAACAGTTGATTATTAAAATTTATAATTGCTCATTTGTTCTAGAAAATGTACTCCAGAGGTCCTGCGCAATAGCTTTTTGCAGTGACTTCCTTGTTACTAAGAAACTAGTTGTACTGAAACTACTGACGTGTGAAACCCCTGCTAGGAAGAAAATGCTCCCTACATATGGTCACATCCTTCAGCACTTAATGGTCCAGAGCTAGTATGTACCTTAAACCTGGCTGTAGGGAATTAACAGTCTACCAGGCACTTCAGGATGGAGCATTCAAAATGCACAGAGTTGTTCCTGTGTTTGGTTACCGGCGGAGCAGCTCACCTTTTCCTGCTCTCGGTGCACCCATGAGCAGGTGACACTGCAACAGATCAGGTGCAGCTCTGCTCCCCGCTGCACGCTGCTGCCCTGCCAGCTCAGGACACACTTCTTGCAGGTTTATTGCATTTGTGCGTGCATGGTTTAGGAGTGTATGACTTGGGCTGAGAGAACACCTCTCCGTCCACAGTTGCACAGGATACAAGTATGGGTTTGATGTTGCTCTTAAAAATTTTAACTAAAGGATACTTCTAGGCAGACTTTCTTTCACAACTGATAGGTGAGGCATAAATAGTAAGTCAGACACTCGGAAACGTACAATTTCTTGATGCACTGTGACAGACACACGGTTGCCCATTTCCTGGTACATGCATTTATCAAATCCCTTTATCCTTCTCTGTATTTCAACAAGCCTTGCTCTTGCTCACCCACTTGTTTTTATCATTACTGGCTGCCTTACTTCCTCTGCCAAAAATTATCTAAACTGCTACATGATGGATCATTTCAAACAGAATTAGTCAGCTGTGCTTCTTGTAAAATTCAGTATTTCTGTGGGGAAGTATTATTAACTTTCTGCTGCACAATCATTTGTAACCAGGCTGTCCCAAGCACCCGGAGTGCTCTGTCCGTTCCCCCTTTCCTTTCGGCTGGAACACGCAGCAGATGCCGTTGTAGGGCTCATCCTTTGGCATGGGCTACCTTATACATCACATAATTGCTCAGATACCATGAAAACATGTCTGTGCTTAATATTCCAAACCAACTATGGAGCTTCAGCAGCAAGCGTTTTGATCAGGCTCTCCAATCCGTATTATTTAATGACCCAAAAGCATATTGGCTAGTGCTGTGAACCAGCCTGACCGAGTCAAAGTCCACTCTCCAATTGCCTTGGAAAGCAAAAAAATGCAGAGTAAACACCAGAGCTGCCCAATGAGACACCACCTCTCAGCCAGTCAGCGTCAGAGAAACACGGTTTTGTTGGAATTTCTGAAGACAGTGAAATAAAAATGCTGTCAGCACTCTTTGTGCATGGGGATTCCCGAAAGTTGCATTTCATTACATGCCTAGGTGTTCAGCGTGGAAACTAAACTGCTTATCCTTTATGAGAGATAATCTTTGATTGTGACAGTGCACCATGTTAACCCCATTTGTCCTGAAGACTGTCCTGTGCAGGTAAAGTGATTATAAATCCTGGCAATATTCTGTATATCTGGGGGGCTAGAGCAGGGTAACATCCTATTTCTGCACTACAGAGTTCTTGTAAAACAGGCTATATATAACAATAAATCTGTTTATTTTTGCTATGGTTCTTCCATCACTTTCTGACTGCTTCTGTCTTCTCTTTGAAAGCACTTGATTGTACCATTCTCTCTGTTTTCAGCATCATAAAATGAAATTCACCTCTGATCAAAAGATGACCTCTATCCAGTGCCTCTTAGATTAGAGATAACAGCAGGCTGCCGTCTAACTGAGAAATAATTTCTTCAGCTCCTTCAGGTCCTCTTTATTATGATTGCTTCCTAAAATATCATTTAAGAACTGGAATGAAAAACAAATGAGAATATCTTCTCTCACTGTTTGTATTTTGTCTTCGCAACAAACACACATACACATAGTCATACACGCTGTAGCACACATTGGTTCAGGATAATTCATTTTTCCTCTGGAAGATGAAGAAAATATTTAACTCTAGATAGCCAATAGGAAGAAAGTGGTAAAATGGGTAGACATAATACCTACTTTTCGCCTAAAAGACTTTGTGCTTTGAAACAGGGGAATATGGTAGATTTACATTCATGTGAAATTTCAACAGTGTGTATTTAGGAACAGATTTTTAAATATCAGCATTAAAGATCACGTTAGCATATATTATCACATCGTGCACTGTAGCATGTGTATTTATATCAAAGAAAGCATGAAAGACTAATTGTACACTATGAATAATGCCATGTTTTTACAGTGAGATGTTGGAAGCATTATTCCAGACATTCACTGCTCCTGGGGAAAGAAATGGGACAGTCTCCTGAGCAACCTACCTGTCCGGCACTCAACGCCCACGGCTAGATGGGCCCACTTCGCAGGTGTTAGGAGCTGAAAGCAGGCAGAGATGCAGGTATTTCAGCTATTTCAAGCCTACTGCTCAGCTGTACTTCAGCTGGCAGCAAATGCTGGACTCAGTTTTGAGCACCCCAGGCCCCACAACCTGTGTTAAACCGTGGCACTTCTAGGGGACGTGTCAGGCTCAGCAAGCCTTTTGGCTTCAGTCTTATCATCCTTCACTTCACCATACTGAAGAATGCACTCTTTAGAAATAAAATGAACTTTTCTTTTTCTTTTCCCCAACGAAACTTTGAGTGCCTCAGACACTGGAATGGGTTTTCGACAGCTGACCTTATTTTATCAAGTAATATATCATCAAAGCAACACAAGTCCAATAGTGTATTACACTAGTAGAGGTGAAATATTACACAAATATATCAGCCAAGTAATGCTGTTTTTATGATGTGTTTGTCCTAATATAAGCTACCCTGCAGAAGCCTTTGCAAGTGAACTGGGCTTTTCTTGCTTTATTTAAGGAATTAAAGCGAGAGTCTACAGATCTGTTTAAAGATGGAGAGAAGAGCAAGCGCATTTCTTCCTGGCTGCAGTGTGTGCCACTACGTGCTTTCAGGCGACGCAGCTAAAGGTGTGAAAAAAGCAGTTTGAGGGGAAGCATTGTAAGACTAATAAAAATAAAGACTCCCTCCCTTGCTTTGATCAAGGAAATACATTGCTTTAGTCACCTCTCAAGGGGCCCAATGAGCTTGCCACAGAACCTAGGGGTTTGGTACGTCTGGGATTATCTATGCGAAGGTGGAAAGTCTCCACGTAACCTATGAGGACGGACACCCTCAGTCTCAGACATTTATACTTAGATTGCTCTACAAGAAATTTAGGTTAAGATTACAAAGCTGAGCTTGAAAAGAAGTACTAACAGCAATTCTGCGAGGAGGAGACATGTTTAACAAGATAAGGGATCAACTACAACAGAGTTTGACCATAAAACATATTAGTTACGTTTTGGTATTCTGCAACCATAGATGAGGGACAGCCCCAAAAAACCTTCAGTAGCACATCTACCACAGCCTCTTTGCACCTGCGTGGCCAGTTGTAACTTCTAAACAAATTTTAACATTCAGAGGTTTGAAAACTCAGAGCAGATTCCCAGGAGAAAAGAGCAGCTATTTCTCAAGGTCAGTCTCAATCACACAGCCATGAAATAAAGACAGTCTGAAGATCCTCTAGCTGGGAAAATGTCATATGGAATCGCCTCTCTTTTTTTCCCTTGAGAAGAAATACCTTGACCCAGGGACCCTCTTCCATGCTGGGGCCACACTGGGGCTGAGAAACCACTATAAGGTTGGTCCATTACCTTGTACTGGAATAAGACAAATAATAATTCAGAAAACTCATTCTGCACAAAGCTTTCTGCACCCTTCAACATGTCACTGAATTTCTCTATATCATATATTCCCCCTTTTTAAAAAAGAGATGGAGTGTGTGAGTTAATAACAACACTGTTCTCCTTTAGGGGCTACAAACCTAAAGCCTTTGATGGTCAAAGTTGCTTTGAGATAAAACCAGATGGTTAATCTATAAGGCAGTTGCGCCGCAGAGCTTTTCCATTGTTTCAGACAATTATATCCTGTCTGCAGTTTTTAAAACTAGTGAAAGTATACAGCTAGATCAACAGACACATTTGCCGTGTAGTATTCGCTCTGCATTGCTCGCGTTGGTTGTCGCATGACATTTTATATAACAACATTTATATAAACAAAGTTCCTGTAATTTCTAAGTTATCTGATGCACCAAGAAATTTAAAAACAGTGATTCCATTTTCTTCACTTATCAACTTAAAGCTCATGATGAATCAAGCAATATCAGAAGGTAAATTATGCCCCTGTTTATTTACAGTTTACATCCCTGCAGTCAATGTACCTCATGCAGAAATTGACCTTTACAAGAACTATAGCAGCGCATTCTTTTTGCAGCAGTAAAATTGATGAAAATTGATGATGCCTGAAAAACACACAATTATAGTGTCTTGATTAAAAATGGAGCACATTTCAATGAACTTTTTCCCTTCTTTGTATGATTATGATACACAAGTACTAACATTAATGGTATTTTTTTATATAATGAACCATAAAATTACAGTTGGCAGTCAAGAGCACTCTAGCAGATAAGTAAGGCAATTTTCCTCATCATTTTTCCCTTTGTTGTCAATCTTGTTGCATAGCCCATTGCCTTTTCAATGAGCTGTAATGTGAATATTCAAGATCTTGCTTTTCCCCGGTGTATATATTCCAGCTGAAATAATTCAGTTTCATGCCACCCATTTTAATAGGTTTTTATTAAGTAAACTTAGTATTTTTAAGTTTTCCACTAGTACTAGAATTTGCCTGCACATTGGCAAAAAGAATAATGGCTTTTCAATTGTACAGGTTTTATGCAAATCAGCAAAATTGGTTATTGAGCTTGCTGTGCAAACATACTTATAAGTTTTTTTGATTTTGCACTAATACTGTCTTTCACTCTGTGCAGTAGGTGTTACGAAGTTTAGGCATGTTTGAATACTCACCCATCTAAGCATGACAATCCAGTCAACTATTGGTTTAGAGTGAACTGAGTTACAGGAAACATACATTATAGCTACAATATTAGCTGCCATATTAAAGCATTTTAGGAAGCATTTGACTCCGTGCCACTTCTAATTGTCTGGCAGTTTACAACTCTTGATGTAAATTACAGTTACTGTAGTACAAGAGATGAGTAAAATGTTGCATGACCTCATATTTGTCTTACAAGGAATAAAATGGCAATAAAGATGAATATGTTATGTAGTTTGGACTTAGTTAGAAAACAAGATCTGAAAGGCTCTGGAGAGGAATTATCACTCTCGCCTCCCACTACATGTAAACAAATGGCTATCGGAAAATCACAGCTTTCCAGTGCTGCAGACTGCTCCCGCAGCAGGGTGACGTCTGGGCTCCCCTGAATCTGGCCTCCTCCACAGCCTGTGGTAGCTGTCAAAAAAGTTGCTCTTCAAACCAAGTTTGAAAACATTACGTTTGCATCCCCATAGCTGCAGGATTTGCTCGGAGAGCTTAGCAGTCAGGGAAGGAGATGATGTAGATAGCTCAGGCTTGATAAGGATCGACACTTCAGCGTCACAGTAAGTGCAGAGACATGAGAAGCTCATCTTTTGGGTACGCACAGGCTTTGTGCCACCTGAAGGTCAGTCTGATTTTAGGTTTGCATAAACTGCCAGTGGTTTCCTGATTCTCACGCAAATCTTTCCCGATTATCTTACTAACCTCCCCTTAGCATTCGCTGTTTTCCTGGGACAGATGTTCTTTGTTCGTTATCTAAAGGTGAAGGTGTTGGCTTTTTTTCTTTTATATAGGAAGCATCTGGCAAGCCCTAAGAATAGCAATCACACAAGTAGACAAAAATGTGTTAACTCTTTGTTCATGAAAAGGAACTTCAGTTTTAAAGACAACCCTAAAAATAGCAGCCAGTAACTCATAGACACAGCTCATAGCACAGCTCAGCTGCCAAGCACAAGATTCTGGCTTCCTTTGGAGAGTTATTCCTGGCTTCACACTTATTCACACTAATTCTATCAAAATTTTATGATCTCATCACTTCACTTTTTCTCACAGACTATGAAACAAATAACAACCATTGCACCTCAAGTAAAGCAAAATTAACAATTGTGTAATGCTACCGAAATATTCCATGCTTAGGGAAAAGTTACAGTCTCTTTCATGAAATTTGCTGAAGAAATCTAAGAATTTGCAAGATTGTGCAGGTTAAGAGATTTGTTAAAAGGATTTAAAAGTGTTTCATCAAAGGCAGATTGTTTAACTTTGTAAGTTTTAGTCGTTATGTCTTGTTACTTTTTGTCAAATAAGCATACAATAAGAGATAAAATACCATCTAAAAATGGTAAATAATAAAAATAGAAAATAATCTAGGAAACAGTAGTTCAAGATAAAGAAGACAACCTTTGTTTTCATTTTGGATGTTCATCACTATATCAAACACAGTGCTGATCTTAGGCAAAAAAAAAAAAAAGAAGAAGAAAAAACCTCCTATGCGACTGATTTAAGTTTCATGTAAGTACTCAATTAAATTTATGGCTACATTCTGAGGTATTTAAATAGATTAAATTCCTATTGACTTCAATGGGAGCTTTCTTCAGTTAGGGATGGCATTTCTTCAACTGCTTTATTGTGGGCTAAACGAATAGCCATGCATACATCTGCAAGCCCACAAAGATGCGTACCAATAAAGAAAAAACAAAAACAAACCCAAATAACTAAAGACTTTGAAAGAACTGAAAGGAAAAATATCTGTAAACTGAAAACAAGACATGATTCAACAGTATAGATGTGAGTCTTACATGCTGTATTTTCAAGGATGTAACTGTGAATTGCCTGTTGAAAACAGCAGCCACGTAACTGTGTGTGGTTTGAGTAAGGAGGGGAAGGTGGCCACAGACGTCCCCTTCTCTAAGGGCTCTGCTTCTTTGCGTAGCTGAGCCACCGCCCCTAACTGATCTCACTGGTGTGGTGAGGTTAGCTGGGCTTCTCCCACCCCTTATAATCAGCTCCTCTGTTTTAATGTTCCCTCTGCAGCCAAGTCCCAAGTGCTTTGGTTTCCCAAATGCTTTGGGGCCCTTTTCTTTTCAAGCAGGAGTGCTTTAAAAGGTTTGTGGGTTACATTTGCAAATGGTTTAATCAGGCTGTTGGTCTGCTAGACCACTGTGTCTGCTATACCGTCCCCAGCAGTGACTAATGTCCTCAGTGTCATTGTGCGCTCTTCTGTCTGTTTCTGCAGTAGTACTGTTTTCACGGAGGTTTTCCACCTGAAAAAAAAAAATGGGGAGACACTACAACTTACAGTGTGAATTCAACCTCGTTCCTTTTCAAGGTGGAACATGCTTCCTGAGAGAATGTCCTGGTGGTCTCAATTCTGGTTAGCACCAAAAGATGAGGTCCAACATCTGAGCTTTCAAATTTTCCAAGAAATGACTGTTAGGCCAGCTTGCTGATGAAACGCGCCTGGTGAGACCACGTAGTCTGTCTGTCTTTTCAAGTAGGTATGAAAGAGTGCTTAGTTTTAGCCAATTTAAATTTAGCATGAGATCAAGTTCTCAAACAAATTAGCTTGCAGAGAAACTGGCTGGGTGGCTAGAAGAAGAAAGATATTCTTAGTGCCACCTCTGAGGAAAGGGGGGATGAACGCACTCCTTAACAGACACCAGAGAAACTCCATGGGGGAGAGCTCTTACAAACTGCTCAGCCACAAGAGAAGATTAATTCAGCGATCATGCCTTCTCAAAGAGCAGTGATTCTGGCTTTGAGTTTCAAGAAAATAGGGAATGCAGTTCACCTGTCATAACTTCAGACAATGCAGATCCTCTGTACCTTCACTAATTATCAGGTCCCTGTTCTTAATCAAAAGAGAAAGAGTAGTACTTCAGTAACCAGATTCATCCCCTCCTATTGCTGATGTCTAAAATACATCAGAAGAACTGTGTTATAACGTGCCTGTTTCTTTCCTCTGACCAAGGAGAGAATTTCAGTGGAGAATTTCATAGGTTGCAATCTGTATCATCGCCTTTTACAGCCGCGACAAATCCCAGTGTAAGTTTCCTTCATTGCAGCACTCATGGAAGTAGTAATTAGCTGCAGACTTGTAAGAATAGTTCCTGTGACTTCAGCCCCAACAACTGCAATCCTTTCCTAAAAAGGAGTTTAAATATAAAGTTGAACAAAGCCAACTTTTAGAGGAAACCAGCAGTATATCCAACACAGACCAGCTCTGATCACTAAGGAGCGTGAGGCCACGGTTAATTTTGATGGCATACATTTTAAGCATAGGCTGGTCTGTTTCGTACGACCTGTTATTAAGTAACACAAGATCTATAAAATAAAACAGAATTTAAATGAGTAGCAATTAAAGTTTGTTAAGATCCGTGAATGAGGAGATATGTTCCTGATGTGGAGTACAAGTTACTGAATAAGGGATCCAGTGTGAAAAGGAAAACACTGTATGTCAGCTTGTGATATTATCCATATATCTTTCATATAAATGGTGGTAGCTAATCTTGGCTCAGAAAGCTCTGAAAAAATCTAGGGCTGAGAAATGAAGAGTGTCAGGTTTGCAATGAGCTAATGTGGCAGAAGGTCAAGGCTGACGAATCGGCGCTGGCCTAATGCCTCCAACATGTCCACTGCGGTGTTAGCCTGGGAAAGATAGATGAAGAGGCTGTCAGCCAGCTCCAGCCTAAACAATGGAACAATTTAAAGGGGAGGGAATCATAATCTGAAGCAATTTGTTTCATACTGTACAATCATGATAAGGAAAATCTCAATTTTTCTCTATCAAATTGAGGTGCAAATAGGAGTGTCAGCCAAAGGTCTTTCTGTCGTCAGAAGAAGAGTCATATTTCAAGGGATCCTTAATGATAACAGCCCAGTTTTAACCTCAGTGGTACAGCAGATACGAGAACAAAATTTTGGCTTTATTTTGTAAAAGTAAATAAAATATTACCAGTTGTACTGACCATTTGGAGACAAACAAGAACAGGTAGTAAAAATACTCATTCACGAGATGTTATGCTTAGTCACAAGTCAAAGGACCAGTCTAAAAACAAATTAATGCACATCCCTTGACAAGGTAAATTACATTTGCAATTTAGTTATAGAAATGAAATTAAACATGGGGGGAAAGGGACATTTACCTCATAAAGGATTCTTCCAAATCTATCTGTCTATTCTCTTGGCCTTTAAAGCTACAATATCTAAAGGAGAATAGCAGAATCATTATTTCTCATAAATTTACTGATGTTGGGTCTTCTGTTCTATTAAGGACATAATAGGTGTCTTTGCTGTGTGCCACACAAGTAGAACACAAGAAAGTGAAGACCTTGCAAACAGAAAACTGAAAAAATGGATTGTAATGTGTGTGTTTCACTACATAAAAATGGTAAAGTAACAGTATGTGTTAAACTGATAAAATGAAAGAAATTGAAACTTTAAGCTCTGACTGATCTGCTCCGTAACTTCACATTTCAATTATGGATTTTTATTTCAGGTCTTTCATGAATCTCTAATCTTATCATATTCCTCTCCCAGTTTCTGGATTTTAATGAGTCTATCAAGACATTTGTATAGCACTGAAGAGAAGGTTATGCAAAGTCTGAAGTGAATTCAAATTGATTTTGAGTACAACGCATTTTGACTTAATATGCATCTCCCTCTGCTCAAAATGGCTTGTTACCACCACCTCACATTTCCAGTTTCACATGGGTGGTATTTAAATAAAACAGGTTCCTATTAACCCAAGTGGTTAATAATTCAAGGACCAATCTTGTTCCCATTAATGCCAACGGGAGCTAGTTGCTATTGACTCCAAAGGGAAAAGGTGTGAATGCGGTATGCGTATTAGAGCCACTCTATTAGTGGGCTGTATGTTTCTAAAAGTCCACAGACCCTTTCACAGAGCTGGTGGTTTGCAGAGATCTTACATTTGGGAAACTCTGAGACTACATCTTTATAATAATAATTTTGTGGGCATAGTTTTCTTAAATAGAATTATTCCCCAAAGAGTATTTAGTCCTGGTCACACTGAAGAGGCAATCTTTTATATACATTTCAGAAGCTCTGGGTATGACTAGTCAGCAGTCTCCCCGAGTTCATCAGTGGCGGTGCTCAACGTGCAATGCTTCTTCTCTTGAACTTTTTTGGAGACCTTTCTCAGGTCATTTTCTTCTAGTGCTCTAATAACAGTCTTGAACGTATTGTTTCCATAAGGGTTAAGTGCACTGCTTGATTGATTTCATAGCAGAGTTGCTATGTCCCCAAATGTATATGTGCTGCAACCGTTGCAGTTGTTCTGGTCTAACTCCTTTTGCAGGGTTTTACTGGACTCAGTTTTCCTTGCGCTTGGCTGTTACGGAGTTCGTCTCTGCAGGTTCCCTACTACTGCTCCACTGACCGAGCGCCATCTCCAAGATATTATGATCATAAGGGCCAAGAATGAAGCACTTCCATTCTCCACAGATTTTTCATACTTTCATAAGCTGTTGTGGCCCACTGTCCTAACAGGTACCTTGCAGTTGAATTTTAATCCCTCAGTTCACACACATTGAGTAACTCTGTTAACTCTGTACACACTGCAGTCTTATTTCTAAGTGAAATAGCTTACTGCTTGTATTTAAAAACAGAACAACCATAATGGCCTCCCGCCTGTTGTATTTTAGAAAAACCTTTCTTTTGAGTCAAAAAGAATACTTTAAATCATAGCAAAATCTTTATCAGAATACTTCTGTTCAGAATTCTCAAGAATATATCAGGAATATTAGTATGAGTGTAGCTTTATAGAATAAAAAGACTGAAGCAAAAAAAAAAAATTAGTTTCTTATATTTGTTTCCTTTCAACTTCAGTTGTAGGTGGGGAAATGGCAAAAATAGTCTTTGAAAGCCCTGTAAACAATAGTCAATATTTATGGTAAAGTTGTAGTGGGTAGTACTAGTGAAATCCATGGAATTATTCACATTTAAAGTGATGCATATAATCCCATTGCCCTGGGTGGAGGGCACCAGGGATGAAGACCACAGGTGATTTCAGAGAGCCTGCGTTCCCAAACGAAAGGAATTTCCTTTCTGCAGCTCACAGTGTCTACTCGTCCTTAGACTCTGACCCTTATAAGCCAACTGATATGGTTTCAGGTGCATGTGTATCCATGCATATTTTATTAATAAGTGAACTTTCAAAGCAGTTACGCACAGGGAACAAAATCGCTAGCAATTCAATATGAGTTGAAGCAATAAAAAAATAAAATAAAAAGAGGAAGACAAAGGAGACTACTCTAAAATTAGACTCTGGTTTTAAGACATGGCTCACAAAATGATTTTTAGGCTGTGTTGGTGTAAACCAACCAATGCTATTGACAGAGCAATGACAGACTACTGACTTACATTGGGAAGGATCTAGCCCGTGTATATCACATATCCCTCAATGGAATTTAAGCCCTCTAAGGTTACAGAGAATGGATTCTATAAAACTAAACCTAAAAAGTCTATTATTTCTCAGAGGACACAACTGTAACAAGCTTTACCTGATGGCAAAAATCCAATTATTGTAGTAAAGGTTGTGCTCAGTTATTTCTCACTTCATGTCAAAGCAAACTGTAAAATGAGGTGCATGGGAACTCTGTTACTCTAGCTTTACTGATGCCTAAACTTACAGCCTGTACCTTTTTTGTTGTTGTTAGTAAGACAACAGAGGAGGAAAAATCTGAAGGCTAACGTCATCAAGTACTGGCTGAGAGTGTGATATATAGATTTTTGTTGTATTTCTCAAGAACTGCACAGAAAAGTTTAGCATAGATTGGATCAAATATATATTTTTCTTTGGGGATAGAAATAGTTATCTCTATTGAATTTTTCTTCTTCTCAGATAGTAGCATATGTAAAACTAGTGCAAGCACTTCTTCTATTTGCTTGGCAGAGGAAAAGAAAAAACTCTATTCCAAACTAAAGGCTAAAGCAATTATTTCTAGCGCATCTTTGGTTTCTGCTCCATGGAAGTAGGGCTAGTGAGGAAAGCTGGCTTATTTGCTAAAGAAACCAAGCGTAGTAAGAATGAGACTAACATCAAGATTTTCTGACACAACTTGAAAACTGGTAGATTTTCTGCATCTGCCGCTGGGAATGATTCATCCCATACTGCTGCCCTTGAGCTCACTGCATGTTTAAGTCTAAGAGATGTCCACACATAGGGTCCTAAAAACCTCGGTGTGCGTTAGTGTCCTTTCCTGTCCATGGGCGCTGGCTCCACTGCTGAGCACGTGTTTATGCCATGCTGCTAGTCACCCAGGGGAGGACAAGTGCCTGAACCTCCCCCAAGCCCTGGCAGGATCCCGTACCTCTAGCCCTGTTCGGACCCTCTCCTCTGTGCTGGGATATGCAGCAGGTCTCACCCGTCCGGGGTATTTCCAGATGCCACAGATGGTTCCTGTACATCATTTCAACCACACTGACATGCTTTGCACAGAAGATCTGGCCTCGCTCCCCAGTACAAAGACCTCTTCACTAAAGAATTTCTCCCTAATTTCCTAACTTTACGCCATCGGCAAAATATCTGTAGATAGGGTTTCTATAGAAACAAGATATTACAATGGCGTGATAGCTAACTAAAACTTAACCATATGGAAGCAGTGCTCGCTTGGACTTGCTCTCTCTCTCTCTCATTTTATCCTTTCACGATCTCTCATACCTGAAATACCTAGCTATCCTCTTCTCCTTGCCGTATAGGTTATAGTTACAGTTATAGTTACAGGTCCCAGCTGCTGCAGCTACTGGACTCAGACATGCAGAACTGTTTCTTCTAATGAAGTTTTCCACAGTAGTTGGGATATCTGCTAAACATGTACAACATCCCTTTTCTGCAGGGTTATACATGCTTGAAACTATGCCCATACTTGTTTTTTCTGCTCAAGTATTAAGAAGGTAGGTATATTTTTAGTATTATATTAATGTGAAAGAAACAATGTAAGTTAGGGGATGACTTGCATATACTTTTGCCAAACTTAGCACACATTGGGACCTGCAATAGGACCTAAACTGGGCAGATTCATGGATTTGGAACCAGTGCCTCATATAAGTTATACGCAGCAGAAAACGTGGCCTGTATTCCCTTTGCCATGAATAAACAGCTTGAAACCAAGAATTCATCTGGGCAGCCTATTTTGATCTCACTTGAGATGACCTAATTCCGTTTGCGAAATTCGTTAGGTATTTGCTAAATAAGACTAAATCAAACAAACAAAACAGAAAGCACTCACAGATTAAGTCTGACCTGTTGCATCCCAGTTTGAATTCAGGCCAGATTATGTTTAGTATTCATATTTATAAGCGAGCTTTCTCTGTCAGATGGGCATTGCTATGCTACGTACAAAATCTAAGTACAAAACCCAGACTTCTTCATAGGATAAAGCACCACTCAGTGGGAAAAGGCCAGCAGAACTGGGCCCAAAACCAAGTTTAATCCTGTTTTTATTAAATAGATTTTTGGAGGAGTGACTATGCAACATGAATATTGTACTTTAGAAAGCAGGTTGCCTAAACAAGGATGCGTTACCCATCAGTGGGCAAAATAACTATATCCATATTTGAAAAGCACGTTTGCTAGAGTGATGGATTTCAAGATATTAAGTGGGTATCTGTTTTCAGGTGAGATGGTATTAATTTGGAATTGTTCTGTTGAAGCTTACTATTAAGTTAGAGAGATAAGTGCTTAATTAGCAATTATTTGCTGCCTGCCAACAGCATTAACTCTATTAAGACAGAAATTACTCAAAGCAAACACTAAACATGCTGCTTACAGCATATGTTGGGGGATTACCCCATGCTGGTCATTCAAAGGATTTGCCCATTTTGACTGTTATATTGCTGGGATTAGGAAACAGAAAGAAGGCCTGTCTTTAGTGGACCCATTAAGTGTTTTCATTGGGGTCAGCAATCCCAGAGAACTGAGGGTGACATTCCTGTTCTGTTTTGGGCCATGGTGTTCAGCAAACAGCTGGATCCCTCCTTCAGCAATGGGTTTCTGTCATGCAAAACTCTTCCAAAAACAATGAACTAGCCAGATCTCAGAAAATGCTGGAGGATATCATTATGTTTGCCATAATGCTCTTAGTAACACTTGCATCTAAAAAGCAATAGAAATATCATTTGTAACAGCCAATACTCTCAGGACTAACTCTACAAAACCATCCTTTGCTCAACCTGAAGGACTTTTAATAAAGGTGCGACATTCACACACACTATCACAAAGCTGATATTTATTTGCTGACCCCAATCTTGTGACAGGGGTCAGGGATACAAAGGGTTATTTTCCAGCCCCGTGACGGGGGCTTGCCCAGTGGCTGTTGTCAGAGTCCTTAAGTCTATTTTCATTTATCTTCGCAAAAATCTTGCCCAAGTAAAAGCTTCAGGGCTTGACTCTCAGAGTTTAGAGCAGGTTCATTTCTCAAATTAAAATTTTATAGGGCCCTGGCTGTCAAGGCAATTTCCAGACCTGCCAGCTTCCATCACTTTTCCTGACACCAGATTGCCGGCAACTCTCTCTGCAGCTGCGGTTACCCCTGGCCACAGTCCGAGAGGCTGGTGCCACCCTTGGAGGCGGTGAAGCACCGAGGGCAGCGCGTGGCCCGCGAGTGCCTCCTCCTGCACCCCGACACCAGCGTGCTGGCCATTTGCTTCCCCTCTCACTCGGCTTGCACTGGCACTTTACGCACCAGGCTTATGATTGCTACTTCTGCCAAGACTCAATCATAATTTCATTTATCAGTCTAGCTGACAATGTGCATAAAACATTTCTTAAATATGGTTGTGAATGCACAGTTAAAAAACATGCAGTAATCCTGAGAAGAATGCAGCTTTTGGAGGAAAATAAAACCAAAGGAAGTAGACAAGTTTACTTGAAAGTAAACCACAATGAATAAAATGTCTCTTGCAGAATATTCCAATAAATTTGTTTTTAATATTTAGATTGCTTTAAAGAGCATGTATATTAAATTTGATATAGCTTAAGTGGCAGCCTCTATTTATTTACATTCATACATACATACAGAAGCAACATAAAAACCTCTTGACTTTGTAGAGAAGTCTGTAGCAAGTTTGCAAATAACCGTATCTACAGCAGTAGTGTATAATGTGCAAGTATAATATACTGGAAAAAGTTGTCACTTGTTTGGCAATTAACATTGATATAGGAGGGAAAAAGAATGAGAGGATATTAACAGATTAATCTTGGGTCTTTTTAGATTGCACTGGAGTAAAATGACAACGGCGCTTATTCTGACTCCTGTTAGATCAGTGCCCTCTACCGATCATTTCTCAGACTACACCAGACACTCTTCCTACTCCCTGCCTGCACCAGGCAGCTCACAGCCAAGCCCAAATGCAGTCAAAATACGCAGCTTTATGTTTAAAGGAAGAAACATCATATGGATTTAACCCTAAATACTATCTTTCTAAGCAGAGCTACAGACAACAGGGAAATTTAGCAACAACGACCTGTAATGGCACAATTACTTAAAAACAAAAGCATCTCTATATATCATAAATCCTGTGGCTGAGCCTAGTCAGAAACAAAAGCGCCTCTGCTTGCTGTCTCGCTGCTAGTCTTTGTCTTCTTCTCATCGCGCAAAGGTAAAAGATGTATTTTTAATGTATTAGGAGAAAAGTAATCAAGAACGTCGTACTACAGCTTAAGGTCCTTAAAAGAGACATCCCCCTCTGCGCGCAGTCCGAGGACGGACACCCGGCTACTCGAAGAGCAAGGAAATACCCAAGGTGAGAAGAACCGCACAGGCAGACCCGGGGGCTCGTGGCGCTTCTCGAGCTGCATGAAGCAAAGTGTAAGAGAGGTTCAAGATGCAGAGCTCATCTTTTACATCTATCACTTGTTACACACATAACAGCTTCATATCCTTGTTCAGCTAATAAGTGAAGTGCTAACGTGGGACAAAGATGGAGCTATTTGCCAACTGTCATTGCATCCATGCAGGTCAAAGGAAATTTTGTCTCGGCTAGAAATGGTGTTGTGCTCTGTGATGCGTGTGTAGCTAGGATCTTATCCTGCACCAGAGCGAATGCTGCAAACACAGAGCCTCACGAAGGTATGAAGGCTCCGTCAGCTTAAAAATTTGAAAGGTAGATGCAAGAAAACTGAACAGCTACAAAAACAGAAAAATACCATAGTGAGCTGGGAAACTGGACAACAGCCTGTGTTTAAATATTGCCTGTAGGAAAGAAGAGATTGTTCCATTAAAAAAATATATACATATGTAGCAAGTTTTTTAAAAGACTTCTTGGTGTCTAATTGATACTATTTATGTTTAATTCCCACCTCCTGTGGGATATAAACCCAGTTCTAGTGATCACTGTCCATATTTTCTACGGAAATTAGCACAGAAAAATATTTTCATAGAGATTGTGCAATGACACATCCTGTGCATGAGCGCGTGCCTGTGCGCGCGCGCGTGTGTCTGTGTGTGTGTCTGTGTGTGTGTGTGATTTTCTTCTTCTCCAACAGCTGGTAAATTTGGCTGCTGATTGTGTGCCTCAGCCTGGCATTTCTTTCCCTGTGATACATCATTTCATTTTACAGTGTCACAAAGCCCTGGAGTATGAAGCTACATAATACATTTTTCCCCAATACAAGTAACATATTACAACGTTCAAAGCAGAGTCCTTTACATACGGATGGGTGAATAACCCTGGCTATCCCCAGAGGTACTTCATCCCCAAAGTCACCTAGAAGACAGAGGGAGGGTCTGTTACTCATGAGTCCTGCCGCTCTCCAGCTCACCACCCCTGCCCAGGACTTTTAGCAGCTTGCCACCTCTCCTCTCTGTGTTTATCACAGATTACGATGGAGCGCTCTCGTTGCTCGGGAAGCAATCAGAAAAAAATCACTAACAGTTAGACCAAGGAGGGGGAGCAGATAGATAATGAAGTTGTCAGCTATCAGCAACCCTTTGAGTGAAAACCCGTGGAAAAGATGCTAAGAAGAGGACTTCATCTCCATGCGTGATCATATATCTCTTAGCAGAGCCCCAGCCCACCCAGAGCATCCCAACACAGCCTCAGCAAAACCACGCTGGCTCCCCAAAAACACCCTCTGCCAGTGGATCAGCGCTGCAGCCCGTGCCGGGCAGCATCTTCCGAATAACATTTCTACCTCCTGGAGGTCCCGCTTCTCCATGAAGCCTGCTCCTTCCCGAAGCGAAACGTCGGCATTAGTGCTGATGCAGTGGCACCGATGTCTGCGAGCGTTGCTGGTGGGAGCTAACGTTGAAGCGCACCGGTAGTGCTGGCAAGGCAATGCTTGGCAGAAGGAGACAGCGAAGTTTGGCAACTCCGGGCCGACACGGGCAGCAGATGTTTCTATCGCCAGCTTCTCTCTAATTGTAAAGCAGCAGCAACAGCACAGCGTGAAGGGAGGATAGCGTAAATCTCCAACGCGGGGACTAGGCCACGAGCACATAAATTCTGCCACTTGTTAACAGAATTTGCTGACAATCTCCATGCTCCACTTAAAAATGCATGGTGTGCAGCCCGCCTTTGTCTTCTAACAGCAGACCCCCAGAGCTAAGACTGGCCTCTCAGACCCAGGTTGCCACGATACGGCTCCCTGTGCCACGAAAATGGCAGGGACCAACTTGGCGTGCGAGGATGAATCCTGCGTACAGCAAGCCTCGGTGCCAGACATCTTGGCTCAACAGCAGAGGATTAGCACGTGTTATCCAAGCTCCCTCGGTTTTGAGGATTGAGCAGTGGTAATAGGCTTTTCCCCTCACCCATAGATGAGGCACCCAGTGCTTAAACAAGCTACGAGGGTCAAGTTGTTGAAAAATATTTCACCCTGGAAACATAACTTTGGCATTGTGCCCTCGCTTCCTCAGCACAGCCACTCCCATCCATTTTCCTCTCTTGCACTGTAAAAATATGAGCTTTGTTGTGTAGAGGGAGGTGGGCTGAGCCTCCTGGGACATTTTACTTGAGTTCCACAAAAACCAGCAGCTCCAAGCCAACAGCTTCGCTGCTGGCTTCCACCACGTGGCGACCTCATGCTAAATGTATCGGGGTTTATTTCTGATGGGTTTGGAGATGATTCCTGATTGTTCTTCCAGATTTGTCTACCAGGCAAACTCATGAGATATTATTCCTCATCCACAAGGTTGGGGTATCAGCCTTGCACATTTTCTTCCTGAGTTAAGACATTAGTGATGTGAATGGCCCTGGGAGGAAGGACTTCCAGGAACACGTCCCTGCTCACTGCCCAATCTAATCATGCTGCTTTTGATAAACAACAAGGGTTAACCATAAAAATAAAAATCACAGTTCTGAACTGACCTGGAAACCAAGGTTTATGAAACATTTATTCAGTGTGCTGACATCTGGAGGGAGATACTTCATTTAGGTCATGAATTTTTCTGCTGGGAGCCAGGCTGACTGCTTGTGCTGCCGTATTGCACCCTCCGTTCCACTTCACCTTCTAGCCCACAACTAATTTTTCAAGCAGAGAAGTTTGACCCTTAAAAAGATTGGGAAGTAGACTATTTCTTTTTCCTCTTAAAAAGCACGAAAGATGACAGTTTACACAAGGAGAAAATGTAGGAAATAAGTGTTTGACCAGTGAGAAGCACATATAGAAAGACAAAAATCTTGTCTATTTCTGAAAGTAAAAGGAGGATCTGTCCTATCGAAACCTTGCAATCTGAATTGCAAATTGAATTGAATCTATCACCAAACTATAAATAGGGAAAGAAACAACTTGAAGGCAAGCAACTTTCAAAGGATGTAGATAAGACTTAGATATATCAGTCTAATTTCACTGAACAATTAAGGGCAGACTCTTAGCTAATTTAAATCCACGTAGCTGTATTGATTATAATGCTGCTAAGCTGAGCTGCTCAGACTAAAGATACTGTTTGTTCAAGTTTTATTATCCTTAGTTAAAAAATCAGAGTATATGGACTTGATACACTGTGGTCAATATAATTCCAAGAAGTTTGGTCTGATTTGTTCCTAGGCAGGCAATGCACTTCTTGGTCCCTATAAATAGTACCAGAAAACTTGAAGGCTATTTGCAAAGGGAAGGGTGAAAAGTGCCAAAGAAGTCAAAACCCATACTTCTCCCTATTATAATGCCTCCGAAGAGAGAATCCCCTGAAGGAAGACATAGTGTGAAAACGGGATCTGCTTCTCTCTCTGACAGAGAGAGGATTGACAGATACTGTATTTATTTTTAAAAAATTCCTAACTAAGCAGCATTAGTCACCCATCATCCATATTTCTCTCCATAAATGAGAGTGCATGAAGTTACGTCATCTCTACAGAAATTAATATTGTAATTTCTTTCAACTAAATGACAACTAGGAAAAAAAAAAGAGCATCAGCTAGTTTAAGGAGTTGAATTCTCTCAGATGCTGATTATGAAAACTACTTCACAAACAGAAAACCACCAGCCACCCATATAATCTTTAAATGAGCTCCCTGGAAGGCACTAGGAAGAGCAATATCCGTGTAGGAAGACATTTCAGCAGTAATGAACATGCAAGTCTTCAAGTCTGTCAAGCCGCAAGTTTGGCCGTAAAATAGGCTAGACCCCGGAGACGGGGAGCAGGTACGCGCATCCACAGACGCAGCCCATCTATTCGGTTGGCTTTGGTGACTTCTTTGCACTGCAGTTCGAGGAGCCATACTTTACGTCCCCACGCTGTGGACCATGATCCGGCTCATGCAACGAGGTGTTGTTCACAACACATCATTGAAGTCCTAAGTGTATAGCTCTCACCTTGAAGATTTCCTAGATTCATAGAAATCTTGCTTGGAAAAGACGTTAGGTTATCATCATTTTCCCACCAGAAGTGGAGCTATTCATGCCGGGTCAAGTCAGCGATGACCTTTTCTAGCCAAGTCCTGAAAAATCTCCAAGAATGGAGCCTCTGCAGCTCCCTGGGCAGCTTGCACCAGTGCTGCTGGAGGAAAACATGGGAGAAAAGATTCATCACTCCTTGTCAAACCAGAGAGCTGGAAGAAATGTTGCAAGTCATTCTAGCTTTGAACAGGGCACACTTGCAGGGCAAAATCACAGCATGAAAATCAACACGCTTCGGAGAGCTCGGGCCGGCTCCTTGCCTTTATTCACTATGGGCAAGGCAAGGCTGTAACCCACACACTCAGGTCTAGTCTATGCACGATCACTTTAATACCAAAGAGCAGCCTTCTGGCCTAATTCAGATTTGACACCAAATTCTTCTAATAAAATTGCCTGAAATGACAATAGAACGACTGTCTAGCCAATTCACTTAATAATGAGAACCAAGCATATACCAAGGAATGCTTCCCTTGTGAGTTATTTTTCCTCACAACGAACAGTCCTATTGGAAACCGGGTAGTCTCCCTTCCTCAGAGCAACACAAGATATTTTATTCCAATTACATAGCTGCCAAATACACCCTGAACTGTGCTCCCACAAATGCCAATGAGATTGATGTGATGCTGTAGTCTGACTGTTTCTGGACTTGGCTTTTGCTTTCTTTTCTGGCAAAATACTATTCATTAAGAATTATAATAATGCTAAAATAACATGGGAAAAGCAAAAAGAAAAAAATTAAATAGATCCTTTAAAAGAGTCCAACAGACTTCCCATTGCAAACCACCCTCTTAGATACATTTCCATTTTGAGAAAGGGGAATCAGGATCCTGAATGATCCCAACAATCGCCAAAGTCACTTTAAATCTGTGTTCAAAAGGAAGAAAAGAAAAAACACGCTCCATCCTAACATCCTTCATCAACTTCTACATATCCATGGTCTGTCCTGGAGCTCAGTCGCCCTTCAGAGGGATGCAAACACCCGTCTGCACCTCTCCGACAGGCTTACGAAAGCCCTGTTGAACAAAGCGTCTGGGACGCTGTACAGCGGGGAGGCCGAGAGCAACAGTATTTTGCAGAAGCCACCTGATGTTTCCTGTTGGCTTGGGAAGCAGGTGGAAGTGCTGCTTCATTCTCTGCCTTTCTCTTTGTCATATAGTATCACCAAATGAAGATATGAGGAGAAGGAGCCAAAAAGGAATTGGATCCAATTTCCTGAACTTCTGCCTACGCTTTCAGATCTGACAGATTTGAGTTTCTGACCCCAGTTAAGCAGCTTCATCTCCGTACTTCAGCCTGGGAAAGAAATAGGTAGAAGGGGCTACCATATGTTTTGGTTTTCAGTCCATTAGATCCTTGATCGTGCAAAACCTTTTAAAAGATCCTACCCCATAAAATTCACACAAAGCTATATTTTATATTGTTTGGAAGAATCTTATTAAACACTTCCTCCAAAGAAATACTCCAATCTTTTGAGAATCAGCATGACATTTAAATGAATTATTCATGCAAGGCTCTGCAAGATGGGTGAGTTTCCTGCCAAGACTTGCACAGTGAGGGGTGTTATAAAACTGAAATTGGAATGCAGAGAGAACTGATGGAAAAGATTTCAAAGATCATCTTTGTTAAAAAACAAAAACCTTCAGACCTTTAAACTTGTTTCCGCATAGCAGAGCCTTCTAAATGTCCTGCTTTCCTTCCACTCCCAAATTCTTCAGTTTTAAAATAGGTGTTCACAAGCAAATATACACTTTTAAATGAGGCTACTGAGTGATGCAAGTGCAATTTCCAAGGATCATTGGTACATTCATTCATTTCGATGATCCTTAAATGAGACTTCCTCTCCTGAAACTCCAGGAAGGTTCTTCTTGCCATTTTGCAATGGGGTGCTGGCCTCCAGTGCTGTGGAGCTGCTCCTGATTTCCTCCACGCAGGGAAACCAAGAGCCGCCTCGCGCGCGTAGAAGCAGACCATGAAAAAACACCCGGTCCAAGAACAACGTGTGCACAAGGTGCACATCGAGTCTAAGCCACTGCTGGCATCTGGCAACAACAAAATGAAAATTGATAGTTGAGAAATTGAAGCCTGAGTTTTACCCACATTTGCAGGATCTGACATTGATACAAAGCTTTGGATCTGAAAATGGGTAAGGCCTGTGCTGCTGATAGCTCCCGAGCGGGAATGCTAAGCCTGAAGGAGAGATGGGAAGGGGCACGATATAGAATATACTGTCCAGAATGCAAACAATGTGAAGGATAGCTATTAACTGCCTGGGCAGTTAATGTACCACCCCTTTCTTCCCCCACAAATATTCTCTGCTGAACAACTAATGAAAGCAAGATTTTAAATAAGACCCAACAAGAGACAGCTATCAGTAACGCAAAGCTATTTGGTTCCACTGAAAATTGTTTTGGTGGTATTTGCATGAGGAAAAAGAGCCTGTGAACACAGAGGATTAACACGAGTGATTGTTGAACACATTTGAAGAATTAATTCCACAAACAAGTGAAGCCCATATTAATTTTACCTTAGACAGCATTGCTATCTCAGTGAAGGAAATTGCAAGCCCTCTTTTGTTACTGTACCCAACACGAATACTTTGGAAACATTACAAAAGCAGCAGGAATGTAATGAAAAATATATATAGTGCTGAGATTTCCGAGCTATCCAAAGGGCTCTTAAAGATCCTGCAGATAATCTTTAGAAAATAATCCAAACAGCTCTGTTGTATAAAGTTACATTAAATCACTGTACATCATGCTGCGATTGAAAAGTCATGCCCAGAAATGCTGATCAGTTTGATTGGACATGGATTCAGTTCCAGCTCCTCAAAAGGTCTGTAAAGAACAGCTTAACAGAAAAAAAGCAGAATAGCTAAAAATCACCAAAGTGATCATCTTTGTGCGTTTCAAACTGAAACATAATAGAATTCTTTATCTCTGAAAGGAACTGCAAAGAGGATGGAGGAAAAAACCAAAATGTTTGGAAACCTCTGTGTCTCCTCAGCTACGATAAAGAGCTGCTTTGTCCTGTATTTTGACTTCTGAGAAGTTTTATAAAGCACTTCTGAATCAGCCTCCGAGGTGGCTGCCGGCACCATGCGCATCTCCTCGCGGCCACTGGGCTCACAGTGCCGGGCAGGTCCGAGGCTTGGCCAAAGGCCGTCAGAAAGCTCCTCTTTTCAGAGCAGGGGGAACGAATTTTTGGAAGAGCGTGAACACTTTTCATCAGTATCAGGTCTCCGATGCAGTCCTCCAATCCCTGCAAATTCATGGTCCTTCAAAACTAGTCAGCCTGATACGACAGCAACAAATCTTCTTTGACCATAAATACCTGCACTTCATCCTGAAAAGACACGTTCAGCCAAATATTCATTCAGCTGCCAGAGGGTCTGTGGGACTAAATTTTATACTCGGATACGGAATATGAAAAATGCATGCTTTGCAAAAACACCCTGAGATTTCAGTACTGCCCATATACTGTAGGCCAACGACGGCATGCCTAGGGGAAAGTTTTGAGAGGTGAAATATATGGCGTTTCTGTTGAGCAAGACTTCTTTAACCGGAGGGTCGCCCTGATTAACCACAAATGGTTGAATGGACGCCTGGTCCCGCTGCAGAAGAGGAATCTCTGCAGTTGCAGCATCAATGATACACGTTTTCTTTTCTAAGAAAAATTCTATTTCCTCACAATTTCCTTATATTTTCAGCAAAAAGGACTTAGAAACAATATAGCCCAAGAGACTGACTTATTATATTGCATCAGATACATATTTTATGTCTGCCAATCTGAAATGCTAGAATTTAAAATTATACTTGGATTGTCCTGGAGACCTGTATACTTCATCTGAGATAAGGCCTCTGGGAGTTTTTTGGAGATCATGCCGCATAAGAAGAAGAGATTATAAACACATATTACGGAGATGCCCTAGCCTAAAATATATTCTGCAAACACATTTTAAGGTTATGTAAATAAGGTTTCTGCACATTTCATCCCACACGTGCCAGTATTATATGTACATAATAAAGCTTAAGATCTTATTCAATTTTCAGGTATTTTATGAGGAAAGATACTGCCAGATTCTCAAGGGCCAAATATTTCATCCAAAGGCAAGGAGATATTATCATACTCTGAATAGAAATAGTAGTTAGTTTGTACAGCATCTCATAAAAGTGTAATTTGCAGACTTCAGGAGAAAGAGAAATGCTTTAAGGAACACAGGGAATATTTATGTAGCTACACAAATTACTTGGTCGAGTGGGGTTGCCTTTCTGGAATGATTTTAGAAACTGAAATTACTCTTTGCAATATAACTTTTGCCATTATTATCATCATTTGCACATAGAGATATTAAATCCTTGCCTTGAAATTTGGTTCATGAACGTGCAATTATGATTAAAGCGCTTTATCTTTCCGGCTCATTAATTCATCACGATAACTAGCCAAATTTCCCTGCACATGAATTCTGGAATGGTGGAGCCGGCCCAAGCAGCCTCCGTTCAACGCGGCAGATGCAGCCATAGGGTGAGCACACCTTCATTTCCTGCCAGTGACAACTTTGCCTATTGTTAAATAAACATTTTTAAAGTTTAAAGAGTAGAGGTGAGCTGTAACGTTAAAGTAACAACCCAAAACCCTCTAGCCAGAATCCTATTTCAACAAAGACTTCTAATTAAAAGACTTGGATATGGGACTCAAATGCGATAGGTGCCTACGTCCATTTTAAGGACCAGCCTTGCGATGTCCGTGCTGGGCTGCCGAACCTCGCCGTCTCTCCCTGGGACCCCTCGGGGCTGATCTGGATTTCAAGCAACATCTAGTGGATCTGCAAATGGCGGATGAGTCTGGTTATCTGGGAAATGAAGTGATTTTCACGCTTTTAAACCCATGGTGAAAATAATAATAGGATATTAATGCAAAAGAAACACGTTTCCCTTGTGCTCAGTCAAAATTGCTCCAGCAGGTAGTTTCACTTCTTGCTCTGCTCTGGATTTCCCTGACCCAGCTGCCTCTCAGACCAGCATCAAAGGGGCCACGATGAAGATGGGATTGTTGGAAAACTTGCATGAGATTTCAGTAAAATATAAGATTCAAATCCTAACCACCCAAGTATGCAGAAGGGCTCTAGGACTTGAATGTTAATAAGCTTACTTTAATAGTAAGGTTAATGAAGGCCACCACTTCAGACAAGGAGATATGCCCATCACACTTGTATCTTATCTATCATTAACACATTTAGTCAATATACAATGATGCTGGACATATCTGTGCAAGTATACCTATTTTTTTTACATTGAAAGCTAATCAATAAATATTTCTAGTAGCATACTTCAGGTTAAGGATTGGAAACGAGAAACTGGAAACAGGGGACTGGGACCTTCTCTCCTTGTACCAAGCTTGCAGGGACTGAACCCATATTGAGATTACTGCTGAGCCTTGTAAAAGCACCTTTGTATCATGATGAAAGGAAGAGGAAAAAAAAGAAAGAAAGAAAAAAAGAGGCCGGACTAGACCCTTTGAACCGGCGCGGGGCTGCCGCTGTGCACTATTTGACAGCCAGCTTGATGCCCAAAACGACACGCTGCCGGGGCGCAGGGATGCCTGCGAGACCATAGCCACGTGCCTGTGCCTGCGTCCTCCCCTAACCCTCGTCTCTCCCATCGCGGACGTACAGCTCCAAACACCGCAGCCCCAGCGCATGCGGCAGAGACGGTGCAGGCACCTCCGGCCGCTCCAGCACTCCCTTGGAAACCGCTTACTGGGAGTCAATATACTTTGCTAAAAAAAAATCCCTCATTTCCCTCGGCTATAGGTCCTCATATACATATGTACAATGTTAAAAAAGGAGCAAATCAGGTTATGTGATTAAAATTTCATATTAAGTTTCCAATAATTCGCTCCCAAGTGATTCATGTAGGAACCAGAACTCCTAAATGAAATTACAGCTCCATGTAATTCATAGTCATCTGCCAATTAATGTATATTAGCACTAACACCAATGAAAGACAGCCTGACAACACTCAAAAAAGCATATTACAATAATGAAGACCTCATTAGAAATCCTATAAAAAGTGTCTTCCATATGTTTCAAAAAATGGTACAAGAGCTGCTCATTGATTCTGGTTTTGCTCAATTATGGAAAGCACATTTGCAAACACTAAAATACTCAACATGTTTTATCGTTTTTAGGACTTGAAGGCAGAGGACAATGTAAATATCAGCTGAACAGATAATAAGTTCTTGTCCACAATAACTCAAATTGAGCTACTATTTGACAAAATTCTATCAATAAACCTTGCTGATGTCATTAAACAACACTGCATTTGCAAAGACAATACATTTTGTTGATAGTTTCTTTACTGGTAAAAGCAAAGAGGCACTCATAAAAAATAAAAAATCTGTCCTACAAATTATAACTGGTAGAGACTTCAAATAATACTTGTTTTCTGATTGTTAAGACTAAAGAAATATATTAGTGAAATTATAATAAAGAAATAAAAATGAAAAAACAACCCATATTTAATCAAGATCCTTCAAAATGTTTTTAGGAAAAAAAAAAGTTATTTGTTAAATGCTTAGTGCTGAAAGTGGTGTTACCCTGCCAGTTTTAGGCCATTGAGTTTGATTCTGCTTGATTACAAGTTGCCTTATAGACCTGACACACTTCCACCCCCAGGTCGATACAGTTCCACATATGTGCTAAAGGAACATGGGTGATCAGGCTCATTAACTTCAGATGAGCATAAATGGGCAAGAAAGAGGAGAATCAGGCTCTCAAATACATGCTAATTTTAGTAGCCCTCCTCATAGACGTTTTGCATGAAGGTACACAGTAAATACTGCAATTATCTTACAAACATCATGGCTCAATGGACCACGTTTCAAAGGCTTTAGTGCCCTAACCAAAGTGGGGAAAACACTGGAGTGAGTTTCGGGGAAAACACTGGAGTGAGTTTCGGGGAAAGGAAAAGCAATAGTCAAAGGAAAGTCTAAACAGAGGATTTCTGGAAGCAGATATATTTTAACAGCTGCGGGGAGCAGGACGGGGCCAAACCCTCGGGACCCTCCTGCCTGCGGGAGAGCTGGGCACCGGCAGCCTACGCAGGGGTTTGCTACTAGCAGCTTCGCCTAGGAGACAAATATTTGCCTGTTTTGTGAGAAATATCAATATTAAGTTTTACCTGCCCAGAAAGTAATGAAAGGTAGAAAATTGAACCTGGGAGGAGTATTAAACAGGAGCAGGGGAATTTACTGCAATAATTAAGACCTGCAAGATTTCCCTAGTAAAGGCTTGAAAGATTTCATTGAGTTTTAATCTTTCAAAAATATAGTATATCGATATAAATTCCAAACTAAACTGTCACTTAAATCCTCCAGATGAAACTTTTCACTTCAAAAAGAAAAAAAAAAAATTATTTTTAACAGGAAAATTTGTCAAAAGCATTGTGATTCCCACAATGCAACTTCTTTCCATGTCTCCTTATTTCCTGGTGGGAAATCAGGATAGTAGTGCCTATCGGGATATATGGAGCAAATAACTGCTCTGAGACCTCCAGGAACCCTTCCAAACTAACTTCCTCTAGGATGATTTCTATGATTCTATGATATTTTCTATGATTTCTATGATTTTTTTCTAAAAGTATTGTGGGTTTGTTTTTTAACAAATGTAGTTTAGGAAAACAACCTAAAAGCACAAATAGTACTGCTAAGGCATAATCCACGTCTCCGAAACCACAGTAGTATTTTCATATAACTAAATGGGAAAAACAGTGAAGAAACAGTTGCTAATTTAATCAGCTAATTTAGAGATGAAAGACTATAGAAAAGAAACCAAAGGCTGGAAAAACAGGAGCTGTTTGTTCATTTGCCCAGGCATGTGTTTAGGCGTGAGGTCCCATAGGCGAGGAAGGGCAATCACAGTCAATGCTGCTGTTGGGCTCAGCGGTGCTTCCTCCCGACACTTTCCTAATCCTTTTTTTCTGGTTAGCTCTGCCTTATCCTGCTGAAGCCCATGGCAAGCAGCGGCCTCTCCCCACAGCCTTCACTTTGCACAATTTTCAGCTGCGGTGTTTATGCTCCCTTGGGAAGTAATTTTCTTGAATGGGTCTTATTTAGTTTTGCAATTTGAAATACCAGTTTTGTCCAGCTTTCACCACACACACGCACAGATTTACACCTTCCTGGAAGAAAATAAGGGTAATCTGATGAGTCTAAACTGTCTGGAGAGGCTTATTAAAACCTCTTTTTTGCTCATACTGTATCATCACAAGCAACACACAGAAAACACAAGCAAAGAGCATAGACATGATGTTTAAAATAGGACTAAAAGCTTTCTGTTTCAGGCTTCCAGCTCGGTCTGGTATTTATGGCTGCTATCTTTATTTCATGTCTTTCAGAAACTCATAGGATAAACAAAATACTATAACAAGGCTTTGGACAGCACAGGCTTTTAGTGCTTGCTTTAAAAGCAGGGGGATGATTCATTTCTGAAGATAACTTTAAAACATTGCATCTGGAAAATGTGGAACATTGCTGTAAGTTATATTTTTAGGTTTTTGCGAAGTCTGTGGACACCAGAGCATCTCTGACCTCCAGGAGAGGTGCTAAAAATAGGCTTCAAGTTAGATTCACACTGTGCCTTCATAAAACAGCCTTGCAGCACGGATGGCTGTTTAGACAGCTATAAATAATAGACTGGCTTATGGAGGAATCGCCCCCGAGCAAAGTGGTCAAACACCAACAGCATTTTCACAGCCTGTGAGATGGACTAACAATTTTACATTTCATTTTTGCAATTCTTGGCACTGGTGGGAAGGGACCCCGGCACCGGCAGTGCTCAAGTGCCACGAGCTCCGTGGGTGACAGCAAAGCTGCTCTGACCTGCAGCAGTCGCCACCCAAAAGCCCGGACATTGGCAAAAGCCAGCTTTGCAGCAGGACCATGCAAAGCTGCCGTGGTCCCCTGCCCTCGCATAACACCGGTCACACGGCCCCAGCCCAATCCCCGTTCAGAGGCCACCTGCTATTGCAGGACCAGCGTCTGCATCATTATAAAGCAACCCAGATCATTGCCAAGAAAGCCAGTGGTGGAAGCTTACCACCATCCTCAGTTAGTCATTCAGTAATGAATTATCCCCATGCACATCGTCTCTAGCCTGAGTATTCCAGGCTGACTTCCAGCCACAACCTCTTCTGCCATTATTATCCTGAAGGAATCGCTAGAGACCGAGCAAGTAGGTCCTTCATCTTTCCTCTGTGGATGCAACAGACTCAGTTTTTATACAGTGGGATTGCAAAACCTTTGATCGCTCTGGTGAGTTTTCCCTGAACTCCCCCTGCGTTTCCAGCCAGCCTCAGGAGCTGGGGACATGGGTGGGACAGGAGCGCTGCAGCCAGGGCCGCGCGGGGACGGGGAGCAGGAGAGTTTCCCCCGGCCCTGCTCGTGTTCTCCGTTGTACCCTGCGGCTCAGGATAAGATCTCCTGCCCTCCCAGCAGCAAGCTGCACTCATTATTCTTAGATATATGACCTTACATTTGGCAGTATGAAACGCATATTGATTGAGTGCTCATCTGACAGGCCTGTAATTACTCCAGTCATCCCATCTACTCTTCTTAAATAATGGCAGAACAGGAGCTTTCTTTCAGCCTACTGAAACTTCCTCAGTGATCCTGGACTCATTAAAAATAAACATTAACGATCCAAAGAGTAGCTTAGCCGGCTCTTAAAAATTTTAGGTGCCAGTTACCCAGACTTGCTGATTTAACAGAGCCTAACTTCAGGAGCTGCTGTTGAACAGCCTCTTAATCCCTGCTGCAGTGCAGGTTACGTAGGTTTAAGCTTCTGGCCATACATTTTCTTTTGCTCGTCCATCCTACTGACTCCCCTCATTTATAATCTCTGCTATGGGCTCCTAACCACCCCACTCACCACTTGTTTTAGGTTATTTAGTTGGGGATGGGGGGAAATTAGGGGAGTTTATTTGACTGTATTTTTCTAAAATTGGATCTTTTGGAGAAGGGCAAACAAATTACAGAGACTTTTTCCCCCCATTAGCACATACCACATGCAATGAAATCATGCTTCCTTGCACCAAGCAACCACTAACTTTTCTTTCAGTGATCGATCTCTGGCAGCCTGGAAATGTCTGCTCGACACAAGGCTGGTTGGGTTCAGGCAATGCCAACCACAGCTTTTGAGAAGCACCAAGGAGGGACCCAGTCCCGGCCCCGTGAGACTGCCCGCAGCCGCCATGAGGACTGAGGGATCCTGCGATTCTGCAGCCCTTCTCCTATAAGCCTACCCCCCTTTTGCCCTACAAACATGCATTGTAAATAGATGGTTAAAAAGACCCCGGGCAATTTGTTTTCCTTGCAGACATGACCAAGTACCCGTCTTGTGGTCTGTCTGTTAGGAAATCGCATGCAAATGCTGATGGCTCATTTGTATTAATTGCCTGGGACCAACGAGGGCAATGCACTTTTGTCCAAGTGCCATTTCCCTGTGCCTTCTGCCTGCCTCGTTCTTCCCAAAGCGCAGAAAGATCCTCTAATTGTTATATTGAATCCTCTGTATTTCCTGCAAGCAATATCAATTTAATTAAATTTACATGGTCATAAGTTGCCAGCTACGATTCCTCTTGTCTGTTTATATAGACCACTAGAATTGATATATATTCATTTCATCGCTGACATCTTCATTTTAAGTGCTCCCTCAGTCCCCTACTGACCTTCTTTCTTGTAAGCTGTTTTATACCCTTCCCACTCAGTTACTTGTGCTGTCCTGACTAAGATTATTTGAAATAGGGTTCGTGCCCGCCTGCACGAGTGGGAGGACAGGGCGGCTGCCTCGACTGCGGTCTCTCCCGGCCTCCCAAGTCTGGCTCCCCAGAGCTCTCCTGTCCATTCGCCTCTTTCATCCCCACTCTCCAGGCACCAAAATTTAGCTTCAGTCTTTAGCCGGAGCCCATCGCTCACCAAAGCGAAGGGTGAGCTCTGGGAGACTAGCCCAGGGAGGGCTGCAAGGTGGTAACATGCTCCAGAAAGGGCCCACAGAGAAGGCAATTATACATAGCGACTTAAATAATAGGTTATGGTTTTACAGACTGGCTCAGAAGGGATATTCCAGTTCACTAAGTGGCAGGAAAAAAAGAGGCATAGAGCTGAGCATAGGAGAGACGGAGGTGCGGGAGACAGAGCCAGTGTCCTGGACAGCATGCGGGGGACGGGAAGCTGAGCGGCAGGAAAATGGGAAGGGGAAAGTCGCCGGCAGCACGCTTTCCTGCCTCCTGTTTTACTCCTGCAAGAGCTGGTACTGCAACCTCCGTGGTGCCCGGGAACGTGCGCAACGTCACCCCTGCAAATGCCAGCCTGATGCATCACACAAAGCTTTGAGAGTAAAAGTTGTGAAAATAAAGTGTAAACACTAATTTGGAAACATATCCACTACACATGCAGTTTGACTGGACTCTCTTCCATGAAAAAGAGAAAAGCTTTTCTGAAGGAGAAACAATAGTAAACTTACGGGGCACGGGGGGAGGACAAAAAAACCCCAAAGCACTCTCATGAGTTGAGATATACAAGCTGACAACAAAAGTGCAGTTTAAGTATATCATATGCATCCCTTTAGATTTTGTGCCATGTCTAATTCACCTTGAAGTTGAAGTCATCACATTTTACTTTTCATGAGAAATGTATATTTAAAAAAAATGAAAATTAAGGATGTTTGGCTCCCTATGAAAATAGGGCAAACCTTTAGCACAATAGTAACTTATTTTTAATTCATTGCAAGAGAGTCATAAAATAAGTGACATGGACCTGTCAAGTAAAATTCATCCAAACAGCTCTAAAATCTCAGGGGGAAACTTCCTTTTTCTGCAAAATACAGTTACAGGGAAGTGGGTCAGCTGTATAAATCTAAATGTAAATTCGTCTGTACTCCAGGACTTAATCAAACCGCAAGGAAGTCTCGGTTTCAACATCGGACTTGGCTGGTCTTTCATGCGTACAGCCTACATGTAAGGAGAGCACCAGCGCTTTGGGAGCGAACGAGTTTTGCTGTAAAAACTTTGCAATAGCAAGTGATTCAACAGCCGATTCCTGATGCAAGAAATCCCGGCATCTAATCACCCCGACTTCAGACTAGCACGAGACGGAGGATCACCGATGCTCTCCAGACACAGCTCTGGGCTTGGCCCTCCTGCACCGGCCAGACCCCATGGCACGGCTGTCTGGCACAAAACCCCCACGAAGGGATGGATATATATATATATATAAGGCATAAAAATCTCCTTTTTGCTGCCTCGGCCGTGCCCACCCCTCTGCAAGGGCAGCCCCCAGGCTACTCCCGTTAACACCCATGGCAGCCAGTCCGGGGTACCACAAAGCACGGGGGCCCCAGCCGCTGCTCCCTTCTCCAGGGTGCCGCCACCGTCGGCTGCGGAGCCGAGCTTGGTCTAGAGCCGGAGTTGAGCGGAGCGATTACAGCTCCGCTGCGCCGTGTGTTTGGTCGAGAGATGGGATTCGCAGCAGCCGGGAGGCAGATCTGGCCCAGTTTCTCCTCTTTCCCTCTGGGGAGAATTCAGTCAAGGATTGATTAATGCTCGAATTCTCATCAAGAATTAATAAGTTCCTGATGTGGTGAAAATGAATAGTCTCAGAGAAGCAGCCAAGCTTGTTGTTGTGTGTATGGGGGGGTGGGGGGGATCTTACTTGGCAGCTCAGATCCGAGGGCTATGTTACAGGGAGGGGGAATTCTGAATCCTCCAGTTGTCAAATTCTCCAACGCTCTTTAACAACATAATAAATGAATTGACCGAAGGCCAGGTCTCCGAGATGCATCAACCACTGCTTTCTCAAGCTTACATGAGACATATACATACATAAATATGTATGTATATGTATACAGTGTACCCCATTCGCCCCGGGGCGCCCCAGGATCCTGCTATGTCTGCACTACATGGAGACCAGCAGCCTCAGCCCTGAAACCCTCCAGCAGCCACCGCAGGAGCTCTGGGCCATGCACACCCAGGAAGACAACAATAATGAGACAGTAGAGTTAATTAAAATATATCTATCTGTATAGCAACTGGTGTCAAGCACCCTCAGGTTAGGCCACTGCTAAGCCAGGCTTTGAGAATGGGGACTCAGGGGCTTTTGCCCTTTTGAAGATCTAATCTTAAATCCCCCTGCATCAAAAGTTTCAAGAATAAAAAAAAATAATTAAAAAAAGAGAAAAGATGCTGAAACAGTTAAAAGCTCAGGAACTGGAGGTAAGAGAGTTAGAAAACACATTAGGGAGGTGCAGGAAAGACTCTCAGCCAGTCCAGGAGGGAGAAGACGCAGGGAAAATAATCAGGTGATTTCTTGCAATCACTACATCCTTAAATCCTTCCAGGGGACGCAGCCCAGGAGGTTATAAGAGTTATTATCTGAAGAGACACAGGAACAGGCAATATCCCTGGCACAGTTGCTGCTTGTAATTACCGTGAAGCATTTGCTGGAAGAGCCATGGCACATACGGTGGCACCCCGGCCCCGGCACAGCCGCCGCGACGCTCACCTTGCTGCACCGAGCGCAGTGGGGTCAGCTTAACAGGAGAGGTGAACATTACAGAGTATGAAATTCCAGACTACATTTATTCATATTTAACACTCATTTACCATTATGAAAAAAGTTATCAGATTATGATCACCTGAATTACGAAGCGAAGAGTGACTGTCAGCTGCATCACAGGCAGATGCTTTGGCTGGCAGAAGGAAATCGAGGCTGCACCGTTCTCCCTGCGAGCCCAAGAGATGCAGGTGGCAAAGCACAGCTTAAAGATGCTTCACAACAGTGATTAAAATTAAGGTAGAGCTGGATAAAATAAAGTTGCAAAAAAATAATAAAAAAGCATATTTGGTATCTGTTATACACATGGAAGGATTTTGTTCTACCTTATGGAATTCATTTTAGGATAGAAAGCCGAAACTGGGTCTGTTATTTCATTCTTTTTCTCTTTATTGCATGAACATTTCTTTGTGTACATGCAACAGAGATGCGACACAAGCAGAAAAACATATTCCCACAGACTGATGCAAGACACTAAATTTCCTTGTGAAAAATGCATATATAAGAGGAGCTCGGGCAAGGGAACACTAGGGATATTTAAGACCACTAGTCTTTTCTCCCCATGAGAAAATTGGGCCTGTTACCGATTCAACTCCACCATGAGACTCTTTTTCTTTCAGCTGCTTATCAGATGTAGCTTTGCCTAAAATCCGCCTTTACAGACACAGTTTAAAACACAGCCAGAGATTAATTCTTCTGAAAAGTCATAACCTGGACTTCTCTCCTGCTTGCATAGACTTGTGAATTTTAGAGTCTGTTTTCTTCTCCCTCCCCACCCAGCTACGGAGATAGTATTGCCACAGAAAACAGCACAGTCCCTGGTCAGGGAGTCTATGAAGGACTGCACTTCCTCTGTGACAAGCAAACAGTACCTAAAAAGTTCATAAATTGTTAAGAGAGAAAAATGCACCTATTTGGGGGCCTCACTGACATTGTCTTCTTTCACTTACACGACAAAAAACAGAGAAGAAACTGTTGCTGAAATCCCCGGCCCTGTTCCTGCTGCACACAAAGCGAGGAGCGAACAGAGCTGCCCCTGTCTCCGCATCTCCCCACAGCGGTGCGCGGGGTTCGACGACACGGAATTCCCTTCCTCCCGCTGCCCCAAGCCATGCCCCGTCCATTTCCCATGCAAAGCCGCTCTCCTATGATAACGTTCCTGGAAAACATATGGTCTCTCTCTGCCTTCCTCACATTAGAAAGCCTGGGTGTGGAAGAATATATGGGACCTGAACCTGACTCATTTTTTGCTGGAAGCAAAACCTCATCAATGTACCTACATCTACACAGGCTGGTTAAAATGACACTCAGCAAGTACTATATAAGAAAGTAATAAAGATAACAGCTATTTAGTGACATTTAGTATCACCTTTGACTGCTTGGATAACTAAAATACCTTAAAAAAAAAAAAAAGACATAATGCTTTAAGACTAATTGAACCAATAATCAAAGACTGTCTCCAATTTCTGGACTGGGAGGTCAATTACTGAAATTTGACAAGAGATAGATGATAACAGCATGCAATTACCACTCAAAGACTCGATAATTACAGCAAGAATTAATCCGTAATTTCAACTGCAGCAAAATCTATCAATTTTTAGTAGTTATTATCTTGATTATAATAAGAAATGGATTCAGATACGTGTTGTCAAACTGTCAGAAACTTGAAGACACAATGGGAGCTGATAACAGGCTGAGGAAATGGAACAGTTGAGTTTGAAGTTTCTTTTCCTTAACAGGAAAGATAAATTAGAGATGTGAGAAAAGTTTAACATTCAGAACATTCTGCAAGGAGAGATGAAGACAAATTTAAACCTGTAAATAACAGGACCAAGAAACACATATTTTTCATGAGGTTTGACAAAATTAGTCAGAGCGTGGGCTTCTCATTCAGGCATTTAAGCTCTCAGTTTTGCAAGCCAGAATCAGCCATGGCATCGAAATCCAGCATTTCTACAGAATTAGTTTGCTGTTCTTTCATTTCCCACTGCTTTTTGAAACTTTACGATTCATGTTTTCAGGGCTCCACCAGCCCCACAAACTTGGGGATTAGGGGATTTTTTTTTTTTTTGGTGGGTTTTGGTTTTGAAAGCTAAAATTCTCAGTAAATCACAGATTGAAGTGGGCATTTTTATTTTTTTGCTCCCACGGAAACATTTGAGTTCTTCAGGGGTTATTTTTATTATTTATTTTTTAATTTAAACTGTTGAAAAAACTTGAAAGCAAAACAGTTGGGAACTCCTCAGCCAGGCAAACACAGCACCTCGGGGCTCCCGGAGCTGCTGGTCTCAGCAGAGCCAGAGCACACAGCGACAGTCACGACAAACACGCACCCATGGGCTCTGCTGCCCGGGGGGGGGGAACCTGCACGGAGACCGGCCCCGCTGAGCAGCCGAGCGCACATCGGCACCGACCACGGGCAGAAAAGGCCAGAGAAATCCATAAAACACAGCAACCCAGAGATGCTGTGACATCAACCACGACATCAGTAAGGACTATCCCATCAGCACACTTGGAGCTGGTCGGAAACACAAACCACACACACAAAAATATGTTTAAAGTAAAAATTTTCCAAGAAAAATATTTGGGAAAATGGAAAATCCTCTAAAAATGACAATTAGAGAAACGGAAAGGAAGTATTTCCTGCCTTTCTTAAAAAAAAAAAAAAGTAGCACCAAAAATTTTTTTCCTCAGACCTTGGGATAAGAGTCACTCAGATTACTTCTGATGGAAAAAACAATGAAAACAAGTAGCTTGAAGAGCTGCCCTGGTGGTTCCCCCCCATTTCTCTGCAGCAAACCCCCAGCCCGGTGTTTCGGGGTTGCCCGGCCTCCGTGTGCTGTTGCCGCGCTCAGATCACCTCGCTGACACTGCCCTTTGCAGCCATTATTTTTCCTCAAGACATTTTTCCCTCAGCTTTGCCCATCACGTGAATCAGTGTCTCAGGCGACCCGACTCCACCACACTTGATGTTCATTTGTTCACTTTATGGCCTCTCCCTTCCACACTGATCTTGGATAAATGTGGATTTTTTTATTATAAATAATTAACCAGAACTCATGCTTTATTGGAAGTTGCTACTACCCTGCCAGTTTAAAGAGCCCAGTAATTTTTTATACGTATGTTTTGTATAAATTGCCTCTTAGAGGAAAGTAAATACACTGAACTCATGAAGGATAACACCCCCCTTACATGATCTTTTTAATTAGAAACCACATTTGAGTTTTTGATTACTAAGCAAATAATCATAAAAATAACTGATTTAAAAATACAAGTAACACCTTAGTTACCACATGTCCAGCCATCCGCAGAGATCTTCTCCTCACCAGCCGCACGGAGCTGCGCCGTCGCCCCGCTCTGAGGAAACGCTGCTGTGGGTCATGGAGGGGGGAAGACGGTGCCCGTTCCCGCCCGGCGCCCGCTCTTTGGGCAAGGTCTCCAGGGCAAACGACGACCCAGGAGCAACCCCCCGGAGCCAGGCGGCCAGCAGCCACCTCAGCTCGACAGGCAGGAGGGCAAAGCTCCAAATACAGAAACATAAATAAAAAAAATGCACCACATACCAGCCATTGTGGAGGCTCCAGCCCGCCATCTTGCTCTTCTCTGAGGGGAGAAACCGTCACCATTTCGCTTATGTTTCTCCTCTATAGAGCGGGATGGAAGCACTTCACAGCCATAGAGGTGACTGCAGGTGAGGCTACGGAAAGGTCGCTAACTCTTCACCGGGATAATTAGTAAATAAGCACCACCTGTGTGTCGCTCCCTTCAGGAGCAGCAGCTGAGCACAAGCTGGGGCCGTGTTTCCACCCAGCCCCCTCCCTGGCCCGGGGGTCCCCAGGTGCCAGTGCCTCTGGCAGCCTCCGGTTGCCCCCCCAGCCTCCAACTCGGACCAAGGCCTGGTGGCTGCACAAGCCCCGTCAAACCCAGCTTAGGTTTTAGTCGAGATCAGTACTACTCACGAAAGGATTTTCACTGGTTTCAGTCCAGTCCTCGGGAGAAGGGGCTCACCTCCAACCCGGCCTCTGCCGGGAGAGACTTGTGGGCCCTCCACAGTGGTATTTCAGTGCTATTTCTCACTTTCTTGTCTTTAAGCCACAAGGCAAATTGTGACAATAAAACACTAAAAAAAAATCAGAAGCTGGGTGCTTCAGTGCGACCGTCAGCTATTGGCATTAATTCGGCAACTCAACTCCCTCAAGTTTCCTGATAGCTGAAACAAAGACGCTGCCTCTATTGATCACACGTTGCACGACAGCACGTAAGATAATCTCACAGCTATTACGAGAATCGTTGCAAGCCCTTACCCAAGTCCTCAGCCCCCAGCCGTGGCTGCCGGAGCCGGTGCAGCCCCCTCCAACGGGACTCGCGGCCCTGCAGCGCGACGAGGCCGGCCCCAGCGCGCATTTCCCCCTGGATGACTGACTTCCTAATCTGCATTTCCAGCTTATTAACAGATGGTGAAAGCCTAGAAGAAATGACATTTTATTGTAATACCAAAGAACACAAAATGAGAACACTAAATGCCCTGTGGGGTCCCTTAACATGTAGCTAAAGAAAAAAAAATTGAGCTCTTGCACTGCCCTGAACACAGTGCCCAAAATGCCAACTTTGCATAAAAACTAAAATATCAAATAAATGTATGTTGGTCCTGTACTTTCTTCTTAAACTTCTGCTAGGGGATTTCCGGCCAGGGGATGAGCGAGGCTTGCGGCCCGGCAGCGACTGGTGCATCTGACAGTGACCGCCGTATCTTTAGCCTCCCTCCAGTGAAGCACATGATTGTCAGACTTTTTCTCTCCATTGTGTTATTGAGAAAAGTGTAAATCTCATTATGCCAGGATATGAGTAATAGGAAAAAAAAGCTTGCAATGCCCTTGATGCCTTCCTGAAAGGTGAATGCTAGTTATTACCTTCCTGGTTGTTTCTGCATTTGCAGCAAATCCATTCAGGGTTTACGCAGGTGAAGAATGTATTAGAAAAGTCCTGAAACCTCCCTGCTGAAACAAAGTAGCTAAAAACATGAGGAAAAAAATTACAATCTCTCCTGCTGTGAGAAATGCTCTAACAACCACATAGAAAATATCCCGGGGTTGGAAGTTGGGGATTATTTTCTGTGAGCAATTTATTACTCACACTTCAGTACTGCGCAGATCTTTTAAATTTCTGTTAAGTCTCATTGTTTGAAAAATGGATTTTGCAGCAATATCAGCTGGCATGAGTTTGTCTGCTGACTTTTAATGAGCCCTCGGTAGCAGCAGGTTTGCTATTTAAGGTGTTGGTCTGGCTTACCTATCTGCACTGTGCAATTCCTGCTTGCTTCACTGGTTAACCTTTCTCCACAGGCAGGCAGAGAATAGCTGAAGAAATCAGGTAACACTGACTATTAGGAAAAAAAAAAAAGCCACAGTAACAAGAGAAATACAGAGATAGTTTTGCTCTTTTACTATTTTTCTTGGCGAACAAAGAACGTTTCTTAGATTTCTATATAATGAATCTATACATTGAGATTCCAGACAACTGGGATGGGTAGGGTTTTCCCTGCCTAAGGGACAGGAAGAAAAGAGCAGGTATTACTGAGTTTCTAGGTGCCTGAGTATTTATAAAATTATTACTGTTAATATAAAAATTAGTGTTACCAATATTCTGGTGATGCTTAATGAAGACAGGTAGAAATTAGTCCTGGTAATCTTTACAGCTGTATTCTGGTTTGTCCTACCTGGTTTGTCCTACCATTGGGTTCCACCTCACGGCTAAGTGTATTTTAATACCGGGTAACTTCATTTTGCTGGGTATTTCACATGCCACTTAGGTTGAAGTCCTAGGTGCCTGAGAGCTCATGTGATGTTAACCCATACAGTCAAGAGAAATAAACTAAGGTAGTGTTTATATATGCTAACATATATGACAGCAGTGTGATCCAGGTAATGACCATATTATGAAAGAAATAAGGCATCTGATCGCAGCCTCTGAGCTGGGCTAACGCCTGGGCGGCCGGGAAACTCGCCGCCTAGCACAAGCTGGAGGTCTGTGCACGAAAAGTAAAGCAAGCTCCCAACGAAGACATGGCATCAGAGAAAAACAAACTTGCTGATTACACCTAAGGCTTTTGAAGATTACATCAAGTCAAACTTTTATTTGCAAAGTTGAATTTCATGTAAAATGAAAGTATCTTTTAAAACCATACGTGCACATATGCATGATACAAACAGCAACTACAGCACAAACACATTTCTCTAAACTTTAATAAATGCACACTAACATTCAGCTCAAAAAGTAACAATGTAACGGTGACACAGTTGCTTTGATCTTTTCCCATGAAATTACAAAGTACCTTGTTTAAAGTAACAATAGTAATAAATGAAACAGACAGTATGCTTTGGCTCAAACCCACACATTGTTTCCTGCATGAAAGCTGAACCAGCTACCCTGGATTACAAAACTCACTCATTTGATAGCATAATCGAAACTTCCACATGAAAGATACAGAGCTGAAATGTAAATGTGCTGATGCTCCAGCATGGGTCATAGGCTTTATTTTGAAACACTAAACATTTTAAGAGATGCAGCTGAGGGCTTGATACTTTGTCATATGAATCCAAATTTTCTTGTCATGAAGAACAATTTCCTTTTTTGTACATCCATTCTTACAGGTATTTAAAATAATCTAGGCCAACCACTCATCTGCAAAATAATGACTGTAAAAGAGATTACGATGAGATTTCCTTTCAGAAGTGCAAGAGGATTAGTGAATGTCATTCTAACATTAGTTTACAAAACTCCATGAGGAATTACTGTAAAAAAACTTCTTATACAGGAAGATTGTGCTAATATTTGTTTTCATCTCAGAAAGAATATGGTCCTGAACATTTCTATTAAAACCTCTCACACATTGGATCTGATGCATTTGGTCACTGGAAGCAGTTATCAGAAAAGGAGCTACTAATTAAAATGTGTGTAGTAAGACCGCAACAAAACAACTATCATGAATCATTAAATGAAACAGTAATTAGATACATTTAAAATAGAATTACAGACAAGTTATTTACTATACATACACACACGTGTACACATACACACATTTTTGTCCAGAGGGGAAAATCATTTTCTGATTTGGTTTCTCACTGTGCCCTTTGCAAGGATGCAGCCCTACCCAGTGCAGCCCGCTCCTGAAGAGCCCAGCCAAGCGTCGGAAGCCCCAAAACGCAGATTTCCGAAGCCTGGGTTCACAAATTTTACCAGAGAATGAAACTGAGGCCATTACTACAAATTCTCTACTGTGCAATTACACTATCTTTTATTTATTTTTTAAATAAACATAGAATTTACACACTTAGGTCTGAGGTTACAATCCACACCTGAATCAATCAGTGATATGCTGCTCTGTGAAAGCCAATGGGCTACTCGGGGAGCTAGCATACAGCTTTTTTTCCCCCTATAATAAAGAGGAGATGATTTTATTTGCCTCATGTTATGCACAGTCAAAACCTCACAACTTTCTGTATGAGCAAAATTTGCCCCCTCCTGTCCTGAAAGGGGCTGTCTGAGCTCACAAGCGCCAGGGAGCTGCTCCCCACCACCCGGGGCCACGGAGACACCGACTCCAAAATGTCATTTCCCCTCTCACACTCGTACTGGCAGCAAAATGTAGCAACACGTTGTACCCAAAAGTAACCAAAGAAACAACCAACCTGAACTAGCGTTCCCATCGTCTCGCCCTTGGTACTAGCAAATTGGCAGCAGAAAACCCAAGGACTGATTCATTAAAATTTCCTGTATGGCCCAGTGTGCATGCTCACACTGCTGGTGTCTATTGACATAGGGCCCTTCCTCCTCCGGTCGTGCAATTTTAAATTCCAGGGTAGGTACTAATTAATGAAATTACTACACATTTCCATCAACTAAATTTAATAAATGCTCCCAGACAGCATAATAAAGTTATTTGATTAAGGGACTATTTCAAAGTTGCAGTACAGTTAGTATTGATACTTTTAATTCAATCTACATGTCCATACTGCCTCTCATCTGCAGCACACTGCCCCGGAAAGAAAACGCAGACCATTTACTGCCAACAACAAAGAACTGCTTCAGAAACTGTAAGCTTATAGTGTTAGTTTACTTTTGAAAGCAAATCTCTTAAAAAGCATTAGTGGCCTGCACTTTCCAAGATACATTGTATGAGTGGTACCCTTTAAAAATAAAATACAACCTCAATGGGGGGGGGGGGGGGGAAGGAAAAGAAATGAGTGAGAAAGAGAAGAAAGCTCATGTGAGCTGGATTCCCGAGGAGTTTTAGCCATTAGTTTAATATTCATTGGGCATATTCCTCAAAAGTCAGTGCACACTGTAAAAATTCCATTGCACATCTTTTTGTCACTGTATGATTTTTAGGCCCTGAGGCATAATGAAACACTAACATTAAGATTTAAGGGTCTGAATTAAAATTTTAATAGAAAAAGCACTCATACCGCCACAGACGAGCAGCACATCACAGGAATGTCGTAAACATCTCTTAGCAGCAACAGAGCAAGTGATAGCACAGGAGATTTATTCATTATTCGATAACTTGACACTCACTAATATGATTTGAAAGTTGCGTCTGTTTAACACAGGTGTTTTTGGGGACAACTAGCCCAGTCGATCTGCAGCAACCCAAAGCAGAAGGAAATGCCTGACCGCTGCCAGCCCTGCCAAGGAGCCGCTGCGGCTTTGGGGGAACCTGCCGTAATTTTGTTCCTTGCCTCTCCCTGCTCCCTCGTGGGCAACTTCAGGGGGTCTGTGAATTTGCAGTGTATGGGACCACACTAAGAAAGGAGAAAAGCAGCCTGAAACCCAGCACTCCTCGAAAAGCGGGAGACGGCTGCAACTTTGGTATGTTGAAATTGATATTTCAGGATTTATTTCTCCAACTACCAGAGATAGTCCATGTGGTCCCCCTTTCATCATTAGAGATCCTCAGTGTGGTGGAGATGTAAGATTAAGGCATTACCTTTAATATTTAAGAAGTGTCAGGCAGCAGAAATATCTCCATTTAAAATACAAAATATTTCAATGAAAGTAACTAAGAAAACAAAACAAAACTCGCCTGTAATCAACATTGCAGTAGCATGCGCGAGGGCAGCTGATTCCTAAAGGAAATACATTACAAATAGACTGAAGCTTGCAACAAAGGTTGCCACAAGTCTAATCAGTTCTTAGTCTTTATCTCTTTTGGGTTACGGCAGGCAAGAGTCAGCAGATAATGATCCTGGTGGAAAATCTCTCTTTGTTGACAAGATGCCAATTTTCACATCCCTCCAATTTACTCCCTTGCTTCTTTTCTAAATGAAGATGACTTCGGACTTTTTCAGCATTAAGCTTAAGCGAAATGCAGAAAATAAAACTTTATTTATAATAAAGAATGAATGACTGTCAAATCCTTCACATCACAGAGGTCACTGACGCGGAGTGGGACTATTTTTCACTGATTTACACTCATCCACACAGCACCACTGGGGTTTGGGGGTTTGCTTGTTGGGGATTTGCTTTTTCCAAATAGAGGCTACAGAAAAGGTCGTTGGGAGTAAAAATATAAAAGAGGAACAGCTGTTCAGTAGCATCCAGCACCAAAGACTTGTTATTTTCAGAAACCACTGAGCACTTTTGAGAATTCAGCCACTCTAGTGAGGAGCACAAACTTAAGGTTAGCTACTTATAAAACATGGCCCTTCTATTTGTAACAAAGTGCATTTGTGTGTGCAACTAATAGACTTTTAATTCCAGGTGTTATCTGTAAACTCTTACTCACGTGAGTAATTGTTACTTCCACCCTTTCTTCCATTGAAGTAAAGGAGACCATGAAGGACATTTGCCTAATTACTACCAGGATGTAAATGGCTTTTAGGACCTATTCCTCCTACAGTAACCAGCTTTCTCACAACAATGTTTAAAAAAATCACAATTGAAGTGGAAGAAATGAAGCCGTATTAATACTCTAATCAAACAAGCACATATCAAAATACAAGTGATATTACAGATAGTCAGGAGATCCAAATATTAAAAGACCAAAAAAATGTGCCGCTAAGAGTGCTCAGCTTGGCTGAGTTCATAGTGGGAATGACTGGAAAAGGACTGCAACAGAGAGGATTTAAACCAGCACTTGGTAAACAAAATATTAAAGAAACTATACCATAATATTTTCTCTTTGCTTTCGCTTTTGCTTATTTATCAATGAATAGCTTGAAAATAAATGATCTCTTGATAGTCAGGTAGATCTACCTTACGTGATATTAGAAAGAAATAATATCCATATGACTGGTTACACACAACTCCTCTTCCTGCAAACTCGCTTTGCTGGTTCAAGCTCACGCTGACAAGCAATCCTATCACTACACGGCTACACAGACTCGCGCCAGCATCACGTCTCATTTCAAAACAAAACAAGGCTGATTTTAAACTGTGTCAATATTAATAGCATATGTACAATGTCTCCAGGAAATGTATGCTCGCACACAAATATACAGATATGAGACAGGCAAAAAGCCTTTTGCTTAGAAATGCAGCTTGCGGAGATTCAGGAAATCAAATTAAAATTCTTTTTAATGATGGTCGGATGGGAACCCTGTTTTGCCTTGCCACAGGAAAGTTACTGCAGCTTACTTTATTTAAGGAAATAGTGCCAGCTACTGGATAGAAGATTCATACACATGATCTGAACTTTATCTTTTGAGAGCAAATTTTCCACGCATAAAGTTGCATCTCTAAGTAATGGTAATTGTAGTCAGCTGTAACCACTAAAATAATTTCAGAGTATCTTAAGCAAAGGAGGTTTTTTTCTTTATGAAAAATTAAATAATACATAGAATATATTTCTCCAGTATTTAAAATTATGGTTTTCCTCAGTAGAATTCATTGTGTCACTTTGTAGAGTAACCTGTGTTTTTGTTTGTTTTTCTTACCGGGTTCTGGCCTCTCCAGGGCTGAGGCCATGATGTATGAGGCAATACTGGATATAAAAGTATGTACAAAGTGACAACAGCTACATAAGAAAAAAGACTTTACAGAGAAACATATTCCAAAACTAAGAAACATACAGCGTAGCAAGTAACTATACATATGTAACACTGAGAAATTGTGTTTTGGTAAGACTGAGTGACATATTTTGAATAATAAGGAATGATTTGATTGGTTTTCATTAGAAGAAAACACCTAAACAATTAGGATGGAAAAGTCTCAAAAATCATCTTTTAGTGGCAGTGACTTCTTTTTGTATTACCTGATGTCAGGTTCCTGACTGACTCAATTGGCAACCTATTTCCAATCACATACGGTAACTGCGGAGTACCAGTCAGGATAAATGTCACAATAAAAAATGAATCATTCTTGCTAGTATTTTACGCATGGAGAGGAAAAGTTGCTGTAGAACTCCCAGTGCTTTCAACTGATCCTTTTTCCTTAGATCCAGAATAAGCTCCAATAAATGAACCATCTTCATTGAACATCCCGTGTTCCCCTTCTCCATAATCTACCAGACTATCAGCACTTTCGGTGGCTTTAATGTCCCCGTTTATTGACTGGAGGCTGCCTTTCAGCGGCTTTTCATCGCTGTCACTACAAAACAAAGAAATGTCTTTCCAAAAATCCAGCTTTTTATTGCAAGCATGAAAACGGCTCTTTTAAAATGAGAGAACCCAGGATCAGGGAAGAGCGAATGAGACATTTTCTACGTGGGTTGGACAGTCAGACCAGCCTGGCCATTTGCTTCCCGCTCGGTCCAGTGCAGCTCACGCAGCTCATCTACACTGACCTACGTGCTGTCTGAATTTTCCATGTACATCAGTCTGTGCTTAACAAAACTGGTTGAAAAGGGAAACCCCAGTGAAAACCACTCCTGTGTTTTGGTTTGGGCCCTTTCCTCTATTTGCCTTTGAAAAGATGGAGCGAAGGAGAATGGACTGAAAGTGAAGGGGGAAGAAAAACAAGATGTAAATGCTAAAGAGGATTTTAGGGATCCATTCCAGTGAGCGGAGCCTATGTCAAGTCTTCTGTACCTTAGAGAAAGAGGCATTTTCACTTCACAAGGCAGCGGGCAATTTTCAGGCCCCATTTGTTGCATTTTCCTTTTGAAGTGGGTGGATGAACCGAAGTACAGCTGTGGGATGAGGCGTAAGCTGTAGGTTATATCTCACTGCTTTGCGAGCATTTATTTGATTTTAGGGAAATAACGAAGTGGGTTTTTCCCCCTTTTTTCATCTGTTCTCCTGCTATCTTATCTTACTGTAACTAATGGAGTTTCTCTCTGATAAAGGGGAGAAAAAGGGAGGAGCAAAAGCAGAATTTGCATCATAAAACTTCAGAGTATCCGTATCTGCTAATATGCAGGACATGTTCAAGGGCAATTTAAAGGAAATGGGCAAATCAACAACCAAAATGAAGTAAACTTAGGAAGTCCCACCAGACATTCCTCCTCAGGTCCATGCAGAAGACTCAGACAAGCCCAATTTATGCTTGAACATGAAAGTTGGGCGACCTTTAGTTATTTCTAGAGAAGCAAGCAAAACACTTGCACCTCATGGCCATTTTCAACCTCCTGAGGACCCAGACTTTGCAGAGCATTGGCTTGCGCCATAAAAAATGCCTGTGAAGCCTATCTGAGCTATGCATAGACATTTTAGACTCCTTTAGGGCCATCTACTAGGTATGGTGATATGTCTCTCTTAGACCAGTACTCCAACGTTTCACCATTTTATGCAAGATGAGAGTTGCCCGTGGTCAGCAGCTCACAGCTAATCATATTGCTACAGCATCATGTACTTACTCTGTAGCCTGCTTGTATGAAACTATTACTTAAAGCCTCTCTGTGGCTTAAAGGGGTTGAAGGTAAGAGAAAGCATCAGGATGCATCAGTGTTTTTTAAACGTATTTCCAACTCTCAAAGGAAAAAAAAAATCACATGCAGAAGGAAGTGGGAAAGTCCACTAAAAATCTTTAAATAACCCCCAAATTAGGCCTCTGGACTAGGTATGTAATTATTTGACTACACGCCTTATTAATACCAATCTTGTATCAAAGCTTTCGTAATGTTATCTGAGGAAAAAGAAACAAACATGTCTAAAGTTTACCTCTTCATTATCTAATCAATAACATGTAATCAATACATTAAGAATATTTGCTACTTTTCTGCACATGGCATTTCTATTTATAAAAAAGACAAGTTTGGACTTAGGGGAGGTGGAGTGAAAGTTAACCTCAGGACTTTCTTACCTTTCTAAATATTTGTCCCATTAGAAAGCATTAAAAATTAAATAAAGATGAAATTATGCAGAAAAAACCCTATTCCAGTACAAATAATGTAGCATATAAGTGGGATTTCTCCAGAAACTTTATGCCTTTAAGGCCAGCTACACCAGTTTTCCAGAACGGCTCATATAACGATGCATTTTTCTTCATACCACAGTTACATAATACTGTAAAGTTTGTTTATTTTAAAGCAGCCAAAGTGATTATTTCAGTTCTCACACAGGAACTTCTGTAGTGAGATTTTTTTTGCCATCTCTTTCTGTTTTTTAAACTTAATTTCTTGTTTTCTCTCCCAGAATGAACAATCCCCGTATTACAAGACAAGATGAGGGCCCGACTGGGTTTGAGACACCCACTGAAGGCATACAAATCTTTCTTTTGGCTTCAGTGGACATCAGAACAGGACCCCAAATTATCAAATATATTTACATTATTCATACAATGCTAAATAAAAAGCATGTGAAAAATAACCACTAATACATCAACATTTACTTATATCCCAACTTGGGTGGATTTAAGTATACTGGATATACCTGTATATTCCTACTATCATCCACTCCTGTGAGGTTTGCTTTGAAAATGAAAAAATAGCGTTACTTGCATGCTATAAAATGTCCTAAACGAAAACCGGTGACGACATCTAGAAACGAAGAAAACCCCAACAAACAAAAATCCTTGTTAAAGCAAGTCCTATTTACCTATATTCCCCAAAGATTTCATCTTTTATTGATTGAGCTTCAGGATCTGGATGCAAATCTTCTTTTTCTTTCACTGTACAAATAAAATAAAGCACAGATCTGTATGCCATGTTCCGTCATGGACTTTTCTTTTTGCAGGTGCAATGGGAAAACTGCCTCGCATTACCTACAACTTGCCCTGGAAGACAACAGCTTTCACTAAATGTTTTACTGCACTCAAAGAGCATGTTTTCATTGAGAGCTTGTTGTCAATACCTAATTTCTAAGAGAGCCAGCAAGTGTTTTGCACTTAAATCCTTACTCATTGCTTCGAAAATTACAGAAATACATTTAGCAAAATATTTTATTGTTACGTAGTTTGGCTATAGTCGGAAGCACATGTCAGTTACTACATCGAGTAGCAGTTATTAGGTGGAATGGGAGCATGCAGGTGGCCCTTCACAGGAGGCTCAGAGGCGCATCTGTTAAGAACCTTGACTCTATGGTGGATTAAACACCAAAAGACTGAGCAAGCAGTATCCAAGATCTGGGCTAGATCTCTTAGCAGCCCACAGCACTCTCTCACCCAGAGAGCACTGTTTTGCCTGTGTTCATTAGAAACCGCTCTGTGGATATTTATCAAAAGCTACAGATCCTAATTGGGTGTTTCCGTCTGTGGCTTTGCAGCCTCCAGAGATAAAAGTCTGAAGAATGCTTGTTATTAACTTGTGAACATAGCAAAATGACAATGAATTCATTTACCTGAATATTTTCCTCCTTTATTTCTTCTGACAAAGCAAACAGTTAGCAGCAGCAAGGTGAGCAAAGCGATGGCACACATCAGTCCGATAAACCACCCCTGGGTGGAAATTCCGTCATAAATGCCAGCATAAGCTTTGCAAAAGAGGAGAAGTAAAAAGGAAAATTAACCAGACAAAAATGGCATCACCTTTCCATAAAATGAGTACTTAACATTTTCTTCACTGAATTTTAATTGAATCAGACTGTCACTACTTACTGTGCTCAATTTAAAGAAATGTAAGACAGAAATATGTCCAAACGTGACATTTTTAGACCTAAGGTGAATGCACTGTCTATAACACACAATACAGATGTTTTGGAAAAGAAATTCTGAGAGAGTATTTGACTCAAAGGATTAATGCCAACTAGGAAAGCTGAATGGAGAATTGTTAAGCTTCTCATGCAAAAGCAGTTTTGCGAAAGAAATAAAGTTAAAAGCTCACCTGACACATGCAAACCACTCGACTAGCACATTTAACACGGATTATATCACAAAACTACCCTTTCGAAATAGCACAGGAGTTAAAACTATGTTTTGTAAAGGTCTGTAATTGTTCCAGGTTACTATGCATCTAAGAACCATGGATGCATTTATGCTCCGATGGCATTCAACTGCAAGAGTCAACTTAAAAATCACAGAGCAAATTCAAATTTTATGATTTTGATATTTAAGCTTACACTTCCAGTGCACATCAAAATACATAACCTGAACATTTATTTACATTTAAAATAAAACTTTATCACCTTGAAGGGTTTCATTTCTCACCTCTCCCCCTTGTCTCAATTACATCTTCAAAAATGCTATTGTTATCAACCCAGTTCTTAGTCACTAGACGAACTGTATACTCAGTTCCGGGCTCAAGTGCCTCAATGGGGTGAAACTTTTGGGTGGGATTTACTGCTTCTGAAATCTTGCCGATCCCTTTACCTACGAAATGTACATATTCAAGTCATATTGATTAATTTTATTCATTGAACAAAGGCCTGTGACATGCACAGTTACAAATAATCTAAATAACACACAAATATGAGACACAAGGATACGCTTAACATTTGCTATCAGATAATCTGATTTTTAAAAGCAGACAGTAAAATAAAAAACATTTCCTCTATCTGATTTTTAATATTCTATCGGATAAAATAAACAGCAGACTGAAATAATGCTGATGGTTATGAAGGCTGTTGTACATTTCCCAGGATGAAAGTTAACAATGATGGGGGATTACGGATCTGCTTTAACTAATGCGTGCTTAAAAAAATTACAACTTGAAAACGGGCTTGCTTTGTACAGATAATCTGGGGCTTGATGCTTCTCCCATTGAACTGAACTCAGCAGGGAAGAACAGACAGCTTGTTATCAGGAAACGGATTCTTGTATGTCTCACGGAAAAAATTAACATTGGGATTTATACCCATCTCTCTCCTGACAGTGATGTTCCATGTCCTTTTAAAGTCCACAATGCCCGTGCAAAACACTCTTTTAGATACAGCTGAAGCTTTCTTTTAAATGGATATTTAGATTTTTAAATATTCTTGATGAGTTTAATATTTGATTAGGAGGTAGAAGGGAAATTCCAGTAGGTCTGATTTTAGAGTCTTTTTACTTGCACCCCTACCGTAATTTTTGTCTGCATTAAGATTGTAGGGTATTAAATATGCTTTTTAAAAATGGCATTTGTGGATAACAGTAAAAGGACATCTATATATGCTAGCAATCACTCCAAGAACAACGTGAAAAGTCTGTGCATACAACCAAATTCAGAACTGCTGGTGCGTATGAGGGATTTCTTTGGTTAACCGATGGGTACAGCACAAGAGTGCGCTTACCTTCCACGTTAGGAATCAAACCATGGAAGACAGCATTAATAAATATGACTCTTTAATTGTGTTCAGTTGCCTAATTTGCCTGATTTATCTAGCCTGAAGTCTCCTAAGCTAAAGCACTGAGCACACGGTATAATTTGAAAACTGCTCGACCAACTAACACTCCCAGCAAAACAACACTCATCAACACTTAAACTAGTAAACAAGCAAAGCAAGAAGCTTTGAGAGATTAAGGCTTAGTTGACAGCTGAAGGAAAGGAAAAAAAAAGATTAAGACCAACGCAGGCACAATCGAAGAAGCAGTACATGATAAGTTTTCCAAGGCAACTATACATATATTACAATAAGCATTTAAATTAGTAGACCACGGGGAACCAGAGAGAACACGTACAGCTGAAATACTGCTGATACTGAAGCACAGTGTATTAGCATAAATTAATCCATCTATTGGTAGGTTTTGCTAAATGAAGTATGTGAAACTGAGCTATAATTTTTAATCAAACTGCAAATTAAACAACAGGATACCACAGGTATATTTTAATTACATTTTCTAAAATCAAGACATCAGAAAAATGCATTTAATTGAAACACTCTTCCATAAAGTAACAAGACTTAATGTGAACTTCAATCTCATGATGCATTAAATACCATATAACACATGCATGCCAAGCAGACCCGATAATCATATATTCCAATTTGCACACAACAAACGTCTTGCTAGGTTCACTGACTTCTTCGTAAGCAAAAGGCTTAGCCCTGAGCTCAACGTTAGGCCCCCAGCCGCTGTTTGCTGTGCATTTGGCTAAACCAACCTGACCAGTCCGTATGTCTCACCTATTTATTTCCAGCTTGTGCCAGCCACTTGTTTTTGAACACTCAGCTACTTGCATAAACAGAAAGGGGAAACTGGTACAGGTGAAAAACAGCCCCTTTCCTGCCAGGCGAACACTGCACGTTACCCAGCACACACCGAAGGGCCTGGCTGCACCGGGGAAAAACGACCACGGCAGCATTGCCTCGGCGAGCTAATCCCATCTGCCTGCGACTCGTGATTTACCAGTGGCTCTCCGGGATGCTAAACATTTGCTGTCACCAAACACTAAACATCTTTTTTCTGCGACTCTAAAGCTCAGTATGTGTGTCCAGTGATGAGTGGTTAGAAGCTTTCCTTCCATGCGATTTCATTCTGGTCTGTGTTACGCGATCAAGTACAGGACCTACAGAGGAAAAAGCATGGCTAACGGGGGGAAAGTGTGCTGGCTGCAATAGAAAAAGCAGTGTAGGCTCCTGAAAAATAAAAGCAAAGATATACAGATAAGGAAAAGCTCAATATACTGAAAGGTCAGTGAGCTGCAGAAATTAGCTTCAGAAAATTGAAAGCAGTTGGGTTAGGTTTTTAATCTACAATACGGGAGAAGAAGCATTAGTAATAAAGGCATATCACCAGCACTTCTCATCTTCCCCCACTATTTATCAGCCATATCATGGGACTAGCATGAACATTAAACACTGAACTGCAATTTTACAATATTCCTACTAGGCTTCAAGATTTATGAGAACAGCACACACATTTTTTATAGAAGCTTATGGTATAAAGGGAAAAACAATATAAACTGCCCCCAAAGACTTGCAGGGGTGCTAGTTTTCCAAAAGTTAGCACATCTGTTAGGAAACATATAAAAAAGTTGGCAGTCTAACCACTAAATACTAATTGTGGGCAATATCTTAATTTATAACCATGCCTGTCTAAATACATCTGCTTGCAATAAATGCAAAGTTGAACTTTCATTAGTTTTCCTCTACTGACTCGCTATTAAAAGTGTATAAATATGCATCATAACTATTCTTCATTTTCTGGGCTTTTATAGTGCAGGAGATAATTCACGCTAAATTGTGAAGATTTTAAGCTATGGAGATTATTAAGCCTGCTGTGTGTAAAATTTTTTGAGAAGAATTTATAGGTGAGGCTACTGAGTTAGCGGTCAACTATTTCTGCTGATTATCCTTCGTAGGAGAAAGCTGAGCTCAGGAAAGGACACCTGAGCCTGCTTCGGCTGACTGATGTTGTTTCTCATTAGCTATCTGTGGGGCAGGCTGGTGGAACAGGAAAAAGCAGGGTCTTGACAAAAAACAGACATACAGTTAATGGCAACTTTGCTTAAAATACTTAAAAGACGGCTACATTTAACATGTCGTATTTAACAGGCCTATTTTCATGGCTCAAAAAGATCGGGTTTTGGAGCAATGCTGCGGCATGTTCTCGCCGTACCTGGCGCAGCCGGCACAACCCGCCAGGCCCAGGCTCGGTCCCCTGCTCCGCACGGCCCCGCTCCCCTGCTGAAGCCAAGGCGGCAGAGCAGAGCAGAGCGCCAGCAATGACAGAAAAAAAGATTTGTCACTAAGATCTCATCAGGTTCCCTCAATCAGCGCCAGATAAGCTATCCTCTCTCCCGGGACCTGGCGGGTTGCTGCAGCACTGCGGGCAGTTGCGTATGGCCGAGCGCGCTGTGTTTTTCCTCTTTCACTGCGCTTGCGGCGAAGGAGAACTAAACTGGTATGTCGTGTTATAAATGGTTACTTTCCTGGTCTCACAAAAATCTCGCTCCAGCTAAGGTTTTCAAAAGGCCCGGGGGAGTTAGGTGCCAATTGCCACTGAAATATAGCAGAACTGGTGAACTTCCATCCTTTAGCTCCCTTGGAAAGCAGAGCTGCAGCCGCACGGCTTCCTCCGGATGCATTTTTCATTAAGGCCTGAATTTCTGGACACAGAGTAATCCTTCTCAGCATGTAATACGCATTGAGTAATCCTCTAAATACACTGGTAGCTCTAGATGAAAGGAAGTTTCGAGTTAAAAAGAACTCTTACAAGAGATGATTTTTTTTCACTTATGTAAGAACATTATTTTGTGCCATACTTCTGAGGGCTAACGATCACTAGGAAACAGACATTTTCAGGGGGAAAATTAATTAGTTTGTAGGTCATTTAAGAAATACTGCCTGAAAATAAAAAGTTAGAGACAAGGCTCATTGTCTGAAGACAGTATACCTACTTCTGTGGAAGGAAATCAGGATAAATTCACCACATCTACTTATCAAGGTCTAATAATAACAATAAATGGTTGAATTCAAATATTACCAAATTTAAAAATTCTTCAGCAGGGTTCATATGCAACACTTCACTGTAGATAAAAAATGCTGGTCCTGAAACCTTGATTCAGTCATTCATATTGTAATTCAGAATGTAAGGGATTTTCTTTATATTCAAAATTTTAAAAATACTTTATTTTGCAGTACTAAGCAATTTCCCTTTGAATTATTAATTCAATGTCGCTAAGCAAAAAATGGCCCAGGTAAAAAGCCAAAGAATTAACTCAAACGCTCTGGTACCTAACTAAACAGTAACTTGCTGCGGTGACCGCAGAGGATCATGGTAACACATCACAGGCAAAAGCATTCATTTTACACGTGACCATGGGTCACCGTTTCAGTCATGAAGGGCCTTATTCTGCACTTTTGTGCCAAAAAATATGCTTTTTTCCACAAATAATATAGCTCAGTGGGCACAGGTTTGTACTGATTGTCCACAGTGTTTTATCAACAACAGATGAAGATCTCCGGTTGTACGTCAGTATTTCATATCTGAGTTACTACAATTACATTTGAGATGATTCATGGAAAATGGGTCTTTTATTCCTCTTTGTATTAGTCACCAATGTGAGGGGGTTTAGCTCATACAACAAGAATGCCATAAATGAAAGCTTTTATGTTTGTATGGCCCGCTTCTGTTGCTCATTAATTCCAATTTTGGTAAAGTGCTGGTAAACCGAACGAACGTGTTACTCCCCACAAAAAAGTGAATCTGAATGGTTTGTTCACCGAGGAAGATGCTACAGTTGCAGAGAAAGAGCTGGATTTACCCATTTACGTGTACCAGAGTTATATTTATTCAATTGGGAGAAACTTTGCTTACTAAACTCAGCCAGTCCTGCCCCTGCAAACTCACCGCAAGCAAATGGGTTGCACGGAAATTACAGGCTTGTAAAATTATCACTTAGGGCACACTAATTTTTCCCACTCAAACTTTTTTCGTGGTGATACATACATCACATATAAAAGACAGATTTGACTTTACCCTCCAATTCCAGACTACGCCAACGGGGATAATTGCAAATAAATGAAAGCAATGACAGTGACTCAGTTCAAACATATCAATGATGAAATATGAATGAAGGTGCAGTGCCTGCCTAGACATCTCCACTTTCCTGGGGAACGTATTTTGAAATTCCGAAACACCCGTGGCACAGTCTGCAAAAGCTACATTACAGCAATGGCAGCTATTCAAAGTCCTAAATGGAGCAAAGAGCTTTATGTTTTTATTACTAAAAATGGAATATACTGGATATAGAATCACTGAATCAAAACCCAAAGAAACCTGGAGTGCTCTATTATGGAGTTTCATTTCAGAGGGCACCGCATTTTAGATCTGTCATTTATGTGAGTCATTTTAAATGACAAACCTGGACTTTTGAAATCACTTCATTTTTTCAAGGAAAGAAATTGTTTTAATTTTGAGCAATTGCCCTGCTTCCCATGCCACAGCTTAAAAACCCCCAAAGGTCACTGAAAAGCATGATTTTTTCTGCCTATTATGTGTAGTTGAAGACTGCCTGAACAATTTAGCCAACAAATAATGGCACAAAACTCTAAAGGCAGCTCAGTGGCAGACGCAGTGTCCTAACTTAGGGTGGCTTGAGAACCAGGAGATGCGTGCAAGGAGTACAGAATAGCACCCCTGCAGTTTTTACTGGCTGTACTACTCTAGTCAACATGCGGTCTGCAATGCTTACTTCACTTGTTGCCATTTTTGAAACAAAGTCTTATGACAGAAAAGAAGGGAACAATGGCAAAATGAATGTCAACATTCTCTTTACCATCCTTCTGAGTACATCATGCAGGGATGCACATCTTAAAACCTGATAAGGTTATTCAACTATGTTACAGCCTTTCAAGTGGCCAAAATACATTATTCTGGCTGCCCAACGAGGACCAGAAAAGGTAACTAATACAAGTGAAATTGTGTCTTTTTAGATTGAAAAAAGGATCTTTTGCTTTCTTACTGAAGATTAAATTTTGACTCACACTAATAGATTACTGCAACACGAGCTCCTGCATACTACAGAGAGTCTGCAGTCTACGGGACACTCGGGAAGAGACTGACTTACTTCAGCAAAGAGGCACCAAACAGTCGAACGACGCAATGTGTTACCTAAGGGGAATGACATGGCCCAACCAAGATGCCTAAGCACAGTCGGCTTGAGAAAAAGGGGACTAATAGACAACCCTGCTAGCAAACAACAAGGGCAAGCTGGTGACTCCCCTTCTGCGGCATTCCCACGTCGGACAGATGGACACCAGCTGGGAAATTCCTCTTTCAGGCTGTGCGTGCATTTAGAAAGATGCTGAAAGAAGCTACGTTTTATAACCAGATATGGATCAGAGCAACACCTAGGATAGCCTAAAATTTTGCCAAAAAGGTGATGGGAAAAAACCCAAAACCCTAAAAACCCAGAACAGTTTTTGTTTCACTAGTTGAGAAAACAAATGACTGGATCTTGAATTGGGATGTGCTGAATTTAAATTTTTTTTACTTGTTTCTTTCCTCTAGGTTCAGTAACTGAGGATATTCTGCAGTTTGGAAGTCTGATAGGATATTACGTAACAAGGAGCATTTTTCTATTATATATCAACATTGTTACAGACTCTTATCGCTAAAGATGATGAAGCCAGGACTCTCTTGCTCATCACATTCTTTTCTCCTTCCCTGTGGTAAGTCCACAGCAATGGTTTCTGATTAATAGCTAAGGACTTGTTCTTTGGTACTGGCGAATTTCCCGACTTGCTGAGCACAGTGCATTTTATTTCATTTCAGCGGAATGAGAAAGAAGAGCAATAGTATTTTGCTTGTACTTTTCCTTTAAATCACTGAATATCAGTGTTTTAGGAGAAGGTGTAACTCATCTCCAAATGATCTCTTCCAGTCTTTGATAAAATAATAATAAAATAACGGATCAAATGCATTACAGTCAACTTTATGTTAATATGGATTTTCCATGTCAAATAACTGCCACTAATGTTGTTGCGAGTCCCCCACGTTCATGCAAGGGCAGAATTTAGTTTTATATCACTGAAGACCGATTATTTAGATCTTCAATTTTCTGCTCATGGCTAAATGCAAATTGCTGACTCTAGTATAGCTTAAAGAGTTGATCAGTGGGAGTAGAAACATAGCACTGTACAGCAAAATGAAACAGTCAGATAAGCTCATCTTCCCTGAAGTGCTGCATGGCTCCACTGAAAGTTCATTGATTGTTCTCATGAAAAGAAAAACAAATTTATTTCCTCTAATCACAGAGGAAATGTCAAACCTGGAATATTCTCAATAGATTTTTCCATTATTGTTAAAGCTTCTCCACATAAAAACATAGTGCCTATTAACTTACTCCCTTGAGCCATCGTTAGTCCTTCCTCTGTGACTGGCTTTCCGCAGCCTTTCACTGTACAAGCCCTGACGTAGAACTTGTACTTGGTGCTGGAGCTGAGATTGGAAAGCCGCCAGCTGAGCGCAGAATGGTTCGTTATGCTGACGTCGTTCAGAGGGCCGATCTCATGCGTCTCATTTACTGAAAGGTAAGAGAGAGTCAAGTCACACCCAGCAGCTGAATGCTACCGACATAAAAAGTGTCAGGAGTGCTCGTACAAGGGCGGCATTTGCAGTAAGTAGGAAGGATGGAAGTCTGAATAAGCGTATCTTACTAGCTTGTGTGGTACTTAAATGGGATTTGTCCTGTCTACGTCAATTACCCAACTACTTGCTGAGCTATTATTGTACTTAAAAAGCTCTCCAATTCTAGATATGTAGTAATATTGATGTCATATTGAGTGGGAAGTAAAAATGATGGTCTCTTAAAATACTAAATACATATGAAGTGATTTTTACTTCGCTTCCAAACATCTGCAACCTTTCCCAAGCAAGCAGGTGACAGGCCACTCTGCTCTGCTCTGGCACAGCTGGCTGCCAAAGGAGGGGCTGCCATTCCCAAACGCCCCAATAGATGGATCCGCTCTCTGCACACAATCATCTAAAACAGACTAAAGGCCTCTAGTCCAGCCTCTAGTCCCTGGCTGCAAAGGCAGGCGGCCCTTCTACTAACATCAGAGGTGAGTGAAAAGTGCGTAAGAATTTCTTGCTGTAAATAGCACAGGCTGTATGCCACTTCCATCCTCCGAGAACATACAAAATACCCTGAATTGTCATCAAACTCCACATTTGCTGTTGTGGTAACCTAAAAATCAATACTGCATTCTGCCTGAGTGTATCTGCTCAAAATCTTTATTCTAGCCCCTCAGTTCTCTACTGGCATGAAACAAACACCACTGCACCTGCAGCTTAGCTGTTTCTCAATGTGGTTACTGAATAACATGACTCGGTGATAGTTCTCTTCATTTCTGCTGAGGAATTTTACAGGAAGGAGGTGCTTACTGTCATGAAATAATGTGAAAATCTGAGTAAATGCGGCAAAAGTATTCTTATTACAAATCATTCTCTGTTGAATGAGTTTCACTTCAGTAAAAACCTCCTACAGTTTGTGTGTCTTAACTACTACATTAAGTATCATGTGCAAATCTGAAATAATTTAATTAGTCTGTAAAACACGGAATAGAGCATGGCAGCGTTGTGAGTTTACCCAGAGTGGAAAAGTACACCGAAAAGGTCTTTGTTCTGGAAAATGCATTTGGCCTGTCCCCTAGCAGGCTACGCTAACATCACGGTTCTGAGACACGTTCTCATGCTCCAGTGGTTATAGGAGTTCCGGAAACACAGCCTCTCTCATCAGCATCTGTTGTAAATAACTGTTCACACATAAACTAAAGTAAGTTTTAACTAATACAGATCTAATTGTTTCAATTCTAAAAACAAAGTAAAACAAGAACATACTCATCTGGTATTGCAAAACGTAGCCAGTAAGGTGACCATTTGCCTTCTTGGGAAGTCCCCACGACAGAGTGACGGAGTCCTTATCGAAGTTTAATATCCTCAGAAAACGTGGTTGCTCAGGGACTGGAAAACACAGGGAGTAACTTACAGAGAAGAGCATTGCAGAGGTCTATCTCTACACATAACTGTTAAACTAGGATGTAGGTTAGCTCAGTACCTCGTGTTCTCCATTTTTATCTACCACATTGCTAGCTGTGCGTGCTCCAGTTCAGCAAGATGCCGAACACTTCCCAAAAAGATGCAGCCTAATTACTCCTACTCCTTCTGCAAGCAACAGAGCTCTTCAGCACGTCATAGTTTTGGGGTCCTTTCCAGTGAAGAGTTTTATGAATAGAGGAGATTTTACAATCATTTTAACTTTACAAAATTAACTCACCTAGTTACATGGAAGATGTCTATTTAATTCCCTCCATCCCCTATTTCCATTTTTTCTTACCTCCTTCTGGAGTTTCAAACACAACTGGAGAGCTTTCTGGTCCATCTCCTTTTGCATTGTAAGCCAAAACGGTTAGGTGGAATTCACTGAAGGGCTCTAGACCAGGAATCATTCCATAGTTTCTGTCTCCTGTAAAGCTTAGGAAGTGTTTCTCTGGGTGATGTCTTTTCCCATCCAGCATACTTTTTGTTTTCCACCAACTGACCTGCATTGAGATTGGTATTTCTGTAACAAGTTATGTTTTGTGGGGATGAACACAATATTGATTTCTCTCATCTTCCCAGAAATGAGAGATTGCAGGCTGTCATTCAGCCAGCGCTCATTTAATACTTTGTAAAAGTGTATAAAATTATTTAAAGAGAAATTCATAACCTTATAGCCTCGTAAGTGTCCGCGAACTCTGTCCCTTGGAATCCCAAACCAGAAGACTTTAACCAGCGTGCTATTCACAGTATCCACTGACACACTGGAAGGAGCAGCATCTGGAACTGTAAAAATAGAAGGGCTGCATATTAAAGATACTTAAAAGTGTTCAATTTCACACTTCTAACATGCTACAAGGCTTGGCTTTCCAGCTTGAGCTGTGGCAGCTCAGGCAGTCTTGCGGCAGCCAAGCTAACAGCCACAACACCTGGCTGAAACGGGCCAGCAAATATCAGCCTGCCACATCGACACGTCCTGGTGAGGGCTGCGATACAGGTGCACTGGGACATACGGATTTCAGCAGCAGTATTTATCATTTCCTGTTTCAAGCAATGCTTACAGCAGCGAGAAGAATAAAAAAAATGATTAATGCTCCATTCAAGAAGGCAATAAAATAAAGTTTTTTTTAATAATCAATTTCCTTTTACAACTAAACTCATTAAACAGTGGGATTTTAATCACCACACAACACAGAGAGCTATTACTGTGCCTGCAAAGAGAGGCCTCGATCCACAGACAAGTGAAATCTAAGGTAAATCCGCCACTGATGGAGGCGGGTGCAGGATTAGGCCCATCGGAGAGCCGCACTGCAGCGCAAGGCACGGCAGCTCCTCGCTCCCCGTGCTCGCCGCGCACACCACCTCCCCTGCCTGCCACACCGCACGCAGGCGAGGGAGGCCGCGGCACAAGCACTGCCGGTCCCCGCGCCGGGGGAGCGGGGGTATCGCCCGGCCGGGTGGCACCACGCGGCCTCCCGAGCACACGCTTGCAGACGCAGGCCCCACGCTGCTTCCCGAGAAGCTGCAGCCGGGGAGGTCGCAGCAGCAGCACGTGTAGCAACACCAGGCACAAACGCCTGCTGCAGCAGACGCAGTAGGTTAAATACAGGCCACGGCGGTCACTTCATTTTAATAAGTAGCAAAACACATCCTTGTCTTAGCTGGCTAATGTACTGCAGACTGCTCTAAGGCCATTCCAGCTGTCATTTTACGTTGTTCTTAGGAAAATAACTTGAAGATTTCAGATTCTGCAAGGGATGAAAACCGTCTGACTTCAAATAATAAGATTACGCTGTGGATCTGAAACACGGACCAGTTGCTGACACTTCTGACCCTTCCTCGCCAGCAGCCCCCCTCCCCTGCTGCTACGCACTTTCAAATGCAACAAGCATTTGTATTTGGGATCATGGAAATCCAGCACCCCGCGCTAGCTGGCCACCATGCTGTTTACTCCCTCATCCATTTAAATCCTTAAATTCTAATAAATAAGTAAATAAATAATCTTTTGGGTAGCATTACTGCTTAACTGAGTTGCTTACTAAAGTGAGGCTTGACATCTCATTACTGCAGCTGGATACATTTCTAATCCTCCAAACACCCTCTATATCCATGCAGTAAAGACCAAAGGGGACGAGGAGCTTTTCGGACATGTTGGGATTGACTCAGCAGTACCATTATCTGCTACTCCACACACCATAGCAGGGCTGTCGCACCCCCCGCGATGCCAGCATTAACTCCATAAGCGAGGAAAACTTCTTGCCATTTGCATGTTAACCTCTCCTAAAGGGCCGTGATGATTAGAGCACGCTGTGCTGCCAGAGACACGTGCCAAGGGCCGGCATCACAAACAGCTGCTGGGATTTTGGAGCAGCCTAGGGCAAACGAGTATGAGCAGGCTGCTCTGGTCCGGGCATGAGAGCCCCGCTCCCCGAGGAGGGCACTGTGGCACTCGTGCTCGGGGCAGGAACCGAGACATCATTTAGGAAGAACCAGTGGACAACCTCATTTTTCAGAGGTGGCCTCCTGCGAAGGCAGGAACAAAACTGCATCCGCAGGTAATTGCAAGTTCAAAGTTACACCTGCAGAAGCCTGACCTTGAACGCTGCTTTTTGTTGCTTTGTTGGGGTTTTTTTCCTGTAAAAGAGAGAGATGGGAGCATTTGATAACTGAAAGAGTAACTTTATACAGCAATAGTATTAACTGTGGAAAATTGTTATTGCTGCACACTGCACTTTTCAGGAGCAGCTGCAGAGATTACAAGCAGAGCCAGCCTGACAGGCATGACCGGCAAGCTGATGACAAAAAAGGACTGCACAATGCGGAAAGCACCCGTCCGCCTCTCGGAGAAAAACGTCTTCACAGCAGCCAAGGGGGAGCGCGCCGCAGATCTGGCGCCGGGGCGGATCTGCAGGGCTGGGCCCGACAGCGGCAGTCGGTGCCTGATCGCCGGGTACGAACACTGCCTGCTCCTGCCTCGCGGGAAAACTGCCCCCCACGGAAAACCGGAGGAGGAGGCTGCAGGCTGTTATGCTGCCGGCATGCTGGGGCAGAGGGTAAGGGGCTTTATTCCTTCAGCTGGACTACCTGAAGCGACCTATCCGTTTTGTTAAAATGGACAGGAAATGCAGAAAGCCCCTGTTTGACTTGCCCGGCCCCGAGCCCTCTGAGGGCAGGAGGGACCCCTCCCTGCGAGCACCTGGCCGGACCGGGGCTGGCGGAGCAGGGCGAGCCAACGGGCAGGGCGCTGGCAGCACCAACGCGCCCGCGGGCGCCCCGGCAGGAGCAGAGCGGGCGCACAGAGCGGGGTGCAGACCCGAAGCCAAGTATTCCGGGAGAGGAGGACTTTTCCAGGGACATGAGAGGTCTGAGGGGAGGCTGTGCCACTCATGAAGCTGCTGACCGCTGTCAGCAAGCTGGACAGAAACCAGGGCTGGAAAGAAAACCTGTCCTTCAAGGACACAACGGACAAAGCGGAGGGATTATTTTCAAACCCTTCACTATAACCTGTCTCAGCTAGGAAATCCAACTTTACTCTAGCTCGAGATTTCCTACTTCCAATTTTATTAGGACTCAGTGCACAGGTCTGGAGGGTGGTCTGGGTGCCCTTGGGTAGCCTTCAGCATCCTTGAGGTAAGGGCAACACGGAGCACGGCCCCAGTGAGACTCTGGCTGGCTTTGGACCCTACACGTGAATGCTGCATTGTTTATAAATTCAGGTTTCACTTACGGAGGCCAGCATTTGAGTGTCTGTATTTAACTCCCAGAGTATTTAAATTCCTACAATGTTAAAACGTTGAATTAGGCCCCAGACAGGCGAAATACTCTGTCCCACTGAATTCAACACAACTATTACTATACTTCACAGTAAATACAGACTTTTTATGAACTGTGGCCTTCAGATGATTATCCAGACTAAGCCAGGAAATGAAATTAATAGAAGCACAAGTGGCCTTTCCAAAAAATCAAAATCAATCCAGCTACGTGAAATCCGTAGCACCCAGCATCAGAAGGTTCTGCTTCCCTGTGGACTCCAACACGCTGGGCGGTGGCATTTCAGCAGTTCTCGCTGCGGGCTGTCTTATCAGTCACTTGATACCTGAATATTTTGCATTGCAGGAATCATTTACACAGTGTATTTTTACATGAAGGTTTCCATTACTTACTGTCCTCTCCTGAATATCCGGTGGTAACATTTGGCTCAGGACCGGATCCTAAATTATTCACTGCTTGGACTTTGATCTCGTAAGGCACGAAGGTGGGAGTGTTTCGCACGGTCAGGGAATGCTTTTTCACCATTTCCTCATTCCAGTCAGCCTCGACGCCCTGCTGCCGCCAGCTGACTTTGTACTCCAGCCCCGGCCCGTTCCGCTCCACAGGCTTCAACGGCTACGGGAGAAGTTAAAAGAGATCCTGAGCTGCCTTTGTTGCAGTAATCATGAAACAGCAGCTTAGGGGGTGAATAATTTTGGAGACTGTGTTATAACATCCGGAGAGAAACGGGGAAAGAAAAAGGCATTCACTTTTCAGTGCCATGTTAACTTTAAGACTGTTGGAAGAAATATGTTACCACTTAAAGAAAAAGAGAGGTGAAAGAGAGAGCAACAGTTGGACTAAAAAAACAGTTAACTACTAACACACCTATTTCTACATATTAGAAACATCGATCTTTGTTTTGCCACAAGTTTCCTTTGTTTTATTGCGACATAAGGCTGCATGCCTTTTAGTACAACTAAAATGCATATTATTTTAGAATTTTATGTAGCACAGCAAGTTGGGTCATTAAAATTTACATTACCCTGTAGTGTTCTAAATATGCACCAAATGCTTGAAACTAGGCCTGGACATTTAATGTGCAACTGCTGTGCTACTGTTTTTTTACTGATCAGCTGAAAAATTCATCACAGCATGGTTGCCGTCTAATTAACATTAATTTATAAAATATGAGAAGCCCTATAGCAATGGCTTGTCATGAGACATGCTCCAATTGAGTCTATTTCTCTGAAAAGGTACTTCTTTAATATTGTTAACTGGTCACCTGTGCTATCAAAAATGATGAATTTTTTTCAGTCACCTGAAACAGCTGTGAGTTTTTCAAGCCCCATATTCTACTTTCAATAACAGTTAAATGATACATTATATTATACATATCAAATACACAATACTTAATATGTACCCAAGCCCCATACAGAGGCCAGATCAACATGGCTTGTTTGAGGAATAGCACTGGCTGTGCAAGGGCAAAACGCAGCGTCCTATCGACCTGGGGGCTCCTCATGTACTGAGCCGCTGATGACGATGCAGAAGGAGCATCGAGAAAACAGAACAGCACTCAGCAAGGCAGGCCAAAAACTGATACGTTTCTGGGATGCTAATTTACCCTACGGCTGGACTAACCAAAACCCATTTCATTAGGTTCAGCTGTGACATGACAGTGCTCAGCAAGGGGGTCTGCAAAACTTCCCATTCCTCTGCGGTGAGGCTACGAGGAACAGGGGCAGCACACAGTGCTCATGGCCTCTTCCCTGCCCTCCTGTTCAGGACCTTCGGGAAGACTGCGGGCAGGAGCTGGGAGCCCAGGCAGCTTTCTAACGGGCACTCCTAGGAGAACCACTTGTACGGCAAAGATCCTAATAAATAGGATTTTCAAGACAAGCCAAAGAAGAAAATAAAATTTCCAGTTGGAAAATAACTTCCTGTTTAGAGTTAAATTTCAGCACTGCTTGACTCTTATTTTGATCTCCCTTAATGCTGCAAATCCTTGGCTGAAAAGCTAGTCACTAATGCTCATCTGGTCTCCTAATCCAAAGTAGGCAGATTAACATCATTTTGCAGCCTTTGTCTGCCAGAAATGGGGTTTTTAGTATGTTCGAGGCCTAGCATTTCTTCTGTAAAACACACAGGGAACAACATAAATAAATGAATATTCTGTTTATGACAACATTTAAATGTTTCATCAAGACTTAACAAAGCCTGTCCACCCCATTCTCTCTCTTTAGTCTAAGTCTTCACTTTTACTTCTGCTGTGTCTGCAGTGTAGGTGATAAGCTTCCCGGCGGAGACGACTGCTCGTTCTCCCTTCGGTGAGGCATTCAGCCCACTGCTGGCTGTAGCAACATCTCCCACCCAGGTTGGTCACTACCACTCTGCATTTCCTCGTAGATGCAGAACTGTGTTCCCTGGCCCTGAACTATGCTGTACAACAAAATTTCACATTAAATTCCACGTCAACAAATCTAGAGGTCCATCTCCTTTTGGTATAATTGTAGTCTAAAATGCGAATTCACATTGTGGAAATGCTTGCTGTCCTTTCCTGGTAGCACCAGATTGAGAAGTAAATCTGAAGTAAATTCTGTTTAATTCTAGACACAAAAAATATGTTTCCTTCCACAGTTGCCAAAACTTGTGTTGAATGAAGGAATATGCATCTCTCTAAAGTGTTGGCACATAAGCTGTAAATTTAAAAGCCAGGAATTTGAAGGCTGGAAACCATCCTCAACACTTCTACACAATTCCTTTGACACCCATGCTTAGGTGCTATATCTAAACTCCTTCAGTTAATGGTGTTAAAATTCAAGCTGAAGTTCACTTGGCCAAGTGATCTGAGTCATTTTTAAACCTACTATCTTGAAGGGCTGAATCTACACAGAAACTAGGCTCTCCCTGTGCCTGACTTCTCCTCCTGCAGAGCGAGGTGAGACCACAACTATTTTAAGCCCTTTCTTACATACAAGTTGCACAGCAAAACAGAATTCTCACCGTGCTTTATAGACCTTTCGTCTTTCTTTATAACCTGTGAAGATTAGGTATAAAAAATTGACTTTTGAAATAAAAATGAAAGTAGGGGAGGAAGTCAGTAACAACTTTACCTTTGACTTTGGCAGAATCAAGGACTCTACCTATGGAATTTGCTAATGTTTCCTAAAAACCAGGGCGGGGGAGAGATAAAGCCAAGGTATCCATTATTTCTTTAACAGTTAATTATCTTAAAACAATCTTGATAAATTCCATGATGCTTTAGGAACTGCTGTTTGAAGATGGAACCTATTTTCCATACTGTATCATTGACAGAAACTTTCGAATTACCTCCCATTTCATCACCATTTCATTTGGTTCAGAAGCTTCAACCCGGATGTTTTCTGGGTTCTTGTCTGGAGCTGGAACCATACAGATAACAAAGTTAGTTTACGTACCCTGCTTTTAATTGCACGTATTATTTAAATGCAAAAGCTTTTCTTATTTTGGCATTACTGAAAGACATCGAAACAAAAAGTGTTCATGAAATTAATTACTTGGATCAACAAAGCTGTTGCAAACAAAACACATCGTTTATGCAGTTTTGACTCCTAAGCACTCTTGTTGGCTGGGATGACCAGCTAACATGACACTGTGACTTTTGGTTTTCAAAGGACCAGATGTAGGGGGATTATTATGAAGAGATGTTTCTCCCTTTGGGGACAGTAAACAGAAGGTGTATCATTAGTGGGATGCATACAGCTGAAAAGCTGAAGAGGGCCCTGAAATTGAAACAAAGGAAAAAAAAAAAAAAAAGAAAGAAAAATGCTGGGGAATGCAAATACAGTCCTGAACAGCTGGCCTCTAAAATGACTTTCAGGCACAAAACATTTTATGTTACAATGAGAAATGCATTGTGAATGGAGATGTTTGACAAGCTCAGTGCTGCTGAACGGTTCCCTGTAAATCCTCAAGATCCTCTCCAGCAATTGCTTGTCCATAAGCAGCTGCAGTGGGCCTCAAAGGTGCAAAATCAGCACACAGTTCTGGAAAGCCTCATGCTATAGGTACCCTTCTAGGAAACATATTGCTGACCATGGCAACATACACTGCTCACTTGGCAGTGGCCAGAGGAGGATGTAGAAGGCTACAGGTGTGAATCCTCTCTTTGCAGAAACAACTGCCTGAGGCTGCCTCTGCATGCAGCACGCTTGGACTTTGCTGGAAAACATCTGTGGAGCCCAGCGTGGTTTAATGTCTCTAGAGCAGTAGGAATCTAGTTGCTCACCACACAAACTGAGCAGAAAATGCAGCACAAGCAACCCTGACTTATTTAAGCTCCTCAGGAGCAGAGCAAGGCAATGTTATTTTAAGCAAACAAAAAAATTAATAATCAGAAAACTAGATGGCAGTGTTTACCAGCCGGAGGTGTTGCATAGCGCAGTGATGGTTTACTAGCGTGGCTTCTTCCGACAGCATTCACAGATGTGACGCGAAACTGGTAGTTCATATATGGGGCGAGCGACAACACGGCTGTGGTTTCACTCCCTGTGGTTCTGGTTAGCTCCTGCCACTTCCCTGGCTCCCATCGGCTCTCTTCATATTCTATTATAGACTCTAGGGAAGAAAAAAACAAAACAAAAGGAAAAAGGCAGAGCCGATATAAGCCTCATATAAATAGCAAGGGTGGAAATGAACTTAAGAAAAACTAACTGACATAGTCAAACCAATTAAGTATGTTTATGAGCACTGTGTGTTTATTCTAATAGCCATGATGTAACATAATGCTAAACAACACAAAATGATGCCACCAAAATCCTTCATACCATTAATAGGACTGTTATGACTGGCCCCAGCTTTCCAGGATAGTCGAACACTTCGGTTTTGATTTTCTGAGAGTTGAAGATCTTCTGGCGGATCAGGGACATCTGAGACATAATGAAGAACTGTCAGGAGCATGGCAAGTTACTTCTATTTATCTTGGCATTTTCCAAAAGATTGGCAATGTTCCAGTGAAGACAGTGGTAAAAACATCTTTTGATTTCAAAGTGGAAAAAATTAAGAAAACAAGAATTGCTTTAAAAAATCCTGCTTTAATACAAGCTGAATCTTCTGGTCCTGCTTTCTCCCTTATAAATACAATAACCCTCCTTGAGTACGTCTCCATCTGCTCTCATTACAATGCTTGGAACAACCCATTTCTCTTTTCAAATCTACACTAAGATCTATTTAATCATTAATAAATATTGACACAGCTCTTAGTAGAAATTTGTATTTGCATCACTTGGATTTACTCTAGTGCAAATCATAGTGGCAGAAGCTGACACAACCCTTTCAGGTCCTGAACCTTCCCTTTTGGAGAATGAGTGGAAGGGTAACATTCACTACCCCAGCAATGGCCATCTATAAAAAAAGGAGACAAGAAAATTCACTACCTGCCAGCTCAAGTAACGCTGTCCAGAGAATATGTCTCTATCTGAATGAATGCTTCTAATTTCAGTGGATTCAGACTGACAGCTGTTTATCTTCCTTGTGGCTTGCTTTGACAATTCGCTATCTGATTATATTGGATTTGGCTGGTAACTGAAATGTATAGGGCCTATACACGGCAGGGCCCTGGTGGTAACACCCCACCCTTCAAAAGTCACACACACACTGCTCTTCCTTAAACACACAGCACTGAAAACAAACCTGCATTCACCAGGAAAATATTCTGCATAACTAACACAGGAAATGCTTCCCGGGCACGGGGTGAGTTTTTCAAAGACGAGATAATGCACAGACCAAGGAATGAGGCTGCACAACTTTTGGTAGCTCTTTGACCTCTTCCTGCCCCAATGTCCCAACTTCATTCTTGGCTGGCAGTGTCATTTCCTATAGGAAAACCAGCTTTCTCAACCCACAGACTCTCTCTGTCATTGTGAAAGAAATCAGTAGGGACCGCACAGGATTTTTTAAATAACAAATGAGCCTTTTGTACATCAACATTTTTAAAAGATTTTTTTTTTAAGTTTTCTTTGCATTTCTTCCCTCTGCTTCTATTGTATTTGGGAAAAATCAGGAAAATACAGTTTAACTTCCAGGTATTTTGCTGTTCTATTCTTGGAGCATATATGCTGTTAATATTTCATACATTTATTTTAAAGACAGTAACAGTGTATCTTAAACAAAGATGCCCATCTTCAGTCTGTTTATTAATCATAAATGGCAAAAAAGATCTTAGAAGTATTCTAACTATATATTTCTTTTGCTCTCAATTGCTCATATTCGGATGTCTCCATTTGTATGATATTTAGCTCTTCAGCCAATCTAACATGTCTTTCATTGCAAAAGATGCCTGAATTTTTCATTTGGAAAACAGCAGATACTGTTAATCCACCAAGACCTTTTTTATATACCATAAACAAGGAAAAAGGAGCACAAGACTATTTTTCCTTTCCTGAAAATCACCTTTTAAATGTGAATAAAGTGCTTCATGAAATTTTCATAAATAAAGTAATGAAAAGTCTACAAACATTTTGAATTATACAGCACTAAAGAATACAGCACCGTAAATAATGCGTATAGCATCTTATTAATTTACTGTTTACAGCATTTATTTAAAGTGTGAAACTATCTTGAAGGTCAGGTTTTCTTATCTCCTGTTGCAATCACTGCCAGAAATAAATAAGAATGTAAAATTAAATGAAATTAAAATGTTGAAAAACTGTGTGGAAAACAGCATTTCAGCTATTGGTTGATGCTTTTAGGTAAGTGTCAGGGGCTGATTTTGCAAAGGATGGCACCTCACTGCACAAGTTCCTCCCCTCATTTCCAAGCAGTGCTCCAGGAGAGGAAGGAGGTCGTAACGGCACTCGCACAGGGTCAGCTTTCCGCTCTGCGTCAGGCCCTTTCTCCACTATGAACTTGGTGTGTGACGTAGGACAAGATTTTATGCTCGAACTCACAAAGATAATTAATCCTTTTAGATGCTTAACTTTCACTATTCTTAATGGGAATAGATGTCTAAATATTGGCCTTAAGTCTTTCTTCTTCAAAACACAGCCCAAATGATCAGCCACAAAGGTGGGGTGAAGAACTGGCCGAGGACTTCAAAGCTGAAGTAGAACTATTTTTAATACGTATTACACCTTCCTGCCTGGACAGGCTCCTACAGCTACTGGGACTCACTCCTGAACTGAGAAAAACGGCTGCCTAATCTTAGATATAACAAAGATATGATTAAATATAAATCAAATGTTTGCTTTAGCATCCCCATTTCAGGAGATACGAAGATAGCAAAACCGTAACCGAGGTTAACAAGAGTGAAAGGTACACTGCATCTCCGTGAAACTGGGTTATTCAGGTAATAACCGAACAGTACATGAACGAAAGTGCTGCAATTGCATTACATATTGCATCGAGCTCTTTGCAGAACAGGGAAAAGCCATCTTACCAAGAACAATTAATCGTGATTCAGCTGTGACACTGTCTAGAGAAGTACTAGCCAGGCATGTGTAAACACCTTGATCTTCCAATGTCACACTTGATATGAACAATGTATCCATGTCCATAATTATCCTACAGGAAAAAAAGAAACATTACATACAAATAAGGATGAGAAAAAAGTGGAAGATAAGCATATGACAGACAGACACTGTTTTTCTCTGAAATCCTGTTCATGAAAAAACTTGATAATAGAACATTTTGAATAACATAACTGTATGTTAGGGATGTTTTATTAAAATGTCATTGTAGTTATATTATACATTGTGCTGTAGGCTATTATTTGTATTTCATAGCAATTTAGACACCGTGGCTGGAAGTTGGCATGTCTCTGTTGATTTGAAAGGAACTACATTGACACGCATCAGTTGAGTGTCTGGAACATAGTATTTTGGCACACTGTTAATGAGGCAAATACACAGGCTTTACGTCCAAATTTTTAAGAGGGTTTGAGTGAAACTGAACATTCCCAACCCACTTGCGTAATAACCAATGCACCAGGGAAGCCGGCATTAATTAATCCTCTCGCTGGCAGTCCCACTGGATCTGCTGTGGTGAACATCGACGAGGCACTTCCCTGGAGCCAGCTCCCTGCCGGAGCGGTCTCGGCAGGAGGGGCCCTCCTCGCTAGCGCCCAGCCCAGTCCCGTTACAGTCAACGGGAAAACAAGAGTAGAGTAAAATTCAGCTTGAACTTGCATGTTCCTAAATTCATATATAGGAAAAACTCATTGCTTTTAATATGCACAATTTTAGGTAAAATCTCAGAAACCCAAATTCTATTCACTTTAACATTACCAGGACATGCTCTGGCCAAACAAGTGTAAAAGGAAAATTCTAGTTTCGCTGAAGAAAGAAACAAAACCCCAGTAGACTACACTGGGGCTGGGGTTGTATTTTTGTTATACCAGTATTTATACAATATTCCACAATTATGCGGAGAGAGAGAGAGAATAAATAAAAACAAACCCACTTGACAGTCATAGCTCAAAAGTCATATAGATGCATATATATGTATATAAAATGCAGATCTATTCATATATTGCATGAAGAATTTTTGCAGGCATAAATTTGCATTTCAAGCTATTAAGTTTCATGTTTAATGAAACTCCTGTTCCAGTACTATACATTATTTCATTTGAGATCAAGAAAACTCTTGTTTCTTTCCTGCTTACCTGCCATCTTCTGTCCTGTTGACTGGCAGCTCATCTCCATCTTTTCTCCAAGATAATTTAAAACTGCGTTTCAAGTGTGAATCATATTCAGACTGACATTTCAATAAAATTGAATGTGATTTTAACACTTGGGGGTTCTTCGGAGTAACAAGAAGTTTTGTAGCATCTGGTTGATCACAGAAAAATACTTTGATTACCAAGAGAGACTATTACATCAAATTTTCACCAGGCACTTCGTATACAAAAATCAGCCTTAGAAGAAATGATGATGTCTTTTTTTTTCCCCCACAATATTTCAAGTGAAGGAGGGTTGTTTTAGAACTGGAAATTTGCCAGGATTTAACTTTCTATCTCAAAAATCAAATCAAGCAGCTCCAGAACAATGCAGCAGGACTTTATGATAAAAAAAAGTCACAGGTGAAAATCCTAGTTAAGAGACTGTTATGAAATGGATGACAGAAGAGCTTGAATATGAGCTTTAAACTCAAATGCCATTTGAAATAGACTTTGGCAATGACCCAAGGAATATTACAAGCTTATAGAAGTGAGAAAAAATTATTGCAATCAAGTTTGTTCTTTTAATTGATTCAATCTGAATTTAAAAACAGGTGAATAAGTAAGAGGAAAGCACTTGGCTATGTTTATTTTTGCAGTGAAATGCTGCTCAGTGAGAATTTCATTGTACATTTTCATGTTTATTATCACGGTATAATTTGCAAAGCAAAGGTACCGAATGGAAAAAGAACACAAAAAAGGGTTTTTTTTTCTTGAGTTTGTCATGGCAAACCTGCATTTGAGAATCTTTTTGAGGTCCATCCTACCTGAGTAATAAAGTTTTTCTGTTGGCCAGCCCTAGCTCCTAAGTAACCTTGTGTACCACTCACTAACTTTAACTTACGTTCTCAATAGAAACAGTCCACTGCCGTCATCCCCCACCCCCCCAGGAAAAAACCTGCCTGCCCAACCAATCAAATAAATCACTTAAAACAGAATTAGAGCAAACGATATGTATTTGAAATTTGAAAGTAAAACCATTTCACTAAGTTTTTTGCTATCTCTGTCCCAAGTATTAGAGCTCTAACCTACTCTAGGCTACTAAGAGGATGGCAACAGAGTTCCCCAACACCTCAAAATGACACAAAGAGACTGCCCAGAATTATTTTGCAAGATGAGATTAATTCCTTCCTGCCGTCAAGCTGATAATCAGTCAGAGGCCCACAGCAAGGTCCTCAAATTAGCAGTGTCCCCCAACTCGTATTGCTGCAATTTGCTTGTTGTTCACTGCACAGGTTTATTATTTATTAATTATATATTTTCTGATCAATAAACTGGAATTATAGAATTAGGGAATAAGGAAGTCCACAGCCGTGTGAAATGGAACTGTGGATGCTGCATGGTTCAGGGAGAAGTGAACCCCGAACATCAAAGCCACAAATGAGGGGAGGGCTGGAGGCCCCCATGAGCTACCCAAGAGCCTGCTCTGGCCACTAGCAAGGCTAATGACAAGAAGGAAGGAAAATCGTTTCAAGATAAAGTTAACAGATTTGGAAAGTAAGCTGCAAGTTTGTGGGCGCTTACGCAGCTTCTGGAAGTACCAAGAATACAGTAAATGTCACATATGAACAAGGAGAAAAACTTGAGACAACAGTAACTGCTACATATACACGAAGCCTGTAGCAATGAGGGATCTCAGCCTCCAGAGAGTTTAGAGCCTCACAGGATGTATTAGAACCTTATTATACAGAATACATTAGAACCTTATTAAAAATGTGTAACTATAAAGCGTTAACATACGTTAAAGATCTTTCCATTTGTAAGATGTTACCTCTTATATCCAGATTAGCAGTGATTGCTCTTTTTCCAACAGAGTTTGCGGCCCAGCAAGCATACGATCCCGAGTCTTCTTTCCTTGTGTCTTTGATCTCCAGGGTTCCATTTTTGTTTAATTCATAGCGCAATGCTGAGAGTGGCTCTATGCTATCATCCTTAGTCCTAAGAGGATGATAATAGTTACGTGTTATTTTTAGGGTTGTAGGAACTGTTATCTCACGGTTAGCAGTTACTGCATAGGACACTGGAATTTGGGGATCTGGTCTCAGCTCTGACACTGAGCGACTGAGTTGGTATTAGCAAGTCACTTTATGCATATGCAAGCAAACTATCAAGTGACATAAGCTTCCAGCAAACTGAAAACATGCTGACAGTCTCTAGCAAGGTCTTTAAACTAGTCTGGCTGAGTCTCTAATCTACAGCTGTCATTGGCAATTTTATTGCACCTGTCAAGTGATTTGGCAATCCTGTGATTTCTAACTGTATGGAACCCTGTGCTCTGTAAGTCATCGGGTTTCCACCTCAGGAAAATGTCCAAACTTAAAAAGTTGCTAACATTAAGTCCGATGAAGTTGCTGCAAGATTTGGCTGTTATGTACAGTATGTCTCGGTTTAATGAATATCCCAGCACCCATCTCAAGCAGGTTCTGAGGACTTCTGTTAAGCTTTTTTTAATAAACAAATACTTCAGGGTCCTTGAATAAAGATGCACTGAAACACAGGATGCTTATCTGGTATATAATTTCCTCACAAACTGCTAAATTCAACTGCATGGACGTAATAACTAGCATATATTACAATGTTAAGGGAGCCCAGATGAACTTGCTTCACATAAAAAAGGATCTCAGCGGCTTACCATCTAATATCTGCTACAGGCGAAGCAAAAATTTCACAGTGCAAGAAGGCACTGTAACCAACAACTGTGGCATAGTTTTCACCATCTGAGGTTAGTATTAAGGGAGCAATGTCTGCAAAAAAGAATGCAAAAAGAGCTGTACTATATAGTTAAGAACTAGAAATAGAAAAACTGTCTGAAACACTGTTTCCATTTGCATTCAGGCTGGTACGCAGCTGAATATCACAGTGGTTGGCTGCCGTCTGTAGACACAAGAACAGGTTATACAGCCGCGTAGCTCCAGGTTTCACGCTGCATCATCCCCTTCTGCCAGCATAGAGAGGTCAAAGGCTTGGCCACTTAATGAGACTTTCACTGGCTTTTGGAAAGTGCTCCTGCACCAAGCAACTGACCTCCCATAAGCCTCACTGACAAAGGTAACAGTGGCTGGTTGCTGGGTATGGCAGACCATGAAACCACGACACACTCTAGAAGCGAAAACAGACCCTATTCTGCTACCTCTAGAGACCTCTTCTATTAAGCAAATTCCCCTCGCTCTCTTTCTTCAAAGAAAAGGTGAGCATCACAACTGAAAATAAAGATTAATAATGCATTTAGTAATTCAAAAACACAGTTGTGGTCACAATTCAGTCCCCTGTGGTTCTACTACATTTGAAGTCAGAAGGTTTTGAGCCCATATTATTAAAATAAAGACTGTATCAAAGCCCATGAGCACTTGTGCTAAGCATATAACGCTGCCCATAATAAGACTTGTTGCCTTAGTTTCTCAAAATATGGGGCCAGTGCAAAAGAACAATGACATGGTTACAATCCCAAAGCTATTCTGAAGACTTAAGAGTTAGCAAAATAGGACACTCTAATAAGGTATTTTCTCATAAATCCTGAAACACAGGAAGATTACTTACTTAAAACATTCACATTAGCACTAGCCAGGATGGTGCCGTGCTTGTTGCTAGCCTCACACTGGTACACAGCACTGTCCTGAAGCTGCAGGTTGGTGAGGCTGATTTCTCTGGCAGAGATTCTCCCTCTGAAGGTCCTACCTGGAAAGAATCAGACCACGTCAGGAGATGCTGGAAGACCCAAGACCGCTAGGAGCTCACAGTCTCTCCACACTGCGTTAATGTCAAGGGCAAAGCACATCCTCAGCATCAGGCCAGGAACTTTCTCACCAGCTGGAGAGCACATTGCAAAGCACTGCGTTCCCCAGCCGTCACCAGGCCAAAGACCGTGCTTTGGAGCACGTTTCCAGTAAAATCTCTGCACAAACATTTTGAAATGGCAGTAGTAGTGAGGCTGTACTAGGGAGCAGGCCTTCACTCCTCAGTCTCACTGCCATCTCTGCTTATCACAAAGAATGGCCAGGAGTCCTCAAGAAGCATGAGTGTTATTACCAAGGTTAACCCCTATCTTTAAAGGATGACAGTAACACCGGACGAGCTACGGGCAGTAACCGGTGGGTACTGCCATTCCACACTAGTGCCGCTTTCACTCCTACTCTCTTCTAGAACACATTTAAATACTAGCTTTATTTAGTAAATAAATATGACTTTATATCTAAAAAGATGTCAAACCAGACATCACCCAATGCATTAAGGTATCTGTGTTCCCTCTCACTGGGGGCAAAAGAGGCACATCCCACCCAGCCACTGCCTAAGTGAGGACACTGTACTTACTATCAATTGGCATCCCGTTAAGTTTCCACTCTATGGTTGGCTCTGGATTGCCAAAAGCTTCACACAACAACACGAGATTTGTTCCTACGCTGTAAACACCACCTTCCGGCTTCTTTATCCACTGTGGAGGCTCTGTAAAGGGGACATAGCAGAGAGCAGATGTCACAACTAGACAACTAACACTGCTATTCCTAATGTCTTCCAGGAGATGGCAAACGCTGCTAACAATTGCACAGCCAGTTCTTCTATGAGGCTATTGTTCGGCTATATTACATTTACTGTGAACCAGTTTTATCAAAAGGTAAAATGAGCATTAGCACACACCAATTTCTAATCTTCAGACTTGTGATAAGTGTCAGGGAGAGGATGTAGCAAAGCAAATGGATAGTGCTTACCCATGTGGAAAACAAATGCAAAACTGGCTGATTGGAGATCAGGGGCTGGGGAAGAAGGAAAACCTGAATGGGCGGGTATTTTCACAAGGACCCTCAAACATAAGATTGTTCTCTCTGAAATGAAGTGCGACTATTTCAGCAAGTCAGGCAAAATGCAAATATCCACTCAGCTCAATCCCTCCTCACTACATATGAGCAAGCGGTTTCCACGGCCTTCAGCAGGAGCTGCAAACACAGCTACTGGGGCATACCGCAATGATACGGGAGCGATGCAGCACCTCCATTTGCTTATCTATACGTGCTGGGAAAGTGTATTGCGCTTTTCGATATCCTGGTTTTCCATCACGTAGTTTGGGTGTGATGAGACACTGTCTGACCACTGGGGATAGAAGCAGCAGCATCCTAAGGAGCAGTCACTGAAACCTGCCCACAGGGTGGTGGCAGAGGTGCAGCGCTGGGTTACTGTGTTTGCCTTCTCCCTGCTTTCACCAGAACTGCCAGGTTAAACTGGCAGGGCAGCTCTGGGGAAACTCTGCCTTTTGAAGAGCCCCCCTGTGCCTTAGGTACTAAAACCTCCTTGGAAAAACATACCTGTAAGAAAGGAAAGGGAACCAAGGAAAAAAAATACATTAATCTGATGAAAGCCTTCTGCTGTCTACAGACCAAATGCGGGTCCCTGAGATTGCTGCTCTAACATGCAACCTCCGCCCAAAACGCAGCCGCAAATTTGTCACTACCTTTCCCTGAGAAGCAAAAAACTTTCAAATTTTAACTCCAGACCTGGCACTACCTCTTCTTCCAGCCCTGGGCACGTCACTTGATCTCTCCACCCCTCTTTCCCTATTTGAAAAAGATGAGCCAATGTATGGGAAACATGAGGATTCATTAGTTAATGCTCATAAAACGCTTTGAAGATTAACAGAGCTGTTGCCTGGTAATATGTCTCCAGATGTTATCAGTGCGATATGCGAAAACAAAGAGTCATGGCTCATATTCACACAGATATATTAAAAAATACCCCTGATGTGGATACGTGATATACAAGAGCTTTCACACCACATTCAATGTTTGTACAGAGCACCCATGAACAGAAGCAGTTAAGAATCAGCTCAACACTAAAGTAAAATTCATAACACTGAAGCTTATCTAAAATTGTTAAACATCTTCATATTTCATTCACCCTGTATAGATTTTTTTATACTGCCTTCCTCACTGCAGTGCAAAATTGCCTGCCAGGAGTGCGCTATGTGATGAGATCATGTGCATTTTGTCTCCTTGTATCTTTTTTTATCTGTTTTGCAGATTTTTTCTTTCTCTTCTCATATATGTCATGCTTTCATCAGCAACGACAGGTCAAAGGAATGGAAGTGAAAAGGTCTGTGACAGTCCTGAGGGATTTTTTTTGCGTTATGTCTGCCACAAAAACTGTACTTGGGACCTCTTTTCTGTGTAGCAGATATGCTATACTACATATTAGTATATCAAGTATAAGAATAATAAAATATATACATAAATTTTTGCAACTGCAAATACCAGTGCTTGGACAGACAAACGGTTCATCTGCACAAGCATAATGGTAAGGCAAATATATCCAGTGCAGAGACTTTTGTCCTTATGGGAATATAATGACAGGGCCAAAAATAGAAGGGATCTAAAATGGTCGTCTGGTCTATTCCTCTGCGACAAAACAGGACCATCTATATCTAAGGCATTTCTGATGGATCCAAACATCTACGCAGATTCCCCAGCCTCCCATGCTTTCTACTGCAGTACTACGCTTTTCTACACAACTATAACAAATTTCTAACATCTAAGCAACTTCCACCTTGCTGCAGCTTGAATCTATTGTATCTTGCCTTATTCCCAGTGAACAAAGAGGAATTTTGTTACCATCTACTGTGAAGACATTTTGGTGCATTTGAAAGCTGTTATGGGTCCCTCAGATTCTTTTTTCCCTAAATTAAACTCATCTATCATTTTTTTCTTAAAAGCCATGTTTTTGAGATCTGTGACGGCTCTTGCAACTTTCCTCTGAATTCTTTTGAGTTAACCCAAACCTTGCTGAAATGCAGTATGTTAATCTGGATACGTTACGCTATGTGAGGCCTTATTCAGCTCTCAGTAGAGTCTCTCTTACATGTGACACTTTTGTTTATCCCTTCGAGGATGATTTTTGCTTTTTTTGTACGTATGACATTTCTGAGTCATGCTCCGCTTGGGATCCAGTATATCCTCCAGATCAGTCTGACCAGACATTTTCCATCCCACACTTTGGAAGCCAATTAGTCCTGCCTGATGAGAATTACTTTGCACTTGTGCTTACTGAAGCCCATCCTTTTTATTCCGGACCATTTTCCCAATTGGCCAAGTTCATTTCAAATTCTCCTCGCATCTTCCCAAGGGCTGGCAGTCCATCCCACTCTGGGGGTATCAGCTGCAGCTTCAGATGCAGTTATCGCCTTTGGGTCTACATCCCAGTTCAAACAGCTTTCCAAATGCTGAGAACTACCGTTTAGCCTGATAAAAACAACCAGACATATACCTACCTCACATTAGTTTCACCTATTTTATTTTTATCTAGCTTAGTAATGAAAATATTACAAGACAGAACAGCAAAGGCCCTTAGCTATTATAGAAATACTATAATTAATCATTATATTGTAATACTTATTTATATTAAATACTACCTAGGCAGCCTCAGTCAAGATCAAGGTACCATTAGATCAGGCACTGTGATAGTGGCAAGACTTGGAGATTATATATGGATTTTATACATTTGATGTCAAGACAATTTGTGGACATCAGGGTTTTTTTTTATGTATAATTTTATCTCTGCTCTAATAACAACAATGGGCTTTTCTGTGCCTATTCCAATGTTCCAGGCTACATCCCTTCTTGCAGAGAGAGATTAAAATGTTAAAGCAGTGAAGCAATTTGCTGGCTGAACATTTTCATATGCTTGGTAATAATTGCCTGAATCTTTGCCCTCAAAGTACTGTAGGACTAGCAAGTGGACTGCATGTAAATACCATCCTTTAAGAACGCTATAAAGAAGGCTGGCGTTCTGGCGTGAGATGCTCAGGTATCAGAAAGAAGAATAGCGAGCACGACATAGCGTAGAAATGATAGCAAGGTTCTGATTTATGCACTAGCATGAGAACAAGAACCATTGGCAGTTAATAACTGAGATAATTTTTCTTCCGTGTTTAATTTTCTCGTCCCATACGCATCCTTTGAGAAGAGTCTGTCAGACACTGGGATGCTCCACATCAGCATAACCTCCCTGAAACCAACTGAAATTAATGCTCACTTCCACCAACCGCAGCTCTGCCCTTGAGTGCGCACACAAGAGTCGCTGCAAGAATGATGAACGTGCCCATCTCTGATTAACGCCAGCGACATTTCCTGGTTCGAAATTCTAGAGAAAGATGGCATTTGGGCTCAATTTTACCTCAACAGGCTGCATGTGAGGTGACTCCTAATAGGAACAGTTCTTGTTAGTGACAGCAGCTAGCATTAGCTATACACATGGGAAATGGATTTAATAGCTATTGGAAAAGCATTCTTTACATTGCAAGAGCTATAGTGGGTTTCTCTCCTTCTCTTTCTTACTTTTTTAAAAAAAACACTTGTTTGCTAATGAGCAGGGGTAACAATTTGCCAGAAAGCTTTCGACCCTCTAGAGATCGGGAGGGAGGAGGGGGTCAATATTCTGAACTGCTTAATTATTTCCCTGGTATTTTACTTTTTGCAGCTCCTGCAATTCCTTTGAAGGATTCAGTTTTTACAGCCGAGAAAATCATGGCCAGATTGTTAAAATATTCAGCTACAGCAGAGATGTTCCAAACCATCTGGAGTGATTTCGAGGAGTCAGCACTTCCCCTCCGTAGCAGCTGAAAACTTGCCATGCTCTGGTATCCCCCCTTCCTTACTACCAGGAAGGGAAAGAAAGAATTTTGTAAGGAATAAGGCTGTTTCAAGTGAAAGGGGATGATTCACACAATGGGAGAACAGGTTCTTCCCCAGTTACTGAGCAGATTCAGAGCAGGTAACTGAAAGTGGGTTTCTTCCTATCGGGATTCCTTGTGACCGAGAGGTGAGAAAAAGCACAGATTAAAATGAAGCACTTGTCAGACACTGACAGTTTAATACTGTGTGTGCATTTTTTTTTTCCTCTGCAGAGCAGAGGCTGGAGCATTTTTCATCAGTAAAGGGAAAATATTTGCAGCAAGCTTTTCAGCTTTGCTTCGGCACTCTCATTTTGTAGCTATTATGGGTGACATTGCTGTGGGAGCTGCAGTGGCAGTGACACTTCCTCAGGGTTCACTTGTCTCTGTTAAGTCTCATTTGAGCCCTGCCTTGCTTCTGTGAAAGGAAACACCATAGGAGGCAGCCGCCCCGGCCTCACACGAAGTGCTCGCATCTTCTGGGCACGCAAGGCAACGAGGGAACGGAGGCGGGCGAAAGCAGGGAGAGCGGCCAGCCGCTCCCTGCTCTTCTCATAAGATGCCTGTTCGGATGTTGCCTTCTCTGGCTCCCTTCTTCTAATAGCAACATAAATAAAGGATGACCAGATGGATGTCCGAACATAGCAGATTCTCCCTTTTGGTAGACCAGCACAAGCACTGGCACTCAAGGTGTTCAACTACCAGAACTACATGTATAATCACACACACATACACACCACACTGTGCACAAATGTGTGATATGCATCAGTGCTGCTCTGGGCCCATTTCTGAATGCTGCTAATCTGAGGCTGGCCACCCTTGCAGGCACGCACGCTGGGGAGACAACGAGCCCTGGGTTCTCTGCAACGGCCAGAAGGGTCATACAGGCACAACGGGCAGCGTGAAGGATGAATGCAGTACAGAGAAGCGCCACAGCCCCTGGATCCGGGGGATAAATGTGATGTGGAAGGATCCAAAATAATGGCTAGAAAATCATAATGGAGAGAAATGAAGATTTTGAATAGCCTGGGAGGAGTGAGGCAAGAATCTAAAACCAGGGAGAGGGAGAATTGCATAGAAGCAGCTGGGGAATGACTGACATGTTTGTATTGGTGGCAAGTATGATTTGAAACTGAGCTAATGCACCTCTGATCTCACCCAGAGCAGCCATTTTCACATTCTTTAAAAGCAAAACAATTAGATATTCTGGTCTGACTTTCAGATTAACATAAGACATGAATATTTCTGTTTCACTTACTCACACCTTAACGGGCTGTATCTATGGTCTACTCACATATTTGTACTTTTGCTCACCACTCTGTAAAGTCCCCATGGTTCAGGAAAAAAATGCATTATTTCTCTTAAAAATATTAATGTGCCTTTCTGCTTCTCAAACTGTAAGGAAGGTCTATGGCTAGCATGAATTGATACAGTTTGGTTTATGAATTATATTAACTGATAATAGCAGAAGTTCTTATTCAGTTCTCACTGAGCACCTCTCTCTGCTCAAAATCAGAAGCTTAGTAAAATGTACTCAGCACCTTCCACATGAACGTGGAACTCGTGTTTCGCTCTGCCCACAGAATTGCTTGCTGTGCACTGGTAGGTTCCTTCATCGGCTGCAGACACTTGTTCTATCTTCAGTATCTTCCCGTAATTTTCTGTTACTGGTTTGTCCTTGGGCAAACTGCCAGTAACCTTGACCCAGTTTAGATGAGGAGTTGGGCTAGTAGAAAAAAAAAAAAGAAAAAAAAAAGGAAAAAGGGAAAAAAAGAAGCAGCTTTTGAGTTAAATATCATGATGCTGTAACGCCTTGTGTTAGCAGAGCTTCTAGAGTTCACGCGGATGGTTTGCAAAGTGAAACTTTGAGATTCTTTTGAGCGACCTCCCTTTTTAAAACACGGAGGCTATACGGTGGCTACACTACAGACTATACTGTAGACTATTCATAGACTATACTGTTCCTTGATTTGAAGGACCTCTATGAATAAGTACTTCACAGCCAACAACAGGCCATGACACAAGGTTTTCCTTGTAAACATATTGGCATGAGCTGTATCAGAGGGAATGCAACTCACTTTGTCCTACTACAAAAGGGCACTTGAGGACAGACAAGGAGGTAAAGACTTCATTAGAGTGACTTCACCCAGTACCCTGCCTGGAAAGGTTTCCAACCATTGGAGATGGCTGAAAAGACTACATTTTTAGAAAGCTAATGGCAGCGACACAGAAATTTGGGACAGGTTGCTGTCTGAGCATTCCCAGCTGGGCTCCCTGACCCTGCCACCATGCACGATGCAAATACACAGTGTCGTATCTGCTTACTCTTGTGTCCATCTGGTACTGTGGCAAAATGCCCGGGCACAAGCTACTCAAAAGCCCCAGGTACCAAGAAATTATGGTTTTCCATGAGCAGTAAGCATAACAGTACAAATGTCATATTTCCTGCAAGAGTTCTTTTCTTGACACTGTACCAAAGTAAGGCACTGTGTTGCGCTGGTGTTGCATTCAGGCAATGCCCTCCCCAATCTGTCAGTATGCAGAAATGACAAATTGGAAGCGTACTTATTTCCTTATTCTGCAGTTAGCTGTCCCTGACCTTAGTCACTTGCAATTTGACTCAGTCTATCCGCTTCTGTGGCTTGTGGACTTTCATTGGAGTGGATTGGCAGAGATATAGGTAAAACTGATCATTTTTCTGCTGAAAGTGAGTTATTTTAACAAATAAAAATATCTTTTGGGGGGTCTAAACGTTGCATTTCTGAAAGGTTTTTGTGAAAAATATTTTTTTGGTCATGTGAGAAATACTATAATCTCATAATCTCTCCTCCCTCTAAAGCTCCTCCTGATAGGAGAGAGATAAAAATAGAAATTACTTTGTCTTCTTCCAAAGGTGACTACTTAAAAAGAAAAAAAAATTTTTTGGAAAAAAAAAATTCCTGGAAATTTTTGAATGTAACAAAAGTGTTTCCTTTGACCTTTTTTCCAAATAAAGAGCATCATTTTTTGGTTTTCTCTGCTTATAACATATGATAGCAGTTCTACATGAAAATTTGTATCTCTGCAACTCCAAGGCGATTTGTGTTTTAAGTACCTTGACAAAGTTATAAACTCACGTCCACGGCTAGGTGGAGGTTCAGGGGCTGCGTGGCAGTGAGCGACACGAGCACGCATGCGAAGGGAACTACAACCCGCTGCAGACGCTTGGAGTGAAGCCAGCAGAGACAAGTCATTTGCCTTCTCTCACAAAATGGCAACCAACCGCAGAGGCATAATCTCGCCAGTTCCAAGAGTGAGTGATGCCCTTTAAAGTCCCCATGGAGAAACTAGATGCCCTAAACATGTTTGTTCAGGCAGATAAATATCCTGATTTTAGGATTTTATAGAGGGGATAACTGCACAGCTTTTAGTATGAATTATCTATCTGCTAAGCACAGCCTGCATTCACGGACCTGCAGCCCAACAATGCAGGATGAGAACATGATGATTTAAGTCTTCTTTCAAAAAAGCTCTGTCACAAACAAACCAGAAGCAACTGTGCTTTCAGTGTGCATTTAGTGGTTGCAGAGATTTTAACTTTACCTATTTCTCTGATGGCAATTCTTTTGGGGCAGACTATTGCATCTACAAGTGCACAGTAAAAAAAGAAAACTGAAGGCATAGTGCAGCTTATTTCTGAGTCACTCCAGCAAGAACAAGGTCTGAGAGAAGTATCCACAGCTTCATCATGAGGACTGCACTTAAATCAACATTTACTTAGCCATTCCCTTTCCTTACTTACCTTATTTTGTCCTGTGTTATTTATAACAAAGAACAAAATTGTCCTGCTCTATCTGCTCATTTCTCATCACATACCATCTCGTTTAACCCTTTCCTATATTATTATAGTGACTGTCTTCTCACTGTGATACTCTGCCATGCTTAGCACAGCCAGATCCATGACTAAAGCCCTTAAGCAGTGCTACTTAATATAAATGCTACTAGCGATCACAAGCTTGAAATGCCCACGCAATGCAAAGGACCAATTTTTCCCAGAGGCCTGTGTAGGAATGGGCCCAAACAGAAAACATGGAACTGGAACTAAGTTTGCAGAAAGTCCATTACTATTGGTTTTAACAAGGTGAAACCAACAGGCCTGATTGCAGTTCCCTATATTTTTACACAGTCGTGGACTCTGTTCTCTGACATACTTTTTTCTGTGAGAACACCTTGGAAGAGACATCCTTCACACAAAAATTCTGAGTGCTGGGGAATAAATCACAGAAAGCGCCCAGGATCGTGTGCGCTCCCTAAATAGCATCGCCGAGCCCTGCAGCTGTCGGAGGAGAAGGCTGGGCTAGAGGGACCAGTGGTCTCACTCAGCAGGGCATTTCTGATGTTCTTAATAGATTTCTTGTATCAGGTCACCCAAGAGCTTTCCTTTCGAAAAGCTGGGATCATAGGAAAAATGCTCAATAATTTCTGTGTATTGAAACAAAACTGAATTGGTCAAATGAGAAACATTATCAATTCAGTCAAATGATAAAAGCTAAATTTTGATGTTACTCAATTTCTCAACATTTCAGAAGTAATGTCACTCAGAGAGGTTACCACAGTAGTTATTCTAGTATAAGAGAAAAAAAATCAATACTTACCATGGTATGATTTCAATTACTTGAAAACTACACCAGTAACGAACATGAGAAGGTTGCACGCTAGCTCTGTGCTGCTTTACAAGTACACATACTTCAGAGAAACTCTGCATAGAGATTCAGTTTAAAATTGTATATGCATATATGTATATACATAAATAGTTGGATAACTTCTAACATTGCTTCTTCTTTAATCAATTCTATTTCAAAAAGTGATTAAGTGTGTGCATTACTCACAGCCCTTCAGCAATACATTCAAGTAGTAGTACACCTCCCTTGATGACGGTGACTGATGAGCTACTGCCAGAAGATTCAGGGGGAATCAGCAGTTTGGGTTTTCTCTCCTTGATAAAATTTGCTTTAAAAAAAAAAAAAAAAAGGCACATAAAGAACAGGTAAAGAACTTACACATGAAACCTTGCAGCCTTTGCTATCCTTCAATACTGCCACAAACACTACTTCTGTCAGAAGATTTGTGACACTGATTTTTAAATTTTTTGTTAGATGTACGTTGTTTAAGTCCAGTCCAAGATTTACTCTCCTACTTACAGTGAGAAGATGGCTACAGTAATACAAACAGGTAGCAGCACTTGCGAAACATGGTTTTCTGTGGTTTCGTGTCCTACTTTCCAAGTACCAGCCCATTTCTATCATACACCTTAGCCAATTTTGGCCCATTAGCCTTTTTAATTACTGCTCTTCCTACCTGCACCATCTTTCTTAATATGTTTCCTCTGCATCATCTTTTAAACCCCAGATGAAAACCTATCTTTTCTGTCGATACCCCACCAAATTGTCCTTCTTGCTGCAATTATTAAATCTACATTAATAGAGGCACGATTTGTAAGGAAGACTGTGTAAACAATAAAACAAGATTGACCTGCACTTCATTTCAACAGACCATTTATTCTAGCCTGCCAAACAACCGTCTCTTGATGAAATATGCCTGGAGTTACATGGCTATTCAGTTATCACTATAGTAACAATTAGCACAGTAATGAATAAGTCCCCAAATGATACTAGTTCTTCAAAAATAGTCATTTACAGATGATTTGTTAAAAGACTGTATGTCTTTTTCTAAACTGTTTTTCTCAACCATTTTTCTCCCACCCCCACCTCCCCTTGCTTTGTATCTCCCCAAACGTGTGTGTCACAAGCATTCAGAGCTGCAGCAGGACACGCAGCGCCCGAGGTATTCTCCTCCCCGGCCCTGGACACGCTTCCCCTCCTTGCACATTTTCCATCTGCCCTCCACCTCCGTTGCCAAAGGCAGGCAATCCCCTTCCCAAGCAGTGACAACAGAGTCCAGACATTCTTCCAAGGGCAAATCGTTCACTCAATGTCTGTCGCTCTGCACAAGCTCTGCTTGTTCTGTGCCCAATGGGTCACCTCCATGGGTCACGTCTTTGAGGACTGACCAGTGCTTTGAGTTATCCATCCTGAAACACTCCAAGAGAACCCACTTTCCAAAAACTTCTGAGCTTGATCAGCAAAACAAGGTCTTTCAGGCGTTTCAAATTTGGTGTGTCAAAAACAGAGGTTTTCTGAACCAATTTAGCCAAATATATCAGAATCAAGAGCGACATCTGAAAACCACAACCCTCATTTTTAAATATTTAAAACAAAACTAACTGGGTGGAGAATTACAGGAATGCCGCTAGCTGTAATTTGACCTATCTGTGTTGTCTGCATAAAGGTCAGTAGCTTATTTTCAGGATATTGCTGCACAAAGCAAGGGAAGATGGGAATCTCCAGGGCGAGAACTGCTCCGTTGCAGTGCTTACCTGCAGCGAATATCAAACAGCGTAATCTACAGCGAGAGGGAACTATCCCACGTTTGCAATGAGGGAGAGCTAGAGATGTGAACGGTTTCTACAGAGCAACTAAAGCTCTGTAAATCCATACCTTAAGCTTACCCTGGGGTGATGCAGCCATATAAAGTATCTTCTTTGCGACCCTTCAGACGTGAGTTCATCTGTGGGTACCTAGCGCCAGTGTCTTCCTAACCACCAGAGGAAGATTCAGAGCATCCAGCTTTGGCTCCTGCTCTGAATGGCCCCCTCCATTTGCGATACAAGAAACCAAGGGCATCAGCCTCCTAACTTAACATTACATTAGGAAATGTAAATGTCTTTTCGTAACTCAGAAAACTACCTCCTTGTTAAAACCCTTCTGATTTCTGTCAAAAAGTAAAAGATGAGCAAATTGCACTCCACGGGCCACTTAAATCCAGCCGACCATAATAAAAAGGCGTTTGCAATTTTTTTTCCCCTGAGCTGAAGCTCATATTTCATCTCCACTGGTAGATTCCCAATTTAAAGGCTAAATAACAGATGCATTTAACTCACCCTTAGTAACCGCAGCATTAGGTGAGCCTGAGTCATTAGCATGTTTAACTGAAATAAATAAAAGTGACAACCAAATACAAACATGCATAGTTGATACAGGATCAAAAGAAACAGTAAATCAACCAAAACAAAACAAGCAGTGCCCTCCCCAATAATTTCTGCCATAAAAGAAATAAACAAAAAGAATTTAATATAAATCAATGGATGAACAATGAATTTCTGAAAATATAAAGAAAATATGTTAATGATGTGCAATATTCTGAAACATACTTCATGGGTGATTTAATCATCATTTCATCCAAGCTACCTGGCATCATACAAGATCAATAAGCCCTGAGCACCCACTAAAAAGAAAATTTATAAAATCTGCCCAGTCTCTTTTCTCTTATTGTTTACCTTTCTTCCATGTATTTTCTTTTTATATAGTCCCTTCAACAGTGACTTGGCACAGAGAGGAACGGGCAGTTTCATTCTGGGTTTACAAAATCCTCTAAGAATATGCCTCACTTTCAAACCTGCACCTAGTCTCACTGCTTCAGTGGCAAGATGCATGCACGTAAATGTTTTCCTGGACTAGTGCCAGGGTTATCGGAGGCCCCAGAATCAAACCCTGTCTCATTTTTCTCTAATCTGTGTGTCCACGTGTGCAGGAACTGGACACATTATAAAAGCTATGGAGAACAGTGTTTCATTTTGGTATTTTTCTCACAATTATTATCCTAAGATATGGTTTAAGCAAGTATTAAGATTTACAAACCCGGTATTAATTCTTTATCTTTTTATCCCAACAAGAATACTCTCAAAATCATATATTAAATATTAAGGCTTTCATTTGGGAAGAAAAACATCCTTGGCTTTCTGGGCTACGTAAGCCCAAAAGGTCAGAAGAATTAGTGAAACAGAAGGTTGATATTAAGGGCACAGGAAGCCTAAACTAGTGTTAAAAGCAATAGCAGAAACTATTACAACTGAAAGATATTCAAGCAAAAAGGGATGGATCTCCAGCCAGTATAAGCTGCCTTAGATCCATTGGCTTCTGCAGGCTTTGCTGATTTAATACAGCTGAGAATGTGGCCTAATGCACTTCGTTCCTTCCGAATATTCGTAGTCCTGTCCTTAGTGTCTCAGACTGTTCCTGCACACGCCATGCATTCAGCTGGACTGCCCTTGCGCAGCTGGCACCAGCAGCCTGCCACAGCAGCAGCCCCATACCCACACGCGCAGGCACGCGCACGGGCAGACCCCGCCACTCTCCCAGGGAGGCTCAGGTGCCGGGACAGGCCCTGAAACCACCTTCTAGGCAAGTCTGCGATCTGACCAGATTCGAGCTGACCAGGAGCCTTGCAGCCTACAGAAACACAGAGATGTTAAAAAACCCCCCAAGAACTGGAGAACAGTTTAATATTCCACACTCAATATTTCATCAAGGAAATGGAAAAGCCTCTTGTGTCACTACTGCTGTTCAGTCCCTCAGCACTTTTCATTTTGTAATTTTAACAGAGGCAGCCTGCAAAGGAGATTTTATTTTGCTTCTGACTAGCCTGGAACATCACAGAAGCCACTGCCAAGGGAGGTCCAGAAAAGGGTCCACAGGGCTTGTTATTAAATGGCAGGCAGTGTCTCCCTAGAGAGGGCAGGCACATTTGTGTCTCCTGGTGATATTTACCTTTTCTTGACACACAGTGAAAGGGAAGGCAAAGAGCCCTCCGTGACTGAGCACACAGTCAGGGACAAACCCTGAACCACAGGCTCAATAAAGCTCCTTTCAAGCCCTCTGACATCACGTCAGCGAGTGACAAACTCCCCGATGGGACACCTGAGCTGGTCCCTAACGCCAGGCTACCCAGCCCCATTGCTAAGCACAGACTAAAGCTCAGGGAGAAGGAGGAAACATAAGATGCTTCAACATCCCGTGAAGTCCAGCTGGTGACCCACTGGACTACACTAGATGCAGATGTCCCAGATTCATCATCATTACCTTTTGGGGAGAACAGGAGGAAGACAGGGGCATTTGGGGGCTCAACAGCTACAAAAAGCTTTTATCAATTGGACTTAGCCCTTAGAGTAAGGTTAATAATGCAGGAATAAGCACAGTAACATATATTATCTTCAGAGAGAATCATATCAGAGACACATGGCACACATCTGCCTTTGCTGACGCCTGGGGAGTTAGAAAAGAAAAACAGCAGAAAGCAAGAAATCACTCGTCTACAGACTTACAACGGGAAACCTTCAGTGTCATTGGCATTTTCTGTACAATCGTCCTCAGTCTTGGAAATGCTGCAAAGCAACAATAATCACTCCGACTGTCATTTTCTTCCACATTTGCAAAGTAGAGATCTCCCTTAAGGCTCATGGAGACCCTTTCATCTTGTGGAATGTGCTGCAAATCTAGCAAGAAAAAATAATTATGATATGGTAATGATACCGAGCTGTTTCACCAATACGACTACTAATGCCTTCCTGTCATATGTTTGCTTCCAGATAGAGAATATAACTTTGATGCAAGAGAGGCAGAAGGCCCAGCATAACCAATGAGGTATTTACCCATATTCAACATACAATACTAAGTACCAAGTTCCTGGTCAGGTCAAAGGAAAATTCCAGCACCTTCGATGATTCAAAGGGCTGCAATGATGATATGGAGGTTACGATTTATAGATTTCCCCTATAGCTAGTCTCCCAAGCACTTGTTCTTCTGCATTATAGATTCCGTATTACAGAAAATCTGTATTACAGATTACAGCAAGGAAGCATACACTAAAGTTACTGTATTGTCTCGTTGGTGATCCAGCCAAATGCAGGTCTGTGCGAAAGATGTATGTCAGGAGTAGAGAGACTGCCTTACAAGATCAGAGGTTTAATCTGGCATCCTGTCTCTGAAATTACTTGGTCAGCATTAGAAACAAACCCCGAGTGTCGTGAAGGCAATCTGAGTTACTTCTGCTTCTCACAAGCGAGAAATTCCTACAGAATACAAATGCTAAAGAAGAATGCAAGAGAAATCCTCAAAGAACTAATTATGCATACCTGACAGATTTTTTTCTTCATGTCATAAATTAACCATTAGTTTATGCAAAGAGGAAAATAATAATGATAGAAATATGTACTCTGATATATTTAGCCCTCTCTACTGGAAATGTAGTGGTCCTCATTACTGGTAGATTCTTCAACTTATTTTTAATCCACTTAAACGCATAGATTTAATAACATGTTGTGTAAACGCATTCTACAATTTAACTGTGTTACGTAAAAATATATGTCCATCCACCATTTTTAAATTTTTTCAATTTCCAGATCTTTTTCCTAAGCACTTGCACAAATATTATTCCCATCACTTACACATATCAAATGTAACTGCTCCAGAAGACAAATGTTTTGACTCTGCACGTGAGTTGTGTGCAGACTGGTTACTTACCAATATTCATCCAATAGATATGCAACGGTGGGATGCCTTTCGGGGGGTTACAATGCAAAATCACAGAATCACCATGCTCCACATCAAGGGGCTCAATTTTTTCCTTTGGGAATTTTGGCACACCTATACAGAAGGAAAAAAAAAGTTCCTCTTTTATTGTTTGTTTTATTATCTTTAAAATTTTGCCTTTGGCACCCCCCTTAATATACATCTTAATAACATATTAACCTTACATTTGCATTCTCTGCCTTTATTTGCTGCTATTATTTATCTAATGACCTACAGTAACAATGCAGCTTATTAACAGCAAGAAATCTCTGCTAGCATTCCCCATTCCTAAAATGCAAAGGTTGTAGTATCGAAAGCCTGGCAACTGAATGGTGGTGTTTAACCTGTCTGTAACATCCAGGAGCTTTGGCGAGACTTCATTTTAAGGTATTTATTTTCAAATGTTTTTTCTAATCCATCTACCTGTACTGTTTGGAAGGGAAAGCTCAAGGCCTTACAGAACCCAAGCCTGAGCCTAAGATGGGCACAGATGCGGGTGTATTGCTGGATCCCTGGCTGCTTGCTGGAGAGCAGAAAACAGGCTGGCAATACAGGACATTCTGCAAAATCTTGACTAAAAAATGGTTCCCAAGGCGCCACTGCAAGTCAATACAAGCGAGGACAGTCATCAGGCAACTATTCTAGCTGATGCCTGGAGTTGTCCCTACTCTAATCTCTCGCCAGAATTGATAAAGTATGATAACAAAAGGCAATAAAAGATGTATGTAAAGTATGATAAAAGACAAAAGAGGCTGCCTCCTCATCCCCTCAAGTGTGATACCGTCGCTGTGCAGACTTGCAGGCTCCCTTAGCAAGCTTGTCCTGCAAGGTGCAGAGACCGGCTTTACACGAAACAATGCTCACGGGTGCACAGGGCTGCATTATTTAGCCTTAAATATAGATTCAAGTCATTAATGGATCAAGGACTTGATTAAACACTTAGAGCCAAGAGAGTCAACACTGATGTCAGCAGGCTGTGCTTAAGTATTAAGAAGCAGCGACCAACTTCCAGCTACGGTGAGGCGTCAGCCAAAGCTTGAGCCGAGCTGGCCAAAGCGGGGCAACCCAGCCAACCTGGGCAGCCGCCAGCTGCGCAGGGCTCACCTCAAGCCCGCCCCAAATTCTGCACCGGAAAGCCGCCCTTCAGAGGTTATTGCGAACAAGTTAACCTGCAAAATGCAACCACTCCTTAAACAAATTTAGCCGAGACAGTTTCAGGGCAGACGCTGTCTTTGCTTTCATCCCAGGCAAGTTCAAACTAGCAAAAGTTTCAGTGCAGGCAACTGCATTAAACAGCAAAATTAACAGCAATTAAACAGCACAAGAACGAAAGCATCCTGGCTGCGCTGAACCAAAGTGGCACGGCAAAAACTGCTGCCTTGGCATTCAAAACTTGAAAGGGAAATCCAATAGAGAATAAAAAACGTGAAGTGCTAGTGGGACAGCAGCCCCACAGGATAGCTGCAGTGTCCTGTCGCACAGGAATGCACCTGAACAGTGGTAAACTGCTTTCGGTAAGATTTCTCATCTATAAATAAGAAACTGAAGCAGTAGATGGTAAGGGTTATATCGGTTTGAAGGCCATTTAGCATCTCCCTGTCTGCCCCCTAAATATTAATGTTATTAGCCGTAACTCATTGAGCTGGGGAGAGCAGGGTCAGTGGGCGATTTGCCTTCCCAAGAGCAGCGCCGGGGTGCGCGGAGGCCGAGGCCGAGGCCCTTCCACCGGCCCCCACCAGAACAGCACGGAAGGGCACAAACGCAGCACTGCGGCTCCGAGGAGACTTCATACATCGTTATGCTTTCCTGTACATTAGTAAATAATATAATAATAACGAGCAATCACAATAACATTGATTGCCTGGATGCTGATTGTGCATAGATTTAATCTCGAGAATGAAATTAGATTATTAATGCATTACGAATTCTTTGGACAGGCTAACGAACATCACCCACTCTAGCGGTGAAATTTCAGATAATAGAGGGAACAACACGATCAAACCCAGTGCCTTCAATAACCCAAACTCTTCGAGGCCTGGAAAGGGCATCTGCTAACTGCTAGAGAGCTGGAACATTTTCCTGTAGAAAAAAGCAGATTTGTTCATCTCAAACTTGCTCACTTTTCCCAAAAGCATATTGCTTTCAACAAAACTTTAAGAAAGCAGGATCAGGTGAAGGGTATGGGATTTCTGACTAGAGAAAGCAAAACAAGGAGATCAGCAAATAGACTAACACTCAAATCACTCACCTATGACACTGGGAACTCTTGTTCAAACCCTTTTTTTGCCTGATACGACACAAAGACTGAATCTGGATCTCCAAGATCCCTGCTGGGTACCATAGGCACTCATCTCTTCAGTCAGTTTCTTTAGTCAATAATTACAGAATTATGCAAAAAGATACTAATTCCCAACACAAGAGAGTGAAAAATTATGGTCTCAGAGACAGTACAGTATGGGTGTTCATTCACAGTACATGGCTCAGACTTCCACCTCTGGTCCCAGCCGGGGGAAGCAGGGACTTGAACCTGACCATCTAACATCTCTAACAGATACCTGAACCACAAGGTGGTCGGGTCTTCTGGGTTCTTCTGTGCTGTTCTGTTTTGCTTCATTCTTGGTGAAAACCACTGAAAAACCTTGATTTTCCCTCAGGGTAGAACTTGGAGTGTTCTGAACCCTTGAAATTTTGCAAGAGAGGAAAATTCAGCTTTCGTGATAATTTCCTGAGCCAAACTCTTCTGACAATCACATTAAGTTGAAACTTAGGCCAATGTCCCACTGATTTACTTGCTGAGACCCAATCTGTCTCAATGACTAGAAAGAGAACTGCTTCTGAATTCTGCAGGAGGAGATTTATTGAGACTCAGAAGCGAACAGTGCATTAGATTTTGGCTCTTGTACATTAGCCTTTAGTCCTCGTATGTAGGCAACACTTTTTGCAATACTCCTCTGTTGTAATTAGTGATACTTTAGAATCAGTCACTACTGATTTGTGACTGATCACAGAAACAATCGTGACTGAATTAAGCTATAAAGTATTATACAAGATTAATTGTATGACGAATACTGTATGGAGTTATCAACGCAGCACATGGATGCTGTAAAATTTACAACCAATTGATCTCTCTGCAGCAATACCATTAAAACTGTCGTGTCAATCTTTCATGCAATTCCCCACACACAGCTATAATGAGAGGGCCGAAGAACCGTGCAGAGCTCCGACTGCTGCATCTCACATGCCCACGACACAGGGGAGAACAACATTATTTAACGGTTCTGCGAAAGGTTTGCTGTAACGCCAGCAGCAGGATGCTCTCGCCACGCAAGCAATCAAGTGACATACACAACAGCCATAGGGAAGATGAAAAACTGCAAACTTGACTTCTGGTGTGCAACAGCATCTTGTAAATGCTCACTGGGGCATATGAAGCTCTCCAAATCATCTTGGGAAAGGCTTCCCTGCCCAAGTATTGCCTCTTGTCAAAGCTGCATCTTGAAGACTGTACGGCACTCAAAGAACAGAGCCACATTGCTTTGACAGCAGGGAAACCAAGAAAATGAAAGATTATCAGTGTCCAGTCATTTGTATAATGAACCAGGCTCAGTTTAATCCCCTGTGTGACTCGAAGTTTAATGACCACACTGTGCTTGAGATTAGGCTGAAATACCACTGAGAAATTAAGTTCGCTGAGAGAAATTTCAGAAAGAAGGCTGGCTTACTCCCTCCTACTTTTTATCCGTTCAGAAAATGTCATTTCTCAGTGAAAAATAAACAGGAGGGAGACCAGTATAGTACAAAATAAAATCCAAATTGGAGTTTAGCAGTATAGATCCTGCAATGTATCAGCCTGAGTACGATACTTTGGTCCTCAACAGGATTACTTTAGATTTACTCAGGTAATTCTCAGCACGCTTTGTCCCACTGCTTGGTTTTTGTCCTACTGCTAACAATTACAGTGATTTTACACAGCTATAACTGCTCTATGTGAACTTATACCAGTTTACATGAGAAGGGAGTGCACTGGATTTGGTATTTTACATGTAAAGTGTTAAAAGTTGAAGTAGAGAAGGAAAAGGATTTTTCACTTTTTCACCACTGTGTCTGGTTCCTACCAGAATCTGGTGTAAACTGAGAGTGAGCTCATTACAGTAAATCAGCAATTAACAAATATCTGGGGAAACTACTGCATGGAAATACCACTATACACTAGATCTGTTTTCATAAACTTCCCAGTGCTTTTGGACTCTGTGAAATCTGGGCTAAATGGATATTTAGTCTGACCTACAATGGACAGTCTTAAGTTTCTTCCATGTAGAGAAATCCTTAAAGGATATAAGGATGAGGGAAAAGTGGGCACAGTCAAGAAATCTCTCTATCCTGGAAACTCCCAGCTCCTCAGACGCTCTCATTAGTACCTGACCCATCTGTTCCACAGACCAGCCCCAGGTCAGCCTGTAACCTGTCCAGTGAACGGCCCAACGCATCAAAGAATCATAAAAGCGACTTACAGCCACCGAGCACGAGGTGCACTGAATACAGCTTGGGCAGCTCCCAAGACTCATCTCAGAGCATCAGTTTCTATTCAGGTCCATGCAGCATATGCAGTAGTTAAAGCTGTGATTTTCATCGCAGCCTTTGAACTGTTTATGAGATATGATTCTGCTTACTTACAGATTTTTTAATTGCTGCGTTCAAGTGACAAAGCCAGGGAAGCCTGGCTGTCAACAAGACCGCAGCAGCCAGTCCGCTCGCTTTCAAAAAAGCTTTTATGAGGGAACCAGCGATGGTCGCTTATGGGGTGTAAATCTCCCTTTATCGCCCTTTCTAGAATTATGGGCACTGGCAACAGTCAGAACAATCTCCATGATTTAGCTGGCTGGGAAAGTTGTCAAAAGTACAGGAGGCTGGTTTAGGCGGCAGGAGGTTTAAGTTTTATTCCCACAGTGTGCAAATCCTCAGCACATCACCCTCTTCTGTTTTCTCTTCTATAAAACGAGTGTGCCTTCACAGTCTGCTACTGAGATCTCCTATTTTAGTGGCTATTCAGTATCTTTTGGTTACTTCACAATATTCACCAACATTTTTGAATATTAAATACAGGTTTTGCTTTCTTTGGGCAGTGCAGAACTGACGTTAGTGACATAGCACTAGTTGCCACTGGACAATTTTATACTTAGGCTCTGTTTCCATTCTCAGATCTTCAGCCTTCTAGAGCAAAGATTTAGAAATACTCAGCATAAACTTTAATGCGGTCTGCTGTGAAGGGTCTTTCACATTAAGTTAATTAATGATGTTTAAGTTGTACTTTTTCTCCTTCTTCTGACACTGGGGCTACCCAGGAATTCAAGTAATAGATTCCCTAAATACGGGAGGAGGGTAGCTGGTGTCCACGTTCTCTCCATTGTAATTCATTTTGATTCTGCGCCCGTCTTGTAACAATCTGAACTTTGTCAATGATACAAAACGTACACAGATCCCGAGACCCCATCATTCCCCATTCTCCCTGATGTCACCATATATGGGGGAGGTGTGGTATTTTCATTATGTAGGTGACATTCAGTGATCATTTCTGCTGACATTTCTATTGCTTTCCTGGATCGTCTACGGAGCGTAAACAACCTTTTGTTCTCCTTGTCAGCAGCAACCTTACTTTCCTTACAAACCCTGTATTCTACTTCTGCAGTATAAATGTAATTTATGAAAAAACCCTAACCTAGTCTGATGGTCTGACTTGATTTTTTTTCGTTTGTTTTACTTCATTGGCACAGTGTCTTGCCAAGCAGCTTACATTTTACTTGAATACCATTGGCAAAGCTCTGCAACCTCTGCATCATTATCATGAATGCATGTAGTGATCTCACATGTACCAGTCTCTGCTTCAGTACTTACTGGTGAATAGAGTTAATTTATCCCAAACTCTTCTATGTCAGTGATTGCTTAATTTACAGAGGTTCTGTGCACCGGCAGCTCTCTTTCACTTGAGGAGAGTTGTAGAGAATCCAGCACTTTAGAATATCAAAGGTGTCCTTTTATCACTCTCTGAATCCTGATTTAATTTGCAGTATATATGGTGCACAGTCAAATAAAGTAGTAGAAGAGCATGAATAAAAGTAAATGTGCCTTAAAAACAGTGGGAGTTGGGTAAATCCCTCTCATAAACTCTCTCTACCATTTATTTATTTTCTCGATTTAGGATTTTACATTTATTAGTACTGAAATTCCTCTCACACTCTACAGCCAGCTCCTTTTTGTCAACTTTTTTCATTCACCTTTCAACATATGTATTCACTGGCATCTGCAATTAATCAATGAAGAAAGGAAAAACTACTTTGCTAAATTCCATCGGTTAAAAACGCCCCTGCGGTTAAGTCTCCTCTTAACGGAAGCTGCTCTGAAATCTGCCACGTTTGCACCTCTGCAGTAGAAGCACCCCAATACCTGAGTCGGAGCTCAAAAACCACCGCACAGTTGTCTGTGACCAACCTGGTTCAGTGCCACAACTAACCCAGGACTGCACTCCCTACGGGAGCAGGGAGCGGGAGTAGTGAAGGAAATTTTGTCCAGCTCACATCAATGTACAGACAGGCTTTCACTGGAAGCAAAAACTATCTACCCTGAGTACAGAATCGATAATCCAAGATACAGACATTGGCCAGTGCTTGTTTTCCATTTTTAAGCATCTTTTTTTGGTTCAGTAACAAGGCAGCGTTGTAGGATCAGAATATTCTGCTGCTGGAAGCAACATACTTTTCCTAAAACGTAACACTGAGGTCTTGAACTCTTTCAAAAATTAATGAGTCTGAGATACTTTTCTTAAGAGAAGTATTAACCCTGTTGCCCTGGCCAGATTACAAAGTGAGTAATTATATCCTGCCCAAAGCTCTGGGTAACTGCATTGCTCTTCTGATCCTGCTTCAAACCCCAGTCAATGTGGGGTACGCGGCTGCAGTGTCCGACGTGCAGAGCTAACGTTTTGTGTGGCTCTCCTCTAAGAAGGAATGCTATTCCCTTAAAGCAACTGCAAGTTGGTGGAGACTAAACTATACAGCCCTACATGTATTCTTGGTAATTCCTCACCAAATATCAAGATAATTCATCTAGAGAATACTATGCGATATAAGTCAATGTGATATAAAATTCCCAATAAAAAGTCCATAAAACTGGTCAGAAGAACAATAAACCCTGTCTTCCACGAGGAACGCTCACAACAGTACGTTTACATGGCATCCTCCTGCAGCCTTCTCCCAGCAACCCTGCCAGCCCCTGCGATGTGCCTTAGTCCCAAGGTGACCACGGTGCCACAGACCCTTCCAGCCATGCCTCTGCCTGGAGTAATTTTCTCAGGTTTATTTCCTATGACAAACGCATGGTAAAAATGGCTATGCATGTTTCTCATAGCCTATTTCTTCTGCACTGAGTTGCTAAAAGTAGCTTTCTGTAGCTGGCAAAGTTTAGTTTTTGAAATTCTCTTAGCTTCTTCTTTAGATACAATCCATTCCCATGACCAGATCATACTAGCTGTCTGCCCCTGTCCCAGTCTGAAGTCATTTTTCTGACACAGTGACCAGTGCTCCAGGTGAAGTCTCTCCAGCTCATATTTTAGGCCACTCATGCATCTGCTGATTGTCTGATATATGATCTGGCTTTACCTTCTTCTGCTACATCCAGACAGTAAGTGCTTACATTTATTGGTACAAAGCTGGTTGTAGCAGTGTTGTTCTAACCGATGCCTTGAGTTTTGTATCAGTAAATTTCATCCCACTTCTATAACCCTGGTCCTCAAAATTGCCCCAATCTCCCTCTACTTTCCTCAGTGCTAGTAATGGAAGGCCACACTTATCTGATCAGAAACCTTCCTTACCACAGTTTTGAGTTCATTTACCACTTGTTTCCATGTCTTTAATGTTCTCCCCTTCTATGCCAAATGCCGAATGCTAGTGACACCAGACTAATGAACCTACAGTCGATCGGATCACTTCCCCTTGACCTTTCAGGCATCTGCATCCTTTGCTGTGCTGCAGTAACAGGCAGCTCCTTCTCCCTTCCTTCCCGCAGCTGTGCCTTCCACGCTGCCATGCTTTCCTTGCTCTGACACGCAGACCACACTGGCCTCCCAGTATCTGCACACTCATTCCCAGTTGCCAAGCTGAAATACTCCAGTATTACAACTCTTGGTAGCATTTGTCTTCCAATGAACATTTAGAAAGTCCAAGTATCACAGGATCCCTAACTCTGTTCCAAACAAATTTCTGTACTACAGAAATTGAGAGATCACTTCAAATTTAACTCAAGTTTACCCAAAATGCCTTTTACAATAATTCCCCAAAGTGATTTGACTCAAACCAATTTTTCTTTTTCTGACAATTATTTCTTATTCCTTCATTGTCTGCTGCATTTTTAATGTGCAACACTATTTCATGATCTATGTCATTACTTCTATCTTTCTTGAACAGTTAATATTGAAAGCAGTAACTGTGCTGCAGTCAGGATGGCTACTCTGCCATTTCTGTTATCCCTGAAATATGTGTTTCGCCTCTCCAAACACTGTAATTTATTTTCTTGGTGTATTGACATCAGCTCACAAACTTTCCCCAGCTAGGTTAGGTACAGAACTTATGTGACTGCAGCTCTCATCAATATTTATGCTTTCCTCTTTACAAACCGAGCCAAGTATCAGAAGTGGTAGCATCAAGAAAACAAACAGAGGCTTTAAGCAAATGCAAATCAGAAAACAATTCTTATGGGTTTTATGAAACAGGCGGAGCACGTGCTTTAGAAAGGCATTTAAATAGTCAAGTCAAAGCAAATAATTTTCACTGCCACTGAACATTCAGTTCTCCTGAGATGGCTATTAAAAAGTTTATCCTAGTTTACCCACTGGCCTACCCTCCAGAGGCAAAGCATGGTAGAAGATACTCAGTAAGCAAAAGAAAACAATAAATGTTTTCAAAATTAATATAGCTGGGAAAATATATACATAATTTACCCAGTTGCTTTTGTATTAATTAAAGTAGGTAGGGAGCATCAGTATCATTGCTAGAAATATCAAAGATTTTCCTCCTCAAAAACAGGAAGCAGGAATTTTGTGGAAATAGCTTGGGACTGCTGCATCAACTCTGGATGAGAAAGCAGCACGGCCAGGCTACGGCCACGCTGTTGCCCTTCGCCTAGCAAAGCCTGATCCTCCCCACCGCCATGGTCTAGGGATGCTCTTCACAGATTAATTTAGAAGCAGCTGAACTGCCAATTATATCTGAATTCCCAATGATGGCTTCACTGGGTGAGCCCCTCGCAATTCTGCAGCCACTAAAACCTAGGAAAAGTCATCAAATCAGGGTATTACATCAAGGTGAGAATGCTTTACTACACTGTTGTTCAAGACAGGGTTGGACAGCTGCGGTGATACAGCATTAAAATCTGAAAATGCTTGCACTGCAAAATCCCACTGAAGCAAATCAGAAGAATGGCAGGGTTACCCTAAAATAATTTTCTCAAACCCTCTTTGTCTGAAAAGCTAATAAAATGAAGGGTATTGAATTTAAAACTTTTGAGTATTTCTCTAGAGATGCTCACACAAATATGGAGGACACTAAGGAAAAACATTTTGAGTATTTCTCTAGAGATGCTCACACAAATATGGAGGACACTAAGGAAAAACATTTACCATTTTGAAAATGAAAATTAAATCATTCCGGGGAGCCCTTAGAATTTTTCCTTCCAAAATTCACTGAATATAGAACAACACACATTTTGCTTTATACCACGACAGCAACTAGTCTTTTCCCATTTAATTTGAGGAAACACCATTTTCCACCTCAAAAAGCATAACAAAACAAAAACAAATAAAAAGCCCTTACTTGGAACAATAAGTTCAATTTCTTCTGACATGGCAGTTCCCAGAGCGTTGGATGCATAGCAACGGTATTTCCCTTGGAAATTAGTGATGATTCCACGGTTTTGAATCACAAATGTTCCAGAATTGTTAAATGTAAGTATCCTGGGGTCAGACAGCAAATTGAACGGTTTTCCATCCTTAGTCCAGTTGAAACTGAAAAACAATACAATGATTACCAAGGACAGCTCACAGAATACAGTGCACATGAAAACGGGGGTAAATATGGGTCCAGCATTAAAGCAAAAGGCGAAACTGGTTATAAGGTCAGAGCCAGCTGGTAAAATGAACAATGCGTTACCATAACCTGGGCTAGCTACTGGGCACGTCTCTCCTACTGTGCCCTCTCCTTTTGGCTAACTGATTGTGACATGAAACAAGAATACAGAGCTTAAGGCAAGGATGACAAATGAAAGATACCATCTGTCTGAAAGCAAGAGCCGCACAGTGAAAGAACAAAACGACAGGTTTGAGGCAAAGCCATATGCATCAGATAGTTCCTAGTACTTCTGCCTGGCAGGAATGGACGGGAACTATTTTCACCAACTATAGGAAATACCAGAGTTGAACCCAGGAGAATTTGAGCTGGCCCTACCGAGTTCCTCCTGGTCTTGCAGTTTTAATGCTGCCCGGGTGTGATTTTGACAAATGTCTAAGTATTGGTATTTATCTATATGGAAATCTCAGATGAGTTGTAATTGGGCTAAACTGATTCAAAATCAAAGACAGTTGAAAATAACATGCACTTAGTGGAATACATACCAACACTTTCCAACCTTTTAAGAGCGTACACTGATGTCAACACACACTTCACCAGTGTTGGTAAAAGAGCCTTGCTGTGGCATGGCGAGGAACGGGAGGGAAGGGCCGTGCCTCTGCCTCGGCCGGCCAGGGAGCACGGGTGCAAGCGCACAGCGCAGAAAGGCCCACAGATCTCACAGTATAGGAAAGGCTAATATTTAGCTTTGCCTTTAGTTTTATTCTGATGAAACAGTAACATCATGTGGTGGTGGTGGGGTTTAAAACTTGTATTATGCACTCTGATTGATATTTCAGCCTTTAATTTTCAACATGGGAACAAAGCCTTCTGACAACAACAGATAAAAGTTATTCTGCGTTTTCTTTTTTTAAACAATGTTTCATTTTACTTCATTCACTTTTCACCTGGGATTAAAATTAAAGCTCTTGGCAGAAAAAGTTTTACCGCCTAACCAGCTCCATACATACATTTAAATATGCTGGAAAACTCATTTATCCATTGACAAACAGTGAAACAAAGCAAATCTGTTAACATACTACAGATCTCCATTCAGAGCCAACCTAAAAATGGTCAGATCATCTTGCTATTGAAATAACATTTGCATTTTAAAGCAAGCTTAACTTATGTTGCAGAGAAAAAAGAAGGGAACTTTTAAACAGCAAAAATGACATGCAAACTAGCTACTAATTTAGCCCATCCAATACCCACAGTCACAGAAGTCATAGCGAGACCTTCTATTATAACATTTGTGTTAATCATATTTTCATTAAAAATCTTTTTCCCTTTTACACTAGTGTAAAATACATTATGCTTATCTTTAGAACTCCTTATATTTATTTGAGTAACTGCTTATGTTTATATTTGTAACACCACCACTGCCATGAGGATGTTAGGGATAGACATGGTAGCCGACAAAATGCAAATGTGATCTCTGAATATCAGGTTTAATGTGTTTGGTATTTTTAGGGTTGCTGTGGAAAAAGGCAGAACAACAGCTGGGACTCCTTGATTACCACTACAAACCTCGTATCTTTTGCAGCACGGCCTAGACATGCTCATGTAAGTCACTGGGTGAACTTAGCACATGCTAGAGAAATAAAACATCTCCCAACAAGAAAAAGGCATGTTGATATCTATTTACGGAGTGAGAGGAAAAGATCAAACAACGAAAGCTAAATGGCCTAACAGGAAACCCAAAGCTTAACCTAGCCTTAAGATTATGAGCAAGTTACTGTACATCAGCCATTCCTTTCCTCCTCAAAGAAGAACAATGTTCAGCAAACGCTAAAAGCAAACTCACTTTCTACTTGCTTCTCTGGGTGAAAGCAGTACTCACGTGGGCTGTGGATTTCCTTTAGCTTCACATTTAATTGTGAAGTCCTCGTCGAAAGGGTAGGCAACCTGAGTGTCAGACTGATTCGTGATTGTTGGAAGCTGTGCAACTGAACAGAAAGAGGAGATCCAATCAACGTGTTATTCAAACAAAACTGTGCTCAGCTCAGGGTCTTTCTGCAAAAGGGACAGGGTCAGGATTGCTTTAGTCCTGCAAACAGACACTTGCCTTCAGAAAAAGAAAAAAAAGAAAAAAAAAAGAAAAAAAAAAAGGATGATGATCATTATCTTCATGGCATTGACGACACTCTCCGCTCTCTAAATTGAACACTATCTGCCTGAGCACCAAGAGAAAGGCTTGACAGCACGGTCTGCACCACTCCAGCTGAGGGAGGAAACGCCTCGGCAGGACGCGGTTACACGACTGCCCACCTCCTCGTCTGCCCTTTCACTGCTGCTCACCCAAACTTGATCCAACCCACGGTAAAGGCACTCGGGTCTTGTCCGCTCAGCAGGCTGATGAGCAGGCCTGCGGATACCCTGAACCACAGCGAGCTCTGCTGCTCAGTACACTTTTCATCTGCTAGGTGCTAGCCCAGATTATTTTAACCTACAGGCGACCTGAACTTGGTCAACTGCTCTCCAAGCCTCGCTGCCAGCAGACTCCCACGTGCATCCCCTCTGTCCAGGTCAGAGGAGCCTTTGGCCCCACGCTGCATGTTCCTGCAGCACGACAGCAGGAGGCATCTTGCAGGTTGCCCCCAAATTACTATTCCTGCTGCCTCTTGCGTCCTTCTTCCCAGCTGACCTCAGAAGACACCACCGTCATCTACAGCCCCTACAGATGGGAGTCTCCATTTCGACTGCAAAACAGTTGGGGAATTTGACAACTGTGATACCGTATTTGTTTTAACCTTTTAGTCAGGCAACTAGACAACCACTTTCATCCTCACTATAAATAAGACAAGCGTGGGGAATCTCTTCTCACATCCTCAGATGACTTAAGCATATGCAGAATGTGGATTTCAACGAACAGCCACACGCCTGGCGGTGCAGCTCCTCGAGCACACCATGCATTTGCTTACAAACATAGCAGCTCAACTGCCTGGGGTTTTAATATTATATAAACTTTTTATCGCAGCCAGAAATGCTGAGGTAGGGCTCCGCACAAAAACATCCCACGGAACTGAACCAACACAGGCGCGAACATCCTGGCTGGCAGAGGACTGGCCTGCCTCACGTTCGTGTGGACTGCTGGAGTTATTCAGTGGTGAAGTTAGTAACAACTGGCTTTTTAATACACAGCCACACACGTTCACAAGCACAAACACCCCAAGTAGCAAACTGCTATTCCCATACTGGATAAAATTACCAGTAAATCCATGGATTACATGGACGACTTAATACACGCTCCTGGGTACAGCATGAGAAAAAAACGTTACCAATCATACAGTTATGCAATGATGTTTCACTAACTTTCTTTCTATGGGAATTAAAGTGTTGAGAAAGTCTGTGTAATAGAGAGGCACAACTGAGGATGCTCCTGCGGTGCAACTGGGGATAGATAATAGGATCATCGCATTGTTATAAACAGCAAGGAAGAAAATTAACATTTTCTTTGCTTTCTCTTTTAAGTCCAGAAAGCTCAAAGCTCGAGCAAAACATGGTATCTCACCATACCATACCATACAGTCTCAAACCCCTTGCACCTCTGTTAAACACTTCCAAGCCCATCAGCTTCACTGATCAGACATAATTCCTTTTTAGTAAAATATAAAATGCATCATTAAAGCATATTAAAGGCTAGATGGTTCCCCTGAGTAGGTGCTTAAAAACAGCGTCTGCCCAGTTTGTCCTGCACGTCACAGATCCACTTTTGCTCTGTTGAAGCACAAGAAACCACTGCAGTACCTACCTCCAAAGAACTCCTGCCTCCAAATGCTGGCAAACAGATTTGAATAGCTTTAGAAGAATACGCTTTAAACCTATCTGGTGCACTTCTCCTTCACAGCAGGGAAGCCTGACAGACACCAGAGCTCTAAGCGGTCGTGACAAGATCCACATGATGCTCTGAAACTGGCCACTGACCTACTGTGTTTAGATACAGCCTCCATACAGGACCACCACGGCTTGTGGCTATGGCATCCAAACTCCTGCGAAGAGTCTAGACTTTTTCTTTCCTAGTTTCTTTGCCTACATAATTCATTCAAAAAACTATATTGTTGAGTGTTTTTTTGTTTGTTTGTTTGATTTTCCCCCCAAAGCAAACTCTAGTCTGTAATCCTTCTGGTCTATTTATCAGTGAAAAATGCAAGGCTTGGGAGGTGTGGGCTGTATTCCAGGCAATGGGGTCCACTGACTTTCACTGCCTTGTCCCGCAGGAGGCTCATCCCATAATTTACACATGTACTGAAGACACACCAACCATGTAAAATAGGCAGTTTGAATGCAGCATAGCCAAAAGTGGATAAAGCAGATGCTCCCCAGGGTGGTATATAAGTCATAGGAAATACTTCTCTGGGGACTAATGTACTCCCCGAGACATATACCTGCTCCTTTCTCAAACTGAAACAGCAGGCTGCAAGACAAGTAAGTAAGGGTGTATTTACATCAAACAAGCTTCAGGGAGATTCAAAGACAAAAAGAGATATTTATGTGAAGGACAAAACTGAACCCTCTGAGCTAAGCAACATGTTGGATCTCAAGCATCAGATATATGCTATTAGACAAGTTTACTGCTGTGTTTAAACAGGTCCAAAGAAAGTAACTTACATTTTTATCACACCCGAATTCCCCAAAGGCCATGTTCTGGCAGAATTAAATTCAAACTGGAACAACTGAAACTAGGATTTAATATTTTCTTCTTCAGGGAAAGGTTTAAAAAAAAAAAAAAAGGCAAATTGCTCAGCAAATAGCTACAACTCACCTGATAATGGTATTTCAATAGCTGCTGCCAGACTCAATACAAAGAAAAACAGGCATATGGTGATCCTTTTTGTGCTTAATAGCATCTCCATCACTCTTCTGTAAACAAGGAGTCCAAACAGAATGAACGATACCGTATGCTTCCTCTCACCGTCAGCTCAGATCAGATGCAAGGATGTGAACTTGCAAATCTAGAGAGGAGAAGACACAGCCATATTAGTGTGCGTTATTACCTTGGCTCTAGCAAGGTTACTGAATTAAAGCCGTGCTCTAGGATTTGCAGCTAAACTGCAAATTGCGCTAAGTGGCACAATTTGCTCTTCTCTCCCCCCCACCTGGCTTCTGGAAAGTCCTATATTAAATCTGTAACAAAAGAAATACATGCACACATATGCACAAAGTACACATCAGTTATACCACAGAAGTATAATTACTTCTCGCTTTGCATTTAAAAGCGGGGATGGCTCAAAATACGGTATATTTGTAATCATTCCAGTTCATAAATTTTCCTAATGAGAGTTGTGCAAGTTGGAAAGCGATGTAACAGATCTAATGAGAGAAATTTGGTATACTAATGACCTTATTCATAAATCTCATATGTCTTTTATCTTTCACTTCTGTTTAAAAAAGGACATTTAATCCAATTTAGTTCATTAATAAGGACAGGAACATGAAACCTTTGCTTTTCTTCTGTAATCCCAGAACTACTGTATGTAGGTTTTACACAACCCATTATACATCCTTAGGATCTCCATTACAAGGCAAAAACGTCAGTAGTCTGCCAAAAGGAGAAGGAATTTCAGCTCTAATGAGCATTTAACTGCAACTCACGGAGGAGTGAAGGAGAGAGAATTCTACAGATGGGGCATGCAGAGGATTTCAGCTCTCATCATCATTTGCAGTATCTCAGTGACATATTAACTAGTAGGAGATATGTCTCGTACCTGTGTATCTACTAACAGGCAGTATTTATAGGACAGTAATCTCAGTAGAATTTAGTTGTCAAGATTATTTTGCAAGAGCAATTTTCAAGACAAGGTGACTCATGTTGCAGGTAAGGACCCAACATCACCAGCAGTGGAAGTAACAGCGGTTATCTGCCACATATCTCAGGCTGAGTACGTCCAAAGCCCCCGGGCAGGTCCCCAGCTCAGCAGCAGATGAGCTGTGGGTCGCACGCTCCACACGGCTGCCACGGGACAGGTATCCTCCGACTAGCTCTGATTCAAGCCACCGAGTCCAAAGGCAGAGCTACATGAACCTGGTGACGCATTTCCAGACTAAGCCTGGCCTGTGCAGATCTCGTATCTTTGCACATACCGCTTGGCTAATCCACAGTTCAGAAAATCAGTCCCTGGATAAGGTAGCACAGTTGGCTTGCTGGGGGCGGGCAGGAGGGGCAGTTCTGCCTCAAAGCCCTGCAGGACCTGGGCAGTATGCTGGGAACCGCCTTGGGAAATGCACGCCCTTGCTAAGCACAGCCAGTTGGAGCTGCACGCAGAAACAACTTGCGCCACGAGCAACGCACCCGGCACAGCCTGGTCCGTGAGGGTTTTGCTCCTGACGGTTGGATTTGCCGGACCTCAGCAAAGTGCGAGCTCCAGGCAGAGATTTCCCTTCTATCCATCGTGTTCCCTGTTGCGTTAATTCTCTGAGATGAGGAGTGGTTTGTGTTGTGCCCTTTCTCCTGAAGGCTTTGCTTAATAGGATAGATATCTTTTGTGCACTTGGTCACCAGTTCATGAAAATTTACTGGAAGTTAACATCTTTGAGACCAAAATCCCTGGGTCAAGATTGAAACTGGCCAGCGAGGGAACAATAGTCAGACAGTATAATCACATAAGCCTCATTTATTTAGAAATGAGGCTAAAAACCAGATGTCTTGTAAGTCTCTTAGGCACTGAGTGTTCTTTGATGGAAGACGCTGTCTAATCTGCTTACGCCCTCACGCAGCCCGGGGAACGGTGCCGCGAGCCAGCCGGGGCTCAGGGTGGCTGGGCGCTGCCGAGGCTGCGACCGGGTACAAACGAGGCAGTACTCAGCACCACTAATAACTTCTGCCCTGCAGGCAGCAGGTATTTTGACTGTGTGATTTCTCCTAGCTCTAACTTGTGAGTAAGAACCCTTTCCAAAAGTCAGTCCAATAAAATAGCTAATTCCTCGCCGTCTCACTGCTCAGCGTACACCCAGGCTCGGCAGCTGCACGGCTGCTCCGCGGCGGCAGGCACCCAATGGGTGCACACCCTCTGCGAACGCGGCGCCGGGCTCTCCTCATCTCCTGCACCTTGTCCCTGCAGAAAATAAGCTCCAGACCTATCTGTGCCATTTATGATAGAACAGATGCTCTGAAAGCAAACCACAACTGCAATTTAGGCTCATAAAAATCTGACCAGTGTTGCCGCTTGCAGATGGCGCATTAATGGCAGCAAAGCCCTCGTCCCCCCATCTGCTTGCAGGACCCTGGGGAGCCGGAGCAGCCCCCGCAAGACGCTAACTGGGGAAACGGAGCTGACGGGACAGAGGGTGGGGAGGTTGCTAGCGCTGCAGACTGACGAACAGGCAGGGAAAGGAAGTTTCTCTTTTTACGTGACTTACAAAACATGAAATAGTTTCAAATTAAATTCAAGAAAAACAATAAAAGAGATTGATTCCTTAACAAAACCCACTAACCTGCTCATATTTCTTTTTTTAAATAAAGTGGCATAGAGGAAAAAAGAAATGTATTGCATAAAGGATATCCTTTATCCTGAGGTACGACATGGCTCGTCTCTGGCTCATGGCAGACCGCTGTAATTAGCTGGCCCGTCTAGCGCTCTCGTGCTTCTTCCCTGTTTCGAATACTAATGCAGGGCTCACCAGCGCCAGCACGGGAAGCGGCGAGCACTCCGGGACGGATGATGCTGTGCTTCTGCCCAGCTCTCAGATACTTCCAAGATTCAAAACCTTACTGCTGCTGCACTTAACCCCTCTGTCCCTCCTCGTGTGACCATTTTCAGGAGGTACAATCCCAGCGTGAAGTGACTTCAGCAACAGTGTCCTGGGGGAGGCATTTACACAGGGACAACTACCTGGCAAGATAAGCATCCTGTCTGCATGCTACGCGTATTACCGCTAACGGAGTGACAGGGACGTGATCTCAGCGGTGCTCACGGTGGTTTCTACAGCACTATTGCAGCCAAACAGCCTCCACCTCCGTGGGCGCAGCAGCTCTGAGTGGCTGGTGCCCGGGGAGCCGGGGCTTGGAGTACAGCCCCTCGGCTCCCCGCCTCTCCGTTCGCGGCCCCCACGCCCGCCCCGGCCCCCCACGCGCTGCCGCGGCACGGCCCAGCTCCTCGCAGGCAGGCAGGTCGAGGTGCGCGGCACGTGGGCCCACGTCAAGCCATTAACCTTATTTAAGGTGATGCATAGATGGGGCTGCCAAGCGTTAGGTGTTTCACATGGCTGTCATGGGTTTGGCTGTCTTATCAAGCCTCGGGCCCACAGCTCCGGCTCCCTGATTAAACCAGCAGCCTCCTCTCCCCTCCCAAGCACCCAAACAGCCCTGAGCCCCTTCCCAAATTAGCAACAGCAGACGTCCTCCAGGCACCCCTCCCGTCCCGCCTCGGACAGCAGCTGCATGGCCAAACTTCAGGCTGCACAATGTCTCTCTCACGACGACTTTACTCCAAAACAGAGTTCTCATCGCTTGCCAGTAAAGGGACAATTTAACTGCTCCAAGAATTTGCAAAAATAAATGATGTAGCTGCACAAGAACTTGGCAGCTGTGGGCAGGTTTCGGTCGCGCCAGTGCCCCAGCGCAACACGCTCCCGAGGCCCAGCGTGCGCCACACAACAACTTGCAAGATCCTGACCCTGGTAGAAACACCAGCTCCGCCGCCCGGGCCAGCAGGCTAGGCGAGCCCCCGGACGCCGGGGCCCACGGCAGCCCCCCTTGCCTCACAGCGGCAGGAGGCTACAGGACAACACGTCTTTCCTGCACAACGAATGAACATGAACGGGAGAATGAATGTTACACTTACGAGCCCGTCTCTTCTCCTTTTCTTCCTTCTCCCTCCATTTCTACCTTCATGCTCTCTTTTCTCAGCCTCAGGCTTAAGTCAGGTAATTTGAATTCATTGCAAATACTTATCTGTAGTTCCTTACCTGCAATTCATTATTTACTGTGCTGTTGGCTTAATAGTAAATACTGATTGCTCTAAGGACAGCTCATTTGTTTGCTTAATGAGCTGCCTTTTACTTACAGTGAGCAAATCTTTCAAAATATCGGTATTACAAAGAAGCAAAGCAGTTCCAGGCTCTTCTATCGGATGCTACTGCTTCCAGAAGCAAGTAATAGAAATACTGGACAACGAAACAGGAGAAAATATTAAATTTCCATTTATCTTATAAACCTGGCGAGCAATTTTCACTGCATGTAATTACTATATTAAAATTGCTCATAAATAGTAGCAGGATGACAGCCCCAAATCCCAGATTACTGGTCTACCACTTGCAAGAGAAATTATATTGCACTATGAAATACGGCATCCATCTCAGCTATTTGGTTTCCTCTTAAAATATGCAAGGTTCAGTCCCTAAGTTCTCTACAGCACAAATATTACTGGAAGTACCGGATCGCCAGAGCTTAGGATTGGTAAAGTTCAGACTTAACCTTTTCATTAGCTAGATTCAGATTTAATTTATCAGTGATATATATGTTACAAGATTGTTAAATGAAAGCCAGTGGTAATTAGAAATTACAGCCTTCGGGGTGGCCCTAGTTATGGAATAACAGAACAAAACTCTGGAAAGAAAAATGCGTCCTGATATGAGAAATGAAAACTTGGTTATTTAATTATACTGTATATTGCAAGCTAAGTGACTATATAGCACAGGCGCTTAATTAACTACTGTCACTCTTTCTTAGAAACAATTACAGAAGAAAAAAAGTCCTAGCCTCAGTCAAAAATTCCCCCCAGCCCAAAACACTCGCAATCCCCACTCACCAGGGACTGTGGCTGGATTTTACCTACGGCTGACGGAGCAGCACTGGGAAGCTCACGTCGCTCCTGCCCATGTTCCCGCTAGTGCTGCTGCCATTCAGCTTAGGGAGGACTAATGGTCCAACACTGATGAGCGCATTTACACACACAGTCACCTTCTCTATCTTCTGATTTCCTTTGTGACCCTGTCACTTTGGATATGCCACTCTCCGTTATCCAAAGCACCACTTAAATCCCACCGGCCGGAGGAGAACAGCCCTGGCGGACACAGTGTGTGAACTACACCTGGTAGGATCTTAAATGATCCCTCTCTATTCCCCATCTCCGCAACCACAAGCTTCCAACCTCCATCCCCATCTGCCCCCCGCCTCCCCAGCGCCAACCCTGCTGCTCTGCTCCCCGCGGCAGCCAATACTCTTTTTATTAAGGAGACCCTCCGCTCCCCATCATCCATCACCATCCCGCAATTTCCTTTGCCTCCCTGAACTTTGCACTGACATTTGATCTGCTGCCTAACTGACCTGCGCTGCGCATTAGGAAACACCAGTCACTCTCAGACCACGGTCGCCTCTGTGCTCGGCAGGGCCCGTAGCCGGAGGAGAGCCGTGATCCAGCGGCTGGAAAGCAGCTCAGCCCTGCGCGGAGCTCGACGGGAGCAGGGAAGTCTCCCCGAGCCGAAACAAGGCGAGGGACTCCTGGGGGAGGCCAGCTGCCTGAAACGTGGAGAAGGCAAGATTCGAACAAAGGTCACGTTGAACCAGGTTTGGGGTCTGAACACCTCCAGGGAGCTGAGGGCAAGGGGCAAGCTTTGCCTTCCTTATTTTCCGGCTTGCTGCTCAGAGCTGATGCCCCAGCTCAGGGGGACACGTGGAGACGACAGCTATGACAGTGACCTGCAGGCAGAGAGTCTCCCCTGCAAACAGCTCCCAGGCCTGTTCCTCCCCTCTGCTGCGGACCCTTCTAGCAAAGTAACAAAACATAAAATGCGTGAGGCAAGGCAACGCGTTCAACATGCCACAGGGGATGAAACGTCCCACCGCACTTTCCGTAACGGAGGCTTCAGCCTTCTGGGACCCTCGACAGAGTCCCGGGGTGCGTGCTACGGTAATTAGCTCTGCGCTTTTCCCTGCCAGAAGTAAGAACATCTCCCTACTTCACTGATTAGCTAAGAAAGATTGATATTTATGCTAGCGAAGTCCTAAATGTAATGCTACAACTACAGTATTTATGCAGCTATATTCCCCCCCTCAAAACACACATGCACAGTCATCCCTATGTTTGGAAAAGACAAGAAGGAATAGTCATAAGGACTCAGCATTTCACTCCAGGTGCCAATGGCATATACAGCTTTTTCCTCTAAAAGCTTTCTGACATGCCAGTGTCACTACCAGGGAAAAGATAACCTTCATTTGACTCTGTCCCAATTGCCTATTTTTGGATATTGTTATTTCTCAGAAAAGCAGTCCATGATGTAAATGCTGGAGGTGATTAAAATAATCATCTATAATCAGAATCATGTTCTTCCTTCCATGGTGAAGTATTTCCAAAGCAGTTACTAGAATGTAGCATATAAATATGAAGACTTTATTTTAAGTGCAACTTCACTCTTGAGAGGTTTAATGAGAGGAATCTGTGTATGACTTATTTTACCAAACACCTTAGAAACATCACTGAACAGCACATATAAGGTAAAGTTTTCAGCACAGTTACACAAACAACTTCTGAACATTATTTTACAAAATGTGTGCATTCCAGATGTGGTGTCATTCCAACTATTACGCCTTCCCAATTCTGTAATCTATCAGTCTTTAAATAGCTCAGACACAAAAAATTCTAAAAATTGAATGAATATAAAGAATAAAGAGATAGTTAAGGCTGTGAAATGTTTTACTATAGCACACACAGCAGTAAAACATTTGATGTAATTACCAGGTTAAGTAATACAATTATTTGCCCTTGGACAAGGTTTTAAGAAACAAATAGGGATTTGGGAGCCCAACTTATCAGATCTGGTTTCAACCGCTGAAGAAGAAAAGTCAGACATGGGCCAGGCAGGGCACCCTCCATCAGACAAGAGCTCCCCAGGGAGGCAGAGAAACATGGGGATGGCCAGAGTCTGTCCCCAAGACCAGGATCTGCTACTGCCCGGCTGTGACCAACATCTCAGCTTGAGTGTTCGTGGTGATCGTGTGGCAACTCAGTGTATGTCATTTATGCTGAGTTCAGTGGAAGCTGGAAAGGGTACTGCATCCCGTGTATCTGCCCCTCGGAGTGCCTAACCGGGGGGAACGCGTCCAACAGGAGCTACCCATTTGTGCAAACACCCCCAGCTGTCTTCTAAGTTATCAGTGGACTAAAAACAAGACTAAAAGTCAGTCCAGCATTCATAGTCAGTTTGGCACAGCCAGTGTAACCTTCAGACACTCTGTTGGCTGGTTATTTATTTCACACCTCACCTGAGAGAGCCAGCACCCAGCACAGTATACCTGAAACTTTTCAAGCTCCAGCATGTTTCATGCTGTTGAAAGGAAAATGAAAATACACTTTAATTGTAGACCACGTTTAGGCATGCTGGTGTCACGTCACTGTGTGTTTTAATCTCTTCATCCAACAAAATCCTAAAACCCAATCCTGCTGAAGTCTCAGTGCATTGCAAGCTATGCTCTCAAACTGCTTAAAATCTAGAAATGCTTAGTATTTTCTCTTGGTCATCATTCTGCCCGTATAATGGCATAGCGCATGACAGATTTGATTTAATTTGTTTTGTATGCCTAGTAGCTGAAGCGCTGTACCACTAAATCACACAGTATGAGGAGCATATTTCTTCCAGCCCTACATGCCTTTTACCCACACGGTGATTGAAAACTGAAGAAATGTGGCTTCTAACCAGCACAAATGACCTCCCTGTTGGTAGCAGCTGGCAGATATTTGACAACGCAGAGCCTCCTTCCCAGGGGCCAGCGGTGCTTGCTGTGAAAGCACTGGGGGCATCGTTTTCCTGACAAAATGGGACTCCCCATGGTAGTTTCACCAATATCCTTCAAACAACCTAGATTATCTGCAGACTTTCCTTCCCCCTCTCCGTTTCCTCACGCCTTCCAACCTGCTCCAAGTTTAGCTCCTTCTGAGACAGTAAGAGTTTGGTTTTTAAAAACAATGTGGCAGAGCAACAGCTCTGGCAACATACGATATTTAAACTTCATAAATAACCTATCAGTACACATTTTGTCTATCTGCTCGACCCATCTATTGATGACTGGACTTGACTTAACCCTGCAGAGGGTCATTTGTAAACTTTAAGTCAAACACTTAACAGAAGTCCCAACTTTGGTATTTGCTTTCTGTGAAAACGTGTGCGAGCAAGCTTAAGAGCTGGAACATTTGATAAAGCAACCAACTTAATACAAATTACACACCTACTGTGCACATTTGCAACTGTCGGTACTCATAATGGAAATCCACTCAAAAAATAGCGCCCATAAAAACATGGATCAGAAACACTACTGATTTGCCAACTCCCATCAGAAGAGCTTAGCTGTAAAGCACAAAATAACCCTCTAAGCAGTACTTGCAATATTCAAAAAAAATCCACTGATTAACACATACTCATTTAACGCTATTAACAATAATCTGTGCCTTTCAAACAAATAACAAACATGTGGAAAGCACTACCTGGTTTAGCTTTTTCACACCCAAGGAAATAAATGTTAACGGTGAACAATACAGTCTTTACTGTGAATATGTCATCAAGATCTAGTTGCAACAGTGTGGATATGGCCCTTGCTGAAGTAAACTGGCGTAAGTGTTGAGGTGGTTATTCCAATTACTAAGACCATATAAATGTATAATATTTGGCAGCCAAATTCTACAGTTATGTTTTCAGATACGTGAATAATCACAAGCCTCTATAGCGATTTAAGCAGACCGACGGTGCTTCACCACAAAGGCTGCAGCAGGTCACGCGGGTGCCACACCAGCCCGGCCCACCTGGCCGACGTGGGCAGCAGGCAATCGCGTGGGCGCAATGCAAGAGTGCAGCAGCACAGAGTGATCCTTCTCCTGGTTTTCTACCCTCCCCACTTCAAATAGCTGCTTAGGGACTTTCTGAGACAGATGCTGCATCTAAACTTTTGTCCATAACAGTTATCAGTGGACCTATCTTCCATAAATTTAAGTAACTTTTTTTTTTAATTGATGATATATACTTTGGCCTCCATCACCTGAGGTAATGAGTCCCTCAATAAGGTTCGTTTTAAACTTGCTGCCTTGTAGTCTCACTGGCTCTCCCCTCGTTCTTATGGCAGGTGAAGGAGCGAGGAATTATCCTCAATCCTCCCCGGGCATTACCGACGACTGCAGCACTCTCTGCAACACCCCTTTGCGATCCTGTTACCGAACTGAAGAGCACCGAACACAGCATACACTTACGGTCCGGCAATGCGGCTCCCGGGTCGGTCTCAGGTCCTGCGTCTCCAACTATCCTTCCCGCAAGGAAGATCGCTGGCCTCCCAGCTGCTACCTGCGCTAGCCCTCGCATGCTCCCGGCTCTTCATGTACCTTAGAGTCCTGACTTCAGGACATGCAACACATACTTTTACAGCACGCTGTAAAAACATTTCTCTTGTGAGCTACAGAACAGCCCTCATTATTTTAGGCACTTAGAACTGAGAAAACACAGAAAATTAACAGCTGTGAGTTGAGGGCCACGGAGGGGCCACGGGGGGCTGTAAGGAGAGCGGGGAAAGTGCACCCGGGGCGGTTGCAGCCGGTCGCGCAGCGCGGGCCTCTGCCACTAGCCCACTTCCCCTGAAAAGAGGAGTTCAGGTCTGCAGACGCAAACTGGGTCTTTCCTTGTGTGGGAACCAGTCCAGATCTTTAAATCAAACTTCTGTCCTTCTTCCAGCCATGTGGCAGCAATCTCTCTTTCAGGGGAAAATATGGATATAAATCAGTGTGATTTAGCTGTATATACCACATCCTGCAGCATACACTGCTTGTGTAAATATATACACACATATAGCAGTAGTCTGATTGCCCCATGTGTATTTGCTGTATCACATTTTCTTAAAAGTATAGCCAAACACCCATTTTTCATTAGCAAACAAATCACAGAAATTACACCGCCACAAGCAGACAGCACTGTAAAGGAGAACTCTGGTGAAAACGGCCTCTTCACAAACCTACAAATATGCGGCGACAGTAACGCCCCTGATGGTAACGAAACAGCACAGATTTCAGCTTTACGGGTAATCTGAAAGCACAGCAGTTGTGTAAAAATTAAACTACTGTATGAGGGCCTTTTGCCCTTTTTTTTTTTTTTTTTTTTTTTACTTGACATACTACATCTCCTAAATGAGCTTAAAACCTTTCTGGCGGAAAGTATTTTTTATATTAATTGAAATTTTCATCAGTGATTAGCATTTCAGCTCATAGGTCAAGCATGAAGCCTAAACCAAAGTACAGTAGCAGCCGGGCTGAGGGACTCAAAATGGCGGCCTGTCAGCCACACGCAAGGAAAATAAAGGCAGATCGCGGTTTGTTTGCGGATGAAACCACAACGACAGCTTCCTCACATGGCAGTGACGCAAATGCTCTTGATTTGAAAACAAATTAGTGGCAAAGGCACTTCTCTCCTTCGTTCACTTCTTCCCTGGGTTTCAAAGCACAAAACCATAATAAAATCCCAAGCTGTCTCACACGGACGGCAACAAACGCATGCGTTAGAGTAAAGCAACACCTCCAAGGGGAAATCCTGCTGTTATTTTCCCCTTGAAAGCCTCTCTGGAAACCCAGCTCCTGCTGCAGCCGGCTTTGGCGGCCACGGGCCCACTTGCGGCGAGGCCGAGGCCAGGGCCGAGCCCTGCCGAAGCGGCCGCCCAGCGCCCCGGCGGGCCCCAGCCTGAGCGCACGGCCCCGCTAACCCAGCCCATCTCGGCGCCCGGGAAGCCTGTCGCAGGAGAAAGGCTGCACTTTATCAGGTAGCAAAGGAGGGGGAAAAATTTACAGCACCCAGTGCCAGACATGCTCCATTTGAGAGCGCGGCTCCTCTCAGCATGGGGGCAATTCCAGGGCCGGGAAATCATCTGACGGCGACAGAAACCACTGCAGAGCAATGAGGTTTCCATTTCGTGCAGTGATTTTCACAGCATGGGTTGTGTTTACTTGAGAGGTCCCTGTGTTAGCAGCAGGATGACAATGAGAAAACAGGAGAAAAGGTATTTAATTGCAAATGAATTACCCCTATAAACACCAGAAAACAGCTATTGTTCCCACTTGATCCATTAGGGACCAATTGTTTCTGATGCATCCCGGAACAGAAAGCTCATCCACAGCATAGTCACTGGTGAATACTGTCAAATACGGGAAGCCCTAAACCTGCGCCCGCTGTTTGACGGGTGCCATGCAAGGCGCTGCATCGCAACCAACCTCATGGACTTTCTGCCTTTCACTTTTTTTTCCTCCTTGTGTGTAATAAGGGAGAGAAGCTCGCCCAGCTTCACGGAGGGTCTCACAACACTTGCATTGCCCAATAAATCAACTCCACTATGCTTCCAACATTTTTCACATTACCAGAGAGATGAGGGAATATTGAAAAAAAAAATCAAGTGAAATACAGTGATTTAACCACAGAAACTGTATGAAAACATTTAAGGATACAAGTTAAAGACCAACAGTGTCACAGGGAGACCAATCCTAAAACCCTTACACACTTCTCACTCAGGCTAATCCTAGGACCTTCACCAGAACAAGGCGGCCCTCTTCTCACAGCAGCGTGTCAAATCTCAGTTTGGTGCCTTGCTTCCTTTACACAGGAGGATCGCCTACTTTTGCCATGGGATTTGCAATCTACCATGACACAAGAAGTACCAAAGAAATCTACTTAGAGTAATAAATGCAGGATTTGGCCCACTTTACGCATTAGGAAGTCTGATCACTATTGTAAATATTGTGGCATAACAGAGGAGGAACGGATTATTCATCCCAGCTCTGCATTTTCTACTTCTTTTGTGCTTGGCTTAGATGCTGGAGTCCACATTAATTTCCTTTTTCCACAAACAACTTTACAGCGAAAAAATGAATGATAAGCTTAAAGAAAAACATACACACGCAAACCCAGCATTTCTCATACGTGAGGCGCTCCTATTTCATTTATATTCTTTAGGAGCCATTATTCCAGTGGAGGCACATGAGAAACTGATGGAATAACTTTTCAGCTAACATCTCAGAGGAGGAAAGTGTTCATAATCTCTTAACACAAGTGCCTGAGACATTCTATTAAGTAGCATAATATCACAAAGTATCTGGTCATCATTTTGTTTCAACAGCTTCCGCAAATGGAAATGTTTTGTATCAAGGCTTTTGGGGGAACTGAGCTGTTGATAAGGTGAAAAACATTTCTGAGCATGTGCATTAGTGACTTGGAGAGTTTTTTTCTGGGCTTGTTCACATAGTTTTACCGCTGTAAGAAAAAATCACCATTTACAGCGTTCTGGATGCAAATGACTCTCAACTGCTGCTGTTGTTGTTTCGCTGCATTAATGCCTTTTTTTTCCAGAGCACTGATTCAAAACATCAATTAAACTGAAGACAGCTGACAATATATTGAACATATATACAGCAGCTCTGAGAAAAAAGGGAAAAGACTTTGCAATTCTGCTTCTCTCGGCACTGGATCCATGTTCATCATCCCTTTCACTACCGGAAAGATGGAAAAAAACTGCATTATTTCTAAGTGATCACCCATAAAGTATTTCACTGGAGATACATCACATACACACACTACATGTTAAGGCACTGCTGAACCTTAGGGATACAATTTGACTCCAAATAAGTGCCTGAGGAGAAAATAACGAAGACGCAAACACACAGTGCACACACTATTTGGACCATCTAGGAGCCTGGAAATACATCTATTTACTAGCAAGCACCCGGAGAGAAGAGCATTGATGGAAAGCAGGCAAAACTTCGATCTGTTCCCTCAGCTGGCTGGTGGGCGTGCAGTGAAGTAGCTCCCGAGACCACGGAGAGAAGAACGGTTTAGAAACAACCTGGAGGTCGAGCCAACCAAGCGTACATCTGCGCAGCTCTCGCTCAGCTCTGGACAGAAGTTTGTCTAAACTGCTCTTGAAACTCCTCCCGAAGGAGATTCCACTTTTCTAAGCACACTACTGCAGCGCTCCACTATCCTTAACATTAAAAAGCAGCTTTCTGCTGCTTGAATTTAAATCTCCCTTTATTTAAGCCCAACACTCCTTGCCCTTCCCTCAGCTAAAAGAGTAAGCAATTCATTCCTCCCTCCTTGCAACACCTTTCACTTGTCTTGTGAAGACACCATCCAGATTGCAGAGATATAACGCACCAGAAAGGTCCATCCCCGACTTTCCCGCGACTCCATCTCTTGTTCCACCTCAACGTTTTGCCTGGCCAGAAGGACAGAGCCAGAGTACTTGCCCAATATCTGGAATTCCTGGCCGCATCCAGTGCCCCGACTAATCGCTCCGCAGCGTATACAAAACAAATGTGATGCTACTGGGAAGCACTGGACTTACTGTGCGTGCACTGTGCATCCTTCTCCACGTGCATGGTGAAGCCAGTGTGCCTGGACTGTGCATCGCTACCTGAGTTACGCAGCACCCACACGCCAAATTCAGCAGGCTCCCACTCTCCATCCCTGCCCGCAGCAGTTACGGAACAGAAAGCGAGTCTGCTCAGCCACCGCTGCCCCAGCTGAAGCACACTCGATGAAAATAAAACCTTCAGATATGCTCTAAAGCTATTAATTCTCCATTACTTTTCTTTTTTCTTTACTTTTGGTGGTTTGCTTTCCATGAGAACAGTGAAACACATGCGTCTGTCAACTACACTGCCAAATGTCAAGTTCTTGTTCCAAAACATGGAGTTGCTACTGTTTCCCCATGAGATGGCTGTGCAAATGCCGAACGCACGCACCATATTTTCCCCATATCGTGTTTTTGGAAACAACTGTTTTGCTAGAAATTAAATTAAATTAAATTTAGAAGTACATCAACAAACAGACATCAGGAATGGAAAATTCTGCTTGAATGATTAAAATCTGTTAAAGTTGCAAAAAACTGTAAAGAGAATTGTAAGGTTAAATATCAAACAAACAGAACTGCCCATAACACGATATTCTTTAGAGCAAATGTGACTTTTGCTTACTAGCTTGTCTTCAGAGATAGTCTACTGATCAATTACATACACATTGGGAAGAAGCTCTCTAAATATCACAGACATGAAAACTGTATTATTCACTTTGTACAGAGCTTTTATAGCTTCAAGCATTTGTCTGTCTTTAAAACTGGAGAAATCATAAATCCTATTGGTCATATTGTTTTTAATCTAATTTGCATTGCGTCATGGAGAGAGACTTCCACCTGACTGCCCCCAATCCTTACCTGTAACTCACACCTCTGATTACACACCTTAGAAACACTAACCAGCAAATGGCTAAGAAAACCACAGAGAGGAGTCACTGTTATTACAAAAGACAAGAACTGCACAAAATCTTTCATACATTTTACTCTCAGATACCTCTGACTTAACTTCTGCTTTTTCATGCGTCCCTGTAGCTAGGCTCTAAGCCTACAAAGGTCCCTAGAGCACAGGAAATGCTAAGCTGGACGACTTCACATCTTACACACCTGAGCACTTCGAACAGCTTTCCCCAACACGCACAAGTGCACCCACACCCCAGGCTCTTCTCATTTGTCCAGCCCAACAGGTGTGTCCATCAGGTTCATCTCTTTGGGGCAAACGAGATCATTTACTATATAGCTGAATGGCACCTGGCACACCTGGGTCCAGCCTGAGGGATGCTCTTAGGTATTACCTTAGAAATGTCGATATATTATCATAAATAACACAGCATGCTAAATGGTTCCTCAGAGGTCCATGTCACAGCTCATCAGGTCAAGAAACTGTAAACAGAGTTGGCAGAGAGCCAACTTGTATTAAATGAAGAAAACTGCCATGGTGGGGACAGGTCCTTGCCACAAGGACAAGCAGCCAAAGTGGCTCTAGGCCCCGCGCAGAGCTGCTGCACTGGGGAGGAGCACTTGCCTACAATTCAGGCAACGAATACTGGAAAGAAACAAGTCTTGCCTCTATCAAATTCTGTCTTACTTTACTTTGCATAAAAGCCAGTGGGAACCTTCATCGTCAGACCTGGTGCATCTAACCCAAGGGTAGCAGGAGCTGGCAGGTGACGTATTGACTTCCTCGACACTCTCTCATCTCTCCTTTTTGGCAGCAGCATAAAGCCCCCAGAGGACTCTGCTGTTCCAGGCAGGCCAAGAAGGACCTAATAGCTGCTAAAGACACTGCAACATAAAAATGAAAACCCTGTCTGCAATTACAGCACATGCCCTTTGAGCTTTTCCCTCCACTCCCCCTTTTCTCCTTTTATTTAACTGAAGTTATTTAAAGGACAGATCTGTGTTTAAGCAGCTGCTGCCATGACTAGCAGCTCTTTTAATTAAATATTTGCTGCTGTGCAACTTTTCTCTCCTTTCCTACTATCCTTGTGGACAAGATTTGTTCTTGTAAAGATAATAGGTCTGTTAAGCTCCCTCTGTCTTTGCCTTACAGGCCTCTTGCACTCCGGGCCTCCAAAATGATGCAATGTCTCCACGAAAATTAATAATGATAAACAGTGTTATTTGCCATCAGAGATCTGCCAAAGATAAGGAAAAGAAACAAAACTTGCTGGGTTATTAAATGATGTCACTTAATTAGACTTTAGTAATAACTACTGCATATTTCTTGTAGGGCATTGTGAACCGACAGAGGGAAAGGTACGGCTGACACAGGGCTTCAAAGCCGCTGCCATTAGAGGAGGAAGGACAAAAGCCAGCACATCCTCGGAGAGGACTGATATTGCCAGAACAGCAAGGAATTGGGATCGCTGCTTCATACAGACAGACCAGGCAGGCGCTTGGGGGGAAATGGTGAGGGCTGAAACAGCATGTCCCTCAGAAAGAAAGGAAAGAAACGCCAGGGCTCGAAACACTGAGCAGAGCACTGTGGGTCCCGCCACGGCTCCCGCAGCCGCAGGGAGCGGCGAGGAAAGTGGCGCCGAGGCAAGCGCTGCCGGGAACGTGGCTGCCACAGAGCGACTCAGGCCTGTGACAACGCTGCAAGCCGAGAGAGATGGTGGAACTCATTTCAAAGACTAATAGTAGCAAGCAAATTGCATATATACATAATAAGAGAGAGAGAGGGCAAGAGCACGAGCAAGAGCGATAAAATGGGAAACGTTGAGAAAGACCAAGTTACTCAACCACAACAGCGCACTTGCACAAGAGGAGGCAGCCCTGGCTTACTCTAACCTACCCCAGGCTGTATCCCTTGAAGTAAAGTCGCCCTCAATTACCTAGCTCGAAAAAACCCTTCTTGTTGCATTTATTACCATGACTTACATGGTTTATAAAATGTCAGCATATAGTTGTAATTCACCGCGCTTCTTGATAGGATTAGGACAAGGTAGAGTCCAAAATTCCTCTATTTTCCTCAAACACATTCAATCTCAAATAAACCTAAGAGTATCTCAAATAAAGCTAAGAGTACCCCATTAGCAGTCTCCAAAGTGCCAAGGAAATAAATGCAGAGCGGCAACACAAACAGGTCCTCCAAATCAGGAGAGGAATCAGGGACGGCTTGAGAGCTCTTATGAAATGCCTTTTATGCTCAATAGCAGCCAGAAAATAAAAAGAAAATAAAAAAGAGACAGAAATCTATGAATAGACTCCCACCTCTAAACACCTCTGCCAAAATCTGAGCACCATCACGCTGGGAGCACTGAATGAACACAGATGAGCCGCCTCATTCAGAGCTAATGCCCTAGAAAACACCCTGGGCAGCAGCAAAGCAGGCCCAGGTAAATTTTAAGCTTCTGTTTCCTTATTTTGTCTAGCTTTTTTTTTTTGGTAACAGTGTTTCCAATTTTGGAACATTTTTCTTTATTAGAGTAAAACTAGTTTTCACTCTCAGCTTGTCCAGTGTTTAAAGCAGGCTCATGGGAATGCGTCAATGAGGAATACTGCTTTCCCAGCAGTGACACATCCAGGAAAATCAGCATTTTCAACAAATGCTTTAAGCCTCCCTAATCTGGGGCAAGTTTGGGCATCCCAAGCGTTTGGGAGTGGTTCTCCCTGGCTCCAAAATCCCCTTGGGGGCTGTTCCCGTCAAGCTCACGCCAGGAAGAACCGTGGCAGGAGCTGGTTATTTTCTCCAGCAAGGCTTCTCCTTCTCCAGAGGGACAACCCAGAGCTTCAGCAGTATCCAGCCTGGCACACAGCGCAACCGATCGTGTCCGAGCCCTGCCGGACTAGCTATATCCCAGGAACGGCGGTGCAGAACATGCTCCAACGCAAAGCAGGCGGTGCTGCTTTGAGCATTCAAACCATCAGGATCTGACACGTAACCAAACACCCGGTTACCCCAGCAGATCAGCACGGTGTGAAAAAGCTAACAGTGAAGTTCACACCGCCCTGAAATATTCAGTTAAAACGCATGTTGCAACCTTTTAGCCTTTCTCCAGGCTAAGCCCCATGACTTGCCACAGCCGCAGCAGCTTGGCGCTGCTGAACAAGCAGGACCGCGGCTTGCAGCTTCACCTGAAGGATGGCACCGTCTTTGCTGCCAGCTTCGCAGAGCGCAGCCGTTCAAAACGCACCGCTGGGAAGGACGGCCACCGACCGAGCTCCCGGGCCGTGCTGCCTTTCCCCGCAGGCCTCGTATCTAAGTATTAGTGAAACGCCATGTGCAGCACGGCCCTGTTGCGAGGGAAAGCAAACCGCTGGCAGGGAAACCACCGCTGCTGCAAGGTATGCAGTCGGCAGCGGCGAGCACGAGCGGTTGCAACTCGGAGCCTTAGGAGACCTTTTAGAATCCCACTAGCCTGATCCACACTTCTTCAGCGCTACTGCCCTGCTGCTTGACAGCCGCGTTGTATAGCTAGGCCATCATTTCACGAGGTACAAACTTCTACGCAGTGTAATGCCAAGCTACGCGGTGAATTCAAGGAAATGTTTGTAATCACATGCCCATGAGATTTCATAACATCACAGAATTAACAAGTAACTCAGTAAATTATGTATCACACGATCGGCAATTGCCACATCTCCAGGAAAGGATCCAGTTCGAACTGCAGCAATAAGGACATGACATGTCAGTGCGTGGTGCAAACCTGTCAAGCAGTTACTGTGCACTAATATTAGCTATCACGTTATCTCTTAGTGTTTCTTTCCAAAGAATTAAGGAGTAATTTTCTTGCACTTTGTCTTAAAGTGGGCAGTTTGCAGCGTTCCAACTTCAGAGCTTCTTCATACGGGAAAACGAGCTTCTGCTTAAAAGCAAACACAATCCTGGTTAGTAAAAAGAGGCAGTTTTCTCATACCTTGTGATCTGATAGAAATCACTCCCCCTTTTTCTTCACTACAAAGCAATTGTTTAGAGGGACTAGCTCAATACAACCGTGATTAAAAGCCCTAATTCAAAATGAGTTTCTTGAAACATTTGGAGGCTACATTGATAAGCTAAGCAGGGAGATGCAGCTTTCACGCTGAGAACCACAGAGCCGGCAGCGGGAGGAGGGCCCTCTCCGAGCCGAACATCACTAAAGCGATCGGTGTGGCACAAAGCTCATTACGCGCCCTGACAATCTCTTTGACAAAGCGTAATCCAGCAGCTACCGCTGAAACTGCTGAGAACTGGAGGGACTAGAATGGCTCCAAAGATTTCAAATGAAGAAAATGCTGGGGGGGTTTTAATATCACTTTAAGGACTGTATTATTGATGCCAAGGTTACCAGTCAAACTGATTACAATCTATTTGATTAGGTATTTGAGCACTGCAATAAACTGCCAAGGCAGCTGCTGCACTCGAGCTCAGAGGTGACTGCCCTTTAGTGCTTGCTAAAGCGATTTCCTACAAAACCTCTACCATTTGTCAAACCAGTACATGAAAAGTGTAACACACTTAAAGAACTCACAGATTAATCATCAGTTAACTCTGTTTTCCGGACAGCACAAAAAAGGTACAATGCTCAAAGATCAGCGCCATTCGTATCTAACAGAAACGCTAACAGAGACGGCTGCCTGCCTCATCCGGGGCCAGGCAGGGCAGCAGGGACGGCCACACCCGGGAGCCGCGAGGCCCTGCCGGCGGCACGTCACCCCCGTACAGCAAACTCCAGGGGTGAACTATGCCGCAGGCTTGGCTCTGCACCGCTGACCTCAGAAAGGACCAGACCGAGATGAAGACACAGCCCGGGATGGGGACAAGCTGTAACAACAGAGAGGACCTTTCGGGCATAGGTGCTGTTTGTTTTTTCCCTGGTAAATTTGATCCCGATTCTAACGCTTTTTGTTACAGGTGCGATTCGCTGGAACTGCGTCTCATAACAGAATCTGAACCTATCGCTCATGTGTGGTTTTCTTTTAGTAAATGACAGATTTATCTCTGGAGAAAATTTCAGCAGTCTGTGCAGACTCCAACACCACAGACATCTGCCAAAAGGTGTATAAACAACCTATATTGTAACACACTCCATTAATATGTATTAAGCCATATTACAGTTGACATGAAGCATTCCTGTAAATGAATATGAAAACTATGACTATCATATTCAAAACTTTCAACTAATCATGCATCACTGATTTCTTCACTCAGAGCTTGTAATTTAAACCTTTAAATGTTTCATAGCAGCCTCATCAAGCCAAGACTTCTGATGGCTGCAGAACAGCCCATTACAGCAACAACAAGGAAAATAAAAAAGAGAACAAATAGGAACTTGTTCTTGAAAAAAAGAAAAATGGAAGAGTAAAACATAAAATGAATTTTTACCTCAAAAGAAAGAATGATGTGTGAGAAATAGCGTGCACCTACCTCCCCCATTGTTTCATATTATAGTGGTGATAATACAAATATGACATATAACATAAATATGACCAGGAAGGACACTGATGCCCAGCAGACGGAATGGCTTTTGACAGATGAAGTACAGTAGAATACACAGATTGAACATCTAAGGTGACTTCTACAATAAGCCTACGTCCACAATGTGCTGAATCCATTTCATTAATACAGCTTTTTCTTCTGCAGAGTCCAGGAAACATTCCTTAATTCATTTTTAGCTCTCAGTTTTAAGGCCTTTATTCAGCACAGTTTATGCAAAAAGGACTCCAGAGCCTAAAATCGCAGTCACGACACCCCAGAGCTGCTCTGTGCCTGCTTCAGTAGGAACAGAAGCACACCCTGAACAATTCCCTCCAGGATACCAAGTCCTCCAGGCATTTGGCACGATGGATCCCAGTATTTCAAGGGATTTGGATACTCTGTTCACCTTAATATTATAAGCAATATGTGTACCCAGTCTCTAGGGATAATTTGAAAATCCCACAGTATTTCTTTTTTTGGTTTGTGTACTCTCTCCACGCACTGGGGAAGCAGATCTACTTGTTAAAGCATTTATTAAACTTGCCAAGCTGTCTCTGAGTTACCTTGTGCAAATGTCAACCAGTGTCATTATGCAATTTGTCCTCTATGAAATGCTCACCTTTACTTCCATATTGCCCCCTAAAAACAAAATTAAAACCAGTTCTCAGGAAAGAAAATTAAGAACACAAGCCCCTAACTAGAAGCAACTTGATAAAGTATTTACTCCAGAAATTCATACGCATTCCCTACCTGGCCGCATTCCTCATTTCCAAACTACTGAACACCTCTGATGTAACTGTCTTCAAAAGCAAGCCCAAAAGAGAGAGGGAAGTGCTGTTTCCCTATTAGGTGAATGGGAAGCTGAGACAGCACAGCTATTTTTGTGCACAAATACATAGCTTGTTAGAGTACTGAGATTTTAGGTAGAGATAATACATGAAGTCATTCTACATACGTGCTAGCGTATCTGCAGGCTACTAGGGTTCTCCAGCCATGCCCAACATGCACATGTGGGTATGTAGGTATGAATGTGAAGAGCAGACTGAGGCAGGTTGCGATGAGCTCCTCTGGTTTCACCTGTGATCACTACAAAGATCTGATTTCAGCTGTGAAAAGTAGCAAGGCAAGAGCACTACTGTGCATTACTGCCTAGTCTCCACTCTTCTGTAATAAGCAACTTTTCTAAGGTAAGATGACGACACCTAAAGCAATATAAGTCAATATGTGAAATCTCAAAGAGCTGTCATAGGCACCTCTCGATTCACAAGCCACAGCATGCTCACATCAGAACACTGCTCTCACACAAAAAGCACCTTTTCCTTCAGCATCCTCCTCTAAAGAAAGATCTACAAACGTAACGTGCAGGGAAGGGCTTCTGAGTTTCCAATTTGTCCGAGCTTGTCTTCTTATATCTTCTATTTCTTTATGTGATTAGCAATGCCCGCTGCAGCATGAACACAGACACTTTAAACCACTTTATCCTGATGAGATAATATTTCACTGGTCCCATCTTATCTAAACAGATCCATGGGAGGTCAGTGATTTTGGTAAATCTGGAAAGAATCATACGCTTTTCAGTGAAAATCACAACCTATTAAAAAAAAAAGATAAAGCCATACACACAAATGAACAGGGAACTTTCTTTGCAGTAATTCTATACTGATCTGAAATACAGAAACCCTCTGTATGTAACAGAGAGCTCTGAAAGATGGGAAAACATTAAAGTGTTTTTTTCCATCCATGTTCTGCTAGTGCCACTGGCTAATTGTGGCTCCCTCTGTGTCTCTCAGCTCGATCTAGTGAGCACTAGAATACAAATCTCACTGACTCGTTTTCAAAATTCCAATGATAAAAAAGACTTTTGCATTTGAATTTTGCAGCATGCACAAAAACAGCCTTTAGGGCCCTGAAACTGCTCTCCAATTAAGTGTCTTAAAAGCAGGAGTGATAAGAATGTGGACCTCAAAGGAAACGTTCTTTGTTTCTCTCCTTTTTGTAATGTTGACTGTGATAAATCTGCCTCGTGTTTTTATTATCTCAACATGATCTTCTACGAAAACGGCTTGTTTTAAGATGCCTCAAAATCTAATGTAGAAGATTAAGTAAATGATACCAGAATTAAAAAAGTATATTAATCTAATTGTTATTTAAACCTAATTCTTCGTATTATATATCCAGATCTTGATACCTTATTCTATACTATTCTACTCATATTTCTAGCATGCAAGTCCATTACAAACTGAAGATATGAAAAACCACTTATCTTTGTCTTATGTTTATGTATGTACAAGTGTTGCAATTTTAGAATAAATCAGCTTGAATGATAGTCACTTCAACTAATGCATCACTGCACCCACCTAACATAAGTAGGCTTCCTCATTTTAAGTTGTTTCATTTCTCCATTTTAAAGCAATCTATTATGCATAGCGCTTCCTCCTCCCAACTCCCCCCAAAATAACTTTCTTCTGACACTGAACAAGGATCTTAATTAAAATTAAAAAAGAGAGAGAGAGAGAAAGAGAGAGCGAGAGCAAAAGCGCACGGGAGCCTGATCTCACCGAGAAACTTTAGTCCATTCCTCCCTTCCTCAGTTTCCCTGTGTCCTGCCTGGAAATGATTCACACCTCAATTCCAGATAAAAGAGCTTTAGGTATCAGAGTATTAGAGGAAACGGTGCGGTTTGCAAACACCATACAACTGTGATGTGAGCTGTAGCAAACAACATACCAGTTACAGGAGCAAACTACAATGAAAACAGATAAAAACTGAAAAATCTGCTGCCAGGAAGCAATAAAATTTGAATGTGAGAAAAAATATGAGAGTCTCTGGATCTTCTCATGAGTCCAAATTTTTATCCTGTCTGTTTTCAGAAATCACTGAATAAAAGACTAACTATTATAACCTAAAACGTTGCAGGTGAAACGTAGAGCTGAATGGCTCTACTGGAAAGGAGAACTAGAGGCCAACAGAGAGAAGTCTTTCTAAAGAGTTGGAGACTGCCATGTTTCCAAAACAGAAATGTATTAATTGCTACAAATCTATGAGGTTAAAATTACCTGTAAAATTAGAGCATGTGTAGGAGCCCAGACTATAGGATGAAGATGCTTCCTTCCCATTTATTCATTAACCCGAGATCATCTTGGGTAGTTGCTTCCTTCGGTGACAAGGCACCTACAAAATCCACTAAAGTTGTTCGTATGTTACTGCATTCAGCCAACCCAGCATTACTTCAGGGGCATTTTCTACGTAGGCAGCAGTCCGCTTTGGTTAACATTACACTCAGGTCAGTAAGACCAAAAGGGTGAACTCCCGAGGCTGCAGAAGAGCAGTGATTAGACAAGGTAACCAGGCGGGACTCAGTTAAGAAAGCCTGAAAATCAGAGGGACGGTCTGTTGGACGGGACAGCCTCGGGGGTGGCCCTGCTGGAGGAGAAGGGCCAGGGCAGTCACCACCAGGCATCACACAACCCCCCCGGTGCCACCTAACGAGGACTGCTCAGGAAGATACACATGGTCACTGCCCTACCTTCCTCCAACATCACTTTTTGCAGATACAAACACAGCGCAGGTTTAAGGTTGGGTAAGAGCTGACGGGCAGTAAAACAGCTAACACGTAAGTGGAGAGCGGCACAGGTTCAGATACAGTACTGCCATTCACCTGACCCTTACAAATACTTTTCCAAAGAAATACACGCAACTTAGCAGTATCTTTACTTTAGCTTTTTCCTGAAGTTTCCCGGCCTCCCACTCATGCCATCTCAAACCGATAACAGCCCTTATGACTTCTAATGCCACAGATAATTTGGGATGATTCACTTGTACCTGAAAAAAAATATATATGCAACTGTAGCTATGATATGAAAAGGGCAGGGACTGGAACAGGAAAGATCAAGGAAGATCAAACGGGTGAGTCTCCTGCATCATAACGAATACCATCCTTAACAAGCAATATAATTAAATAAGGAATTCAAACATCCTATTACCATACTCAAGATTTAGGAATAAAATTCATTAAAAATTGTAATCTTCCAGCTTTTTGCAATGTTAGTTGATACACTTTATAGGACTGAAATATTACATGAAAAAATGTCCAAAGATGGAGGTGCATCAAAGAAACATTAGAGAAATAATGCTGGAATAATCAAGACACATCACCTTATACATTAAGCAGGGGTCCTCTTCTCCTGAAAGTATTCAGTTCACACACATGAAGAAGCACCTTCACGTAGACTTATCTTTATTTCATTTACGACTTCAAACGTCATAGCCAGTCTGGGCAGCTCTGACACAAACACCGTATCAGCTGCAAAAATCCCCCAGCCAGTGCCAGAGATCAGAATTGCATTAGAGGCACTTGAAGCTGCACCGGCAGAGCTGGCTCCGACGCTGGCCAGGGACCCCGATATCATCTACCGGCATTAGTAGTGCCGCGATGCTCTGCTAGGCTGTCACGGGCAGCAGCACAAGCAGCCAGGTAGCGGTTTCCAAAACAAAGGAACACCCACTGCTTTCAATTCTCAAAAAAAACCAAACCAAACCAAACCAAAACATTCATTTTGAATATACTTCGTTGCTGATATTGAGGTTCTTTTCCCCAAGTGATCTTAAAAATTATGATGCTACGCAGGGAATATTTTCCATAGCTTTCGACTGAAAAAACTCAAGCTGATGCTGAAGCGGGCTACAGAAATCCATGAAATTTGGACATAGGCTCAAATTTATCACTAGTATGCCTCCAGATAGAAACGTAATACTGTGATTAATTTTAATACATGAGAATAATGTTTAAATATTAAACATTCATCCCGAAGTCTACTTAAATTATTAATACTTGATTATCTATTAATTGATTGTATTATTTTTTCATCAAGTGCTGGAGCTTCTGTCTTGGACTACTGCTATTCCAATTTCCTCCTACCAAGCTGCTATTATCAGTGGCCCTGCTCACAGCAGTAAACACATTTCTCACCTAGCAGTGAGAAATTAACATTTCTGTCTTCTTTGTATCGGAAATGCAGACTTCTGAGGAAGTCTATTTGTATGAAAAGAAAATATCTTTCATTCTAAGGATACATTAATAGTGACAATTTAATTTTACTGCTCAGTATACTACTGTACAGACAAAAAATCCAGGCCATCAGAGAAAAGCAATCATTGCACTAGTTAAGTCTCTGCTATGTTGCAAATCTATCATAACAGTTAGTTTGCTTTTTTGGTGGCAAAATATTTAATCATACAGAAGGCAAAATGTGCAGTTTCTTCCAGGGGAGATCATATATCTAATAGAGAATTCTCTTTAACCTGGACATGAGGATCTTAACACTTAAGTATACCTAGATACAGTATAGCATAAAAGAATACTATCAGAATATTTATGTCATTGCAGCTTCAGTGCAACAAACTGCATTTAGATTATTCAAATGAAAGGGTCATTTTACCAGAATCTTCTGCTCACTGCACCTAGTGATGCGGAGGAGACGGACCAAAGAGGGCACCGAGGAACAGCGTGGTGCTGAGGACAGCAGTGGCAGGGCAGCAGCCCGCTCGCTCAGCGTCCGGGACTGCGCTGGTGCCAGGTGGAGACCCGCTGCACAACATGCACCGAGCTCTACTGGCAGTTTCAGTTTTAGGAGGACAATAAAGGTGCCTTCATGTTCTAGCAGCTGAAAGTTCAGTCCCCAAATCCACAGGATGCAACTTGTGCAACAGGAAGCCTGAACTACAGGCCCACTTTTCAGTCACATTATAGCTTTTGATAATTATTTGTTATTGATAAGAAAAAAACATCAACTTTTCTATCTTCTACCCATCTTATGAAACATTGTTTTCCATATAGATTTTCACATTGCCACTTATCTGCATAAGCGGAACAAAAATCGTATCTGTAGGGCCATGCGAGGACTTACAAAGCTAACAAACATGGTATTTTAGTCTGAATTAGCTGGGCTTGGTTATGACTGGGTTCTCTGTAAGGCTAAGACAAAAACTTCATATGCGTGTTTGTGGATTCTGTTCCTATTTTGGGGAAACATGACACAAAAATGCATGTGGCATTCAAATACACTTTTTATGCAAAATACTTGCTGGGCTGTCAATATTTTCTGCACACTCACTTATAAACAGGTATGAACACATCACATTAAAACAAAATCAGATCTGAAGGGGAGAAGGTAGGATGGAAACTTTCGTGAAAGCTGGCCTTTGAAGGATGAAGGAATGAGATAATCATCCACACACACAAAAAAAAGAGCTGTGAACATCAAAAGGTGAAAGAGAGGACACAAACAGCTTAACAAAGAAAGAAACTGCAAAGTGAACACAGGGAAAAATACCCTAATTTATCTAAGACTGGAAGTCTTTCCTATGTCACACTATCAAAGACACAGGTGGTTCACGCAAAAAAGCAACACCTTCTTCAGAGGAAGCGACTGAATCCTCAGAGAGAAAGCATTAAAGAAACAAGGAAAGCAAGAGAGGACAGAGTACACAGTGCTCTTGTTCAAATAATATTGTTGGACTTGGCTCACTCCTTTTCTACCATTCTCCTTCCTATCTAACCTGCCTTATACTCGCTGCATGCGGTCACATGCCTCAGTCAGGCTGAGCATCCCTTGGGGCAGACAGATCTAATGGCCTTCGATCCACAGCGTGGGCCTGCTGGGCCCTCACACCTCGGCTATCATCGTCGTATGATGACCGTGACACTGCCCATTCATCTCCCCTGTCATCACAACACCAAGGAGCACCTCTGACACACCTCTGGTAGAGAGACCACTGCACACTTACGGTCTAACGCTTTATCTCCTTCTATCGCACGACTGCCTTCCCCTGGCTGACATTACCCCTCTTCTCTGTAACACACTGGATGAACTACTGGAAATACCCTGAGCAGAAGTTCTCGAGGATTGGTCCAGCTTTAGTCCTAAGCAAGTGTATCCCAGAAGTCAGTCCACGTTCATGCTGCACATGAGGATGGAGCCACAAGGCTACAGGGAGACACGTAGAATAGCCAAGATCTGCTCAGGAATTAAATGGACCAGAAGTGACACTCGTATGACATTTGTACTTGTAAATTAAAATGGAACAAGTAGAGAGCATGGAGAAGACTTTTTGAATTATAGCATATTAAAAGCTTACTGACATTGAAGCCGTAAGAAATAATGAATATTTAACTTCCAGTACATATTAAAAATCCTATTAATGTTTTATTTTGTCATCCATAATGAAACAAGAAATTAGGTTAGTAATTCCTAATCATATACATGGCGAGCTAGCAAAATTGTTGTTGGACCTAAACGAATGTTCTTCTTGGTAACTGCAGGCAGAAGTGGACAGTCGTGGTCGGCTGCGAGCGCCATTCGAGGGTCATTACCCAGTTATGGCCGTACGAGCCACACGCACAAATGAGGTGCCCAATGTCTTCTGCACTCTGGATTAAACTCATCTTGCAGCCTTGATGTACCTTTTTCTCCATTTTTTGACAGCCTTCTCTATTCATACCATGATTTCCTCAGGATGCAGCCTGTGTGTGATAGTATGTTACCCTGACTTCTGATGGGACACGCACATCTACTCCAATAACATCAAAATAATGGCCTGAAAGTCCTGTTTAGGCATTATTTGGAGGTGCCTTTTGCTCCTAATTTTCCATGAAAGCTGGGCCTTTAATTTCAGATGAAAGGACGGCAGTTGGAACTCAAACACCCAGGGAGCAAATATCAGCCCTGTAACAGTAAACGTTACAAGGAAGTTCAAAGAAAAAGTTGTCGATGCCTGTGCTCCTTTTGGTGATCTATAAAAAGGATGAATTACAGTGCACAAAACCAAAGTGATTATTAAAAGTAATTCGCAAGGTGAATTTATTAGAATTCAACCCTTTGTAAGAACTGAAAAACCTTCTGCTTTTGCACAGCTCTATGGGCCAGCAGCTTTCCACATGCAGTGCTTTTAAGCCCATATTATATGACATTGGGAAACCAGGATATGTATATGACTGCCACTTGGGGTACAGATACTCACTACTGCTATAAAAACCAGGAAACTGGAAAACCTCACAGGCTGCAAAGGAGCTCTCGTCACCTCTGTAGTTTGCAGAGCCAGAGCTCGGGGCTGGTTCTGCACCATCGTGGTTATCAGCGGGAGTTACAAACCACACGCAGTCAGAAACAACCGAGATTAAAACTCCTGGATTTTCCCTCCTGGAGGGGTCAGTGCTGACAAGGACAAAAGACTCAAAAGTGGCTCCAGCAATGCCTTCCTCCCACCTCCCCACTCATCATTCCATACAGACAGATAAAACTGCATTTATAGCGCCAATATCTTAGTGCAACATCCTTTTAAATTCTAAACTCACTTTGGCCATGTGAAAAGCCATTTTGAGACCTGGAAAGCAAAACTCACTACTTCTACCCAGCTCCTCACTGGTTTCACCAAGTGCCGCCTGTCAAAGCGAGTAAAGATTCGCACCGTTTCTTAGTCCTTGGTCCTTGCTGCTCTTCTCCTCATCCGTCAGGAGCCAGGCTACAGAAACGATACACTGCTGCAGAATGATCCTCAGTCGCTGAAAACCCAGGACTGCGGGGATGAGCCAGCCTTGGGGGACACGTATGAATTTCAGACTGCAAGAATTCTAGTAATTTGGGTTCAATTAACAGAGGTTTTACTGCAGCGTACTTCTGTTCTGCTGTACTTCACAATCATTTATTGTGTGATAAAACCTAGGAGGGCAGATCTATTTTGCATATACTATTACTTACCAAGAGCATTTAGTAGTAAGACCCTCTGGAGAGCGTATTATGAAAGATTATGGACTAATTTGGCCAAAGATGTCCCTCGAGAATATCAGTGCTTCAGTACAGAAGATAGGCATAACTGCTGTTAGAGCTGAAGACAAAAGAATCCAGGAAGACTAGCAAAATAGTTAAAGCTTTCTACATTGGATTCTGTACTGAATAAACTGGTCACTAATCCCTAATAATTTAATTTATTTGCATTAATATATTATTGAGCCAATATTTGCTTTAGCCTATTGCACAAAATATTAGGAAACGTTTCTTCTAAATTTGATTTAATTTCATTTCTTAATGCTAGAAATCTTTATGTTTCGTTTTGAAATAGTAAATATACCAGTAGCCTAACGAATATTTTACACTTATTACTTAGGCTCAGTCTAACAATACTCAATTCCAAAAAAAAGTCCCACAGGACTCTAGTTTGGGTGCTTAATCTTCCTTTTTGATATATGTAGTACATCTCTGGTTTGGAACGGATTTATGTCAAGATGATCTGTTTCTATTACTATATATGGAACTTCATTGTAAATTAGAAAAGAAAAATAAATGTATCATTGGCTTCACAGTTGGGGTGTTTATTTCCTCTCTGTCTCCTCATGTTTTTCCTTCCTTGAAGACATAAAGTACAGAGCAATTTTCAAGCACAAGGTTCCTGAATTTAATCTAAATTAAGCCCCATGTCCAATTTGATAACAAATCACTGCAATGTAAGTAGTCATACTTACTAAATGCAGCATGATTGTAATTACAAAACTAAAACTCATAATGTGATAGTGTTAATTCATGCTTCATAACAGATTTTTCTACTATTCTATACATAGAATACATCTGACATGTCCATACGTGATTGGGTCTATTTGGCCTTAGGCTAGAAATTAAAATCAATTTTTTAAAACAATCTCTTCCATTTATAAATGTTTCTACTGGGAAAATTGAGGCGCCTGATATCAGATGTTTTCTGAAGAAACTTCTCTTTTTCATTTGAAGACTTTTAAATTCAAGACAGAATAAGTATGTCTTGCATTCACTTATTCTCTGGAAATACCAGCTTGGCCGGCACTGCGGTGTAGAGCATCCTTAAACGGCTCTTGCCTTGGGTAAGTTCAGCTGGTAGCTCTCCAAGGACTCTCCTACAGCAAGAATCATCACACGCATCCAAATTTTTTTCCTAGTCCTTTTCAGAGCCTTCCAAAACTACAACTGGGAAAGGAAAACATGACTGGAAACAGACCATTCATATTCCCAAGGACCCTGATGTTTAGATTTATTTCTAAACCTAAGATGAAAGAAAACTACCTTTCTGGAGTCCAGGCACATCCTTCAAATCCTCCTTTTCTGGGGGTTAGTTGTATCAGTGTATCCTTGGGTTAAAGCAAGCAATTCTAAAAACTAGACTAAGCTTTCCTTAGCGACACAAGCAAATCCGGGGCACCTCTCCCTGGGGATACATTGCAGGAGCCCCGGAAAGCCGGCAGGGCCTGCTCACAGCCCGGAGAGCCCGCAGCCTCGGCGAGCGCGTGGCCCGGCACGGCGGCAGCGCTGCGCTCGGCTTGCTCAGCTGCTTCAAAGGCAGCGCCTTGGCGAGGGGCTGGGAATCCTGCACCACGGATAATGAACTTCCCAGCTCTCCTCTGGAGCCAGGAGGATTCGCACTGATTTTAATACTAGAAGATACACTGTTTTTAATATTAAGCAATCACAGGGAAAAAAAAAGGGGAGGGGAGGGCATGGGAGAAAGCAAAAAAACAAAAAAAGAAAAAGACACCCCCCCGGAATTAAATCTATAGATTTCTGTGCCTAAAAGGGACCAATTTCAGTCTAAAAATATCCACATTTGGTCTGCATTAGTCATGGACAGAACTGCCATAACTTTAGTGCCAGCCCAGGAAGTCAGCCTGAACATACAGAAATTCCCTCTGTCCTTCTACAATACGTGTAACTGCCTTTTCTTTAGGAAGACAGCCAGCGACTGTGCTTGCGCACTGTGTGAAGAACTGAGGGGACTCCACCTCTGTAGCCTTTTCTCTATAACTACATATTTAATTGACTCTGTACAGAGTTTATGGCGAGGGGGTGAGAAGCCTGCGGTATCAGTCACTGTCCTCAGGACGGACATTTTTTGCAAGTGAAAAAACCTATACAAGAAAGCTCAAAATTAGCTTTCTGCAGAGCAGCAGTGCAAAAAATCCTGATCACACCAATGCTCACGGAAAATAAGGCGAATTCATTTAGAAAAATCAAATTCACAGTCACAGTATTCCTCCCTCCTCTTTTGGGGATATTTACTCAGCAATAGGCCTGACCATGCCTTCTGCAGATAAATGGAAGAACCCACTGTTCTAATGGCACAAAAAGCAGTCTATTAATATGAAAATCTATATATGCAAGAGCAGAGCATTTTAAAAACAGTTCTATCCTTCTGCATCTTGTTATCCGAATGGAGAAATGTCAGCAGTGTATTAAGTGGATGGGAAAGCTGGAAGACTCATTAAAATACTTTTATACTACAAGAACACACAAAATTGAGTATTTTCCAGGATTGTTAAAATACGGCTTAATTATAGAATTCAAGTTTATGTGTGTCATCCAATGTCACAATAATTCAAGATGGGTGATGAAGGCAAAAGGCAAAATAACCCCAACGACTGCATTTAGCATCACAGCAGTCTCTGCATTATTCATCATCAGATGTGCAATGACAGATCCAAAATAATTAGTATAACTCACATTAATTAAGTTATGCAATAACCCTGCCTAAAAGAGGAACCATAAAGAAATGCAAACTAATTATATGCTGGTCACATGCTCTGCTATTGATGCACAGCCACCTCAGACTGATGCTGCCAAGACTACCACCCCAGTGCCGATGTCAGCTAGAAAGCTACGTTACACCAAACGCCCAGTATGAACGACTTTGCATAAAGATACTGTATACGAAAATGAAAATTCAGAAAAAAGGTGATAGCTGTTGTAGACAGAAAATGAAGGCAGCTGTTGAGAATGTCGCAGGCACATGTACTGCCCAGCTCGTGCGACCAGTGGCTCCTCAGTACAGCATGTAAGACACTGCTTTCACGAAGGAGGAAGACCCAAGTTCATTCACACCATATACTGACAAAGACTGCAACTATCAAAATAAAAAAAATTAAAAATTCAGGTGTGTAACTTTAGAGCTTAGTCAAACCTCTGACCCTGCATAAAAAATTAAATGTCTTCCTTCTTTAACAGCCTCCTGTCTCCATTCTGCTAGCCAGCCAACTTCAATGGACACAGTATCTACCCTACCCTAAGAAAATTTACCACCATAAAAATTTCTATTCCCTTAAAAGACAACCAATGTGTATCCATTCCCACCATTTAATGGGTAGATCCAACACAGAAAACCAGATCCAAAGGCAGAATGACCACTAAGGTACTACAAAAGTTCGCAGAAAGATTCACTTCGACTTCAGCAGACTTTGGATCCTTCCTCCATAAGGAATTGCAAGAGGCTATAATGCAGTTTGATGTATCTGGAAATGTATATAGCTGGATTCTTCCTTTCCCTTCGCAAAAGGTTCAAAGAAGAAAAATGAATAATTGAACAAAGGAAGCAAAAATATATCAATGCATCCAACCAAATAGCGAACTCCGTAAAGGTTCCTCAAGCGTGCATCAGAAGCTATGAGAAGTAACCATGAAAGACAGTGCCTCCATACGCAGCTCTCTTCATTTTCCGAAAAGACAGGAGGAAGCTGGTCCCACTCGCAAGGAAGCAGTGAGGCAAGCACGGCTGTCACTCAAGAGCTGGCACCTACCGCAGCAGTGAGACGCGGGCCTCATTAGGTGCGCGCCCGCGTATTCCTCGTGGCGTCACCCAGCCAGGCCAGCTGAGCTTCTTCAAGGTTACAAACGGCTGTGATAGCTTGCCCAAAAAATCTGATGTATGCTTAAAAGGGCATCTTTTCCAGCAGATGTAGCTAAGTTTTTTTTGGAAGTCAGGACCTTAAAAAGTATCTGAATTTAGGCATTTCAAACCTGAAGCACTTAGTACCAGAAATAGACTGGATTGTCTCTGCTAAGTGTATTTGTTCATTAAACAACTGGCAAGATCAAATTCCTGTATGACAAAGAACAACAAAATGTTAAAAGGAACTACCGCAGGAAAGGTGATTTTATATATATTTTAACAATCTAAAAGCACTAGTTACACTGATAGGAATAAACTTGGGTCTCTCAGCTTTGTGTTACTCCAACACTTGCCACATCCACTCTGCTTCAGCTGCGCGTCGAGCTATCAAGGGAAGCCAGGCGTAGCTACGCATGGGGAGCCCACCGCTCCCCAGCAAGCGGTCAGTCAGAGCGAAATGCAGGTTTTATTGAGAAAGGGGGAAAAACACACCCAGCTGGGCTAACATAGAAATCCAGAAGTACTGATTTGACAGAAAAAATCCTGATCTCATAACCAAGATGTGCAGTAAACAAAGCTGTGTGACACAAAATGGCAAAGAGATCAAAGATGGATGGAGAGGGAGACCTTGATACAAGGTACTAACTACAGTCTATGCATTGGCAGATCACGTGTTTCACAAAAGCGGCCTGTATCACTGCGACTCCCGAGCCCTGTCTCACGCACCATAAGCCACACATTTGACAAGACAACATATTTCACATATGCTCCCTTCTGGTGAGCCCGTTGGTAACACATTCTGTTGACACTCATGAGGATTTAACATGATTTAGATCAACTTTTCATCAGCTTGGAAATGTCAGAACCTTTTCACAGGAAATCTCACTGTTATCACCTTCTCTTCCTCATCCTCACTGCCCCCAGACTGCTGCAGCCGCCTCTTCTCATCAGAGCTTGCTACGTAGTAATACAGAATATAGGTTAAGTATATGATTTATTCTATCTTTTATATATATATATATACACACACACACACACATATATATGATATGCAAAGGACATTCTTTTAACCCATGTCAAAAAGCTGTATCAATGACATTAAGTAAATGCTTTATGACTGTTATTCTTCGCAGGTCTACCACCATATATATACAGAAAACAACCCCAAATAAATCCAGATCCTTTAACATTTCATCTAAAACCTTATTCTTACTATTTTCACAGAGACAGGCTCCTTTTTAGGCATATTTCTCATCAAGTGATGGCACGACACTCATTTGCCTCCTCGTGGCGTGACCATCCTGCAGTCAACCGGACTACGGCCATCGACTCCTGGGGGATTCAACGCCGCCCTTCTCTGTCAAACACGGCACTCTGAAGTGACAGTTCACTTGTTCTAAAAGTGTGAGAATGACTTTGAACAGAAAACGGAGTGAAGAGAAACTGAAGCTCAAGTTAATCCTAACACCAAGCAATCTTCTCTCGCTGATTTTTAATACTTACTACAAGAAGGAAAAATAGTTTCAGGTCTGGACACTGCCAGCAAACTACAGGGAGTCCAAGGTCTACAGCTCTAGTGGGGAACTTCAAAAAATGTGTCAAAAGCATTAGCAGTTTAGAGGGAGACGAATGACTATGTTTGTATTCAAGCCCATTTGCTAAAGAAAGCGCTTAATGATGAGTGGCATCAAGAGCGGGTCTCAGTTTTTCTTAGTTGCATACTGTGCAACAAAAAGTTTTGGAAGTGCTTTCTTAGTATCACTACTTCAGTGCTTTTCTTAGTGCCTTGACAACAATAACGTAATAAAAGCTTTAATAAAGTCATTGTTCCCCAAAATGCTGCTTTAAAAAGCAAAAAGGCCTTGATTTTCATCTTGAGAAAGTTAAGGCAAAATTGCCGCTCATTCAGAGGAAGCCAAGCTGGGCTCTTAATGCTTTACTGTAAAACACCGCACTGTCCAAACACTTCCACGTTACGTGACCATCTTACCCAGCACCTATTCGATCGATTACTTCCACGATTCACGGAGCGGCTGTGCTGTGCCAGGGCCGCGGCAAGGAGCCCCCACGCTGGGGCTTGCCCCACGCTGGTGTGCTGGAGCCTCCGCTGGGAGCCCTTGAGGGAGCAATGAAACCCTGCCTAATGAGCAGGCAACAACCGCGGATCTTTATTTGAGGGGACAAAGGTTTTAATGTTGAAATAAGACTGGTTTGATTAGAACTTTCTATTTTCTTGGCAAGGGAAAAACGCTGGGTTTTACGCTGGCTCGCTGAGGACATCAGGCTTTTGCACTTGTGCTGTCTCCCCTATCTATCCAAGCTCCTCACTTGCACTGCAGAGCAGGGAAGAAGTTTCACGGAGCATTCGCTTGCTGCAAATGTCATTAAATACATGAAAGAGATATGGAGCAGAAATTCAAACTAGTGCCCACGCAGAGGAAAAGGCAGCTAGTGCCAAGGACGCTGTATACGCTGCTTGGCAAGCCGCGCTGTGTCTGCTGGCACGCCAGCGACCTGGGCACGGCCTGGGGCCAGGCTGCAGCCAGCCCCACACAACTGCCCGCCCCTCGGAGGGGCGAGACACGGGAGCGCTGCCCCGCACAGAGCTGCTGGGAACCCACGTCTGGGAAGCCAAGCCGGGCTTTTAGGTCCACTGGGGACAGAATATCTGTTCTGTTAGAAAGGCTCCGTTTTTAATTCTCCCGAGAAGACTAATTTCCCTATTCTTCTGTGCTATATAGGTATTATTAACCTCTACTTCAGAAACGTAAACCAAAGTTGGCCACTGAGAAGAACAAGCCTGTAGGGATGCAGCAGTTTAACAGATGATCAAAATGACCTTTTGCATGATTAATATGTATGATATCATGATGCAGCCTTTGAAACAATTAAGCAGAAAAAGAGCAAGTATTTTTCTACTGTAGACACAAAACATCCTTCAAAAGGTCTCTCCCTCCCCCAGACTCCTTTGCCCAAAACCACTATGCAGCAAGAATGACGCACTCAAGTTTGCAACTAAACCACGAACCAGAAAGCGCTCAGTGGGAAAGCAATTCCTGCCTAACGTACGATGTTTCACAGCCATCAGGCCTGTAGCCTGCCATTTGCTCATTAATTTGCAGAGGACGGGTTACGAGCAGGGACAGTGTGCCTTTGTGCTCCCGCGCGGGGCCACAGTGCCGAGCCCCCGACGAGGGCGCGCTTCTCGCCGCGGCACTTTGGTATGACGACAGGAGCACTGCGGGACCTCGGCCAACGCCAGCCGCCACGTAACCAGCTAACAGAAAAAGGTTGTTTCACAGCAGCCTTTTCTGAGCTCTCAGTATGTAAAAAATGGCAGTACCCTGGGCCCTCACATCTCGGGCCTCTCCACCAGCCCCTCTGCTGCATTCAGCAAAGCTACAGCCCTCGTCAGACGCAGAAATACCTGAGCACCGGCCGGGTGCCTGCGTGCCACGCAGCAACCCTGCGAGAAAGCACACCTATTATATCTGCAGGAGCGACAACGGTACCCAAGTTCTTGAATTTAATGAGCTAACACCACTTAGGGCTGACTCTGCCTCACAGTACGTCAGGAGGTAATTCCTTTGTAATGAATTCATGTGGCAATTAGGTTTGCCCTTTCTGCACGCTAATGATAACAAATTCCATCCAAATTATTCCAGACACTGAACAGCCAGGATACCCTTTCCCTCAGCACTGTACGTGAGGACAAACAGCAACTACGCTAAAGGGGAAGAGGTGTGTTAGACCACTTGCACTATGTCTTTTTTTTCTCTTTAGCCATTTTCAGACTCCATCAACAATTTTCCGGCAGGATATATATAATGCCAGCTTGGCAGGAAAGCATTTAGAGACAAACGACTTCTTCCTAAGGTAGCACTGAAGAAACATGCAAAGTGAGGTATCTCTAAGGGGTTTTCTTCTTCTGCCTACTTGGTAATTCTACTTCTACACAGCCAAGAATGATAGTACAGCAAAATAATTAGATTACTGAACACCAGTTGTCAGCACAAATGAACAACAATCTATCTTAAAGATACACAGGAATAGCTTTTACTGCAACAATTTTTGCTCTAGCAAGACAGGACAGGATTTAAGGAAATATCTGAAAAAGTACAACAGCATTTAAAGAAAATCCTGAATTTGTCATGTTTATGTCAAGTCACATTTAGGTATGCAAATCCTTTTAATACAAGGCATCGGCATCCAGGAATTGAAGTTACACTCACTTGCAAGGCCTAAGTTTCTCACATACGGTTGATTTGGTCAGCTACGGCACAATCTTGTCAGTCTGCTCCTACCAGGGGAAATACCAGGCTAGGTTAGGTGACCAACAGCCACGGCTAAAGGCAGGGGACAGCAGGCACAGGGCAAGACCATAACGCAGCCCTTTATCCACTTTGTTAGATTATGATGGTAGATATATATTAAATATAATATATACATAATATTTAATATGATACTATAATATTACAATAAATTATTTTATAATATAATCTATGCAGATATTACACAGCCACTTTGATACAAGTAAAGTTACTTCCATGGAAGTGCAGTATCTCTGCTTTTAAGGATTTCTTTTAAGAGCAGAGAGTAGAAGAACAAGAAAGCAGCGTTTTCAGCCCCGGATGGAGAGCAGGAGCCAGCTCCCCGGAGCCCGAGCCTGCACCCAGAGGCACCACTCGCCACTAGCGGCACGCGGGTGTGTAAGAGCAACATGGGGACGTGATCTGAAGCTTAAAGCAGTTAAATCCCCCAGGAATAAACTCCCATGGATTTCAACAGCAGACATCCATGTGAACTCAGTGTTGTAAAGACAGTTACAAAATGAGAGTAGTTTATTCATCAATAAAGACAGCTCTTTCCACAGCAAAATCGCTGGGAAGAATCGTAACTTTTAAAGGCCTTTTATTACGACTTAGGCGTTTTTAGTAAGGAAATGGACGCTAGTTTAGCTACATTTTCGTGTGTGTGTGCATGCGTGTGTGTTAATGACAGCAACAGAAGTTTCTGTCAAGGGCAATTTTGATGTTGGAGCCATTTCTTTTAGCTTAATGATAACGATTTATAATTTGAATTAATCTTGCACGGCAGACATTTCTGTACAGGCTTTTGCCACTGGTTAAAAGCTGCATTAAAGTTAAACTGTCCCAATATTGATTCACAGAGGTAGCCTATAATTAACTATAATTAGTGTGGACATAATACTAGATTCCAGGTACTTTTGATTAAGGTGCATCGGTCAGAGCTATTTAAGGACAGGCTTTTTTTGCTTAAACCTGCCCAGTATCGGTAATAGTAGTACTTTTACACTACAGGGAAAGCATATGGTGTAGAGGAAGCATGGAAAAAAAGGAAAGGGTGTGAAAGTAACGCCTGGCAAAGTGACGGAGGAGAGAGCAACAGTCCAGTTGCACGGACGTTGAGCCAAGTCACTTCTGCCAACGTCCAGCCCCAGCACACTAAGCATTCGCCCTACGCGGCGATGGGAGCACTCTGCAGAGCACGGGGTTTGGGACGAAAAACCGAGGGCTGACGCTAACACGCGCTGGCACGTGGCCAAGGCGCAAGGAGGGAGTTTGTGAGCACTGCTCCTATCGACTTGTCCTCGCATCGGTGCTGGGTGTTCGGTTTGCTCATTTCTGGAAAAATGTCAGTTCAGTTAATCCAATCGAGAACGGAGCCGGCTGTCAGGGTCAGTTTTCAGACTGTCAGAAAACAAAACAATTTCTCATCATTTGAGGACTGAAAGAGCTGCTGCTGCGTCGAGACAAAATATTGGGAATATTAATAATAATTTGGTTTACAAATCATTTATATTTATATAATCATATTTCTTTTCTAAATCTTGTTTACCGCAAACAATATTCATGGAAAATTATATAATTCCATTTTCTAGTCTGATCATCTTCATATCTTTTATTAACTTAGCATTTTACCTAGAAAGTTTGCAATGGGGACAAAATGAGAAAAAAATTAGACATCAGGTTCTTTTTTCTTTAAAATAATTCTCCTGGTTTTGCCCCACTGACTTCATTAGAGTCTTAGCGTATTAGAGTGCTATTCACATGAACTGGCCTCAGGACTTTTCCAAACTAAATGCCAATGATAAACTAATTCTTTAATCCGCTTTATACCATGGGATGCAAATCTGTACACATAAATGAATCACTTTTCCAAACATTTCCTTATCTACTTCTTGCTATTAATTCTTACTTTTTAATCGCTTTCCATTCTCTATCATTTACTTACATTATTCTGTCAAAGAATGAATTTATAAAAGGATTTTAGTAGCTCAACCACTTTGGGAAATTTAATTTATCTTTTCATTTTATGGAGGGTACTATTTTTCCACAAATAATTACCTTTATTTCAAAAGACAGATCTGCTGTATGCCTATAATCAAATCTACCTCAGAAATAGCGAATTGGAAAGTTGCTTTGCGAAAATGGTGAGTATTCTGCTTAGCAGAATGGAAAAATTTAATGTTCAAGTCTAATAGTAACAAGTCAAGCAGGGCTTAAAAACAGAATAAATTATTAGGATTCAACAAAAAATGGGCTGTACTTCTGCAAGAGAAAATCTTATAAAGCACGGTTTGTCATAGCTTTTAATATAATTACTATATTTAATGTATTTGTCATATATTTATTACTTAGTCTGTACTATTATATACTTGTATTATACTGGACAAGAGCCTCCAAGGACTGCAGTATACTACACACAGTCCACATGTGTAATCAGTATTACAACCCAATGCTCCTGGCCGCAGCAGAAGTGCCGGGACGGCAGGAACCTGTTGAAGACGCAGCCGGGATGGAGGTGCAGGAGAAGTTCCGAACTTGGTCTTACTGCAACTGTGGTGCACTTATAAAAACCTTATAAATGCTGCAATTAATTTGATGAGTAATACAAAAATGCAAATCTACAAATCTTCCGGTTCAACTAATGAAGACTAATTAAGTGATAAAAAATACTTCATATAGCTCCTAATGAGCTTTTCTAACCTTGCAGTAGTTGATTAACTGTAATTAATCTAAAAATCTAAAGATGACCATTCACCTCTTTCTTTTCATGGCAAGATCTCCTTTTCCTGCCTCGCACACAAATTAAATGACTATCACTGCACACAACTGCTTTCCCCTCACCCTTTCCTGAAGTGGCCAGAGATCTCCACAGCAACAAAAGGAAGAAAAGGAGCAGAATCTAAAGGGTAACGGATAATTAGCATGGGTTTCTTACCAGGAACAGGCTTATCATCAGTTATTCCTGCATAAAACAGTCCATGACTTCTGCTCACGAACCCCGGATCTGTTCTGTACCCCAGCCTAGCAGTGTTAAACTGCCTTCAGACTGGACTAGTCAAAGCAAAATTTCTACAAGAGAGATGTTTCAAGAGAGTCCAGCATAAAAAGAAAGATAAAATTTCAGATATTTACTTCAGTCATGGAGGACTTCAGTACTGTACTACACAACCCCATGCACTCCCATCACAGTTTGTACCTGCAGAGAGCTGCAGACAGCACAAATCCTGATTTGCAACTAATCAGACAAAAAAGAGATTTTCTCTCATCAAAGATGCAACCTGCCCTTCTAAGAGCATGGTCTAGAGAAAGTACTAAAAGCAGTTGCAGCCTTCCCCATTCTGAGCAAACAGAGAATATTTTATCTAATCGGAGGACGAGGAGACTTATGCGCAGCTGCTGCAATTCTCCTTTCTGAGCCGCTACAAATATTTTTTAGCAACTCATTTCCATAAAAATTCTTATAACTGGCTGTTCTGAGCCTCCTAATTAGAAGCTACATTCTCATCACTCTAAAATAAATGTGATCAGAAGATCTGCAGGAGACAGAACACATGCTTCTTCCTCATGAAATTTGGATTCAAGTAGATATAGTGATATGCAAACAAGGACAGAAACCAAAACAGCTAAATCATAGAAACAGTTGCAACTAACAGGACTTAAAAGATAAAGGAAAACATTGGTCCAGTACCTAATAGGGAAAGGATAGCGTATCAAGGTCCACACAGAAAAGGTTGAAATATGCAATGCCTTTTTTCGTTACATCTTCACAAAATCATGTTTTACAATGACCACACACTTCATATAATTAATTTTAACTAGGAGCTTGGAACACAACCTGAACAGAGAGTTAAAGACTGTTTGGGCAAGATACAGCTGAGTAAGTCATTAAGGACTAAATTTTTTTTAAAATACTTTAGGTACAAGCTGAAGTTCTCTGTAAATCATTAGCAATTACTTTAGAGTACTCTCAGGGAATGGCTGAGATCCTGGGGGGCCGAGATGGTCAAACACAGTACCTATTTTTTAAACTAGGAAAAAGGAAGATTATGCAGTCTAGATTTGGTACTCTGAAAGACCCAGGAACAAACACTTGAACAACTAAATTATAAGCCCCCTGAGGATTGTGAAGTGACAAGAAACTACCAAAACGTATTTGTGAAGAAGTAATCACGTCAACCCAATCTATTTTTTTTTTTAATCAGGATAATTACCCTATCATAGGAAGGGATTAGATGTGATGCATTTTGAATAAAACAACGCACCCCACTACCACGTATCCATCAACTCTTTTTTTTAAACTAACAACACACACACTCCAAGAACAGTTTTCAGCTGTCCCCTTCCGAACCAAGGGACACACCAGCACGTCTCCACAGCTCTTTGCACTTGGTCCAGTACTTTCATGAATGACAGGTAACACGAAGAGGATACCAAGTCTGGAGGAACTGCAAGCACCCTGGAGGACAGGACAAACGTTTCTCGACATGTAGAAAAAACATCTGAAATAATTAATATAGATTAATAAAAAGCTATACAAAGTCCTACCTCTTTTGGAAACAAAAAAATGCCAAGTATGAGACATGCTTTACCGGGTAGGCAGCAACACAGCAGAGAACATACAAAGAATAAAACCTAAACTTGAGTCAGCAACGTGTCTGCTGCCAGAGAAACAAGTGTTGTTTGGGGACGTATTAACAGATGTTATACATAGGACATGGGAGGTAATTATTCATATGAGAGTTAGAAAACATGACCTAGGAAGAAGGATATTTGCTCATTCCTTAAAAAGAGAGGTCTGAAAAGGAGAAATAACAGCACCCTTCCAACATACAACTGGTTTGAATTAAGCAAACCGCAATCACTTGTACTTCATGAGCATCAGAAGTGACTGGCTTAATTCACAGAAAGGAAAATTATGGACAGATATTATGAAAAGCTTTCTGAACTATATAATTAATCATTTAAATACACTGGCTCTCAGGAGGCTGCTGGCGCCCAGCACTGGAAGCCTCTAGCAAGGGCTGCAGCCAGACGGCCCCCTCGGAGACGGGCTGCACAGCGCGATGCAGTGCGTCGAATGAGGTGACCCCCCAGCAAGCCCCCAGGCTTGCATTGCAATACTTATGGTGCTAAAGACACAGAAATAACATCTTACAGAAACATCACCTCCTGCAGAACAAAATACAGGGTAAAAGAATCATTTCATTGAGCACAACTGACTGCTACTGCTCAGCACAGCACCAGCTTCATATAACCCTTTTAAAATTTATATTACACACTTGCAAGTCAGATCAAATACATGTTATTAGCTACCCATGCTCGAGAACTGGCACAGAATCTGTCCACAAAGGGGCTTTCTCATCCCAGGGCTGCCAGTCCTACATTTTCCCAAGAATCTCATTCAAATGCTTAAAACCAAAACAGAAAAAACTACCTTGCTATGTTTCTGTTTAGCATCCCTGTATACAAAACACGTGGGAAGGGGCAGACGTGTTGCACCTCTCGATGCTCAGGCTGGCGCACAGTATGTCAGCTGACTGGCGCAGAAGCGCTGAGCTCTGAGCGCTACGCAGCAGCACGGGAACCGTGGGCTTTGACCAGCGGCTTGGATTTGGCTCCCACAATCTGGTGTTCACTCTGCCTATACTGTATTTATGCTGCAGCATTTACTATTTCAATATCTTGCTTTCATATTCTGTGATATGCTGTACTTCTGCGAGTATTTCAATGCTCTAAGCTCTTCGAGATGCCGATTTAATTTAAGCGTTGTGAGTAAGGCAAACTGCACGCTGTGCTTCCTTGGGTGAGCGTGGCCAGGGGGTCATCATGATGAGGCCACACCCGGGACATCACGTCCAGGGTTGGGCCCCAGCACAAGGCCAGAGAAGGGGGAAGAGGGCCCAGCCGAGGACAACTGTGACACTCAGGGTCCTGGAGCATGCCACTGACAAGGAGAGACTGAGGGAGTTTGGGCTTCTTTATCCTGGCAAAGAGGAGGCTGAAAGGTAGTCGAATAGCAGCCTACAACTGCCTGGAGGACAGGGAAGAAGATGATGGAGCCAAACTCTGCTTGCGAGAGCTAGATGACATAATGAGCAGAAAGAGCCACAAAACTGCAGCTTGGGAGGTTCATCAGAAGAAGGTTTTTTCCCCAGGAGGGTGTGCAGCACCAGAAGAGGCTGCCCCGAGAGGCTGTGAGATTTTCATCCCTGGAGGCTTCCAAGACACGGCTAGATGAAGCCATGCCTGACCTGAGATACTTTTGACGGCAGTCCCACTTTCAAGTGGGAAGCTGGACTAAATGACCTCCAAAAGTCTCTTTTAAGAAACAGTTCTGTAACTCTACGACCCCATGAACCTATTTTCTTCCTAGATATACATAGGGGGTTCTGTTCTTCTTCTTCTTTTTTTTTTTTTTTTATTGCAACATACTTTTGGTTTCCTAATGTGGTCTACTCTATATTGTCTTTAGAGAAAAGCCCTTCAGCAGGAAAAGGACTTCCTTCATTGTGATGATTTATATTGCATATTCTTATTTATTTCCCTTAATTTACTATGCATTTGGTCATCCCATATGGTACTTCATAAGCAGGCTTATTTCAGAATCAAAACAGAATTTTAGATTTCAAATTACCAAAGTAATACACTAAGCTTTGCTGATGTTGAATTTATTTTACCTTTGAAATCTTATGTGATTTTATTACCGTGTTCCCATAAATCTAAATCACAGTCTATTACCAATCTATTTTCTGTCTACACATATACAGTAATATAGCAGATATATATGAAATAATAGGAATGACAAAAGTAGTATTACGTACAATTGTAGCTAGTAGCACACAAAATCAGACATTGTTAATAATAAATGACAATATTATATAAAAGAAATACCATCTGAAAACTGATTTTATACAGCGTATTAAGGACTTGATGGCTCAGGAGATTGGTAATAGAATAAAAAGCCTTTCATCTCAAGGTCATCAATTCAAATACAAGTCAGACTGATAGTAACTGAAAGCCATTTGATGCGAGTCTTAACTTAGTCTCGTTACTAAAAATTTAAGATTGGCAATAGCATTTAGCCCTGTCTCCGGCCTCTGACAGCAGTCAATACAGAATTCATATGGAGAAGCAGAACCCATTTGGCAGGTAAAGTCCTATTTCCCGCGGTAGATGCTGCCAGCCCCAGGCTATGAGTATTTTAGCAGCTACTAGCAGGTAGCTGTTTGTTCTGTTGCAAAATACAACACCCTCAGTGCTGCTGTGTCCTTTATTGCTTGGAGGGAAAAAAACCCCTGACTCACGCTTTCAGCCCCCTGCATGACCCCTCCACGTGATGCACGCGCACCGTTCTGGATGTCTGTCTACATCTTCACAATATGGTAGGTTAATCCATTACATTTATTTGTTATCTAAAACGTATTAAATAAATTGATGTATCAAATGCCATTATTCTGGCACATATCAAATTAATTAACGTACCAAATTAAGGCAAAGCACTGGAAAAGAGAAGAACCCTGGAGTAAACTGGAGCAAATATTCAGCTAACCTCTGTCGCATTAGCCAGCAAATAAATCAAACCACATATTGTGTGACTTTACAAGCCAAGTCTTCTAAAATAAGGGCCCTGCTATAATTTTCCTTTGTTCCAATATAACGCCTACATAATTTACTGTTCCCCATGGTATTACATGATGCAAAGCATTGATAAGAATGCTACTGATATTGTCCTCTTCTTTGCCTTTTTATGCAAAGTAAGATTGTTTAAAAACAGGCTGAATTTTCACTGATTCTCCAGGAAAGCACCCCAAAATGAATTTTGCTTTCTGATTATCCACAGACAAAGTTCAGTGTTTGCATGTGCAAACTAGCTGTCCAGATGCCTGTAAATGTGTGTTTGCAGGTATAAATGGGGAGATGTAAGAGTGCTGTTCACTGTGACATACACCAGAAGACACTTTTCCCCCATAATCCGTATTTGGAACCCACAGATTCCTCCTAAATATATACTTAAGAATGACACTTCCTTTTTGAACTCTGGCAACCAGATCACCTCCAATGGCCCCCTGCAACTGAAATTATTCAGAGAGTCTAAAAATCAGCAAGCTCATCATTCACACAAAATCCATCCTTAGCAGTAGCTATGTGCAGCCACTTTGCTTTTCAGAAGTGACTGACGGATGCGTTTCAAAGGCATCTGGGTGCCTAAAGATGCAGCTGACAACCAACATGGGCTTCCGTACAGTCTGCATAATAAACTCCCTTAGTGCAATTTTTCCCCAGCATAGCACAGATTTTAGCTCCAGGTGCCTAACCACCTTTATAAACCTGGCTCTTACCCAGGGCAGAAAGCAGAAATCCCCAAACTCTCACTTAGCTGCTGTGTCTACAGATAGCGTAGGCACCTACACTTGCACCTCTACCGCCCTCTTCATACTTACACTTCAGTAGAGAACTTGATCACTTATTCCCAAAGCCTGATAATCTCAAAGTTTCTATAACCCATAATTTTCAGATAAAGCATGATGCTCACTAGTGACATTCGTGTTATCTAGTTTAGCCCTCCTAAAAGAAAACAGGAAGATGATAGATGTCTACTCTCAGTTTCCACGTGCAGAGTCCAACCGCGCCACTAAGGAGCAATCCTGAGCAGACTGCATTTCAGGATGCATTGCTGCTGGCACCGACCGGGAATGCCTTCATTGTATCTCACATCAAAATCTGGCCACAACATCTATGAATGTGAGCTTTCCCCAAAGCTTTACTTCATGGAAGCTCTTTTTATGAGAGCGGCTGCCTAAGTTCCTGACCTCCGCTGAGCCCAAGATGCGTGTCCCTGTTGTGCTGCTGCGCTGGTGATGGCAACAGATTACTAATCTCATTTTCCCTCGCATGTGGTCAGGGTTTAGCCAGCTCTGATGGCCTGGGTTACAGCGGAAGACTGCTTTGTTTCAGCAAAGAACGACCTCCTGGCTGGCAACACCCAACGGTTCTACCCACCGCGCTTCTGCCTAGAAGACCAACTGTTAGAAGTGCAGAAATACGGATTTAAGAGCATTTGCGAGTGTGAAAAAATCCTGAATCCACCAGTTAAGGTCATTAGCTCATGCGACATAGCTCACTGAAGTCAATTTTCAGAGGTAAGTGCGTGACAATCTGACTGGAGGAGTTTTCCTTTAATGCATTATGAATTCATTTATTATTACAGTTATTATAATCTTTATGCAGGGCACTGAAACTCAGTTTGTTCTATATCAGCTAATGTTTTTAATGAGTTGTGTTTTTTTTTTTTTTTTTAAACCTCAGGACAGGAGCTTCCTTAACCAGTTGCTTGGCTTCTTAAGCAAGTAGCAAATGACTTGACAGCTTATCCTATTTATAAACACAGCTTCATTAATCATGCCTGAATTTTAAATGAAAACAAATGAGTACTAACTTTTAAATTACCATTCAAATAGCTTTTAAAAGGTAGTTGACTCAAACTCTAAATATAGAAATGCTTATAATCAAACTTTATCTGAGATATAATGCAAAGAAATCATAATTACAATTCCCTTATTTGGTAAAGAGGAGAAGTAAATTTAAATTAAAAAGATCCCCCCACTTATTTGGGGCATATATTAACTTAAGTTTGAAGCCCTGTCTGAACGACTTCGGTTCATCCTCTGGCCACGCAGGGCAGAAAGGTCACAGGGCCGATCTGTGCAGTGAGAAACTAGTTCAGTGGTAGGGAAAACTGCATATAAAGTAGAAAAATAGATGTTAGGAAAGCTGTGAAGTAAAAGAAAGAAAATGGAGTATTTTCCAAACATACACATTTCTGTCACACACCTAGGCCAGCGCACAGCTGGTCACAGAGACACCACTACTTTGCAATGTTTTTGCTAAGACAAAAAGTCAGATATAAAAATCTACTCAAGTTCACACTCCAAGTTTTACTCCTACATTTCTATTTCGGCCTCTCAACGGAATAGCCCACCAGCCCATGTGACAGCACCATGGACAACGCTGGAGAAGGTTTTCAGGAAAAAACATGTTTATACATTTTTGAGGTATGCAAGAAGGAACAAGACAGACTGTCCCACAAAAAGCAGAGTCAGTCTTTACTATCTTTGCTCATGCATACCTAAAAAACAGCCAGCCTTCACACGGTGACCTTTCCAGATGGCTGGGCTTGAAAGAGAGAAAGTTCCTAAGCTGGCTTGCACCCTGGCAAGGAAAGTGAGCTCCTCAGGGCAGACCCACTCCTAAAGGCAGAGGAATCAAAATGCAATCAGATTTTATGGAGATGTGGATTCAGACAGCAACTGAATTGCACTGCTTGCTTAATTGAGATTTATCAAAAATCAGTATTTTACTTTCTACATGAAACAATCACTGGCTGTGAGGAAAAATAAATTTATTAGCGGGTATAGTAAAACAGTAAAAATGTTTTACTAAAAGAAGCTAAAACAAGATTCAGAGAAACTACAGTTTATCAGCAACTTCATCATCGTGAATTTTACAGACCAAAATATGCAAAACGAAATTCAGAAGCAGATACATAAGAATAATGTTCTCAGCCCTGTTTCTCTGCATTAGTAAAGACCATTACGCAGAATACAGAAAATCCCAATAAATGATATCTCAAAAGAAAGTTAAGGTGCAAATAACTCCCATTATCTACAAAGCTTTTAGCATTAGAGCTCCCATTAATAAAGATTAATGGGAAATGCCTATTTAAACTCCACGCATTGGCAGCACAGGCCCCCTTTCCATCAGCCACAAACAAAAAACAGAACACAAAATTACAAATTTTAAGAGACTAGGATTAAAAAATAATAGATAAAACTCCCTTGCTAGCATGGTTATTTCCTCAGAGGCACGTCCTGCTATAGGTAGGGTCCACAGGCACTGAAATCCCCTGGTGACAATAGATCCTAGGAAAGCCCCAGACATAAATAACTCCATGGCTTCAAGACCTCCTTTCACTGAACAACGGCTGATGGCAATGTCACTGCTAAGGCCATGCTTTTTCTCTATTTCTTTTTGACATGCCCCAGGGGCGCTTTAAAGAAAGGCAAGATCCACCACTTCAGATCCGTCTCCTCAGATGTCTGGAATGACGTGAATGTCATTCACTTGCCTAGATGGCAACCGTTACCAGCTACGAGAACGCAGAATGGAGGACTCCCATTGAAATAAGAAGAATAGAATAATTACACCACATTTTCTTACAGGCTGAAGAACCAAACAGATCTGATTTTTTTTTTTAATGTAAACCCAAAAGCTCTTCACCAGTTAGATACTACAACAGGATAAAGCCTAGCTTAGTCTCACCTACCTGTATAATAATGAATGACTGTTTACTTAACTTTTAAAAAGAACAGACAAAAGTTGTATCTGAAATGAGAGCTTTCAGATTTTGAAAATATGACTGCATACTTCAAGTAATTTGAATCATATATTCAAGAACATAATCTACACATGTACAAATATTTACATGTATGTACACACATACTCGTAAACATTTAAGCTTTTATAGAATGCATACCAAAGATAAAAGAGGTATGAAATACGTCTAAAATAATTACAGTGACTAACTATTATGATTCAGAAATAAATACTGATAGAATATACATCCAAAACACAACTACTTATCGAAAAAATATTTCTAACCAGTACATACAGCTGCTTCTTCATCAACGCATGGTCAATTTGTGGTTTTACATCGGAATCATTCTCCCCACTTTACTGCATCTAGAGGGAAACACAAATTTGTGATTTGAATAAGGGCACATCAGATGTTACACTTCTCTAAAAATAGCATCTTTATCAATAACATTCCTTTGTTTTCCTTTTTTTCTCCATATCACCGAATTTATCTCTGACCTCATTCTCTATGCCCTCTATTTAACCGGAAAAGGACAGTTTTTTCTGTATTTGAATAACAGAAGCAATGTACTCCATGGAATAGAAAAATGAGCTGAAGTGAGAAGGCCTGATTCTAATTCTAAAGCTGACACTGACCTGGTTTGTGACCTTGGAATGAGTCACTTTACTTCTCTGCTCCTCTATTTCCCCTTTCTTTGTCCTTTTTGTCTACTTACAAGTCTTCTAAAGCCTATTAAGTGTCTGTACAGACCTGAACAGATAAGACTCAGTTTTCACTGGAATCACTAGATAACACACAAACATAAATAATACACCTTATCAATCATCACTTACAGTCTTGCACTGCTACAGTCTGCTAACGCGATGCAAGATTTCAAAATGATTTTTCATAGTAACTCTCATTTAAAATAAAATATAAAAAAGGCCTGTAAAAGAGAAGTGTATTCAAAAAGAAACAAATTCCTTACATGTTTTTTTTTCTTCCTCCCCAGTAACATTCCCCCCACTTCAAGCATCTTGCCAAAGAGCTACATTTCTGTATCCATCTCTTGTATGCGTGGGGGTGGTAAACCTCTGCTCCTGAAGTGCTGCCTTGCTACCTCCTCCTGGCTGGCAGGCTGGGCACCCCGGTTTAATTGCTGCGCTGTCCTCGCAGGATGCTCTGCAATGTGCCCAAGCAAGCAAAGAAAGAACGGGAAGACTTTGGTTTTTAAGACCACTTTTCTTGCTCACCCAAAAGGGAATATACCCACACAGTATAAACTCCAGGCCATATTCCTATGTGATAAAGGAGCAAAAGCAGCAGCCCCCCTTTTTTCCTCCCTCCCTCCTGCATGGGTCACCTCTAAGAGTGATTTACTTTCAAGACTCTCTGTATGAATGACAAGATATTCAGTGAGATGTCTTAAGGGAAAAGAAGTGATAAAGAGAAATTCAGCTAACCTATTTTCTTTCTTGTCACTACTTGATAATCTCTTTATCTGGTCTCATTTCACCAGTTGCCGATGGACTTATTTCCCCGTAGACAGACCCAATCCCTTTTTCCAAGGCGCACACACGTGCACATTCACCGCCTTAGTGCAACATTTCAAATTTGTATTTTAATATCTCTTGGCTATTCTGGTGCATATATAGCCCAAATTTAGCATACTTAGATGTATGTATCTACGCTTATTGTCACACACATCTCTTCAGTCTTTCATCCAGTTTCTGTGGTTATGGGCATACACAGAACATTTACATAAACGCCCCTTTCAGAAGAAGTGCCCAGTTTCACTGGGACACAATACACTAGTGCATATACTTCAAAGTACGACCCCTTTGTCAAGAAATTATAGTTTCTGATGTCCACAAAAATCATTTTCTAAAGCTCTGCAGTATTTAAGAACCTGAATTCCACTTTCAGCTGGACCTTAGTCCTTTGTGACTTCTGTGGAGGCGTTAGCTTAGAAATGTTTACTTCCCTGCTGGCAATACGACTCTGCCTTTTATATTGTCTTTACCATCATAAAGTAAAGTAACTGGAATTTGTAATGCCAAAGTAAAACGGCCCAACACAGAGGTTGGGCCAGCTGGGTATAACTCGGCAAAGCTAGTGCAGGGACTGTGAGCCCTGCTGCAGCTAGAAGCCATGGCAAGCCCAAACCCGGTCCCCCAGGCAATCACCACAGCTCCAGTTCATAACTTGGGAAAGCACAGCAGAAAATCCCTATGCCCCTCAAACTACCCAGCCAAGAAACAGAGTAAAACAAAGGCTGACCGCAGTTTACCGCGTGACTGGATTTTGAGAGTTCAAGACCAGTGTTGCTGTTATTACATAAGGTCCAGACTTCCTGACGTTACGTATTCCCCAGCTATCTCTATGTACACCAAAGCATATTGATTAAACATCTCAAAAAAAAAAAAAAAAAACTCAGTTTTTATTTAGACACACAGAAAAGGAGAAAATTCACCATTATTTTAACCACGGATACTGAGGGAGGAGGGCATTATGACCCTCCCCCCCGACCCAACTCAGAAATCACAGAAAAGGATGGTAACACAAGTGCTTTATAGCTGAATTCTTTCTAATCGACCACCTCCTACCTTCAGCAGCTGTTTGCCTGCTTCTCCCACTTACATTGTGCAACTTGGACTTATCGATCTGGTAAGCCTTAAATTGCAGCTATCCATGAAAGAAAGCACAGAGTCAAACTGCAGCAGGAGAGAGCAGAGCTGATAAAGGCATTTTGAAGGGCTACTCGCTTTTGCTACAAGAAAACCTTAACAGAATTTCCTGGAGAGAAGGTCTGGAGCACCGAAGCTATCAGCACACTGTAGGCGCACAGGAAGGGCAAACAGAGCCTACAGAATGAAGGAAGGGATTTATACCACAAATGGTTCCAGGGAAAAGTATAGGAAAACTCGGGAAAAACTAATATACAGTAGCGAGAACTTGGTGTGGCTTGCTAAATATTTTGTGTTATGTTCATAAGAGTCACGTGAATGATAGTGGTTCTTGTTGTTTCAGGCATGGTACAAGCCTACAGCAAGAACTCATCGCTTCCCAGAAATACTAACAAATGCTTAGCATTAAAAGGAGAGCAGTATCAACAGAGTTCACTTCAGTGCAGCTTCCACCCAAAGCCTGCTAACGGGTATCACTTTCGGCTTTCATCAGTGAGCTACCAGGACTGCCCTACCGAAGGAATTAAGTTGACCATAAATCTGTACAGTCTACCTCACTCACAAATCCAGTGCTCCATGATATGCAGTGATACCGCACTTCCCTGGGGAAAGCAATCCAAGGTCCTGGCAATATGTATCATCTGGTGAAGGGAATCAAACATTTTCCTCGAGCCTCTTCCGTAACGGGAAGGAAGAGTTACGGCTCCGTGGTCTGGATCAGAGCCCTTCCAGGCTGACAGGACGCTCTCCGGAGGAGCTCACTGCCACTCCTCCCCTGCGCGATGCCTGTGCAACAGGTGCAGACAGCTCATTTCCTTCACTTAGACAAATGGTGATCTATCTGACTAAAGCTACTTTAGTTTAAAAGTCAACCAGAAGGTTTATTTCACAAAGAGCTATGGAAAATGTTTTGTGACACTGTGCTACGTGCTTACAGTTTCCCAAACAGGGCAGAGTTATCCCTACTGCACCTCCCTGTGCACACAAGTATGCATGTGGCCATTCCTACGCTGCAGGCAATCTGCAGCTGCAAAAAGGTCCCAAGGACTGCATTTAGTGCTATTAAGGAAAAGAAAGCATTACTGAAACAACATATGCCTTGATGGAAACAACTGTCTCATATTCTGTGCTTAAAACTTAACCTACTGCTTGGTTTTTCAAACCTTGCACATGATAGGAAAAATACACGAGCTTTTAAGTCTGGATTTACGATGACTGTCTGAGACTGTGGTCTGAATCAAAACTGGTTATGTGCACTGCTCTTGTAAATCTGCTGGGATTTTTAAAGATGAGAAATAAAAGTGTAATCTTTTCCCTCTGTATATACCTGCAAAATGCCTGCATGTTTGTCCAGATTCCCAGCGCTACTTCAACTCCCTGCTTTGCAATGGCATTTTATTGTTATTGTATCTTATAAGTACAGTCACTTTGTTCTTTCAATTTTCCAAAAGGTTGAGGGAGATGATAGATTTCCGAGCGAGGGAACGCAGCTCACATTTGATTTCACTCGGCTGGCCACTCACAGAATTTGATATTCTGAGCTGAGTTCTGTTTGGTGCAGAAAAGGGGAGAAGCAGCAGGGGACGAAGATGGCTTCAAGACATCCCTGCTCCCTGCGCCGAGCTAGCTGGGGGCCTGCTCAGGCCCTGCTGCGGCTTAGAGCAGCCCAGTTGCTGCAAGTGGAACAGGCGCTGGGAGCAAATCCTGTGGTGAGGAGCAGCTCTGGCATCAGCCGCCACCTCTGGCCACACCACACGTGGCCCAGGCAGCTCCAGCGGCTCCCTCTCGGCTTCAGGTCCCAGCGTCTAAAGAGGAAAAATAGACGCAAGCAGGGATGCGTGCTCCCTGCTGCAGCAGGTGACCTTCGTGTCCCATCCAGCCAGTTACTACTTTCTCCTAGAAGATACTTCATTGATTCATGCATTTGAGCCCCTGAATCAGGCTCAGATACATTGTGAAAAATATTTAATCTTACTTCAATTGCACGTGCTGCAGACTTCCACGCCGTGGTACTGCTATGCCCTCCCCACCGGAGCGCTTTGCCACCTGCTCCGGCGCAAGCTCCCGGGGCCAGCAGCGCACCGGCTCCGCAGAGCCTCGCACAGGCCTGTAACGTGCCACTCCACACTGGAAGCTGGACCAAGCGAGATACATCCCCAAATCCCACTGGGGCTGGAGGCCTCCCTAAACCCTCCCCAAAAGCGTGCTGTGGCTCTGCTTACGGCACTCCCCCCGGGAGGCCAGCACGGAGGCAAAGGAAGGGACGCGTTTCTGCTTTCTTCCCAAGAGACTGCTGTCCTTGCACGTAATGAGGGTTGGATTCCACACAAACCCGACTGTGCTGAAGGGAGTATCTGCGATGACATCTTCAGGCTAATGCCAGGCACATATAATTAAAACAGGTAAGAAAAAAATGCAAAAGAGAAAGGCTCTTTGAGCTATTAAAAAGAAAAGCACTATTTGAGATCTTTTTTTTTTTACCTGTGTGCATTATGTATACACTGCAACACGGCCACACTGCTATTGAGAACAGCCAGTGTAACAGTATGTTTTTCTACTTCTTAAATAATATGATTATTTTATTTTTAGCAACAGTAGGAAAGTATTAACTTTACAGGAACAGAATTAATGTATCCAATTTACTAAACATATTTTGCCAATATTTAGGTTTTCCACCAGGAAAAAAGGAATGAAATATTTGTTTTGGTTCAGCTTCACATCTAGAATATGGTAGCTCATCAAAATTACTATAAACACAATGCTGCAAATTTCCTCAAATATCTGCTTATTTATTCCAGAAAAAGGTTACTGTAATACAAAAAGAACCTTGAAATACTAATCACAGCTCTGTGAGAGTATCGCATGATCTTTGCTAACAATTTCTGTGATTTACCGTACCAATAAAAGAAAGTAGCCATGAACAAGTTTTTATAAATCCAGCATGCTGGGCCAGATTCTGGTCCATGATTGCTCAGGCATAAGAAATGTAATAGTCATTTGCAGGTACGTAATTTAGCTCTGCAGTGATCTCAGCAATACGGATGCACAGTATTAAAAGCTGCTGTATCAGTTACCAGGAAAAAAAAAAAAACACGCATGCACACACACTTAACCTCTTAGGCTTCTCACTAGCGAGGCACACCACGGATATTTTCCCTAAAGAAAATGTCAAGGTCTGTGCAAATGCATTCAGGTCTCATCCATAACACCATCACACGATCAAGGCTGGTCAGCGTGCAGCAGTTAAACCCAATGCCATGACACACACATAGGTGCCGAGTTTAAATTTACGATGAACACCAGGTGTTACGGTCCCATCTGGAAAATTGTGGCTGGTCAGAATCACCTCTGTCCATATTTGCCTCTTGGCTCAGTAACTCCTGATAGTCAATAAAAGTCAGCGAGCTCAACCGACAGCACCACAGGAGCCGGCACATACCTTGGGGTAAAATTTGGCACACTTAGTATCTGCTTATTAGTTAGAATGATTTTCCATTTCAAGTCCCCAAGGAACAGAGCACGCTTTCACTTGATTTTAATAATGTTCTAACTCATAATTCATGTGTGTGTTACAGCCTTGCCCTGCACTCTCCAAATACAGTGTACATGCAGACTGAACAGTGCACGGTTTTCTGTGTGTGATCAGAAGAGGTTTGCTCCCGAACCGGTGGTGCAGCACCACGAGAATCCATGTGCCAGTCAAGGAAAAAGCAAGACAAAACACAAGTCCATCTTCCAGATGGCCCCGGCACTCCTCGGGCAATGCCGGCGTTCAGAAGAGAGCGCAGACAGAAGTCTTACTTCAGTATTTTCAGGATTGAAATTAAGTTTCAGTTATTCACACCCGTATGCCAAAAACCACATTCTCAGATCATCTAGAGCAACTGGGACAAAACAGCATAGTTCCACCGAAGCTACTGTTATTTACACCAGCTGACAAACCAGTTCCCTGATACTCTGCAGTTGTTAAAAGTTTTCAAGCAGGCCAGGTACGAATTGAACCAAGGATGTTTTCTCTCACTCTAGATACCAAAAGCCCATCATAAGACAGCAGTCCTTAACGACACACCAACACAGAAAGATCTTCACCCCTTCCACTCAACCTGTGCATCTACCTGCAAACAACGTGAAAAGGATTCTGAAACTCTTTAATACCATCAGTTTTGCTGGTGCCCTGTTCGTAATAGATTTAAAGTATAGCTTTAGTGAAGAAATACTTTTCCCCCATTTTAAAGATTCTTCGATGTTAATCTGTAATTTTCAAGACTTTTTCATGGAAATGCATTTTAGATGCAACTGAAAAATGTTCAGTGTTGAAACTGGAAACTTAACCTTGTAATATGTGATTCTACATTCAGGCTGCTATTGGTGATACAAATTTACAGATAGTTTATTTGGTCTCTAAAATGATAAGTAAAGCTATGAAACAATCAAACTTTCCAAACCCAAATAGCAACTGATTTACAAACTAAAAATTATTGTCTAGAGACTGACTTATGGAGATTAATGAAGGAAAAAATAAAATCAACAGAAAGAAATAGAAGGAAAAAGAAAATCAGTAGATTTAAGTTGTTCATTATAATTCATTTGTCCAGCTCTACTCTTGGTTTGCTCATGAGCTCTCTGCTTGCTTGTTAGATGGTTATGCCATGGAAACAAAGTAATATTTGTTCACATAACAATATCAAACCCTTATATAGCACTTTTCATCAGCAAGTCTCAAAGCACTCTACAAAGAAGGAAAGCCTTGTCAGCCCGAACGCAGATAGGGAGATTGCAGCACTAGGGTAATTACAGAGCCAGAAATAACACTTCCGAGGCCCAGGCTAATGGCATAACCAGTAAGTAATAGCACAGGGCATTTTATTAACACAAAATAAGACTGAGGTCAAGATGGGCCACTTCAGCGTTGTAACTTTTGAACTGCTGAAAGCACAAAGAGGAAAGTGCAATGGAAAAAAATCTATGAAATCAGTCCAAACAGTGCTCTACATTGGCACTTCAGACTCGAAGCATGCTATTAACTCCTTCTGTCTACAAAAATGCATAAAAACTCTATACCAACAACCTTCCATCCAGAACAGTATTTAAGCATATGTTTAAGTTAGTATGGTACCGCAAACACTTGGAGTCCAATACACTTGAAGTATTTTACCTGGCAGACAAAAACTCCATGCTTCTACTGGAAAAGTAAGTATAGGTTTAAAAGATGTTAAAATTCATGCTCAGAAAACAGAATTTTCCTCAGAAGAGACTGATGAATCAGATTTACTTCTCAAAACTTATTCCACTGCTGGTAATGCCTAGGGCTCTGCATGAAACAGGTGATGGGTTGCTTGAGAGCTAGTGCTCATAGGTCAGATTCAGAGAGGAGGCCAGCAAGGACACTGCTGTGGGTGTCTGCTACAGACCAGCTGATCAAGAAGTGGAAGTGGATGAAACCTTATTTAAACAGCCTTCACAGATCCTCCTGAGGCACCCTGATGTCTGCTGAAAGGGCAACCAGTGCGGCACAAGCAATCTAGGAGATTTCAGGGGTGCATCAAGGACAGTCTTCTGATGCAGGTGCTGATGGGCTGATTAGAGGAGGTGCTCTGCTGAAGCACTTAATACTCATGAATAAGAACTGGTTGGGGAGGTGACGGCTGACTGCAGCCTTCATACAGCAACCATAAGACAGTGGAGTTCAAGACTATGGAGAAAGTGAGGAAGGAAAGTAGCAGAATATTGATCCTGGACTGCAGGGGAGCTGACTTTGGCTCGCTCAGGGAAGAGCAGGCAGGATGCCATGGAAGCCTGCCCTGGGGGGCAGAAGGGCACAGGAGAGCTGCTTGATCTTCAAGGAAAACCTCCTCAATGCACAAGATCAATCCACCCAATGCGTGGGGAGTCACATGGATGTGGCAGAAGGCTGACTTGGCTAAACGTGCAATTCCTGACTGAGCTCAAACACAAAGAGAAAGTGAACAGAAGGTGGAAGTGGGGACAGGCTACCCAGGAGGACTGCAGAAACACTGCCCAGGCTCGCGTGGAGCTGAAGTTGGCAGGGGCCATGATGCACAACAAGAAAGGTTCGCTTATAGGTACATCCGCAGCAAAAAACAAGACAAAGGAGTATGTGGCATGACTTCTGAATGGGGCAGGGGAACCAGCGGCAACGGACACAGAAAAGGATGAGGTATTCACAATGACTTTTTTGCCCTAGTCTTTACCAGCAAGGCCTGCTTTCAGGCCACCCAGGTTCATGCTCCTAATGTCTTCATCTGGGGCAGCAAAGTAGCATCTACAATAGAAGAAGACTGAGTTTGTGACCACTTAATCAAACCAGACATATACAAGTCTGTGGATCTGCATGGAATGGTCCAAAGGTGCAGGGAACCGGCTGACATCATTGAGAGGCTGCTGTCCCCAGCTTGGAAAGACTGTGGCAATTGGGGAATGTTTTTGATGACTGGAAAAGGCAAATGTCATCACCACCCTGAAAAGCAAGACGGAACAATATCCAAGGAACAAAAGCGTAGTCACCTTCACCTCAATCCCAGGGAAGATTATGGAACAAATCCTTCCAGAGGCAATTTCCAGGCACATAAAGGACAGCAATGTGAAGGGGAACAGCTAGCACAGATTTTCAAGGGCAAAAGGGCCTGTCGAACCCGATTGCCCTCTGTGATAAGTGGATAAGACAGAACAGTGGCTGTTGTTCACCTTGACTTTACACAAGGCTGGGGCACAGCCTCCCACAATATCCTTGCAGCCACACTGAGGAGATTTAGACTAAATGGGTAAACTACAGTTTGGGTGGAAAGGTGGCTGGAGTGTTGGGCTCAAAGATTAATGGTCAGCAGTGTGAAGTTCAACTTAAAGCCACTTATGAGTGGTGCTCTTCAGGGGCTGATTCTAGGGCCATCTGTTTAACTACCCAATGTCTTCATTAACAGTTTGGACAATGAGAGGGAATACACACTTAGCCAGCTTCCAGACAACACCAGAAAATGAGGGAGCAGTTGATATGCTACAGGGTAGAACTACTATTCAGAGGGATTGCCACTGGCTGGAGAAATGGGCTGAGAGAAAGCTCATGACATTCAGCAAAAATAAATGCAAAGACCTGCACTTGGTACCCACACTGCAGTACAGCATCACCTGACAGAAAGCAGCTTTGCAGAAAAGAACCCTGGGTGCTTGGGGACATGTTGAACATGAGGCAGGAGCGTGTCCCTGCAGTGATGAAAGCCAGCCACACACCAAGTAGCATCAGCAGGAGCACAGTCAGCAAGGCAAGGGAAGTGATTGTTCCCCTTTATACTTGTGAGACTGCATTGAAATACAGTGTCCAGTTTTGGTTTCCCTGTTACAAAACAGACCTTCACATACTGGCAAAAGTCAGCAGAGAGGACCAAGATGATTAGGGAGCTGCAGCATATAACATATAAGGAGAGGCTGAGAACACTGTGTTTGCTCAGCCTTAAGAAGAGAAGACTAATTACTGTTTTCAGCTGCACAGAGTTCTGGGCAACCTGATCTAACTTCAAAGTTGGTCTCGCTTTCAGCAGGAGGGTGGACCAGATGACCTCCAAAGGTCCCTTTTAACATAAATTATTATACAATATTAATGGCTTCTCCTTCACTTGTATTTATCATGGGGCATTTGCTTGTAAGGAATCATTTGGAAATAAATTATTCTGCATTTGTGCAACATTTACAAATGCAATAAAAAATTCCATACATATTTGAGAAGCAACCAATTGCAGGTGAAGAATATCATAGTCTAAGAGCCAGTCAGCTGGAGCCAATTAAAGCACAATCAACCTCCCATGACACCAAAATGCCTAATTGAACTTGTACCCTCTGTGCAAGATGGAGATTTTGCCTATGGAAGCCCAAAATGAGGAGTTCACTGCTCTGTGTCTTTGTAAATAAAGATCATTATCTAAATGTAACGATCAGAACAGGGGACGCCTGCATTGATTAAAATATGGTATTCCATCCTCTAAGAAGAAAACCTAAAGAAGACTTCCCTTGCAAAAGTAAGGCCTCAGATGTTTAATCACAGATACCCTTTTTTTTTTTTTTTAACCCTCCTGGCAACTGCAGAACGTGAGAGGGAAAGGACACACATGCATATTTAGAACTAAACTTCAAAAGTAACTGGTTCATTAGTGTAACATTATAAGAAGTAAGACATGTTTGAATGCACAGCTATGGTTTAATAAAACCTGACTTCAACTGGTTTTAAAGAGAAGAGAAAAATTAAAATGTTTGGACTGACAGTGAGATATATAAAGTTATGATAAAAATCAATTACTCAGTATTTATACATACTGAATAATGCATTCATTACTATTCATTCTCATTACTGTTCATTTCATGACTGTCATAAAAAATACGGTGGATTAGTGACAGCTTTTAAAATATATTTACTGTCTGAGGCACCAAAATAACTGAAAAGTCTGGAATTTTGAATTCAAATATGGATGCATTGCCAATGTTATACTGATCTAATCATACCTTAATTCAACTTTTTTTTTCTATCTTCCTAATCTTTTGAGTTAATTTGAATAACCCTTTTGCTTTTCTTCTTTTTTCTAGGAAAGTTCGTGCTTCACTTCAATTGAGCTTTACTAAACTGTGAAAATCACTGTATGTTACAAAAGGTACAACTGACTTTTTTCTTAATTAGTCCATAAAAATGCTAATTTTTCTAATGAATCAAATTGAAATATCACAGGAGTGGGTAATAGTGCAAATACAAAGTTTGTTTATTGGGTAGGCTCTCAGATTCATTTTGCTAATCACCACTATAGCATTTGACAACTTACAAAGCCAATATTATAATAAGGTTTGAGAGGCAAAATATGCACTTCTTAATTTTTGTGCAGAATAATGATAATTACGTTCTATAATCTTGGCCTAGGCATCTAGGAACTGCAATCATGCATTCATTTCTATATGTGAAAAAAACCAGGCCTGTTTATAGCCCTGATCCTCAGCTGCAGTGAGCCCTTATATCTCCATTAAAAGTAGAGGTCCTTTGCCTGTTTACTCAAGCTGAGGATATGACCATAAATCTTTATTCTGCCCAATTTCACTGTTAATATAGTCCATTTCTGAAACTGATAAAATAATACTTTCTGTTTTCATGGACCAGTAGCTAATAATGTCACCATTCTGAAACGTTCAAGTGAGAGACTGCAATCATTGTCTGCCTGCTTCACAGCATCTTTCTCTATTTTTTCCTGCACTTACACTTTCGTTCCTGCCTTCTGTGTTGGCAGATACTAAGGCACTTGTATCCAAGCTGCTGATCTAGGAAAGACTGGTCTTTTTTCAAGTCAAAATCTAGTAGAATCAATGAGCTCTTAGAGGAAATCTCTTAGGGCTTGACCTTCAGGGTGGCCTTTTACTCTCCAAACTCTGCTTAGAACAGTGATTCTACCAGTCAGTCCTTGGTAAAAGATTTTTTAAAAAGGGATTGTTGCCTATTGGTGGCACCAGAAATGTAAGCAGGAATTAAGCAGCCTGAAAAGCCTTTAAATTCAGCTTATCGCTCTCCCAGCACTCCCCATATATTCTTTAAGACCCTGTGTTCCTTTACCCCTTTGATCATTTTATATTGAAGTAGTCTCTTGTTTAATACGTAGCTAAGATGACTGCATGATAACATCAAAACAGAAGGGAACATAAAGAACATGAAAGAATATGAAGTCAATAGCTTTGCCAATCACGACGCATAAACAGGCCTGCTTGAAAGACACACTATTACAGTGCTGCCTTTATGCTCTTACAGAATCTAACAAAGCTGCATGCAGTATTAAGACCAACTACAAACAAATTAATGATTAAAATTAGTTGGGGCTTTCTTTCTTTTCTTTTAATCGTTGTTCATTTTGCTCAAAAGATATAGCTCAATGAATCAAGTACCTGTCTTTGTCCTTCATCCCAACGGCCAGCTCTGTCAGCTGAGCCATCACTCCAGTCCCTCTATATGAACTCAAGGTCTCTAATCCAGCGTCACCTCTGAACGTGCTCTCAATGTATGGAAACTGCGCAAGTTCATAAAACATGGTCCACCACCCTTTTATTTTCAACACCATCCTTACAACAGAGCCCAAGCCATGCAGTAACCAGTTCCAAAATTATTTTTGGCAAGAAACAAACAGGCAGAAGTGGTATTCAATTAAATCTCTCTCATGCTCTTTTAAGAACATGAATCCCAATTCAACACCACCACCGGCTTCTGTTCCAGGGCTTTGTTTGTGATCCTCAACATTTGTCTGTCTTAGTGTTTTTGTAAAACTATATGGTAGATGTTGGAGGCCAGACAGACTGAAAAGTTGATGTCTCCTGTCTAGAATTCATCTCACACTTGCTTTCCAAACCATATTTCTTGGCTGCCTACACTCATGCTAATCTGCCAAAATCATTTTACCCGCTTGGAAGGCGACATATCACTTAGAACCAAGTTCTATTATTCATCAGGCAAACCGGATGGCAGCTCCGTGACTGACTGCTAATTACCCTTTCCCACTGCATTGTCAGCAAGTTGCGTTTTCGGCAGCAATTTATTCTTCTTCCTATGGAATCTCGAGGTGGAATCTGAGGCCTATTGAAGTCAATGACAAAAGCCTCGGTGACTTCAATTGTGTCGGGATTTCACCTTGGAAAATGTGAATGGAAAAAGACCTACTTAAGTGTTATTTAGTATACCACGTCAACACTTTGAGACAACTGACACAACAGCAACATGCACATGTTACCAGTGGTGCCAGGATAGGACACAACGCTCCCTAAAGCGGCACTCAAAAGCTCCCCATGCCCTCAAAGCCCTGTCGCAGGACCAGGCGGCTTGTCGTACGTTCATGTTTCAGGTGCCCCACAACAGCAAATGGCCTCACATCTGGTCAAGCCAGGGCACGTTAACATACATCTGCACCACTGTCATATCTGGGGACAACTGCACTTTGGTCACACAACAGAGACACCTCATTCGTATGGTGGGCTGCCCCCATGCTGTGGCCCCTAGGTTGGCTCTTTCCCATATAGTGTCTAACAAGAAGAAACAATCCCTGTTTACAGAAGCAGTTTGGAGTAACTACTGTGTTATAAATCCACAGCTTATATTGCACCTTAACTTCTTTAACAGAGGCAAGAGCTAAAAAGACAGTTAATGAATGAGAAGGCAAAATGAATCTCATCCTTCACTAACCTCTATTTTCCCCTCCTAGACATGCTGGCAGCGAGGAAGGCAGTATTGTCCAAAAAGCTCACTTCTTACAGGGAGAAAGAATAACAGTTTTCATCTTGGAGAATGTTTCACACAAGTAAACGAGAAATGAAAGAGAAAATCCAAGTGCTGACAGCACACACCTTGCAAAGTCCAGGTTTTGCCCATCCGTTGGCTGGTTTTGCTTTCCGTAAGCTATCCTGAGCTATCCTCTCACCTGGGAACTGCCTTGCTCTCCCCCCCCGCAGATGTGCACGGGTTGTGGTGTTCCAGTTTCACATCCTTTTCCTCCCAGCTGAAGGATCCCCTTCCCCATGCAACTAAATACCTAATTAACGGAAGCCTGTTCCTCCTCTGTGCAGCTCCTCAGCCCTCACTCCCTCCTTCCACCCAATGCTTCATGCTACAGAAACAGGAGACGTTTGCATAACCAGTCGCCACATTGACACAGCAGGAACCAGAAGAACCAAAGCAGCCATAAATTCACACTCTTGGGGAAGTTTCTTTTTTTTTTTATATAGCCTTTTCAATTTTCAACCTTTCAGCCTTATCAATATTTTATTGCTATTTAGATTATATTTCTTCCACCTGTCTCCAGTTTGCCAAATTTACTCCAGCTCGTACCCAATGCACGCTCACTCCCTGCCTCCTGTACTCCCAGACTCCTGTGCAGGAAGCTCCCTTTCAGCAAGTACCTCCAGTCACTTCTCCGGCTTGCGCTAGCTGAGGAGCTAGTCACTAATTCCCCTAGCAAATGTGTTTATCACAAGCGAATAGCGATAGCTTAGGCGCAGCTGTTTGCACTTTGTGATGGTCCCCACAGAGGAAAACCATCCCTCAGGGCAGACATCTCAGCAGGCTCCAGGAGTACAGCCAGGTCCAGAGGGCAAGCAATCAGCAGGCATTGCTCATCTTCTCCCCACCTGCATAAACAGCAGGACACAGCCTCGCCTGAGCAGGTAAGGGGAAGGACACGTCTCTCCCGAGGGCAACAGCGACGACAAGTTAAGCTGGAAGGCATTTTTTTGTAGCTGGTTGAGAGACTTGCAGTGATTTTACCAGCCATTTTGACTGTACCAAGCTAAACAATATCCTGCGTAACTCCATGTTTCTGACGCAGTTAAACAGTGTAGAAAAAAAGGCAAAAGTCTACTGTTTACGTGCAAATTCTACTTCAAGATCTTCACTTAAAGAAGGAAACCTGCAAATACATTTAAAATCCTTGTTCAAGCCAAATTCCCAGTACAGCCAGTAAGACTTTATTCAAACACATTTCTCTCTGCTTCTGTACCAACTGACTGCAACTTGACGGTTCTTTGTTCTTTGCAAGGCTTGTGTTTTCTTTGCCTCTCCTGTGCCACGTAAAAGCACAGCGCTGACCTCTGAGAACAAGGGAAATCCATTGTGTTGACGCAGGGTTAGTCTCCAGAGCATCTAAATTACAGAAGCCTTGTAAAATCTGAATTTGCTTTTCTGATGCATGTTTTTATTTATGTCCTTTAAAACCAATGCTTTATGCAAGAACTGCTCAAATTAACAGCAATTCTTATCTATGGAAGGGAAAAAGATGATAAGAATAAATCATACTTCATATGCAACATGTGCTCTGACAGAAGGATGTAAATGAAGGTGGAATTTAAAAACTATTTTAAAAAAAGCAGCAGAATCCATTAAAGGAACACCTAAGACTAATGCAAAAAAATCAATGTGCACTGCACTGGTTGCCTGCAAAATTAGACAATTAATTCTGTGTAAACTAACCTATCAGGAAACCACACTGTGGGGATTCTGATAGCTGTTATTGCACTACACTATATTAAGAAGAGAGCGCTTTAATGAGATCCCTGGAGAGTCTCCACAGACTTGGATCTTCCTCCTGAAAAGACCATTTTTACCCATTTAACTGCCAGTATGTTGCAACTCTAATACATACATGAACAACAACAACAAAAAGCTATTAACACAATTATCAGTACCAATAATCATTATGCTTCTCAGGATCCAAAAAGACATTACGTCATTTTCAATATATAAGATACATCAGATGTGACACCTGCATATTAAAACCCACTGCATTTAAAAGCACTTGCAGTCAGATTAGCAGCAGCACAAAAAGGCTTTTATATAGGAGGGTGTGTTTAAAAAACAGAACAACCAACCAAACAAAAACAAAAGACCCCATATACTGCTTAACAGAAAAATCTGCAACCTGACTTTTTAATACTTTATTATTATTATTATTTTAAAGAAAGCCCTAGTGCACAGCTTGCCAGGTGCAACAAATGCCCCAGTTCAACATTTGATTTTTCAGACGAGTACTAGAGAACATCACCTTTAGCATCAAATCCAAAATGGCTGTATTTCAAATGGATTGCTGGCTGTAAAATAACAGCTGTAAAATAGCAAGCCAGAATACCTGGGTTAGAAGCCTAGTAGTAGGGTTGGAGGCTGTTGTTCTATTCACACATTCTCTGCAAAACACGTATAACCACATTTATGTCTTAAATCAAAGGAATTGATATTCTCAGGTTTTGAAAAGCTTTTTCAGTGAAGCCTGTGGATTTTTCTCATCACATTATCAGTTTAACAGAAATGCTTCTACTAAATGATGCCCTATCCAGATTACAGGGGCAAAAAACTGTAAAATGATTTTATCACTTCAAACAATGAAGTGCAAATAAATAAATTAGCAAACTAACAAAGAAAGCCACCCTGTGAATTTTGATGAATTACTGCATTTCTTCTCCAACTGCATTATTAGAGGTTACGAGATAGTATTGACTCTACCTTTTTAATATAATGGACAGGATTATGATGCCAATGTTGATTAGTAATGTTTTGATACTTAAGCAAGTTAAATAGTTATTGGGAATGCACACAGATAAGCGGCTGCTGAATGCAAACCAATGTGCTAGAATCTAGCCTATTATCATCATTCTTGTGGTGCTGCCGTTGTACCCTGGCCAGCCTATATGACACCCGCTGCGGTCAGGGCGAGGGGCTCCTGCCTGCACAGCCGAGATGCAGCAACGCCTACCTGGAGCGAGACTACTCTGCACGCGCTCACCTGCGGCCGCACCACTGCCGAAGGTAGCTCTCAGTATGGAAGCAGACTCTAGCTTTTCTTAAGCATCTCTAATTGATTTTACAACGCTAGGAAACTGAGAAAGAGTTCAAATATAATTTTTGAGGCCTAATATTTACACAGGCAAATATCTGTTTACCTGCCAACTTTGTAACTCGGCGTTTCTGCAGAGCCTGGGACAGCCTCCGAAGCCCTTCTCTCCAGTTTTGATTAGCTGACTCCGTAGCCAGCCCTATAAATATTCTTAACATTTGCACCCAATGGACCAAGTATTTTGTTGAGCAGACTAATTGGTTCACAACCCCTGCTAAGTATCAGCCATATCGTCCCCAACCGCCGCAGGCTACTATCATCATTAGCCAAGTGACAATCTCCTAGAGAGTTTTGGCTCTTTAATCTCTGTTCTCCCTGAGGACATCAGGCTTATTGCGGGTTAAACCCATCAGAGTTCACTCTCATCCCTTTCTTACACTGCATCTCAGCACAGAAGGGAAAAACCTCGCGAACACAGTGACACAGAGGCAGCGCGTGTCCCGGTCTCCCCGAAGGACGCGTAAGAACCTGCCTGCGGGCCTTGGGCTAATGCAGGAAAGGCAGAGGGCCAGATCCTGCCCACGCACAGATCAGCAGGACTCTTCCGGGGATCTCCAGGACTCCAGCCAGGTAAGTGTACATTAACAAGTCCCAACCGAAGTCACACATGAATGAGACCAGTCCTTCATCAGCACCATTCCCTTTTTTGGTACTACATCGCCATCCGAGCGTCCTAGCCAGCATTGCTCTGGATGCGGCAGAAATACGCGCCGTGCAACTGCAGCGGCTCCGCGATCCGGCGGCACAACCCCCCGGTGCCACACAACGCCCCAGCTCTGCAGGAGCCTCGACCCGGGAGCTGCCCCTCGCAATCGGCCAGCCAACGCGAGCCAGGGCTTTCCCTGTCTGAAACTAAGAGGAGCCCGGGGCGCTTGCACGGGGGCGCACGGTCCAGCACCTTGCCCAGTGAAGGAAAAGAGGGGGAAATAGGAGGACGTGCCAGCGAAGCAGTCGCTGTGCTATCTGTCTATTATTTTTTGTTGTCAAGGGCTATGCTACGAAAGGAGGGAATTTCAACATCAGAAAGAGATAAAGGTTTAGGGAAAAAAAAAAAAAACATGGGATGAGAGAAACTGAAAAGGGAGAAGCAGAGAAACATAAAACACACATTGAAAGCGGAAAAGGAGAATAAACAAAGAGCTGAACAAAACTGGCACTTGGAGAAGACAGACAATAAACACAGAAAACCAGAACCTACTCGAAGAGTTGGAGTGTAGTGTCTTTCTCGCTGGGCCGGGGAATGGAGAAGGTCTCTTCCTGAGTGCTGAGGAAACCCTTTTGGGGCCTGAGGTCTGTTTTTTTCCTCTTTTTTCCCCCACTGCCAACAGCACTGCCCTCACTTCCAGTATGAAACAGGAATTTGGGAATTAGTGGGACAGTAGTTATAACTAACCCACTACTCATTTCCCCTGCGCCCCCAGCCACTGCACACATGACTACATTAGTCAGTACTTCCAATTTCAGCTTCAAACTCTAAAAATCTGCCCTCAAACTTTAGTTACTGCTGTTTCATAAATGTGGAGATTTTAAGGCAAGAAATGTTTGTTTTGTTTCATTGGAAAGAAAGAGTTCTGCTTTTAAACTCAGAAGAAAGTTTTAAACTGAGGAGAAACTCCAAAATACTGGAAAGATCTAGAGTATTTTAAGGTTTTCATCATCTCTCACCTCAAAAGACACATGCATCACATAGGGACACCAATAGCTCATTTAATCTGCAGATGTGCTCTCTATTAACTTTCCTGAAATAGGGAAAAACCCAATTAAGAAGGAATTCTCCTTACTGTACCTCTCCCCATTCAAAGGGGGAAAAGCAAGGATCTTGATACAGACATCACTTTGTGGCCATGAGGAAGTCTTCAGCAGGGAACATCCTCTGGGTCGTCTACTTTGAGACAGCGTCCTTTGTCCTCTTAGAAATACTTTTGTTCATGATGTCAGAGATTCATCCGACCATTTAAAATAAGTAAGGGAAACGGGATTTTTAGCCACTGATCACAATCCCAGCCTACCTGCAATCAGCAAGACACTGACTACCTGCGGACAATACAGTTTTCAACATACTCTCCTCACTCATGACAGTGACACAGGCTTTCTCAAATTAGTCAATGATAGACTCTCTTTAGCTATTCCATTGTCATCTTCCTATTTGCATTTTTCAGTTCTTATTAAAAAGGGTGAGAAAATCATACAACTTCTGAAGTGAAATTTCATTTCAAGAAATACCTAAAAGTTAAGGAATCTGCTACTGGTCAATGCTCTCATACAACGCAAGTAGGCAAAGCAGATCCTTCCCGTCTTTGAATTAATGAAAAAATAGCTCTGTCATGTTGGCATTTATGAAGTTTACAGATGCCGTGTTTTATTCTTCGCTTAATACTAGTACATAAACCTTGACCTGTTCATTTACTCACCTAGCATGCTTGTGGGAGTCTCTCTCAATACCGTAAATCTCAAAGCAATTTCTAGGTTTGCAAACTTGAAGCAAAGCAGATTTGCTCTACAGCTTTCACAGGATTCTAACTGTGGCCACCAAATCACGCGCCAGGAACACCATCAGTCCCTCGCAGATGCTGGCCCCGGCGCAGTCAGTGCTCCTCTCACGAGCTCACTCTGCCTCACACAGTTTTGATGTTCTTCTCTTCCTTGTGCTTCATGTCTTTTCTCCTTTCACTGCATTTCTTGATCAAAACTAGTATTTCAGTACTTTTTGTATTCCTACCCTATTTGCAACATCAATTAAGAAAAAACTAACAGAAGTGGTCAAAGCAGCAAGGGCTTGAAGGAAAATGGTTATTAAAAGAACGAAGTCAAAGCAGCTCACTCGGGGACACTGCCTCTCTTGTGTCCAAATCCGCAACACAACAATAAACTCCCGGTCTCAGTCCCAGGGTTACGCTACAGCAATACCCTCCCACTACAGAAAATGATCAGCATGCACAACACTTTTTTCCTTTGAGTCATGCTGAGAAATCTCTGCAATTTGTAGCTTTGGAAAACCTCCACATTCACATTCTAATTTGAAATGATATCCTCCCTGTCAAAACATGCCTGGGGGCAAGCCACTTATGAAGAAAAAAAAAAGCTCTCTGAATCTTGGTGTGTCTGCTCTGAGTCATAACATCTGCCACAGTGAGCTTCTGCAGCCAAATGCTGGAAGATGTTCTCCTACATAATCGAACCCCCACTGAAAGCAATCTCCCAAAATATAAAAAACTGAATCACTTCTCCATAGCTCCAGCCAGAAATAACAATTAAATATTAGGAGCCAGTTAATATTAATACTGTGTAAGAGCTTTCCAGTACTTCTGATGTGTCTGCACAAGACAAAGATATCAATCATGTACATATGTATTTATAATAGAAGGTGTATGTGCACTTATATACTCATGAAAACATACATTATAAACCGTAATTACAAGTTTCAACTTTCATTACTCTGAAATAAATCTAAAAATTTGATATTTTCTGCATCAGGTTTCTTCATTTTTGTTTGTTTTCTTTCCAGTCATGTCAGATGCTGCCAGCACACTGATTACTTTCCAGGAAGATAAAGTAATATCATATTCAAAAGCCCAAGGCAAAGGCTACTGCCTGTTGCACAAAACAGTTCGGAAAAAATATATATGCTATGAAGACCCACCTTCTCCCAAACTGTTTTCTTTTGCTAAGAACTGCCATGGTGGTTAAATAATTCCATGCAAAACATACACAAATAGTAAGTGATTTAACTAACCGTACATACATCCTACTTTGTATCATGGTAAGCCCTTATCCAGCCGAACCTAGTATCTCTTCAGAAATGGCCAGGACAATCAGCTTCAAAGGAAAATGAGAAACCTTGCAGGAGGCACTTACAGAATAAATCTACCCAGGGAGACATTAATTTCCAATCCCCTGTATTTCAAAGATGGCCTATGATCTAAAACATGAGAGTTTCTCTGTGGGTCACAATAGATTTGTTTCATCTTACTTAACTAAAGTTAAATTCACCAAATAGCCCCTGGCCTTTAGAAGGCTAAAGTAGAACAGGGTTTCTACAGGATTGTTTTCTTTTTACAAAAACAAAAGAAAACAAGCATATACTTCAATAGAAAGCATCTGCTCGGCAGGCCAAGGTGGTCGAGACGTACATAGCGTATCTATATATACTGCTAAAAGTAATTTTACCTTTGATACTAAGTCCAACTGCATTCAGAAGACATTGAAAACATTACAGAAAAGACAGTCAAAAATAAAGAAAATAAAGGTTTCTTTAAGAAAGGAAATGAAAAGAATTATCAGTACTTAGTGTACAGAGGAATTGTTTTAAGTAATCAACATGACAGATACATACATATGAAAACAGGTGAAACAAGGTCAAATAACCACTTTATATTATTGGGATTAAGAGACAGCAAATTTAAAATGGGAAGAAAATCACAGTAAGTCATTAACTTTGTGAACTCTCTGACACAAAATATCATTGATACAAAGGGCATAATGATTAGGAATGTGATTAGATGTTTAAAGCCCTAATAATGATACTTTTGCAAACCAGGATATGAATTTATAAGGGCTGCTGATCTTCTGTTTCAGGATGGAAACCAAACAGTCAGTGCTTGGTGAGAAGAAAAAATTTCTTTCAGGAACACATTGTTTCTTAATTGTTATAATGCAAGTTTAGGGGGGAGGAAGAGACTGAGTGGGGTGGGGGGGTCGTTGGGCTTTTTGGTGTTTTTTTCTCTGTTTTGAGTCATCTGGTATGAGTTACTAACAGGGACAGGATTCTAACTTCATTGGATCTTTAATCGGATTGAATAGGGTAATTCCTACCTCTCTCTGTTCCTAATGGATGTCACAATGTCACGAGTTAAATGCTGAAGTGCCACTGATTTCAGAACAGCTTCTAGGGAATCCTTGGGCAAAGACACAATTATTCAGATGTTTATTTGAGAAGGAAAATGGTCATCAAGGTCAATATACTTCCAACAGTATCTTGCAATAATTACTGTCCAGTTAGTCAATCATTACGGACAGTGCAGACATTCAAGTATGATACTTCTTCCAAGAAAACAGTTTCTTACAATTTATCCCTTGTGCTAGTTCCAAGGAGAATATTATCATGATGAGTCCAGGTTCTAGCACAGTCCTAAAAAGATATCCACAGATAGCAGCAGTAAAAAACCTGCTATTTGGTACTGCCAGTAATATAAACTGTTAATGTTTATGGCCATGTGAGACAGAAATACTGGAAATACTACAGAGAGCTGCAAATAATTCAGAGTCCTAATTGGTCACAAAGTGTTTATGTTTCTGTTAAACAGAGCAAGGGAAACAAGTTGCTAATTTCCACATAAAAGATCCTGAAATAACTACTCTCTTCAAATGCAAAAACAATATAAGAAATGTTGCAAATCAGCTAAACACACAGGTAATAGCTTCATGACGGAGTTGTAAAAAAACAACATCTGAATTTTTTCTCTCTGCATAACAAGACAATAATGCTCTCCATTGTGGATGTAGCAGAACACTTATCAAAAATTTTTCTGGAAAAGTCTCATTTTCAGTGCTGGGAAAAGAACTTCCACAACAGCAAAGTGATTTAAAATCCTTAAGGCATGTGTTTCACTTCCATTATAACTGGAGACCCACCCCCCCCCCCCCAAAAAAAAAAAAAAATTGAGTGCCAAGTACTCCTCAACCATGATCTTGACTCAACCACGATGTTACATTAAATTAACGATTAGCCAGTTAGTTGGCACCAAGTGTGCTTGAAATACACTATATTTCTTTGGAAAAGGAGAGAATCACTGCTCTGATGAAACTATTTCAAAAGGACAAACACAGATGCTGAGGCCACACATCAAAAACAGACTAGACCCCACAAGTTTCCCTGCTAGATTCTCCAAGAATTTGTCTTTAATGGTGTAAATACACATATTCTAGAAGATATCAGGAACATTACGGATGTAACACTTATGTCAGTAAAATGAAGGGCTCACAAGAGACCACAGTGACAGCCCTGAGCCGAAAAGGTAAAGCACGACATACCCCAGGCAATACATGACAGGCCCTTCACATCTGAGGAACGGGACATGGGACATGCTTCTCGCCATGTGAAGTAGCCCTCGCCTTCGTTATGTTCAAAGTTAATTGCACCACCTTCTCTCACTGAGGCAGAATAGGGAGCTAAAGGTGCCAAATGCCCAAACCGTAAACTGAGGATTTTCTCCATCATCATTAGCAAAGCAGAGAATCCAAAAGCGCTGTCTGCAACTCCGAAACAGATGACTCCAGCTCTGCCAACACTTGACGTATTCCCAATGCCAATACTTACTATGCTCAGACATATGCTCCTGTATTTAAAAACAGAAGCTGCTGCCCGAGATGAAATTCCTTTCTTTTCCCTTTCATTGGTTCTCTCTCTCTTTTTTATGCTTCCCTTGTATTTCCCTCCTTTTCCTTACGTTCTTCATTTAGCCGTCCTTTCAGTACTCAGCGTCCAAGGCCTCTGCGCTCCCCTGCATGCGGCAGGCTGCTGTGTTTGACCCTCTCACCTGCGAGTCCTACCCAGTGACTTGTGTCTGATGGATCGTATCATACAACAAGGCATCAGTCTTCATGTGAAGACATCATAGGTCATTCCAGCGGTTAATCATGGATAAAAATTTGTGTCTAATATCTAACTTGACATTGTCTGGCTTCAGCTTCCACCTACTGGATCTTATTATTCCTTTCTCTGCTTGATTAAAGAGCTGGACACTCTTTCCCCATGAAAATACTTGTCCCTGTAATCAAGTCCCTTCTCAATCCTCTTTTTGATGAGCTAAGCAGATTGAGCTCTAAATCTCTCACTGCAGGGAGATTTCTCTACTCCTCAAATCATTACTGTGGTTATTTTCTTGACTCTTCAGTTTTGTAAACTCCTTTTAAAATGCTGACACCAAAACTGGCCAGAGCATTCCAGTATTCTCATGTACGTGGATAAAAATCACTCATTAGTGCTGCTCACATGCTGAATGATCTACTAGTCTTTTGGCCACAGCATCATGGTGGGAGGTCATCTTTATTTGTCCACTGTGACCCCTAAAAGGCTTTTCAGGGTAACTTTTCAAGGATATCATCTTCCACTGCATTTAAGGCATATATTGTTGGGAGGAGAGGGAGAGGAAGGAACAACTTGCAAGCCTTGTCAGTCTACTCCATATAACTTCTGCGTTATGATTTCCACGCTACCGGCATCGCCCCACCCACAGGTTTAGCAGCAGTCATTTAATTTTTGTCTCCAGACTAATCATAGAGATGTTAAACAGTTTCAGGACTCATTCTCATTCTGGTGGAGCGGACTGCACTAAAAACACACATCTTTCAGTGAAGAATCCCTATGGACAAATACCTTTTGAGCTTTCAGTCAGCTGTATCTTAATCCATTATACAAGAGCACTGCAAACTCTGCATACTTTTTTTTTAAAAAATGAAATTTCATAATATGCTAAACCTAACACCCAGAAAACTGTGTCACATGCTTAGTTACCTGTATCTATCAAACTTGTAATCCCATCAGGAACAGACTCACCTTTCAGCAAGCTAGAGTCACTGGCACTAATTATCTTTCTATCCTTTAACTTTTTATTAATTCAGTCTATCAACTTTTCTTCACCCCCCCCCCCCCCGGATTGACGCCAAGCTCTCCAGACAATCATTCCCTACCTTACTGTGTTTCCTCTCTTCGAGCACGTGCTCCTCTGCTCTTTCCGCAGTACACCAAGATACATGAGAAACCAACATCAGAAAGAAAAAATCTCCTCGGCTAATACATGGGAGTTCTTGAGTGACTGATATTTATGCCTGCTGATTTGGAAGTGTTTAACCCCAGTAAACACTGTCCAGTATCCTTCTCGCTTTACTAATGGAGTAGAAAAATATTTCATCATCCTTATGAGATGTATCACCCCAACTCTTCCAAAAATACTAAAAGGGGTTTTTTTTGTTTTTAAATACTTTCTATCCTCTTGGCCGGTCTCACCTTCTCCTCCCACTACCACCTCTGTCCACCTACCCCAGTTAACCTGTTGCCTAAGTTGATAAAGAGACACCAAATCCAGCACCTGAGAACAACAAAACACACTGCAGCTGTCCCCAGAACCTGCACGTGAAACCCATTTCAGAGAGCTCAGTATCATGTTAGCTGCAGGATTTTTAGAATTCAGCTTTGGCCTATCTACGTGGTATTACCTCCACAAGAAGTTTTGCCAGCGATGGCCGTTTCATCACCGGACAAGGTCCCTTCTGAAGTGCCCAGTCTAGAAGAGCCTTTGCCACCTCACAGGAACCCCACCTGCGTGTGCCAGCGCAGCGGTCGGTGGTGGCAGCCGCTCCTCTCGCAGGCGTCCGCCCTGCAAGTCGCCGCATGAGAACGGGGCAACCCGGATGCGCTGCAGCATTTTGAATATAAGCTGTCTTACATTATTTACCTTTAATGAAATTACAGTTCAATTACTGAGGTAATATCTCATTCAAGCAGAACAAGAAAAAAAGGAGGGGGAGGCAAACGAATGAATTTAAATTCATTTAATTTAAATTTAAAGGCTTAAAATTTTTAAGGGCCCATTCCCTCTCTAGGGACACTAGGAATCAGGGATTGCAAGATACATAAAACTATAAATGGCTAAATAGCTTGCCGCTGCCTAGGCTTCAAAGGTTTGCATACATTATTCTTTTCAGTGAGTGTATTATATAAATAACACAGCAAAATACAGCGCTCCTTTCTATAGCAGCACTATATAAGGATAAGAAATTTGGTCAAACCATGACCCACTGCAAGAAGCCTTGTGCACAGACAGGCTTAGCATACATTTTGGAGGATAACAGCGGACGAGTTTTGTATCGAGAACGCCGCTTCCCTGCTGAATACAGAGATTATTCCAATTTTTTTTGTGATACACATGATAAGATTTGTGAACACCTCTTGATGTTTGCTGCCTATTGTTTTTCTTATAAACACCGAGGCACATTTATTATGCGCTAAAGATTAAATTTTCATCTCGATATGCAGCTGGAATTACGGGCGGTTTCGCTGTACAGCGGTGTCTGACAGACTGAACGGCTGACAAGGAAAATCTGCTGCACTGGGAGATAATTAGGTACAATGCTCTGAAAGGCAGGATCCTGCACACACCGAAGCAAATCAGAGAAACTTCATTTTCTTTAGGGGGGGCTGCATAACCAGATCCGGTATATTACTTCCCATTGCCACCACAGTTACCGTAGCTTACCTTTAATAAAGGTTTGTGCTGCATTACAAAACAGGTCTCGATCTCCTAGCAGTTCACCGGGATGCAACAGGACAAGAAGCCCAGAATCCAGCCAGCCGTGTGCCAGCAGGGCACATGCGCTCACTGGGCGAGCGTGGCGCAGGTATGAACAGCGGGGATGGGGGATGCTGGAACTCAACAGCGTAACCAGAGAGAACGAAATCCCAGATTTAAGTGACAGCCCAAGTCAGAACTCATTCAGTCAATAATGCAACGGTGTATTTGTCATGTAGGTAGTAAACCTTGAGCAATTACTATAGATTTCAATGGCAACCCTGTAAATTTAATGAAGCAGGCCTTAGCTTTGTAAGGCGAAGACAGTCCTTTAATCTGTATTATTCTATAGCTTACAGTATGACATTTGTAATTTGTATTCATCACTGCCTCCTGGTTATTTGTTTCCAGTCAAAATATGAGACAAGAATATGCCACTCAATAGAAGACACCATTTAAAAGCCCATAATATCCTATTACAGAGAGAGCTGTGCAGGCAGCCTGTTACCAAGCGCTTACTGATGGGCACAGCAAGCCCACGCAGGATGTCGGACACGACTCCCCAGACCCCCAGATGATGCAAGTCACTAACTCAATCAACCTCAACTCAACTGCAGTGATTTATATTAGCCAAGGATCCGAGCCATTATGCCTATTTCTCAAACAGGTTAGGTTATAAATTACATTTTCCTCACTCTTGGGACAAAAACCTGACTCTGCTAAGGTCAGTGGGAGTTTGACCACCTATTTCAGTGGCGCCATGACTTCAACGTTGACTTTCAGGATTAATATTGCACATGAAAACCAACACCATGTGTCAGATTTACTACTCAGAACATGATAAAATAAAATCTTCTGTTACTACAGATATTAGTATTTCAGTTCTGTTTTATTTCCTTCTGCCCAAGTGTAACAAAAGCAATATTATCTCTTAAAATATTTTGGATTTTAGTCATCAAAATAGCTACTGTTTTGATCAATACCTCACCAAGATTCACAGAAAGTAAGTACTGACTGCAGCTTACTCAGCAGTAGACTGTCTCATGCCCACGAATATCAGATGGGAGCTTCGCCGGCTCATACCCAGGCGCAACAAAACTCCTCTAAAACCTCTCCCATACCGCAGAGCATCACCAAAACAGAGTCACTGCTGCAGGGATATGAAAGAATAACCCATGAGGGAACAAGGTCCTTAGCCAGCCAGAGAGCTGAGCAGTAGCCCAAATTTTAGTTAATGAGCTCCCTGAAATCTGTAGCATATTGTGCTCGTGGATATTCTGCCTGTGAAGAAGTAGAAACAACAAATTAGACCTGACATCAACCACCACAAAGCACACCAATACCACAGCGGGAAAGATTTTAGTAGTGTGACAGACCACACTAGGCTATGAGATCACTTTGAAACACTTTATAGGTGTTTGAAAAACTACAGATAATCTTTTACTACGAACAATTCTCCAATTTGAACACTGAACGTGAATGATCAGTAAGATACAAAAGACAGTGTGTTCTGTGAGCATGTATAAAAACATCCATTGCGTTAATCACTGCTGTCAGCTGAAAGCATTGTTATGGTATTTTCTAAGGGAACAAGTCTGCTCTGGAATAATAATTTTGCTTTTCATATAAGTAGAGCAATCTTTCATCAAGACTAATTTTATTTCAAACACTGGGGATACGGTAATGGCAGCAGCCATTATTTACTGAAACGTTGTTCTCCGATTCCATCAGTTTTAGTACTGCAATACATGCAACATCAACCTAGTGATGCATTTCTGAAACACACTTTAAAGCAGTGGGAATACACCCCTTAAAGGCGGTCCTTTCCTCCTCCTTTAAAGTGCCATACAAACACAGCAGGCAGCATCTGAAGACACCTCTCATGTATCAGCTAACTGGAGAGGCTGACAGCGAACTGATTAGGGCACACTCCGAGAGAGAGCAGAGGAGCCACAGACTGAACGGGGGGTGGGCCAACTCTGCCTCTTTTTCCTCCTCTTAGGAGACTACCACCTAGGAGATTAGCTTCAGTTGGGAGTTTGACCTGAACAGAGACTGCCAACTTTTCATGGTCATCTCTAGAGTCTTCCAAAATCTGAGACACTCGAAATGTGAATGAATGCACTAAAGTCATCTAACTGCCCAAACTGCAGTGAAAGCTAAGAGTACTCTGGCTCACGGAAATGCTTAGATTCTCTGAGAAGTCAGTCTCGCGCTCTCCCTGCTTGGCTTGTTTACAGTTAAACTTTCTGTTCAGGAGGGCAGTGACACCTAACAGCCATTACAGACCCCTTCATGGGGGTACACCCCACCTTACAAGTTACAGCTGTGAACAGCCCCAAGAACAATCGACAGTTACGCGCAACCCTACTCCATAAACGCACGACCCTCATGTTGCCATCTGCTCTCCAACGAAGAGGAAGAGCTGGCGGGTGCAGAAAGACCACGTGCAGACAGGTGAAGAGCGTGTGCGGAGGGGGAGCAGGCTGAAGAGGAGTCTCCCTTGGAGGAAGGCGCAAAGGCCCACAGACTGCAGCGTGTCTGGCTGCCGAGAAGCACCAGCCACAGCGGGACAGGTCAGGGCACAGCGAAGTACAAGAGGGCCAGGGTTCACCTTCCCCCACCTGCTTCATTGCAAAACGTGCAGGAGACAAAACAGGGACACTAGCAGCAGCTCTGTTCCGTCGCTACAACTGAAATAATTATTTGTGGGCTACCTGTTGGAAACTCCTGCACAGGGCTGCACCAGAAGCAGCTCAGCCTGGCTGACAGACCAGCAATTCAAGTCACAGCCAGATCCTGAACCATCTGTTAAAATTATCCTAGAAAGCTGCACTCCTCTGACAGGAGCTACTCCACCCCGGCTCGACTGCTGGCTCCTTCTCCCCCAGCTGCTCAGGCCTGAATCCAGGCACCTCTTTCTTCTCCATGGGAGGGCAGGAGCAGAGGGGAGGATGAGTCCAAGCAGGATCCCTTGGCTCCCCCCTTTCTCCTTCACCCTCCCTAAACCAAGTGAGTCACATCCCCACCGTACCTTCCTTTCAATCCCAACTCACTGCTAACTCGAGCAGCTAGCCTCTCCCCGGCAAAGGGAGAAAAACACCTGTAAAGAAAAACTGGTGACTTAAAAGGGGGGGTGGGGGGGAGACACTGCAAACATACTAGGAGAGAAAGCAACATAAATCTGGTCCTTCTTACATGAAAGAAGATCTGGAGCTCATACTAACACTAATTCAGCCATAACAAAAATATAAGTATTATTTTTAATAATCAAATCTTCTCCTAGGGTAAGAGCATCTGCAATCTGTGGAGTTTTATTTTCTCGTATGTTCAGGTATAATGACAAAATGAGAAGACACACTGCTAGGGAATGCGGCAACCTCAGAAAATAAACGTTACAAAGGCCATCACATCGCCAGGTAGAGCGTTTTACACAGGGGTACCTGGGCAAGCCAGGAGGATAAACCTGAGACACCGAATACTGCCACATAAATTCAGCTGTTTATAATGCAGAGGCAATCACTGCAACGGCAAGCACTAATCAGCATTTGGGTATGCAAATGCACCTACCAAAATCAGTGCATAAAGCAGACACGAGCACAGTAACTGAGAATGAAATTCTTGGGTTTGGGCATTGACTTTGTTACACAGAAAAAAACCAAACCCCCCCAAAATGGAGCCCATATATTTATAGCTAAATTTGAGCCAAAAGTCTAATACCACCAGCAACAAACATCAAATATTAAAGAGATCCATGGAGGACTTTTTTTTTCTGAAATGTAATAGTATTTTCTCTAAGTAAGAGCTAAACACCATAACTTATACTAATAAACTTCTAGCTACCAAGACTAATTCTAATTTCCTCAACAAAACATATAAAAATGCCTTCCTCTTGGAATTCTTCAGTCTTCTTAGAGATGATAATTTATTACCCCATTGAGCTCATCTGGCCCTTGACAATGACTTGGATATACTCTTCATTTTGCCGGAAATCCACGGACATCTAGGGAGCGTGGAATCTCTTCCATGGCTGCAAATAAAAATCTATAAAGAAATACAAACCAGCTTCCTCAATAAAGAAAGCTAATGAAAATATTTTTCTCACCTTCTTCACCATCACCAGATAGATTTGTTCCCTGCAACATAAAAATATATTTGTATGTACCCACTAATGCCAGGCCCTTAAAATGTTTTTTTTCCTTTGTGATAACAGTTTGCTGTGGAAGGTTTTAAACAGTCAGTTGGTTTTACAGGCTTCAGATTGACCCATTCCCCTCAAATGGGTCCCCTCCTCCAGTGAGGCATCTGAAAGCAAGATGAACACCAGATCCAGTAGACACCCAGAAAGATCAGTCCTATACAAATGCAATTACAAGTACAGACCATACACTGCAAGAGCCTTAGCCTAGGAATATGGATAGACAGTGGCTTGAGGTTCCAGTTCACTGTCGTCTACATGGGGCAGAAGTTGTTACGTGCACTGTGAGGACTTCCCCTTTTAGCCTAATAGGCCGCTAAACCATGCAACACCCAAGCTCTTTGCCTATGAAAGAAGAAAAATACCTATATTCCTTCTTCTCACCAAGATGGAAGAAGAAATCTCCTGGAATGCCAACTATTATCTGAGTAATGTAAATGCCACAACAGGCTGCAGTTCTCTTAGCACTAGGATACTTTTCCTTAGTAACAATTTTAGAGGGAGAAAGAATATATCTACATTAGCAAGTAGCACAGCACAACAGCAGTGGATAAGTAGAGTAAAACAGTGCCAAGAACCCCAAATCCACACCACACACCTTCCAAAGGCTTTACTTCAGCTCAAGTCAGGAGGCCAAGGAGAAAAAGCCCATTAGCAGTTGAAGGGGCACTGTGGCTCACATTTATCTGAAATGAATCCAGTTTGTACAGTCTCCCCACGAGGCAAACTGAAGGCCAGTAAGTGGGGTGGGATGACTGGGAGAATCCCTTCAAAGGTGCCCAAGACACCCGTGTGGGTGTCCCCAAAGATAACAATAATGAGCTCACAAAAATAAAAATACGATTCAGCACATATGAACTGTATGCAGGATGCTACAAGCTGGTTAAAGCCAATATTGATCCTTTGAGTGTATACTGACCATAATAACGTTTATATTTCTGCTTCTTTGAGTACTAAATCTGTTATTTCCTTAACCAAGGAAACACGTACAATACACAAAATGAGTCTGCTAGGAAAGCCATTTCTGAGAGGACAACCTAGCAAAGATCTCCAAACACACAAAGTATAGGATGTGCCAGACTGTCCTGATACAATTCAGGCCGTGACCAAACCGTGTGTCGCACATTACGTTCCACTTAGGCACAACGGAGCATGAAGCAGCTCCACAAGACCCTGCAGCATCTCACACTCCGAGACAGCATGAGGGAAACTTTTCCGAAAGCACTTGGTAGATGGGTGTCTTTGTTAGACGTAGCTGTCCCACTAACTTTTTTTGTTTTTAAACAGACATCTAACTGAGAAAGGACAATTGAAACATTATAAAACAGTACACACATTGACGCCAGAGTATGGTTTACAAGCAAGGTTTGTAACAATTCCCTTCTTTTTCCATACCCATGCTGCTACCCCAGCTCCGTACTGATGCATCATCCTTGATTATACACAATCTAGAGTCTGTTAGAAGGTGGACTTTGTGCTGGCCAGAAAAAAAAAATCTTTAACAAAAAAGAAATTCTACTTTACTGGACAAATATACCAGAAGAAATTGTGGCATCTTAGCAGGTTGCTAAGCAACCCATAGTGCCAGTGTCACTTGTTTGTGATCAATTCAAGCCATTCATCAGGCTCTGAAGCGCCAAGCGAAGGAATTCCTGCAAATCTGTGCCTTGGGAAACCGCAGTGACTTCCTGCGGCACAGTAACACTTTCATTCTTGGAAGATAAACTTTGTAGATGTTCTTTTGATCTGTGCAATATGTTAATTCATTATTCTTAACATACTACTAATGGGAAAAGCTATAATTAACTAACTCCACCATTGTAACACATGCAAGATAAACTGAAATAATTAGTACTGTTTAAAGTAGTCACTGTCCTCTCCCACTGGGAAAATGAAGGAGGATGCTTCCTTATCATGCAAACAACTGTCCAGAACACCACTGTAGATAATTTATGGCTACCTTTCTGATTTTTCCATCCAAAGATAGGTGTTAATTCATGTTTTTATTGGCAAACAAGATGCCTTATAATCCAGCCACTTCAGGTACACAAAAACACTGTGAATAATATCTTTCGTTTAAGAGAAGGCTTATCTGCTAGGCTTCTTGGACTGAACTTGGGGACGATAGTGCTTTCATTCACTAAGCTTAATTATTATGGACCGTTAGTGTGTATTACTTTAGTAATCACATCCACTTACACCAAGAGTGAGTTACACATAATGAAAACATATATATAAAGAGACTGCTTCCAACTTTCCGTCTCATGTTCAGCATTCAGTTTACTCATATTTTGATAAAAACCAGTAATGAAGTGTACCATTTTAGAAAATGAAGTCATTTGAAGGCTGTGTGTTATTTATGACAAAACTTTTACAAGCCTTGGATTGTTCACAGTTTTTTGACTAAAGATATTTGAAGATACTTTCAGGTACCTCACGTGATACTCCTGAAGGAATTCCAGTGCACCTTTTGCAAAAATTACTATCGCTTGCCTCTTATTTTCATGTAACATAGTCTGGTCTTACAGTTCTTATGTAAGCACAACTCCACAGACAACGGAGCTTTGGCCTAAGTAAGGACCACTGAATCTGGCTCATAAGGACTTTCTACTTTATTAAAGAGGTGTTAGAGAGGTTTTTTTTTTAAGACAAAGAAAATTCATTATTTTTAAGCAACAGAGAAATGTCAACATATTAGTAGTCATATTTATGTCAGTAAAAGCTGGGCAAAGGCTCATGGGAAACATTGGGCAAGACATCATGTGAACAGCTCCAAGGAGGCAATGCTGCCGAACGTGTTCACTTCCAGGGAGAAATCACACATTCATTGTAAGGTGCTTTTTTTTTCCTTTTTCCCTTCCTCAGACCTGTAACTAAACTCATAATACTCATTATGTATTGCTTGTGGAAGGGTATCCGGGAGAGCCACCTAACGTATATTTAACTCAGTCACATCAAATAAACCCTTGACAACGAAGAAAAAAACTACCTGTCAAAGCACTGGTGACATTTTCCAAACTGTGTTTCAAACAAAACTATTTCTAGGAAGCACTGCTGAGTATAAATATGTTTGTTTTATATCCGGTGAGTTATGGTTGAATGCGAGTGTTATCCAACATGCCATAGCTTAGTGCCTTTCTACCCAAACATGTGAAGCAAATAACGTCAGCAATAAAAGTGATACATGACAAGGCTATTTACATTTCCTGCTTGCCACAACTACTAGAAAGCAATATTTCCTCTCATTATGAAAACCTAAACATAGCTGAGACCACTGATACTCCGATCGTACAGCCCAAGTTAATAAATTATCATGACACTGAGATCTAAAGATTCTTCTAGCTGTACTGTACTGCAACACTGCATTACACCCCTTCCCCATAATAATGGTAATAGATAGGCACAGTAATAAATAAAAAAAATAACCCCCAAAATCGTCAGGAAAAAAAGCATTTTTGCCACAGATGAATGGCACCCGGGCTTGCAAACTCGGATCCACCTGAAACCCCACGAGGCTGGAAAGCCTCCCCGGGCGGCGGGGCCGCGGCTGGCTGCGCGCCCCGGCCCCGGCCCCGGCCCCGCGGCCCCGCGCCGTCCCGCCAACTTTCCCGGCAGCGGCTCCGCTGCAGCGCCGCGGCCGCGGCCCCGGACACGCCGCCTGCCCCTGGACCTGCTCCGCTTCCTGGCTGCTCTGCAGGGCGATGCCGAGCGCTCGCGGCGAGAGTCCGGCCGCCAGGTACGTTACGGGGAGGAGAAGAAAGAGATTTAAAAAAAAGGAAAAAAAAAAAAAAGAAAAAAGAAAAAAGCCGCTTCGGAGAGAAGGACGCGAGGCGGCGGCTGGGGCCCCGCTGCCACGGCGCCCCGCACCGCCCTCGCGCGGCGGCCGCCCCGACCCCGGCGGCTCCCGGCCCCCGCGCCCCGGCCCCGGTTACCTTGCAGCCCGGCGCGGGGGGCAGCGCCTGCCCTCGCCGGGAGCTCGCAGGGGAAGGCGAGGCGGCGGCCAGACCGGCGGGTGGCGGCAGCTCCAGCGCCCCGTCCCACCTCCCGAATTACTCGCTCCACCCCAGGGAAAAAAAAAAGAAAAAAAAAGAAGTAGGCACACCCGCCCCCCCAACCAAGCCCCGCTACACGCTCGCAAGAAGGAAGAAAGGTCCCTCCGTGACTGGCATCAGTATCTCCCCCGGCAGAGCTTGCAGGCAGCCATGGCAACGAGTCCCCGCACCTCCCCAAATCTCCGCCCGCCTCCCGCGGCGCCGGCCGGCCCCGCCGCTCCCACCTGCCGCACCCACACCCACACCAGCCCCGGCCCCGGCCCCGGCCGCGCCCGGCTCCTCCGGCGGCACCCGGCCCGCCCGCGCCGCCCCTCCTCGCCCGCCTCAGCCCGGCGGCAGGTGCGGGGCGGGGGGTCCCACCCGCCCGCCAGCCAGCGGGGCCAAACCCACGCAGAGGAGAGAAGTGGGGAGCTTCCCACGGGGAAGAGCTGCTAAAGCGCGCTCGATGGTGCAAGGAAGCGCAGGAAAGGTAGCGCCTCACCTCACCGCGACAGGGGCCTCCAAAACGTAGTGAAGGAGGGAACCGGCTTTCTCAGGGAACCAGCTAACCCCCCCCCCCCCCCCCAAATTTGTTCCCCTCTTCTCAGGGTGCAGAAGCAGCACTCCTTTCCAGGGGGAGGGATGAGGAGTCAGCAAACCTTAAACGGGGATGGTCCCCATCCTCCTGGTCCATCTCCACACTCTCCCTTGCTGGCAACCCCAGGGCTGCCCCGGGCGTTTGTCACCCCAACACCGAGTGCTCTGCACAGCCCAACCTTCGAAAATCGCTGTACTGTTTCTTTTTTTGCCAAGACTCTTACTTTTTGCCGCATGTGCTCTACAGCACATCTGCCCATAAACACGAGGCAGTCCTGCGCGCTCTCGCACGCCCGGACCTTCTGCCGGCATGGCTTGCTTGCATACCCTCTCCGTCGCACACGCTAGATTTTTAAGCGACTGGGGAAGGCAGTCACCACAGCCCTGCTGGTCATGTTCTTGAGCACTCTGTCCACAGACACCGGGTGGAAGTGGTAAAGGTCAGCAATGATTACGTCCATGAGGACTTGGCCTTATCACACAATCCTCTGTTTCACTAGACTTTTTTTTTTTCCTCTGAGCTTTGTCTAATGCAGTGAACAATAATCAAGAGACATTCACAGACATTAAACCGTAAACCCACCCTACCAAAGTAAGTAGTACCAAGTTGTTAATGTATTAGCGACTCCTGTCGCTCATCTCCAGCAGATTTAGTTAGGTGAGGTTACTTGTTTGACAGGAAATGAACAATATGGCACATAAACTTAAGGAAACTATCATAAACTCAGTATGGCAGTAAAAGAAAATCTACAAACTAACAGGAAAGACTCAACACAAAACTCTGTTAATGCAGTATTATGCTTGATTAGTCATGCAAAGTCAGGCAATTCATAGATATGACTGTCATATTACTATGTGTAAGACAACTTGTGATTATAGAAATATCTAGCCTATCGCCAATGTATGGGGAAAAGCATCTATCACATAAAATGCGCTGTGGCTCTATACTACAGTGTTGAGCAATTGCATTTATATGCAGCTGAGGCCTAGCCCTAAGTATATGTAAGTACATATAAGGAAATGGGAGTTTTCACGTTGGATCCAGCTTTTATAGCCAAATCCTGAACTGACTGCTGATCCAAAGACAGCAAAATGCTGCGTTTGCAGCACGTTGCTTCCCAAAGCAACGGACTTGTGTCCCTGGGCTAGGGAAACTTCTGAAAATAAATGGGAAAGGAGCTGGCTGTAAAGGAATGTCTTCACCGCGTCAGGGCTGCTAATCCATTTGACCCCATGTAAACACAGCCATCAGATAGCAAGTCATAATGCAGAGATGACTGGAGAGTAGAAGTGCTGGCAAAACGCGCGTGTGCCAAGGACGAGCAGCTGCGTGCCGCCTCCTCGGCTGGGAGCAGAGATAAGGACAGCGCTGGAGGGCGAGCTGGGAGACCGCGTGGAGAGCTGGCACTGCTGCTTCTGCTGCTGCCAGCAGCATGAAAGACAGGCGCAAGGGCTCTGACTCACGCCTAGCCAATAGTGGTCGCCTCCTGGGATGCCTTAGCAGCACCAGGAGTTTCCAGGTTGATTTTTGCAGGGCTCCAACAGAGAAGACAGACAGCAATGGAATTACCTCCAGTGACTGCTTGGGGCAGGACTGCCATGGCCAAAGACAGCTTCCTCCAGGGCCCATAGCTGTGCTGCCATATCCACTGCTCAGGCACAAACAGCGAGAGGCAGGGCTTGCTTAACTCAGTGTCCACCTAGACTTGCCTACTTGGCCCAACTTTTAGGTCCTCTCTGGTAACACAATTTTGCCAAGACGACCTTCTCGTGTTATCCACTTTGGGCCTATAACATGAAAGCTATTACCTGGTTTTAAGTTTCTGACACAGAATTGTACATAAAGTGTTCCTTCCACTAGGAAGGCAACTGGAAAATTCAAGATACTTTAGCTTACAAAAAACAGCTCTACAGTTACAAAATCTGTTCATGTTAATAATAAGACATGGCACCAATTGCACCATTTCTAAGACTAAAGTTTTCCTTAAATGAAGTGTAAATAGCTCTATTCCATTGTACTGCAGATTTCACTGGACAATGAAACAGAACAAAGGTTGTGACACATTAGGTCTTCACAAAAGGAAAAGACAGACAGAAGCACAGTTCAATCATGTACATGTCTCTACAGAACTGCTATTTTGGGATTTCCTGCGGAAAAATCAAGGAGCCTTTTCATCATACCCACTATCTGCTGATGAAGATGAGACAAACACTGCTAGAGACATTGCAAAAATCTATTAAGTCAGTCATGGCCAGTATTGATTATATGTTGAAAATACACTTTAAATGCATAATACCGTTACAAATGAAGTGTGAGAATAACTCAAAAATCTCAGGATTTTTTTAAAGAAATCCAAGGCAATACAGGATGTGTTTGTGGCTATTTCAACTTGACCTTGTTACCCAATTCGCTGAACTTTCTCCCTCGAGAAACACCTACCATTTTAAAATGAGTTTCCCAATCTGATGGGAGGGTCAGAGGACCTCCAACTTTACTCTAAATGCCATTTGAGATGCACAGAATACTCACAGCAAAAGAACAGGTTGGCCAGATCTTCTTTAAAGAAAATTTATTTTGCTCATACTTGCCAGTACATATCCCACTACCACAGCTAATTAATAAAGATTATGTATTTTTTTGAATAGGTAGATATGCAAAAATGCAAATGTACTTGATATTCAGGAACCACAATTTGATATTGTTTATAAAGAGAGATCGGTTTCTGGGAATCACTTGTGGTACTGCACAAGTTAAATGGCCAATGTAATTGACGTCATGACAACCAACATTTTTTTGTAAAAAAAAACTTGTGGGAAATTATGTTCTGGTGAAACATTTCAGAGCATTTTCCTTAACTTTGGAATTTTTAGAACATTCTAATTATACCAGCTGAGATATACACTAAGAAGCACAAAGATGCATTAGAAACTATGACCTTATGAGGAAAGATTTTACCTATAAAAACTATAAATGGTTGTGAGAGAAAGAGTGATGCATAACCCACTGATGGGGCTATTTAAAAATGTAGGTGAGTATATATCAGCAAGGCTTATTTTTAAAATGATGAAAGTTAGATGGGTCTTGACCAGAGCAGAGAAGTTCCAGACCTACTACAATGCTAATTTATTGCTTCATAATGAAAATACAAGAAGAAATGTGCAATCAAAGAACAGCAAATCTAAAACAAAAAAGTACCACTTTTCACAGTTAGAACCAATCCCAGGAAGTTAGTCTTTGAAGAACCTGGAGTCAAATGTTGGGATTTTTTTCTTAATATAATTTTTTAAAGGCTGGATAATTTTATGACTGCTAGTAACATTTGTAGCTATGCAAGCTAAGATAATAACAATGGTAATCAAATCTCATGCTTCAGGGCATAAATTGATTGCTTGAAGGAGCTATGGAGGTTTTTCTTTTTTTCCCCTGCCGAGTACATGATTTTGCAATTGCCTAACTGCATTACAGGGAGTGTTTGCTACTGCAACTAGACAAATGATCTAATCTGTAATAACAAATATGACACCAAAATACATTCAGATACCTATCTACCTATCTGCTCTGCGTACAATAATAGATTTTAGACTAGATTCAGTGAAGTATTTGGCTCTTAATTTCCACTTAGTTTCTTACAGTCTTTTTGAAAGACAGCAGTAACATATAGATCCCCAAAACCAACTTAGGAGCACGAATCTTCAAGCAGGGTCCATGATTTAAGTTAAGAGAGTTGCTTCCCACATAATTAGATTAAGATCCAAAGATCAGGATGAAAAACAACCTATTCAGAGTGTCAAGTCACCATGCAAGCTGGCTCATGGATCTCCTGTGGCCACTTTGTAGTAACTTGCTTTTGAAGACAACTGTACTTTTTCCCCCTCGGAAAGAAAAAAAGAAAAGAAAACAACCCCCCCCCCCCCACACACACACACACCAGGCTAAGGTCACCCTTTCTTTGAAAATCAGCTGTAACAAGAGATGATAGCACTCAGCCTGGAGATGGGGATTTAGGTTTAATTTGTAGCTGCACCAGAGAGCTTCACCGAAGTTCCTCCATCAGCAGTCTACACCTGTTCTAGGATGGACTCTGAGCTCTCCAGAATTAAGTGCTTGATGAAATGTGTTCAAGATTCAGAGGACCCAAGGGGGAGCAAAGAACAAGCCTCACCTGGGTTAACGCAGTTGTGGACAGCAGGCTTGGGTCCCAGTGGTGCCAAAACAGGCTATTTATGCTTACGCGAGTGAAGGCTTGAAGGAAACTTCAGGCATTCACTATAAGTTCTAGAATTTGCCCGTAAAGCTTCTTTCTGAATGAAACATTCAAGGTTTTAGGTTTCTGGAGGGTCTTTTGCTCTGAGCAGTAGAGACCTTCCCAGATACAACAGTTTAGAAGTAGAACTAAACAGCACGCTTCCTCCTCAGCACAGGCTCCAAGCACACACATGTACTGAAAGCACAGGTCTGCCAGGTCAGTCTACTCACCATAAGCAGTGCCCTGCCCAGCTCCTGTGATGCCTGGTGAGGAGGTGCGATATGTAGAACAAATAAAGCCTTTGCATGGCTAACCCATGAACAGTCTTAGCTTATTTAGTGATGTAGATGAGACCTACCACTCACCAACTACTGAATAAAATGGTTTCTTTTTGCACTCTGTCAGGGTCAAATGCCATAATCTGCAAAAAATGCCTACTTCCAAAACCCTACATTAATAATAACATAACATGATCATCTATACTTCCCCATACAAAAATAAAAACAAGTATTTTAAAGAAATGGTATGTGCAAATTTTTCCACAGAGAGTCAAACAAATTTGGATTATAACAACAGGCCACATATACAGAATTATTTTAGCTAACCCAGTAACTGAGCAGAGTCACAGTTGTGAAAGTAAACAGCCAATTTAGAATGATCAGGGACTACCCTCCCAGGTTTTGCAGACATGTGAACAAGATAATTACCGAGGGGGCTGTTTGGCTTTTATGAGAAAAGAAGAAATGACACTGATCTTCTTACACATAGACAGTGGTCTTGGCTAATGTTCTCATTTGTATTCTTCCATTTTTTACATCCATATATTGAACTGATCTTATTAAAATGACCTATATTAGAGCCCAAATTAAAAACAATGCTAGACAGAACACTGCTGAGCCATTTGGTGCTCCCTACATTCCTCTACCAATTTAATCTGACTGGTGGGTCCTGGGGTGTTCAATAGGTCACCGGCATCAGCAATTTCAGTCTAGGCAATTTGCTTCAAAATACTGAATGGTATGATACACACTTTCCAATTACAATTCAGACCACTTTCAAATTCTACCAGATAAAGTTATAGGAAGAGAAGGCTTAGGAAACAACAGCATACAAAGATCTGTGTATTAAACATAAAATTTTGCACAGTCCAGGCTATCAGCTGTTATATAAAATCACTAATGCAAGCAGAGAAGCAACAGCATGTTCTCAAATAAAAGACTTTCAAAAAATATTGGCAATTCTCATGTATCAGAGTACATAAATGATTTATCCTTCTTCAGTGTCCTTCACACAAGACATTCAAGGAGAAAAAAAAATCAGTACTGTGAATATCACAGACAATAACTGGGAAAACACTTTGTAAAAACAGGTATATTTCTAGTTTACCCTTCAGTCTTTAAAAAAAATCTAAATTGATGTTATGGGAACCCAGTAAAATTTATTAAAAATATGCACCCACCAGTAAATACTGGACATACTGACACCAGGCCAAGTGATGAGCATGGATCATAAATTACATTCTTATGAATGCAACTGAAACCCAGGACTCCCTTTAGAGTCTGGGAATTAACAAAATTGTTAGAACTATACTTGTAAGGTGTGACAGCATATCGAAGTAGTTTTAGTAGACTCCATAAGCACTACTTAGCATTTTTATCAGTAACTAGATTAAAAGGATAAACGCTTCTAAAATTTTCCAATCAAAAGTAACACTAAGTGGAGATCAGTGGTATAGGTGACCTTAACCATTTGGTTAGCTGGCTGTAAGCAAGCAGTATGGTTTTTCAAAGCAGCCAGTAAATATAATGGGATATAGCAAGACACAAGGAATGTAAGTCAGAATAGCAGGGTTCATACAGAGAATATATATCCTGAGTGGGATGTAATTCTGAAAGAGACTGCAGGACCATCAGTTGAACCTTACCTATTCCAAGGGCTACAGAATCTACAGCTGTATAAGCAGAGGATATTAAGTAGGTATAGAGAGTCTCTATTTCTTTTCTAATTTCTTGCTGGTAAACATTTTGGAATTAAAGTGTCTAATTCTGGCATCTGCAGCTCAGGATGGATGTCAAACTACTCATTAGGAATCAGAAAGGAGTCAGGCAAACAACTGCAGAACTGAAGTACATCTGACAGTGAGCAACAAAAATTCACCAAGTAGTATTTTAAGAGGTGATCAGATCCCAGCTGTACATACCAGAGGGAACAGGTATTTAGTTATGGAGGGCTCCTATCTAGCTGACAAGGTATAACGACATCTAATGACTGGCAGATGAGATTTCTTTTTTTTTTTTAACACTGAGTTTAGTCAACCCTTGGGTAAAATTTTCCTAGTTGTGGTAAATTATTCATTACAGGATATTATAACACCAAGACTGTATATGCTTCTAATAATACTTTTTAGTTCAAGAAAAAAGATCAGATCAGGTATGCATAATGTAAGAAATTGATGTTAGTTGATCACACGGGTTGTACTGCAGCTGTGGCTGATGCACAGCAGTGATAAAAGCACAACTAAGAACAAGGTCCAAACCAACAGGATCCTGGAACAAACCAAGGATGCGCTGCTGCTAAGATGATCTCAAAGGAAAACCATTTATCCAAGTCCTGTCACCAGCAAAAACAAACAGCTTTTGAGACCTGCCTAGCTTGGAAGCCCCAAAAGTGGCTACAGCTTTTAGCAGACTACACAGGCTCTTTCTGTTCTAGCATCCTCCTACTCCTGTTTGTGCAGAGTCCAGCTCTGGGATGGTGCAGAAGAATGGATCAGCTACATCAAGTTTATTTTGCTTGAGGGCTTGAAAAAGCCTCTCAGAGAAGTAATATGCTCCCTCAGAAATCAACATGAAGATCAGATACATATGTCATCTTACCTACCAGTTGGGCTAGATGTTAAATCCAACATCAAGTGAAAAGAACACTATCTGAGAAAAACTGGTGTCAAATTCACCTCTATTTTGCTCCATATAGCTACACGATGTTCCACAGTGATTTAACGATATAGAACAGAGCTTCGGTGTAAACTGTCGCAGCTCCACTTGAAGTTCAAGCTGAGCTGAGCTCCAACTTAAAGTTAATACAGCTACAACAGTTTCCACCAGCTGAAAGTTTATCCTATATACTTTTCTAAATATATGCATCTTTTCTAACAGCTCCCTAATTCCAACTTCACTGGAACTACTTTTTCAGTTCTTCCGCCATCTGCTTTTTTGCTGGGCTCCTATGCATTTAACTGGCAGGGACTTTGTAGAACATATTACAGCAGTGAATATTACAACGGAATATATATACTTAAAGCGTCTTGCTTCATTTTTGAATTAAATGCACTTAAGACAAATGGATAATGCATAAGAAATAGCAAAATCCAGCAAATCTACATCTGCGTATAGATTTCTTTGAGAAGTATTCACTGTGACTGCTGACAAAACCAACCTCTTCAAAGGTCTGTGAACACAGCCTAGCATATATTCCACACTTGAAGGATTGCACACATCCTTTATATGACCACTGAAGAAAGAAAGTCCCCATGCCAACATTCAAACTCTGAACAGGAATGCAAGTCAGACATAATTTTGCCACGATGACAGTAATCACCAGCATACAAAAGGAACTTTTCTAAAAGGAATTGTTTCTAGAGAGTTATATTCAATCCCACGCACAAAGTTGTAGACACCCATGCTGTTTTATATTTTTCTTTACCTCTACTAGAGTAAGTATCTTTCCCAAGTTCTATACAAGTATCTATTCATGATGCACTTAAATACACTAGAGGGCTTAGATGGGTGCTTCGGAAGGGGAGCAGGAGAACTGAAAACAGAGGTTACTTTTTTTTTTTTAAACCATAGATAAAATGCAAAGCTGTTTCACATTTTGCTTCTGTGTGACACCTTATTCCAAACTATACAGATATCTGCTGGATTCATTGGATAATTTACCCCCCAGTTTGTAGAAAGGATCTTTTTCCCCTTCTTGCGATAGTCAGTATATGCAGTCTTACATATTTGTTGAATATGGATGATTTTGCTTTCAACCCATATTGCAGAGAGATTGGATTGAAGTGAAAAAAAAAGACAGGGACATTAAATAAAGCAATCACAGCAAAAGTAAAGCCGAGAAGAAACTAATACAAATCATAGGGAAAAAAAAAGTCCGTACGAGACTACCTGTTTATCCAAGGAGGGAATAAGTAGGGACGGAAAGAAAGACGAATTTCGATACAGGCAGGGTCCTTCCTCTGATCTGAGTTTCTGCACTCATGAAAGTTTTAATTCCACATGGAGATGCACTTCTGGCACTGACTCAAAATATAATGTGGCCCTTAGATGGAAAATTAGAATATAAAGGCTATTAACTGCCAATTAATCTTGTGAGGTCGATGGGAAACAGCTAGAATTGCTGTTTCCAGATGGGTGAAAGGATGCTGTGGGATTTAATTTATCCTGTAACCAATGCATTCTGACAGATCTCTCTGCTTACACTCTCAAAGAAGGAAGTGAAAGATCAATGAGTTGGCAGGATTTGGGGCCTTATATGTCAGCATCTTATAATTCTTAGACTGTAGATGTAAATTGACTCACTAAGTGGCTAGACTGCATATGTTGCTGTGCCACCTTCATCTAACAATCTAGAAAGGCGTTGCAGTGGGGTGGAGTGGGTTATCATCTTTGTATCACACTACATCACATGCATTGCATACAGTCCAGTTATACTACAGAACAATCAAAAATTAAAATTACTTCACTGTTAACTATTATTAGCAATGCTAGTTAAAAATTTCTAAAAAGTTAAAAAGCTAGTCACATTCTAGATAGGGTAACATATTTAAAGAGAAGACAGTATTGACTCACCATCCACAGTTGAGCATTTTTAATGCTCAAAGTTGAAATGCAAAATGAGATAGCAAGTTATGTTCACCAAAAGCAGCTGATAGATCTTCCGATTAAAAATAAAATCACTCAAAACTTCAAAGCTATGGCTGAAGGTGTGAATGTTGTCACTGGTTCATAAAGCTTTGTGCTTCACTGAAAAAAACAAACGGTGAGAAATATTTGAATTACTGTGTTTTGACTTTAAGCTTTCTCATCAAGAGATGCTATTTGAACTTAAAATACACCAGCAAATTGCAGCATGTCTATGACTCTGGACATCCAGATAGAGTTAAGAATGCTTCGATGAGCCCTATGCTGACAAAGGCTCTTTTAAACCACAGCTGATCTAGATGTGGTCACAGACCATTCAACCAAGGCTGATTTTAAATACCTCTGTAATAAAGCAGAGAAAAAAAGACAACCCCTATGGGCATCTATTATGATTAATAAAGTATTAATTGACTAATGTAGTTAAAAAATGGAACAGATGTTACAAATCCCAAATGCTGTTTCCTTAAAATATTTTGTAACGTGCATTATCTCATTACAAATACCACAAATATAATGCTGGTAACAGACAATGGTATAGATGAAATATTACATTTTTGTTATGATGTTGGTTTACGGAAAGTATTCAGGCTTCAAACTATATAGTTAATCTGTATCCTAAGCATAAGTTTACCCTTCACACCAAGGGAAACTTAGCTTGCTTGTTTCCCAGAGAACGCTTCCAAGGGCTGCAAAAGAATATATGGTTATTAGGTGGAAATGTGAGAGGCCATAGATTGCCACTAGCTGTCTCAATTGACAAAACCATTCCTCAGCTGAAAAGTACACAAGTCAATGTGGTAAATTTGGCAAGGCAAATTCATGTTTTAAGTTCAGCATGCAAACCACTGAAAGGCAAGTGAAAGTAAAATATGGCTCAAACTGAAGCAGAGGATAAGGAACGGTCATGGGTGTTTACTCTGAGGTTAGTAGCCTGGATTGTGACCCAAGGAGTGAGCAAGATTAATTGTTCTAAGGGTGTCATCTCTATCTTGTGTAGGAGCACCAATGAATTACGGGCCCTTAATTAGCAGCCCCTGCCCCCCCCCCCCCCCCCCCCCCGCGAGTCCTCTCACTTGTGCCTTTAGGAACTGCAGAGCCCAGAAAGGCCAAAGACAAGCCAGAATTAATAAAAAAGAAAGAAAGAGAGGAAGAGCACAATTCTGACTGCTGGTATAAATCAGAAGTAATGCCAATGGGCAGTAGAGTTATATCTCTGTAAAACAGGAGTGAATGTGATTAGAATAAGACTTCTTTTCACTGCTTAAATGAGCAAGTCACTTTTGAATCAGGACAGAAACACATAATAAGACTACCTTTAATTAAAGCTGCTTGGAAAAGCTTTTGCTATCCAATTTACACAAGATTTTGTTTTGCTTGTCAAATAACTTATTGTTTATATTGCAATACTGACTATAGGTTATCAGTGTTACATTACACTAAGCTGTGTGTACATTCCTGAGATAATACTCAAAACAACAAATCAGAAAAAGAACAGCACAAACAACGACAATGTAAGAGAGGACTTTGGTGATGTAGTCACATACTTCAGACTAGCGTTTTGTTGTTTGTTTTTTAAACATGAAGTTGTGTCATCTTTTCATATCATAATGTTAAAAGGCTGTTTTGGACTATTTTTTCTAAATGGAAGGTAACTCATGGTACAAGAGAGGAAGGGTTCTTTCAAAGTTAGAAAAAAGAAAAAAAAAACAGAGAGATTAGAAAGGAAGGTGAGTGTGAACAGAAGAAGAATGAAAAGGAAGAATGGGAGGGAGAGATGACAATCAAGTGAACAGTAACACACAGAAAGTTAAAGAGCCGGAAGGGAAAAGGTCTATGAAATAGATAGTCAGGGAGCAGCAAGAGCAGGGCTGTGTGCTGGCAAGAACCATGGAGCTGAGGTTGACCATGGCATGGCCAGGACCATGGCGCAGCCCCCCTGCACCCAAACATGGCCAGGCTGGGGATAGCAACAGGTCTCACTGGTGGCCCCAAGCCAAGGTGGTAAGTCAGGTCTGGGCTCCATCCAGGAGGTCCAGTCCGGAACAGCAGAGTCAAAGACAAGACTAGAGACAAGGCTACCTAAGTCTGAGGTCCATCTAGAAGACAGTAACACCTATATGTCAGGCCCAGGGTCCATCCAAGAAGTTGCATCAGTGAGCTAAGGGAGCACGACCCAGAACAAGGCACAAATAAAACTCTGACATAGCTCAAACAATACTCTACTGCCCAGGGCTGAGCTTAAATCAAGGTCCTGCATCAATAAGCAGAGCATACCTGAGTGGAGGTCCCATGTGAGGCTGGTCAGGGCAACTAAGGCCTATTAGAGCATTCAGGACCCTGGCAGAAGGGAAGAAAGGAGGATGAATAGCAAAAGAGTAATGGATAAAAATTAACTAATTGATAGATCTGCAAAGGAATTAGATACCCATGTGAATCTGTGGATCTGCATCCTGGAGCTGAGTTTCCTATTTCAGTTCAGTTGATGGAAGAATTTAAGTTCCCCTAATAGGAGTAAGTGGATTGGTTCTTCTCTTTGAGTCCTTCAGGGAACATTTCAGTTTAAGGAAGAACGGAAATCTTTGGGCTCTCCGTTGAGTCTAAGGGTGGTTTAAGGGTTCAGGAGGCCGGGTAGTGTGGGATCTCCACAATCCACACAGCTCAGCCTTGCATTTAACTACAGTTTACTTCTGAGTTTCTTTCTCTTCTGCTTGTTACGGAAACACAGGCTGAAAATTTTAAGATTGATAAAAGTATCAAAGGATTGCTGAGGTTTTGAATCACACATTTGGAATGTGTGATGAGGGCAGGTGTATAGGTGATCCCTATGTGTAATTAACAAAGCTGAATTAAAATACAGATATTTTTTCTATATATTTATTAAATAAATACAAAGAGTCAAAGCCTTATACGTGGGAGGCAATTCTAAGATGGCAATGCTTATAAGAAAGCCCGCTGGTGTGAATTTCTGTAACCACCTGTAGGCATGCACAGCATCACCCTACTGAATGCCAAAGGTCCTGTCTAAAGAGACACCTGGATATAGCCGGAGACAACTTAATTGGTGCAGATTTCATAAAGAGATGCCTTATGTTTCTCCAATTAATTTCAAAGCCATATCCAAGCTGAAGCTTCAGGAACAAAGAGCTGATGATATAAGTGTGTCAGGATAACAACAGTGGTTTGGAAATAGAAGAAGATCTGACACCAGCAACTCTTTATGCTGTAGGGCTGGAAATAATTATCCCAAGTGTGTTATTTCAATTGGGATTACAAGCATCAGGCAAGCCACTGCCTCTTGTTCTTTGCTTGACAAACCAGATTGTCTTCTGGACCTGCAGTCCTTTGTGTAGTCAATCTGATGCTCAGTCTGTGAGCCAAGACAGTTTTCTCCCAGAGACTCAATCACCACCTTCGAGTATGAACTTGCAAGAGGCAGATGTTAGGTGCATGCACTTGTGTGAACACTCCAGGCACACATGTCTGATTGCAAAAGGGCTGGAAGAGATCGCTAGTCCTCTCCTCAGGCTTTGTGTCCCACCTTCTCTGCAGGCCATCAATGAAAGAAAGCTCCTTTCTGATTCTCCCCAGAGCACACTTGGTTCACTTGCTGCTCCCACTCTGTCTTTAGGCAGCTGCACAATCTCCCTAAGAATATTCACAGCCTGTAATTCAGACACCAGTATTTAAGCATACAACAAAACAATCACAAGCCAATTTATGCTGTCTCCACAGGATGAAAGAAGAAGGACAAATTCTCCAACACTATTTCACTGATGCACCTCACACCATCGTAGTAAAAATGAGATTGTCTGCAGCTCACTCACTCTTCATCCCAGTTATATCTTCATCTCTTTGCTAAAACTGCTACTCAGCATACCGACCATACTAACTGGTGTTAATGCCAACTACGAAAATCATTCTGTATGTGAATATGTGTCCATTAAGTACTGCCTGTAGAAAAATTCAACTCACACAGGGCACTGAAAGCTCTTGTAGGTAAAAATCCAGTCTTTCCAGGTTAGACCTTTAAGTATCTTTGAACGTGGGAGAAAAGGAATACATGCAGAAGAGGAAATGTTGTTTTGTGGGAAATCTCCTCACATGCGTTACTAGTCCTATGGTAGACAGGGGAAAAGAGTCAAGGCTTCTGGTGCCCTCTCCTAGTGCCAGAGCATCATGATCTCGTCCATAACAGTGGAACCACTAGCACAGTCTACTCATGGTAAACTGATTCTAGATACTGATGGTGCATTTCTTTATTGGTTTCTCTACAATAATCTCCAAATTCAAATCAGCAAACTTCATGCACTGCAAAAGAAGGGATCTGAGCAAACCCACAAGATGCATGACTGACCATGCCAAGACTGTCCAGTTAGTGTCAACTGAATGATACTGCAGCGATACACAGACGTATCATCTGGTTTTGGAAGTACCATAGCTGTATGGCCAGGTCCATGAAATCATCCCAGTTTTTTAGCTAACACGAACTATTTTGATCTGAAGCTAGTTTATTCAAAGCTGGCTTTGCACTGCTCTGCACCACCTCATGTAGATATAGCCAGAAGTCTTTCCTACTCACAGGTCGTGTGAAAAGAACTACTTGTGTAAGGGGAGTCTCACAAAAAGGAGACACAGGCTCACAGTCTGGCCTATTGCCATTGTGGGGATTTCCCAGGCATTCAAACTCACATGCATTAGACCTGTAGCACAGATATCACTGATGGAGGGCACTTGTGGGCATAAAAGGGAACAAAGAGAAGACCCTTCCTTCACCAGAATTACATGGCATTAACTTCTTCTATCCTTACCTACTAGATAAACAAGTTCTTGCCTCAGGCAGTGCTTTCGTTCCTAGGAAGAGAAGATGCAAAGATTTGATGTGAACAGCTAAGAACATTACTGTAACTACTGAACTCACAAAAAAGGCATGCGATACTATGCGACAAATGACAGATGATGGGTAGGGAGTTTCTTATTACCTAATGGTATATCAGATCTTGAATTTCAGTACAGAAGAAGTGGAATCTGGTAATCTGAAATGTATCACTACCTTGTTGCCTCTATCTGAAAGGAAAATCAGACAGTGTTTTTCCATCAGTGTTTGCTTCTGAAAGTTACACTGCCTTCACTTAATCTGAATTGCACTGAAGGATCAGCTATCTTAAAAGCCCATTTCTCAGAGCAGCCAGCAGCTTGGAGAAAGATTATCATGCACAAGCAAGATTGCACTAATTGGAGAAATCAGTTTTTCAGCTGCTGGTGTTGTGGAATATTGGAATGAATTAAAACAGATGAAGCTGACATTAAATAGGTACTGAAAAAATGTACAGAAGAAAGACTGGAAGAGCAGGACTGCGTGCAAGATGAGGAGGTGCACAGTTTTTTATAATTTTATAGCTGTTTTTGTTTCATTGATTGCACAAACAGGGAATCAGAGCCTTTCTATGGCATGACTACCGTAGAATACAGAAGACATTTCTTGCTGTCAGTCTATAGCAGATACAAGTGACATACGATCATATGGCAAGTCAATGAGAGACCTAGACTAGAACACCAAGTCCCTACCTCTACACGCTGAATCACACTGCCTCCTCCACTTGCACAGACAAACTCACTCCTCACAGGGGGAAGGTTCTTCAACATGAAGACATAAAATACATTTGCTCTTTTTTCCACTTTGCAGGAGCACTTTCCTTGAGGAACAGTTCATTCTGAAACAGCAGCAGCATGAGGAACACAGAAAACAGGGATATATAGTGCAGCTGTCCTCAAAAACGCAGCACAGGGGAGCCAGCATGGTGATGACCCTCACATTCTTCTAAGCAACAGATCACTGAAGACACTGCAGCCATCAGCCATGGTAGTAGTAAATGGAACAAAACAGGCCTTTGTGTAGTTCCCAGTTCAGCCAAGAGCTGAATTCGAGCACTAGCCAACACATAGAGCCCTGGCACACCAGCCGGGAGAAGCTCTAGAGACAGGCTGTAGTTTAAAGCGGCACCAACAGAAGCTGTTCTGACCTGGAAAGGGAAGACTTTGGCAAAGGCGAAAGACAAGATGATACAGGGCTTTATATTCCCCTCCACAGTTCCCTGCAAGGCAATGAATACTAAGCAGTATCTTTAACTGAAAAAATATGTATTTTTTGCCTTCATTAACAAGACAAACCAAAACAGATAAACTAGTGTTGCACTTAAATACCTTTCCCATTTAGAGTAAATTCAATGTATGTTTTTTCCACAAAATACTGATAAAGGGAGCAATATACCATTTCTTCAATTGCTCTTTATATAGCTTGTTCTAACTGCTCATCATACTGAATTTCACACCCCAGGTGCTCATGAGAACAAAAATCATACCTAACATTTCACCAAGAAATAAGCGTTTGGAAAAATGTCTGGGTGGTTTGATTTTATCAGTGTGCAACATCTGGCTCAGCTAGATCCAGTAGCTGAAAGATGTTACACGCAAATATTCAGAGGATACACTCTTAATCGGGTAGGGGAGAGGCACTGTTCAGGGACATTCATGTTTATAATCTTTCATTTACATAGTGGAGTCTTCGAAATAGGGATTATTATAACGTCTGAATGCCTAATTGAAACAAGGTACTGCAGTTAACTTAGAAACAGCTTAATTTCAAACCTCCTTATCATCCCCAAATGTGAATCCAAATTTAAACACAGGGGAAAAATGCATGGTATATGCAGAAACAAACAAAGGTATTGTCTGACATAAGGAGCTTATGTAAATGTGGCATGGCAGAGCTCCATTTAGAGTAAAACCTTTCAAAACCCCCATAAACGATGAAGAAAAAAGTATCTTTCTTCTAATGGAGGTTTGCAATGGGATTTCACCTGTCCAGGACTGATGAGGGACAGCACTGTTCAGGGAAACAAGAAACTTTGTTAGCACCTTCCTAAGCAGTAATTCTGCAAATATATATCACTTTTTGTGTGCATGTGTTTGTGTGTCAAGGTTTCCATTATGTATCCACAGATAATTTGCTAATTTTAAAAGCAAAGATAACATCATGCGGGGCTGGATGCACCCACAGTAGTGTTTTACGTATTTTCAGCCCCCCTTTGCAAGCCAGTAGATTTATTTTTGTTTTTAAAGATACAGAGCATTTTTAGAATAACTTTAAAGGTGCCTGTATTACAACGGCTTGGAAAGATAATGGATGTGACTCAGTGGTTAGAAGCAGGGGATCAGGGAGTCCTGACATAAATTCTTTATCTCTTGCTATTCTTACTTTCTAATTTTCCATTTAGATTGGAAGGACTTTGCAGCAGGAACTTGGAAGGACTTTGCAGCAGAAACTATCTCCTACTACATATCGATATAGTCCTCTAGTTAACAGTGACCTGATCTCAGTTGTTCCTGGAAAACCAACAATTATAATTATGTGAAGGCAGGATGCATGTGGATGCAACATTACTTTGTTCAGGATAATCACCTCAATTCTATCAGTGAAATCTCTCTCAATTATAGGAGAATCCATGTGTGCCACTGAGACAGCAGAAATCAATCCTAATTACTCCCCACTGCCTGCATGATTCTCCTGTGCAAACAGACGCGAAAGGACACAAGGTGTTCCCAACACTACACTGTTCACATGGATGGTGATCAGTACAAATTCCTTCTTGTGGGAACCTGTTACTGTCCTAAGAGTAAATACTTGTGTTAGGCCAAGCGAGGAGAATATTAGAAGTATTTATGTTAGCAATATTGACAAATGGGTGCTTCAAGCAGATAAACAATCATAAAACTTGTAACAAACCGCATCCTAGAGAGAACCAAACAATAACCTCTCTTCCAACATGAAGTTCTAAATGATGAACTCAATTGCTCACCCAAGAGAAAACACAGAGATTCATATGTTTTAAGCCAGATGGGAACTTTATAATAATCTAATTTCCTTGTAATAACACAAAAACTAAATTTTCCATTATTGGGAAATTCCCTTTATTTTGCTGCAGACTCACAAATCTGTCTTAAAGCAAAATCCACTTATGGATGAATATTGGCTTTACCTACCACTGTTCATAAAGCATGCCACATGCAGGAGGAGAAATCTGGGTAGCCTCTGTGGTCAGAGGAGGTAGTGACAGAAGCAGGCACCAAAATTAACACATGCCTGGCAGGATAAGCTGTCGTATCTGCTGGCTTATTCTGTAGTTACCTTGAGACTGCTCTGAGATAAACTGGAAGCTGGTTTGATCCCAACAGCTCCAGGAAAATCATCAGTGTCTGCACATGCATAGGCAATTTTACAGCCACTCTAAGTACCTCTTGAGCATCCCTGACAATCAAGCTTCCTGTCGATGGGTACTATTATAGTATGAAGGAGTGAGTGGGTTGCAGCGTTTCATTTAATCATCTATATTTTTATATTAGACTCCTGAATGTGCTCCTTCATATACATGAATAAGTCAATTTAAACTTAGCACTGTCTACCCAAAACACAGTTAAAAAATGGAGTCAATGCAGACAGCCTGTACTCACTACTGCAGTGCCATTTCACTGTGGTTGCTCACCTCAGCATATAAACCTTCGTTTATTTTTATCCACTGAGATCTGCATGTCTGTATTTTGAAATGTCTGATATAAAACCATACAGCAGCCACACAGGAATCAGAAAGCTGCTGTCTCTCAGAAAATAATTTTTGTCCACAGTGTTGACAAAAATCAGGAATGAACGTAATTATTCAGCAGAGCTGAAAAGCCAGGACGAGACAGGGTAGTGAACCAAAACAGAGCAATATACACAACCCTCCGAGTACCACAACACTCTCCCTTTATTTGATGAAAAGACAGAAAGCTGCTTCTTCCTAGTATGAATTGCATCTCCAGAGGTTATAACCATACATCAGAGAATACAGAAAGAAATTTGTAACAAAATTGGAAGAGATGATTGGCAAGATTTTATTTTAAACTTACAGCCTGAAGATCAAAAGGTCAGCTTCAAGTTTCCAGCTCTTCCTGTAGCTATAGGCTCTTCTCCTGGGCTATATTTGGAATTATACATATTCGTTGTTATAATTTGACCTTGTAATGATCTGCAACAACAGAGACAAAGATTTTGTCAGAACATTATTCTGCACCTGTTTCCATGACATTTGTCTCTTGCAGAGAAAGTGTAAGTACTAGTCGCACCTCCTCTCAGCGAGCCCTTCTGGCTCCTGTTGAGACATAGTTGGGAAGCAGAGAGAAGTAGGAAAAAGGTCATGAAAAAATTAAAAGAGGAGCTGAAATTGTAAAGCAGTCCACCTTTTCCTTATCTTCCACTTCTCCCCAAAAACGAAACAAAAAAGATGCACAAGAAAAAGAAAAAAGAGGAGAAAAAAATGTTGGAAATGCACAGCGAGAAAGAGAGAGAGAGATGCTAGAACACTAAGGAGTTTATATCGAAGTGATATTAAAAATATAACTATCTCTAATATATTGGGAAACCCCGAATTAGATAATTCTGATATAAAGGACTCCTGAGATTGAACTGATTGACAATATTCATGGGGCAAAACGACAGATGAAAAACAGGCCATGGCAGGTAGATGGTTTGAGTCAAGTTACACAATTCTAAGTAGGACACAAATATAGTAGCTCCAGAAGGAAAATTAAGTAAAGGTAGAAATGTCCTCTACAGAATGAGTTGAAGACCAGTATCACAAGTGCTAAAACCAATGCTGAAACCAAAATTTTCAAGCAGTACAACACTTTCTTTCTTAAGCTTTGATGGCTTCAGCTTCTCAACCGTTTACAGAATAGCACTGATCTGAGAGTCACAGTTTCTGTCCATTCTTACCCAGGAGCAAAAGTAATTTTGGAAAGCAAATGCCACCAACTGGGCATAGTGAGAAAGGGAGAAACAAACAGGCGGACTTCTGCCTAAAAAACGAAGCAGAGAAACAGGGGCTCCAGAAGCCATGCAGAGTACTCAAAAAGTCAAAATCATAGTGCTCATGGTCAAGTGCACACTACATAAAATTCCACATTTAAGTTACTCTTGTTTCCTCTATTGCATGTTAACATACCACTACAGTTAATCACGAATGGTATAAAAGGGCCTAATAAACTTAATACTTTTTACTATTTTTTTATTATCTGGATTTTCACAGAGAGTAGCTCCTCATGGCCCCAAGTCCCATGATACAAGCTCCCACATCCCTTGGCTGTTGATGGGGAATGGGAGGCTAACTTTGCAGGGCTGTTATAAAGATCTCAGTCTATCTCAATATCACTGAAATATATAGCTGTAAGTAGGATTCTTGCTGGGATCACAGCTGTAAATCTCAGAAAAGCAGCATTCCTATGAAAACAAAATCTTTTTATTTACCAGACAACAGTCTGCCACAAACAAATCTGTATCTTAAAAAAATCTAAGATGGACACTGTTCTTTTAAATAATCTTGAATGTTTTAATCCCATCTTACTTTTGCAGCAATATGAAAAGTAATAAATCCCAATCTTGTAACTATGTGACACCAAAATCTCACTGATTTCAGATGGACCATAAATGCGAGGTCATACAAGAATGGACAATACAACAACATGTATTGTATTTTTGAGAGTACTTAATCCTCCAACACTTTTTAAAATTCATGTGCAACAGAATTTCTAAACCACGATTACACTAAAGTGTGGTCTTGTTGATTATGGGATAGGATAGTGCATTTAATTTTCATCTCTCGCTAGCCTTTTCTTTGATTTTTGTGCATTTGTGGCTTTATTTTAGGAGCCATGACTCTGCTTTTTCAGGTATGTTCTTTCTGTGCATGTTTTTCAAAGGGGGATAGTTATTTGGGATTAACTTAGTTAAAGATATCATAAAGGGGCCTGTTTTTAGACACTTACGTAAGTCGAACTATTTTGACACCTGAAAATGGAGATAAAAATACAGCTACTGATTTTTAAAACTGGCCCTCTGTTCTTAATTGCTAGAGTATCACTGCCATCATTACTTTTCCTGAGGCTTTTTAAAAACAAACCAGTGCCCAAATTTCTGTTTCTATGAAGACAGGTTGAGATTTACTATACAAAAACATATTTTTTTTTTTAATATTCACCAGTTTTTCATCATTGCTCATTCTGATGTACATATTGAAACAGTTTCCACTATTTCAGTTTTCGTGGTCAAGCAGAAATATTTATCATCATACTTGTTAAAGTTTATATTACCCTGTAGCAAAGCAATTTATCATAACTATACATGGGTGACTTTCCTGATTATTAAAATACTGTTAAAGTGAAAACTGTTCAGCTCACACCACACTTAGCTCTAATTTATACTTGTTGTTTGACCTTAAGTGGAATATAACTGCAGAATAATACATCCAGTCTAGAAACTGAGACACAGGATGGATAGTCAGACTGGTAAAGGTGGGGCAAAGTGTCCTATTGAGAAGACTGAGTGTACCCTATTATTCTGTACAGATACGGTCCAGCGTCCCTACTTGTCTTTGGTGTCACATGGCCACGGAAGGTTAATTTTATCCCTGGACAGTAAATCTCCTGTAGAGTTGGATTAGTAATGCCATACCCCTTTAACTAGAGGCACACACACTGAGGATGGCAGCTGCTGAGAAATTCCCAGCAGGGAACCCACCTTCACTAACTCTACTGGGTACGCACAGACTTTTCCTTTGCTACTTACCCTCACACACATCTGTAAGAATGACATTGCACTTGCTGGCAAGTTGGTTATATCCTTGGGAAACTACGCTAGTTTTGAAGAGAAGATATATATGTAGCTCTGTAAGTGCTGCAGGAGGCATCTCCAGTGCTTTCCTGAAGCCACTGTTCTCTGAATACATATAAACTAGCAGACATATTGACATCTATATTGGTGCCCTTTCTATCCCTGTGTCTGCATTTTAGGAAGCGCATAAAATTATTGAGGAAAATTGTTTAGCACTCTTCTTAGAGAGTCATGGCACTGTGGGGACCACCTTGATAAGCAGTAATATCTGAAACACTGTGGAAGCCCATCACAATGCAGAAATACAAACTTAAAAAAAGTGGCTTCAAGAAAGTGAGGATTAGAGAAGATACACGAGCAGAAGGCCAGCAAACAAAGGAATGAATTTGGGAGACTAAACTGGAGTCAGTGGAGCTGAGCTAGCTGAAGATCTGTTTTACTGTACCAGTCTCAAGAAACAGAAAATATTTCACAAGATTAGATCTTCATTATCCTTTTCACAGGCATAACAGAGAAGGTAAATATGACCCATCCTGTGCTGGACACAGCTAAGCGAACTTTCTTGGCTATCATCACCTCACTTGATCTGACAGTTAAACACAGTCTGAAAATACTACTTCTGAATTCTTTCCAATCAGAATAGAATGAGATTTGGGAAATTAGTCAACTTCTGCTCTTGTTCTGAGGACAAGAATGAAGGACTTTCTGTTCCAGTCAAAACATCTGTTATTCCAGACTGCACACTGCTGCAGTACTTCACTTTCTTAAGAGCAAAGGATCCAAATCTGTCATTAGCAATCATGAAATGACGCGACTATGCAGAGACTCTTTCTTTTTTTTTTTTTTTCCAGTCCCTTTTGGTTACAGATAGGTTTTCGTCCAGAAGCATAATGGTCTAAAGTCCTGACCCTTCTTCATGAGAACCTAGGGAATTTGCAGTGATACTAAGTTGTTCTGACAGAGTTTTGAGGCTGGCTGGAATTCAGCCCACAAAGAATGCTAATCAGCGTGTGTCAACCAAAACAAGGCTGCCTTGCTTCCCACATCTCTGGGGTACAGATACTGCATTTATGAATGTTCAGATGAAGATAGATGTGTTATACCTGATGTGCCTTTGAGTTTCTTTCCACTGAATTTAAACAGAGGCTTTGAAGATTCCCACGGGACTCAGTGTTCCAACTACCTAACGAGGGAAAGCAGACAGATGTTCTAGATCTTTTCCAAATCCAGTAATAACATTTTGTTAGATTCAGATATTCTCTTTGAACGTAACAGGAGTGACAGAAATTTTTGTTGTTGCTTAAAAAACTTCTTTATGTATCTTTTTACATAGACTCTGTGACTTGATTCTAGACAGAATTTTACACACCAGATTTTTAACCAGCAGTGATTATTTATGGATGAATTGTAAGCTTCTGAATGCAGGGAATCGTAACGGAAATGCTGACAGAATGCCATCCACAAAAACTGCAATGGGTTCTGCTCAAAGTTTTGCACCCAATTTTTGTAAGCATAATGCTTGCTCAGCTCTTTGAGAATCTTGTCAAATTAAAACGTAAGAAAACTCAAATGCTTGTTAGCAGATAAGAGCTTTGAGCTCTTCATGTTGGCGCCTTTCATTCACTAGCAGTTACATTCTTCTCTATCATTTGCTGTCTTTGTATTGATAACTCACATCATCTTTAGAGCTGTAATGAAATGAGATTTTCAATATAACATTTTTTCAACCTAACTTCTCCAAGTTTTAGATAAAATTCTCATATCTTTTTTTCTGAAACTGAAACTCAGGTCAAGTTGTAGACTGTTCTTTGCTGGAAATAAACAATTTCACTAATCAGAATATAGGGGCTTCGCTTCTTAACGAACTGAATTTTTTCCTCTCTCTCCCTCTACGTTATCTTAGAACGCAGAAGATGGTAATTTAGTTTGCTACAGAGAAAATCCCCTCCAGTAAAAAAAAATTCTTCTGAAGCTGTAGTGACCAACAGCAAATAAAGTTCTGCTCTTTGGGTTATGTCAAAACAATGTCTTACAGGAACAAAGCCAGCTGCTTTGATTTATATTGCCTTCCTCCAGCAATACAAGCCAGCATTCTGTTTGCCCTTTTCACTGCAGTTGCACATTAAGCTGAATGCTTTAGAGATTTTCTACAACAACTCCCAGATCTCTTTCCTAATCAGTATTCGACACATCTTTCCTTTTAGCAGATGCGCTATTTTTTCCCTTTGTTCCAAGATTCATTGTTCTCCATTAACTGCAGTTGCCATTTATTAGTCCAGATGCAGAAATGATCCAACGACCCCTTATGAGTCGATGTGCTTATACCCACCCACGCGTCTGTGCACCAGTATGCAATAGGCCCTTGGATCATCATATATTTAAATATATGCACTGAAACTATAGACTGTTTACATGAGATTTATGATGTTTCTCAAATGTGCATATGATAATGAAATGGGATTCTGAACTGTTAAAAGTGAGCCAGCTTCAAAGCTAGTTTCTGAAAACGTACCCTTCTGGGCTTTGAGAAAAATACAAAAATACATAGACGCAGATACTCAGCTGGTGAAAAGCATTATTAGAATAATGTTGCTATGTTGATTTACGCCAGGTTAGGATGTGATCAATTGTATCTCTGCTGTGAACCACGTATTTTTGATGAAAATTTACATCTAGTAATTCTAGGCCATAATATTCTTTTTGCAGAGGAAAAAAGGAGGAAGAACTAATGAATGAAGTATGGAAATACTAGGAGAAACCAGTGCTGAAATACAAACAAATTGGTAGGAGATGGAGTGTGTAACGCTTAAATATTCAAACTACTGATAATATAAACAGGTGGCAACCATATAATATAAAGTACATTAACTTGGAATTCTGCAGACACTTCGAAGATAGGAAAATAGGATTTCACATCATATTAGTTCACTGGTCCATGAAATCCTGTATCTTTCTTTCAACATTGGCTAGTAGATAATTCCTTAGTGGAAGGCAATCCCGCCCTTCATAATGCATCTCAGAAATATGAAATGTTGCAAGACAGAAGAAGTAGGGAAAGAAAGGACAAGACAGGGGTTGCAAATTTTAGAAAAGCCAAAAATGACAGCTCACATCAATACAGAGAGAAGATTCATTGTCTTAAAAACATGCTCGCTTGGGTATTGAATAGTTATGCACTGCTTTCTACCCCTAGGTTACTAACTCAGCTCATGCCCCCGTCAACACTGGCTAGAATTTATGACCACAGTGGCCTTTGTGAATAAAGACGTTTCCACTTCATAAAATCAACGGTATTATTAACACTCACTCTCTCCTTGTCCTAATAGGGGCAACAAGGATAGCAACCGAACAAACCTACCTTTATTATGACAGCCCTTCGAAAACAGCACTGACAGTCATTACTAGGGAAGGCTGGGAAGCTTGATTCAAACTCAGTGAAATACTGTTTTAGCTACCGAACAAATAAATTCAGAATTAAATTAAATTAAGTGCTGTGCCATGCTCTGACAGCTAATACTTGCAGATGCCAGTGGCTTGTAAAAAGAATTCTGCAACCATGTTTTCACAGTAGAAACTCTCCTGTTCAACACAAACTGGCTGTCAGAATAGCTACAACCAGCCACTATGGCATCGCCTTTATACTGGTGGAAGCAATATCTGGATCAAAGCCCTGCCCTCACGTAGCAGTAACATGCAAGCAAAGACTAGCAGCAAAATGCCCCAGCAAAGTATTAGCAGAGGTCATTCTGGAGAAGAGCAGGAGGTAATGCAGCCCAGCTTTAAGTCAGGCCATAAATTAAAACCACACCCAGAATCAGAGACTAACGGCATAAGAAGCTTTTTTGCAAAGTCAGATGAGATGAACAAATCAATTCCAATGCTATCTATCAGAAAATTCTTTCCATCCCTCATATCTGATGACCTATCTGTTTTCTGTTGTGAGCAGGTTTCTTTCGTGCCAATTTTCCCACAGGACTGACAGCCCCTTTGCAAAAATCATCCCAGGCTAGGCTGAATTAACTGTAACAGAAGCAGTTCCTGCTGAATTCACTCAGCTGAAGGGCCTTCTGCAGGATTCCAGCTGTGGGGGGACCCGAGAGCCAAGGAGAGGCCAGGGGAGAGAGCTGAACCCTGCCAGGAACTAACAGGAGCCTTTACAACCCCCATCCTGCTCTGTAAGAACCTGGACAGAAGAGAAGAAAGCCGAGAGACGGGGAAAGGAAGAGGCTGATCCAGGGGCTACGGAAGTTAACGGGAGACTTGCTAATGAACACTGAGTCAGGCCCTTGAAGAGATTTCTTTAACATTTTTCTCCTTGAATACCCTCTTTGAAGTAATTATATTGCAACTCCCCTTGCAACTGTTAAAACGTATGAAACATAGCACTGAGAGCAGTGCTAAGCCTAAAACATATATAGGTGTGGGGGTGGAAGTGCGTGTCTGGAGAATGACAAACAATACTTCATACCGAAGGGTAACAGAGAGCAAGGCCAAAGAAATACTGATGGTGGGAGAAGGCTGTATGCCATATACATGAAAGAAGTTACCATTACACCCAAATTCATGGCTTCTGAGGGGTTTGTTTACTTCATTTTTTTTCTGGATCATTCTCTTTTTTTGCTTAAAATTTCAGTAAAATTCTCAAACTTCCTAACTTCTCCCTGTCTCTTTTCAATCCTCCAGTCTATAAGCTGCCATCTGAGAGCCACCAAGGCATTCACCTTGTCTTCTCTCCCTCTCTTCTCGGCCTCCTTTGGGCCTGGCAAGTGTGACAAGTGTCATCACCCAGATCAGTGAGAAAAGCATGCATCTTCTCTATATACAGCGGGAATCGAAAGCCATAGGTCACATTAGCAGTCACTGGCACACACAGTGCGTACATGTGCTTGTCAGCAGGTTTCAGAGATGCGCAGATTCAGCTACAAACAACCAAACAGTGCTCACAAGCCCAAACAACCCTTTTCTGATCTCCCAAGGACTCTGTAAGCATTCAGAAATCTTTCCAAGTGGTGCAGTAATATTCCCTCTCCATGTCTGGTCCCAGACTGTTTTGCACTTCGCCTTTGTAGAAACACAAAAGCAGAGGTGTCCTTGAACTTACTTAAATACAGACACTTCCCTTGTCTCTGATCCTGGCTTGAAACTTATAGACAAAGGGAAAAAAAAGGACTCCTCTTTTGTGCGCTTTCAAAAAGTCTGGAACAAGTCTGCTTGCTCTGTTTCAGCCCAGGAAAGAAAAAACATGGCTCAATACCTGCATAATACCCGCATACGTTATGAAGACTCGAAGTTGCTTTTACTGCCATGGGACCATGTAGAAAGAGAACATACTGCAATGCAGATAATATTCATTTGCTGAGAGCTGCTATAAGGAACATGGTCAGAAATGTTTAAAGAATGACATTTCCTTTCACGAGTCTGGGATCCACATCTACTACCCAGCAAAGTGAGGTTATGGATGGGGCTGATTATCCCAAGCAACAGAGCATAAACAGCTTATTGCGCTCCTGTCTTCATCATCTTCTAATGTGCGTTTACACTGCGATGGAAACGTGGAGTACAGTCACACCGCGGTGGGAGGAGGCTGCCTGCACTCCCACTGGGGGAGCGGCACCAAGCAAGGCCTCCTCTGCGGCCCCCACGCAGCCGCCGCTTCCTCCTCCCTGCAGAGCCCACTAAAAGAATACAGTAACAGAAGTCAGGGGAAAGGATTTTAGTAACTAAGACAAAACGGTATTTTCGTTTGTAAATCTCCTGCTAGCTCTGGATGCGGATCCTTACTAAACAGCATGGTCAGTTCTCTCCTTTGTTTCCAAGTCATTATTTTACTAACACCGACAGGACAACTGACACTGGAATGGTTACAGAACCGTAAACCATTCTAAAACCTGAATTCAGGCAGAAGCTACTGATGCAGCAGATTTACTAAGCCACATCTAGGCATATGAGGGTGACAGGAAAAAAATATACTCTGATACTTTTTTTATAGTTTGGATACAACAATACACAGAGCAGCATCATTTGATATATTAAATGATACATTTTGTCATCTTATGGCGTCTTCTGATACGATATATTATTCTACAGCATGCTATTATGCACGTAGATAAAACCTAGCTTGTAATAAATTATCACAGCATCTATTTATTTTGCAGTGTCTGTTTACTTTCACGTTTAACCCATGCCAACACAAGTGTACCTAAAAAAATGCAGATCCATATCCTAATATTCACGAGCTCTTTATCAGCATGGACCACAAGAAGTTGTAGTATCTCTCCAGGAAAGAACACGCCCATAGCAGTGTAAATTCAGTATGACCATTAGGCCTAAAACCTTACATTAGCATTAAAAGGAATCTTGATCCATCGTTGAAATTGAGGGGTAAGTCAAATCCTGTGGCTATCCGGACAGATTTTGAAAGGAACAAAATCACTGGGAGATGCAGTCCTAATGCCCACTCATGTTTCGGAAAGTTTCTTCCATAATACTTGGTCTGCTATTCAATACTGACTTGATGTGGAGCTTAAGCCAAAATCCTGCTCTTGTTCTTTTGCCTCTTCCTCATTTCTTTAGCAACTGGCTGTCCTCCAATTCAGGCTGAGATACCAGTGAAGCTTCAGATCAAAACTAACATCTCTTGCATTTGTATTAGAATTCTTAAGCAGCTTTCCCCTTCCCATTGCAAATGATGTCTTTTGATATCTGTTACCATGTTTTTTCATACAAATTCCATCAAAACAGTGGAACAGGATAATAAAACACCAAATTATTCCTACTACATTCAGCACCTAAAGAGGCTTTTTTTCTACTTGATCATAATTGTAATATTTCAGATTCCTTCTACAAAGAGCAGAATTTAATGGCTGTTATGGATTTTTCATCCCCTTAGAGAATTTCTGCAAAATTCAATTATTTTTGGAGACTGCTTGAGTTTATATCTCGCAGTGATGATGAATTACCTATTGTACTGGCCAACTTAAAAACAATACACAAAATCAATTTTTTGACAAAAGGAAGACACAGAGAATCAAGGACTGGCAAACAGTCTCTTTAAAATGAGCTAATTTCAATCACTTTGCCATTTTAAACCACTTTCTGTAGCAGCATCTGATTACATTTCAGCTGTTTAGGTTTCCTATAGAGATTGACTATGCCAACAAGACGATTTGCCATCAAGAAATTGTAATTAACTTAATGAACTCTGTCTTTTAAACAGTTGGAGATTTTAGAGCTAAGAATAATGATTATCGCAAGTGTGAAAGAGTTTTGTTTTAAACATACTCAGTGCCAGAGATAAGAAAGTTGCATATTAACACTTTCATGCTTGGACATGGCAATGGTATTTAGAATTACTGATCGTCTAAAATAATATTATGCATCAAATAATAGCACTAGTAATGACAATAAATAACAGTGAAAGTGCAATTTAAGTAATGCCTCTCGGAACCAAGTGTTTTACAGCTCAAATCTGCTAATAAAAGAAAAACATTGCATCAGACCACAGCAAGTGTCTTGTGAAGCCCTGAGATATAGTTTGAAGCCAACTTTTCATTCTATCTATGAATTTACAAACATATTATTTCACATACTTAGGGCTTGAGTAGTATATAAATGACCAGGAAAAAATATAGGCAGCCTGAAGCTACCAGTAAAAATTGTTGTACTGCCTAATGGTCAGACTTTGTGAACCAGCTGACTTTTTAAAGTATTCTCATACAAATCAAAAAGTGTTGCATTGGCCTTTGGTCAGCTGATAAAATCTGACTTTGTGTAGTGCTGTGATTTTACACAGTGATTACTCAAAATGTTCTCATTGCTAGATGATCAGAAGTAACATTTTTCACGTGTCAAGAGAATGAGTCTAGTTGAGGAGTAGCCAGAAAAAGATGCTAAAAAGTTGCATTTACTAGGCCCCACTATTACATGAAAAGGTGCTGCACCTTGCACCACCTGGTCTTCCGGTTCAAAAAACAGCATGGTGCTTTGTGCTTCCACCCTTCGCGATCCTAGTTGTTTATTCCCAGAGGCAGACAGACTATCTACCACAAACGCGAGCACAATTCCCACTCTGGAGTTAGGCTTCAACCAGCCTGAAAATGATTATTTGATCTGAGGTGATGAATTCTCTGAGACTGGTCCTGCCATAAGCTTCTCAGCAGTCTTGGATAAAAATGGAACATTAAATAAGGGGTGACACTGAGCAGTGTCACAGGAAAATATTTCTCTAAGAAATACATGCAGTGTGCTTTCCCTCGGAGAAATGCTGTTGATGTTTTCCATAAGAGGCCCAGATCTTTGTCTCTAAACTTTATTATGAAGAACACTGGTTATGACCACAATTTGCTAAACCAGTGCTAAGGAATGGCATAAATATTTGTCTTCTTGAGTAGGTGTCTGCTGTGTCCTTTCCCATCGGTCAGCAAACTCATTCCTCTCAGCTACATGTCTAATTTACCCTGCCCTGTAAATGGAGTGCACGAGTATCCCCACAGTAGTGCGGCTGGACTCACGTTACCTCATCGCCTGGTTATATCACCTGCTACTTCCACATCGTTGCGAAGCACGTGTTGTAATCACGACCTGCTTGGGGCTTGCCTTTGCCACGGAGAGAAAAAGTACTGAAAGAGAGCAAATGACGCATCTCTTACAGGTAAGGCAGGCATGGCTTCCATTCAAATTACACCGTGAGTTTGTCAGTTTAATGCATGGCCTCATCTCAGGCACTTTGCAGAGACCTGATGTTGAAAAGGCAATCAACATCTCTTGAGAAAAATCAGTCTCCTTGCAAGGGTTTTGCACTGAGTGTATCTCAAGATAGCGTTACCCTGCATGGCTTAGATGAAGACACTTGCTGAAAACATGTGCTTGTTTCAAAATTATGACCTGAAGATGCCAGCATTTATTTTATTCCTCTTCTGGTTTCTAGATATAGACTATTCTCAGTCTAGGAAAAATGTTCCTGTTTTGAATGTCACTCCACGCACATCAGGCCAAAAACCACACACAACTATACTGTCATTGAAAAGCAAGAAAGTTAAGTCTTGACACTTACTCACTTGAGTAATCTCACTGAATAAAAGCAGTGGGATCAAGCTCCTAATTGCTTATCTCTGAAAGGCATTTTGTTATAATGCCCCTACACACGCTTCCCACTGAGAAGCCTTTATGACCCTCTCACTTTATAAGAGCTTTGCTGTAACTCATGAAAACACCATAGCTCTGAGGACCAGCTATAGAGAAGCTTGGGTTTTCAGTTTCCGTCCTTCCTACAGAGATGAACTAAAAGCCACAGCTGCGAACCACTGTGCGGCTCCACACTGTTGTGAGACTATTTATAGACGGAACCTTCCCCACTGCTTTTCACACCGGTGAGTTACGAAAGGGAAGCACTCAACAATTCCTTGTGGGTAGAAACCCACACTTTGATTACTGCCTATAGCTGCTGCAGGATTCAGATCAGAATACAAATTGCAGATTAAATCGTGTGCAGGAATGCATGGAATTCTAGTGATTTCAGTAATTCATAATTTCTACATCAGTACTATCTAAACTACAGAACTATCCTAAAATGCCTTCCTAGCAGAGATGTAGCTCATCCTGGCTAATAACTTCAGTTAAGTAGCATTAGCTGCCTAAATGAAGTAAGTTCTACCAAAAAATAACTGCACCCACACTGAAGCTTTTGCCAGTACAAACATACCGTAAAGAAATCACACTCCTAAACGGTCCTGCTGTTAAGATCCTCCTGTTATGATATCCTGGCAAACCGCACACATCTTAGTCAAAGGAAGCAATGAAAATGACCAAAAGATCATTTTGATGAATACATTCAATGCTATTTGAATTATATGCAGCAGTATTTTACTTAAAAGCTCTTACAAAAGGGAAACAGAGTACAGATTTCTAATGCAGGCAATTTAGCACCACTTCTTGCTACTCACTACTCCCTGCTGGGTCATGTAGGCCCCGGTGCAGCAAAGATGCACATGTATTTACATATATGCACACTACACCCAATCTTGGACCTCCTTAGGACTCCTTTACCGCACAGAACTAAGGGTTACATTAACTCCTGCAAGATCATTCCTGGGGTGTGTCTGTTCCCCACCTTTGGAACAGTCTGGATTGCAGGACTAATACTGAAATAAAATCACACAGTTTCAACACACAAAAATGTACAGCCTAATAATAAGGAAGTCTGCATCAATCTTTAACCATCACTGGCTGCAGAGTCCATTTCCTCAATGTAATGGAAGCAGGGGGAATTGCACCACTACAGGTGAGAAAGGCAAAGAAAGCAGCAGGATTAGTGAATCAGTCAGCAGAGACCAAAGGAAGAGAAAGAAGCAACAAAACAGTAAATATTCTCAATAAAAGGACACCTGTGAGTAAAAGAACCAAAACACGTGAACCAGTTTCCCTCAGCAGCTGGAGACAAAGCGAATAGTTGCTTGTACCACTGGATGTCAAGGAAGATCACACAACGTCAGCAGGTTCATTCAAATCTGAACTAGACCGTGGCACGATCACAGTTCAGTGCCAAAATGCCTACGAACTAGAGATGCAGTCTGGACTTCAGCAAAATGATTCTCCAGACAAAATAAAATAAAATAAGCCCCAAACTATTGTTTGTGAGACAAAATAAAATATTCTCAATCTTGTTTTAAAACACACACACATGCACCACTGCCACCACCACCATGCCTTTCCCCCACACACTATTTGGGGGAATGAAGACAAATCCTGTCATTGCAAAATGCAACCATCTGACAATGTTTTCTGACAAGTACCTTGAGGGCAGAAATCAGTTACACTGCCTGGGCAAGCTTCCCATGGTATTATTCACCTATGCTGATAAGCAATCCTGCCAGTAGTATTAAATGGATAGTCCTGAACCTATTCGTATCAGACATTTCGACTGCTTTCATTTCTATGAAATTCTACCTGAAAATGTCACGGCTCAGTTACTTTCAGTAAGGCTTTGAAAAAATCAGGACACCTCTGATGATTGCTGTGCTTCTGGTCTACAGCTGTTATTCACTGAATTGTCTTCTTCACCTTTTCCTAAAACACAATTATTGAGAAATATTGAGACTGAAACAGATATAATTTATGTGGGCAAGCAGATGCATTGCGATGTAGCTAGATTACAAGACAGGCTCAACATCTCCATGTGCTGAAATAGGAAAGATCAAGAGTTATTATGCTCAAGAGGAGGAGGACAATGTTGTCACCATTCAGTATCACTCCCCTAAACTGCCAGGGGCAAACACATTTCCATACAGCTGGTGACATTAATTAAGGTTGTCTTTTAGGGAATTCCTTAAGGGCTCCATACTATCCCCTATGTTAAATACTGTATAAGCAGAAACATGCGAACAGTGCATTTTTAAAATCAGTGAGGGAAAACACCATCCCACCTACACCAAAATAACAGATTAGCAGAAATGAAAGAAGAGAAGAAACAAAGCCACAGAGAGCAGGAACGTGAAAATCAGGTCCTTTTAGTATCTTGTTTACTACATTGCACAGAAATGCTCTGTCATCCACCTACCCACCTATGTCAGTCAAAACCTAGATTTTTCCATGAATTAAAACAGATTGGAATTCTGATAACAACAGTAAAACAGACCTCGGTGAGGGCTGGGATTGCCCAGAACAGCTGTAGACCCAAGACAGGACGCTGTCATGTTTCAGTCTGCAGCTCCCTTTACATTTCTTCCTCTTTTCTGTTCCTCACAGAGGTTTTTGATACTGCCTCACTTTACAGTTTCTCGTTGCTCTCATTAAATGGTATCAAAACTCAGTTTTGGCAAAAATTGCCATCGAAGTCTACAGGGAAAAGACTGCTCTCCTGCCCTGCCATTTTCTACTTTCATAATAACAGGGCAAAAACCAGGATAAATGCAAAGCAAAACTGATAAAATCAAACACCTCCATTAGAGGTGCTCCTCTAGTACCATTTTGCTACTCTTCTAAAACTTTTCCAAAATTGTATTAAAACAAGTATTACAGACTGGGTCCTGGAAACAGTAGGTGACAAGGCTGGTGGTGGGGAGGAGCTAGAAAGCAGCCTTCCCTGCCGAGGCATCTCTTGGCATGAAGGAAGGCCAAATGTCGGACCGCCAGTTCCACAGGCCCCAGGCCCGGCCCCACCACGCGAGGCAGGGAGACGAGCACTGCCGCACTTCACTGAGCTCTGAATGGCGCACGGGCCCTCCAGGGCTGTGCAGATGAATTAGAGCAGGTCAGCTTAACCCGGGGACACAGGAGCCACCAGGCTACTGCCAGACTATGTCAAAGCTGCACACCATCACCTTTGCCCTTTCTCCTGTAGGTCCCATGCTGACAACGTTCAATTAGATCCAAATCCTGGAGCTCCTGCTTGCCTACTTTATGAGACTTTCAGTTCCTGCATCTCTCGCTCAGCACCTGCACAACCTCAGGGCTCCCTTGTGTGCATTAGTCCAGAGCATTCACACTCTGAACTTAAAGACAGTGCTGTAATCTACTATACATTTAGTTCTAGCTCCAGTGCTTCCCCATTTTTTCCCATGGTTGGAAGCTTGAGCTTTCCACTGGTTTTGACACTGCAAATATCGTAGCTTACCAACTTTGGGAAGTGTCCCCAGAGACTCATAAACAGTTTGCTGCAGCTGTCATTTTTACACAAATGTTTCTCACTGTGATAAACTGGAAATGCAATGTATTCCTCAATGAAATCATATTCAACTGCAGCTAATTCCCTTACCATCAGAGGTACTGCTTGCACATTTCCTTATCTCAGCCCCCCCCGGCAGACACTTACACTGGCTTCCCATTTATTTCACATTCCAGTTCAAAGCTGCCTTCCTTAAAATTCTCCATGGACCACTTCCAGTCATCTTCACAGATCTTGTGCCCGTACTAGTTTTTACTGAAGTCACTGGGAAAATTTCCGTTGAATTTAACTGAACAGATTGCTTGGCCTTTTTTCTTTTGGCAGCGAGACATTCCAAGCAAAAAAACTCAAGAGCGTGTGACTGTAGGTCTCTTACTATAGTGCAAAACTGAAAATCAGCTCGTGTCCATCCTAAGATGTACTAAGATTTACAAATAAGCACCATTTTGCATACATTTCCCTGGAAAATGTTGTACATGGTCTGAATGTCAAGCTCTTCTAAATTCTGCTTTGAGATTTACTTGAACAGGGCTACTGAAAACAACCAGCACTTTGCGTTAGATGCTGTACAGTCAGCTTCTTGACTAGCTTACCGTCTGAGTTCCCAGCCCTCGGGAAAAATATTGTATAATTCCCACAGAGTTACTGAAATGGTAGAACGTAACACATTTTGAAATTAGATATGAGACAGGAAAAATTTATTCCTATCTACTGTATTAATGTTTTCCAAAGTACCAGAATACCTGAGTCCTCAGGTTTGCCTGCTCTGCAAAGGGGAACCACAGAGAGGTGAAAGGAGGAATTTTCTCCTTCTCCTGGCGGAACCTGTTCCAGTTCTCTTTGCAAAACATGAATAACAACAAAAAATAGTGGTGGATCCAATGGAGCAGAAGGAGCCAGGTCCTCACCCTTTCCAAACTCTTTGTAAAGAAAAGTAGGACCGGAAGACACCAGAGAAGGCCTGCCAGGTGGCAGTGGTGAAGGGGACTTGCTAAGTCCCTAAATAAACTGTGCCTCAACTGCAGGCATCTCCCAAGGCTGGCACTCCTCTGCTGCATTTCCTTCATTCTTGGGATGAAAGATTCCTTATCTTTGTCAAATTCTACGACTGTTTTGCTTCCAGCGTTACCAAAGGCCTGATTTCGCTCAAGTGCTGTTACCGAGCCTCGAACAGGGTTGTTACTATGACTGCATGAGCATACTCATGCAGTAAGATGCCTTGCGTGGTAATGAAAAGAAATTCACAACAAAAGAAGCCCAGAAAGTTCAAGTCTACCTCAGGTTCACTGGATTTCTGTGGTATTCTTTCATGCTATTCATTTACTCACAATGAAGTACTGCAGAATTCAAACACATTTGTTCTGTTTCTTTCTCTATACAAAACAAACTTAATTCAGTGAAAAAACACCCGAAGCCAAGCTGTCTCTTGTGACTTTGAGTATCCTAACACAGAGACTACCCCCACCAGCAGCTAAGCGAAGTTCATTAATTACCTGGGTTGCTCACAAAATGAAGTCCCACCCTAAAAACATCACATTCCAGAATTTTTCTTCTCTAAGACACAGAGCAAAGCAAGCCTCCTCCCTGTTTGGCTAGGAAAAATAGGGAGTACTTAATAATTGATATTCCCTCCATCCACCAGAAGGTTTATTGCATAGATTCTGTTGTGATATGAATGGAAAGGACTAGATTAAAAAACAAGCCATCTGTAAACTGAGCCAATGATTTTAATGGGAAAAAAATTAAGGCTAGGAATTGGGCGGTGAAGTGCATCAAGAATGCTAACTGCATTCTTCTGAATTGGCGGAGAGGATGATGAAGATAAGGTCTAATACAATATATTTTCAAGAAGCAGAAATTCTAGTCCCTGGTTATTTTGCACTGGAAATAAATGGGTAAAAATGAGCAATATTAGCAACTGGATGGACTTAATGTTTAGAATGAGTTCCAAAATAGTGAGTCTGTTTTGTCTTTCATATTTATCATCATTTACATCTATGGGAAGTGAGTGCACAGCAGACACAAACAACCCCACTCCAACTTGGAAGCGGCTCTTTAGGCAAGTTATTCTGCCCAGCCAAGCAGGTCCAACAACTGCCAAAGATGGCTTGATACCACTTCACTGTCTTCAGAGCTGGCTTCTGGGTGTAACACAGATTATAGCAGTCTCAGGACTAATGTTAGTTGTATACTGCTGTATGCACCTCTGAAACCATTCACGGACGAACAGCAGAACTGCAGCACAATCCCTTCTCGCCCGTGCCATGTGGACAGTGCATGGTACACCCTGGCATCCTTTGAAAACCAGCTAGACCAAATGCATGCCCTCTGCCTCGGAGTGAACCTGAGGAACCTGTGCGCTGCCACAGTTCTTGCCTCCTTGCACTCTCTATGTAGGACATGGGAAGCTGGTATTAATAATCCAAAAGCATTATTCTCTGCACTTGACTAAAGATATTACAGAAAATAATTTCAGAGGTTCTGATCTTTAAAGGCTCTGTCAACACCATTCTCTTAAATCAGGACCAAATTCTTACAAAACCCATTCTTTCTGTGACACCCAGGCAAAAGCTGTGAAGAGCACAGTAGCTAACAGTCACTTAAGGCAGAATAAATAGTGGAAAGTTCAGCCTCAAATGCAAGTCCCAAATTCTCCCAAAAATTCTCACCCTAAATCCTCCAGACAACGCTACCCAAGCATTTTATAAAAGTCTGAGTGTATCTATGGTCTGAGTCCAGACTTGTCTTCATCTTCACACATTTGAAATCACATCTGTTACCTAATGAAAGAAATGAAGGCTTATTCACTCTGACTCATCAGCTCTCCAGCGGCCTCTCAGTAACACAGAGAAGGACCTCATCCGGGTTTCTATATTGTTGGTAGGACTGGTAAATACATTCCAGCAGTAAAATATTTATTATGGGTGATGATTATCAAAATCAGAAAGAGCCATGCTTGTCTTTCTAGTTTCAGGAGTTGGCTGTAGAAAAATGCACTTTTCATCAGTGATGTGAATCAGACTGTAGAAACAGAAAGAGACAAAAGACCTATTTTGACATTCCTGATGAAATAATGTCTCACATTCTCCCTTAATATTAGGGGAATAAGCACTGATTTTAATCTTATGAAGTCCGAAATGATGTTCTGAAAGTCACCAGGGAAGCCTACTGAACGGCCATGATTACAGCCTCCTAGCTTGTTTCCAACTCTTAACTGCAAAATGTCCTCACAAATACCCTAAAAGGAACTGGGAGGAATGAGAGTCAGAGGAATTTTAAAATGTTAGAGACATGCAAATATTGTGGATTAGTATTCCACACTGAGCCATAATTTGCAGTGTTTGCACTCATTTTAGTATTCCTTTTAAATTAAAGACACAATAGGTAAGCTGGCAGAGTGCAGATGGTTTAAAGAGTTTAAAACATTCTTATTCATAGTTGTAATTTTTTTATAATAGAAGCTATTTAGAATCCATTTTTTGTGCTGTTTGAAAGGTAACAGGATTTGTTCTGAAAACCAAATTCAGCAGGAAACCAGCAGGTAATTTGGATTAATGGGTTTGCATATTTTAAATAAAAATAATATGAGTTAGTAACATCTAGGCAGATACTTAAACATGCATTGAGATTCAGACATCTAGCTGTGTAGGGAAGATTACAATGCAACAAAAGTCTCATCGCTGTGGAATATGCACAGGAGAAATGTGCCACTTAAGAGAAGCCTGTGACAGAGCTAGGAGAGCACTCCTATACTTGAGTAAGTGCAGCTGGGGCTATATAAGGGATGTGGACACTTTGGAACAAAGCACTATAGGGCCAGCCTCCAGAGGGGAACTCCAGAAGTTAAAGTGCATGAAGCATTTGGCGTTTGGCAAAATACATAACACACCTCCACAGGCTGACCAAGGGGTGGTTCAGAGTCAGCCAACAGCAGAAACTAAACACAGCCTGAACTCAGGCCTCTCTCTGACTTAGAAAGGTGCTCCTTTCTTTTGTAACTCTGCATCCAGATCCATCTTCAGAGGCTGACTGAACTTCAGAGAAATTAGTGTGGATTTGATCTATTTTATTTTATAGTCTGCTGGACTCCGGAAGTGAAAGATCCATATTCCCTTTCCCTCTCAGTCTGATGAGGACTTAGCACACATCTGAGGAGAACATCTAACCAACCAGCAATGGAATATAAATTGGAAACTTAATGATGCTGAAGCTGGTACTTTGGATTCTCCATTTCCAAGTAAGTGCCCTGAGCTATGAATTCTTCTCTCTCTTGGACTTTCTGCCTTTTGCTGGCCTCATGACTTGCAATCTTTGCTATGACAGTTGTGAATAGTGACTGCTGCTTGCTCTGAACAGAGACCACTACGAACAGACCACTGGTCTAGGAAAAAAGATGAAGGACGCTCCTGTTTATAACAGCCTCGCCATTTGTGAACTCTCAGGATCTGTGAGTCTGCCCCTCTTAGACTGATGCAGTGATTATGGGTCTCACTCTAACTACTTTGCCATTATGAGAAAGGCACGTACTGCTATTGCCACCTTGAAAAAAGGTGCCCACAGATGCGGCTTGTTAAGAGCCCGCTCCTGAGAAGACCTGTTCCCGTTCTTAGCCCATCCTATGTGTAGGAAAGCAACTTGCTCAAGCAGATGATACAGGGCAGCTTGCTCCTTTTGGAGCAGCTCTAGGCATGGGCAGTGGGTGTTTCGAGAATTTTAATGTCAAAGATAAGATGAAAGACATTCGGTTTGCTTTCATTACTGTTCTCATGTGCCCATACGCCTTCTTGATGCAACCGCAGAAGTTCTGCTTGCTAGATTATATGTTGTTTCAACCTATTAAAAAAAAAACCCAAACAAACAAAAAACCACCCTATTAGCTATCTGTCAATTATCCTTGAAGGGTAATTCCACCAGTGGCCAAAGGGAAATGCTGGCAGGTGTAATTACTAGGGTTTTTTTTCCCAGGGTTATAACCTCTGACTTGCAAGACCTGATTTCAAGTTAAAAAAAAAAGAAATCATTGAATAAATTATGATATGCTTCTACCCTGCATAAATAAGGAAGATTTCAATTAAAGCTGAATATTTTTAATTGCAAAAGCATTTTACTTTCACTGCTTCACAACCATGACAGGTAATGTGAGCAAATACCCTTATAAAATGCCTGGTCTTTAGTACAGGAGCTAGTACAAAATCTTATATGAAAAACTATTTATGTAGAAAAATATTGCATGCTGAGTTGACAAGAATCTACTCGTGCTTATTACAAAAAAATACAGTGTAGTTCAAAACTGACAATCCATTACTGGAAATCCATCTTTTACTTAGGATGATAAACCAAGATTGAATTATAGATTTCACACCAGTAATTCATATATCTGCATTTAAATCCACCCCTTCTGCTTTCCCAAAGCCTTTTTATTCCATTCATTTGAAATTAGTGTTCACGGTCAAAAACTGCCTCAGTTTATGAATATTTTCATTTCAGGAAACATGGCAACACACTCTTTCCTAAGCTGTCCAGAGACCTTGTTAAAAGGAACTCTCTCATCAAAACCTAATTTCCATCATTTATTTATTTATTTCTGTTTAGTTTGGTTTCTAAACAAGTTCATGTCCCAAGTGTGCAGCCACATTTCCTACTGCATTCAAATTTGCAGAGAGTGTTAAGATGCAGCTACATTTTGAGCGAGATTCTGATTTCACACAGTTGCTACTCATATGTGAATATTTAGTCTCATGGAGTTCATCTAATCTATAGATTGCTACTCAAGTGAATACAGTAAGTTCATTATCAGTATTCTCTGACTGAATTAATTTTTTTCTTGTATGAAATAATTTAAAATTGAGATTACCATTCAGTGCACTCTATTCAAGTCTCTGTTCTGCAGTTAAACAGCTGTAAATATTTGCCAATCTCTTCAAACTGATTTTACCACAGTAATGGATACAAACAAGTGCACAAATCCAGGTTGTTGCTCTTTTCTGCGGGTTTCCCTTTGATACTTCAGTTACGGATAAAAACAGTTACTGTCAAAAGCTTGCTGGACTGGACAGCCTGGGCCAAATCCTGTGTCAGTCTTCTTAAATAGGCATCACAGCCTTGCAAGCAGATGTGTGTGGGAGAGAGAAAGACTGCCTAACCCACATCAATAAATTTGAAAAAGTTCAACATTCAAACTCCACCAAATGTTAATCAGTCTGCTACCTTTTGTTATTCTTATGAATGACTGTAGTCAGGCTATTTAAAGCAACTGATGCATTCAGCTGTTGATTGTAAGTGCCCATTGAGGACACCTCAAATGAACCACAATTTCCCTGCAGTTCTCATCCCCCTTCACCCTCCCCTTCTCAGCAAAGGACTAGAAAGACTTTAAGAGAGTACAAGAAGTTCATCTACTAAGCCAGCAGAGTCCTTCAGAAATTATTATGAAAGGGAAGGGCAGTCTGGGAGGAAAGAGGAAATGCATATATTTTAGTCGCTTTTGGTTTATCACCAAAACCTACTGCAGCACTGTATTTCGTTTCTTCTCTGATTGCAACAGCAATCAGACATCCGTAAGCAAAATTTCCTGCCCATGCTCCGTCCCAAGTCAGTGACAGAGTTTCCAGGAGTCCCCTATCCCTGCAAGTGAACATGGATCCTGTGCAAGAAGAAAACCCCATGGAGTTCAGGACTGGAATCTAGATTTCTCTGATCAAGACTTTTTTTTTCAAGCAGAAACTTTCATGCTTTGTGGGTTTCTTAGGAAAAACAAACAGTTTAGGGAAATTCTGCCTTCGGCCCTTTTTCCATTTTCAGTAGCTAAGACTCTTGGAGACCACGCAGCGGCAGGGGTCAGGGCCTCGGTATGCTGCAGCACACTGCTTCCATGCTGCTTGTGGAGAGCAAGGGAAACAAGCATCTCCCTTCCTCTGTCAGCTTACGTTGCCTCCTGGCTTGGCCTACAGATCTACACGCCTCCCCCCTTTCCCTATCGGCCTTGGCAAGAACCGCCCAGTTATTCCAGTCGACTTAAGCCACGGGTGACGGAGCAAAGCGGAGCTGCCGGCACTCCCCTGTGTGCACAGCTACACCTATCCACCAGAGGTCCTGAGCACCAATGGAAGGAAGCAGTCCACAGGGGCAAATGTTGCTGAGGCCTGGATAAAATAATTGGCATGACATGAATACACTGCTATTGCAGTAGTCAATATTATTATTTTTACAAAATCCTGTATCTCAGACTTCTGCCTATCTATTCAACTTGACTACTCAGGTGGGGGTCACAGGCTTTGTGCCATTGTCCACAGGTGTTATTTTATATGCTAGAAAAACTCTGTTTCAAACCGCTACCCGAAAATTTAAGTACCAGCCTTGCAAAGATTTATGAACAATTTAGTTTAACCAAGCAGTCCCAATAATTTGAATGGGTTTATTTGCAAAGTGTAAAGCTAAGTACGTTCATATACATTTGCTGAGTAGGGCAGTAACTGGTCCAGTACGTACGTTCTGCATAAATGTAAGGAAATACCTGTACCATCCTCTTGAAAGTCCTAATGACCATCTCCAGGATATCATCACAGGTTAAAAAGAAAACTACCTTCAGGAACAATACCACGTGCCAGCAGAAGGAATCACAGAATTGCTTCCTTTAACTCTATGCAACATTATGTTAAAATAAGAAAACAGTGTTAGTGTTGCTAGCTCTGAGAGTCTTCTACACCTCTTGCCTGCGAGGCTTCCTGCTTCAAATGCAAAGCAGACAATGTGAACAGCTACCACAGCCAGAATGAAGCCCTGACCCACGGGGCTCAAAGCCACGTGCACGAGCATTTCTAGGACCGGAGCCGAGCGCGTTGCACCTGGAAACGCTTCCTCCTGACGCTCCGGTTGGAACCACTGCCAGGCTGAAGAGCACTGAACAACCTTAACTGAGTGAGGAAGCAAAATAAATATACGTAATGTCGAGCTGAACATCATCAGCATAACAATGCTAATTCAGCCCATATTGTTCGTTAATGGAAGACAACAAGCTTATGTATGCATAAAAGAGAAGGCTTAGGCCTTGGGGGATCCATAATGAATATTTATCCCAAGAACAAACACCCAAACATAAATCTAAATTTATACAATTTAAATTTGCACAGTCTAAAAACTTCAGTTACATAAATAGAAAGTATATCAAGCAGTATTTCTGCCAGAGTGACTTATCAGACACACACAGTCACTTAACAACCCTGTGAATCTAATCAGTCTATCACGGCAGACAACTATTTTGCCTCTGATGTTTCAAACCCCGTTGCACTCAGCTTCTGGTGGAAAGCATTTTTCTGTAAGAGAAAGTAGCCAAACTCCATCTCCCCGAAAATGGCTGAAGCAAATAGTTCCCTTGGTCAAATTTTCTGTCTCTGTTTTTAACTAGAGTCACATTCACAATGTCTCTCTAATCTGTTTCAGCACATGCAGGAATATCCTAGTCCTATATTATCCTAATATTTGCAAGCATTGCAAAACATTCTTTTTAATGACACCTCCCCCCCCATCTTAAGACGTTTTGGCAGTTGTTTCCATAACAGCTTGTATTTGCTTTTAATCAATGTGTAACCAAAAATCATATCAGTATTACTACTGTTTTGGTAGGAGTGTTATCAACTTCACTGGGGAGAAAAATCCTAGAAAATAATTTAATCTATAAGTTTAATACACTTTGCAAGCTTGTTAAAAATGTAATTGAAGTACATTTTACCCAAAAAAGCAACTTAATACAAAGTACCTGAACATTTACTTAATATTTACTGTTTAAATACATCACAGAAGATTAGTCACAGACGGTTATATTTTTATTAGTAAAACTGATTTTTTAAACAGGTAGTCAAAATTTAAAAATGATAGTTATCAGTTCCCCCTTCTGATTATTCATGTATGAGTGAAAGATCTTACACTGCTGCCTTATAAACGTAGTTAGTTTAAATACTAAGTAAACAGATTTTATTTCTGAGATATTTTTCTTCCACTAGCAGCCAAGAACTACATCCTTCTGGCTTGCGAGACACTTCTAGACAGCAGCACTGTTTTTAACATTACGTTTTAAGCTTCTCATTGAAGTGTGACAATTTTAAGACCTGAAGTCTGGCTTTCCTTGCAGTCTCATTTACCAGACACCGTACTTTCCAAAATACAATTCTATTATCAAAAAACCCTCCTGCTCACGACATGGTATTACACAGCATGAAATCACTCCAGCATCTAATCTTCTAAGGGACTTATATGCCAAGGAGAGTCAGGAAATCTATGCAGTCAACATTTCTCAAAATTTTGCTGTTTTCCCAGCTTAAACCAGACACAATCCTGTTTTCTGAACCCTGCATACATTCCAGCATCATTCAGCATCAGGAGCAATTCTCTGTCTGAAAAGAAATCATGACAGAATTCTAAATTAAGACTAGAAACAATCCCCCCGCTTTCATTGTCCTCCTAACGAAACACACTTCTGAGACCCAACTTGAAAGGAGGTGGATAACAGCAAAGCCAGACTACAATACCTAGGATATTGTTTTTAGAAAAACGGAATAACAATGAAGCCCTATGGCATTACCCACATTCTATCTGAAGGAGCGGGAAGTGGCTCAATCTACATTCTTCTCATAGCACTTTCTTACCTTTTTCAGTGACAGAGGATCCTCCTATCTAGCACTCATAAAACTGCCGAGAATCTAAATTATCAAGGAAACATCATAATACTGGCACTGAGTCATTCTGTGCCAGCTCTATAGATACACCAGTGAACGCAGAGTCACCACTTTTCTAGTAAGCGTAGAGAGAAGGAAGGAGCGAAAGGCAAAGGAAGATCTCACTTCCCTCACCACAGCAGCCGGCAGCAAGCCAAGCGAGAATGCGACACACAACCTCTGCAGTTTTAGACTAATCAGAACAGCAGTTTCAGGAGAAAAAGGGACTAAAAAGCAGCCATCTTTGCCAGAGTAACATGATCAGATAGCTGACTATGTGGCTTCAGTCAGGATTAATCCTTCTTACTTCTAATACCCAGGTATCCCAGTCACAACTGATGGAATGAGATAGAGACCCTGGCACTGATCGAGGAGAGCTGAACCATCCCATAGAGAAGGAAATAAATAATATTCCCCACATTCCTGAGATAACTATGGGGCAGAACATGTTAAATCTGAGTCTCCCAGTTTTCACAAGCTCTTTTTTACCAAGAGAAGAGACCTGCCTAATAATAACCCTGAGTAAGAGAATCTACGGGAGAAGCAGAAGCAGACTGAGGGTGTCCAGACCTTCGGCTCCCCGGCCGCATCACCCTTTGTGAGTGTTCAGCCAAACCAGTGGCAAGTCGGAAACGTGTGCTGAAAGGTCAGGCAACTGCTGTCACACACAAAAAAGAAAAAAATGCTGTCAAATCCAGGATATAGTCTTTAGAGCTAAACAATCACAGTGACAAGATTTTAAAAAAGAAGACTGAAAATCTTAAACTAAAAAAAACCATTCCAAGTGAAGCTGAGGTGAATGGATCAAAACTACGTTAATTTAAGTCATTTTGTCCTAGATTCACTGAGCCTTTTTAAGTCTGAACCAAGGAGTAAAAATATAATGTAAAAGGAAGTAATTAGCATGGATTCCTGGGAAAGAAAACTGATATTCACAGAAATCAAGCTGAAAAATATTTTAAAAAATTACTCTCAAAATGTTGTATTTTTACCATCTATACCGATTAGACAAATACACGTATAGTACTAATCAACAGAAGACCTGACGCGTATGCTAAGGTCGCATTACTGCTGGTTTACACTTCATGCTGCAGAAACCTATGGCTATCAGTGTTCTGGTCTGCTTCCACTCTGCAGAGAGTATCTAAGTCCCAGAGATTTCTAAATAATGCCAGCATACACCAGCTTGAAGTCAAGTGCTTGCAAAATAGGAATATATACGCCAAACTGGAGCCTTGAATCTCAAAGTAAGTACGTTGCCATTTTGATCTGTTAATAAACAAGCTCTGTTCTGCTTAGTCTTAAACATATTTCATTAAGAAAGCAATGCAACGACCCATGTGGGTGAAGCCAGTCTCAAGTAAAGTGCCTGAAGGATCAGAGGCACATTCACGGATCTCACTCTGTAACAGTTCTCCTTTGGCATCAATAGGTATGATTTAAACTATCAGTGCAGGTACTTCATACTTCAAGGCTTCCATGTTACATTTTCACAGAACCACAAATACAAAGGAATAAACAGTATTTAATGAACAATAACATAAGATGAGAGAAATTACATTGGCAGATTGCAACTATAGCCTTTAGTCTTCATTACGGATTCAAATGAAAGCATCTCAAATAAGATTCAAGTGGGATGATGAAATTCTTTTTGTTTAATGGATAACAATCAAGCAACACATAATCCCTTATAGCAATGATTCTGCAACTGCTCTGTCCTTTTTACGTGTATAACATATCTTAATGGGTTTTACAGCAATTTAGACCACAAGACAAAGCATCTGGGAAAGACTAATTTACAAGAATGTCATTCATGAGTAACATGCACCATCCATAGAACTGAAATATTTGACAGTATAGGCACTTTATCTTATTACTACACAGAAGTCCTGTAAATACTATTTAAAAAAGATAAGAATTTCTAGAAAAACAGGAAAACCTCCACAACTTCTCTATAACATTACCTGTCTTTCAACTGTTATCCTCTGAACAACACATTTGTTTCTTTTTCACTCATTAATAAGACTATCTCACATTAATAGAGATATTGCCTGCTTGTTTCCTAGATGTCCTTGCAGGAAATCATTTCCCTAGAGTTCCTAGGAAAATGCTGTCTAATAAGCCAGTCACCAAATAAATAGTCTTATTAAGACTTTGAATTAGAAGTAATTTCAAATATAAATATAAAATAAACCGTGCATTAAAACCACTGAGAAGACAAATACACAGTCTACAGATTTCAGTCATCTTGGAGACTGAAGAAAATCATAATCTCCTTGTATGTGTGTAGAAAAGACAAGCTACTAAAATTATGAATCTGTGGAAAAACTGGGTTAGTTTTCACTTTTCATTTTAAGTATAAGCAAAATAAATGTGATAGGTGGATAAAAAGGAAAGTCTTTCCTGCATTCTGGTCAGGACAGCTGAGAAATGAAATGGGGATTACAAAATTTGCTTTCCCTTCAATGGGGAGCGGGTACCAAGTTCTCATTCCCTTTGATCCTTCTGGATCAAATCCCTGGCACTGCACTAAATGCACCTCTTTTCTGGGGCAGATTCCATTGTTTTGCATTTTTTGTAATATAATCTTGCTAGCAGGATTTTCATGGTTAATTTAGGTTTGAGGGTTGTTGCATTTTTTTTAATGAATGTGTGACCAAGCCATCTTCCTCTTCATCTGCTCAATAGATTTATTTTGTATAGGACTACATATGTTTCAGTACTTTAACTGTTCCAATCTGAGGACTATTGACATTTTCATTATGTGTTCGTTGACAGTACATGGCTATTTTAAGGGATTTCCATCTATAGGGAGCAGGGGGAATCTTTCTTTGCAGAGATTTCTAGTAGGTAATGCATTTCAATGTAGCAAAATGATAATGCAAAAACAATCAGGGCATTTTAGTAAATGTGAGAGGACAAAATTCAGCATTCTTGGGAAATAAGTGCTGGCTGGAGAACAAGGTGTGTGTTATTAATATATATCAGTATCTATATTGAAGAAGGAGACAGCCAAAGACTATAATTAGCTCTGAAGCTAAAGTATGAGCAGCATAATAATAACTGTTAGACTAAAAGGAATGTAATGAATAAAAGCTCAATTCACAAAGGAATACAATGTTAATATTGAAATTTGGACATGTTAAAATGATAAGTTGTGGAAGACCATCATTTAGTGATATTTTGTGCAATTTATTCAGAATAGATAAGAAAAAAAGAAACAAGTATAATTTACAAGAACAAAGGGGGTTTTATGTGTGTTTTGCGATACAGTCTATCAAATACGATCATTGCCTTCAGTAATTCTCTTTCCAGTGTATACGCACACGTGCTCTGTGTTGTACAAATACACATACTCATATATATATAAAATTATGTCTGTCATTTTCCTACAGCAGAAGAAAAGAGGACATGGAGAAATGCCAGAACAGACTGATAAGAGAATTCACAGCTCTCTCTGGTTCTCTACATCTGACCTTGGAAGACGGCTGATAGGTGATGGTCAGTCAGTGCCCCCCTAAACAGTTAAAATGGCTACTCCCTTTCATTGACAAATTTGCTCACATAATTCTACCCACTACGCACAAAACTAAGGCTTGAAAAAATGGGGAAAGGGAGGAAAGATAATGCTGTCGCTCTCTTTGCCCTCTTTATCCTTTAAAAGGTAGCCGTTGTTTAAACACAACACAAATGAGAAAAGACAGTCAAGGCAAAGAGTTCCTTGTATTTATACATTTACTCAATGATCCCAGGTTTGTAATGAGAAAGCAAGATCCAACAAAGCATAGGCATTTAGTAATCGAGGGTACTATCCCAAAGGGTATCAAGACAATATTGTAATATTCAAGTGAAAACAGAAATCTCTGTGGTGCACTATCAAGAGATTTTCTACAGGATGCGTAGAATAATCAGTTGATCCATCTTCTTTAATATAACCAAATAGTCTTCTTATTCATTTCAGAATTACTGATAAGTTTTTCAGCTTACAATTTTTGATTAATTCTCTTCTTTTTATCTAAATCTATCCCATTTCAAACTAGTTCCAAACCACAGTCACATTCTTCTCCCACTGCTCTATTACTGCTGCTTTGATTTCAGCACTGGCGTATTACACTGCACACCGAAAACAACTTTCTGTCATAAAAGCTGCCTTGCCCTCGACCTAGCCTCTGTATCTGTTCTTCCTTCAGACTCTTCATTCATCTCTCTCACTTCCTTTCCCTGCATCTTCATCAGTATTTTCACAACTTTCCCTAAACTGTCGATCTGTCACCTGAACTTAGATTGTTTTAAAGGAGAGATTTGTCTGTGGTGAGATAGAATATTTGGCAGAGAAAAATAGCAGATTATTCTATTTCTTTCATAAATTCTTGCTCCTCACCAGTGACAACAGTAAAGTTTTACTGTTTACATAGCAGCATACTAGAAACTTTATGAACAAATATCTTCTCCTACCTTACCTGAACTATATTTAAGATATACTTTTCAAATTGATTGAACTTAAACATAATTCATGCAGGAAGGTTCTAACACTTCACTCTAAATCAAGTTAAAAAAATGTGTAAGTTTATTTTTATGTATTAAAGTAACTCACTCGTAAGCCCAAACTAAGAATATTTACACAGTCATCAACAGTGATTTAACTACCTGGCCCTATAAAAACAATTTAGTGAAACCTGTTTAAACTAAGTGGGCAGAACTACAGAGTACAAAAAAGAATTAGTCATTTTTCTTTAGTATCCTTCTGCCAGCACTTCAATACCACAGGATGAAAGACAGCAGAAGACCAAGTCTATTATTCACATCAGAAAGGAGCCCAGAAACTTCAGATTTTCTCCAAAATGTCTCACTTGAGGGCAATCTTAAATGTATAATATACAGAAACATAGTGAACTAAACTATGCACCATGTTTTGAGAGTCGATCAAGAATTTACACTACAGCAGCATCTAAGATTGGCAATGAGGACTACAAGGTAACATAGCTGTAGACAAAGCAATTAGCATGTTTCTTATGTGGATATTGATCCAGCTGTTCTCTGTTTACAAACCTTCCAAAATGTGATAAGATGGCACTTGCTAATAATGCTAGATGAAGCAGATAATAGGAAAATAATCAATTAAATGGAGTCACACTTTGCCAACTTTGAAAAGGGCACCAAGAAGCAGTGGAGATCAAACTAAAAAAATGTAATTTACAGTTGGGAAAACTCTGTCAGATGTGCATTTGAAGTGAAAGCTGATAACAAAATCCCATGGAAATAGGAATGACTAGCATCATGGAGGGATAAGAGCTGATCCTCTTCTACTTGAGAAAAACATTCCCGTGCCTCCGTCCAAGTGCAGAAGTACAGGCAATGTTGAATCACAGTGGTTTCAGCAGCAGCAGGAACTTACTCTGTCAATTCACAGTTTGCTTTCTTCATATCAAGAAGGCCTGAGACCCCACTTCCGTAGCTTCTTGAAGTTCTCATCTTTCTCCCCAAGTACAGTCTGATCTGAGATAAACAGGCAGGAAATCAAAGATTTCTTCTGCCGCAGTCTCTTGGCAGCAAAGAAGCAAGCCAGGGTATGACTATGCAAATAACGCCTCGTCTCCCGACGAGGGGAAGCGCTGCGTTACAAGGTGAAAATCACCTTGTCTGTACTTCTCCCCTTCCTCTGAAGCAAGGCCAGACACTCTTTCAAAAGGGATACCGATTCTTTGTCTATAAACTAGGACTTATCCAGCCAGCTGCCCCTTCTCTGGGGCTGACTGCCAAAATATCCTGATTAGCTCCTTTTTCTTCTTCTCAGGTCCTGACACTATTTCTCTCTCCCTCTTTTTCCCTCCCTCCTAATATATGTTAGCACAACCAGACCTTGTCTGACCCTGGATCCCATGGTGCAAGCATATTCTGCTTCCCATAGATCACAGCGTAGTGAAGTTGCACTGATGGAGATTTAAATGGGACTAGAGATACTAAAGAGGAAGGAAGCAATTTGCTTAACTTATGTCAGAAGCAGAGCCAGGAACAGAATCTGTACCCTCTCCCATCCGGCCCAACAGGACAACTGCTGAACGCTCCATTTCCCACGGTTTCAGAAAAGCAAAGTCCCATTCGTTTGGGGGTATTGCTCCCAGCTAGAAAGCTTTTTGCCATCAAATCATGTTCGGAAATAATGCTGCTGGAATTACATAACATCAGAGATCTGGAAAAGGCAAAGGCAAATACAAAATATTTGGAGCAACTCTGTTTTAGTAATTGCTGAAGGAATAAGTACTTCTGTCCAAGATAGACAACTGGCTCAAAATAAACACATTTGTTAAAATCACAGTCTGGTAACAGAAAATTCATAATAAATGGTAAATTTATTATAATTAAAACCATAAATATTTTATTATGAAGAATCTATACCTCTTTATTCTGAGAAGCTTTGGTTCAAGACTCCTAGATATTTCTTCACTAATGTTCCTACATGAAATACTATTTTCTATATCCTGTCTATACTGTTGTTAAATTTCTTACTAGTTAAACTTCTCCTTTCGGAAGGACCATAGCATAAGGCAAGTTTTTTGTTCTTAGCTTCATCTATCACTTCAGCACAATTCCATCTGAGTATATGAAAAAGTATTTTACTTCCACTCCAGAACCTAAAAACTACTGAACTCTTTTTTTTTCATTTTTTTTTTTAAAAAACAACTTTCTGCCTTGAGATAAAGTATAATTTTAGTGTGAAAGTGTGTTTGTTTTTAGTAACTGGAAACTGAAAAAAAAAAAGAGATTATAACAGAAAAAAGGCAACACTGCAATATATGTAGCATTCCTTTGAATAATATATAGTATTCCTTTTTTTGTGAAAACTATAATGAACCGTGCTGCTGTAAAACAAGGTTATGTTAGCAGTTGATAAAAAAAGCATGAAAGCTTTCTCATTTTGACTTTATCTTGCAAACTCAAGACGATCTTATGTTGCTCTTGTCACTGTGACAGCCAGCTATGAAGAACAGTGCACCTTCCTTGCACTTAGGATTAAGAAAGAAATTTTCTTACACCACTTTTCATTTGATTTTTTTGTGTGTGTTTGTTCAGATACCCTGACAGTTGCTAGCTATGTGAGAGACATCTTTTTTTCTGACTGGTAAACAGAATAATTACTCATTAAAACACTGTAATCACAACTACCAAAACATACACATAGGTATACAAAATCATGCCACAGAAGCCTTGTTAGCTGTCCGTGTATTTTAAGTAGAAAGCATGAGAGTGACTCTAAAACACACGGTCTCAGTAAAGAACTAGAATGAAGGTATCTGAATTTTTTTTGCTGTCCTTCTCTTTCCCACCTCATTCCCAAAACATCTTAAACCCAATTTATCATTTAATTTAGCTACCACACTGGAACTTCCAACAGTCTTTACCCAATAGGAAGTGGTTAACTAGAAAATAACAACAAACAGACCTACGTAAAAGCACAGGGCAGGGGGTGACTGCTCAATAATCTTAAAAAATCCAAAATACAACATTTGGAGCTTTGGGTTCTTCAGATGAGCTGCCTAAGAACTGTCCCCACAGACAATATTTTTTAAAAATATGTGTAACTTACAGAATAAATCTGATACACTCAGCATTGCACCCAATATCATTTCAGTGTAAATGTGCTATAACAAAATAAAATAATGTTTTGAGGAGTTAAAGAAAATACCCCATCTGAAAACATGATGCTAGTGTTTTTGTCTTTACAAAATATTTAGTATTAACAACTATGCAAGGCATGGTTTGAATCTCTGGTACAAATTCTGAAACAGTATAAAACTAAAGTAGTTCTGTTTATTTAAATATGGTGACAGCAACTTTAACAGAGTAAAATATGAAGTGCAATTTACCCAGAATATTTCAGTGTTTTTTTCCTCACTGGAAATGAGCCACTGCCATTGGTTCAGTGCAGTCAGAACACCTTGGGCAAACACAGCGCAGCCCAAGCACTCAGCCTGGCAGGGCTGCAGCCGCCTCCCAGGCAGACTGCTGGGCAAGGCAGCGCTCGCAGCCCTGCGCAGAGCTGCCGCAACCTCGCAGACGCCTGCCTGGCTGCGAACCTTGCATCCTGGGCTCCTTCATTCAACAGATGTCACTGCATTTAATTTAAAATGTTATTTTTAGATTTTGCCTTCTATTGGAAATGTCTGGGGTTGTCACTGTTCTCACGTGAACCTTTAAAAATGAGTATATTTTGTATGAGGCAAGGAATTACATGGTGAAGTATGACGGTGGCACGTTGTGCAGAGCACTAAAAATTGGTGCCACTGATGTTCACAAAAACTGCACTCATACAGGAATAGGTGCAGAAAAGGATTACTGTGATGAACAGGGTAAGGGAGTACTTTTATGAGACTGTATTCACCAAGTTTTGCTTGTTCAGCTTTACAGTGTAAAAATGAAGAGAAGATGCTCCTGTCTGACAAACATACTATGTGGCCAACAAGGAGGGGAAAAGGATCTGTAAGCTAAAGGAAGAAAAATCAGGTATAAATTAGCGAGGAATAAATTTAGTCTGAAATGAGATGAAGGTCTCTAACCATTACTGAAGACAGTTACATAGCAGGGTCCCAAGAGGATAAAAATTCTTGTTAGTTTTAAAATGGTGCTTGATCAGTTTATGAAAGGTATTACATGAAATGGGTATCTCCTACAGCAGAACTGAACTTGTGACCTAGCAGATCCCTTTCACTCCTATGAGCTTCTTCACAATAATGCTTATGCACAATCAAAACCTGCTTCTTTCTTCATGCTTTTAATGATTTAGTTCCTTTTCAATGCCCAATTTTATGCTTTTAGGAGTTTAATTCAGATTTTTAATATTTTATATTCTTTTACGTTAAATTATTAAAAAAAAAAGAAACAAAATCTCGCACTCTGCTGCAGTCATTGATTCTATGCATACTGTTATGGCCCCTTTATCTGAATGTTATTTAATGAGTGTCCCTGAAGGGATTAGCATGTCAATGTGTGTATATTGATTTCCTAATCCAGCCCATCAAAGCTGTTATGATCTGGCAACAGCACAAGAAACAGCAGTTCAAGGTTCTTCACACAGCTCTGACAGTATGTTCTCAAGCCTCTTGATGTGAGAATTAGCTCAGTCCTGAAGTCCAATTAATCTGATGAGACTGTCAACAAAGATGTCATCTGTAGTCACATTTTTGGGGATGTGGACACCTGTCTAAAATACCGAATGAGATCACCAGCTCATTAACATTTTCCAACAGATGGTAAAAAGCTGCATTTTATATTATTTTGGACTTAGAGGCAGTCCTTGAAGCCCATCCTGCAGGACTGCACACCAAAACTAGTTTTAGAAATGAAAATATCTGCTAAAAGTGTATTTAGAGTGTATGTAGACACTAGCACCAGGGTGTTACAGTGGAAATAGAGTCTGCCATCCTCTCGAAGGAAAACAATACAGAAAATAAAAACAAATCCAGAAAAACTGGGGGAGAGGAGTTGATTAAACAAAGCCTTTTTTGAGTAATCTGATCTTTCATCAAAATAATCCAGTATCCCAAAACAAAACTCTTCCAATCTGGAGTATTTCAATTGCCTGTAATGACTCAAGGCAGCTTTCTGTTAAGTGGCGTCGTGGTCCTATTCTTTCCTAAGATCCATTCCCCAGCTCTCTGCCTGGTCCTACGTCACACTACATTCCTATGACACACACTTCTCTGGTTGTTCCCTAGTGCCATTAAGCTGATAGCAGCATGAGACTCACAGCATTAAACTGTGCCACAAAACAGACTAAGAACCAGTTTGACAGTTCTTACATGGACAAGATGCAAGCTGCTTTTTCTCAATAGCAGCATTAAGGTCTCAATCCTGTTACTACTGCGTTCAACAGGAAAGCTATTTAACTTAACTGTAGAAAAATCAGATTCTAACAAGGTCCCAGCTGAGCTAAGTACTACAAAGAGAGACCATGCAAATGCACATCCTGGCTGGTATTACTGCGATACAAAACAGTGGAGCTCTATCAGCTAACAGCTAGAGAATGTGCTGTCAAAGGAACAGAACAGTTTTGAAGGCTTCATAAGGAACCGCCTTTTTGTCTTAACCACTCTACTCTTGCATTCAGATAAACTATTCTTACACTGTCCTCATATTGCTTTTGCTGCTGAAATGTGTCACAGTACAAATTGCCATGCTTCCTCTTTTTGATATTGTCTAATTCCCTGGGTCATTAGTTATGTAATCATAATCATTTTTCTGCTGGGCAGATTGGTGTTATCTATCTCATCTCCTTTTCTCATCTCACCTCTTTAGTAGTGTTAGAGCATAGACGGGAACATCCAAGTCCCTCAGGGCACCATCTGGTACTCTCATGTATAGAGCATGCTAAATGAATGACATACTGTATGATACTTTCTACTCATTAGTTACTGATTCCTTATGTTGCCAGGTTTTTTAAAATTCATTCCATTACATATTCTTTAGTTATCTTGTTCATCTCTTTACCTCCTTCCCTTTACACTCTTATCTAAAGACTCCACAGAGTGGAAAAATAACTGATGAGTAAGAAAGAGACATACTGGAGGTTTTAGTGTATCAAGAGGAATATCGTCAACATGTGAACAAATGAGATTGCACAGGATCAACATTTAAACTGTACGCAGGAACTGACATAAAAAATACTGGAAGCCATGACAAAGTAATAGGGAAAGAATATACACGTATATACATATATATATATACACAACATATATGCACCACCTGCCCTTGGATAAATGATTATACTACACAGCCCACTGACATTAACAGATGAATCTTTTGTATGTAAATAATACCAAGACTAAAAGCCATTGTCTCCTCTCCCAAAAGAATTAAAAACCAGCCTGTACTGATACAAATGAAAATTTGAAACAACTAGGAAATGCCTTCTCAAGTTTTCATTCATGTTCACGTACTAGCGATTGTCTACCCGCTCTGTTCTGAGACAAGGCTTTGTGTACAGATAAAAGAAGCCCAGTATTTGCATTTGTTATTGCTTTCTGTTCATCTCAGTAAAGCAGACTGATATTTTTTATTGTACTATGTAGCACCGTAAATATAGATGGCCTCTTAAAGCCAAATATCACTCCTGCTAAGCAATTGTCTGTTAAATTTTGTATTAATTATTCGTAACAGCCCAATCTAAAGTACTGTTTTCTATGTGACCCATTTTTGCATGGATTTGATGTCAGACAAGATGAATTTCACTTTGGAAGTTTACTTAAATCCTGTATTTAATGAAATCATTGTATCAGTTGCTGAAGGTGTAAATCTCTGTGAAGTGAAACAGCAAGAATTGGTTGCAAAAACCCTAGCTAACGTATGGTAATATTTTCAACTTTTTGTAAGCAAACATCAAAATACAGTCCAATAAAAAATCAATTCAGGCTGTAATTATGTTGACAGTCAAAGCTTTTGCTTCTAAGGTTTGGTATTAAAAGATATGTTTTAGGAGCCTCATTAAGACAAAAAGAATTAAAATCTGGTATCTGAAATTGGTAAATGCTTTGTGCTTTCCCATTTCCCACTACTAATTCCCAAGGCATCATGCTTGCTGTATTTGCATGGCCACGGACATTCTCTAACAGGCCACAGGCCCAGTTCACACTTACTCTGTCTCCTTCATCTGTATGTTTGAGGTCTTAAGCTACTAGGTAAATAACCCTCTGAATCCTCAGGAGCCTTCCAAGAAGCATCCAATTTTCCCAAAACAGTCCCTATGTTCCTAGGAAGCCTCTTTTCACTGTTATTTCTTGCAGAAAATCAGCCAGATACCACAGATGCTGTTTGTGACTTGCCTCTCCCTCGTCTGAAATGATGTTTCAGAGTTCATCAGCTGTATTACAATCCAGGGGCCAATTCACTCCAGGGATTCGGTTTCTATCCAGACTTCCAGCCTTCAGCGCTAGGCAATCTGCCTGAAGAGACGCGAGGCACCCGCGATGCCCTGAAGCCACACTTTGTGGCCCATAAGCAGGGCGGCGCTGAGAGGGGCAGTTTGGGTCCTCTGCAAATGGGCTGTATCAGGAAATCTCACAGATAATCTCTGCTTAATTTCATGGAAATTTAAACGGTTCCTTTCTGCCTGCACCTTAAGGGCAAGTGCTGCATCTGGCAGAGCTCTTCTCACAGGAAAAGAGGTTACAAATCCCCTATGAGAGAGGAGATAAATGAAGCCTCAGGTGTTTTTCTTTCTGATGTGGAACCTAGTAAAGCTCAGAGGTTATTTCTAATAGATTAGTTTTAGCTTGGCCTCCAGGATGGATGTGCTGGCATTCCTCTATTCTTGTCTACAACTTGCTGGCAAGCATAGGTGTAAGAGTCAGTTTTCCAGCAGACTTCAAACTCTGTCCCAGCAGCATCTCAGAAACAGTGCATGCCTAACCGGGCAAGCAGCAGCATGAAGGGTCATCACCTTAAGCTTACAGTGCCAGCAACAGCCTCATGCTTTCACCGAGAAGCAGCAATAGCTGCAAAGGTGAAACCAGATGTGACAGCCCATCTCCGCTCCTGAATGACCTAGTCGTATCTCCTGTGAGATGTGCCTGGCTGCTGGGCTGGGTTTGTCCTGAGAGAGGGTAATTCCTCCTCTTATTCTTTAAATGAATCTCTACAATTCTTTTTTTTTTTTTTTTTTACTACAATTTGCAGTTGCTATAGCACCTAGTTACCTCCTGCACAAACAGGGTGTCAAAGATACACACAGACAGTCACTCTCTCACCTTCTCAGTGAAATCAAAGAAAATGGCAAATAACGTTACAGAGCCATGAAATGCAAGGGTATAACATCAGCTTTCCACAGCTCCCTGAAATGGGGATCCACATAACAATTTGTTCTCATGTTAAATACAAAACAATACAGAATAAAATTCATAACAAGCAAAAATGAAAAAAAAATCCCCCCTTAGTAAACTGTAACACAGACATATTTGAGATGCCTTACAAATATTCATTTTGATTTATATCCATCTGAATGTTCCCCTGTGGCCTTTTGTTTTCATTTTAGCTTTCCAAACCTCCGTGCCATTCCAGAAGCCTTTCTTTTCCTCTTAACTGTCCTTTCCCTTGGAATCCCACTCACTCTGCCTCTGCAAGACCCTTTCTCCTGTGTTGATGACTCCTGCTTTTTGGCATGCCTGCTGTTTCTAAATTCTGTTTTGTTTCTTAAACTTTTTTTTTTTTCCTGGACTCATTCCCCTTTTTCATTAAGGCAGACTTTTTTCTTCCACCCTTAAAAAAGAGCGTTTTATTCTGGCCGAACTAACAGGCTTGCCATGTTCTCATTTACAAATGTCACTGCAGCATGGCTAAAATCCTGCTTCAGTTCTCTGTGCTGCACTGGCATGGAACAAAAGCACTGCAGTGCCTTATACATCACTGTTGTTTCCTCTCAATTCCTTCTCTGGGCTGGCTTAATAGTAACAGCTTGCAATGACATTTAAGCAAGAGACACATGTTCTTTACAGCTCCTCCCCCTGCTTACACCAAAAAATTATTAGAATAGTCCTTTTAAGAGAAGCCATGAAAGACTGGCTCTAAGAAAGAGAAAATGAAATAGACGGTCCCTCATTCCTATTTGACCTTCTTTATTTCAGGCCATCCCAATATTTGAGATATTTTTTCTCATCCAATATTCAGGTGTAAATTATAATCCTTCATTTCAATACATTAACTTCAGCAGAGTGCAACATGGACATGAATGTCTCTGCACAGATCTAGAAGGATCAGAGATAGCACTTACCTTACCAGAACACACAGAGTTCTATACACAGATTTCTAAATTTTCTGGTGTAAGATCATACTCAGCAAAATGATATGCAAAGCAACCTCACTGCTAGGCCCCTTATCTTGCAATAGTCTGCATTTACTGCCAAAGCTTTTGAAGAGGTGCCCTTGCTAACCTCAGAACACCCCTCCCGGAGACTGAATAAACCCAACGGGTTCTTGGGGGCATTGCCTGCTTTGCTTATTTGTTTATGCTTATATATATAGAAACAAAATGAAAGTAGGAAATGAAATTTTACATAAATAATAAACATTCTGAAGAATCACTAAAGCAGCTCAGTGTTTGCTTTCCTCAGGCTGCCTGTGGAGATGAGTAAAACAAACAGATACCCTGTCAATGCATAAATAAATACAAGAAAGATGGAGAAAAAGCACATCTCCTGCCTGCTTATAAAGAATAGGGAGAGCACAGCAATCCTGCTGCATTCTGTGGTTCATCTGAGTCCACTGCACAAAAACAAAAGACAGCTCAAGCTGCTGAAGGCAACTGGCACTAACTGTATAGAGATATCAGGAGCCATCAGGAAATCCTTGACTAACATACAAGAATCTCCTAGGCTTGATCCAATAGTTAATTGAAGTCAGTGGAAAGCCTCCCACTGACTGTACTGGGTTAGCCCTATAAAAACAAACAAACAAAAAACTCCAAATCAGGAAGAGAATTATGTACAGTTTGTTAGTCTGAAAGCGATTTTCAAAAGCGTAAGTGCAGTTTGCTGATGTAATAATCTCCATCTCACTTAACTTCAGCAATTACTCTGATTTACCCCCAATTTCAAATACAACGGGGGACAGAACGGCTGAATGCCCAGTTCATTTACTGTTAAGACTAAAGGTTAGTCAAGCAGGTTACCAAAATGAAAAGACAATTATGTGGTTTCATGAAGCAATCTCAGGCTTCTACTAGCTTCTCACCACCTGAATTAACACTCTACAGCCACCAGCCATATTTAATCTCATTTTCTATTTATACAATACAGAAATAATGGGCAAAGGGCTGCGTTGGTGTAAACTTGTGTTGTTCCTCTGAATTTCTCAACCAGTTCTTACAAGGTAGAGACTAGCAGAAAGTAAGCTGTGAAATTAAATACGCAGCGGATATTCCCAAACATGGATGCAGAAATAGGGAAAAGGAGATGAACTTCTATGTCCAACAAAAGCCAACTCTTCTTGGGAAAGAACTGAACCTGTCATGAGCTCAATACTGCTCAAAAGATAAAAGTGACTTCCAGTGGGAAGAAAAATCTATTTCTTTGGGGGCTTTGTGTATGAATTACTATTTCTGGAATAAAACTGATTAGTCCACTGGCTGCAATTCAAAGTTTCCCAGTCTACAAAAGAAGAAAAATATCAGGGTTAGACCTCCATATTCATATGAGAGTGGCCAGGCAGCCCCTGGTTTAGTAGCAGTTGTGTGAGACCAGTTGTGAGATACTTTCAGATTTTATAGGTGGCCTTAGGACAGCACTTCATCATAACCACTCCAATGACTATAGACAGAACAGGTGGAGGACACATTTATTCATTTCCTTATCTATTTATTTTGATATTTTTGCAGAATTTTGTAGCATGAAGACTGCTCTGCTTTAGAGTATGAAGTTCTGCATCCCAAACAATTAACAGTCAATCAAAATATTAAGTTCTGTGTAAAATCTGAAATTTCTGTCCCCCCTAAAAGCCAAATCTCCCTCGACTTGAATGGCACCTTTGCTCAAACAGGAACAATAAGGCTGTGGATACAATAACTTTCCATTATTTATCTGAGTTAACGTTTTGATTGCTTTAGTTTATGGATTCTCACAACAATAAGCACATATTTAAATGACCATAATTAAACAGCGTATGTATGAAAGAGCTCAAGTGATTTATTACCCAAAAGCCACTAAGTGCCTGATCACTTCATCAAATCATTAATCTGGGTTTTTTTAGAAATGTGCTTGCCAGGTATATGATTAATTATATGCATTTTTAAGTGACTGGACATCAGTCTATAATTACATGATTGGATCAATACTGGGCATAATTTATTTTAGATATTCCATTAGGTATTTAGTGAGATTTTAAGACAACAGTTTTCTTTTTATTAAGGGAAATGAATAAATACTTCAGTTCACATATAGTTCAGTGAATGACCAACATGAAAAAGAAAACATTTTATATTGACAACTGCCATTTTTTCTCAAAATACTTCATACTTTGAAATTTTAACACAAACATAGCTTATTTCTAATTTGTTTTCAGCTATAACAAAGGTGGTTCCTGAACACATTGGATTGGATTGATACTGTCTTGCCGCTTTACAGTGTTTTGTTTGCTTTTCTTTTTGACTGAAAGTGTTTGAGCAATGGTGCCTACAGATGACTCTACTACAGCCAAAGTCTTTTCAATAAAAACATGGTACCCAAAATATGTACATGCATTTCAGAGCATGTCAAAATAATCATAGATGTTAACAAACAAGGAAACAAATCCTCAACAAAGAGCAGCCTGTAATCTAAATTAAGCAGCAGAATAAATATGAGTCCTCTTAGTTTTGACTACTTCTGCCAAACTGCTTCTTGTACAGACTCTCTTGGTTAATTTGCACTTTCAGGCGGCTTTGCCTTGTCAGCTCCCCTCACTTCTCTCTCCCTCTCAGCTGAAAAAAATACTGCAGAATGTTGGGCACATCACAGATCTAGGCCTTCCAACTCTCTTTTAGCCTTTTAAATCCCATATGGCTGATAGCTGTGTAACAATTCAGACAGTGAGAAGCCAGCAGAAATCTGAGCTACTTTTTTACAAAAAGTAATTCAAAGACAATCAAACCCAGTGTCTGAGATCTTTCTGTAAAGCCACCTAATTATCTTTTCAATGTTTTGGTAAACGGCTTGACGAGCCTGCAGCCTGAGGCTGATGCACTCCTGTCCTCAAAATTTGCGTATGTAGAAGTGACACAATTCCTTCCAGAGCACAGAGTTAAAACTGGATCCTGACTGTGATAAGATCTGCAATATCTTTGCTGTAGCAATCTGGACAGGAGTCAAGGTAGCATTGCACATCTAGCATTTAGCAAAGTCCCAAAATGCTAAAATGTAGCAGCATCTAGAGATACCCTACTCAAAACTACACCATTGATCTTCCCAAGAGAGCTTCTGTCAGGCAGCCTGGGCCCAGCAGTGCCTGAAATATTCTGATCAGCACTCACATGCTGGGCAGGAACAGCAGAAATTCTGAAGGTCTTGTGCAAAGGACTCCAAAAGCAAGCAGGCAACAGATTGACTAGGGCTTCCCCTGAGGCACACACCCACCCTTTACAACTATCCGACCCAAGACACCAAACGAGCAAGTTTCAAGAACTCCAACAGCACGTGCTGTACACTGAAAACCTTTAGATATCTCATTCTAAGGTCTCCTCCACTAAATGAGAAATCCTGCCTTACTCTGGGGTCCTGCATTTACCACTTAAGGGGACTGGAGTCCTTAATTTACCAATTCTGGCCATGTAACAATGCCATTAATCCTTAGCATCTCTCCAAATACCCAGTCCAGTGAGTCCTCTCACTCTTTTACTTGCAAGAGGGAGTAATTTCACCTCAATATACTGGCCTGAGTTAGCCTTAGAGTTCCCCTCATCCTTTAGCTCAAGCATGACTGGTCTGCTCCTCAGGGTTTCACCTACTAGCCAGTTTGTCAGGATCTCCATTAAGCTCTCCCTTTTCTTGACTGGCAATGCTTCATTTCTTTCATGACTTCCTGGACTACTGAACAGGTCCCCCCAGGAAACTGGAACAGCTCTTTGAAGACCTGTCCTTCCAGAGAAGCCTTCTGCTTTGTTTTCCTTAAACGGATTTGCAACAGAAAAATACAGTCAAGCCAAAATACTCAAGGCTGGTTTTTTTGGGCAACCCAGAGTGACTTTGCTCTTCTTCCTCCTATTGCTAGTAGGAAAAGACACAGGTAGTTTATGTCATCTCTGAAGGCAGTGTCTCCTCCTAATGTTGCTCATCTCACTCTCTTTCACTTGCAAGAAAGAAACTGCTCTAGTACAAGTAAATGTCATCTCAACTTCTTTCAAGTGCATTGCAGCCAGTTCAGTAAGTGTAATTACAACCACACAGAGCTTCTGAAGTAAGTGCTAGAAAAATATAGGCTCTAATAAAATAGAATAGGAATATTCATATTAATATTTGCTGATAGAATTTGTACACAAAGTCTTGTCATACATTAGTTGTATATTTTCGAAATGTTCATAAAAATCTTCGCATTTCAATGCGAAGCTTTTCAATGCCTAGTGAACACTGCCTTTTGACTCTTGGCAAAGAACATAAATTAATTACCTGCTTAGCATTCTGGGTTTGTTTTAGTAAAATAAGCAGCCAACTTTCCAGTGGGTCAAAATTCAAACAGAAACTCAATTCATGCAAAAGAGACCAGCCTCACTTTTCAGCCTTAAAACTTGGATACACACTACACTGTCACAACAGCTTCTGTCAGCCAAGCGGGTGATAGCTGTGCAATGAAAAGCAAATATCCTTGTTGGCAGAAAAGGAGAGCATGTTTGCCGTGATACGCTGTGCAGTGAAGCACACTGAAACCTGTCTTACAACATCTACAAAGATTTCTTTTATTAAAGCACCTGGCATCCTATATTCTTCCTGGAATACATTATAAATGCCATGTGCCAAAGACCAGTTTACAGGCAGTTGTATAATGGCCAGCATGGAAATAGAACAGTTTCACGACAGAGCACGAAAGTCCTCAGAAAAACCTTCAGGAGATACTTCAGGAGATCAAACTGGATCCAGGGAGTGTTCCTCATTTGGCATAACACTCCCCCCCGCTTCCCATTTTAAGCTAGATATTAATACTGCTTTTTACTAAACATGTCTTGTTAATTTGTTTAGTCAAAAGATTTCACCAGCCTATGTTCAAACATGGTAAAAGTAATCACTGTGGTATTTTATAGCTGCAATTTTCCATTGTCTCTAGACAAAAATGTGAGTCAGCACGAGCCTCTGGTAGCCATAAAGCCTTTGGATTTGCCTGCAACTTAGTAACCTTCAGCAAGTCCTTAGCAAGTGCCAACAGGGAAGCCAGATGTGGAAGTCTGCCTGAAACCTAGCCCCTGAGGACTGTCTCCTTGCTAAAATGACTGAGGAAAAGACATTAAGAAATATATGAACCAAAAAACTACACACTATAATGCCAAAGAGACATGATGACACTTAGAGGTCCTGTCTCCACTGGGATTTCACACAAATTCGTTCTAACATTGCTTTAAAACCCCATGTTGTGATACATGCATAGAAACTCATGGTCAGTGTCGCCACACTAACTATAAGCTCTAGTTCAGATACCCAACTTCTCCAGTTCATTATCAAGAAAAATCTCACCATTATATAACACCATGACAAGACCTACCTATTTTAGTGGTGTGATGTAAAGAAGTGCCACTCTGAAAGCACATTTCAGGTATCTTCCAGTTTGTTTACTCGCCTACGCTCAATTATGATATAGTAAGGCACCCAAAAAGCCCAGAAGGTTTGCAACAATTTTTCTGGAGACTTATCCACCTTAACTAAGAATGGATAAACAGTATCAAATCTGAACAGAAGTAACTTCTCTAAGGTGTTAGTAAAGAATGGCTTTAGCCTTGGGCTAGACATGAACCTGGCTTTTCTTGGAGAGGACAGCTGTAACACTCTTAACAGTTTACCTATAAGTAAATCAAGTAATTGCTCTGCCCTGAAAGTAGAGGTTGAAGTAAAAATCAAGACAGAAATCAGTGGCATATAAAAGTAAGATGGTGAGAGATGTATGGATAAGTTACTGGGGATAATTTGCTCTTTGCTACTGAGCCTGTTAGGAAACAGAAAAAGAGGAAGCTAAAAGTTAAGATACTATTATGGAAATAAGTAGTTGTAAATTAGTGAACTTGTACTGGTTTGCATGAATGCTGGTCCTGATCCTTGTTTCAAAGGTGGAAATCTTGGGGGAAAATACAGAAAGTAGGACAATATGGAAAAAGACTTAGAAAAGTTGTTTTAGAACCTCCGTTCATTTATGTTATACTTAAAAATCACTTTTAATGGAAATAAACTGTAAAATGCACAATATATTAGTTGCAGCATTTAATTACCTGTCTTAATTAACTTGAATAATGCAATAATCCTATTCCTATTTAAATACAAAATTTTGCATATTGAAATATGTAGCACAATTAAAGAAGAAGATTACTCCTGAAACCTATTTCTGTAGATGCTGGGATTGCAATTCAAATGTATTGATTAGATTTGATTTCTATGCAGTGAAATTACTATGAATTTTCACATCATGCCAGGATGCAGAAAAATGAGAAATAATTGCCTTCTTCATTCCTGTGATCTTTATTAGGAGATGCTATTCTGAGCCAGTTTATTGCTGTTATCACTCTAGTCACACTGATATTTGTTGCTGGGCAATGCAAAATACAATATAATGAGAGGATTACAGCAATTGCAAACATTCAGATGAGCAAGGGAGGATAATTTTAAAGGAAAAAGCCAAAGCCTACAAACCTGCATACCTAAAGTCAGGTTCCTAAAATCTACATATAGGTACCTAATTCAAAATTGCCTATTTACTATAAGCACTAAACACCTCCAGGTTGTATTTAAAAGCAATGGATGGCTGGGGTTTCAGCAGCAGTTATTAAATCAATCTAACTTTCTACTTAGCTGTCATCATACGGATTAGGGAACTCCATCTTTTGGGTATGTACCTTGTACTGGCAGAGACAGACTCAATGGAATGGACTCTCTCCATTAGCTCCCGTGGCTGTGACTGAAGTAGTCAAATAATTGCACCACCAGGCACCCAGACAGGACTTACGAGTGTTGCAGTCTAGGCCACTAGAGACCTCAACCTATAATCACGTCAATGAAAATCAAATGCCAGAATATGTTGCTCCCTAGGTGAAAAACCTAGGAACGCTGAGGAAAACTGCATTAGCAAATTAGGCATTAGTTTTCTACCTAATCATTTTTAGCAACTATGGCCCACACAGGAGAAGAGAGACACTAGTTCCTTAAATAAGATCTGCTGTAAGGTATTTTTATATTATTTCCCAAATCAAATTATTTTTCTTCCTTTATTATTAGCGGTAGCAGGCTGGAAAACCAGCTTTTGACTAAGTACAACGGGAAAAACTTATGTACTGCTGCATGCCAGCGCAACTGTCTTGTGCTGTTACAAATGTAATGATTTGTAGGCAAATGATTTGTATATAGGTGGTCAGCGTCAGGCCTCATCCTTCAAAACACAGTCACAGAAAACTCAACTGAGAATGTATACATGTGTTGGTAACAAAACATATAAGCTTGTAGGTACACGATAGAAATCCCTTTCTTCAGATTTACAGAACATGGGTGAAATGCAAGAATCCAAATTTTATGGGCCTTACATGCCGAACACGTATGAACTCTCTGGTATTAAGAGAGACACCGAGGGATGAGAGTTTCGGTACACACCTTTAATTAATTCTTTCTTCTTCCTTACTTTCCCACCCACAAGTTCTTACTGAACTCTTTCTCAGGAAAATCACAGGTGTCTGAATTAATCTCCTGCACCCATCAACATATGCTTTTCCAGTACTTCTCAGGGTGAAAAACAGAAACCTCTTACAAAACAAACTACAATAGGCCTCCACTCAAAACCTGTTATGTTACATTCCATTGGCCAATTTAAATGTTTGGTTTTTACTTCTCATTACATTTAGTTAAAAATCATAGCAAAACTCAGCCATAGAAGCGTGGTTTTTAAATGACTAGATCTTTTTCTTAGCAGCTCGTCACCTGATTTCTTTACTTTTGTGTTGTGATCAGTTCTATCCTTTGGTGCATGCGTTTGATGTTCTGCTATAGAATACCTACAAAAGCTGGAGAGAATGTCTTTGCTCCAAGATGTGTAACACAAAAAATGACTAAACACTTTGAATGTTTTTTTCAAATATTTGTTTGACCTTCTGTTCTCTTCCAGAATAATGGGACACATCCTCAATCAGTATGAAGCAATCTAATTTGTATAAGCTCACCACGGTACTGGCAAATCCCCAGCTGTATCCAGAGTCAGGTTGGGTCCAAAGAGGAAACATTGTTAGTACCACAGCAAACGTACGATTCTGTTAAGCGATTTTTTTTCCTCCAAACCTGTACTTCCAAAATCCTTTGTGTACTTATCCATCTACAATGTAGCTGTACAGAACATCAAGCTTCAAAGTTCTTCTGTTTTTTACAATGGTAAAAGCTGAAGCAGCAGCATTTTAATAAAAGTTTGAGGCATCAAACAACTGTGCAGCCTGTTACTAAATCAGATTTAGTATACTTTACAGCATTTAAGCACATAAAATATTCTGTCATTAACACAATTTAATGGAAGTGAATTTCTAGCTCCCCTTTACTGAACAGAGAAGCAACTTGCTTTTTGCTAAAGTTGATCTGAAAATAGCAGGAACAGTATAGCAAAGAAAAAGAAAACAGTAATGCCCATTTCTGTGGTCAGAGCTTGCACGCACATTTTTGAGTACCTTCTGAAGATTATAAAGAATATCTGCCTTTTTATAATACCCTCATCTGAAGAATGAAGAACTAGTAAAATAGAGTTCCTACATTTTAGAATCCATTTTGGCTGCTGCCAAATGATGGACTTCTAACAAAAGAAGAATATGTCCCTGTAAGTAGGGAAAAAGCTGGGTTTATGCCTTCAGGTTTGCTTTGAAGTTCAACCAGCCATCACAATAAGCATCCTAAACAAAGTGCAGAGGTGGATGCAGAGATTCTCTGTATCTAATCTTCTGTCTCTGTCAAAGGTTTTAATAGCTGATACAGTTTCACAAACCTATGCCTGTTAAGCACAGGGTCTTTTTTGATGATAGTGGCAATCAAAGCACCATTCTGATCACACCCAGCTGCTTAGGATGGACAATCTACAGAAAAGCAAATTCTCTCCCCCAGTCCTTCACGGAAGGGACATTCCTGTTGCACCAGGAAGGCCTCTGGTGAAATCCAATAGTCTTAATTTAAACAACAGATGCCACCATCGGGCTTATGGCATACAAAGATAAGAGAAGCCTCCAGATAGTTAGGCCTCAAAATTCTTAGCAAGGAAATACATGTGCACTTCTGAGAAACCTAAGAGCTCTTCACAGGCTAGGCTCAGAGGCTATAGAGGTAAAGCTGTAGAGGAAACGCAAGCTGCGGGACACTCCCACTCAACTGGAGTCCTGCTCAGTCCTGAGAGCTAAGAGGAAGGCTAGACTCAGGACAAGGCTGTAGCTCAGTTCTCATTTGGAGTAAGTAATTTATCTGTAAATAAACCATCTCGTCAAGATAAATTTATTAGTCCAGAAAAGTTATTGATTAGTCCAGGCAAAGTACTGCCATGCAACAACGTTTCTGGTTTGGGAGTTGCTTCAGCAGTATACTCCTACATTATCCTGCAGGTTCCTCTGTACTGTCACTTAATCTAGCATTTATTTACTTAGAATGAGAAAACTCATGTTCTCTAGCAACAGAATTCCCAGACTCCCATTCAAGTGCACATCAGAAAATGTTATTGCAAGCTACAATTAATTTCAGCTCTACAATGAAAATCAGGGCTTTGTCCTCACAACTCTGGTCAAAAACTCTTTCTGTGCTTGAGGTAAAAATGAACATGGCATGTAACAGATGGACAAAAGTCAATTTTGCACTTATTATCTGGAGTGACTTATATTTGTCTGGTTCATCTTTCAAGGTGAAGGGCTAGTTCCTGGGCTATTTTTTCTGACCAATCCTCCTTGGATTGTACCACTGCACTGTAGCCATACCACCTACTTGCCTGCTTCTTCCTCTCACCTTATCTTTCCTCAGCACATTCCCTATGCTAAAAGCAGTCAAGAAACCTATTTTCTGCCATCACTTTTCTGCTCGGAGAATATTTTCCAGAAGCTGCTTCACTCCCTGCTCAGCTGTAAGCATGGTGGGAAGGTGTCATGATGCAATAATGAATCGAGACTATCCCATCTCTCTTCAGACATAAATAAAAACCCGTTATTTGGAATTACAACTTTCTTAGATCCCAAAAGTGCTGTATTACAGCACTATTTAAACACAGCATTTATTTTACATTTCTATTGAGAATTATTTATCAGCAATAAATCCTACTGTGATGCTTGAGAAATCTTTGTATTTAATATATGCATTATCTTTTATTTTGTAAAGAAAAGAAGCATTTAACATCTCTGAAATGGATGACAAAACAGCAAAATACAATTGCTGAGTGCCCTCTAGTGATTCCAGGAAAGAATAGCTGTGTCTGTGCTGCTGTTCTACTATTGCTACGGAAGGACAGATACGTACATATTTTTGTTGAAAAGCTTAATTCAGATCCCCATTTTTTCATAGATCTTACCTTTTATGGGCATTTTATGCCTGTACTTATCGAGAAGTGTAATTTACAACGTTTAGAATAAGCTCAACAGAACCATTCCAGCAGCACATGTCAATAGTAAGATATAGCTTTCCTGTATCTTTATTAGATTTGGGAAATCAAATACGTTACATTACATTCTACCTTTATCCTTCATTGTTTTATCAGTCTTGTCCTTAGTGAGCTGGCCAAACATATTAAATCCTTCCTATTACTATTTCTTATTCCCTGTATACAGTACAGCTGTATCTAGAGGTCCCACTGCACTAGACACAGTTACAAGCGGAAAACCCCAAAGCACTTCTATATTAATTTAAAATGAAGAAAAGCATGTAAAGTAAACAAATACAAAAAATAGGATGGGGATATGAAAGATGAATATATTTTATGAAATAATTAACTACAAAATTTTGTTGGTACCAAATGGAATATATTCCATCAATATATTAATGAAAACCCATTTGAAAGTCTAATCCAGTCTAAACCCAGTGTTCAGACTTACCCACTAGTCAATGGAGAGAAAGAAACACCTTTAGAAAGCAGTTCATCTAATCTGGAATTGGAACGGGTTGGGTGGATTCACACTTGGGACGTGCCTATCTCCACTGATTTTACAGAAAGCCTACAGCAATTCAGATGTCTACCTTTTAGATGATTAAACTTCCCACAGTGCACATTTCTTAATACAGAGACGAGTGGATCACATAATGATGTAAGATTCTGGTTCAGGTTCACATTAGGACGAGGAAAACTGGGGATGCCTAGTGTTGATTAACTGCATCATTTGGCAAGTTCCTGGGGGATAACCGATGGATATGCCAGATTCTTTACTCACATTCGTTCTTGCCAGGTAGCAGCATAGCTCCAGGCTGATGGAGACTCCTTAGAGTTACAATTTGGGTTAGGATTACAGAAATGATACGGTTGTCATAGCTTCTACATATCTGCAATTGTACAATCGATCAATATACATCAAGTTACGCTTCTCTCTTCCCAAACAACCCTATACCCCTCTGTTGACAAAAGAATCAATTTACTGTTAAAGTTACAGGAGATACGGGTAGGAAAAATAGATACAAGAGTTTATATTTTTACATTTGTAAGGCACACTGAGGACTGGAATGAGTCCATGATTTACTGTTACTTTGTCTCTCTGGGCTTAAGTGCCCAGGATTCTAGTTAGCATTAGATCACTTCCTTAGGAAATGAGGCACCACAGATCCTGTATGACTGCGGTGCTGGGTAAGTGAAGGGTGATATACTAACAACCAACATCAGTAGATTCCCACGTACTGTTCTCTCTGGATGGGAAGAAGTGTATTTCTTTACACATGGAAGATCCTAGTTAGAGTTAGGTATATGGTTAGCATTAGAAAAGGAAGGTACCACAAATGCTGAATAAACTGTGACACACTGAAGGTTCCATGAGCCCTACTGAACCTCCTAGGTTTTCCTTCTTTTTTGGCAGCCCTGTGTTCATACACTAGATACTAGCACGGGTTTCATGTTAAGGGTAGGGTTTGGGTTCATTTGCAGGCTACAAAAGCCAGAGACTGCAGATGCAGAATGACTGCAGTATTTCTTACATGTTCTAGGGAGGAGATACAACAGATGAAATTGGTAGCTCTGAAGGGAGCATTCTGGTTTTTGGGTTACAAGTCTATTCCTAGAATGATGGAAGATTCAGGTCAATGTTAGGGGTAGCATTACAGTTAGGAAAAAGAACTGTGACGGCATGACATTTTATGACTACTGGCATTTTGCAATTTCTGGGAGCCCAGTTAGAAAGAGCATGCACACATTACAAGCTATCATTCTTTCTTAGCATCATTAAGCCCCACTGCTTTGATAAAATTTGAGTTAGCTTAGACTCAAGGTAGAGGCTTGAGAAAACACTAAGATTAGCTCCCAGATCTGCACATTCTGCAGATTTAAGGTGAGCCATCAGAAGGTTCCTACAAAACACTTCCAGCGTGTGCTTAACATCTTTCAGAGGACTGAACTTCGGAGAGCTCTGTCAATGCAACATCAGGAGATTCCCAGCCATGGTTCCTTCTTTCTTACCATTAGTTTATTCCTATTATGGAATTATCAGATTTAAAGGAAGTAAGAAAATAGGAGGAAGAGTTACAGCGTCTGCACTGAAGTGCATGCTCATTCACAGGAAAGTCTATCAGATAAAAATAGCAGGATGTGAGAACTGGAAATTTGTCACTGCAAAGTCTTAGGAAACCAAAGACTGATGACAACTAGATGTATGACTGTTGCCTGGCAACCTTTCCATCAACAGCCTTCCTTGACAAAGGACAGTTGAAGATATTTTTGTATTCCAGCTTATTCCAACAGCAGCAAAATGGAAATACTACCTTCATTAAAAAAAAAAAAAAAAAAACAAATAACAAAAAAAAAACCCTTCCTCATTCTGGTCCAAAGCTAGTCCTATATTTTCTCAAACATTCTGCCGCACAACATACCGATACATTAATCATAATATAGCAACATAAGATAAAAACAAGTGGTTTTCCCTTCTCTCTCTCTTTCAGTCTCTGCTCCTTGATATGCCTTAGGACTGATCCGAAAGCTACACCATAACTTGTCAGCTATGATCAGGATAAATTACAAGCATAAGTAATCACTTTTATGCTGTAAAAGCATAAAGCTGGCCCAGAAATTTTTAAAACAAGATTTTTCTTTTTCTATTCCCTTCATTCTGCTTCCTGCAGGTTGTTTCCCATGCAAAATGTCCCTGCTCTTATACAGGCTTTTTAATCAGGCCCAGTAGGGCTTTCAGCCAAGTTTGGAATTACTTTTGACACACCAGAAATCACTGGATTTTCAGACAGTTTATGAACCTGTGAACTGCATTAAAAACCAAACAATTCATACAACACGTCCTGAAGTATGAATAATTCAGATATCTTGCACTGCTTCAGAGCTGAATTTTTTAATAAGATTCCATTCGATTTGTGTTAGCCTTAAAAAATACACTGTTTGCGGAAAAAGATATGCTAACCTTGTAAGCAGGATATAAAATGATGCGTAAGTGGTTGATAAGGATTCATTAATTTTATTAATGTTATTCTAATGTCATTTTACTTTGTTAACTTTCCTGTCATTTCTGGGAGGTAGAGGGGAAAACGCTTTCTTCTGATGATGGAGCATCATGTGAGCATCATATTCTGTAATTATGGCTGCTGCATACAACTGATTTCAGTAGCATTGACTTCAAGACTATAATTACCAGGTTTCTTTATGGATGAGTCAATCATCTAACTGTATGATTTAATTTGATTGATAACCATAGTATAACATTTGCAAATCAAGCACTGTAGGACAGACATTTTCTGGCTCTACACCCACATATCTGACATTTCCAGAGTACACATTTTTGTATACATATCTATAGAATCTACAGAGGCTGTCAGTGAAGCTACTGTAAAAAAAAAAAAAAAAAAAAAAATTGTAGCAGTGTTGTTTTCTTTCAATCCATTTCTTAGATCAATGGTGATTTCCTGTTTTTTCACCTCCTGAATCCATGTAAACTTCAATATTGTAATAAAGGTGCAGGAAAAAAACACTTCTCTATCCAAAACTGTTATTCCACTTTACTCATTATGTAAAGGGTTTACTACAGAGTAGTAGCAAACTATTTGCTACCCTAGGGATTGAGAGAAGCCTCTGCAGGATTTGCAGTGCTTGCCTGGCATTTTTCTTAAAACAAAGCAAAGCAGAAAGACCTCACTTAACTGTCAGTCCCAGACAGTCTCTCTGTCTGCCTAGGACTGAGGAATATACAATGGAAATGTTCATTCTCTCCGCGAAGATACTAGACTGTCATCCTACCCAGCCAGTCCAAGAAATTTTTAACCATCTCTGCAATAGCAACCCTGCACTGCACACGTCTGAGTCAGCACAAAGTGACAGGCTTGAAAAATAGCTAGAAGAAACTGATGGCAGGTCTAAAACAGCATTTCACTAAAGAAATTACTTTTGTAAATTTGAGAAGCTTGCTTCCTGTATGATGAGGAAATGTTTGAATGACTGAATTCTGAAAAAATTTATGAGCATTAATTTATAACCTCTTGCACTTTGTTACTAACCTTTCTATGTATGACATAGCTGTAATGACCTTTGGAAAACAAAAACATGCTGTAATAGAGAAGTTTCTTTTCCATTTGCTGCAATCCTGGCAAAAATGTTCTTTATTAAAAAGTAGTATTTCTTACTATGAAAGGCATAAAAATCATATCAGTCTTTGAACTGTCCTTTTCATCCCTCCTCAATGAGAGCAAAATTTCAGTAACAATTTGGAGAGCTGAATAGTAATTCATGGATTTGCTTACACGAAGTCGAGCTATTTAAGAGTCAAAAAGGTTCACTGTATTAAATGAAAGAGCAAGAAAGGTTTTAAATTTCTATTTTCTTGTCATCGTTCTGCTTTATTCTCTCTTGCACTAGCCAAAACTTTCAAAAAATATCATCAATAGAACTTTTGCCACAATAAAGAATGATACTGTCACTGAGAAGGTTAATGAAAAATGGGATAACGTTACTATGAAAAATTTATGAAAAAGTGTAACATTCATTTTCTGAACAGATGCTGGCTTGTTTTAGGCATATTAATTTAGGGAAAGCTCCCACTAACTGCTACACTGGCCAGCTAAACTTTAGATAGTAATCACACTGCCAAATATAAGCTGCAGCTAAATAACTCACTAAGTGTGGGGGCTGATTAGAAATTCAATCTGATAAAAATCTAACGAAGGATATGATGAGCTGCTAAAACGTTTTCTGAGAATTGCAGCACACTTGAAATTGCCTGTATTTTGCAAACTTTTGTCAGGTATCCCATCAATAACATGTAACTATGTGATTATGAGGATTACTCCCACAGTCACTGCTGTCTGAATGAATGAAAATACTCTACACATTTTCTAGTGCTAACTGTAATTCTAGATTGAGTACAGACAAAAGTAGAACTGGTCTTTAAGAAGCAACAACCAGAGACAGGCTACAGGCAAGAGATCTGCCTGTGACTCTCTCTTTTAAAATCCCTTAAAGCTAATGGAAATATCCTCAGTATTTAAAATGGACTTTGCATTAAAATCTCATTATGACATACACCAAAACAACTGATGGTTTATGGATGGGCTTATGACTTAGAAAATATTTGGAAGACAAATTTTTAAAACTTCTATAAAAACAAAGTGGCTTTCTACATCACATTAGCGTTCATCATAACCATGCCCCAAAGTAACTTTTCTTAAAAGAAACTGACGTATCAAATAAATAACTATAAATGATTATCATTAAAAAAACCTCCAGTAACAAAAACTTTTTTTCCAGTGAAAATATAAGCAAAATCCATTCTAATAACCAGAACAAAATAAATCTTGCGGGTTTCTTCAGTACATCTCTCCAACATACAGAGGAGTGAGACTTGATCTTTGGGCTCAAACCAAATTTAAAAAAAAATAAAAAAATAAAAAATAAAAGCTACCACACTTAGTGCATTTACTAGCATCACTAAGATTAAAATCTTATAGAAGTATATATGCCTGACATTTATGTATGATAGATAAACTTATCTTAAGGAAAGCGTATTTTTAAGATAATGTCTTAAAATACATATCCAAAAGACTGTGGCATGTGGAAGTGTTCCACAAATTTTCACAAGCAATAAATAACTTCAGGAAGATATGAGGAAAAGAAATGAAAAACTGTGGAACTACAGGCATCTATCACATCTGAGGGTCTTGCTTTATTCTCTGGTAACACTTCCATATCTGTAACATAAAAGGTAGGAAAAAGCTCCTGCTTGTTCGGCGTGTGTTAGTTCAAGTTAATACTAGATAGCACTCCCCCCACAAGGGCCGTCGAAGTCCTCCGGCATTCCCATGGAAATACGGCAGTGATGGAGGCTCACACAGGGCGTTTGTTCGGCTGCCTGTGCCCAGGCTAGGGCAGCTGAAACACCACTCAGACTCACACGAACTGCTAGCAAACACATGGGCCTGGACTTCAACACAATCTTTATCATTGCACGTATGTCAAAACAAAGCCTTTTGACTTGCATGAAGAATAACTTAACTACATACATTCCTCTGAGAAACAAGATACTAATCTGTCTACGCTGTTTTATTTATTTATCTTTAGGGTGGCAGTCCCCCACACAGCGGGCTTTTGGCAGCATTCAGCACAGCACTAGGCCATGAAAGAAAGAGCAGAGCAACTGTCTGTGGTAAGCTGCAAAGTTCAAACTGATTCAACTTCAGCGGCAAGATGTTCTACTGGAGACCTCTTTTACATGCTGATTAAAACAATTAGCAATGCTTAACACTCGCGTAATTTTTATCTTCAGGCCACCTTATGCAGTTAATAAAATCTCTAGTTCTTCCCTCTTCCCCTGCTTCTTTCCTCAGTCTTCTGTTTTCAACACAAAAGCCCCGAAGCATATTGCAAATTTAGTGCCACCACACTGACTTCTGAAAAGGAAACATAAAATTGCTGTTTGGCTTTCTCATTATGTTTTTTCAACTTGATTTGAATTTTCCTGTGCCATTGTGTCAGAGAAGACCACTTTGACAATGTCAGAGCACTTTTATCATCAGCAAGGCCCTAAATACAGCATGCTCAGAAAACATACTTGCTCCTGTACAACTTCAAAGACTCCAGAGGATCAGTAAAAACTCTGGCTGGGCAGAGACTTGTGAAAAGCAAGCTAAACAGAATATGAAGAGACCAAATACATTCCTATTCCTTTACACCACAGAAATTCAGGCAGAAAATTATGCATATAAGTGGCAGTGTGACCCAGCCTTTGAGATGATGGCACAGTCTTTCCAATTACTGTGATTACAAAGAACTACAGAAAAAATTTCCCTATACCATTATAAAACTGCTACTTTTAAAGATAAAAAATAACAAGATAGTAACATATTGTAAGACTTAAGCTATACTGATGTTCTTCCTATTTTATTACATTTTTACTATAACTATTTATCTGATACATAATTACTGAGTGCACACACCTTATTGAGTAGATTACATTCATATATGAAGAGCTCCAGAAAATAAAATATAATAGCTATACGACAGTCAGAAAGTTAAACCTGTGAATAATGTACTGTTTATATTATTAGGAAGCAATAACCAAACCTGATTTTATTGCATTGAAAATATTTCATTCCAATGTTGTAAGTTGAGCCTGGAACAGAGTAAAATGCCTATTCTAAAACGAGTTAATACCTTAATATGTCACATTTCAATACCTTATTGGAATGTATGTTTTCTACAGTTCTAACTGGCAGCCCAGTAATCCTGAAAGACATCAGAGATCTGATGTCTTTATATCTGAAGACAGTGGATCTTGAAGGGAATACCTTAAATCTTCACGTTTCTCCTCTGATCAGTCTGGATAGCAAGAGCTGAAGTAACACACCAGGTATTAGCTCCCTGCTGAGTTTTTAAAAATTAAAAATTCAGTGCTTTAAACTCAACTGACCCAAATTAACTTTCCTTCAAGCATACTGCACCAAACAAGAAGACTTAACCCAATTCTCAAAGCTATAAACATCTGATTTTATATAAACCAGACTAAAATTGTATAGCTGTTTTCCATTCTGTAACACCAAGAACACGATCACAAAATATTACATTAATACATTTAGTTGATTGGCTAAAATGTGGGCTACATAAAACTTACACAGCATCATCTGAACATTAGTAAACTGTAAGAGCCTCGCTGTGCTTATATTAACGCAGGCAGACTTTCAAAACAAACAAACAAAATTTCAAAAACAAACAAAAACAGGAAAAAAACAATCATGAACCTAAAGGACAGAAAGCCACAACAGAAAGTACCTTACTATGTCATCTGGTTGGTGATGACTCCTGCAAGGAAGTGTGTGCCTGATGCCTTGGACAGAGGTGAAGTGGAGCACTATAGCGGCACTTTTCCAGATGGGCATTTATTTGTATGCCTGACTTTTTAAAATCTAGGTGAGACACATCTTTATGGAAAAGCTATATAGAAAATATATCTGATCAGGTATTAATTGCAGTAATGTTGACTACTCTTTCAAACTAGAATGTTTAATTTTTTTTTGAGAGGAGGCAATTATTAAGAAGCTATGATCACCTAGTATCATGTGCTTAAGTTTCTAAACTGTGAATATGCAATTGTACCTTCATAAGTCATGAAAGAAGCAAAATCTGCATGATCACAGCAAGCATCAATTCTCCCAGACACTGTCATATCAAAAATTCTGCATTAACCTACCACAAGTAACTCAGCTTCAGTTTGCCATCTAGAGCATTTAACATACATCAGCATTTGACAGATGACAGACATTGTTTATCCTTCCACTGTGCTCTGAAGATATGGTAACTGGCAGTAGCATAAACTAAAATGGAACAGAAATATTACCTGAATTCAGTATTTATTTGAAAATACTTTGGAAATGCAGTCATGCTTTCTATTACATTTTATGTACTGTAGGCGTTATGATTATTTTCATTTGTAACATACAAACAGCTCTCAGCAAATTAACTTCTCTCCTTCACTTACTGTTTTCACTACAATTTTCCTCTCTTTCATATTAGTGAGTCCTATTTTTTCAAGACCCTTTCTGTGGCAGAATATGGTGCTTGGGAGATAGTCTTTAAAGACTTTCACTGCAATTTGAAATTCACAAAATTGTCATATTCAAATTACCTGCTGTATACCAAGACTTTAGTAACGTTAACAATTATGTGGGTCAAAAATGTAAGGAGAATGGAATTGTTTCACCAAATTTAAAATGATTAAGCAGAAGTGATTTTGACTAGCTTGCTCTATTACCTTCATAATAATCATAAGAAGTACAGGGGATATTACTAACAGTATCCAACACCAATACCAGGCTTACTACCTTTTTCACAGTGATTGGTTATTAAACAAAGCACTTCTAAATTCTATATACAAAATAAATGAAGGTGGTAAGAGCTAGCTACAAGCAAAGTTATCTGATATATAGCCTAAAGCCAAGAGCAAAAGGAATGATGCCTGTTGATTGATACTGAAGCACTATGAGGTTCTCTGTTTTTTTAACTTATCAGCAAGTTCCTCAATGCAGACAGGTCTTAAATTGGAAAGTGGGAAAAGAAACTTTGATGGGGTGGAAGCATCCAATTTCTAAGTAAACTGGAAGCAGAGGGCAACATCCCTTGGGAGTGCACTATAATGGCTGATGAGATCTGCCCTCCATCCACAGCAGCTCATTCTGAAAAGATAATCTCAAAAGAGGGGAGCTTGAGTTCTTCAAACAAGGAAGAATCAATTTTTAAATAGATTACAAAATGAACATAAAATAGGATAAATATAGGATAAACATCATAATCCTAGAAAAAACAAGCACATACCTCAACCGAAAAACTGTAAGTTGGACACGACCTTCAACTTCCAAGATGCCCCTACAACCAGCAAAGATCTAGCACCTCCAATGTCCCTCTCTGCTTCTTCCTTCTGCATAGGAAGCTCCTTCTGCACCAGCGACATATTTGAAACCTGAACCATGGTTATCCCACTAAGTTTTTCCACTAGGCTGTAATCACTTCCTCTTTTTTCCTCATCCTGAACTTTTTCTCCCCTTCAGCTCATATGTCTTTACCATCTTTCTTAAGCCTAAATAGTGAGTAGGTCCTAGAGATTCACCCAAAGCTTAAACTGGTCCAGTTGCTTCCTCATACGAGTCTGTGAGCAATATGCTAGGTTCATGGAGATCGGTATAGAAACTTTACTGGAAACTGGGGTTTACAATACCTTCATAAGCATTTATTCTGGGTCAGTAGCCCCACAGAGAAATTCTTAATAGGGTATTTAAACTTTCACTGTTTTGTAACCTGGAATGGTAGGTACATTGTTGTAAATGCACAGTTGTTCTTAAGATCTTTAAAATACAGTACAGAAAACGTGTCTACCTCTCAGACAACACTTGCTTCGCTGCAGAAATGTTCTCTCTGCCTTAAGAAAGATGTCTTCTTCATTTTCCATCTTTCACAGTGAAAGCCCGTAACAGCCAAAATGGCTTCCTCTCTAAAAAAGATCTTATGTGATTCTGAAAGTTTACTTTTCACTATTTAAGTTAGGTAGAGAATGAATCAAGATTGTAACAGCAAGGAGTTATGAATTTAATGAAAGGCAAAACTTAATACAAGTACACTTTCAAATACTACTCAGCTAAAAAAGTTTTTTATATACACTATAAAATAATCCTCAAGGAAAACTGGGGAAAAAACGGATTCTACTTTGATAGGCTTTACACTACATAATAAAGACAAAAACATAGTATTGTTTGGATCTAGTTGGCAATTTGTGATAGCAGCTAGAGTAAAGTAAAGTATAAATCTGCTGCCTTGATCCTTGGAAAGATCTATATTCAAGGAAAGTCACCTATGTTGTGGAATAACTACACAATAAATCTTACACTCTTAATTACTCTACAAGGTGTAAATCAAAGGACAATTATTTATCATACAGATACACAAAAAGGGATTCATACCACCTAACTTCTGGCCATAAAGCCATACAGGAGACTAGGCTTTCTCTGTCCCCTCCCTACAATTCACAAAAAAAAGAGAGGGAAACTTTCCTGAGAATAATTCAAAAGGCAAATCTAAGTTAGGTGCTCCAAGTTTCTCCTGAAAAAAGTCTCTCTCCTATCAGTGACCATAAAAGGTATTTTGTAACACCTGTATGTGACCTTCACATACCACTGCAAGAGTAACCTCAGAACACAGAGGTTTATGTTATGTGCCAATGAGAAAAAGACAGTCCCCCATTATCAGATGTACTTTTATTTAAGTCTGCATTGGCATTTCCAGACGTAACAAATTAGTGGAGACCTAACTGTCAAAACAGTAACAGTCGGATGAAAACAGGGGAGATTGAAAGATTAAGTAGCAAGGATAGATCCACCAACTTCGTATGGGTTGAATCACGGCAAGGAAAAGGACTGTCACATTGATATGCAAGGCTCCGATCAGATTAAGAGGGGGAAAAAAAAGCATTCCTAAATCACAGAAATCAGGCTATTTCTGTTTAATCATTAGAGATTAACTCAGAGGGAAGCATCAATGTATTACAGGTTTCTGGAAATCCCAAATGATAGGAAACCATTGCAAGTGATATTGATCCTGCTTTGTCACAGCAGCAAAAGGAACTGATGTAGAGTCACAGAGGTTCCACATCACTTTTTCCAGGGTGGCTGCTTTAACACAGTGCAGAATATTGGACCAACTGAATGCTTCTATTGTTCTCTTCTCCCTAGACACAACTGGGCTCCACAAGAGTCCTTTCCAAATTTTCACTGCGTTATTAATCAGTGCCAGCCAAACTAACTACCACAGGAATATGGGTCTTAAGGATGTTTCAAGGACTTCCCCCCCACCTCCCCAATAAATTGGATCTTTTCTTACAAAAAATTCCATTCTTACAGTAAAAGATTCCTAAAAATGACCTCAGTATTAAGGGAATATATTTGTCCTATTTTTACCAACCCCTTCGGACTGCAGAAGTAAACCTTATTCAAAACTATCTGTTCTGTTTTTAAATAGTATAGAAAGTGGGATGATAGTATCCAAGTTGCATAAAAGTAAGTATTAAAAAAATACAAGGCTTTGACAGCTTTATTACAAAGAAAAATTTGCATTACATAGTCACAGAGCCATGCGCTGCCCAATGTCTATTAAGAGAACTCATCAAAAATATAGATATAAAACATACACCTTACTTTTGTCTCAGTATGTTGCACGATTTTTATCTCCTATCCATAAATAATGGAAGCATCAGCACATTTGTCTGCGCACAATAACAATTCCCATCCTCTTGGTAATTGTAAACACACTGAAGCTTGTTATTGACCTTGTATAAAATACTGACACAGGAAAATGGAGAGGGAAAAAAAGAGAGAGAAAAAAGTTTTCCCCCCCCCAGCTATTACACCTGAAGCACTACTGTAAACTAAAAAGTAGCTGAATTTATAATCTTTGATGTGAAAGGAATGAAACATCATGAAAAATGAGCTGCAAAATAAAGTACAGAGTAAATATAAAATCCAAATTTAATATAATAAGGTGTATCCACATACTGAATACACATACACATACACATAATGAAAATTTACATGCATACTTTACCTGACTTAATCGGTCATTTTCAAATCTTAAAATACTGGTCACTGTAATGAAACAATTTATTACTAATGTGCACAAATACCACTGATGATTTTTTGTATGTAATACACTTGGTCATTGGAATGGGTAAATTCATTAGACACTCAGCTCTCACTGACTGCTTGCCTACCTCTGTTACACATCTTTGAAATACCTTATGTTAATGCAACACTGTCAGTGCTAAATAAATTATTCATTTGATTTAGGACGTACATTTCCTGAAATGTTCTTTTGACTTGAATGAATGCTGCAAAAATATGTTTCTCTATGACCATAATAAAGACATAACATTTTGACATAAAGTATCCTTTCCCACATTATCAGTTCTCAAGGACCATAAAGGATTGCACTTACGTATTCTGTTCAAGATGCTTTGAATGAAACAATTCTTCCAACATGACTCAAAGTGGTAACAAAATGCTGTATCAGACCTAAGGTCATACCAGTTTAAAAGGACCACAAAACTTTGTGTACAGAAATACTGTGTTTGATGGGCCATAAGGGATAAATTGAGGGGTATGAACCATCATAGATCATAATAGGAGATATACAACTTTCAGTGGCAGTAGATGTGTTTAAGGTACAGTTTAGCATCTATTACACCTTCTTTTCCATGCTCATAACTTTCTAGAGAGATTTTTCATGCTTGGTTCTACTGCAAAAGCAAGTTCATTTATGAAAAATCTTCACAAAAATGTATTTATCCATTGAAGATAATGTTTTAAAGATACTGCTGGTATGATACATACACATACCTATTCATATATTCCTTTTTTCCAACACAAAAGCATAGATATTATAGTTTTATTAGAAACTAGACATTCGGATTTTAAAAAGCATGATTCTTATACAAACCATAAAATATAAATAAATAAGGTCAAGTTTTGTATGCAAAGACACATTGCAGAACTGTCATTAAGAAATAAGCAGGCAGTAGAGCAAAATAAAAAGAGTAGCCTCCCAAAACAAAACACATTGCTAAAGAAGTGAGCCAGCAAAAATGCTCATGCAAAATGTGTACTATTTTTTTTTAAAGACCATATGTCATCTACATGCAGTTTATTTCTGTACAATTATCAAGAACAATATTTGTTTGCATTTCAATAGTAGAGGTTGATAGAACATCCAGGCAATGTGGAGGAACAAAGCGCAAGTCTCAACTTTTGCTCAGACGAGGAAGCAGTGTCTTAAACTGGAGTAGTAAATGTATATTACAGTCAAAGGACTTTTAGTTATACCAGGTGACTTCTCTCACTTTCTTTCTCCCCTGAAAAAACTGATGATCTCGATCTCATTCCACAGCACAGAACAACCATACATGAAATGTTGAAATATTTTTGTGAAAATGTTGTTTTCCAGCCAGAAAATTATTAGTAGTGATCATATTTAATGTCTTTTTTAATATCCTATTGAAATTTAGAAAGCATACTATATGCTCAGCATCTTTTAAAATGCCTAATAAGTGGTAATTATTCAGTTATTAATAATTTTCCTGTAACTGAGAAAGCATATCCTTTTCATTAGATACAAAGTAGTTTGTGAGGCTGCATCTGGAGTACTGTGTCCAGTTCTGGGCTCCCCAGTACAAGAGAGACATGGAGCTACTGGAGCAAGTCCAGCAAAGGGCTACTAAGATGATTAAGGGCCTGGAGTGTCTCTCATATGAGGAAAGGCTGAGAGAGCTGGGACTCTTCAGCCTGGAGAAGAGAGGGCTCTGGGGGGGCATCTTATCAATGTGTGTAAGTATCTGAAGGGAGGGTGTCAAGAGGATGGGGCCAGACTCTTCTCAGTGGTGCCCAGCAATAGGACGAGAGGCAACGGGCACAAACTGAAACACAGGAAGGTCCATCTGAACATGAGGAAAAAATTCTTTCCTGTGAGGGAAAGGGAGCACTGGAACAGGCTGCCCAGAGAGGTTGTGGAGTCTCCTTCCTTGGAGGCATCCAAAAGTCATCTGGACACAACCCTGGGCAACGTGCTGTAGGTGACCCTGCTTGAGCAACGGGGTGGGACTAGATGATCTCCAGAGGTCCCTTCCAACCTCAACCATTCTGTGATTCTGTGATATAAAGTTAGTGAAATAACAAGTCAATTTCCTATTATAATATGGCAATTTCAAACTAGTTAGCTTCAGATAATTTAGGCCTCAATTTGACAAACAGTAAAAACTGGCCACCTTGCACTATCTATAGATTTCTACTGTCATGCACTGCACAACTCAGTTCATCAGATAAGTCTGCATGAAGTTTCTCATTACGCCATTTTAGTTCTTCTGTGTGCCTGTTCATTCTTCCTCAATATCAAGAAGAGTATTTGGCTTGAGGGTTTTTTTGGTTTTGTTTTGTTTTTTTTTTTTTTTGACATTTAGCCTATGTGCACTGAATACTTTATGTTCCCTAGGATTTTACTGTCAAGTGCACAAATCCTAATTTCACTGGTATTATAAGTCTTTGAGGGGGGTTAAATGAAAACATATATTCTTTCTAATCACTGTTTGAGATACTTGTGTATTGTATTTGAGTGGTAATTAATGAGTACCCTAAGCCTGAATGATGAATATTTAATACAACAGGTAGACTAACCAACACTAAATTGAAAAGCCCTTCTGAGAAATGAAGATAGGTCTGTATGTCCCTCAGGCACTGAGACCGCTAACTGCAGAGTCAGAGTTAAATCACGCTGAGAAGAAATAATAAGCATCTACAACTGGTTTTCATCAATATGTTCCAAGGGTCCTTATATTAAATCTCTCTAACAGCCACTTCCCCTTACAGCGAGATACTCCTGAAGCTCTGTACTGTTTCTAACAGTACTGGAAATGGCAAAAGCCAGTGCTGGTATATTATAACTGAGAACTTAGATCTTGTAAGTCAACTCTTACACATGCATTTGCACTCTGTGCAAATGTATGCATTTGTGATGTTCACATATTCAAGGATCAGCCAACAATTTCAATTTAATCTTATATAAAAGAGTTTGGCTTTAACAAAGTCTAAAGCATACTTTAAGCATATATTGAAGCTGGGTTGACCCATAAGACTGAGATGCAGGATCTTTTTTAGGAATCCAGGTGAAGTGAAACAGTCATGGTTTTTGACAGCTCCAGCTAGAGCTGGAAAATATTCTACAACTTCAGTACGTTTTTTATGCTGGAATGACTTAGGAACTGAGATTGAATTGTGGACTTCATCTTTTCTCCAAAACATACTCCTCACCTTAAAATTATTCCCCATCTGAGATATCATCATGGAAATTGCACATCATAAATTGGGACCATGCTTTCAGGTAGAAAATGAACCACACAAGATTATGAAAATAAAACAAAAGAAAACCTGCATTTCTCCACACATCATGCTACCAACAGCACACAGGATGAGAATAAATTTTATCAAGATATTCACAGATGTGTTTCCATATATATAATTTTTTGAAATTTTCTAGGAGATACCAGCTGCTATTTAGATAACCAGTTCGAATGAAATAGTCTAGCTTTATTTTTATGTAACCATAAAATTCCTTCCACTAAATGTTCAGTGAAGTATCAGACAGTAAACTGTGAAAAACAGAACCATAAAACTAAAATATAAACATGGGAAGAATATACAAGCTTTTTAAAGAGATAAATTAAAATGAAGATCTGTATCTATTTTGATCAGTCTAATAAGTCTATTTTTGTACAGCACAGGATGTAAAAAAAATGTGTATCCAAGATACTCACTGAAAATTTATGGAAATAAAAAGAATGTATTAAGTCCAATCTTCAATATTATTTAGGGAATGTTGATAAGTAACAAACTGAATGGCCCATCAGGTAGCTTCTTCCAATACAAACATTTTGCTTGGTAAAAAGTTAACCTAATTTAAACATCCATACATTCAGCTTTGTGGTTTGACTGATTTTTATCTTTTCTCTATATACTAACTACTAGCCTACCAGAACTATCAGAAAATTTTCTTGATGGATGGTACATTGTTGGTTAGAGTCAAGTCAGGTTGAATTAAATTAAGAAAAAAAGGCAAACCTGAAATGATACAAATAATTAAAGATCTTCTTATTAAACAAGAGGAAAAGGGGGAAGAACAACAGAATGCTCATGTTTATAAAAATAACTGAAGTTGCTTTCTCTTATTTGCTTTTTATCTTCAATTCAAATGTGTTAGTTTTAAGAAAAGAAAAATCATCTATTATATTTCACTGGGTTATTCAGAAGTTTTAGATTTGCTCACAACAGGGTCATTTTGAGAAGCTAGGAGGCTGTCACACTTCCTAGGCCTATATGGCAGACTCTAAAACACATGAAAACTGTTTAAAGCTGTTCACGTGAACTGCAGAGTTCAAAGCAATGATTCTGGAGTGATGTAAAACCCTCCATATGTGCACAATAAATCTGTTCTGACAGAAGATGTACATGGTCTTGTACAGGGCATCAGCCATGCACTGGCAACTAACTGCTGGAGTCTCCTTTCAAACAGAGATACTGGCAGATTGAGCTCGAGCTTGAGCAGATTGGTGCAGGCTTTTAGATAGTGCTGGCTTATCACATTTTTGCATAATGCTGTACAATCTAGTAGTACAATGAGAGTAGCCCAGCATCTGATTCCTCAAATAGAGAGCAGAAGTGGTTCTGAATTGTGGAAAACGTGCAGACCTCTACAGGATTATGGAAAAATACAGCAGCCATGACAGTATGAATCTACACAATATATGTATAAGGGATAAATACTATCACTCTGTTGGGTGTGGGACAACATATGTGCAATACAGATACAATGTGAGTGTATATTGTTAAGAACAGTATATGCAAATCCTACCAGTCATTGGTTTTTTAAATATATTAATACAATTCTAAAAATTGAACCCATGGTTTTGATATTAAGGATGTGCAAGGATTTGTTTTCCGTGTGAAAGACAGGCCTTAATATCAACTGCAAAAACACAGCAGAATCTATGGGCAACTATTTAGTTCTATTTAGTTCAATTTTGGGACTCCCTCCCCCTAATTACCCAGTAGTATAAGTACAACAATACCTCTCAAATTCTGGAAAATTTACCGTTATCCACAGATTTGCTTAAAATCTCAATTTTTCCTGTCCTTCTCCATTCCCTGTAAATATACTTTGACTCATTTTAGAACAGGCAGCAAATCCTTCCCCTGAATACACAAGCCTATCAAGTTAGCACAACCCATGACCTTCCAGTTCAGCAGGCTGAACATGATTTCTGCCAGAGAGACCACAGCACACAGAAAAAACACAGTTAAAGAGTAGACTTCTTATATTTTCAATATTTTCAGATTCTCCCTAAGGATGCTTCATTCCACCAAATCACTGCTTCCTGGACATTTGGGAAAGGAAGAAAAAAAATACAGATAGAGAATTAAGACACAGAGATATTTACATATACATATAATCTCAGCAGCTTCTGAAAATGTCCTGCAACTAACAGTTTGTGTGAAACTAAACTACTTTGTACATTACTATACTGCACACTACTCATACAGTAGGAACTGAGATACACATTTTAACCTCTTCTGCTGAACTGCCTTCTATTACTTTGCATTTTGTTTATTTTAACTAAGAGTGTTTAGTATGATCCCCTAATAATCACAGGAGAAAGAATGATTGTGTGAGCTGTGATAAGCAAGGTACAAAAAAAGCCATGCAAATCGATCACACAAAAATGAAAAGGCTGCCAAAACTAGTCATATCTTTTAAAAAACTAATTAGAACCAAGTATCAAATGATACAGTATGAATTGCTCGGTGGCATAACTTTCCAACAACTACATGAAATAAGTAAAGGTTTTCTTTACAGCACATATAAAAGAAAATTGCCTGTTACACTTACATCAGTTTTAGTTACTAGACAATAAGAAATCTGACATAACTTTCCATTTTGTAAAACAAAGAGGTTAGAAAATTCCTACAGCTTTTCAATGACAAACTGCTTTCAAGTAAAAAACTTGTTTCTTTTTTTTTCTTGTTCACTAAATTCCCATAGTAAATTCCTTGAACAGACACTGCTTAGCAGTAAAATACATCACTAGCAAATATCAGTCATATTAAAATCCAGTAGGACATAAATGCAAACAGTACTTTAAACCCTTTAAATGTTATTAATCTGAAGTGCAGAATAGCTGTTATGTACATATGAGTCATGGCTAAATTAGTCTAATATGTTTATTTCATGTTTATTTTGTAATGGATACAAAAGCAGTATAAACATTTGGTATGCAAGAAGAAAATGACAAGATCATGGATTTTTCATGTAAAAGTGATAAAATGCAGCACTTAAACTGAAAGATTAATTTCAGGTATGTAGCCTGATATGCAGATGTTCATCTGAGCTTCTGAACTATTTTCTACCATCTCAATTGCCCAGCTCTCATGCACAGCATAAGCAATTACAATGCAATGCAGAACACTTGAGACACCCAGAAATCCCTTCCAGAGAGGCAGCTTATGATTCTTTCCTGTGGGTCCAGGTTTTCTTTCCTCTGAAAATTAAGTGAGGATAGAACAGATCTGGCAGTTCTCAGTTCAAGCTGCTTAGATATTTCTAGCTACTCAGGCTGAAGTTGGTGATTCCACAGAAATGGTTTAGGCCTTAGTACCAGATTAAAAAATATCACAAGATTATACAAAGTCCTGATCTTGGTGTTCCAAAAATTTAAACAGGTTACGTTTTAACGGCAGGCTTCTCCTTGGGTCAGGCATTCATAGTCCTATGAGCAGCCAGCTCATTTTTACATCTTCATACAGTTATAAAGCCTGCCTTGATTCTATATTGTGTCCTGTGCTAGCCTGAAAGCAACGTAATTGCGCACACATACCTGATCCAGATCAAACCAAGACTTCTTGGTCACCCGGGGCAACCAAGGCATATCCAGAACTGACTGTAAAACAACAGTCCATGGGGCTGATGCTCTTTAAGGGCAGTGCCCAGAGAAGTTCAGTGGTTGTAGCTGCCATGGAATTGTTTGAGAGACAAAGTCAAACCTACAATTGCAACTGAAATAATTTTACAGCTGCAAGGTCTTCCAAAGAGAAACATTCATTTTATAGTATCAATGGAGACATTTAATTCTGGTTTTGTACGAGTCTCAAAACTACTATTTGTTCCAGCGATGTAAGTTTTTTCATTTTCTTTAACCAAACATTTTCTGTCTGGGAAGCAATGAGTCCAAAATTGTGTTTTTCTCACTCTATAATGTTTCCTTCTTTAAAAAGTTAGCTGAAACTAATTTTTGAGTGTGACATTGCTATATGCAAAAGTGTCTATATCAAAATAGAAATTCTACTTTGCTTTGTGAGCACAGTTTGAAATGTAAAAATTAATACAGAAAAGCATCCATCTAGGGTTTCATTCCAAAAGGAACTACTTCATACAGAATGAATAAAGGTCATTAACTATGAACAATTTTCCCCCAGTACAATACATTTGCTAACAGAGATGGCCAACATACAAGTTTTTTGTTTGGCTTCCAAGTGGCTAGGCTGACCAACTTGTATCACCAGCTGTGGGCAGTGAGGCTGACCAGGGATCACATCACAGTGGGGAGTACAAACTTACAGAAAGGTGCTTTTTAGTAACATCTCCATTAACACAAATAGAGGGGAGAGAAGAAGAAAGGAAAAGACGATGAGAGGGAAGAAAACGCAGAGACGCTGACTAGAAACTCAGTAGAGTTTAAAAGAATGGCAAGAAAAGGTGAAGAACACTTCTAATTCAATTTGTCCATTTTAATGCCTTGATCTGTCCATTTAGCGCATGCAATCAAAGGAATGTAGGAGAAACAAAGGAACCTCCCGCTAAGAAGTCACAGCATCACGAACTACATAGTAACACACAGGGGAGGTAACAGTGGAATGATGTCCTTGAGCCAATCTAATGACATGCTGTTCCTGAGAAGAGTGGTGCTGCTCACCTGTCCTCTCCTGAGAAGGTAGGGTAGGATACCTTCTTCAAAGCCACTAACAGCACTGACACAGGGAATAAGTCTTAGTTCGTTATAAATCAGTAGTTAACACTGACATCTCCATGAGGACAAAACAGGAGTCTCAAATTTAGAATGTGTATGCTTCAGATACAATAGCTATACAGCTGATAAGCTGTGATCACTCATTTTTACACTACTTATTTCATACCTCATTTTCAGCATTATCTTCTTGCTATACCTAGGCTGGGGGTTCTTAACACAGCAGTTGTCTTGTGAATGTTTTGGAGATGCCCTGCAAACTGGAATTAACCCCTTGGGGAGGTCCACAGATAATACTGGAGTATGCAGCTTACATGCAACATCCACAGAATCAATACATATATTTACCAGTTCTCACTTACCCAAGGGACACCAGTACTAGCAGAGAGCCAAACTGGATGAAATATAGCTCAAGAAACTCCTGTTACATTATACACATGCTAAGCACATGCTTTGTGCTGGCTCTGAATGCAAAGGTGAGTATCATCTGGGAAGAAGAGGGGAAAAGGTTTCCACTGCAATTTGCTTATTATCACTCAATGAAATGAAGAGTGGTAACTACACTCTGAGTTTAGATGATGGAAAAGGACTGCAATATCTGTCCTTTCTCTTAGCTGATTGAGAGCGCTTCAAATTAACTTCACACAGAAACAGTCGAACAGCTGTTTTACTAGTTCTTAGGTGGCTTTTACCCTTCCTTTTTCCGGTCCCTGTGTGCAGTCATTGTACAAGTAGCTTCCAAGAAGCAGGGCTGGTTTGATACTGTACTGTCGCTCTCTGCTGTTGGAAACTAAAATAGCAAGTGAAAAGAAACTCCTATGATGAAACATTTCCTAGATTAAAAAAGCAAAAGGCTTTCATTTTCAGTGAGACATCCCATGATCTCCAAGCAGTAGATCAATGGCAGCAGCACAGCCAGCTTGCAGCTTCCCACTCTCACTTTGGGGAAAGGCTAAGCTTGTACAAATACACCAGCCAGCAAGCCCAGGGATTCTGTCAAATACCTGCTTTATTGTCCTAATCTCTTAACCAGTGGCTTTTTGGTTTTTTTTAACCAATATACATTCTTTTTAAAATAATATTATTACTCTGTTTGCTCAGGTGTGGTTCTGTTTAATAAGACATTTTAATGGTGGCAAACTGCTGTTCCTCCTATTTAATTTTTTTTTTTTTTAAACTGAGGAGGGAAGGAGAAGGAGAGACTAAAACATACAGCTCTTGCATTATTTGATGTGGTATTTACAACTAGTGTAACACCTAACAGCTCTCACTCCTATACATGTGGCTGGATAGAGGAGGTAATTCAAAACACATTTTTGTATGGCAGCATTACAGAATGAGGGGTTCAGCTGGTAGTTAATGGAATCAAAGCCTGAGAAAACTCATGATATGAAGTCCACTTGACAAGATTTCTCCCAATCCTGACTGATACTACATGGGATTGGGATTGCAACCGTGCTGTAATATCCCCAAACTGTGTGTACGTCCTGCAAGGGAAGTCATTCTGGACATCTTCCATGGTAGGCGCAGAACCTGAAACCCCTGAAGGACAGGCTCTACTGAGTCTTGTACTGGGTATGGACACAGTCATTCCTCCAGACAGATTTCTTCTCATTTGGTTACTTGTTTTTTGCCATTTACATGGATGAATTGTAATATCCATCAAAAAAGCCACATAAAATTTTCTTTTAGATCCTAGGTGGCATCTTTTCTAGCTACTCATAACACATTAATACACTAACACTTTTGCCCAAATCTCTTCTCCCCATTAACGCAATAGGGTGAGAAGACCCTTTGACACATGAAGTAAGAACTCATGCATCTTCCAGGCCTACAGGGTTGTTGATCAAAACATTTCCAGCAGCAGAGTAAGTAGCACAAATTTAAAATCATGCTGGGCAGTGATGTGATGCCTGAAATCCAGTGTTTCATGAAGTGGTATCACAGGCATAAACCAGTCATAGATAATGTGAGAGCTAGAGCCCTTTCTGACCCACGGGATTATGAATTTATGGAGGTCACCGCTAGTGAATACTAAACTTACAGTTCCTACTCCTTTCTGTGTTATTTTTGCATTCCTCTCAGTGAGTGACTTCGCTTATTACTCAGCTGCCTTAAACAGACACAAATTCATGGTGTAATATTTGCACTAAGCTCAAGAACAGGTCAGGCAATGAAAGGAAAGGAGAATATTTCTCTTGATCTTGTGACAGAAACAGGAACAGAAACTTTCTTGCAGAATCCTTCTGTGCCTGTTTCTGTCACATGATCAAAAGAAATATAAAATACAGAATGTAAAACATAATATTTTGCTTAATGTTTTATATTATGCTAACTAAACTCAGAGGTACTTTCTACAAGGTCAGTACTATACAATCAATTAGTCCACCTGAAGTAACTACAAACAGGTACGTAGCACAGATTAAACTAAAGAATGATGGTGTGAAGCACTCCACAACCATCCAGACTACACTGTAACACAGAAAAACTCCCAAGAAAACATCCTGGGAACCTGACTCTGTGAAACATGACTCTGGAGTCTCAGTGGGAATGCAAATAATGTCCAGTTGCAGGCAACACATTGAGGAAACACCTCAGAGGTGGAAGAATGTTGATGATTTAATGCCATTAAGGCCGTAATCCTACCTCTATATATTTCTGAAAGGATGAGCAGGTGAAGATGACAGTAAGATAAAAAGACAAATACATCTTTATATTAAGGACACTAGAATATTTAAGAAATATCACCTCGAGCAATCCAATTTTAGTCTCCTTTTCCTTATATAAATGGAATCAGTAACATCACAGGGTTATCCTATTAGTTAACATTTCTAAGTGTTTTCAGGATTGAGGGGGGGAAAAAAAATGACCCACCATACTATTCAGGGCTATAACATTGCAAAAACAGTCACATGCCTTCCTTCAAATTTTAGAGTATTCACAATATTGATATTCATGCCTACCATTAATACTCATAAGTCTTTCTGTGGTAATAGTTCATGTGATGCTTGGGAAATGGCTCTTTGCAAAAGACACAATCTAGAAATAGAAGTTCCTTTTCAAGTAAACATAGTCATTATTTTTAAGAGATGATACCTATTCCTCCTCAAATTAATGCTTTAAAAAGGCTAAGTCATCCAATCAGACAACCAGAACAGTACTCATGACCTAAGCATTACACAGACCAAGAGTCAAAGTGGATGGCACACTCACTTTCTAACATGCAACACCTTATTTCTTCATAGATGGTTTACCAACATGCCAGCAAGACGCACAGTGCAAAAAATATGAAATGATAAACCTTCACAAGAGAAATACAGACTAACAGCCATCATGGGACACTTTCCATGAATGTCTACGATGCTGTAGTGGATAGTCCTCCCTGTAACTTTATGAATTGTCCTATGGAGATTGTGAAGACAACTGACTGACTGACTGATTTACAATGTTTTCCAAAAATCTCTAGCCATGGCATTCCAACTATGTGTGAAATTAGATATCCAAAAATGTAGGGCTAACAAGACTATTACCGTCACTGTTTCTAAGCACTTGCTAGGAGAACAAATGATGTCATTCAGCCAGACCAGATTCCAGTGCTGCATTATTTTTCTGTAAAACTAGTACACTTATATTTGATTATCGGATAAGAAAACTGCATGATTTTTTGCTGCTTATTTGTAGGATACAACTGAAAGATCTCTGAAGTAGTTATATACCAATTTACACTATTTACACCAATGTGACTTACTACCCAGTTTTCTCAAGCAGACTCTAGCCACTGCAGAACCCACTACTACAGCACAGAACAGCAATGCTGCATGCTGCCACATACTGACACATGCTTGCTACCGGTGACTGTGCCCATGCAGAGGCATGCATCTCATTCCCTAATCCTAAACACTTCACATTTGCTATTCTGTACTGTTCTCCAGTTTTCTGCTTTCAGGTTAATACAAATTCCTTTGTGTATCTAGATTTCTAATCAACATGGCGGAAGCACTGCGCAAATACCCAATTTATGGGTCTTATATAATCTAAAAAGAAAATTACAGAATTTAATTAAATTTTAGTGCTGTCAAACCAGACCTACAGCACTGATTTATGTCTAGGAATTGTAAACTAAAGCCAAACACCAGACAGAAGAAGCACTTTTCCCTTCCAAAATGTCATTATATTTTTGACTTCTGTCATTAACTTAGAGATGATTAGTCTTGTTTTTATTTGTACTTAAAGAAATGTCTGATCAAAGTATGGATCATCAAGTTTTCAAAAATGAAAATGTTATTACAAATCCCATATTTGAAATAAAACATCTTTGTCAGAAAATCTGTCCAAGTATCAGAGCTATCCATGGACTAGAAAAATCTGAGTGCTAGAAGGCTTTACAATGGAATCTAATCAATCTTTTGTAAATAACTGATTCTAGTCTTTTTACTTACTAAAGCTGATATCCTATACCTCTTGTTATTTCTAATCATTTTAGAAATAAATGCCAACTCCAGTGCTTTTGGAGTTGACTTTTGACTCTGACATGAAATGTAAATTTAACAATCCATACTAGCATGAATCTAAATTGGAATGCATAAAAGGCAGTTGAGAGGAGGAGTAGGTGTTGATCACAAGCCTAGCATTTTTAATGCAGCACAGTTCCTTTTTCAGCAGAATTTTTATTTTCTAAAAATTTAGTGCTGTATCATAGAGCCTTTTCTCTCTCTTTTTTTTTTAATAGCTGATACATAATGTATGACTACACATAAATCTAGTCTGAGTCTAACACTGGACATTCACAGCCACCACTGTATAATAAATTTATAACACAGACTGACTTTAACAGCAGCCTTTTATATAAGTTCAAAGCATTCTGTACCTGTCTGCAAACTTCCTAAAGTTTGCAGTACCTGGAGTATTTTTAACCTTTCTTAAAAACAAAAAATGGAAACAACAAAGCAGAAAGGAACTGTTACGCAAATTCCCTGAAGCTCTGACCAGTCCTCCTATCCTACGCTAATGACGCTCGCAGCAGGAGTTAACGCTGAGGCAATATTATTCAAGGGTATTTTCACAAACTGGGCTTCAAAAAAAAAAAAAAAAAAAAATCGAGCCAGCAGCAACCATTTTCTTTGCAGACGTGACCAAAAAGAGGCCATTACTCCTTTCTTTGACTGCAAATTCTGTAGTGGGTACCTTGAAAAAAAAAAAAAAAAAAAAAACAAACCTCATATAGCAGCTGGCCTTGTGGGTCAGCTCTACAAACGCCTCTACCAATAACAGCACAAGTTCTTCCATTGTGACTAAAACTATTTCCACTAGTGATTATATTTTATTTTCTTATTCTTTATGAGGTTAACACATCACAAAAAAATATAGAAGGATAAGCACACAGAATGATTCTCACAATATCTGTTTAGCAGAAGTACTAGCCAGATTCATGCAGTAACACAAGGATTACTACAGGCACAGAGATGACTGGAATTCATCCAGAGTTTACTTTAATCAATATTCGATTAAACCAGTTCATCCAGTCTACACGTATTTCTTTGGGAGGAAAAAGAAAGGATCTTTTTGAACAAAATTGTAGTGAAGTTTTAAAATCTTCATTTAAAGATGGAATCAAATACTGATTAAAAACTGCAAGTATATTTAACAAAAAAACATTTGGAAGCCATATACTGACCTGATTGTAAACTTTAATAAAAATTACTACCTTCTTTTCTGATTCTCTGAATACAGAAGTGTTCATGAGAATCCCCATAATCTAGTCCCTCCCTGTTCTCTCACTTACTTTGCTTTTAACTCTCTTCATCTCTTGTCACCTACTGTGGATCAAACTGTAACACAAGTGGGCCCTGCAGAGGCATCTGTAAGCAATGAAGTATAGTTTAGGTGGCACACTCCATTCCCAATATGCTGCTCAGGATTATTGATAAAGGAAGAATTGCCATTTTGGGACTATGAGACAGTATGAAAAAGGAGGAAGAGGTTCCTCACTTCTAGTCCATGCCTTCTCAGGGGTATTAGAAGCCCAGTTCAAAGCCCGTTGAAATCAACGGCAGTCCGTATATCCCCAGGCCCCCGTTCTTTAACTTGCAACACCGCATTTTCTGCCTCTGTGCACCGACACAGTAGCTACAGTCCACATCAGGCTACTAAACAAAGAAGCTGAGGTCTCTGCTCCCTCTGTACCCTACTGGGTCACAGAGCTGAGAACTGGATTTACAAACTTTTCCCTTCTCAGGTGTCTTTTACACTTCTTGGGTCTGAATGACATGAGGTAGTAACCTCAGTGAAACAACTTCAAACAGCACTTCTGCTATTTATCAGTAAATTTAGCATGTTGACTCTGCATCATTTATAAGGAACAACTGAACTTGCAGACCACAGTGCTGGGTTCATCTGACATTTGTTTTGTCAGGGTCTCTTTCTGCTTAGTGACATGGGCACAACTCCCATTAACTGGGAGCAGTAGTTATTTAACAGAGGGCAGGACTTCTTTTTAAAAAAGTTAATCCATTAATAGACTACTTGCTGTCAGCTTTGCAGCCACTCAAAGTCAATCAATTCTTTTAATGAATCAGGAACTGGAAAGGCAGAAGGCAATTATCTCTACTTTTAGATAATATTAGAGACTTTTTTGGACACAGAAAATGAATCAGAATCAGTTTCCAAGTTAACTTTTTTTTAACTAAACCACTTAAATATACCAAAATTAAAAACTCTTCCTACCAGACCTGAATCAGGACTAGCAGCAGCAGCTAATTCTGTCTTTCTGAGGAAAGCAGAAGTGCTTTCTTCTTTGGAATGGCCGGGGGAGGGCGGAATCTGAAGACTTTGGTAAAAAGGAACTTCTTGGCTGTAGAAACGTCTTTTGGATAAAATCCTGACGAAAAGCAATCATGAGGAACTTCACATGGTATTCACTGGAACCCAAGTTTCACACTCGAAAACCTTTCTTAGCTGGACATGAAATAAAAATGACAGATCAGATGTCCCGTTTTTAGTTAAGGACATCTTATGTCATTGCTACAACAGTAGTGGAAACATACCTTCAAAGTTCATCTTGCTTAAAGGGCCTATCTGGCTGATATAAATACTCCTCACCATCCTACTAATAGGAATGGAAACTTGAGCAAACAAAGCTAGCCTGCATTTCACAGGAGAAGTCAGAACACATTGGAGCAATTTGAACTGGATACTGTAGTCGCCATGACACCAGAAAACAGGGAATACCAAAGTGCTCTGAAAACGTCTTCTTCCTCTCTGTGCTCCTATCCCCAGGCCAGAGACAGAATAACTAAGAATTAAGCCCTACACTTCTAATTTTCAACTATCATGAGAAACTAGCTAAAGAAAAATTATTCTGAAGAATTCTGAAAAATGATAAGTACTAAAAACGTAGCTGCACAAACCTTGATTAAACAGATACACTGCATCCCATACAAACAGATATTTTGCAAACAGGGAGCGGACAGCATCTCTTCCCTGGTAAGTGTTTTTCTCTTTGTCAGGAGTTTTGTACGAAGAACCCTCTGGAGTGCAAAGAGCTTGCTGTGATTCAGAGCTGCACGAAACCTGACAGTGTTAGTTCACAGAGATAAAGGAAGAAAGGAACATCTTTCAGTTTCTGCTCCTGTGAGTTTGCAGTCCCTGCATTTTGCTATGAGTAACATTTTAAAAATAAAATAAAATATTTCTAAAAGACACAGAATCTTGCTCTATGGTACACCTGTACTCGTGAGCTTATTTGAATTTTACTTCTTACTACATTTTCATCAGTAATATTTAATTTCTCAGCTATGCCTGTAAAGGAAACATATAAAATATGAATATGGCCAAAGTAAACTAATTTGTATATTAACAGGAAATATTAACTTAGGCTTTCTGTACAATATTTACTCATGTAATGAATTATGAAAACAGGAGACTTAATTATGCTCCAATAAGTTTTCCATAAGACTTTCGTGTACAAATACACACACACGCACATACATACATATACACACATACATGAGAGGATATACATTGCATGTATTCATACAGCTACCATGGCTCTGAAACTGAAGAATAACTTTCCGAAAAGCACTGTGGTAGAGATGGTTTACCTTGTTTTAAGATGAATATTCAACTGGTATGGACAACATTCAAGGATGTGTTGTTCTATAGGGAAAATACGTAGGTGTTTCATCTTTCTGGATGGATGGGATAACACTACAGTATCTTTCAGACTCAGGCTGGCAAAGGTCCAAGGTTTTGAGGCACATTTATCTTGGCCATACAGTTTAATTTTAAAGCCTGTCTCACCATTTTTCCATTAGTATTACCGTATTGATTTCAACAGGTTCACAATTGATTTATACCAGCAGATTAGACGATGAGGACCATTTTTCTCTAGTTCTGACTGGTATTATAGAAATGTATATTTCATAGAGAATCAGTGAGCTTATGGAGTCTGGTCTGCATTGGATATTGCTATATATTTGTGGTTGGAGTCAGTTCCCTGAATCTAGAAAGAGGTGCCAATATACTTCCAATGAAGCTGATAACAATAGTTTCAATGGTTTCAGTGGTGTAAGGATAGATCCGTATTGTGCCTCCTATGCAGCCAAAGCAGTCAAGTACATTTTATTTTTGAAAAGTAAATTTATGAAGCTGATATATTCTGTGAAACATATTATTTGTTCTAAATAGATGTGAAATTATGATATACTGAGTCTTTATAGCAGGCAGCTGATGCTTCCAGGAAATACCTTTTCTTTGAGTAGAAATATTCCAAGGCTGTTATCAGTGCATTTCCTAACAAATTTAAACAAAATCAATACTTTGTTTTTGGTATACCTATTTTTCAGTTTAAATCAGGTTTATTAATATAGATAGTGTGTCTTTCTTCCTCTGTCAAATTTATTTTTAATGAATAGGGTACGTCAGACTTTCAAAATACAATTATATGCTAATAAAGCTGGGTCTTTCTGTAGCAGCATCAATTACAGAAAGTATTTCTCTTTCAGAAATAAATCTGTATATTCTTCAGTTGCATTGGCAAAACAATCTGATAGAAGTTCCCAGGACTCTGTACAGAAAAGTACATGGAACATTCAAGAACAAAGACAGACAGGTAACTATATGGAAATTATAGGGAAAGAGTTGTGGAGACTCTGCCTTGTTTTGAAGCTGGACTCTGCCTAGACCCTAAAGTCCAGCTGCTTGAAGGACTATATTTGACATCCTTAGCTAAAACTTAGTAGTGCATCACTTCAGCAGAAAAACAGCAAAGATTCACATCCAGCATAGGTAAAAATGAGAGAGAAGGATTTTCTTAGTTGCAGTGCTCACAGGAGTCCAGATGCTACGTGTAGATTGCAGTTCAGAAGCAAAAGAGAGAAATAGAGAGATGGGTCAAACTGTATCACAGAGAAACAGAGACCCTCGCTATTTGTTATACAGCAAGTACAGAAGTAAGGGTGTAGTCTTGCTCTCTGGTGGGTGGAAGTCAACAGTCTATGAAAGATTAAAAAACTCACAACATCCTTTTATGCATTAAATATTACTGATCCCGCCAAACCAAAACTGTCTGCAGAAAGACACCTGTTTTAACGAGTTCTACAATTCATAATTTTTTAAGGTATCAAAATTATCAGATTATCTTAGTCTGACATTTTCAAAAATAAAAAATCTGATTTTCCATTTTAAAGCAACTTTTTCTTTCAAAATTTGAGCTGAACAGGAAAATCACAAATTAAAGATACTAGCAGAATTAACAAAAGAAAATGAGTATTTCTAAAAGATAGAACTAGTTTGTCAGTTTGCAAAGGAATTTTCATAATGTAATACACTTTCTTCTGATTTGGGTTGTAAATTAGGGAAAACACTCAAATCAGAAAACATTTTTTCATTTGCTTGTTTTGGCGTTCCAATGCAATGCAGTGCTGCTTGAAAAGTGCACTGAATTCCTCCTCTTACCAGGTGCAAAGAGTCAATGCGATTGTCAGGAATCAGTGAATTCAAAACAAAGCAAAACAAAATAAAAAAGCCCTCATGTGCCTTCTTTCTCAAAATACTGGCAACAATATGAAGGCATATATCTCTTGGATCACGGCAGCTGGAAACAAGACACAGAAACTGCCATTTTCATTGAAATCCACAATACACATGGTCCAGCCTTTGACAGCAAACTGACAGCCACAGAGGAAGAAACTCACCACAGAAAATCAGAAGATAATTTACCTCTGTACACATAAAAATAGACACTGGATTGATACTTGCAGAATAAAATCCCTGATAACTACAACAATCTCTGCCCTCCCCTAGGTACCAAGTCTTCTCTGCTAATTTTTCTACAAACAATTATCATCAAATACAGCCAGACAGCTGGAAGTTAAGGGAGGCAGCAATGATGCATGGTCCTATAACCCCGGGGAAAGCACACACTGCCTTCTAGTTCTTCTCCTGGCCCCCATAGCTCTTGTGACTCAGATAAAGCCCTTTCACACAGCAGAACTCTTAAATACTTTTTGGATTTCAAAGATTCTGTGTAGATATACAGCTATATATCTTTTCTGTGTAGTACTAAGTCTTCAGCTAGATATAATATCAAGGCTAAATTGTAATTTCTCTGCTTTGCTGAATAAAATCTGAAGGTAAGTATCTGAGAAGTCCCAGTGTCATCATGTAACTGCTCATTGCATAAGTAAAAAGTCAGTCTTGCACTCAGCCTTCTACTTCTCAAACCCAATAGTTTCTCTGCTTTTATAGTCACAGTTACTAAAAAAAACCAACAACAATAATAATAAAAAAATAAAAATAACAAAAAAAATCACAGACCAGACCATAAGATTCTGTATGCATGGGTATGTACACATGTCAACCATTAACATGCAATCTTTTCCTTTCTCTATAATTATAGACTGACATCTTCGTACACCTGTGTATGGGGGTGTGTATGTGCATGCATGAGTATGTGCATGTGCACACACAGAGACTAGCAGCAGCGCTAAGATCTTTTATTCTTTGAAACAGAGAAGAGAAAGGAGTGAGGGATTTTTTGGTTGTTTTTGTTTTTTAACTTTGAGACAAAATGCAGAGCTGACTATGAATATGTCATCTAAGAATAACATTTTTGTGATCTCTGGAAATTGTACAGAATCGTTTTCAGTAATAACAGGAACTTCTTTCTTTGTACTCTACGGCAAATATAACCTTAGAAAAAATATACTACTCTCCCTGGTGATATTTTCATTTGAATAGAAAACACAAGGAAAAAAAGAATGCATGGGGAGGCAGAGGGCAGGAGAAGAAATGACACAAAGAAAAGGAATAACATCAGATAGTAAGAATACTTAAATGTAATTTATGTGCTTGGGCCTAAGAGGTTTATACAAATAAATGGATTCAAAATATTACCAATGACTTCAATGCATTTTGCATGCAGCCCTTCGGGCTGGATCTGTGCTCATGGAAATTAAAATTCTCACCAATAGGAATGATTATACTAGTCATTATAGTCTTAATGTCTTCATCTTCACCCACTCTAATATCAGTGGCTAGAAAAACACATAAGAAAAACACATATTTGTATTATACCTGCAAATGGAAAACAGTCCTGGTTTTCTCAAGCCATAACAGTGATTCCTTAGGTAAGAGACATCATTTTTGAAATATCTAACCAGACAGAACGGCCTAGGCTACTCCTAACCATCTAATGTTTAAATTAAATGACTATACGTGGTCACTAATTATCCACTGATACACTTTGCAAAATTAAGAATATCCCTCACAACCTCTATACTAAATATACTATGTTTATTAAATATCTCTTTATGTCCTCTTTCAGGAGGACAAATCATTTACGAAAAATTTAATTAACAAAACTTGTTAAACTGGCCATTTTTACAAATATATCTCTTTGCTCTTCAATGACTTTCACTGCTAGATTTTACAATCACTTCAGCACAGCTCAGCACAGACTAGATTTTCACACTGCCTAAGTACACAGAGAACGCAGATAAGCACCACACATGACTTCTCACAACTCCCTAGAAGTTTAACTCTTCAAGAGACAATTTGGTGTTAAGATGCAAATACAGCAGCTTCTGTTTCAGGCATCTACAGCATAAAATACACTACAAGCTATTGAGATGTACACGACTGTGAATATAAGAATAAGCACTTACACTATTACAGGGTAAAGCTGCCTCTCTCTTACAATAGGACTAGCTCTATTTGTTAAAAAAAAAAAAAGAGCTTACATGAATTGTTTCTCTTTTGAAATACCCATTACACACAATAGTCCATATCCACAAAAATTGCAGATGTACATCTACATGTACTGACATCAGAAAAAAGCATAGGGCCAGCTGTTGGTATTCTAAATCACTCTAAATGGCATTTAATACACAGAAGTCGGTAAGGCTATTTGTAGAACAAGATGCTCTTCAGTTTGAGTTAGATTTCACTCCTGTAATCATTTCTCTTTTTGGGTCACATTTAGAAATCTTAACTTCCTCAACATCTTTGGCCTTTTTCCATTTTTCTCCATTTATCTCCAACTTTCTCTGAAAGCAACCATCTCAAAGAAAACAAACAATGAGCCACCCACCTCGTTTCAGCTGTACACAAAGCAAGGACCTACTGATTTCTGTGAAGATGGTCGGACATATATGAACTAGGCACCAGCAGTCATTTATACATAAACCACTTCTAAGCTGTTAAATAAATTGTTCTTCTGTAACAACTGGACAGAAATGATTACTTCTAATCAGCAATTAAACACAGTAGACTAAACCCTTTAAAATAATTACAGATAAACCTTCACATATGCAGCTGCCATTTTTGTCTGATATCGTTAGCTTTCAGTATTTTCTTAGTTACATGTCTATTGTTACTCTTTTTTAAAACGTTACTCTTTTTTTAAACAGTCCGGAATCTGAGTATATGAGAGCTGCAAAAGAAACAGAAGTACAGGGAACACAGTGCATTTCACTGTGAGCTAGCCAGAACCTTTCTGGGAACATTCATACTGGGCAAAAGACATAAAACACAGAAATATGAGACTGCAGGGTGATCAACATCCTTTGAAATCTGTTGATCAATATGCAAGTTATACCTCCTGCTGTCAGAGACATTTTCTATGTGGCACATGAGACTCAGCCTCTTGAGTCAATGACACAACACCTACAGAAAGATGGGATCCAGGTGCATGAACACAGGTGTCTAATGTTATTTTAAGCATTGTAGGATATACAAGACATCATGTAGCAGATGCAACATAGTACTTAGCAGAAATCCATGCCCTCAGGAGCAGTAGTTGGAAGCAAGGAGGGAGACCTGAGAACATCGAGAATAGCACTAGACACGTGAGCTCACCTCATATTAAGGAAGATAATCAAATCTTCAAGTAATAAATATCGCAATATTTTTATTCACTGAAATGATCTGGGCTTCCTGTGACATTTGCCAGTAAGCTCTTCAGTGATCCTCTTTTAGGATCACTTTCAATTATCTAGACTTGAGGGTCACTTGCTGAAGAAAGAGCTGTAAGAACATATGGACAATACAATGCTATCATTAATCAGATTATTATCAGTTTTAATCCAAAATTATTTTTAAAAATTTTGTCACTAATTTAATTGTACATTGGTGCTCAACTTAAGCATGTTTAGTACCTCTATAATATGCAGCATTTTAAAGTTATTGAAATAAATATGAAAATGTAGTAAGTCATGCAATATAAACCTTTGAAAGCTAGAACTGATTTCCGTATTCGCTTACAACAATGCCTTAAAGCTAATCATACTGACTTCTCAACTTTCTATTGCCGCAGTGCAAATTATAACAAAAAGAAATTAAGACATTTAAAAATTACAGATTTACTAAAACTTTAAACCATGTTTAAATTACAGATTTACTAAAACTTTAAACCATGTTTAAAAAGTAATAATGCTATATGTATATACAGCCATATAATTTCCAAAGAAAGGAGAAAAATAGGAAAACTCTCAGCTTTAGTGGAACTTTAAAATTAACTCATGCAACATGATCTTACATTCAAAATGCAGTAAGACTGATTTCACACCACAGGTACTAGAGAGGTCTGGAAAAGCTGGTATTAGTTTCATACCGTAAACACTTCACTGAAGGACTGAGCACAGAAGCTGCACCTGACATGCTTGTTTAATGGCCTGAAGCCATACACACAATCCATACATATGGGAGACCCATGGTGTGGGTCAGCCTGCAGCAGATCTACATGCCCAGTATCTGGTTTTCAGTCTTACTGACTACTCTATGTAGCAACCCAAACCACATAGCTCAGATTAACATAAACTACAACATGAATATTAAAATTCCACATGCCACTTCCACTTTATGACAGGCAGGTCATATTCCATCAACATTTCAGGTGCCCTTCTGGTTATGTGAATCCTTAAATTGTCATTCATCCATTCAACAAGTAGCACCTTCAACATTAATAATATCTGTCTTATTCAATAATGTGAAAAATACCTTCCAGTGACAAACTAAGGACATGTACTCTTGTTCATTTATCATAAAAGAAACTCAGAATGATTTGGCCTTGGTACATAAATATCTTTACAAGTGAAAATGGCAGGCGCTACAGGCGTCTGTTTGGTATAGGAAAGCACAAAAAGAAATAAGGGCTGAAAGTTAAAAACCAGACAAATTCAAAGTAGGAAGAAGACACACAACTTTAAAAGTGTAGATGATTTGTCACTGGAACAAATCACAAGAAGACTCAAGATGTTCTCCATCTGCTGAAGCTCTCAATTCCACACAGCATGCCTTTCCAAAGGAAAAAAAAAGGACCTCTGTCAGATAAAATGTCAGACTAGATGAACTAAGAGCTCTTTAATCAAACAACCATCAAAAGTCCACCTTTGCACTTAGAATGAAATGCAATAAACAGATTGATAGGCAGTTGAATTACTATCCCCAAAATCTAACTAAAATTCTATAAAGAAAATAACAGACTTTATTTCATTCCCTGTTTTGCACTGGACTTCTCTCCCCTCAGTTTGGGAGATGGTTCCTGGAGCAGCTGTCAGGAGACACATTCCTTGAAAATGTAATTTCAGAGGCTCTGGCTGGCAGGGAATGAGGAAAGTATGCTAAAATGAAATGGCTTAATCTCAAAACATTCTTGTTCTAGACACAAATTAAATAATTACTATCATATTAATTATTCTCTGCAAAGCTGACCTTCAAAATTCTTGATGATTCTCTTGCATAACTGCACTGTATTAACCGGTCTACCAAATGTAGAACATGTTTGGTACCAAACATACCAAAAGAGGTATAAAAGGATGGGGTAAAGGAAATAAGAAACATCTTAACACATGAGTCCCAAAAGCCGATGAAGAAAATCAACCATCTTAGAAACCTCCTTTCCACAGAAAGCTACAGAAGATAATTTTTCTGAACTCAGCATTCAGTCATGTCAGCTAACATTTGTGGAAAAAAGAAAAGTTTCTGCTCTAACTTTATCATTTTCTCTATTTCTACCTTTCTACTTAACATCAACAACATTTTAAGGTGTTCAGCTGAAGAATAATTTTTTCCCATTTTCTGTTTTTCAAATGAATATTTTGTTTATAGTGATATATACATAATTCTGAAAGAATATATATGTTCTATGAATATAGCAATAAATTAAAAACTATGATGCTGTTTCAGGCTGCAGCCTGATAGTGCTCACACAAACCTTAGTCTCAGAGGATCCCACTGAGCCCAAAAACCGCCCTGACAGAGCCCCACTCTGTGACGAGCCTCTTCGACCTCTCTGTGCTCTTGGAGGCTGCATCTCCACTAGCTCTGCCTGTATTAGCAGCTTAATACTATGAAAGAAGGTACTGAAAGCAGAACACACCCTGAGATGGTTACTACTCTTAAATCCAATTCCCATTTACACTATGGCCTTTTTACACCATTCTGACAGTAAAACTCATCTTTGCAGTGTATGCAAGTATAGCTATACTAAGATTAAAAGCAATTACATGAAATAATTTTTTGTATAAATAAAAAATATATCTAAAAATTCTATATGTATACTGGCTTCAGGCCTGTGTTGCTACACTGTCAAGACAAGAAATCTTAACTAGTCAAAGGGCTATTGATATTAAGATATAGATATTTAGCTATTGATACTCCCATATACGTCTACTGCTGAGTACACATTTTGAAGGCTTTGCTGACCACAAGAAAGTTTACTGTGTTTAAGTGTACTTTCCTGAATCCCAGTCCAAATTCTTAGCTTGATAATAGGATGTGCCAGGTACGTGAACCAGGATACAGTCTGTAAGTGTCCTTTCCAAGAGTGGTATCTTGCTTACAATAGAATAAAACAATAAATGAGAGCAATACCTTTACTATGCATGCCAGTTTTGTAGTACACACCATGAAAAAGACTTATATCCTGCACTTGATCTTTTCTGGTGGGGAGAGTTTTATGGGCTAACCTACTAACCTCTTATTTGTACATCTTTTTCAGAGGAAACATCTTTTGGTTGAGTGAATGCATTAGCACACATAATGAAAGTAAACATTCAAATTATAGTATCAGTTATGATAGGAGAATAGGACAAACAGAATTTAGCAAGTCTAGAAATAAAACAGAACCAAACCCCACTTTGTAGTAGTTACAAACCCCTTACTAGTAGTTACATTATTATGCTGGCTGAAATGAGCAGTCATACTACAGAATTATCTGAAGTCATTCAAAATTTTGTATCACTGATCCAAGATATCAAATTTTAGTCTTTTCTCTAAAGCCTCTGCATAACATACACTTCCTCATTCATGTGCCCTATGGTTTATGCTCCTCATCTGAGCAGATGTTTTGCAAATCATAAATTAAAGCATGGCTTTATTGCCTCTCATTTCTCTGACATTATTGGCCTTGTCATGGGTCCCTGACACAGAATTTTATGACATGCACTAAATCCCTTTTGGTTGTTTGTTACACATAAATTCAGCTTAATAGCTTTGCCATCAGTAACTTTTTTAAAATAAATAACAAAATTTCTCAGGGTTTGCACCTGGAAATCTAATTTACTAGACTATTACGGGGAAAAACTCTCATTTGAATGCTTCTTGCTCATATCCATATAACTTTCAGAATTTCACTTGATCTAGTAAACAGTCAGTTAATACAGAAATAATTTGACTGTATTCTTTTCACTTAGGCAATTTTACTGATTTAGATGTTTCATGATTTTTAGAAGTTGAAGTAGAGGAAGTTTTAGAAGTTAAGCAGAAATTTTTAGTAGTTAAGTAAAAGTTTTAGAAGTTAAGCAGAAATCATTTCTCTTGAGAAAAATGTTCCAAACACTAAAAATGCCATTTTTTTTACCTTTTTATATTTGCTGGCTTTCTATATTTATTCAGGGCAGTGCCAGATTTTGTGGAAGTATGCAAAAGAAAGAAAAACGCTAGGTTAATGTGTTACTCTCATAGATCCAAATTGACTGATGAAAACTTGAAATACGACAAATTATTCCATCTGGGAGAAGAAACATCTCCATGGCAGCTGAATAACAGATGATAAAGTCAAGTCCTCCCTGAAAATCATTTAATTCTTCAGAACTCAGATCCACTACTAGCCAGGGCATGATAAAAAAAAAAAAAAAGAAAAAAAAAAAAAAACACACAAACAAAGAGCGAGCAAGCGACAGGCAGACAGACAGGCAGCTTCTCTAAGGACTACAACCTGTCCTTTTCCAAGCTACCTAACTTGTTTTTCTCTGTGTTTGATGGTTTCCTTCCATACATTCCTCCCTATATACAATACCAAGTGAAGTGTCTGAACTCCTAACTGAATTTCCTTGTTTTGAGCACGTAGTTCTAAGCATTTTCTTCCAGTTCCAATCCCAACTGCTTCCTCCCACACAGGTAGGCAGATAGGTCCAGTGTCTTCAAACCTTACTCGACTTCTACTGTTCTTAAGGCAAGAAGTTGTACACACATGTATGCACTGACATGCAAATCATTGTTCCTCCACTCTCATCACTGCAACACCCCTGACAACATCTTAGGTTCTGCCAGAAACAGGCCAAGAACACCTGGTGTCTGATGGACTGCTCAGGGGACAACGCCAGAGCTCCCACACACGAACAAAATGCTTCGTAGGACAGCCATGTGCAGACTGGACCCAATAAGAAAGAAAAGTGAGAGTAAATGGCAACTAGCTAGCTAAAAGGCATATACACTAAATGACATCATGGGAGGTGGGGGAAAGGAAAGTCCTTCTTAGCCACATACCTTCAGGGAACAAACAGAGACAAACTACGAACTTTGTATGTAGCTAGTCTCTTTGCAAACTCTCACTTCTATAAACCATTATTGTGCAGTACCACACCGCAAAACAGAGAAAGGTAGAAAGTGGCTATGAAAAAGCAGATTCTTTATGGGAGAGAGATTTCCCTTCCTCTGTTCTCTTCCTTATATTATTTCCCTTAAGCAGAGAAACAATACAGAAAACTGCTCAAAGTTTTCTACACTTAGATTTGCACACACTATTTAATGCATGTAACTCACCATGAATTTGATCCTATACTTCTCACTGATGTTAGAGGGAACCTTGACATGAATAGCCACAGGAACAGGACTGAAGTTTCAAAACATTATCTTAGTTTATCTAACAAGAATAACAAGCAGTGAATGAACACAAGAGGGAGAACAAACCACACATTTGCAGTGTTTTCAGCATCACGTATCTGCAGCAGATCGATGTAATCCATGAATGTCTGTATGAAGAGCAAGGTCTATAAATTGAGACTATCAAAACCAAGTAGAGGGGATTTCCCCCCCCCCCCCCAAAACGTTCCCTGTAACAGGAGCAATTGATCCCTATCCTTCTCCCCTTTAAGTCCAACATAAACCTCTAAAGCCATGATTTTCCTCAGAAGTTCCTCAGTCAATTAAAATAAGAAAAACAAGGTGTGGTCTACAAACATATCTTAAATAATAACTCGTGTCATGATTTAACAAAACACATGCCCAGATCATAACCTGGAGCAAACCAAATATAAATTTACTGTGTAGTCCTGTCTTCACCTATCAAGACATTTTAGTTAGTATTGCTGAAATTTCAAATTGCTTGTGTTCTAATTTGAACAAGAACAGCACAAGCAGAACCTCTGAAAGGCATGATCCTCTTAACAGTAATCGCTGTAGTGTTTTGCACGCAAGGAGAAGTACTTCCATGTAGTCATGAACAGGAACATTTTATTAACTCATTCTCTCCCCAGAAGTAATGCATGTAGATGAAGACTAATCACTGACCAGAGAGAAAGCATTTACTAATGACAGGAAGACACATATTTAAAGTTATGCTCAATTGCAAAGTTGCTGGAAAGTAGACTTAAAAGAACTCATTACTATCCCTACACCCATTAGTTTATTCCAGCAATGTTTTATAACTACATGCATTACTACCTTTTAAAAATATACCTTTTAAGAAAAATAAACGAACCGAAATGAAAAATGACATGCAAAATCAGAAGATAGTATCAGCTGGGCTGCTGTTATTTTAGTAAGACTGCAATTCAAGACAGTTCTGTCATTGCATTAACATTACTCTGTCTATTTCTGGTGTGGCTGATCTCTGACCATGGAAGATTTTTTATAATGAGAGCTTTAATTATGGTGCACAATAAATATGAGAGTGCTTACTCTAAGCTGTTCAGTGACTACCATATTTCACTGTTTAAGTGTAGGCTAAAGACTTATTTGTTTGACCTAGCTTATGCCTACTTAGCCAAGCTCCTAATTTTATTATCCTCTAAAGTGCTTTGGGATGCATTGCATGAAGGGCATAACGGAAGTTTGATTTTGATTGATTATACCTTATTTTGCATAATCCCCATAATGCAAATCAGTAAAATTTTCATTGGAGATAATGGATGTTAAGCACATTATGCAAGGTTTTTATTTTTTTAAATTGCTTGTAAAAATTATTTATGGCACAATAAAACAGGACAGATAAAATTGGCACCCTGCAGTAGCAAAAATGTGAGCTTATTTGATTCCACAGCTTTCAAGAGCAGACTATGTAATAATGCATGAAACATCAGGACTAAAAAATTGTTTTTTTCTTAAATACACACTATAGTAATATTTGCTTCTCTACATGTACAACTTGATCTATGGCCAAATTTCCTTTTGGGCTGGAGGCCTGTATATTCTACCCTTAAAGTATGTGCTTCCACACAGCCCAGTTTTGAGTTGTGGATTTTACTGTGGATATTGTACATGAGTTCTGCAGTCTCTTTTTAAAAAGTTGTAACATACACACAAACATACAGCCAACAGTGATGGTCAGAAAGCAACAACTCCACAATTTCAGTTTTTCACTCTGCAGCAAAACAAAGACAAGATTTAAAAATATTTTTGTGAAAAAACATCTAATCCACATCCTAGCACGATTCTATCCTGCTCTCCCATTCTTTCTTTGCCATCAACCCAACTATTTAAAAATGCATTTCTCTGTCTCCCTGTGTCTATACTTTTTCCTTAGCAATCAAAACCTTTAACACTGTCTATATTATCCATCTCAATCACTGATAATAGATATGAATTATGTTCTCTCAGCCATGCTCGGTAATGCACCTTACTGGACCAAGGATCAAAAATAGAAAGCATTTGTTTCAATGTGCACAAGTTCAGTAATCATGTGTATTCATGTTCACACTTAGGATAAGCATCAGGCTTAGCAGGTTTTAGCCTATAAACTCTGGCAAGATAAATGTTTCATATACATCCAACCAATGCAAACTCAGTAGAAACAATAAATTGTACAAATAACCTTGAGTAAACAAGCAAACAACATCTACAGCAAAAATGTTCTCCTTTCCCTTCAAAAATAACATGGATGATATGAGTAATCATGGATATAACCAGGAAACAAACAAGCAAATAGTGACTCTTTTGGAAACACAGCTAAAAATACACCCTTGAAATTCATGCTGGTCTTTCACAAAATATATGAAAACACTGAAAGAAATAATGACCAGACTTAAAGCCAATTCAAAAATGTGTAATTTGCTTCCATCTCCACAGCTCAAATCTTCTCTTCCTAATTTTTTTAAAATGCTGAAATCCATATTAAATCTACTTTGTCTTCTTTCTTATTTGTTATGTGACTTACTTAAGTACAGTTTTGTACTACACAGCAGTATAATATTATTTCACCATGGGGAACAATGCTGCAATTTGAATTACACCACAGAATTACAGAAAACTCCTTACTAATTCGTCTTGTTACACCTTCATTTGCATTTTGCTGAACTTTAATCTCAAAGAATGTAATTCAGCTGAAGTAGATAAAAATTAATCTCCTGATTACCAGCTTTTGAGGAAGACAGGTGCACAAGTACTAGTTTCAAAATATCATAGGACAGTAACTGAACGGAATAGCGAAACAATTCTACATTTAGTGGTTGCATACCACAAATTATTTGGATATTTATCTTTCAGATTTCCATATTTCTGTCTGTTTAGAAGGATCTAAAATTGCTTAAGGATCACATTTTCTTCTGTGCACCCTTCATATTATATATTAACTGTAATTTTTGAAATGCGGAATGAGTTCTACCACCCTTCAGATAACTAATAGCCACCTACTTCTCCTCCTGCCTAGTCGCCCACTCTGAACTGCCAGGCTATTGGCTATGTACAGCTGACTTTGTCAGCTGTCTTCGGCTGCCTTTCCAAGAGTCACAAGAAGTATCTGTGAGCACTTTAAAGCAAAAAAACAGAATGTTTATGTATTCTTTGTGGTATCTTTTTCTTAAGGCCAAGATTTCAAACCTAATTAGCAGTTGTTGTATTTCTCTTTTTCAGTGCTTCATTTGAAAAATTTTAAGGGGCTTCAATGCTTTAAAAATTACAATGGATCTTCTCAGCAATAAATTTTCCCTTCTCATTCTGATACTCAGAAACCCTGATCTTTTCCGCTGAAATACAGTCTAGGATAGCAATTTGCAAAAAAAGGAACACTGTTCAATTTACTACTGGGAGGAGTTACAAACCAGGCTAGCAAGTTGTAACAGTGAAAACAGGCCCGTGTGTAATTTTTTTGCAGGATCAGTGAGGCCACACTGAAATGCCATCAAGAAATACAGTGGAAATTCTTACCAGCTTGCTCTCTCCTCAGCTTCAGTTTCAGTTCCCCCTCTGTCCTGGAGCACACATTTATACATCAGTTTTCATATTTAAAATTGCAAACTATTGTATTCTGTATTCAGCTATGAGATGCGCTAACATGCTCAACTAAAAAAGTAAATACTTAAAAATTTGCACAAAATCACCTAGCACACAGGGCTAAAACCTGTATTTTTACATCCATGAGTTCTGGAGCAGTTCCATAATATTACTGACAACTGAATTCTCACGTATATCAAATTCATCCGTTCTAACTTAAATGCTAAAGAAGAAAGGCTCTATGAAATTCCAGATATTACAGAGTCAACAGAAAAATACATCTGTTCAATTGTTTGCATCTGAAATTTTGTTCAATTTCATCTCATTAAACACATTTAATACTAAGTTTTATATATATTAGCTTACTATTCTTTTAGACATTTTCTTCTAAGATGTCAGCTGAACATATAAAAATTGATCGTAGCATTTCTAGGTCTTTACTATGATGTGAATAATGAATAGGTGTCATATAAAATGCAGCAAAATGCCATCAACACTGTAAAACTAAGAAGCAGTAGGATATTAAAAAATGCAGCTCTAGAAACTATTCATTTTTATATTTGTTTAGTTTTGAAGATGTAGCTAACTGATTTGTGTTTCCAGTTACTGAAAGTTACCTTATCATTCATCAAAAATCAAAGAAACTATTTTAGGTAGACTGTCCTTCCAATTAAAAAAAAAAAAAGTATGAAAATGGCTCATTAACGGAAATCTGCAGTATTTTAAATAGCCTGTATTTGAAAAAAGCTAGCTTGTCTAATCCGTTATTAACACACCTATTACCAGTTTATTTGGGAACTACACATAGCAGTAGCATCAAGACAAAAAGGACTGAAGTTAAAAAATTACCATGCAGTTAAAAAAAGAAAAAATGCACAAAGTATGTCAGCTTCATTTTGACAAGATGTTAAGATTGATTACTTTAAATTGAGCTTTTACATCCAAGTTTCTACAGAAAAGAGTTTCCAAGTACCAAGTTTTCAAGCAAAACACTGCTGAATGCTGAATGAATCCAAAGCACTCTCAATCTTATAATCTTTCTCTTAACATCAGTGGATTTTGAACCAATTCTTAACTGTCTATCTAGAAGCCATTCAACAGAGGAACTGCATCTACGTAAATGACTCAAGACCAAAGTGCACATTGCTACTTGCTATCTAGTTCGTGCTTGAAAACGTATGGAGGCTATTCATAAAGCCTAACTACTAAGTTAATTTTTGTGAATTACACCTGCACTGATCTCCTAGGGAAAGATTTTCAAGAACGTTAAACAGGTCTACGACTTTTGTAAAAGTCGGGGGCGCCACTGACTTCATACTGGAAAGGAATGAAAAAGCATTTCTAAAATCCCACCTGCACTGCCTCAGATCCATTGTGACAGTTTGAAAACAAACCATCATGCTGATAAAAGCCTCCTTAGAGAAATGGTGTTTCAAAATTCGTTTCCTCTCATTTGCGGAAGTTCCCCTTACTTAACAACTCCACTGCCAGGCTCTGGGGGACTCCTGTGTATCTTCCCAACTCTCCTGTTCTCTCAAAGCACTACTGTCTTCCCCATAAGCAAAGTTTTTGGTTACTCGCCTCTCAGCTGATTGTACACATTTGTCATCATGAGTGTCCTTTCACAGTATGTGAAAAAGCAAGTTCAAGGGTGCTGTGACTTTACAGCATCCAACATCACCCAACAACAAACAACACTCTTAAGTACTATTTAGGCTGAACAGATATTTTCAGATATTCTCTTCCCAAAGATTTTCTTATTCTGTAATTGGGACCTCATTCTTACTTAGTCCTTTACTACAGAAGATCTATAGCAGTGGCTACTGTAACACCATCAAGTGAGAATACACCATAAGAAATATACTTTAAATTATGCCAAACTGTCCATGTTCTCAAACCCCAGAGTACTATCACTATGAGTTCACATGGACAAATAGGCTAACAGATATATTTCCATTCCTGCCTGCACAACTGGCACTTTGTCATTTGAGCCTCTTCATAGCATATACAGTATCAAATGACAGAGGTTTAATAATGCCATTAAGGAGACAAGTATTGTCCTGTAAATGTGGCAAACTAGAGGGGAAGATGGAGGAATACAGATCCTTTTACATAAGTGGCACAAAAAGCAGCTTCGAAAAACATTCAGACAAGCTCAGGGGAAGGGGGAAGTTATAGTATAAACAGTACTTAGGATATGCTATTTTAATGTAGGGACATTTTACAAATGCACTATACCACTTCACAAAAAAAGGCATGGGACTTCCTAAACTGAATCAAAGCAAGCCATACCTCATCTCAAACTTTTCTGCAGCTGCTGTTTGAAAAACAATCTCAGAATTATTTTATTGGGAGCTAGCTACTATAGCTTTGAAGCAACAAGTACTCACCTAAGTATACAAGTACTCTCACTGAAGACACTACATTAAAACCGTGCAACTCAGCATCCAGACATTCAACACTGACTAAATTCCTTTAAGTTCCAAGGTCAGTGGCAAAATATTCACTGGAGTATGAACAACAAGAAAATGCCTACGATGTTTACAGTTTAACTACATTGAATTTTAGTAAAATAGATATTGAAAGAGCACATTGTGTACCCTGCTTTTTAAAAGGTTCCTTAGAATAACTTCTCAGGAATTCTTTTAATTCCTTGGAGTAAACTTCCACTGAGATGAGTATGGAACTTGGAGTGTCAATACTACACAGGTCTGGACCAGACAGTACTGGAAACCACTTAACATCAGTTACTCTCACTCTTTTCTAACCGTTGCTTGAATTGCATGTTCAGACCATTGTTAATGATTTTATTAAACAAAAGCAAAAAAAAAAAATCTTATCTTAAATATTAAAAATTCTTATAAATTTTGAAAAGGCTTGATTCAGAAGCACAGGTCAAGCCTCATTTGTCTTCTCACTGAAATTCTTGAAAAGGGGGGGGGGCCTTCTTTTTTGGAATAAATAAGAGAATTTCAATATAGATATTACAAAATTAAACAGATTTTGCTAGAATATGTTACAGCCATTAAAATTAATCAGACTGTGAAACAGAGAAAAAAGGAGACAAATTCAATTCTATACAACTTCATGGCAGGATCAATTAATCAACAAACGATAATTTCAGACACTTGCTATAAAGCCCATACAGGAAAAAGACAATACAGAACCATGAAATATTTCATTATTATGTGAGAATATGGAAAATAAATTTTGCAGAGAAAGATCGTTAGCTTGGGAATTGTCTATATCAAGTACCCAATTAGACATGGCAGAAGTGCAGGAGAAAAGAGGAAGGGAGCTCTTTACAGTTCACTCCAATCCACATTATACATCTAAGTAATCACCTTGAATTATACAGACAGATAATATAGAGGAGAATGAGGAGAACTGTATAGAAAGCCTTATTTTTGAAAGAAAAACAAGAATGTTTATTATGTGAAGTGAAAAGGAGTCTCTCTCATTCTGTACCTCAGTCTTCAAGGCAGCTCTTATGGTGCTCCTTTCTCTTCTCATATAATTTATGGGAATGATAACTGGAACTACCTTTTAGGCCTTTTCATTTATTTTTATATGTATTTATATACCTAGATATACACACGCATACATGTACACACATACACATGTGTGTGCACATGAAAAGAATTAGACTACTTTATGATGTTCAAGGAAGGCTCCCAGTCAAAGCTGAAAACAGAGCAATAGTCAAAAATTCCAGATATGGGCAGAGCTATTTAGTGACATTAATATGCATTTTGTCTTTGAACAGACACTGACCAGTGTAATGCAGGGTTTGTGAGCCTAACCACAGATTAAGTGAATAGGTAGGCAGACTACATGTTCAATTATAAGACAGTATAAAGTATGTCTGTGTGCGTGTGTGTGCGCGTAAACACACACACACATATCCCCACACGGCTCAAAAACGTGTCACGCTGTAAAGCAGAAGCGTAAGCAGCACAGCAAAGAGACTGAAATTCCGTAAGCCTGCTGCAAAACCAAGGGATGAGGAGAAACTTACTAGACCTGAAAGAAAACTTGCTTTTTAGAGATGCCCGAGTTAGAACTTGCCATATATCTTTTGTCCTTCCTACAAAGGACAATCAAATTCACATTTAATCACAGCCATGGTCTTGGATAAATCACAGCTCTATGATTTTGCTTTCTCTCCCATTCTTACTTTGTCTAGTTTATTTATACTCTTCTTTCTTGCTCCATAACATCTTTTTAAAAATCAGGGAAGGAAAGAAAGCATTGCAATTCAGATAGCACCGATAATCAAAAAAAGAACTGCTTTTGGTAGAAGCTGAGTAGGTGAGAAAGTACTTATTCTCCATACTTGCTTAAGCTGTCTCTATAATTCCTCTCCAACATGCTCAAAGTGATATAATTCATTTGATGCTGAATATCTCCACTATCAAAACATAAGGTTTCCAGTTCCTAAAGCATTTACAGCAAGTGCAACAAATCAAGCACCAAATTAAAATGAATCAGATGAGTGTACTCCTCACCAAGTTCATCTGCAGTGTTCTAATGAGAATTTCCTTTGACCTTCTCCGCATCCTAAAAATATGGGCCTGTTCAAAAGTAATTTCTTTCTGAAACATAGGCAATTTTAAAAATAATTTCCTAAGGTGAAGTCAGATGTTAGCTACAGAAGAGGAAATTCCTTCATTTGGCTAGAAAATCAGCTCTTATTTTGGATGCTTGCTTTGTGCTACTTTCTAAACACTAGGAGCATTAAAAAAAAAAAAAGTCTGGGAAAGATACATGGGGTAGAAATTGCTTAAGATCTTTGTAAAGTTTAATGAAATATTTATCTCTTGAGGGTAACGTTCATCTTTCTTTTACTGAAACAAGAGTTTGATAACCTCTCATTGTGCATTTGATAAATTACATCTTACAGTTATAACTAAACTGGAACTACATGTAGTTATAACTACAGTTATAACTCAAATGGAAAATATAAAAGGCTAAAGCAAAGTCTAGTTATCTGAGTCTTCCAATAAGAAATATCCAAAAGACACTGAGTAGCGTCCAAGGTATTTTTAAATACAGAAATAAGGATATACTGTGATACAGTTACATTGTAACAACAGAAGAGACAGATACTTTCCATTAACAAAAGTAGAGAAATCTATCTTATGAAGCCCATCCCCTCTGAAAGGCAGTATTTTTCCTATATATTTCATTCTAGAAATATTATCCCACTTCTATGTCCGTATATTGCTATAGTGGTAAGCAGAGAATTCTCCTTTGTGTTGTGATGCTGCAGTACTCTGTATGGCAGGAAAAAAGCCCTTACTTAGAGTTAGGTGCAAAGGGCCTGAGACTGCAAAATCTTCTGTGCACACCCGGTGGAATTCATCTTAATTTTAACAACCCAGGAGTTAGATTAGTGTAAACTAATCCCCTTCGCTGCCTCCCTAACTGGTGCTAATGCATATCTGTAAGACGAAGTAACTCCAGAACATTACTTATCCCCTCCTACATACAGGTCTAAGACAGGTAGGATGAATAGCTTTGGAGGTGCCTATCTCCTTGCATCGATCTAGAACAGACAATTTTAAGGGGAGTACCTTTACATAATAGGATTGTAGCAGTAAAGGCTTCAGATACAGAGTCAGGGTAGAATAAGGAAGCTTGGAAGCCTGTGTATCCACTGACTGTGCTGCACTTTCTGCAAAGATAAAGGGAAGTGCTGCAGTTCTCTGTTCCCAATCTCAATTTAATGTTTGCTTCCCAATGTTAGATTTGTTGTTTTAGACTACTGCTATCTGAGCTAGCTTACCTGAATACAGTGTACAGCTTTTATATACATATATATATACACACATACATAAAATATATATACACATACCCAAAATACATAACAGATTATACAGTTTGTGTGTTTGTGTATATAAAAACACCACTAATTATAGCAGATTATTAGATGAATGTATTACAGAAATAGCAGAGGCTGAAACGATCCATTACAGTTGTTCATAAACCAGCTGACAGAATCTGTAGAATATCTCCAGTATACTGCTTGCTATTGAGTTTGAAAACTTTTGCTGTATATCTATATACTCCAGGCATATAAACGTCAAACCCTGACTGAGAAACTCTATGGTTCATGGAGCCATAAGTAAGAGATATGCTTTTGTACTTTGGCTTTTTCTTTTAAAGCTCCACATACCAAAAGTGATGCAAGTGCAAGGGGGCAGAGGTGGGGAAGCTATGAAAGAATACACCTATTTTATCATGTATGCACACTCATCTCCTGATTTTTTTTAAAAAACAACACAGGCATATAACATGTATTTTTCATTTAACTTTTCTTAGAAAGTAAAAAAAACTACTGCAATATCTGGAGGGAATTAACTAGTCTAGCCACCAAAGAGCAGGTCACTTAAAGGCTTCTGGAACTTAGGTCCAAAGAGTACAGTGTAAGAATACAGTATGGTCTGAGGGATAACAGCTCCTAAATCTCTCCTCAATCTATAGCTAATCTAGAGTATGTCTGTTCACACATCAGTAATCTCAGTGTAAAATCTAGTTACTTGTAAGAGTTGGAAGCAAACTGTGACAAGTTTTTTTTGTTTTAAGTATAACATTGTGAATTTTATTCCCAGTAACACACTGTTTATAATTGTTATGAGGCTATGAATTATTAAAGTTGCAGACCAAAAGACTAATTCTCCTCCAGGACAGTTTATCCCTCATTCTGTATTTAACTATTAAGGGTAATAAAGGCAATTTAAATTTCTCAAATCAAAGAGAACAGCAAATTCTCAGTGGGTCACTTACAGATATGTTCAAAGTAGAGGGCTCTTTATGAGGTGTACAGAGGTCTGTGGGATTCAATAAAATTGATCCCCTATCACAAACATTTTAATGCATCTCTTGCAACTCACCTTTAATTAAGTGATTATAAAAAGTGCATCCTACTTTATTAAGCATTAACTTTGCTCACTGCTAGGTAAAGCATGAGATCAAAGAATCTGAAAGTACCAAAATCAAAACAAATTATTTTAAGAAAGGACATACGTGAATATTATCGTCAACTAAAATCATATCTTTCCAAAAAAAGTTATGGATTTTGCGTATGTCTGTATTTTTTCAGTAAGTGTTTAAAGCAAGCATACAAGATTTTGTATCTGCAGCTAGTTTGTAATGGCCTCTACAGATCAGTTTTCAGTGCTTTTCCAAGGAATTTCACTTTTAAAGAAGTAGAAGACTACAGGACGGAATCTGTAATATGTATGCAACTAACATATTGTAAAATTGGCACACCACTACCACTGAACCAAAAATGTATTCACTTACTGGGCTTTAACTTTGGACACATCTGGCTAAAATATACACATAATAAAAGAGTAGTCATAATGTATTCATGTATATAGTGCATGAGACATAGTAAATAAAGAAACAGCAATAGCAAGAGAGGGAATGATGGATCCTGGATAAAAACAGAAAAAGAAAAGTAATGGCATCTGAGCTAGGGGGAAAGACAAACAAGACCAAAGGCTTTGTCTTAGAAGAGCCCTGAACATTAGAACCAACTAAAATTAATATTTACTTGGGATTTCAATCCAAACAGGATCCACAGTATAGATTCTACAGCCACTTAACTATCATTTCCTCTGACAATAAGCTCAAACACCTGTCAGTCCAGATACGTCAACACATTTAGAGCCAGCAAATTAACTGGAAGATGGTGATTAGGCAGCTAACACAAAGGACAGAGGATCCTAAAATACCTTGCTAAATCCCACTGCTGTGTGGCTGCACTGCTGCATATTTCAACAGCTCCAGAGCAGATTTTCCCAGAACCCTATAAAGGGGTAATGACCTCTTTGTGTACTTACGTGCTGCAAGATATTAAGTGTGTCACTTAAAATAAGAAAATTTCTCACCTTTCAAAATAGCAGAAGCCAGGGTCCAACCATTTACTTCTCAATGTCTACTGTATTGATATATACACATTTTTTCACTTTGTGTTGTATTTGGAATGCTGGTTATTCTTCCTATGACTGTGGCATCTACAAAAATGGGTATGTACCTCTACCGTAACTATTAAAATGAACACCACCACTAAGAAGTATCAATTATGACTTTCAAGTTGCCATATATTTATAGGAAAGGTCAGAATCACTGCAGGAAAACAAGAAAAAGAACCCTTTTATGCTGAAAATAATTTGACAGAAGTATCAAAATGTGTGTTTCCCCAAATGATTCATTTGAATGCTGTAATAAAAACACTTCATGCCTAAAGACATTGGCTACAGATGTCTTGATAGTTTTTAACAGGGAGGCTGATGATCATTTTGTCATTCCTTGGTTACTTCATCATTTCTTTACCTGAAAATTCTTTCATATACGAGACCAGTATCACTTCTATTATGCTTTCCATCTCAGCCACCACTTGTTGATGAGTCTCCATGAATGCAAATAAACCCTGTGTAAAACAAAAAGAAAAATAAGATATTTATGATAATATATTCAAGACAAAGATGTCATATGGTTCATGAAATGGATTTTTTTTTGCTCAGTTTTGTATTTAGTAATTATAATAATAATATCAGAAAACATTAATTCTGGAGAAGCAAAGGAGAAACAAAAGAGGAAACACACAGAAAACAGGAAAAGTGACAATCTTATTGTTATTCATAACAGATTTTATTTTGACAAGAAAAAAAAAACACTTCATCCCTACCAGTATTAACCATAAATTAACATATAAATGTCAAGCAACAAATCATTATGATTAAAAAAAACAAAAAAATTTAGCAAAAGAATTAGTTCCTTTTTATTCTATTATAAAGCAGTTAGAATTAGGTATCTTTACAATATACTTACTTCTAAGGAGCATATTTTAAAGAATCCTTTATGTTAGACATCAAGTTAATTTCTATGCATCTATATATTCATGACTAATGCCCAAATAAAAAAAAGATGTGACAGTCATATGGAAGTAATTTAACTTCCTTTGCAAGACAAAGAGCTAAGTCATAACTTATGCTAATTGTTATAATGCTCTTCAACAGAAAGAAGATCAACAAATGCAGACAAAAGACGAAAACTTTTACTTTTGCTAAGCCAGCAGAACTTCCTTGCTAAGTGCATTCCCACTTCAGTAAGGTTACATGCCCCTGGGCTATAACACAAGATACTGTCATGGTATTTCCTTTTCACTTCCTACACTTCTATTTCTTGGCATTAAGACAAAACACCGCAGACATTTGAAAAGACAGTGAATAGGTGTGTATTTCAGTGTCTCCAAGAACATCCATGTAACACTGATTAATCTGTTTCCTTTTCATTTAACGTTAGTTATGCCAACCAAATGCAATGCATTGTCTCTCAGCAAGCTGTTCCAGTGCTGCTGACCTCTCAAACCATTTACTCACGCAGAACAAATCAGCTGGTTCAAATGCCTACATAAAAATGAACAGGAAGGTTTTTTCTCCATAAGCACAACTCAGCCACCTTCCCCTCTCTTCCTATTATAGTTTTACAATGCATTTTTCTTTTATAAAAAGGTTATAATGTAATTGACATGTAGCACAAAGCTACTGAAACACACTTCATAGTTCTATTAGTATTATAAGAGAGAAAAACATATTTCCTTAGCATAGACTATGTGCTTTTGGGATAGCCACTGATTTCTTTCTTGCTTGTCTGCTTATTACTAAGTAATGATTCTAGCATAAAGGGATTACTGAACCCATTGAACCTTAGGTGAGATTTCTGAGTATTTTTGACAGTTTATTTATAAATAGGAATCAAAAGAAAATACGCTGTCGTAATACAAAATGATTTCTACAGAAACAATGTAATGAAGAACAAATCTTTTTGACACTCCACCTCCATAAGGTTTCAGCTGCCAATGATCAGAGGCCTGTTTTTTCACACAGTATTGTACTCAATTTTCTGAGTAAATCACGGACTTTTGAGAAAGAACTATGGGAAAGTACACTGAGGAGAGCCATGAAGATAGGAAAAGTAAGACTGCAAACAGAGGTAAGATCACTGTGATGGGAACAGGTAGCAAGCCAAGGATTCAAAAGGAAAACCACTAACATGAAAAGCCAAAAAAAATCCTGAAGAAAAAAAAAAAAAAAAAACAGGTGTTCAGAAAACAGCGAGTCAGCAACACTGAGAATCAGCTTGTTCAAACAGGAAACTTCAGGCAACCTACTCCCCCTCACCTCACCTCGGCCTGGCCAGCAGAGATTGCCTTCCTGAAGGAGGGGCAGCATACGTATTTAGCCCAGTAACCTGTTAGTCCCAGCTATCTACCGGTGCTTTAAGCAGCTAAAGCCTTATAATTTCAGGCTGTGCCCAGCATGGTTGCAGAGTCTCTCTACATACAGCAAAAAGCGGCTAAAGGAATGGACATAGGGAGAAAGGGTTATGGTATTTTGTGGGTTTTTTCCTAAGTCATAATGCAGTTTTTTTCCACTAATTATTTTCTCTTTACCTTCTTATTTATACATGCTAGAAAGGGTTTAAGAACTTCTGAACCTGCTCAAACATCAATTTTTAAGAGTTGAGTGGTATCTAAGTGTATGATTAGTTGTTAATGACGACAATCAGATGAAGAAAAGCGTATTTGGAAACAGCTACAAACCCATAAGTGGCACTGGGAATGATGGAGATCAACCATCTGGAAGAACGGCAGTTCGATATAACCAACTGGGGTATCTGTAGTTTTAAGTAAGTAAGAGATGCTCCATTTTTGGAAGGCTCTTAAAAGAATGATCTAACAGGAAAAGAGCAGAGATGTGACAAACACATAGTATCCGGTAGTGTGTGGCAGAAATTAACCTTTCACACAGCAGTGATTCACTCTGAATGAAGCTGGTAACATTCCCAACTGTCTTTCAGCATTCTATCCTTAAAAATCAAAATGGCATATTATTAAAATTCAAATTCAAACTTTTACTCCCCCTAAAGAACCTGTGGTGCAATAAGGGAAATCATAAAAAAAAAAAAAAAACCATTTTATCTGAAGTAGTAATAATGAAAAACAGATCTCATGAGCACTTCCAGAACAGCAGCCTGTTCCACTAATGTTTGACGGGGAGCCAAGTGGATTTGGTAGGACTAGAAGATCAGCATCCAGTCCTGCCTCACTAGTGTGCACAAAAGCTCTCCGCAGTATCAGGCAGTATCTCTGTATGACAGAAGGAATTCACAGGCACAACCATCCCCACTTATGAACACATGCACCCTCATGTATAATTAAGAGAAAAGAATTACAATCTGCATCTTCCATGAACAGAAATATTAAGAAATTTTAAAACGCTCTTTGAAAGAGCTACACATTTTGGTAGCAGTTTGTAAGTCAGAAAAAAACATTTACAATTTCTCCTTTCTATAATTATAATACTCAAGTGCCAGATTTGTTCTGCATTTTCAATCAACTAGTGTATGAATTATGTCCATTAATCTTCTGAGAGCTTTATTACTGTTTGTTAGGAAGGAACTGGTACTTACAGATCCTATAAATTAGAGTATAGCAACGGTTAGGAACTGTAGCTGGAGCTGGGTCTAAAACTAAGTCATATTCACACCAAAGCCTCTGCAGAGAAATACCGTGTTAGCCTAGCTGGACTCTTCCTACCAAATATGTAGGAAACCTATGGTATTACATATAATATTCAGTCATGTCTGATATGTAGGACACCTGCTGAAAGCGACAAGCAAATAATGTTCTACCAGTAATTGTTAGAAGAGACATCATTGTAAACAGATATATCTGAAAAAAACTCTGTAACACCTTCTTAGCTGAAGTCAGCAAAAGAAGATACTACATTTGTGTTTCAATAATGTTACCAACTGTTGTCAGAAACCGTCCTCTTTTAGATTTACTCATGCTTATTAAACCATTAACTCACATTTTTTCCTTCTGCTACATGTATTCAATACAACATTTTACGAATCTCTTGAAATTTCAGTGGTACAAAGATGACAGGGTAAGTAAAGAGCTATAAATTAATAGTCAAAACTGGTAAGTAGTTCTACTTACAACCTGGAACTTCTCTTATCCAGAATGAGTCTCAGGCTACAGGAACATGAAAATCAAGCATGTCCTAGTCCTCAAGAACTACTGATCCATGCCTGTTAACTTTACTTAAACAAAACCATAATTGGTTCTTTTTTGAGGACAAGGCTAAATCAAGTCATCCCTACAGCATTACTCAACAGTGGTAGTAGAAGCGTGCAGACTCCCCACCTCTATGCAACAGGTAGACATGACTGGTTTACAGTCCAGTCACCACTGTGGTCCCCTGGAACCATACATCATAGTTTCTCATTATGAAGAACAGGTTAACTTTCATATTTGCTACTTTATACTCTAATTTTGTAACACAAACTTTGTATGAATTCATTATATGAATTTTCCTCTCCCAAATTTTTTCTACTAGGTATTTTTTTCACTGCTTTTCATAATTCATCTGGACATTCAGCTGAAATCTCCTTTAACTGAAAGAAGTATTTATACCCATGCCGAAAAAGCTTAGTATATTGAGAAAGCAATGGTTAAAAAAAACCACCACAAACTGATTGACTGAGACCTGCAAAAGATGGGTCTATTGCTTAGACTAATTTATGGGATAGCAATAGCAACATGATCTTTACCCACTTCAGACTGCTGCAACACCAGTTTCTAATATTCTTGAAGCTCCGGGGATTTTATTCTTCAATAAATCATAAATTTTTTGAAAGATTATATTCTGAGTTCTAATCACTGAATTTGACGGCTAGTTTGATTACTCTGCCTAGCTGAGGTGATCGCATGAAAGGTCCAGCAATGAGAATGACACATCTTTAGGTAGATGTTCCTGGAAGTATTACCTATTTATGCCTTTTACTTGAAAAAGGTGAACCGGATACATTTATTCAAGGAAGAGGCATAAATGGGTAATAAAATCAAAAGAAATATTGTTTTAGTAACTATGGAAGAAGATCAGGTCCTAAGCTTTTAAAGTAACATGTCTAATGGAAAGACATGTTGCTTTACTGTTTTCTGCTGGCAACCTTGCTTTTGCAGTTTTCAAGGACAAAAATTAAACAATTAATCTATGCATTTTAGTCATTAATCAAGAGAGACGTGACTTTGTAGATGATGTATTCTAGATATTGACAACCTCCTTCCTGTTCACACAGTGATGAACCAGTAGGTCCAAAAATACATAAGCTGCATCTTTTCTAAAGAAAGTCTGACTAAGCTAACCATTGGTATTTCAAGCAGGTAACCTTTATAGCTGTTTAACTCAGCTACCAAACTGGATGCTTTTGTACGCTGAGCATACCTGATGACCACAACATCAGACTATGATGTCAATTTCAGGATCTGACATACTATAAAATGCAGAGAGATTTACCTTCATCCATTTAATTTGAAAACATTTGTTTTCTCTGTGCTGTACAGAATAGTTTTCCCAATTAGAACCGATTTCTCTTTCTTATTACTTCAAAAGTAAAAAAACATTTGGTTTCTTGCACAGCTGACAACTATAAACTTGGTGCTACCATTTATGAAAAACAAACTTTCTACATCATCAGCAGAAAATGAAAAAGAAGATGATGGTTTAGTGTCAGGTGATTTAAAATGGTTAAAGTATGAACATCAGAGTCATCCTATCTAGAAATACTGAGTCACTACATAACCTGCAGAACTAAGACCAACCTCCACCATTATTTTATTAACTATGAATTCTCAGTTATGGTCATTTCAAAATCATATGGAATTGAAGCTCAGCAAGAGCTGAATAGGTCATTATCAGTACACGGTGCTTTCCAAATAATATAAAACACTCTCTGCCAAACAACACCCACTTTAAAACAAAACAACTCTGAAAAGTCTCAGCACTGAAACAAGCCTGCATTGCAAAGGGCGGTGGAGAGATGGCACAAATCTGAGAATGACTTGGAGAAGCAAGGCTAGGCGCGACTGCCCTTGACTCTGTTCCATCCAACTTTCACTAGGATCCTGCACAGAAAGGGGCTGTCAGGCAGGAGACTGCAGTTCTGATGTTTGGTCACTTGGGTGCAAGCGCAAGAAACACGTTTATCTAGTGCTAAAGACATAGCTTTTCTACAAACATTACTGCCCCATGAAAAAAAAAATCACATTTGCTGGTGTGAAAAAACTCTATCCTTCTGGTATTACTTGGAAAAAACCAATACATTTCTGCCTCTGTATTGTACTGATGGAAACTTTGGTGCAGATACAATAAGCAAGGCTTCCTAACAACTCAGTTTCCTCATTGAAAGGAAGGATATACTGCTGTCTCAATGTATGACAAGTTAACAAGGAAAATCGGAGACACTGACATGCTCTGAAGAACATCAAGAACGAGAAGGGCAGCGGGAGAAAAATGAAATCACAGATGCAGAAGGGAAAGGATCATATAAAAACTATCAGAACAAAAATGAAATCAGTGCTGTATAAAATAAGAACCTACCGAGGAGATTTTAAGAATTAGATTTTGAGTCAGGGCTACAGTACAGGAAGATGAGAGTAAGTGATCCTCGAAGGAGAGATAAGAAGAGAGAAGTCCAGAAAGAAAGCTATGCCAACTGAGCCAAAGGATGACAAAATCATAAACTTTCTATCAGGCCTTCGGTGAGTAAAGGGCAGGTTTGGATTATACTAAAAATGTCATTAAGGCCAGAAAAAAAAACATTCTGCATTGCTGTTCTGAAAAAGCAGCTCTCTAGCAGCTACAATGTAATACTACTGCTCCGTTACCTGTCAGAAGGAAAACGCTTTTGCTGATTATGTAGATGAGCTCATGACAGGTTTTGAACTACAGTCTTTATATTTTTAAGATATATTTACTTATTAAAATATAATTGTGTAGTGTCAATGATGCTTCCTCATTCTTTCCTATCTTCTTTTGCAACTGGCAGTAGATTTCAGAATAGCACTCATTCATTAAATATGCTACCTGAATGAGTGTGATCACTATACCTTTTTCATTTGCTTTCAGATTGGAATGTTTCATATATTTCAAAATGGTATCTAGTTATTATCTGTTAACCAGAGAACATTTTCTGACACAACTTATTTTCCGGAATAATTATGATCAGTTGAAAATGAATTTAGCATATACATAATCTATGCAGTAAGAATTCTTACTGTCAAATTGTGTTGATGCAAAAAGCTCAGAAAAAACCCCAATCACCAAAAATTACCTTCTGAATCCACTTATAATACAAAGAATTTAAACCATCTTTTCAGAGACGTTCAACACCCTCTCTCAATTACCATACGACAAGTGGTTAGCAGATCTTCATAACAGAATAAGGAGTATAATAGGGGTCAAAACTGACTTTGATGGTACTCTACCCATTGATATCAACTACTCTATTTTTTTATTCTGATGAATAGCTAGGAGACCACAAGTGACCCATGCCATAACTAAAGCCTCCTCCTTGAAAGATCACAAGCAAAAAACCTGAAAGCAAAGCCATTGCCATAACTGCTTGTTAGCTACACTGCCAACAAAACATTTAGCAAGATTGTGTCATGCATCATTACAGGGGCACCCAGGATTCTTTCAGATTCTGGCATTAGTCGCGCTGAACTCGAGAGATCATCGTTTGTCCAACATGAGTTTAATACAGGAAAGTGGTTCTACACATATAGCAAGCACTAGACTACACTGAACAAATAGCACCATACAATCTACAAACTACAACAAAGCTAAAAGTACAGTAAAGCTAGAGAATACAGCAGGATTAAAAAAGGAATACATATATATCAGAGCTCTATAGTCAAATCATGGATGTATGGTACAGTGATCGCTTCTGCCCTTTGCATGTGCTTACAGGCCACCCCTCTGGTATAGTTTTCCCTGGATTGCTCTCCACAGTTAAGTTATGGGTAAACAGTACAGTGACTGCTTTCCACCTTTTGCTTGTGGTTATGGGCCGCACCTGCAGTATAGTTTTCCATGGATAGTTCTCACCACACTTGAGCTGCGTTGGGATGACTCGTGTTCCCCCGGCAGCTGACATCAGGGGCATCCCTGCTGATGGGTGGGTTATCCGGTCCACACGCCAGCTGATGGTACGTCCAAGTCCACACACAGAGTTACCTGGCCCACTTTATCTTTCCTTTGTTCCTGGGCTGAGTCCATTATCCAAGCAAAGAATGCCAGACCACAGCAGCTGCATTAGCTCAGCTGGTAACGGTGAGCCTGTCAACAGGTAAGTCCAGGTCTGGTTCTTATCAGCCTCAGTAGCCTTCTGCAGTTTAACTTCTATACAGATTGACTCTTGTACGGGTTTGACTCTTGTACAGGGTGACTCTTGTACAGTTTTACTGACAGGTCATCTAGTGCAAAAACTCCACAGTGCCTGGATGCTAATGGTGCGAGTCTGTGGTGCCACAAAATCTCCATCAGGTCTCCTTTGCTGACTTGGTTTGTTCAGTAAACACGGGGTTGTTGGAGGGTCTGCCGCTAGGCTACAGCAAAACCACAGTGTGGCAACTCTGGCCATGGTACACCCAAGGTTCCTGAACTTCTGGGGAGCACCCCAGAGCAAACCCCTCTTCAATGGGCTGCACCATCCCGAGTCCCATGCTTGCCTGCATGACACAAAAAAAAAAACAAAAAAAACAAAAAAAACCACCCACACAATGCTAACAAGGTTGGGGTTTTTTTGTTTGTTTATTTGTTTTTGAGTAAGGATCTTATCAGCAACTCTGAGAATATCAGGGACCCGAACTCCAACAAAAAAGACTTCATATTATGTATTTCACAACAGGCTATTTGATCTGGGTTAGAGTCTCTAACAAAGATGTTCAGGAAAATTTCCCTTCATAAAATGTGCATTAGTTATTGTGTTATGATACATGTTATATTTTCTTGAACTGCAGAAAGACTCTCTTGAGAATAATATTCATTATGATGAGAGAATTCTCTGGCTGACTTTAAGTCATATTCTATTATTTGATCAGATCCGACTCAGTGCAGGATCTGGTTTTCAATTGGTTCACTTTCAGTATATATACACACCATTTCAACCCTTCTTTTGATTTTCTAATACAGAAAGATGTAAGCAAGTAACAAAAACCAGTTCTGTAACTTCTATTTCTCTTCCTACTTCTTTTAAGAGACTTTATTTTTTTTTCTTCCTTTAAAAAGTTCAACTTACTTACTAAATTAAAATAAAATCCAAAACCTAAATTAAAAACACCAGTGAAACAAAACCACACTGGCATCAATTATTGTCATTACCCTCCCCTCAAATTTCCACTTAAGTCTAAGCTGAAATGGAACTATGGAAGTCAGAAATGTCTTTCTCACTTGCAGCAAATTTTGTTTATACACAGGGATTTATTTTCGATTGTAGAACAAAACAAAAAAAAGTGAAGTCCTCAATGGAAACACACTGACTTTTGAGCTTGCAAATGAAATATGAACAAAACAAGACAAAAAACAAAGCCAAAACTCCCCCCCCCCCGAAACCCAATCCAATAACAACCACCCAAATATTATAAAATTTTTAAAGAGGATAAACACTCATTACAGTCATGAGTAGGGCTGGATGAATATTATGGTCAGCAGAAAAATAAAAATTCATACTTAGGATCAAATCTTATATACTATACTAAAAGTTCATCTTTGAGATGAGGCCACCCTTGAAAAAGATGTTGAAGCTATGGGTTAGCTCAAAGCATATCATAGTAGTCACCAGGTAGTACAGACATGTTCTCATTTCTTCTAGCTAAAAAGCATCCATTCTGTGTATCCTTCCCATTAAGTGCAAGTTGGGAGAACTTTCGAATGTTGCAACTTAAAGCTTCATAATGTCAAATCTTTATGTTATTTTAATGTAGTTTGTTTATATTTAGTTTTATTATAGCTTCAGAGCCTGATCAAAGTTAAATAAAAACCAAACATGTGGTTCATAGCATCAAATTACTGCTCTTCAAAGATTTTTGCTAAAGTTCTGTAGCACCCCTTGTTATCACAAGTGATCAAAGTTATCACAACACTTCAAAAATGTTTATAATTTTGAGCCAATTTAAATAGGATAGAATACAGTATCAAACTATTATGTAAGTTCTGCTAAAAGCAGGTGTTGATAATCCAACATACCGTGGAATACAGATGTCTACCAGTGATCACCATTAAATTGCTTCTTGTCCTACTACATTGACTAAATTAGCAGTACAGGAATTAATTACTATAGGAAACCCCAGTGGCACAAACTACAGACCCCATGCATCATTGCAATTTTGAGTGAAGACCAAAGTAGATAATACAAGTTACTATTACTAAACCAGCAATCTAACAGCTGTTTAAACATTCGAGAGCACAGATCTCATGGGGAAGGGGGTGGGGGTGCAATGCTATCACTGCTTAGAAAACTGTGAAGGCAACAGATAGGTGAAGTAAATGTAGAACTGTCACTCACTAAATCTTGCAATACTAGAACTGGGTTTTAATTGATGAAAACAGTAAAACTAGTTTACTATGACGTAACCATCTATCCGATTCAGAAAATGCCTAATTCAGCAGGGTTATGATACTGACTGACATGTTTTGTCATAAGATCCATATTAAATGTATAGCATAACTACAGTTATTTTCTCTAAATTTGAAAATTAAGGTACTACAGTTTACATTTACCTCTTCTGGAATCTAATCCATGCAAAGATCTACTTCTAATGAAACTGCTATAAGATTAAAACTAACAAAGTAATCCACACGTGCTTGCTTCCCTTTTTTTTTTTTTTTGAACAGTGTATATATCTTTAATCATTACAATGCTAACATTTATGAAACGAACTCTTCAAATATGTGAATAGATATGCAAGCATTTATCTAAAGTGCTTCCTATCAGATTTATAATGCTGGGTTTAACAAAGCATCTGTCGAAGTATGACATTACAAACATCCCAGGTATAAAAATTCTGGTTAATAGGTGAGCTGGCACTTCTTGAAAGCTACTATCTACCACACAAATAGGCGCCTAGCAGTTTTTTGCCTCGCCCCTAATGTTTTGTTTTGTGAAATATTTAACATGACCTTAATGTCATGACTAGAATCTGTTTCTGGAGTCTTTTTTCAGGCAAAACTATTCAAACAACCACAGAAAGAACTAGAACAATGCAGTAATATTGGCAACCACCTATTATGGATTACATAAACTTCTATGGCGCAAAAGCTGGATGTTACTGCATAATCTACAACGGTACCTCCAACTAAGCAAATTCTAAGAGCCAGACTATGACTTTACACAGTCCCCTGAGAGAAGCAGCAGTGAGCAAAGGGAACCAATTCATGAGCAGCCATCAGCTGAATTCTAACTCCTAACAAGTTTTTCCATGTACTTTTACAGAGCTTTTTCTTGCTCCAAATACAGGAGGGCTTTTTGCTGCTGATCAAACTATTCTTGCCAGACAGTAAATGCACTTCAATTACTGCCTGCATGGTGCAGAGAGACAGTTAAAAAAATAAGCAGTCTCATTAGACCTCTACATCTGTGGTCTCTAACCATCTAGGTTTCAGGGAGAGAAACTGCACTTCCTTCTGGTTCGCAGTAGAAGAGATGCAGTATGTCAACATGGAAAAATTTGCTTAGAAAACATACTGGCTCTAAACATAACTTCTAACTCAGATGATGGGTATACATTAACAGACTGAAGTCCAGATGCAGACTGGACTTCATTGCGTACTTCTGGTGCCCATGTGAAATGGCTTTCTGTTACAGGGAATTAACTCTCCTGCCAGCATCCCACACCAAAGATACAGTGGCAATATGCATTATCTGTCTTGCTTGAGGTCATCCTTAGCTAATTATCATGATTTCCAGCTGTTTTAGTACATTATTTTCAGTAAGTTTCTAGTCAGATAAAATTGCAGTTGGGGGCAATTAGTAACTGTTCACTGCTGGCCATCAGGACTCTAGTCTTTATTTTTAATATCTTCCCTTCTCACTTCAAGAATTAATGTATTAGCAAGAGGAATTCCTTCCCATTTATTTGTACTGAAAGCAAATTCTAGAATCATTATATTAATGCTACTATTATTGCACCCTTTCCCCATTTGCTACATGCTGATCTAACAATTTACAGCAGTGATTCCATAATATATAGACTAGTAGAGAGCTACAGAGACATTATTACAGTAACTGATTTATGCTTTACACATTATTATTTTGAACCACTACAGGAAAAAGACTGTGATTTTTATTTTTTTTAATCACAGTATTTACTTTAGAAAAAGAAAGTGCCATCATCCTTATTTTCAGTGTTCATAAAGCAAAATGTAAACATTATGATAGGGTCATAAATTAAAGCACATGTACACATTTGGAGAGGAAAGTTTCCACTAGCCAGTAAAAGATTCTGGTATGTTACAAACTGTTCTTCCATATTTGTACTAAAGCTGAAATTCTAAAATGTATTCTGCAACAGAGAAAAAACTAACTTGGGGTCATTCATATCACTTCAGTTGTTTCAAGATGTTTTACTTAGTAAATAAGATACTATTATAGGTTTACACTTTAAAGAAAAACAGTTCTAGAATAGATATGGAATGTTTTTAACTTTGAAAATGCTACAAACACTTATTCTGACACTTCCAAAATATCTCAGTTTTTATATTTGTCAAAATGAATGCTCCCTTTCAAAAATTCCATTTCTTTCATGATGAAACAATTTGCTGAAACATTTCTGACCAGGTTTACTCCTAATCTTCTAACTACCATTCTGTAGTGTGTGAAATCTCCTCTCAAATAGGTTTCTTAACTACCATACCATATATAGGTAAGAATAATATCAAGGCAACCATTTACTACTATTTCTCATGCAATGCAACAATCTAAAAGTAGGTTTCTTTTTTTCCTTTCAGTACTTGTAAAATGATCAGCCATGGGAAGCCCAAAGGAGCTACTCTTCTCCCTTTAATAACAGTAGACAGTATTTTATGCCATGTTAGGAGATTCATTAACAGCAGGATGATCTGTAGAGTAAGGTACCATAACACAAATAAAAGGTGGAAGAATTTGATCCAGTGGAGTAATCGAAATATAGCTCTACCTCACAAAGAAGAAAAACGAATATATTCTGAACACCAACACAATTAAAGAGACGATTAGGTACTGCTGTAAGAAGGCTTTTTGTTGTTGTTTTCACACAAAGCAGATACTTTTTACTGTATTACAGGACCAGTCTTAATCTTATTTCCCTTGCATCCAGTAAATGGTGGAATATATCTGCCAATCAGCATATAAGCCTCCCTCTTTAGATAAACAGTACCTCAAACAAATTGTACAAGACATTTGAAAAACACAGAGCATGGCTTCACAGGCAAGTGTGGAAGCAACTAGAGGATGATGGCTTATGAGGCTTTTGCAGACAAACTTGTTTTAGAAGCAAAGTAAAACATCACTTAAGTCTTGCTAGCACATACAACTTTAAATTCTTTCTATATTTTCCTTCCATTTTCATCATAGACCATACTACTTTTATACATCAGTTAGGCAGATTTATAGCTAGTAAAAGTCAGCATCATGTTACCGACTGTAATAGAGCTATGGAGAGTCGCACCAGCTAAGCATCTATGCTTACTCTTTAAAATAGTTCCACTCTCTTCTATATCATTCCCTTTCCATTTCTGCTGATTTTTCATATGTTCTTCCATATCTGGTGAACCAGAAATTTAAAATGGACCCTAAATAGTTTAATTTATACTGCTGGGGAGATGTTTCTTCCTCTTTGGCCTAAAATACTATTTGCATGAGATTGTCCTAGTTTTCTTGAAGTCTTCGCTGAAGCAGTCTGTGAAGCAGAGAAAGAAACCCACTAGTATTCAAAACTCCAGTGATGTTGCACATTAAAAAATTATGTGTGCTGATCAGTAAAGTGTGAAAGGCCTGATGAAACAGACTGCATTTTTCTGGGACAGTAATTTTGCTCCATGAATTATTTATGAAGACTATGAAGCAGAAACAACAACAACAACAAAAAAAAAAGTACAAACCATAGAGCTTACCTTATCACTCATAATCTTGCAAACAGCCACAATGAAACTATAATCGTTTGCTACATGCTGGGACATCAAAGAAAAATGTAATACTGTGGCATGTAAAAATGTATTATAATATATTAAAGAAATTAGTCCTTGGTGAGTTTGTAAGTATCTGCTGCAAGCTTCCCTCCTAAGAGGGCTACCATTTTTGCTGACAAAATGAGAGTTTCTTCAGAGCTGCCTCACCAAGGCATCAAGGATAAAGTTTAAAGTAAAACGTAAAAGATTGACTTTACAGATTATCTCACACTTGCACAAGCCAAAGAAAGGTGAGCTAGAAAATTACTTCCAAGAAGCAAACTTTTACAACTTTTAGGCTTATTACTCATACAAGACTGAAATTGTTACAGAGAACAAAATTAAAATATTTCATCAGCACTCACACTTGGCTTGTATTTTTTGTAATAATTTGATTATATATTTCATGCATAAGAAGAAAAGCTGGAAACAGTACATAGATTTCAGTGTGTTAATACATCTCCAGCTCTGTTCTAGCATCTCTAGTATAATCTGCCAAACTACTAAAGCAGTATCTGAAGAACTTGAGTTGATTAAATTTTTGCAAATATATTTTTATATGTTGCACAATTTTTTCCCTCAATTTTATCTGAGTTAGTTTTCTTAGATACTGTTCTTTTTATTCTTGACTTCAAGATAAAAGGCCTGCTGGATATCCAAAATTAAAATACAAATGGTATATATACAAATATATTTACATACCTACATACATACAAACACACACACACACACAATGGGCTAGACGACCAAAAAAATTTTTGACAATACTTCTGTATCAGCTTTATAGCTGGGCATATATTTTACTATCGATTATTTCAGAATCAAGAAATGCAAATTTTGCAATGTCAAAATAACTCACGCCTGTGCATCGATTTTGCTGAATTTATTGCTTTACAAACCCTGAAATGATCAAAATATTGAAATATTGGGGGGTTTTTTAATAAAAAGACTTAAATGAAATAAAATATCCCTAGGTTGGTAAGGACATCTACTGTATTATCAAATAAGCTGGCATAGTAGGAAAAAAAAAAAAAAAAAAAAAAAAAAAAAAAAAAAAAAAAAAAACTTTCACACTCCAGGCCAATGCTTCAATCTGTTCCATTTTGGCTCAAACATACATTTCTTTTTGTTTGTTTCCTTGCGTGCATTTCAGCTCACTATTTATAAAGTTCATTGATTTTCCTACTATATACCGAGGTAATAGGTACTTCAGGAAAACTAAAGATGATATAAAGATGATACAGCTCCATACTATGAGCTCCACTCATAAAGATGATACAACTCCAAACTTAGTAAGTACTTGGAACTGCAGGATTCAAGCCCCTCTATGAATAGCAAAATAACAGAGCAATGTTTGCTAAAACAATATTATCTCTCTATGCACTGTTCAGAGATTTCTGATTGTCACACATTTTCACAGACTGCAATAATCTCACCGTAGTCAATAAACTGAACCACGCCATAAAGAAATAAAAAAGTTGTATGATTGAAAAGCCAGATAGACTGAAAATATATTTCACTTCCCTAATGCTGCAGCATCACAAACATATGTTCAACGAGTCTTGTGTTTTTAGTTCAAACTATGTAAAAGGAAAAAAAGAATAAGGAAAAATACTAGATCAAATTCCATCCTGGATTAAAGAAGGCATGATTACAATGCAGTCAACTGGAAAACAACTGGACTTGCCCCACCAGTCAAAAGAATAGCCTAATGAGAAAGACACAAAAATATGGTTCTTTTGAGAACAGGCTTGAATTTCTTTTCTGTCAAATATATTAATCTCTCTGGACCATTTAATCTCTTTGGACCTCAGCAACCCATTTTTAAAATTGGATTTATCTAGGGAAAAATATAATAATTAAAATGCTAAGATAAAAATCTATCTAAACACCTGAGACACCTTAAGTAAGTGCTATTTGTACTATGAGAGAGTATTTTTACAGTCATACCCTGCATATTTCCAGATACTGAAATAATGCAACAGGTACTGTAGCCGTATCTGTTAGAGACAGATGCCTACATCTCCTAAGTATATCCAATTAAGAGACACTTGAGCTCAAACTGGGATAATGGCAGAAATATACATAGAAGGAAAGTTAGCTTTTTTTTTTTGCCTCTTGCTTCAATTATTTGACACAATAACCACCTGCAATCAGAAAAGACTAATTAAAACTAGTCTCATTGTAACTACTTTCATTGTAAGTACTCAGTATCTTACATTGTAAGTACTAAGTGCAAGCACTGCCCAACCCTACACAGCCATAAAGTCAGGACAAAGCTACCGTTAGAAACTTAAGTTTCTCTACTTAAGTTTTTCTAATTTAGGGGGGTTTTTTTGTTTTTTTTTTTGTTTTTAATAACTGTCTTTTGTTTTTTAGGTGCTCAGAATTTCATTGAAGTCACCTCTTTTAGCAACGGTTTAGTTTTTAAACATACATCAATGGAAATACAGTACTCAAAAGTGGATTATAGCAACTACTGTGGAGAAAACTTCTCCCACATACTCAGCAGATTCATCAATCAAATCTGAGGCTAGAATAATATGCTTAACCTTTCCCTTTCACTATTGCCATTCAGGAAATATTGCAGAACTCCCAGTGGCGTTTCAATATTGGCTGTCAGCCTAAGGAACTAGTCACAGTCCTGAAATTTTCATGCTCAATGCTTTTTCTTTCTTGAAGAAAAGTTACAGAGTTGCTAATTAAGTTACTAAATGCTCTCATTATGTGTCAATATGCATGACAACAAAATTAGTCTCATGACAACTCAACGTCATATGACATGAAAATGCCATAAATATACCCAATAAACTGAATCAGAAGAAGAGTACCTCATGAGAAATACATTTCCAAACCAAGAGGAAATAATTTTAAAGTAATCCCTATTTAAATTTCAAAAATAAGCACATTATAGTAAAAAGTCACTGAAAAAGTGCAGCTACACACATGAAACATATAGACTCATACATTCTGAACAGCCAAAGGATCATTACAATCAGCTAATAATCTGACAAGGTACACAGCAAAAGCCATGGCATTTTGTTTAATCATTATATGAAGAATTCAATAACTTTTAGCTGAAGTACAAAAAAAATTTCTGAGAAAGGCTTCAATGCTGTTTCAACAATTGTTTAATACATCCCCCAATTACTTAACTAAAACTTAGAAATTCCCTATTTTTTTTTTTTGCCTACCACCAGTTTATCTATTCTTGTATTTCCCCCTTCTCACACACACACTTTTCACTTTCATTCCAAACAAATGTCCACTATTCATAGAAGAGTTTGTGGTATTTGTCCCAAAACATTTTAAGACTAAATTACAGTATTCTTATTCCGTATGAGAAGTCATTGTCAATGAGAATGTAAGAATATAAATATGTATTTTTATCAATGCTGTAACATTTACTTTTCCCTCTCGATCAATGAAACTTCATTAGCATTATGGTGTTTTGATTTCTGTCCTATATTTTCACCCAGGATTGTGGACCTGTTATTTCTAAAAAATGGGTAACACTTCCCAATGGGTACTGCTAAAATGCACAGAAACATATTTTAATTGCCTATGAATATTCAAAACCTCATTACTGTTACTAGTTTGTGATTATCATATTCCCCTGACAAAAACATTCAGCACAAAACAAAAAAGGTAATCAATTAAAAAATGTTGACATTCACGTTCAACAGTTTTCTAGCTTTTTTATTAGCTAGTAGGCTCTTTATCTAGGCTATTAAAATCATTTCTGGAAGACACTTTGTTCCAAATTTAGCACAGTGTAATCCTCCTGTAAAAAGCACTATTACAAAAGGTCTGAATAGTTATTAACAGTATTGTCTTTCCCTGAATCCCTTACAGATTACATAGCATCACAACAGTATGTGCAGATACTTGTATCAAAGCCCTCTATAAGGGCTTAAGAGCTTGAAGAACTTGATCCAGAACACATGGTATATCCTGCATATTACCCTGGCTGCAGCATGACTAATCAGGAAGCTTTTTTACTCTGTACTTTTTTAGTTGCACTTATTTAGGTTAGGCAACTGAAGTTGGAGCTGCTGAAAGCATGGAACAGTTACAGTATTTAACAAAGTTTGGAAAACTAATTAATGTTGCAGGCAATTCCCTATGGTTGCTTCTAAAATCATGGAAGTTTCAAATATGCTATTGCAAGTGAAAAGAAAGCTTTAAAACCTCAAAAATGATCATGGGAGTTTGCTCCTCAAAGCAATTTGGTCTTCTAGCATTGCAGTTGAAAGGAAAATATACAGGATTTAATGACAGTCTGCAGGATGCAACAGGAGCTGCAGCTATGTATCACACTTCTAAGGTAAAGTTACAGAACATTATTACTGTTCAGGGCATTCAGCAGGCATTTCAGTGAATCCTGATAATGGTCTTACCTACACTTCTGCTATAAGCACAGGAATTAGGATTCCTAGAAAAGGTTTTTCTAGGTTCTTATATATAGAAAGTACCTAGAGACACATTTTTGAGTTGCTGCTGCAGTCTCAAGAGAAACGTATCATAGCAGTTACCTGAAACATTTGGGCATATATTTCATCTCAGAACACTACAGTAAAGGATGAGCAACAACAGCACCATGCTATATCATCATCAAATTCATCCTACGTTCTTTTTACACTTCACCTTGACAAAGTCTTATCTATGCTATAAGCCAAGAATACATTCTTTCAGTCTTTTTCTGGCCTCTATTTGTTGTGCCTGTACAAACAGATTGCTTGGCATCACCTAAAGAGATAGCTGCCAGGAAATGAAGCGCAAATGGATAATGCAAAAAACTCAGAACGTATGTAACAAAGCAGAAAGCAGAGAAGGATGCACTCTTCTGTGCAGAGGACTAACGGTATTTCATTCTGACACTGAGTTAGGTTATAATAAGGATTTGATTGACACAGCAGTTAATATGTGACCCATTTGCTTCTAAATTATTCTGGCAGCTACAGCTATACACAAAGATGTCTCTTTCAGCTGATTCACAAAATGCTATACTTCTCCAAAGAAATTAACAGAGAACACAAATGCATCAGGTATAGAACAAAGAATGGTCATCAAAACACCTGGAATTATGACCCTTTCTCAGTGGACTCAAATCTGTTGACTGACACTACGCCAAGCAGGCAAAATGTACGTAAGCTAGTTATAGCCTGCGACTGCAATGCAGAGAATTCACTGTTGCTTAAAAATATAAAAGGAAAGTGTACAAGTTTATTGTAAAATGTATGCTCTGTAGCTGAAGTGCAGGATATTCTGGATTTATGCTTTAACATATATAGTGGCTATTATAAAACCAGTATTTACCAACAAGTGCAAGGGTATTATCACACAGATACCTCTTAATGATGACCACTGAACAGCAACACTAATAATGCAAAATTAAAGCAATACTCTCCATGAAACAGAAAATGCATGAACTCTGGGGACCCCATACCTACACTAAGGACTGGCTGGTATTTGACTCTAGATCTCTCACCTGTCTATAGGGATCACTGCCATGAAGTAACAAAGTCATTCCTGGACGTGCTACTTCAGAACACAGCACTTTAGGGAATTACAAGCACCAGAAATACCTATGTTTGCCACCTTTTTTGCCTTCCTTTTCCAGAATTGCCACCTGTATCATTCAGGATACAGCACTTAAAGAGTATCACACAGGATATCACAGCCCTTTCCAACAGAGAAAATTGGGATGGAAGAATGGAGAAGAGTGGGAAAACGTGAACATTTTCAGACAAGAAGACAGTATCCCATATTTCTGGAAGACAGCCAGATTCCTAACCGCTCTCAGTTTTGAAAAGCATAGTGAAGAACTTGTTACCACAAATGCTCCTATTCAAATCATGTCCATTTTCTTTAAAACTGGTATACTGTTCCAGGTTCTAAAGTAAATTTCAACTATATGGTAACTAACCTTATTTTTAGATAACTATTTGTAGCAGTATTTGCATGACATTGCTGTCTTGGAAAAGAATGCTCAGTGAAAAGTTTTATTTTCATTGGAAAAAGCTGGTTAACTTTGGGAAAAAAATAAAAATAAAAAGAGGCTGAAAAAAATGTGCTGGAAGTATTTTATTTTAGATACAAAACCCAAGATGCTTCTACTAAAAAGCTGTAAATAATTTTAAAACAATTTTTTCACTGAAAAATTATTTGCACTAACCTTTCGAAATGTTAGCCTATCAGAAAGGCCAGAAGTTTTCAGGTTAAATTTTCAAAGAAGCTGAGGACAATTTTCAGTTTCTCCATGCCAACAATGATCCCGTACCCAGGGCAAGGAAGGAAACCAATCCTTCCACTCCACCATCCCCCAAGGAAAAATATGGATTTATGCTAATGTTTTGACAGAAATCTGCATTTTTTTTTCCTTGAACTTTTACTTGGATAACATCCCTGGCTATGGTGTGTGTAGTACGTGTACATGAGAAATACAGAGAGAAGACAAAATGACTATTAGAAGAGCTATAGGATACTGATTCGAATATATCAGATACTATATACTGACTGAGCTGAAGAGCTACTGATGGACCATTCAGCTCTCTGCTGGGATGTACATACCAGTAATTCTTGCTGAAGCGAGGTTTTCAAAAGAGCTAAGTATGCTAAGCATTCTACATTCTTCTAAAATACACACATTTGATACTAAATGGGAGTAAGGTTAAAAAGAAAACCACACACACAAGCAAAGAACTGGTCCATTGCATGACTGGACTTCCAAAGAAGGATGCATAACTGAATTTGATTCTCATTTTTCAAGCTAGACATGTCTGTCTTTTCCCCTAATACCTTCACTTATTACATGCTGGAACAAAAGCAGACATCTTGGGAGTGAATTGTTAGGCCAAAGACTTCCATGGTTTCTAAGTGGATATTCTGAGTAAGCATGAAACAAATGGCTCTTTGCTTTACAGAGAGAAAAAGTCAAAACAAGTGCAACTCCCTAACGCTGTGCTATAACAATCACTTTTAAAAGGCTGGCATTACCCACATCACATTATCTGAAATACTTCAAGGATTTAGAATAAGAAGCAACTCCACTATGATACCCCTGGTCATGGTTCATTTTTATCTGACAAATATTAATTCTGTAATAAAGGTGCTATAAGCCAGCAGTGGGCCAATGTTAAGTGTCTAGTTTTTCTGTGGCACTTAGGCAATACTTGCTAGGGAATTAAAAAAAAAAAAAAAAAAAAAATGCTGGTGTTTGAAGACAGAGGATTCCGGATAATTCTCAGCAGCTCCTGATCTTACTGCTGAGCAGAATCACTATTTCTGTTTGGATTCTTCCAGTATCAGATGTAAAACTGGAATGAGAGACCAGATGACTTCAGTATTGAGCTGTGGAAAAATGTTTAAAATTTTATCTGAGCTCCTAGAAAAACAGATGGTTTCCTAAAAACATTTTTGTTCTGTTTATTTTGCAGATTTTATTTTTAAAAAGGGTGATGTTCATGAAATGCCTTGATTATTATGCTGGCAAGTTTCTATTACTCCACTTAAGCCGATAAACATATTATCTTTCTGTAGGATCTACGCATGCCTGCTTACCCATAACACATACTGGAGCAAAATAACTGCAGCACAATAAATGACATAACTTAAGGTGTACCATAGCATGTAACATTAAAAGGAAATACTATTGTGTGCAGAACAGTTGGCTCTGCAACATAAGAAACAAAACAAACTGTATGCATTATACCATTGCAGAACTTGGAATTCCAACTGGCAAGATGGGGTTTTAAAGTAAGGAGAAGAAGGTAGTATTTCTAGTCCACAGAAAGTCTGAAGTAAAATGAATTGTTCCAAAATAAAGCTCACAGTTTGGAAACGCTAACCATGGTATATCTGTTAAAGCAGTATTTCTGGGATCCGAGTTAAGATGTGTAAGTTCAAGCAGTTTGCCTTGTTGTCTGGTTTTAGACATAAATCAGACTGTGGTCATTATTTTCCAGTCCACTAAGGTGGATCAAATCATGCCAGAATAATAAACTGTTTAATGAAAAAGGATGCAAAGTCAGACAAGGCTCCACATCTAGCACAGATAAACTAGAGGATGATACTAGTGAACCATGAATTAACACCTGAGGCATTTTACTGAACAGAAAATTGAAAATCAGAATTTTGTATTGTTAAAAACTGATGGTAGAAGAAGTGAAAACAAATACAAAGCAGCAGAGGTAGCAAAAGAAACAGTCAAAAAACTGCTTTTAGGTAGAATCAAAGTACTGATTTATCATGTCATTTTAACTGAGGAAGAGTGAAGTATACTCTTCTAAAGAAGAGTAAAGCATACTGTCTCGTATTTCCTGAAAAGGAGGAAACTCAGACAGCTGTTTTGCCTAAAAAGATATCTGAGAGGAAACAACCACAGTAGATGACAGAGGAATTCCCGGATGAGGCACAGCTGAGCTTCTCTTCTAGTCTCAGTAATATTCAAAGGGAGTTCTGAAATTATAAAAGGTAAGAGGGATTAAAAAACAAGTCTCAGTTTGTTTAATAGGTTACTTAACAGAATTCAAAGAGAATTCACTTTTATTTTTAAGCATGGATAGGAAAAGATGATAAATTTACTTTCAGAAGGTAACACAATTGTATGAGTAACAGGAACTGAGATACTTAATAGAATTATAAAGCAGTTTATCAAGCAGTTAATGGACATTTGCTTAAATGTTGCATAACTTAGGGGACTTTTATACTTCTTGGGGGGGGGGGGGGGAATGTCTCCAAGATCAGAATGAAATTTTAAGGTGGCTTTGCAGATGCTGTGCAGAAAGTTCTCTTTCACCTGTTTCTTTTGGACTGATAAGCTGTGACCATATCACCATCCTGTGATTCTGTGATATGGATCTAAATCCACTGCAGAAGAGGGCCTGTCTCTTTTCTGGAGATTCTCAGATGACTACTCCAGCCAGACATTTGTGTTTGCACTGCTTTTGCCTCAAAACATATTTCCTGCATTTGAGCACCTGTATTTAAAGAGGTTCCTTCCAGTATTCACCCAACAACCAGCACTGCAGCATCTGTCCTCTCTAAGTTATTTCTGAGTTGGTACAATTATTTCTGAGTTGGTACAATTGTAGTGACAATAACATTCTCAGTTATTTAGCTGCTAACTTCTCTTGCCAAGCAATAAAACTCATTAAGTGTTCCTTGAGCAATCGATGGATTCATTAACTTGTAATAAATGCTTTTTAAATGCAAATTAAATACCAATCTAAAACACCTATTTAAAATGCTACCAATACTTTACATGTACTACCACACATGATTTGTATTTCTGTGCTATTTGCAAGTCCAGTTTTTAATTTTAAAATCTCAACAGAAACACTTTGGAAGAACTATTGTCCACAGTCTCTTCACCTTTGGGCTCAGATGTAGAGAATGGCTGAGTAAAGCCCTGGCCCCTTTCCTAAGCAAACAAAACAACAGGTTGCTGTAAGTGAAGCTTTCTATACTTTGAAAACTGCAGTATGACCAGGTTTTCTGCAGTCACGTCACATGGACTAAATTCTGCTTCCATTTATTAGAGTGCCATTTCCACAAGCTGCCTGTCACCTACCCTGGCGGCAGGGTATTTTTATTTAAAACCCCTGGGCCTGAATGTTAGCAGGAAAACTATGAAGTGAGCATGCCTACCACCTACTAGACCGTATCTCCCAAGGAAACTTGGCTTTACAGCAGCTGGGTTCATGGAAGTGGGCTACATGTACTTTTTTCCTCCCCGCTCCCTTCTCTTAACCACAACCCCAGTGAATGCTCTATAGAAAGCAGTCATGCAGGAGATGTATCATCTGCTTCCCCAAGAAATGATCCTTCCTCATAAGGCTTATTATAAACTGGCCTTAAATGGGCCTGAGAATTAGGCAAGACATTTTCTGGTTGTATGGTAGTAGGAGGGGTGGAGATAAGTAAAGACTAATTAGCATATGTTAAGAGAGTATATGGATCTCACCTATAAGCATGAGTAACACTTACTTAATGCATTTCTTGAAATTGTCAAGATATTGGTCATTTATTACACTTTGAAACAACCCCCCAAAATAGACTGTATTTCAGTATAGCCAATTAGAAAGACAGCAAATGGAAGGCAGATCCAAACTGCAATTCCACAAGTTAAGATATCTCAATTGTCCCTTTCTCTCTTCAGCTCCAAGGTTCAGGTTATAGAGAATTACGGTTGTCTTAGAACTGAGCCCAGGACTGACACACTGGGACGTCTAGAGCAATGCAGTATCTTCATTTTTTGTGATGCTAGTTTTGTAGTTAACATTCACCTATTTTAGCTTTGCCTTAGTAGTAATTCACAGTTGAAAATGCTAAGCTTTTCAGAGTATTTTCCACCTTCTAAGAATGGAAATCTATGAAGAGATCAGACCTAAGGGACTCCTGTGCATTAATTTCTGTAATTCAATGCCTGTGGAATTAAAACAAAAAAAAGGGCAATGAACCATAAAGTACTGTAACTCGCACATGCCCCTCCGCAAAGGATTTGGACATTTCCTGGCCTGAAATCAGCAGTTAAAGGTTATTAAACTTCTAAATAGTTACATTAATTTAAAAAGACTTGAATTAGAACTACTGAAATATGAGTCATATAGGGTTTACAAGAATAATTTCTTCCCCACTAGTGATGTCAAATTTTTCCACAAGAATGTTTGCATGCTACTTTGGTACTGCTTAGCAGTTCAAATACAACACAGAGTAAATTATTTACTCTTATAAGGCAGGCAGTTAATAATTCGATTGTGAAAATTATTTGTATGGATTGGTCCCTTCTATTTTGAATGAAGATTCTCTATGTCCTGTGCCTGCAGATGATTTTTCTAGCCCTTTGGGAAGGACTCACTTGGAGAGTGATGCCACCTGTATATAATTATTACAGATAGTTGTCTGTCTTGGAGCCCTGTGACTTTGTCATTTTCTTCAAACAGGTTACTGACTGGTTTTGCCTTGACATCACAAAACCCAACTGAATTCCTGATGCAGAGGAACAAACAAACAAACACACACCACCATAAACTCAGGCATCATTCCCTGATTGAAATAGTAGGTTCATAAGCCCCACCACTGAATCATTTCCTGACTTTGAGGGCAAAGGCAGACAAGGAATGTGTGGGTGATCAATTTCAAATATAAAAGGCACATCATCTACAGAAGCATTCAATACTCCACTGGTTGATATAGTCAAGTCGTGCCTATGAATATGCAGGAAATAATTCATTCAGCACAAAAATGGAAAAAAAGAAAGATTCATAGGACTTCCTAAAAAAAAAAAAAAAAAAAAAAATCTGTTCTTATTTTCCAGCAGCTCTGAAGCATGTGCAAAGCACTGCTACATAACACTGATGCAGATAAATGCTGGCAGACTCCCAGTTTGTGAATTATCCAAATTAGTCTGGATGGTTTTAGCACATCTGGAACATTTAGAATTCACCCTGGAAGTTACACTTTTATACCCACATCATGTTAGTGTGTTTATTAGGTATACCTAATGTGCCTCAATTAGAGTCAAGTGCTAGACTACAGTATTTAAAGGTCAATTTGAACAACAAGAAAAGGACTACCCATTTAGAACAACAAAGCTAATTTTATACTCAGCAAAGCATCACTTTATCCAGTGATAAGGATTAAAGTAACAAAGTCAGGTATATTTAAACAGGTATAGATTATGGAAGCTCTGTGCCCTGTAGACATCCATTCTTTAAAATAATGCTAAGTACCACTGACAGTAGCAGACAAAAGCGGAAAGAGTAGCAGAGTCTTTGATCCTGATGCTTTTATTTTTCTGTTTTCCCCTCCATTGCTCTGAACCTACCACACACACTTCAAGGCATCAGATGCAGGCCTCTGTCCTTTCCTCCATGTGTTATAAAGACAGAAATATTAAACCACAATAACCCAATCCTTAATTAACAGTCACTTCACACTACAGCAAAAAGGCATGAAACTGAAACAGTGTCCCCCCAAATCAATGGGATTCAGTGTTAGAGTAACTCCTTTCCCTTATTGGCCATTTGTAACTTGAATGGAAAGCATAACCTGGAGTGTCTGTAACCAAAACAAGGACTTCAGCTGCTATAGTTTTCAGTGAGGACAGGCTGGTCACAATCTGGTAGCTGCAAGGAATATTTAAAAACATCACCAAACTACTCATAGGAATAGACAAACATTAACTAAGTAAGATGAAATTACAAAAGACTCTCTAGATCAACACAATAAGAAAACCAGGATTAGAAATTGCAGGACAATAAGAAAAGGGTACACATATCAATGGATCTGAGAAAATCATTAATTTTACTAAGTTTACACAGTTTTCCTAAACTATCTCTACTGTTATTATCCCACTTGCTTTACCATTACTGCAACATCTGACATAAGACACATGCCATTACTTTCAAAGATACCTATATTCCATTCCCACTCTCATTCCTGCTTCAGAATCAAGACAGTTTTCTGAGACAGTGACTACCTTCTATTCCATTTACACTACCTACTTCACAGGCCCTTAAGTGTTGGGTTATCACAGTAATAAACTGCAGACAACAACCGGATAAATGAAAGAAACCTGACATTGTCTTTATTACTCTATATCATTTCCATGACTTAAGTGGCTTTAGAATTAAACAGAATTTTCTTACGGGAGTGAACTGCTGATATTAGCTGAGCAAAAAGAGGATGATCTCACAGAAACAGTTAAATTGTCACTCTTAACTTTGAATTAGCTTTGTTCCTTCACTGTGATTATAGTGCTCTATGCTTCTGTATGCAGCTGCTTTTACATTAACATAGAGCATGACTGCATATTCTAATTGTTTTGTCATTTCCAGCTAAACACATACTTTATTATTCAGTATATTAGTTTCTTCTGTCCTCTGTGTTTTCCCCAATTTGACTTATTTTACTACCATCACATAATGAGTTTATAGTTCGTAGATCAAAGTCATATTCAATCCTGGACAGATTATCTGAAATAAAATAACCCCAGAAGGAGAAGTAGATTCCAAGAGCTACAAGTGCTGTTTGTCATGAAGCATACACTTACCTGGATGTTATTTTCTTTAGCTTTTCTTGAGTAAATGTCATTGTAAAAGCTAACTAATGTGTTTTCCATTATTCACATAAAACAATCAACTTTATTTGCCAAGACAAATTAATGCTGATCTCCGCTACAGGACTAAAGAGGGAGCTATTGACTAAGAATGGCTTGAATATGTCAGGGTGGATAAAGACATTCTCAGCAGTCAGGAGAAACCCTCTGTATCTGTTAACATAGTCTGTGATATTACTGACATGATGAAATACTTAATTTTTCTGTGGTTCTAATATATCTAGGACTGGTATTTATTCAGTTGTATGCCTTACCTTATTTGTAAGGATTATTGGCAAAGCTATGCTCAGACAGGTCAAAATACTATTTTATGATTGATTTAAGCTATTTGGTCCTGTTTAGCATAGGCATTGGCAAATGTAATTTGTGCAAATGCTTAAGTAAAACAGAAGAGCTGTTAAACTTCAAGGTATATTCCCACCTATTTAAAACACACGATTTGAGAAGACAGTAGTCCTCCCGACATTTACTAAATAACAACAAATCCTGAAATAGTTGTTTGTTGCACTTCAGAGCTGTATAGGTTTTGATACGAAGCGTGGGAGGATGTGGTTGTTGCTGTTTTAGTGATTCATCAGTATCTGTAGCATCTGTGAAGTGTTTTCATTATGGCTCATCATCAAATGAGGTTTATTTGAGAGAGAATTTTATACGCTGCAGTGGTGCAACATGGTAACAGTGAATAGCAAGCAGTTACAGAACTCCTAATATCACTCACTTCACAGGACTTTACCTGGGATAGTTCTCTTTCCTCATTTTTCTCCTATATTCCATCTACCAGGCAAAACTAATTCATTTCATCTGCCTACTTAATAACGGGTCAATGTTCCTAACACGATTGCTGTTCTATCTTATTACTGACATTCATACAAGCTACCAGACATTTTTCTGTTAGCATATTTTTAAACTGCTCATATGAAATCTTTCAAGTAAGTTGTTTGCTGTTCCTTCCCTTTTTTTAGAAATATGTTTTAAAACAAGGAAAAACTGTACATGTAGGATGCACAATCACAAGATACAGTTTGAATTAATTCTTCATAGTAGAGAGCAACTATCACTGTACTCTTTCATTAAAGCGTAAGAAAATATTGCACAGATCATCCATTCACCAGTCTTCACTCTAACACTTTCCTCTTTATGTGGGATTCTTCCCACTGAATACTTGAGATTAAATATGTCCCTTTTCTCTGCTCGAGATCTCCATTGGGGTGCTTGCTGCATGCTTGGTCAATTAGCAGCATGTTCTCAGAAAGTAGGAAAGAGTCAGGGGAGAGAGAAGGTGAGCTGACTAATATTAATTGGTTGTGGCAGCAAAGGACAAGGAGTATGGACTAGGCCAGGAGCATCTTGCACAACAACCGGAAACTTTATGGGAAAACACAGAAAAGAAGCTGCCACAGAGCCACATGCTACTGGGAGATAAAGCAAGAGCAGAGAAGGAGAGCTTGCCAACCTGTCAACAACTAGTTCAGGGTATAGCTGTGGTTTTAATAATTAGCTTTACACAGTAGCACTAGTCATTTGAAAGGAGAGGGCACAGGGAATGTAGGCGTTTTATGGGATCGTATTTCTGCAGTGGCTAGCGACAAAGCATTTCTTTCCAGTTTTTACATAGAAATGGTAAGTCTTATGGAGGTTTCCCACCTCATCTCTCTAAAATGGGATTTTTCTATAGCTGGGAGAGGTTATGAATTTGAATACAAAGTATGGAAGCCAATTTCCTTCTATTTACAGTGGTTTGACTAGTGATTCTGTCCATATTAAAACTGAATTTGCAAACTCTATACTTATCACAAGACTAGCAGAAAAATATTGTAAAGTTCATGGCTAAGCATATGACCCTTTTCAAAACAACCCTCCTTGAAAAACATCATACTGCTGGATTGACATGAAAGACTCCAGAAGTATTGCTTTGACCACCAGAGGGAGTTCTGCAGACATACCAACACCACTGAGAAAGCTGGGAAAGCTAATTAATTGAAAAACTAATTTAAAAAAATTAAGGAGTGAAGAATTCCCCAAGTTCTATCAGGAAATTACATTGGGGGGGGGGGGAGAAGAGGGAAAAAAACCCAAACAGATAACACACTTACACTTTCAATTTTGAATCTGTGATTATGAACTTCCCTACTGATTTACATGAACATTTCTTTGTACATAAAACACGCATGTATCTGAATTTTGTTACAAGTTTACATTGTGGTCTGATCCTATCCAGGACTTATCTTTCTGGGCTTTATCTTTAACTGTATATGCTGGTATAAACATACTGGTTTCAATGGAACTTAAATTTTCCTCTTCTAAGTTTCTGGATTTATCTTTGGGGGTTGGTCCTTGTTCAATGCACTTTATTTATGTGGGGGTCCCAGTGGATTCAAAGGCATACTCTTTTAACACAAGAGTTCAACATGGATATGTATTCCACAAGCCTTAAGACCAAACACTGCAGGGTAGAAGCAGGGGATTAAAAAAAAAAAAAAAAAAAAAAATGTGTGAAACAATAAGTAGGGGTTAGTTCCTACTTTCCTTGCTATCAATGGCAAAGCCTATTTTCTTCAGTGGGCACAGGAGTCTGTTCTGCCTTTTAAAGATATGGTAACACACCAGAAAAGAACACAGAAATAAAGCTCTGTTCAAAAAAACATGCCTTAAAGAGTAAGTAACCCAGATGATCCAAACTGAGAACCAATTAAAATCTTTATGCCACAGTACACGATCATGTCTGATACATACAGTGTATATTTAACCAAAAAGCTATTTCAGAAATGGTTTTAAAAGTTTAAGAAATATCACCAGTATGAACAACTCAACACACAAAGCTTTATGGGTATATTAATAAAAGATAATTCCTTTATACACAGAAAGATCAAGCCTTCTGCAAATTTATATTAAAGAAACTAGTATTAAGATATGGGAATTTCCTGGGGTATCTCAAGGGAAGAAGTTTTCTGATTTAATATCTCCCTTTTTTTAATTTCATGTCTGTTTTTGAGCTCCCTCTTCAAGTGTTAATGATCTTTAGGATACCAAATAAATATTCACTAACTCCTGAACCATAGAAATAAGAAAAATCATTTCTTTTTATAACGGTTTGTAATTTGTAATTCATTGTTAGAGTGGAAAATAATTATAGAAAATACTAAGTTTTTTGTTATAAGGACAAGATAGAGGCATTTCTACAGCCAGACAGAATTTAAGATACTAGCTACAATTTCTCTACCCCCTAAAAAAACTAATCCTGGGCAAAGGCAATTAATACTTTCCTTTGATTCATTATGCCTTTTTAAACGTAGGTCCACACAACATTTTCTTTAAAATTCAAACATCATCTTGTGCAATGATTATGTTTCCATAATCACTTTCATTAAACAAAAATAGTGTTAAATTTATGAATGTTTGTGTATTCTGTTTTGTTTGTTTCGTGGCCTGCATCCGTGAGAATGTGAATGGTTTTCTTTAGGGTTTTAGATCTGGGGGTTTTCTGCTTTGTTTTAGTCCACAACTATTTTACAGACCATCTCTGATATCTGATTGACTCTCAACTTTAAAAATATTGATGTAGACAGTAGATTTTCCTAACAGAAACATTCTTTTTGTGAAGACTTGAAAATGGCTCCCAACAGTTTAATATTCTCCACCATTTCTATGTCCTGAATTTAAGATATTTTTCTGCACAGGCAAATTTTTTTTTTCCTTAAAGTATAGTACGAATCATATCCTTTCTCTTGTCCCTACAGAGCTGCTACCAGAGTCAGAGCAGCATAGAATTACTCATGGTCATAGCAACTGCTTCTTAAGGATCCATGACCCAGAGGGTTCCTTCATGTTTCTATAGCCATCACTTCCAGCCACATGAGTCATGAAATGTTAAACCTGGAATATAACTCACAATCCCAGCACTGTCTGTGCTCAGAACTGGGAGCTGTATAATTTCAAATTCTATATGAGAGTGAAAGAAGCAAATACTTCAAGCCTTTAAAAATAATATATTATAGCTGGCAGAGGCTTTCCAGAGATCTGAAATGGCAGTGGAGATGGACTAGCGAGTGGGTGAACTGTTAACACATTGAATGCCATTCCAAACTCAGACAGGACAGCCACAGCATATTAGAATATTATCCATCTCTAGATACATATATATCCTGCAATATTTTTAAATGACTGTATTAAACATTTGTGCACATCTGTCAGTTTACTGAAAATTTTAAAACATGGGTTCTCTTAGTCTCAAAAGCCTATATTCCTAATAGAAATCTTCAAGAACAGGCTTTAGGATAGAACTTCTGAAAAGTTATTGATTTAAGCCCTAACTGGCTTGTGGCTTTCTAACAGTAACCTTTCTTCTAAATCTTAGTTCAGACTCATTTTGCTAAGTTATCAAAAGACATAAGGAAAGAATTTGTATAGCAATAGGTCAAAGTCATCATGCCTCATGCTTTAAAACTTTAATCATAATATTGATCAATGGGATGCTAACATACTGCTACTGTCTTTTTTAAAGACACAGATGCTGGCTACATGAGAAAATTCAATGCGAGTAATGACTCACTTCTAAACTGCCAGTTCGGAACCCAACCAAATACTGTTTCTTCTGTTGTCAAACAGGACTGGAAGAACTGTAAGAATTAAACTATGACATCTTAAACTGTCAGTATATCATGCAGACTGCTCCTGTAATTTTACATACTAGGCTTTGAGTAAGTCTTGCTCACCTGAGCAGCTTCAAAACTTTCTATATCAAAAGGTTATTTTTCCATAAACACTTGGATTATGCCTTTTTCCACAATTATTATGTCTCTTTCCAAAGCTGACCTATTTTGAAGACATTAAAGCCAACTCTAAGGAGGAGAAGGGAGGCTAGCTTTACACTGCTACAAAACCCTGCATTTATACCTGTATCAAACTAATCCCAGAGGGGCAACATAAAGCCTCAAGTATCATTCATCCCTCCAGGCCTCTAACACAGAGGTCTTGGTCCTACACACAGGGGAGAGATTTTGGTGAGTGTATAACTAACAGCTTTAATCAAACAGTCACATGGGAAGTCTGTCAAGGTACTGCCATTTATGATGCTTTAATGAGACAGAATGTAAAAGTAGAACAGTGCATAAATGTGAAAATATCTGTGCCAGAAGCACTTGGGTAAGCTGTAGCTAATTACAGATTACAACAGATATATGTGAAGGAGCTGCTAAGCTGAATTTTGCACTAGTGTTTTTTCTGTTCACACTGAAAGCTTGATCACTCCTCTAATATAAAATAACCTGAAGAGCAGAAATGAAGATCAGGAAGATGGGAAAAACATACATCCGGCACAGACTATGCTTTAGTTGACATCCACTAGGTCTTCCCACCACAGCAATAAACCCTATAGGAAGATCTCTTGATCGTTAGCATGCACCACACACTTATATACATAAACAAGAAAACTGTCTTGTTGTGACTGCATTTGGATATCAATATTGGTGCTATCAGTTGTGCACACAAAGAAACAACCCTCTCAGCTTCATGAGAAATATTTTCTTAACTAAGACAATAAAGCCCCCAAAAGCTAATACTAACATTTAAGTCATAAAACATCACAATAACTTTAACTTTCATAAGTTGTAATTTTTATATGTAGGAATGAACGCAGTGAACTTTTCACATGATACAGCTGCCACACAATTGACAGTGGTCAGGAACAGAAACTCAAGGCTCTTGCGCTGGCAAGGTCATAACCGCAATTCTGTGCAGCCACAAGTGAGGACATACAGCACAATCTCTGCTTTGTATCCACTAAGATGATGATATCCTGCCCTAAGAGAGCTCCCATCATGGAGATGCTGACCTGCTGCATCTTCTGGGGGACCAAAACAATACTCGGATCAAGCTGGTTTTTCACCCTGCATATACTGTCTTTCTTCAACACTGCAAGGAGAAGAGTGCAGTGACTGAAAGCACGAGCTTTTCTGAGTCTGCTGACCACTGAATCGGGAACGGTCTTCAAGGATTCCCATAAGTAACAGACAATGAACTATTCAAACAAGAACCCATTCAGTCCTCTGGGTGCTATATAAAACAGTATCAGCTAGAATGTAGTTCCACACTCCTATTTTCTACTGGGACCCCTGCTGCAGCATAGGCTTTGAAAGCCTGCATATATGGAAATACAGACCCTCCACAGAGTTACATGTATTTTGCCATGTGACTGCTTTATAAAATTTTTAGTCAGTTAGATGAAAACTTGCAAAAATAACTGATGGATTGCCTGTTTCCTAAATATAAAAGATTGTTCAAATGTCTTATCTTGCAAACAAATGGAGACATCTGGTCATCAGATGTTCTTATTTAAATTTTTGCTGATAAATACATGTTGAGTGGGTGGCTGCTACCAGCTGTTAATTTTTTTTTTTAAAGCACTGTTGGACAAATTTTCTGTAAACAGGTGATAGAGTATTATCTGAAGATTAAAAGTGGCAATTTTCTTCCAGGAAAATACTTTTAACCTGAGAAATGCATTTTTCAAGTCAATAAAACTGCATATTGTTGGGTTACATTTTCTATGTACAATTTCAATTGAAAAACAGGTCTAAACTAGGAAAAAAAATCATTTCTTTAGCTTGCATATAGCGAAAATGAATCTTTTCAGCTTATTTTTGAAATTATACTGAATTTGAATATTTTATATTCTAAAGCAAAAACAAATAGCATTTCTCTGTAATCCAAACTAAAATTTTAATGTTCAAATTTCTGATATTCTTAGGGGAAGGAATAGAGCCAATATCCTTTCTGGAGAGATGGGAGGCCAAGAGATCCCCATGAACCATCTAGGGCAGGATATTATTCAAGCACCCTTTGGACACAGAACACAACATCAGTAAATAGATTATGTCTGCTCCCCACAGAAAGAAGCATTTGGCTAAAAACACAGCCATCAAGATCCTTAATTACTATTTCCAGAAGTTTATTAGGGTTGACTAGATCTGGCAAAAAGTTTTCAATCAAGAACAGAAGGACTGTGAAGAAAATCATCTAAGGAAGGCCCTATATGCCAAGTTCCAACCCAGAGCAGACTTTTATAGCTAAGTAGAACTAACATAAATAAATCTATTAAAGACAGAATTTATATTGGAAACGCTGACAAGCTCATCACTATAACTGAGCTAGTGGTCACAGCTGTTATAATGTGATGACGTTAATTTAGAAAAAGGATATTGCCTCAATTCTAAAAAGTGATGAATGGTGTCTCTCTAATGCAGCATCTTCTTACGATGTCAGCACTGGGCACATATACAGCTGTTGGTAAATGCGTTTCTAGTCCTTCCTCTTGCCGTAAGATACAATTACAACTAATCAAAGGTAATAAAATAACAATAGTGCTACTCCACTATACAGCATGACAGCTGCAGTTAATGCTCGCATATTAAATACCACATCTGAGTGCTTCAGGACCCAAATACTTTAATGCCTATTAGGCAGGCACTTGGCATTCAGGCACCACTCCCTCTTCCTCTCCATGCTCCCTCAAGGTGAGCGAGAATGCAGCCTATCCCATCTGTCCATCTCCATCCCTCTCTCTCTTTCTTTCTTCCTTGGACCTTAAGAAAACAGTGGGTTTTTTCACTTGGCTTTTTTTGCTTGCTTTTGTTTTTAATAATGCAGGTGTCTGAACACACTTCTTGGTATTAGCCCTCCTCTCTTTCAACACAGAAGTGCCATTATCATCACGTTCTGCATAATTGCAACAGGCAGAAGGTTATCTGCAGCAGTTAGTCAAGTGCAGGCAAGTTAGGGAATACATTTACATGGCTGCTTCTCCTTTCTGTTGCATATTGATCAACTTCCTCAGATTCCCTTAGCCTGACTTTCAGTATGCCAATCCTATGATAAAACAACAAAAAGCATTAACCTTCTTCATACTGACTGTTTTCCTATGTCCAGACATACTACTGGACCCAGGAATAGGCTGGGGCTCGGGAAGTTGAAGGATTCTTGAATTTTAAAACTCCCAACCTTAATCCAATATAGTCTTTATCTCAATTACATCCAAGGGACCAATACCCTCAGTAAAAAGTGATATACCTGTATTACCCTACTTGTTCCCAGGCACCAGCCCCCTAGTCATTCACACTTTGAATCATTAATTCATGGCCAGCATCTCTGCAGAAGCAAGCCATCTTGCTCCCTCTACAAGCAAATCAGGGCACTGCTTGCTCCTACACCTTCTCCTGGCAAACAGTACCAATGCAGACAGCCCCAGCTCCCTGCACCTTTGATGCTGCCCAACTGCCCAATCCTAACCCGCCAGATACTAAGCGTGCAATCTGGGAGCTGAACTAACAGCAGTCTGAAATACAAATTCCTGATTATTGCAAGGAAAAGCACACAAAAATAATCACGTCATCTCACTGGCAATCTGTGGAATATAGAGGCAGCCCGGTATGTGTGGACACAGCCAGACCACTCCTCAGAGTGGCAGCTGTGAGCAGCACTGGCAGAAGCCAGCCCTGACATAGGCCACAGTTCCCTCCACCAGCTGTCGACAAAGACAGTGTAGATTAAGCTCGTTATCTGAACACTGCAAACATCCTCAAAGCAATGCTCACTGGCCTCTTAAAAACCCATACGATTTTACTAGTAGATACGTGCAAAACAGCTCAAATACTAACAAGACCTAAAGGTCACTTTGTACCCTGATCTTTAGCTTAAACTGAACCTCAGGATGTCCTTGTGCAAAACTTTTAAAGAGGAAACTATTCAAGCTTAAGTATTCCATGTGAATGGAAGCATTAGGCCAGACACAGGCAATTATCCTAGGTTAGACAGCTGATGAAGCACATCAATGCTGCATTTCATTCCTACCCAGCTTAGCTACTCATCTGATTTCTGGAAATCTTTCCTTTAGCCTTGTAACACTCTTTCCATACAAATCTAGGTGTTGGGATTGAGGATTCCTGTCATGGGAAATGACCACAGAAACAAACTGTTGCTGTATTTGACAATTAAATAACTCTACAATTCAAATAAACATGTTGAGATTACTCTTTGATGTTATTGCCCCTCTGTAAACAAGGCATAAGCAAGACTAGGAAGGTCAGTATCTTCCTCCTGGGCAGGATTCAAAAGCAGTTTAGATTCAGCTAGAAAATATTCATTTTATTTATATATCCTCATTAAAGGCTGTTTGAAAAGTTCTCTCTCAACCATTTATAAAACTTTTTTTTTACATTAATATGCATATATTTCCTTTCATCCATTTAAGAATGTGATAAACAAGCTGTGCTTCTCACTGATGAAGAACTGAACACTGGTTTGAAACACCACTTATTGAAATTCATAAATCAATCTTAGCATAACTCATTCTCCTGTTCCCACCCTTCACCCCCACCTCTGCTGCCAGTCAGAAAGCAACAACCAGCCAATAATGTACTAAGTGGCACTCTGTGCTCATTCATGTATTGCTCCACAGGAGTTTTCAGAGTTGACTCTTCCCTAAGTCAAAATAG